>NC_073249.2:129475000-130817500 GCF_029289425.2 Pan paniscus
TGTCTTCTGATAGGAGGGAGAGTTCCTTAGTGGTATTAAAAAGGAAGAGAGAGAGAGAGCGAAGGTATAGATCCAGTAGGTTTGTAGTTTTGCTGATGGGAAGACAAGAGAGTTCCCATGTGATAGCTTTTATATTCTCTGTGAATTGTGGGACAAGGCCTTCTCCTGACAGTGGGGGCAAGAGAAAGGAGTCGAGTCTATAGAAGGTTTGAGGAGTGAAGCAAAGGTAAGACGTGTTCACAATGAGTGGAGGAAATGAAAGAGTAAGGTCACCAATAATAAATCATGAGGTGGGAAGGCCCAGAGGAAGCTTGTGAACTGAGTTTTGGATGTGATGATTTGGAAGGGACATTAGAGCCTACAGGTTATAATCTTAAACAGGCATCCGGAAGTTCCAGAATAAAAGGAAGAACTCAAGGGAGAGTTCGAGTCCATCTTTATAGAGATGAAATTGAAGGCCCTAAATGACTATGATTTCTGACAGAGAAAGTGCAGTGGACTGAATATTTGAGAGCTGAGAAGAGGAAAATGAAGAGGTGAAGAGGGACTAGAGCCCAAGAAGGACAGTTTAAAGATAAGCAGAGCCAGGGTAGAGGAGCATTCTGCAAATCAAAAAAGATCAAAATTAATGCCATTCAACTGTTGGATGCTACAGAAAGGCAAAAGAGCTGAAGACTAAGGTCACAGAATTTGGTGACCGTGGAGACCATACTTTCATTCAAGGAATAATTTGGTGGTGAGACAAGTAAGCAGTCCAAGTATATGACTGAGAAATTGGGTAAAGGAAGATATAAGAATGGCAGTGAGAAAAGATAACCATGTCAAAAACAAAGTTTTTTTCAAATTGGAGAGGAGAGGAGAAAATGACACATACAATATACTAAAAAGAGTAAGAGACAGTGTTTGAGGACCTGGAGGAGCAGGAAGGTACAGAATCAAGGTTATCTTCCGAGAGACTGGCAGAAGGAAAACAATGAATCTTCATTGTGGAGAGCATACTGATTAAAGTACTGAGAAGTGGAAGGGAGATGTGAAGACAAAGCTCAAGCCATCCAGACTTGATATTCTTAGTTGGAGGCATTCTCTGGTTCTGGCCCTTCCTTACCCCAGGTTATTCTATTTAAACAGAACTCTGATATCCTGGCCTTGTAATTAGAATTTATTTTGATCTTGCTGAGATTTTGCTTTCAGCGCTGAATTACTGAGATTACTGCCTCAGCACACCTTTTAGTTTCATTGTGATTTGGTCCTAGTGGGTAATAGGTTATGTAAAATTAAACAACAAGGACATGGATGAATTCATCTATGTTTTCAAGGTATCATTTTATTGTAAATGTTGAAAGTTTTTATTCCCTCCATTGTTTTATAACACATCAAACTCTCCAAAGAATACTAATAATCCTTCTTCATTATGATATCTGTTGTATTGTTTTATTGTTTGTGGAGAATTAATTTATATTTGTGTACTAAAATATAACATTCTTGACATCTTCTTATAAAAACTGAGAAATATACTTGTCATATGCTTGTGGGTTTCTCTTTTACATATGTGACAGCACAGCTACATCAGTTTAATTGACCTTGGCAATCTGCATCTGCTAGTGATGTGTCCCTGAGGGACGGTTTCTGCAATTTTAAGCTGTGGCTTATTGAAGAACTTGTGTGTCACAATACCATTAAGTCTGTATAAAAAATCATTTCATGCATAGCATTAAATTGACTAAAAGTTCCAATTTCAAAACCGTTTCTTGTTATAAAGCTACCTCAGAGTGTCTTTGTTTTTTAAATAAGCTCATTTGAACATAGTAGTAATTAAAGCAGAAAATTAACATAAATCTTGAATGTTTGGTATGAATTAAGGACGTTTTCATTCTTTATAAAGACTGCATAAAATTCCAGGCACCATATCATTTAACAAATTTCTCTTCCAATTGCAGAATAATATAGACTGTGAATAAGCATGTTTTGGGATTCTTTTTCAAGTTCTTTTTCTGTTCAACTATGGAGCTCCTGGGACATATGCCACAGTCTCCATCAAGATGCAATCTCATGGAAAATCTGAGAAAACTGTGCATGAACATAACAGAAAATCCCCCCGTTTTATAAACAAGAAAGGAATAATACAATCCTTCTATTAATATTCATTTAACACTTCAGAGGAAATGGCAAGCAGTTATTTGGTTTGCAAATGTAAATATACATTTTTCATTCACTTATGCTTTCACTCCTTCCAAGCTGGGTAAAGACAGAACAGAAGATTTGCTTCTGAGTTTTATTTTTATTGTATTCCAAGTTAAATCTATCAGCAGAGATGTAAAAGAGCTCTGAGGAGTTCATAGAAGAACAGTTACAATGATGAGGATGATAGTCTTCCTCATAAGGAGCAACTAAATAAATGAATTCCTTTCTGAGAAATTATGAATAACATGCACATGAATTTTTTCACTGAATCCTTGATTTGAGTTCTAAGCTTAAGAAAATGATTAAATAATTAAAATAATGGCTATATTTTAAAAGAATTGTTGAAATTAGGAAAGGTATTTAGCTCCAGATTTAACAAAGTTTCAGTAAATTCATATATAGTATGAATCAAATTCATATTATATATGAATATTACATGTGCTTAGAGTCTACTACATGTACAAGGAAATGATCCTAACCATTTGATGTTCCAGTTGTGATACAGTCATTCTTGGTGCTTAGGGCTACTGAAAAAAATATTTCTGACCCACTGTAGCATTGCTTATATTTATAAATGTTGTCCATATTCTACTTTCTTAGTGATCTTTTTGTAGATATTTGATGAGCCAAATATTGGGTATTAAAATATATACAGATGGTCTCTATTTTGATTGATGTTAGTAACCTCATAACCAGCTGTGTGATCTCTCAGCTTTTTCTTTTTATTTCTGGAATGAAATTAGGAACATGTTAAACTTGAAGGTCTCCAAAATGAGCAGGAGGAAATTTGGTAGTTAATTTTCAAAAGGAGACTGAGATGATTTTTAATATGAAAGAAAATCCTTTTTCTATTTTAGAATAGAGTATCAAAGAATTGTTTGATTTTTAATGAGGTTAGCTGGATATTACAAATGATAAAATAATTAAAACAGTTGATATTCAGGTTTAAGACTTCACAGAATAAATAAATCAAATATTAAGGAAAGAAAGCTTATTTTTAAAAGTATACATGAGTATTATGAATGTTTAAGGATACATAATAACACAATGCATATACAATAGAAATGCCCATGAGCAGAAGAGTGCTTTTGAATTCACAAATAAATGCCCCTAGGGTGGCTTATGATGTTGGTGCTAAATATTTTAAGAAATATAAAGTTACTTGTTAAACTCAGAGTAACATTTCCTGAATACTTATTGACCGAGTTTGTGACAGGTGGAGTGTTAAAGTGAATTGTTCTATGTACATTTTTTGCATCCTAAAATATGGTAAAGCACATTCTTCAAGAACTTCAATTTAATTTGTGAAGCATTTATTCAGCACCTCCTGTGTACAATTCACTGTGCTCAAGTGAAGATTCAAATTTTATGAGGCCTGAAGTGTATACAATTTGAGAGCTCTTCTTTAAGAAAAGAAAAATTCATAGATTTGAAATTAGGCACAGGGCTTTGAAAGAGTCCCATGCAAGTGAGGGACCCTACTTAAGCTTCAGTAACTTCACGATAAAGTTATCCCTTCACATCTAGGGGGGCTTGGTTCCAGGATCCCCCATGGATACCAAAATCCATCTATGCTCTTAAGTCTGTTATAGAAAATAGTGTATTATTTGCATATAATCTACACATATCCTTCCATATACTTTAAATCATCTTTGGATTACTTATGGTATATCTAATACAATGTATATGCTGTATATATAGTTGATATACTATATTGTTTAGGGAATAATGGAAAGAAAAAAGTATGTACACGTTCAGTACAGACATAAACGTTCTATTTTTTTCCCAAATATTTTCAGTGCACAGTTGATTGAATCCTCAGAGGTGGAACCCACAGATATGGAGGGCCGACTGTAAACATGTCTTTGACTCTAATTTATGTTGTGGGACTCAGAGATAACTAAGGAATTATTCCTACCTTGCTCAAGCATAGAATGAAATCTGTACTTAAATTTCAAGGATATTGCTGTGAAACATGAGATAAATGTAAAAAAAAAATGCTTTGATCTCCTAGTGATAAAATTTTGAATTTCTTATCTTTTTATTAATTATCTTTATTTCAGATCTCTTGTAGGCCAAAGTTTTGGAAACATAAGGTCATTTCTGATAGAACAGAATTCATTTTTACCCCTTGCCACTATTTATAAAGCTCATTACATATATCATTCAAGGATGATGTGTTACAGTTGCCATTATTAAAATAGGTTGAATTGATGAGCCATACTCACTATTGACTTTCTTGCAACTCAAGTAACTGTCAACAGATGGTAGTGATGATCTGTTATGCAATAGGGAACAAATGATAAAGATGTCTTTTCATGTGACCTTTAAAAACATTAGAAAAATTTCCTTAAAATGCCTTTCTGCTTTGAAAATAATTACATGAATATTTAATTTTCCTCTCAATGGAAGACGAAAAAACAAATAGAAACAGTAGAAGATTTTAAAATAAAAACCTGAGTATGATAGCATTGACCCATCTACTCATTCATTCATTCATCCATCAATCCAATTGAGTGTCCTCTGCTCCAAGAACTGTAGTGTGCTCTGTAGAACACAGGCAAGCAGTGTGGACAAATTGCTGTTCTCATGGAACCTATGATCTTGTGGGAAAAACACAATCAACAGTAACCCCTCAATAATTTTCTACAACTCTAACATTCTTTAAGTAGAAAGCTACAAATATATACCAGTGTTTATTTTATTTCTATTTTTTTCCTCTATTTTACTCAGAAGAAACTGGTTTTAGGTGTCAAAAATAACATTTTTTGTATTTGGCTATTTTGTGTTATACTTGATTCATAAATCAATTCAACAACTAACTTTTCTGTTCCAAAATCTCCCAAGCTCTCTTCTTTTAGTTTAAGTTGTTACTAATATTTTCTCTTTGGAGTTGGAGTAAAGAATAAGGCCCTTAGTCTGTCTGAGATGCTGTGCTTAAAAATTATGACGTTACCTGGAGAGAACATTTTATCCTAAACACGGGCTTACTCAGTTTACTCCATCAAATAGGGTGTTGTCCACCTTTCTTCATTTCTTCTCTTACTCAACCCTTTCTCTAAATTGCATCCATTGATCTCTTCCAAATGTCAGGATTATGCTTTCAAAATGTTCGTTAGATATTTTTCTTAAAGAAACACAACCTCATTCCTCTTCCATGACTCTTTTAGATTCATTAGAATGCAGCATATTTAGTAAATAATTGCAAAACTACTTTACAGAGCAATTTCCACAAGGAATTAATGGTAATGTTTGCATTTGTTGCTTTTAACAAAACAAAGCAGAAATTGCTGGCTAAATATAACTGTATACTAGATCCATTAAATTGCTTAATAGTAAGTGCAAATAATTTAATGAAAATGTTATATATGTTGTCTCATTTTGCTTTACAAAATATTTTGTTGTAAAAGGGAGATTAGCCATTGACCTGAATTCATGATGTAACTTTCAAAAGTGACACACATGAACAAGTTGGGGATAATATAAGTAGTAACAGATTTGTAAAAATGATGGCTATGAATAAAGTTTTAGAAAAATGTATTTTGTATGTATTTAAAAGGTTGTACTTTCCTTCGTTATAGATCCATACTTCGTAGACATAAATGTCTGCTCTGAAACATTGACCAAATCTGTGGTCTTTAATTCCTGTATGTGAGGTGTAAAGTTAAGTCAGTGCACTTCAAATGTGTTGTTAACTCCAATATTTCATTAGCTTTTCATTTTTATAGTTTACTAAAAGCAGTTGTTTGAATCCCTGGAACAATAATTAAACCATAATTTTTCTTAATTTTAAAATTATTGTTATGGAATTGTCTGTTGACTAGTGATTGTCTATTGTTTTTCACTTGTTTTTTCAGTAAAAGAAGCCTTGAGCCCTATAAAATTTAACAGATGGGGTCTCCCAGAAGTAGATCCAGAAACTATGCAAACTAGTGAAGCATGGGTATTTGCAGGTGGCGATGTCGTTGGTTTGGCTAACACTACAGTGGAATCGGTGAATGATGGAAAGCAAGCTTCTTGGTACATTCACAAATATGTACAGGTAGGCATTTGCCATCATTTCCACTTAATTCTTTTCCAATGGATAAGTGCTTCATTTATTTTTGATACTCATCTATAAGAGGATTTCTATTTGGTATATAATAAGCATATATACAATATGTCACGTACATACTTGGATAAAAATTTTAAAATGTAGACTAGGTAGTAGAACTGTTTAGTTGATTAAAAATTGGGCCAGGTGGGCATGCCACCTAATGCCTATAATCCCAGCAATTTTGGAGGCTGAAGCGGGAGGATGCTTGAGCCCGGTGTTCAAGATCAGCCTGGGCAACATAGGAATATCCCATCTCTACAAAAAATAAAAAGTTAGATGGGCATGGTGGCACACGCCTGTGGTACGAGCTTCTTGGGAGGCTGAGGTGGGAGGATCTCTTGAGCTGAGGAGGTCAAGGCTGCAGTAAGCCATGATCGTGCCACTTGCACTTCAACCTGGACAACAGAGAGAGACCTTGTCTCAAAAAAAAAAAAAAAAAAAAGAAAGAAAATTTATCATGCATTCCTACCATTCGAGTACTGTGAAGTCATTAGTCCTGATGTGTCCAAAATATTTATTATTGGCTTAAATACATAGATCATACACTTATCAAATCTGATGGTATACAATATTATAGGACATATACTAGAATCTACATTAATTATAATCTTACATAGTCCAAAAAACGGTTTCATCTGTTCATTTGGACCAGATAAGGTCCTGTCTGTTTTCCAAATTCTATGCATCTAAGTGGAAAGGAAACAAACATTTGATGAATTTCAGTTGTAATTTTTATTTTTTTAATTTAATTTAATTTTTTTTTTTATATTTTTTGAGACGAAGTCTCGCTCTAATGCCCAGGCTGGAGTGCAGTGGCACGATCTTGGCTCACTGCAGCCTCCGCCTCCTGGGTTCAAGCAATTCTCATGCCTCAGCCCCCGAGTAGCTGGGACTATAGGTGCATGCCGCCACACCCAGCTAATTTTTGTATTTTTAGTAGAGATGGGGTTTCACTATGTTGGCCAAGCTGGTCTCAAACTCCTGGCCTCAAGTGATCCGCCCACCTCAGCCTCCCAAAGTGCTGGGATTACAGACATAAGCCACCGTGCCCAGCCTTCAGTTGTAATTTTTGAAAACAATTTAGTTTTTAACAATTTAGGATACAGAATGTGAAATGATGAGATGTGAAGCTGAGCATACTTTGCCACAACGACTGTGGTCTTGAGGAAGAAAGGTGTAACTACCAGATCTCAGTAGCTTACTTTCCGACTAAATGCTTTGTTTTCTTTTTGTTCTATGATTTAATTAAATGTAGATACAGTTACCTCATTTATGTAAAATGTTCCTGGAAAATTTGCTCTTGTTAATAAAATTTTTATTCTTTCTTTCCTATTCAAGGAAGACTGCTCACACTATGCCTTTTTACCACTCTTGTTTTGGTTCTCTTGTTTGTTTCCCACATGCTAACAAAATTCACTTTATCTTTAATGCTTCCTTTAATTTCTTCCTCTTTTCCGTGACCATTTTGTCTATTCTAGTTGTCCTTCTCATGTCTGTGTAACTAATGCAGGACCTACTTATTTGCTAGGTAGGGCCTGGACTTGACACTGATTGTATCATCTTTTAAAAGTTTGATTCACCTGCCTACTTCCACCTCCTCCTTGGCATCTTTGAGTAGTGGGGCTTGAGTTGTTGGGCCAAACCGTGGTGTCCCAGAAATGTAGGAATCTCAAAATGAATGAGGTAATTGGGAGATTGAGGTGGGAGGATCACTTAAGCCCAGAAGTTGGAGGCTATAGTGAGCTATGATCACACCACTGCACTCTAGCCTGGGTGACAGAGTGAGACTTCATCTTTAAACAACAACAACAACAACAAAACAATGAGAGAGAGAGAGAGAGAAAGAGAGAGAAAGGAGCCTGTGGATTTTGCAAAGAGACAAAGCTTTGATTCAGGAAATAGCATCTAGGGAGATGCCAAATCTAAAATTTTAAGACTTTAAAAAGTTATACATCAAAAGGGACTAGGCTAGGCAAAGAAAGAAAGAAAGAAAAAGAACACAATTTAAACAGAGACAGACACTGGGAAACCCAAAGGAGACAAGTTGGTGAGTGGTTCAGGCTCCAGTCTTTGCAGTGACTGAAGGATAGATAGCAGCACTATGCTTTACCAAGTGTTTATTGCCTCAGACAGAGGAAGCAGCAAAGGACAGCTATCCACTCAGGGAGTGGATGGTTCCCTACTTTGCCTCCTTCTGCATTTCCTGTCCCCCAAACTATCTTCCTGTTTTTATTTTCTCATTCTACTCTTATTTTCAGAGTAATTTCACAGTTTTTTTAAATAATAACAAAGGATTTATTATCATTTGCAGATGAAATAAATGCACCATCCCATACTTGAAAGGTTTCAATAAGCCTTAACATTTTTCAGGTTGTACCAAGGCACTGCCACTGCCTAGTTATATTATGCACCCGTTTCTAGAGTAAAAAAACTACACCTCCCTCAACATCAGTTCTGTACTGTTTCTGGTTTATGATAAACTTCCAAAACAGCAAAAAATTGCAAATATGTGCAAACACTATGGTCCATTCAGAGTACTGCTTAGTCATCATCTTCCTCTTCCTCCTCTTCTTCCTCAAAGCTATCTTCAAAGCCCTCACTGTCCTCCTGGTCTTCATCCCCCTCTATTGCTATATCCCACTGTGGGTGATTTTCTGGCACAGGCTTGGCCTCATGAACTTCCAACTTCAATGGTTTAATCTGATCGAAACCCATATAGGAGTCTGATCTCAGAAACACAGTATACTGATAATTTCCAGGCTTGCCTGGTGCAGGAAACTTCAGCTCTACTTCCTCTGCATCTTTTAGTGTACACACATGATATGGCATGGATATTAATGCCTGCTCCTTCCTATCTGCAATGTAAAGCCACCACCATTCTTGTTTTTCCTCAGGAAAGTAAAGGCTATACACAGGATGTGTTATTTTTGATTTGGTTTCCAATAGAGCGCTCTCTTTTTGCTGTATGCTTTGTAGTAATTCTTGCCACTCTGCTTCATCATCTTTGTTTTGTTTTTCATCTTGCTCTCTATCAGAGTCTCTGTCACTACCATCATCTTTCTCACTTCAGGAATCTCTATTGGTTTCTTCTTCTTCAGAATCACTGCCCTTATCTGAAACTTCTTCTTCATCTTCCTTTACTGCAGCTTCATTCCCAACAACTCCATTTGCCAGCTTTTGTTTCTGTTGCTTTGACTGTGGTAATAGCACAGGTGCAGGTTTTTTTTTTTTTTAAAGGTTTCTTTTTTTTTTGATTTAGCAGTTTTCTTGGGTCCTTTACTCTTCTGTTGCCATCCTCGTTTTGTCCTGTCCTTGTTAGTTTCACCCTGCCCATCTTCTGCTGGCTGTTCCTCTGCAGCACAGATGGACTGCTCCTTTTCAAATACTTCAGCCATTGTTTGCCTAGTCAACTTAACCAGCACTGTAACTAAGGATCCTACTGTGATGTTGTTGCTGTCTTCATCATCTAACACCTGTGATTTTATATTCATGGTCACATATGGAAAACTCCCAAGGACAGCCATAACCTCTTCATATTTTTCATCTTCAAGGAAGTGCAGTAGAGTATGACAATCTGATTCTTTAAACTCACCAAATCCTGGATAGTTTAAATTTTATACTTCTTATGATTAGAAACCTGTCTAAGATTGTCCTCTTCAATGTAAGGGAGCTGCAGAAGGGGAGACTTATATTGCTGAAGTCCCTGAACGGCCATCTGAGAAAGCTTCATGCAGTTTTCTAGGGATGCCAAAGTTGGAGCACGAAACTCCCTTTCTTCACGGTTCAGGGCCATTACTATTAGTTGGCAGTTTTTAGTTTCACAGTTTTTAATCTTATCTCCTGCTGTGTAACTCTCTAATCTGTACCTCCAACAGGGCACTCTCTTGCATAATCCAGCAGTCCACTGAATATCTTCCCTTGTGTTTCTAATCTGCTTTTCATATTCACCAAACATCTTCATGTAAATGTCTTTCCTACATTTCAGATTCACTGCTTTTAAGTCAAACATTTCTTCCCAACTTGCTCCAACTCCAGTATTTAACATTTTTTATTTCCAGGTTCAAACCTACTAAGTTAGTGGTCCTCATAAATTACTCAGAATAATTAAAATTTCAACATGATTTGGAAATCAATACAATGCTGATGACTTCTTCTTTTACAGAATAACAATATTAGAACAAAGGAAACTGACATTTATTTACATAAATTAATAGGACACTTTATGAAAAAGTTAGGAAAGGCTAGAGTCTCAGAATAAGAGATACGCTCAAGAAAGTACAGTTAAAAGATTTACATTGGTGCACATATACAACACGCACATAATTTTTTTTCATTATAAGACAAAACGGTACATAGCTGTATTTACCAACTACTTATCTAAGTTTTATTCTTCTCTCTTTTGTATATAACTGGTCAATTCTTATTCTATCTCTTAAAAACTCTTTTTTACCCTTATTTTATTTTATCTTTTGTGTGGAGTTATAATTTTGATTGACCAGAAATCTTACTGAGCAGCCTGCTAGCTCCTTTAAGAAATGAAAGTGGAATCAAGGGATAAGAGATGAGGTTCTTGTGTTAGGCCAGATGAAGCCCAGTGAATGTGTGAATTCATAGTGAAAATGGTATGTGGGCAGAGAAGCTAAAAAGATTTGAAAAAGTAAAATTGAACACAGGTCAGTGGAGGATTTTGTTTTTTGTTCTTATCCTAAATATTTAAATCCATTTATAGATTTTAAATTAAAATGAATAAACAATACTTAAATATATTTATGATTGTAGTTTGGTGGTGTTTCACAATATCATTCTAAAGGACTCTTAATGTTTTTTTTTTTTCTGTTCATTTCACTGTTGTCTTGTAACTTCCTGAATCTAATAAATGTGTACTGGAAAAAAAAAGAAATTATTTTACTTCCATGTAATGGCAGATAGGAAGTTAGAATAGAAATCTGATGTGTAGAGAAAGGAGAGAAACAGACCTTTAGCTATAATGAAGAAAACATGCATGTGCTTTAAAAACACATATTGCTAGGAATGATAGTGTTTGAAATATAAAATAAAGGTTGTGCCATGTAAGAATTTTGGATTTGGTTGAAGGATTCAGACTTGTCAAACTAAGTGTTGAATTACATGTTAAAATGGAGTAGAGATGGAAGGTAGGTAAAAATCTCTGTCAAGTAAAATCAACATTTCCACCTTCCTGCCAGGGTGTTGGATGCAAAGTGCTAAGCAGCGATAAGGCTCACAAGGTACATATAGACAAAGTGGGATTTTTCTCTCTCCACATTGTCATTAACTTAGTTCTGGCCTCTATCACCTCTCTTGAAATTGCCTCCACTTTCTCTCCTGTCAAATCCAATGCCCCTACACTGCAGCCAGAGTCATCTTTCTAGATTATCAGTTGAATCCTAATTAGCTCATTTAAAACCCTTCAATGACTTTTACTCACACTCAAGGTAAAGGCCAAACTTCTTAGCTTTGAGATGCTGATTTGAATGTCCCCAAGCATACCAAGATTTCTCCTGAATCTGGGCCTTTCCCCCACTTCACCCATTTCCCTCTGGTTGAGTCCCACTTGTCCTTCAGGGTTGGCTTTCTCCTCCTCATCCAGGGAGTTTGTGACATGAACTTCCTTTGTGCTCCTTGTTTGAAGCCTGCTTACTGGTCTGTCTCTGTACAAGCTAGGAACCATGTTTATGTATTGCTGTATCCTCAAAATAAAGTATTCATCTATTACATAGGAAAAATATGCAGAAATCATTTATCTTAAATACATTTAAGGAGGAGTTAAGAAAACTAATGAGTTTGTTATATGATAAGTTCATTAGCATATAATATTGTTTTCTCACAAATGTAGCATTTGTTAAAAAAAATTTCTGTAATGTCTATAGTATGTTTCACAACTAAGGCTTATGACATTTTGTCTTATATTTTGCATTAGTTTGTTTTGGGGGAAAAGGTAACATTGAATAGCTTATTTTAAAATATGATTTTATAAACAGATTATAGTGTTAATGCATGCAATTGGGTGTTTAGAAATTCTTTGTAATATGCATTTTCAGATAAATGTGATTGTTTGAAGACATCCATGTTGGGAGAAAGTGCAGGCAATTTCTCTGAGGAGAGCTTCACTTAAATTTCATTAGTTAATTTGCTCAATTACCACTTATTAAGTAATAGCCTTTGGGCCCACACTTGACTTCGGGAGGGTACCACAATGCATAAATAACAGCAGTATAATATAGTGGTTATAAATTTGGGCTCTCTGAACTACAGAGAAGACATCAGATCCAGTTCCAACACTTTCCAATCATGTTACCTTGGACAGGTTACTTCAGCACTCCAGGGTATAGAAGTGAATAAGCAATTATAAATTATTATTATTACTTAAAATAATAATTAGAGCTGCTGTCTTCTTGGGTCTTGCAGAAGATTATGAAAGAAAGTATGGAAAGCTCTTGGTAAAGACTAAGCTTTGTGAATATTTGTTGTGTATACCATTGTTGTGGGTTATTAGAAATCATTCACCTTGGATTGTTAAAATGAGATCAGGAAAAAAATGGCAAATAGGAAATTTGAATAGAAATCTGATGTATAGAGTCTTAACAGATGAATATTGAAATAGGATATTTTAGGTAGTTGCAAAAGCATTTTATTTAGTCATTAATTTATTCATCCACATACATCCATCAATCTCATTTATGCATTAATTAATTAATTCATTCATTCAAAAAATGCATTTTAAAAAGTAGTAGATATAATAGATAGCACTAATTATTAGATTTAAATTTGCAAGTAAGAATCCTATTGTCTAGTAAAGAAGTGAGTTGTGTAAATGTAAGCCCAATATAGCATACTTAACACAATAATAAAAAGCATCAAGTTACAAAGGTAGCCTGGAAGAGACAATGACTGATTCCATCTGGATGTGGGTATTAGGATGTGGAATCAGCAAGGACATCACAAACAACAAGAAACAAAATTTAAAAAGAATAAGAAAAATTAGAATAATACTGGGTAATTAGACTTACTGGGATTTAAAGAAGGCTACTGGATAAGATTTTATATGTTGCTCACTCCATGAGGGGTACCCAGACCAGGGTACAAGCTGGCTGAAATCCAGACCAAGCTCCACTAATCAAACAATAAAACCTTTTGTTGTTCTGCTTCTATACAAAGGAGGGAGTACCTTCCTCAAATTTTCATAAAGATGTTCTCTGCTTGGTCCATAAGTTTTGCACTGTGCAGCAACTCCTTTTTATTTCACCAAAAAGCATAGGGTGGACTAATGGAAGCTCTGAATATAGAGATTATATAGGAAAAATGAGAGAGAGAAAGTTCAGTAATTATACCAGGAGTAGAACATGATGAGATTGCCTAGCTAGGATTTCAATTTGGAGTAGGTAATGTGGTAGGAATTGTTCATGTATAGAAATGATATGGTAGTGTCAGATCTGGTATTAATGTGAAGAAAAGCGTTTTCCAGTTTGTCAGAATTTCCCTTCTTAAGTGTCATTCTGTTATAATATTAAATTTACTTTTTTAGTTACTTCTACTAATAATTCAATATGACTTCACCTTAATTGTTTATAATGTGATATTAGTGGAGTCCAGGCATATTTATTTTCTTCTACCAAATGAATAAGAATTACTGAGTACGAAGGATAATTTTGACAGTGTACCTAAAGAAAGAATTTGTAACTGAAAGAATGACTATAGCTAAATGAATTCCTTAATTAATTTAATTCCTTAATTTCTCTTTTCCTATGAAACCAAAATTAATACTTTGTTGGTTAATCAGAAAAAGTTAAAATGGGAAACTGTAAAAAGGATATACACATACATTAACCTCATCATTTTATTATTTATTACATAAGCAGCACATGACCAAAGCTTATAATTTTATTTAAAGCATATAGATATTTTCTCATTTTCCTTTTTCTTTTAAAAAAATCCAGGGCCAAGATGTTTTTAAATAAAATAGCCAGATGTGTATTATCTATCTTGCCTAAATCTATCTATAACATATTGTCTACCATTTTCATTTTTAAAAGTGGTACAAGACCTTCGAGAATCATACAATGCAATTTTCCAGATTTTTATGTTTGCCCTGCAGTCATTTCAGTGGTTTGACCAACACCTAATTTGACAGCAGTATTTTTTAAGTAACTCATTTTTATCATATCCTTCAAGAACATTCAACTTAGTTTTCATAGAATCAACCTTCTTTCTTTTTGCATCCATATAACTAATTAATGTTTATTTATTTACATTTATATCCAACAGAAACAGGGCGAGAAACATACAGCTGACTCTTGATAAGTAGACAACTAAACTAATAAAAGCAGAAATTTCATAGGTATACAGGGGTACCACTGGTTATAAAGCATCAGCATTACTTGGCCATCTTTTGTGTCTCTTAGGGAGGAAAACAAGGGAAGGAAATAGTCCAGTAAATCTGTCAGATGCAGCCAACTTGGTTAAGAGAGCATGTAGAGGACCTCAGTTTCTTCATTACAAAAGCACCAAATAGAGACTGAATTAATATCCAATGTTACTAATTTATAAAAACACATGGTGATATTGTGAAATTTTCGTCTTTACCCTGTTTCCTGGCATACAACTCCTAAAATCTTTGGAATCTCCAAAGTGATGAGTATGTGTGTGTGTGTGTGTATGCTAATGAGTTGACTGATGGCTGACAGCCCATAGGTAACTACAGGATAGGGGCTAGTCACCAGAAGGACTGAGGCAGGACTAGGATTGGGACTTTCAGCCCTGCTCCCCCACCTCCGGGGAGAGTCAAGGGGCTGAAGGTTAAGTTGATTGACAGTGGCCAATGATCTAATCAATCATGCCTATGTAATGAACTTTCCATAAAAACTCAAATGGACTAGGTTCTGAGAACTTGCCAATAGACAAATATGGGTGACGGGGGTGCTTCCAGGAAAGTAAACTAGAACGCTTCCGTGTGCCAAGAAGGTGGCACACCCCAGCTCCACAGGGACAGAAGCTTCTGCTCTGGGGGCCCTTTCAGACCTTGCCCTATGTGTCTCTTCATCTGACTGTTGTGTTTGTATCCTTTAAAATACTCTTTGTAATAAACTAGTAAAAGTTTGGTTTTTGTTTTGTTTTGTTTTGTTCCCTGCCCCGCCGCCACCCCCACCCCCCACCCCGGGTTCTGTAAGCTGCTCTAACCAGTTAATCTAACCGGAAGAAGGGGTTGTGGGAATCCCAGTTTATAGCTGGTTGGTCAGAAGCACAGGTAAAATAACCTGGGGCTTGTTGTTGGCATTTGAAGTGGTAGGGGGCAGTTTTGGGGAATGAGCTCTCAACCTGTAGGAACTGGTGCTATCATCAGGTAGACAGTGTCAGAATTGAGCTGAATTAGAAGACATTCAGCTTGTGTCCACTACAGAATTGATTGCTTGCTTGCTTGCTGGTGGGGAGCAGTTCACACACACCTGGTGTCAGAAGCGTGTTGTGAGATTTTAGTGGAGAAACTGAGTTTGTTTTATCCACTCACACAGCATTCAGAAGGCGGAGCACTTACTTTGTTCTAGTATTAGCATATAGACAGATTTGGTTGCAAAAAGTGGAGAGAAAAAGGCTATATGGATATCTCATCATGTTTTGTCCTGCCACTGAGAAAAAACTTGGAGATAGAACACAAACTAAATTATTCTAAATTATAATCCCAGATCAGAAGCTCATTGTCCCTTCAGTAGTCATGGTAGTCCTGAGAAGGAGCTCTTATAAACATGGAACACTTTGTCAAATAATGTTGATCTTTATAGAAATTATAATCACGAAACTAACTGGTTTGTTACATTATTAGAGTTATTTTTGCCGTGTCATTATTCTTTTATTAAGAATTGTTTTCAATTCTCTATATTTTAGATGCAACGTTTAAAAAGCCACAGTATTTATTACCAGTAGTGGAAGGGAACAACTAAATGTACATGTTGCTGCTACAAAAGCAGTTGTGGTAGAAATATAATGTATATTGAGAGACAAAAAATAAGAGTTATTAATAGAAGGATAAATATGGAATCAACAGGTAGAGGTAGAAATTCAAATAAAATAATTTGTATAGAGCACCATTTTAAATATAGGCAAGAAATGAAAAGGAAAAGATCTATTTTCTTCCAAGTGGGATTCATTCCATGAAAATCAAACATTTAGGGGAAAATGCAAAGTGTAAGGAAGGAGGCGTCAGGGCATTAAATTTAAAAAAAATTTGAGTACATATTTCTAAGTGACTTCAGGAGTCACTGCCTACTTAGTTATGTACAGAATAATTGCCGTTGAATAGTTATAGAATATTGTTTATTGGCAGCCAGCATTTGAAGTCAACCTTCAACAACAATAAAAACAACAACAAAAAGTTAATTTTTTCATTGTTGGCTTAGGTTCAATATTTCTACTACTGTATATATATATGTTTGCCTAAATATATGTTCCTAAATACTATTCTTCTGTTTTCTTCAGCAAACTTTATCCTTATTAAAATATGCTGTATTCCTATAGTAAGTGTCCACGTTAAGGTGTTTGATAATGTTTTGATTCTTTCATTTATGAATCTATATTATTTCTTCCAATTTGTCAACCCCCCTCTGAAACTAACTTGTGAGGCAGAATTATTTTAGAATAGATACACAAGACACACACACAAATATTCTGGAATGATACTGAATCTAAAATACATTCCTTAACCCTGTAAGCTCATGAAGCACAAGTATCTTCAGTTTCTCTGCAGTGTTTTTCAGCTTAATGGTAGCTTATGTGAAATACTATTGAAAGTTATAATGAAGCTCTTTAACAGTTACTGTGATTCTACTCAGGTACATGTAGTATATGGGTATATTTTGAAATAGGTGTTTATTAGGTTCATGAGAACTATCATAGATGTCTTGCATTGGTGACCTACTTTTCTACTGCTTAGATTCTTTCTGTGTGTATTTTCTTCTGGCTTGACTGAGGCACAAAAAAAATCACTCGTGGTTGAGGGAACTAAGTATCTCAGGGGATTGGTAATGAGATACAGAGCCTTTAACCTCTTGGTCACTAGTTCAAATCTGCCCCAGGTCAAGAGTGACAGAAAGTCATTACCATCTGATGGCAGTTCAATAGGCTATGTGAAACGAATGTGTGATTTCAAGACCTAGTGGAGACAAATTCATGCCATAGACCTGCAGTAGAGTGAGTACAAATGGTAGCTGTGGTTTTGGTTTGAAGAGGAATGAGAAGTCCAGTCATTGCTAGATATTCCATCTTCTTTCTGTGAGCTGAGCTTCCTTTTGGTGGATTCGTTAATGGAATGGCATGAGAAAACTAGGTTTATGCCGTGATTTGGGGCCAAGAGGTGCACATCCATTGCTAATGAGGTACAATTCAGCATCACTAAATTGACTTTTTTTTTTTTTTTTTTTGAGACAGAGTTTCACTCTTGTTGCCCAGGCTGGAGTGCAATGGCACGATCTTGGCTCACTGCAACCTCCGCCTCCTGGGTTCAAGCAATTCTCTGGCCTCAGCCTCCCAAGTAGCTGGGATTACAGGCATATGCCACCACGCCCAGTTAGTTTTGTTGGTCAGGCTGGTCCTGAACTTTTAAAAAGTGATTTTAGTCTCAGATGATGATGAATTCAAGATTGAAAGTTACATCATTCATGTCTTCCATTTCTTCAATGCCCTCAACGTATATTTTTTAAAGGTTTCAGTTTCCTTTTTAATCATGACATTAATTTCATCTAATTTGGACATATGACTGAACATTTAGGGAAGCCTGTTCATTCTTGTTAATCTTTCACTTGAAAAATACTTACTTAACAAACAAGAACAGACAATTATAAAGACAATTAAAAATATGGAATTCCAAATTGAGTATCATGGAAAAAGATCATTGCGATAAAATCTAATTGAATTGTGTGCATTCATATCAATAAATGAAATTTTTTACATTCTGTTATTTTTTGGGTTGAGATTATGTGAGGAAGTTTGTCTTTCTGCTATCTTTAATAAACTGTCATTTTATTAACAATTTCTGATTTGGGGACATTTTAAAGGAATTATCTTTCTGAAGAGGAAAAAAGGCTTGTTTATACCTGAAAATTTTATAAGATGACAGCATTTTAATAATGGCATATTTACTATTTTATTTTATGTTGGGGGCAGTAATTTTTGAAATGAATCCACAATGCTGGGTTGTAAGAATTTTAAAGCTACCTTCAATAATGCTTATGATGTGGAAAAAAAAGTAAAGAATGGTAATAACTCTGCCTCATGTTAAAGATTTCTGCTCTGGACAAAGATGCACAGTTGTTGAAAATATGACAGTCATGGATTTTAGAAAACAAACTTACAAGAACTTCTCTGTGTTGAAGTCCCTGTTACTTAGAAGACCTTCAGTCCCAACTTTAAATAAAAGACACTTGTTATCATTATCATTGCTTAAAATATCACTTTAATTTCACATCTTCAAAGGCATTCTTTTGCCCTGAAATATACCAGTGATTTCTACAATATCTGAAGAACTATGATTCGAGAATTAGAAATTTAAATTGCACAGGCTTAATATTAGAGTATTTCCGTTACCCTTTGCAGGTTTTGAGGCAGCTTATTCGACCTTACAGTCTCACCAGGAAGCTAATGGGAAAGCCTTGCAGCAATCTTCACAGGAAAGTTTCCAAATGTCAAGTGTCATCTTTCCAGCTGTTAGATGAATGGGTAGCCAAGAGGCATTTATTTGGGTGTGCAGCCCCTGTGAAATCTGGGTGAGGCAGGAGAAAAGGCTATAATTTGGTGTTTAGTTTACCAGCATCAGTATAGTTGCAAATCTCCTAGCCAGGCAAAGGATTTCATTTTGTGGTTTAATGATTGACAGCCAGCTGCAGTGTTCTTGCACTTAAAGAATAAAAATGCCTGAAAAAAGGGCATCATCAATATGTCATACTAATTTTTGAATCCTCTACTGCTTCAGATAAAAACAATCTTATCAACAGAGCTGCCTTCTTCTTCTCTAAACCCCTTTCCAACTGAGAAGAGGTAGGCTTTTGAAATGACAACTGTATTAAAATCTTGAGACTTACTGAAAAAGTGTCCTTCAGTTTAAGATATGTTGCAAACTCTTTTATTCCTGTGTTAAGAGAAGATTGATATAAATCATTGGCCACTGTCAGGTTGAAAAACAATGAATATCAATAAAAAGACAGTTTTAAATCATAATAGGTTTAGTTTGAGATAGTGATAGCCTCCAAAAAATAATATTGAAGTATGTCATGGCTAAATGCTGTTTCCGTGCTAAGTTTTTCCATTGGGTCAGGATCATACTGTTGAGATGACTTCAGGTCAGTCTCATTGGGAAACTGGGCCTTTAGACTTAACTAGTACCAGAAATGTATGTGATCTCATCTTTATCTCTCGCAATGGCAAGTAGTAAAGTCAAATTTGCTTACAGTCATTGAAAAATGAAGTCTTCTTCAGTTGCTTATAAATAAACATACATTAAACCCTATAGTACTCTCCACATAATTTTCCTCTTTGATAGTACATTCAGGTTAAATTGTGATGTGTTCTTCAGCTAATATTTTTAAATAATTATTATGCATCAGATACTTGACACTTTTTCTATTAACAATTATATTCCTAATAATGTGAAGGTTTTTGTGTGTAAAGGAGAATTTATTTTTTGTAACATCCATATGTTCTAAAAGGAAGTCAAGGAAACAATGAGCAATGAGGCTGTACCTAATGGAGCTATCAAAACAAAACTGTCTAGTTGGTGATAGAGAAAGAAAATACCATGACTAATAAGTAATTTTAATGCCTTTTATTGACTTTGTATAGGTTCCAAACTTTTATTAAATGGCAGTGTTTGACCTGAAAAGTAATTTAAAATGAAATTGTCTCCATAAAGACAGAATATTTCCTTACCCGTATAGCAATAGATTGCTACTTCAGGCAGAGATAATTGAAGATTAGAATGGCAGAAATAAAAACTAACTGAAAAATCTGATCCAATACGTAGGGAATCTAACCTTAGTTCATGTTGATGGAGTATGAAGGAAATTAACCACTGCAGTATCAACTGGTCCAAATAGAGTAGAAGTGTTATGCATCCCATGCCAAATTTTCAGCGCTCTAATGCGTGGGGTCCGCTGGGTCTCATGGCAATGTAGCACAATAAAACAAAACACCCAAAACCTTTAGCTTGCTGTGGAGAATTTAAATACAAAATAACCTAATTAGAAATTTTGACCAGAATTGTGTTCTTCTGAATTCAGTGATTTTGTAAAGTTGAATCTCAAACAAGCTGTAAAGGATCAGATCAAAAAATATCTAGGATGGTATAATGGCATCCTGAAAGTCAAGCAGTCTGGGTTCAAGTTCTGAACTAATTGCTCAGTAATTCTGCCTTCAGACTTTTGGGAATATCATGTTGCCTTTTTGGTTTTCTCACTTATGTCTCTGAGACAGAACTTTGTCATCATAGAGGTAGAATTCCCAGCTCAAGGACTTAATAACTTTTAAAATCTCCAATACGTTATCTTGAACCTCATCATTTTCATTCATGGAAGGGGCAGAATTATAATTTTATATGGTTCTAAAACTCAAATAATATGTATAAAAAATTAAAAATCTAATTTATTGAATACCCATTATGGTTGATTGTTTTTAGAGGCTTAGCATTCACATTGTATGCAAAATTACCTCTGGATTAACCATTTTCCCATATAAAAAAATGGAGAACTATACTGGATTTGGTTAAGATGTAGTTGGCCATGAGTTAGGAAGCTGAGGAACAGGATTTAAAAGAGTAAATTCACATAGTAAGATAATTTACTCAGAAGAATACAACAATAATAGAATTATCTGAAAATGCTGTAAAAATTGTTAAATATCCTCAAAGAGATAAAGAAAAGAATAACACCCATAAAAAATAAAAGAAAAAAATGTAATGCCTTTCTTAAGGTGTTAAAACTGGTTAATGGCAATGCTGGGGGTAGAACCCAAGTTCTTCTGTTCTCGGTTCTACTGTTCTTTTCAATAACCAGCTTACTTTTTCCTCATGATGTTCTTTTCTCTTTTTCTGAGTTCCAGCTGAGCATGTGGAAGTCAGAACACATAAGTAAGTTCCTACCAGTTATCAGAGAACTCTGCTCCAGGGTGGGGACAAGTATTGGACTTTTTGTGATTCTTATAACCAATACTCAAAATTTTACCTTATTTCATTTTAGATCACTTCCCATATATTGAACAGTCACTGTATACCAGACAACATCCTGTGAGAATGTAGTCTTCAAATACATTTTTAATCAGTTTTGTTCTCTGTTGTATCCCTAGAACAGTGGTTACCTTATTGTTGGTGGTTGGCCAATGAAATGCCTGCCATATGTAGGCACTTAATAAATACAATTGAAACAATGGGTAGGTTTTGGAAATGTTTTAGATTATGAGGACACTGAGTTTAGGAAATGGATTTTATAAGTTCACATGGCTCAGTGGTGATAGATACTACCTTAGACTACTAAAAGATCTGGTGTTTGATGGTGGGGTAGAGTTACCATGGGAACAGAAGGATACAAATGAGCATGCTTGGGGTTTGTAGTTTTTCTCATTTGATCTTCACAACCATCCTTCCCTATAGATATTGTTATTTCTATTTTGAAGTGACCTCTGGGCAACTACACTGGTTTTCTCTTCACACTCTATCCTCACCTTAGTCTATTTCAGAGAATTCTCCTTCTAGCAATATAAGGGTTAATAGGTTAACACAAGAGCAAGTATTGGCTGATATGTTGTTGACTTACAATTTTGAGCTTCTTATTCCAAGGCTTAATATTTAACATCACTGCTGTCACCTGTCTTAAATGTCAGCTTCTTTGATTTACCTTCGTCACTCTCACCTTGATCATACTGACTCCTTTATGTTACATGGATTTGCTGTCAGGCACCACCCTGAGCTGTTCACCATGTTTTTATTACTTTAGTCATTGACATCTTGTCAGCAGTATCACCACCTTTGCTCCTGGGCCTGTCAGTATGGCAATTGTTACCTTTTTGATTGACACTTTTGAAAATTTGTCAACATGTTATTTCTTATTTTAGGGGGATCTCTGTCTAACTTAAAGTCATTTCTTAAAGTTAATTTACTGTTTTATTCTTTGAACGTACTCTTTGGTTTGTATGCAGTAGAGGCTATAATAGTCTACATGCTATTATATTAACAGATAATATTATAACTAGTAGAATGTAAAAGAAACCAACATATTACTGTAGTTCAGTGATATGGTTTAGATCTGTGTCTCCACCAAATCTCATGTTGAATTGTAATCCCCAGTGCTGGAGGTGCGGCATGGTGGGGGGTGATTGAATCATGGGGGCAGAATTAGAGTATCTCTCAGGACAAACTAAAACAAAAACACAAAATACCAAAAGACTAATAAAAAAAAACGTAATGCAAGAACAGTGCTAAGAGATGTTTTATAGCAGTAAATGTCTACATTACAAAAGAAAGAAGATCTGAAATAAATAACCTAACTTTAAACATCGATGAACAACAACAAAACAACAACAACAACAACAAAAAACAACTAAGCCCAAAGTTAGCAGAAGGATGGAAATAATAAAGATTAGAGCAGGAATAAATGATATAACGAATAAAAATACAATAGAACAAAATCAACAAAATTAAGAATTGTTTTTCAAAAGATAAAATTGACAATTTGTTATCTGAACCAAGAAAAAAAAGAGTATTCAAAAATAAAATCAGAAATGAAACAGGAGACATTACAACTAATGCCAGAGAAATAAAAAACAAGACCATAAGGGACTATTATGAACAAATTTGACAACCTAGAAGAAGTGGATAAATTCCTAAAAACATACAACCTATAAAGACAGAATTAAGAAGAAATAGAAAACCTGAAAAGACCAATAACAAATAAGGAGATTGAGTCAGTGATCAAAAACCAACCCAAACAGGAAAGCCTAGGTGGCTTTACTATATCTGTATTTACCAATATCTATAGGTGGCTTCACAGGTTAATTTTACTGTACATTTAAAGAAGAATTAATATCCTTTCTTCCTAAAGGCTTGTAAAAAGTAGAAGAGTAAATACTTCCATCCTCATTTTATGAGGCCAGCATCACACTGTTACCAAATCCAGACAAAGACACCACAAACAAAGAAAACGACAGGCCAATATCCCTGATGAATATGGATGCAAAAACTTTCAATGAAATATTCGCAAACCAAATTCAACAGCACATTAAAAAGATCGTATTCTATGACCTATAAGTCTCTATAAAGCAAGACTTATTCCTAGGATGCAAAGATGGTTCAACATACACAAATCAATAAATGTGATAACACTGCATTAACAGAATGGTGGGCAAAAACCATATGCCAAACCAAAGAAATAAAAGGCATCCATATCAGAAAACAAGAAGAAAAATTAACTATTTGCAGAGGACATGATCTTATACATACAAAACCCTGAAAACTGCACACACACACACAAAAAAACTGGAGATCTAATAAACAAATTCAGTAAAGTTGCAGGATTCAAATCAACATACAAAAAGCAGTTGTGTTTCTGTATGCCAACAATAAACTATCCAAAAAATTAAAAAAAATCCATTTACAATAAGACCAGAAAGAATAAAGTACTTAGGAATACACTGAATCAAGGACATGAAATACTTTTAAAATAAAAACTCTAAAATACTGCCAGAAAGTAAAGCAGACAAAACTAAATGGAAAGACATCTTATATTCTTGGATTGGAAAAACTAATGTTAAAGTATCCATTTCACCTAAAGCAATGTACAGATTCAATGAAATCCTTATCAAAATTCCAAATACATCTTTACAGAAATAGAAAATGTAATCCTAAAATATGTATGAATCCACAAAATACCCAAATAACAAAAACAATTTTGAATAAGAATAAAGCTAAAAACATTATACTTCCTGATTTCAAAATAATTACAAAGCAATAATAATCAGAGTAGTATGGTACTGGCATAAAAACAAACATGTAGAGCATTGGAACAATAGAGAGCTTATATCCTACAGCCATGTCATGTACAGTCAACTATGCAACATATACAATGACTTTCAATACGAA
Organism: Pan paniscus; assembly: GCF_029289425.2. Classification (NCBI taxonomy): domain Eukaryota; kingdom Metazoa; phylum Chordata; class Mammalia; order Primates; family Hominidae; genus Pan; species Pan paniscus. The sequence goes on from NC_073249.2 coordinate 129,499,405, forward strand.
AGTCAAGAATGCATAGCGGGGAAAGGATTGTCTCTTCAGTAAATGTTACATTGGGAAAAGTGGCTATCCACATGCAAAATAATTAAATTGGAATGTTTTCTTTCACCACAGACAAAAATTAACTCACAATTAATTAAAGACTAAAATGTAAGACCTGCAACTGTAAAACTCCTTAGAAGGAAGCATATGGGAAAAGCTTCATGACATTGGTTTTGGCAATAATTTCATGGATATGACACCAAAAGTGCAGTCAACAAAAGCAAAATGAGATAAGTGAGATTACAACAAACTAAAAGAACTTCTGCATAGCTAAGGAAACAATCAACAGAGTAATAAAGCAACCTTTAGAATGGGAAGAAATATTTACCATTAATTAACCAGCAGTTAATTTCCAAAAAATATAAGAAACTTTTAAAATTCAATAGCAAAATATTTAGTCCAATTTTAAAAATCAGCAAGGGACTTGAATAGATATTTTTTCAAACAAGCCATGCAAATGGCCAACAGGTATATGAAAAAATGCTTATCACTGATCATCAGGAAAATGAAAATCAAAACCACATTGAGATATTACCTCACACTTGATACAATGACTATTATCAGAAAAACAAAAGTTTGACAAGTTTGTGGAGAAATTGAAACCCTTATACAACTGTTGGTGCAGTGTAAAATGGTGAAACTGCTATAGAAAACAGTATAGATGTTTCTCAAAAAATTTAAAATAGAACTATCATATGATCCAACAATCCCACTTCTGGGTATATATCTAAAATAACTGAAATCATTATCTCAAAGAGATATCTGCACCCTCATGTTCACTGCAACATTATTCACAATAGCCAAGATATAACCTAAATGTCCACTGATAGATAAATGGATAATGGCCAGGCGCGGTGGCTCACGCCTGTAATCCCAGCACTTTGGGAGGCTGAGGCGGGTGGATCACGAGGTCAGGAGATCGAGACCATCCTGGCTAACATGGTGAAAACCCGTCTCTACTAAAAATACAAAAAATTAGCCTGGCGTGGTGGTGGGCGCCTGTAGTCCCAGCTACTCGGGAGGTTGAGGCAGGAGAATGGCGTGAACCTGGGAGGCAGAGTTTGCAGTGAGCTGAGATTGTGCCGCTGCACTCCAGCCTGGGTGACAGAGCGAGACTCCATCTCAAAAAAAAAAAAAAGAGAAAAAAGAAAAAAAAGAAATTCTGATGTATACATCCAAGAGAATATTAGTCAGACTTAAAAAATAAAGAAATTGTACTGTTTGTGAAAGAATGGATAGACCGGGAAGACATGCCAAATGAAGTGGCCATCACAGAAGGACACATACTGCATGATTCCCTCTATATGAGGCATCTAAAGTAGTCAAATGTGTAGAAATAGACAATAGAATGATGGTTTCCAGGAGATGGGTGAGAGGGATGCTGGGTATATTGGAAAGAAAGAAGGAAAGGAAAGAAAAGAAAAGAAGGAAAGAAAGAGAAAGAAAAGAAAAGAAGGAAGGGAGGAAGGAGAAAGAAGGAAAGAGGAAAGAAGGAAAGGGAAGACAGGAGGGAAGGGAGAGAGAAGAAAGAGAAAAAGAAATGAAAGGAAAGAAAGAAAAAGGGAAAAAAAAGAGAAAGAAAGAGAAAGGAAGGAAGGGAAAGAAGGAAAGAAAGGAAAGAAAAGAAAGGAAGGAAGGGAAAGAAGGAAAGAAAGGAGAGAAAAGAAAGGAAGAAAGAAAAAAGGAAAGAAAGAAAGAAAAGAAAAGAGAAAGAGAAAAGAAAAAAGGAAGGGATAAAGTAAGCAACAATAACAAAGGGACACAAGTAAACTTTTGAAGGTGATGGATATGTTTGTGACGTGGATTGTAGTGATAGTAACATGAGTGTATGCATATATCCAAAGCACTGAATTTTATACATTAATTATGTTTATTGTAGACTGATTGTACCTCAATAAGGCTGTGGAAAAAAAGGTGTGTAATAATACTGCTCTCAGCATATTAATATATAAATAACAAAACAATGTTTAGTGAAGCCGTTTTTTAACCATTAATAAATAAAATAGACTACTTTTTTTAAAAAAAGAAAGAAAAGATACTCTGTTAACTGTTGTGTTCCTAGCACCTGGACAGAATGCCTGCCATATAGAATGCACTTGATAGATATAGATAAATTGTATGTGCTAAGGAAATATTTTAGATCATGGGACAAATGGGGTTTAGGAAGCATATTTTACAAGTTCACTTGGCTCATTGGTGATACTACCTCAGGTTGCTAAAAGAGCTGGTACGTGGCAGTGAGAGAAGAGTTTACAAGGAAATAGAAGTATGGAAAAAGAATACGTCAGAAAGAGAAAATAGCAAGTGTAAATGTCCAGTTAAAGGCAGAGTTTGGTAGAAGGCACATGTGACTATGATGTGTATATTTATGGAGATTGGCATAAGGTAAGTTTGGATAGGCAGACAGGACCATATCATGAAAGAGCTTGTAGGCTATCATGAAAAGTTGAATATTAACAAAATCCAATGAGAAACTAATGAAAAGTTTAAGCAGGTGCATAACACAATCAAATTTCTGTTATAAAAACCCTACTCTGGTACAGAGTAAAGAACAGATTTGAGTAGGAGGCAAGGAGAATGCAGAAGTCAGTAAGAAAAAGTCTCAGTAAGAGATAATAGTGGCAAAGAGAGTGGAGTCAAAAATAATTAGATTTGCTGTAGAATAGAAATGGGAGTTGAGAGAGAAGAAATATCAAAAATAATACAATTAACAGGTTTTAACAAGCTTGATGGATGGTAGTGTCATAAAGTAAATGGGGGAAAACTGGGGAGGAATCGTTATTTTTTGTTGAAGGAGGAGGAGTTTTTGCATGTTACTACATTAAGCTGTTAAAGAGCTGATAATTGGGGGTAGAGGTAGAGTTTAGATGGAGAAAGATGGGACATGGATTTGAATTAATATCATTTAATTTTCAGAGTCCAGATATGCTGACCGTTATGCCATGGAGCCAATTAATATTATTTAATTTTCTAGACTTATTTTATGCTCAGATTACAAGTATAGAGGAATGTGAACATAGTCTTTTAAAGAAATGCGTAAAATGGAATCATTATTTTGTAGAAACTTCTGAAGCCTCAAATCAGAAAAGATTTTATATCAGAAGGAAATTTTATTATGAATAATAATTTCTCAAACTGGAGAATGAAATCTGTTTTTGTATTATAATTGTAATCACTGGAGCTAGGCCTTTCCATCATGGAAACAGCTAATCCAAATTAATTTTTACCCTGTAAGATTTTTCCCTCAATAGATATTTCTTCAAAGAGCGAAGGAACTGATCTTGAGTTAATTATTAATGCATTAATCCAGTCTGTGAATTAATCTAGCCACAAGCAGCTACGCAATGTTATTTATTCTTTTCTTTAAAATAATTTCAGAATGGATGTTTCTATAGCAGCTGTACTCCAAGATAGGGCCCGTTGTAGCATATCACAATGAAATATAAACAAAATGAGTAAGTGAAAGCTGTTTGATTATTTTGAATTTCATGGAACATAGTGATGGTGATTTCTTCTTCAATCAAATATAACAAACACTACCACTAGTATTGCTTTTAGTAGTGCTTTTCTCTTCCTTTTTTTTTTTTTTTCCAAATTTCATTCTAGCAAAGCAAATTAGGAGAAAATGCAACTGGGATGTATACTTACCATGTGAGTTACTTTTCCCCAACAACATAATCATTACACATCCAAATGTCTCTGCTATAATTCCATGACCCCACGAGGTATAACAGAGGAAACCAATGGTAAAGAGTAATAATTTAATAATAAAATAATGGGTTATTATAGTTTGACTGTATTTTTATTTCTATTCTTTAATTAATGGCATTATGATTGTCTTAATGATATTTGAATAGAGTATGGTTTTTATTTTTGATAAGATTTTTCAATGTGTGTGTATATGTACTCTGTGTGTTCAATCAAACCATCATGAATAACTTTTTAGGTTAGTTTCTTGTTTTGAGGACATTAATAATTTAGAAAATTCATGTTTATGTAAGATGGGGGCAGCAGCCGGGCGTGGTGGCTCACGCCTGTAATCCCAGCACTTTGGGAGGCCAAGGCGGGCAGATCACGAGGTCAGGAAATCAAGACCATCCTGGCCAACATGTTGAAACCCCGTCTCTACAGAAAATACAAAAATTAGCTGGGCGTGGTGGCAGGCGCCTGTGGTCCCAGCTACTCGAGAGGCTGAGGCAGGAGAATGGCGTGAACCCAGGAGGTAGATCTTGCAGTGAGCCGAGATCACGCCACTGCACTCTAGCCTGGGCGACAGAGCAACACCCCGTCTCAAAAAAAAAGAAAAAAAAAAAGATGGGGGCAGCTTGATATAATGTAGTTAGTGTAAACTTTCAATTCAGGTCTTGCTCTACCACTTATTAATCTTTGGACAAGCAGTTTAGTTTCTTTGGGCCTCACTTTCCTCATCTTCAATAGGAGAATAATGCATACCTTAAAAATCATGATTAAAAAATATCTATCACTGGGTCTGGTATAAATATTACTTGCAAATGGACAACTGTCTTGTTGATTTTAAGAATAAAATAGAAAAAAATTTTAACTGTCCTATTTTTACAGTAGACCTTAACATTTGGACAATGTGTTGATGCTTGTCAGAGCTGACACTTTATTAGCAGATGAGAGGTCCACATGAGCACCTTTTAGACTATCTTCCAAACTTAAACAGTCTGTTCTCTTGAACAGACCCCCAGTAGCCACGTAGTTGAGTAAAATAGACACCTAACACAATATTGGCCAAGCCTGAATCTCTTACTTGATAATTAGGAACTAGGAAAAGAACTCATGTTACTGGAGAAGTGACCTCATCCTTGAATGCTCTGTGTAATTTCTTGGAGGGATTTTTAAAATATTTTAAAAAATACTATTATTCGAGTCCCCCTCCAAGGGATTCTGATATAATTAGTAGGAAGGTACCTGGCCTGGACATCATAATTTTTAAAACTCTCTACGTGTTTCTGGTAAGTAGAGTAAAAAATTACTGGTCTAGACCTACACAATATTAATCATTCTGGATAAAGAAGTAGAGGAAGCCAATTGGAAGAGGGAGAAGAATAAAGTAGCTGTACATAGAAAGAAAGAGGACAAAGCACGAAAAATCTTCTTACTTTCCTCGAGAATTCCCAGCTCTTCCTGGAGGCCTGGCTGCATTTCTGCATGAGTTTAATGAGATCTTCCTGTAACTCATGATAAGTATCTGAGGCCAATTCATTACTTCCCACCAAAGGAGTTCATTCTAAATTCGAAGTCAGAATTCCAGTAGGGAGAAAAATGCTCTATTTTAGACAAGACCTTGGCAAAAGTGTGATGTTGGTGAATCTTTGTGTCATTTAATGTGACTGAATTATAGAAACACACACACACACACACACTCTTAATTACCCAGGGCAATTACTTATTCTTCCCACTAGATGCTCTTGGAGAGACTGACCTAAAACACACACACACACACACAGACACACACACACACACACTCTCTCTCTCCTCTCTCTCTCTCTCTCTTAATTACCCAGGGCAATTACTTACTCTTCCCACTAGATGGCTCTTGGAGAGACTGGCCTAAAATCAGCAATCTTCCAGAGCTTGAATGCCACTCTACGTTAGAATCATAGAATAATGGGCTTTTATAGATTTGGAATAAAGCTAACGATTATTTCATCTAAACTGATTATCACCTTACTGGAAACTAATTTGAAAAAGACACTAAGTACCCAAGGTCACTAGTCTAATACATTCAGTAAATATGTTGAGTATCTCTCTGCCAAGTCTTATGCTAGGTGCTGAAATTAAATCAAGCGGGAGATAGCATATATGTAAGCAAATAAGTACAGAGTATGATTAGGAAGCAGCTTTGCTTGTGGGAAGCTGAGGAGGTTTTTTTTTTCTTTCTTTCTTTTCTGTTTTCATCAGCTGTACTGCAATATAATTTGTATATAATAACATTTGCCAATTTCCATTGTACCATTTGATGAGTTTTGACTGATGTATGGAGTCATGCAACCATCACCACAATCACTCACCATAAATGTTGAGTAGGAATCATCAGCCTACTGTGATTCCTGTGCTGCGAAAGACTGAGACATGAAGCAAAGGGATGAGTTAAAAGGTTATTGTGGTAAATTCAGTGAGAGATAACCATGCTTAGACCAGGAGGTAGTAGTGGAGATGAGAAATGTAATATATTTGGAAAAAGGGACAATAGATTTTTCTGACAGACAGGCTGTAAGGTGTAAAAGAAAAGGCACAAATGATTGTAAGGTTTTTGGCCAAAGGTATTGGAAGGATACAGTTGCCATTCATTGAAATGGGCAAGGCTGTAAAAGAAGCAGGTTTGGTGGCAGAAAATTTGTGTCAGGGGTTTTCAGTTTAAAATGCCTAATAAATATTCAAGTGTAATAAGTTTAAAATACAAATCAGAAATATCCAACTGATTGCAACAATCTAATCAGAGGAGAGGTCTGAGTTAGGGATAGAAATTTGGGGGTGTAAACTATATCCTGAATAAACTGTAATGTGTCCATCAAGAAGGATAACATCCTAGGGGTGTTTGATGATGGATACAGACTGTTTTCAAAAAAAGAAAGAAAGAAGAGATGATTAGCACACAATGTCCAGAGGTGAGGCTTCCTGGATGCTCAGTAACTGAAACATCCAGAAATATTCTTGGGTTATATATCAGTAAGTTATCTTGGCCTCAGAACTTTGTGGGAATATATCTTAGACCATGACTAGTTCTGATTTTTGAATAGGCCTTTTCTGAGTTCGTTGTTCTACACTTTACCACAAGCCCCTTGTGGAAAATGTGCCCAGCCAAGACTTCAGAGTTTATGGCAATAATAATCACAAAGTCATGGAATTAGGGCTTGGAAAATATCCTAAAGTTTATCTAGCTCCAACTTCACACCCATGGCATGACTAATAGATAATCTGAGTCATATCCAATGGAAATGAGCTCACATCTCCCGGGACAGACCCTCCCCCTAATGGACAACTCTATTTCAAAATTCTTTCTTATGTGAAATCCAAACATAACTCGCTGTAGTTAATTTTCTTTTCTGCATCTAAGGGACCCCAATGACTATATTCCTGCAGTTTGAGAGTTTCAACTTGACCATAAGTTTCTTGGGTTTCTCCCCGTTACAGAGCCTGTTACACAGTTTAGGTTTTAAAACTTCAACCCTTGGCCTTCACGACACCTTTGCAGTATCTTCTGTCAAGAGGCTTACTAGACTTTTTTTTTTTTTTTAGTTTAAAATAATTATTCATGGTTAAATTGTGATAAAACATACATAATATAAAATTTACCATCTTAGACATCTTTAAGTGTACAGTTCCAGTGGCATTAAGCACATACATCATGTTTCTCCAGAACTTTTTTACCTTGCAAAACTAAAACACTATACGCATTAAGTGATAGTTTATCATTTCCCCCTCTGTCTCCCTTTTTCACACATAAGGAGGATTTTTAGTGGAGAGGACAACAGGACTGACTTTTGAAGGCTTAGTTGGAATTTTCAAAGCATTAACACCGGCAGGAAAGAACATTCTAAGCAAAAACAAAAAACAAAAGGCAAAATGCAAAGATGCATTAATGATATTGTTTTATTTGAGAAATTATAACTAGTTCAATAAGTGGAAGCAAAAAATATTTTGAAGGAGGGATAGGAGATGAGATTAGAAAGGGTGGGGAGGGAGAAGGGCCCAGATCACAATTGGGATTATATAATGCTGAGGTTCTGCTTTATTCTGTATGTAGTAAAGAAGCTTGAAGGAACTTGCAGATGACAATGAAATGAAAAAAATTAAGTGTAATGCATATATATTTGGGGCTCCTGATGGTCTATACTTGTCATGGAGTTAATTTTTAGAAATTTTATTGTAAGTGAATAAAACCTTTACTCAGTCTCCCCCCAAAAATTCTAAGGGTGAAGAAAGCAAACTTTAAAAAAATAGTCTTTAAACATCCTTGTTATTTTCAATTTTTCTTATGTCTAGGAAGGACTTCTAAAAAGGAAAGGTTGCTCTTTATCTTTACACTCTAAAACTTGGACATTTAGCTTTTCCTTAATCTCCATTTTTACCATTCTCATCTCAGTTCTTTAGGACTTCAGCTTCTTTTCCTTTTGTAGTTTTCTTTAGTTTTCATTGAGTGTATTTTGAACAATCAAAGAGGTCATGGTGATGTCCAGGTTATAAAATGATTCTTGCTTTACAATGGGAAGGGAGGGAGGGAAATGGCAAAAATTCGAGTTCTCATTTTTAACCTTTTCAACTATGTTAGCGGATTCCTCAATTTCATAGCATATAGGTAAATGAGATATCTGACAAAGGATAACTAGAATACTAAAAGCATTTTGTATTAAAAATAATTATTAAAGATAAAAATGTTTAGCCTAGAGAAAAAAAGGAGATGTAGGAAGTATATGTTAGTTCTGCAAAATATACTTGAGGGATGCCATGTGAAAAGGTGATTTTATTTATATCTCTACAGAGGAAAGAATTGCCTTCAAGAATAAGTATTTTATATAGATGGATTTTTTTTTTTTTTTTGAGACAGAGTCTCACTTGTTGCCCAGGCTGGAGAGCAGTGGCGTGATCTCAGCACAATGCAAGATCCACCTCCCGGGTTCACGCCATTCTCCTGCCTCAGCCTCCCAAGTAGCTGGGACTACAGGTGCCCGCCACTATGCCCAGCTAATTTTTTGTATTTTTAGTAGAGATGGGGTTTCACCATAGCCAGGATGGTCTTGATCTCCTGACTTCATGATCCACGCACCTCAGCCTCCCAAAGTGCTGGGATAACAGGTGTGAGCCACCACGCCCGACATACGTGCATATTTTTAATTGCAATGGAGATAATAATTTGGTTAAGATATGTTTGGTCAGTGTCCTCAAGGAGCTTATGTTGTTTTTGAAGAGAAAATTAACATGTACAGCCGACTATGATGACAGCTGAGTAGCAGCATATTTTAAACTGTGGAATAGCCACATAAATATCTTCTTTTGAGAAGTGTCTGTTCATACCCTTCATCTACTTTTTGATGCGGTTGTTTGTTTGTTTTCTTGTAAGTTTGTTTAAGTTCTTTGTAGATTCTGGATATTAGCCCTTTGTCAGATGGATAGACTACAGAAATCTTCTCCTGTTCTGTAGATTGCCTGTTCACTCTGATGATACTTTCTTTTGATGTGCAGAAGCTCTTTAGTTTAATTAGATCCCATTTGTCAATTTTGGCTTTTGTTGCCATTGCTCTTGGTGTTTTAGTCATGAAGTCTGCCCATGCCTATGTCCTGAGGTATTTGACTAGGTTTTCTTCTAGGGTTTTTATGGTTTTAGGTCTTACATTTAAGTCTTTAATCCATCTTGAGTTATTTTTTGTATAAGGTGTAAGGAAGGGGTCCAGTTTCAGTTTTCTGCATATGGCTAGCCAGTTTTACCAACACCATTTATTAAATAGGGAATCCTTTCCCCATTTCTTGTTTTTGTCAGGTTTGTCAAAGATCAGATATTTGTAGATGTGTGATATTATTTCTGAGGGTTCTGTTCTGTTCCATTGGTCTATGTCTCTGTTTTGGTACCAGTACCATGCTGTTTTGGTTACTGTAGCCTTGTAGTATAGTTTGAAGTTAGATAGAGTGATGCCTCCAGCTTTGTTCTTTTTGCTTAGGATTGTGTTGGTTATACAGGCTCTTTTTTGGTTCCACATGAAATTTAAAGTACTTTTTTCTAATTCTCTGAAGAAAGTCACTGGTAGCTTGACTGGGATAGCATTGAATCTGTAAATTACTTTAGGCAGTATGGCCATTTTCATGATATTGATTCTTCCTATCCGTGGAAATGTTTTTCTATTTGTTTGTGTCCTCTCTTATTTCCTTGAGCAGTGGTTTGTAGTTCTCCTTGAAGAAGTCCTTCACATTCCTTGTAAGTTGTATTTCTTGGTATTTTATTCTCTTTGTAGCAATTGTGAATAGGAGTTCACTCATGATTTGGCTCTCTGTTTGTCTGAAGACATTTGTGCAGCCAACAAACATGTGAAAAAAAGGTCATCATCACTGGTCATTAGAGAAATGCAAATCAAAACCACAATGAGATACCATCTCACGCCAGTTAGCATGGCGATAACTTAAAAGTCAGGAAACAACAGATGCTGGAGAGGATATGGAGAAATAAGAACACTTTTACACTGTTGGTGGGAGTGTAAATTATTTCAACCATTGTGGAAGACAGTGTGGTGATTCCTCAAGGATCTAGAACCAGAAATACCATTTGACCCAGCAATCCCATTACTGAGTATATACCCAAAGGATTATAAATCATTCTACTATAAAGAGATATGCACACACATGTTTATTGCAGCACTATTCACAATTGCAAAGACTTGAAACCAACCCAAATGCCCATCAGAGATAGACTAGATAAAGAAAATGTGGCTCGTATATACCATGGAATACTACGCAGCCTCCGAAAGGGATTAGTTCATGTGCTTTGCAGGGACATGGATGAAGCTGGAAACCACCATTCTCAGCAAACTGACACAGGAACAGAGAACCAAACACCACATATTCTCACTTATAAGTGGTAGTTGAACAATGAGAACACATGGACACAGGGAGGGGAACATCACACATTGGGGCCTGTTGGGGAGTGGGGGGTTAGGGGAGGGATAGCATTAGGAGAAATACCTAGTGTAGATGACTGGTTGATGGGTGTAGCAAACCACCATAGCATCCGTATACCTATGTAACAAACCTGCACATTGTGCACATGTATCCCAGAACTCAAAGAATAATACTAAAGTAAAATTGTGGAATAGTAAATAAAAAAGAGGTAACTACTTCAGAAAAGTGTATAGGTGGTAGTAAGGAAATGTCCCAACAAGTATATGCTTGAATGAATCAGTTGAGTTTGGAAGGATTATGAAGAGTTTAACGCATGAGTAAAGTCTTAGATTTATTTGTATTTTAGGCAGGTAAAATACATGTAACAGTGTGATGAACTATTGGTAGTTTAAATTTTGTGTTTATTTGGTGGTAGGTGGTAGATTTATTTGTATTTTTTTGCATATAAATGTCAGAGACCTTGTCTGTTTTGTTCATCTTTTTAACCCCAAGTTCTTAACAAATACCTGCTGAATAAGTAAATGAATGAAAATAGTTCTATATGAACATTAATAACTAAGTCTAACAGGTATATTGGCACTATGTTATAAAAAAATCAGACTATGCCATGCAAAGAAATTTTAAGTTGGTTTCCTGAAAAATATGGGGAAGTTAATGCATTTTAATACTTAAACATATAACCAAATATTTTCAATGTAATTAATTAAAATAATATTTTTTATGATCTATAAGTGTCTCAGATAAAATAATTTCTCTATAATGACAAGGGAAGGACTTTAGAATGGGTAATTTTCAGCAGATGGAGAAGAAAGATGGAATGTGAAAAGTGCAGAGGTAGGGAGGCACAAAGTATTTTTGAGAAGCAATGATTGAAACATTTTATTTCTGAGGGGTGGCTTAAGAACATAAGCCAACAAGACAGCAAACTATATATTTTATTGTGGCTTTACCAGTAACTGAGCAACTTACAGATATTCATTTAGCCTCCTTTGGCTTTTGTTTTCTCTTTGTAAAATAAAACTTTTAAAGTAGATAGTCTCTTTGATTGTTCTAGCTCTACATAATAATACATAGAACTGAAAAAGTTGATTCAGGACACTCTATGGAGGAAACTAAAGGGCAGGCTCTTTACTTTGAGCTTCACTTAATGGGTTTTAGAGTATCATGATGATATGGTTTGACTGTGTCCCCACTCAAATCTCATCTTGTATTCCCATGTGTTGTGGGAGGGACCCGTTGGGAGGAAATTGAATCATGGGGCCAGGTCTTTCCTGTGCTGTTCTCATGATAGTGAATAAGTCTCACAAGATCTAATGGTTTTAAAAAGAGGAGTTCCACTGCATAAGCTCTCCCTCTTTGCCTGCTGTCATCCATGTAAGATGTGACTTGCTCCTCCTTGCCTTCCACCATGATTGTGAGGCTTCCCCAGCCAGGTGGAACTGTAAGTCCAGTTAAACCTCTTTCCTTTGTAAATTGCCCAGTTTTGAGCATGTCTTTAACAGCAGTGTAAAAATGAACTAACACACATGGCTTTTAAAAATTGTTTTAGTATACCTTCAAATCTATCTCATCAATTAACTTGTATTTATTATTGAAAATATGCAAATTATAATAAGCAAAAATTTAAAAATTAAAGGTCATCTAAAACCCTGATTCTGAGATGTAATTCTCCTAGCATGTTGATGTTTATCTTTTGTGATTGATGGATAAACAGAAACGTACAGCAAAATAGATATATATGTTTTTCCACCAAAACTTGGAATTTACATATAATATTATAATATTAACTCACAGTTTTACTTTGTACATAATAAACCCTCTTTCATGTCAATAAATTATTTTCTTCTGTATCATTTCTGATACTAGCATAGCATTCCTTTTTACAATATAGCCATTATGGAACCTATCCCCATTGTTCAACACCTAGGTTGTTTCCTTATATCTGTTATTTACTAACACTACTGGATGAATGGAAAAATAGTATTGTCTGAAATTGAAAATCTAGATAACATATTTGTTAGGAGGGAATATGATGAGATAAAAGAGTTGAGGTTAAAGTGTAAGAGCAAAGCATCTACATCCAAAGGCCTTGACGTCTCTTGGAAATCTGAGTTTGGAGATTGCAACTGAGGTCTGGGAGGAATTAACCTTGTGATGGGAGGTGAAAGTAGATATGCTTGAGTTCTCTGAGCAAGGGTACAGAGGGGGAACAGGCTTTTAAAATTCAGAAAAGGAGGTGTACATTAGGGCATGGATATATGATGAAGCTGAACAGACTGAGTTGCTATAGCACGACAAAGACAAAGCTAAAAATAGCCCTGTGTTGCACAGTATGAAAAAAGACTGCCTATGACAAGTGAAGATTTTAGATTATATTATAAACACATATACATAGTAGCACTTTTGTGAATAAAAGAAAAAATATATAAGAAGCTGTATTTCTCATTTGAAAGAATTGTGTCTGTGTGTGTGTGTGTGTGTGTGTATTTTATTATTGTTTGCTTTGTTGTGTTTGGTTTTTGTTTTGTTTTGAAGCTTAAGGAAAATCTTGCAAAATGTGTCCAAATCATTTTCTTTCTAAGTATTAAGGCAGCAATGTTCGTAAGAATTTCAAAGCAATTACTTATTTATTTAAAACTACATAAATTAAGCAATGCAAGTTGAACTACACATATATCTGCCTCCTTGGGCTGTTGCCTAATGCCATATATAGCTACAATTATGAACAAACCAAAATTCATCTGTAAGATTGAAAAAAATAGATATTTCAACACACAGCCATAAAAAGAGAAGAATACTTGTAAGGTCACTTATTTCACCTTGTAAAGTACAGACACATGGGACCATATGTAGTTATGCTATTGCCATCAAAGGCAAGTTGGCTCAACGTTGTTTCTAAGACAGAGAAGTTGCTTCTATACTTTTACTGATATTAATCAACCTGTAGTGTCAGGAAATTCTTCTTTAGTCTAACCCTAAAACTTGCTTGATTGAATTTACATTATGATTACACAAAGCTAAGAAAATACCATCAAGCAAGGTTTCATAAATTAAGTACAAAGAGGCTGGTTAGTGGGACCAGGAGAAAAATTCTGAAATTATTCCCTTTTGTGTTTGAATTTCAGTATGTTTTAAATAAAGTTGTTTGTTTGTTTATTTAATTGATAATACTTTCCATACTGCCTTTGAAATTTAAAAAGGATGATATCGTATATATTCGGTATACTGCTAACTGACTTTTTGCCAGTTTTTGTCATTGTAAACATCCATGCGTGGACAGATATACATACACACACCTCAAATTAACCTCCAATTTCCTATATTTTACATTGTAGCTTTTGTATTTGCTAATAATCCTTTTAATAGTATAGCAATCCTATGTGAGGACAGAAAAATTATGTTCACACCCAGACTAACCAATATTCAGAAATGTGCCTTGAAGCCCAGAACATCCCTGGGAGAAGGTGCCTGCCATAGCTGAAGCCTGGATCCCATCAGGCATCTCTTTGCATGTACCAGAGACACATTAGTGTTTCAATTGACAAGTTTGATGCCTTTTTACATATTAAGTGAACTTTGCTTTGCATTGTAAGTGGTGGAGGGCCAGAAATAATTTCTATGCAAGTCATGGAAATCTTTATCTACACAAGACACACTCCTATAAAATTAAAGTTCTGCTCAAATAACTTTTCTTTTGAGTGATGATTCACAAGAGAACGGATTTCTACTTTTGAATTAACTAGCCCTGTCCATTCAGTAACCGCTTTGGCTGAGAAAATTCATCCTTTTTATATTTTCCAATGTTATTTGTCTTTTGGAGATAGAGAGAGAGAAGGGGAGGGAGGAATGGAGTGAGAGAGACACTTTACAAACAAAAGGCCTGATGCAATCTTTAATAACCTCCCCAGTCAGAAAAGGAGACAACATTTAGCAAGCACCTATGTATGATGTTTCAGTGTGCCATGTGCTAAGAGTAAGTGTTTTTATTAAATCATTCCAATAATCCTGCAAAGAAGCATTATTACCATGATCATTTAACAAAGGTAAATTTACAGTTTTGAGTGCCAGTCGAAGATTTTGACGTAAACTATTTGGGACCTATTTGTTTTCAGAAAAAAGAACAAACCCCCGTAATGCATATGAGAACACTACCCACTTTCCAAATTAAATGTCTCCCTGCAGCTTATGATTTCCTGAATTTTCCAGTCTTCCTGTGAGGTAGAAATTAGGAGAGCAGCATTCCTGCTGCTATACTGAAAACTATAGAGAAGAAAAGACAGGGACTTATTAGTTCCCTTTCCTAAAGTCGCCTAAACAGTAGTGAAATTACTGGAAATTGAATTTAGGCCTCCTGACTTGCCGTTGCCCATATCTCTGAGCACTAAAGGTATTTTCATAACTTAAGTACAAAGAGACTGGATTGGACCAGGGAGAAAAATTCTAAAATTATTCCCTTTTGTATTTGAATCTCAGTATGTTTTAAATACAGTTGTTTGTCGATTTAATTGATTTTATTTCTGCTAATACTCTTCATACTGCCTTTGAAATTAAAAGGGGATATTATATGAATTCAGTTCACTGCTAACTGACTTTTTGCCAGTTTTTTTCATTGTAAACAGACTGTTGTAATCTATATTAATTCGGATGCTGTGTTGAAGTGATTTTTTTGGTGAAATATTATATGGACAATTTAGATGTAATATGAAACCAAGTATTGGTTTGTATTTTGCAGTCACAATATGGAGCTTCCGTTTCTGCCAAGCCTGAACTACCCCTCTTTTACACTCCTATTGATCTGGTGGACATTAGTGTAGAAATGGCCGGATTGAAGTTTATAAATCCTTTTGGTCTTGCTAGCGCAACTCCAGCCACCAGCACATCAATGATTCGAAGAGCTTTTGAAGCTGGATGGGGTTTTGCCCTGACCAAAACTTTCTCTCTTGATAAGGTAAGAAAATATTATTGAAGTCATATAGAAATGTCTATCGTATATTTTAATTAAGGTATAAACATTATAATGGATTTTTTTACTAAAAAATACTACTTATTAAACTATTTGACAAGACCTATCATTACACATTAATCTTTAGTTTCTTTCCTTCCTTTCTGTCCCATGGAAGAAGGGGCAGGCATATATTGCTCATTTAGTATTGTCTAGGAAGCAACAAAGATATAAATATTACGAAAGTGACTTTTTCATTTAATAATCTCAAACCCTTATTTTTGTATTATTAATTGTTTCATTATTTTTGGATGCCTCAGCTCAAAGATAGGGACACAATTGATTTGGTTTGCACAAAATTCTGGAATTCAATTTATGTTGAAAAGAATCTCAGTGTAACTTATTGGTATTGGTAATAAGATAGATTCTTTATAAATTTGGAATGCAGAAACCTTTCTCAAAAACAAATACCCTGAGTTTCATTTAACATTATGACTTTGTACTTAACCAGAAGTGGACATCTTATACTTAGTAGGAAATAAACTACGTATTAAAGTTGAGATTGAGTCTTTAAAGTACACAAAGCATATATATGCATGTTTTCAAAGTAAGATGCTTTATACAAGAGGATTGCATCCTTATATGGTTTTGAATTAGAAAAGAACAACAGACTTTAACATTTTTAGACTATTTATTGATAAATTACAAATGCTAAACCTCTCAATGTATTTAATACTAACTGGTAGTTAGTAATAATTAATGTATATGAATGTGTGAATTTAGTGACTAAGAAAAGAGTATCATTATTTGAATCCGCTTTATCCTTAGGCAAAGAAAATAATAGAGAACAAACATGCCCCATTAAGCACATTCTCTCTTTCTTTTTCCTCTTACTAGGATCAATAGCTGGCATTATTATGGCTAAAACATTAAGGCTGTCTTACTCTGACAGCTTTACAAGATGCAATGTGTAAGTGTGGTCAGGAAAATCTAGACAATTCTCAAAAGTTAGAAAAAAAAAAAACAGTGCAGGAAAAAAATCCTTCGTAAAGATTTTTTATATTTAAAGAGAAGTTATTTTTTCAAATAAATCAACTGAATATTTTATTAAACAAAGTGTAAAACGTAACAGAATATACTAGATTCAGCTTTAGAATACCATGAATCAATTGTTTATAACCTTGTAGAATATTGATAGTATATTTGTCTTTGTTTCAATTGATTCTTTAAGAATTACTGAGAAGCTATAATCAAATGTTTAATCTATTGGAGAAAACTGAGTCTCAGATAGCATATACTGACTATATTAGTTATGCTATTAAAAAATATATATGTAAACCGAAATAGGTGGCTAATTGGGCACAGGTGAAGAATTATAGCTGAAAAAAAAAAGGTGTTTGCTGCTTTGAATTTGATGTTTTCTTCACTTGCAATAATTGAATTCTGATTAATCAGAGACATCAGTCTTTACACTGTTGGTGACATGCATTGATTTGTGATGCTGTGTCTTTCAGTAACCTAGGAGCACTTGCCTTTATTAGAATCACCAGCAGAAATAAATGTGGAAGCTAACTTCCTTCTAAACCTCCAATTTGAATTTAATCTATCAATTTAGAAGTCTGTGATGCTGGTTCGAAAGGGGAGTTATGAACAAATGGAAATTAAATTTGGCACATGAAATGTAACCATGCGGGGTTTTTTGGAAACCCTATTTTACTTACTTTGATGGTGGGTACAACAAAATATTGTGCAGACTATTTTAAACATATTTCTGCAAATTGCAATGACAAAAATAATGAAGCCACCTTGGGCTTATGTAATGCCATTTTCAAAAAAGATTATTTTCCATACGTGATTTTGCAGAGTAGTCCGTTTGCCTCATAGAGGTCTACTTTTTTTGTTTCCTTATCTGGTTCCTAATTAGTGATTAAATTTGTGAATATATAATTACATCGTATGTGCTTATTTCTTATTTCTATGCTTTCCTATTGATGAAATGTTGGTAGTATACAACTCAGTAGTATGAACATACTTATTTCCCCACAGCCTTTTACTAAAGAGTCTATTAAAATATTACATGTACTATACATTTCGGTGACATTATAGTATACCAATTTAGATTAGCCTTATTATAATTTATTATGGCAATTGAAGAATCTATTTAAAATGAATTAAAATTCAGAATCTTGACATTTGAAATTTGGATGCTCTTAATATGACAAAGGTTATTCTATGGGGTTTTGTTATCATATGAAATATTAATATTTCACAATACAATTTTGATGAAGTACAATTTGCCAAGCTTGCATATGATAAAGAAATTAAATGCTTACCAAGGGAGTTCAGTGAAAATTAGAGCCCTGACTGAACATCTGCTAGAAATTTTATTATCCTGTCCTACTGACAGTGTGGCTCCCTCGTTGTTTTTCTGGATTGACAGCTGAATATTGCACTGATTTCTGCAGCAAATATGTTTGCGTGAACTTTGTTTCCCTTTTTTTATTTTTTTCGGAGTTTGGAACATGCTTTTGATTTTCATCCTATATATATATATATATATATATATATATTATACTCTTGACATTTGTAGATGCCAGATTGAGGTCTAATATGCTGTAGCACCGATAGACCATTGACTTACAGTGAAATGCCAGTTGATATCTCAGTAAACAGAAATATTATTATTCTTTACTGTGCAGTCTATATAAAAGCTGTATGTGCTTTCTTTAAAAAGGCAAATGATCATATTTTTAATGTCAAATATGAAAATATCTGTTTGCTTTTGTGTTAAATAACATCAAAAATGGCTTTTATTAACTATATTCTTCCTCTTCAAATCTGTCTTTCCAAGAATGTTTCAAAATAACAAGGTTGCTTTTCTTGAGATTCTATTTATGTTTTATAAAGATAGTAAAGTCATATTTAAAATATAGTTATGAAATCATTTTTCTATATAAATGTATATCGGCTCCAAGTTTAAATTTTGAAAGGTGGGAGAGAAATCGATCTGTCAAGCTTGATTAAAACTAAATTATCATGACAAAACAGAGAAGTGATCTGTTTAAGAGGGAATATTAGAAATGGTTTGGACTTCACATAAAATAACCCCTTGACCTGTGTTCACATTATATTGATAGGAAGTAGATAAAAACATTTTGTTTTCATTAATCTTGTCCATAAATTTTGTTCTCTTGGAGAGCTACATATTATATACTGCAAATCTGTAACATGAAACTGCAAGTTGCATAGCTTCATTACTGCACAGATAAATAAATTAAGAAGTATTTATTTCTATCCTAAATCAAATCTAAACCCAAGCAACAGTTCACTTCACTTGTGAGCCCTCTCTATACATAGATTAACTTGTGATTAACTTTAATTATGAAAATATCTCAAATGAATAGATTTTGTTTTAATAAGTATCAAATTAGGTAAATAAGTATCCATGTAATAGGTCTCTCTTATAAAATGCTAAGAAGTAAAGACTGAAAATATTTAAGCCTCTTTTTTTGGCATCAAAGTATTTATGTAGCTGTTTCTGTAAAACACAGCCTTATACCCCATAGCACAAAGCTTAATGTATAGGAGAGGCTTGATAAATGTTTCATAAATATTCGCTGGATAAATGAATACATAGATTTTTTTGGCAAGAGCATATCGAGTTTATTTTTTTCCCAGTATATGAACAGACAGTTAACACATAAAAGAATTGAATGTTTTGAGTATTGATCTCAATCGAAGGAGAAAAGGCCAATTAAAAAATTTTCATATTCTATGTTGCTTTTCTATGGTGCATCTATACGTGTCTAAAAATGAAAATGTCAGTGAAATATCTGAATGTATAGATTGTGGTTTAAGACTTAGGTTGTTGTATAAGCCTTTAAAATGCAGAGAATTTTTGAGAAAACAGGGCAAGTATCACACAATATTAAGAAGATACGTAAAAATCGGCTGGCCTAACTTCTAACTGCATGTATTGGTAGTCCTGAGAGAAGAAATGTAACCTGTTCTTGAATGCTTTTAGTGACAAGGAATATACTACATCTTTAAGGCAATATAACCTGTATGACTGTAGAAAGATCTGTTTTAGAAATATGTTCCTTTTATTGACCCCATATCACCCTTCTCATAAATTTCATCCATGTTTTATATATAGTTCTGCCCTCTGATACATCGTGGAATAAATAAGAGTAATATTAATATAAATGAATTATTTAAAATAAAATGTTGTTGTTGTTGTTTTCCACAAGTAAATAAATACATTAGAAAAAATCTAACTAATATGGAGAAGCAGTGTAGTGTGGGGAAAGGCACTTTGGCCTGGGAGGCCCTGGTCTTAATCCAAAGCTGCTTCTAAATCACTGTCTTGGACATGTGTAATATTATAGGTCATTGTTATAGTTGTTATCATTATTCACATTATTAGATACCCTATATTCAGTGCTTAGGATGTATAGACTAAATGTTTTTGTAAATTATTTCATTTAATCCTCACAATCCGTTTATAAGATAGATAGTATTGTTTTCAGATGAAATAATAGTCTGAGAAAGTTAAATAAATTGTCCAGGACTTAAGACAACAGTTATCTATTTGACTATAGTCATATGGGTTGGCAATTTGGGCTCAGCATGCATGATCAGTTCTCCTACTTCACAGGGTGTCAGCTGGCCTCAATCATGCATTTATAGTTGGTTGTTTGGATCCCTGGGGATCAAGATGTTCCACTAATGTGTCTGGAGCCTCATGTGGGGCATATAGCAATCATGTGGGATTGCTATAATTGCGGAGATGGCTGAGCTTTTCTCTCTATCTCTTCATAATCTCTCTTGCCTCACAATGTCTTATCAAGGTGGCTGGTTTAGGTTTGATAAGGCTACTTCACAAGGCTAGTAGTGTTCTAGGAGGACAAGAGTGGAAGCTGAAAGATCTCTTGACACAAAGACTCCAAAGTCTACACAGTGTTACTTCCATATTTTATTCAAAGCATGTTACAAAGTCAATGTATGTTCATGAAGTAGGTAAATACCATCCGCTTATTGATAAAAAGAACTGCAAAACCACATTACAAAGGGACATGCATAGAAGTAGGAAAGGATTATTGCAGCCATCTTTGCAAACAGTCCTAACTTGCCCTCTGATTAGAGCAGTTCACATCCCTCCCAAATGTAAACTGCATCCACTCCTTTCCAAGACACCCAAAATATCATCTAATCATGGCATTAGGCTCAAGGTTCATTATCTTATGATCTTCATCAAGTCCAAATGCCTATGAGATTATCTGGTTTTAGTTTCTTTTTACTGAGGATTCTGTGATATAGAAAGACATGTTTTCTATCTTCCATACACCCAACACAAAACGATACAGTCAAGAGAACCACAGTAGATAAAATCTCCTTTAGAAACTGGAGAAATGGAAGGCACATAGCAATCACTTGTCCATAGCAATTTTGAAATTCAGTTTGGCACATATTTTCAGGGCCTCTTGCTCCAAGGATGGAGAATCAGGGTCCATTTATGCTCCTTGGTAAGGATGTCCTAATACATTTTTCCTATCTACTATTGGCTCTGCCTTCTGGGCTACTGATTATCTCTGGGCTACTGATTTTCTCCTCTGAGTTTTTCTGTTGTTGTTGTTGTTTGTTTGTTTGTTTTGTAAATGGCTAATGATGGCCCCTGTTGACAGCTGAGTAGTTTTGTCAGCCTGTTCCTGCCCAAATAAAGTTATAGCACCCTATTCCTCTCTTTGTTTTGAATTGTTTCTTTTAATCCTAACTCATGGTGATATCATCATAAAACTCTCTTAACATAATTTTGAATCTATTAAGGACTAAATTGATGCCCAAAGTCACATCCATAATTCTTTTTAAACAGATTTCTTTTATTTTTGGATATGCCTTGCTGTTGTGGTACAATGTCTTTAGGAATGTTAGAAGCCCTGAGAGAATCTACTAGGACTTGCCTTAGGTCTTTCTAAAGTCTTAACAAACTGTCTTACTGAAATATTCTTGAGATTATCTTTAAGGTACTTTATTTTGAGAATCTTTTTTCCATCTAGGAGAGAACAAATATAAAGAATAGTTTATTTTCTGACCCAGTGTGTCCTAGGTCCCTTGGATTCTGTCTGTTTTGCATGGCAAATTTAAATATAGCCTTATTTAGCTCTTTTCTCTCTTTTAGTACCTTATCACACTTGGGTAGAAACACTCAACTGAACACGTTCAGTGTTCTGTCTAGAGATGTATTATGTTCACTTTCTGTTTTCCAAATTATCACTGCTGACATTCTTGCCAATTGTTCTGTCACCACATAATACAGGCCACTTTTCCAACCCTCCAATAACAATTTTCATACCACATTTTAAACCTCTACTAACAGTTTGTTCACCATTCTTCCAGCCTTTACTAAGATCTTACTCTTGGTTTTTGAAGGCTCTTCCTGCCTCACAATGCCAAAGCCAGGGCCACATGTTTTATATTTTGTTATGCTAGCAAACATAACCTATTTCAGCATCACTTACCTATTGCTGCATATCAGACAACCTTACCAAAAGCAGCAACACGTTTTCTGCTCTTGTTTCGACAGTTTGGCAGTATGGCCAAGGCTCAGCTGGGTTGACTTGCCTTTGCTCCACATGATATTAGTTGTTCTCACTCATGGATTTGCAATCAGTTGACAGACTGTTTGGTGGCTGGCTGATGGCTGGTCCTGGATGATTGCATTCACATGCCTGGGTCCTCAGCTGACATGATTAGGCCTGTATCTCTGTATGGTCTTATCTTCAAAGAGACTACACTGGACTTGTTCACAAGTTGTCAGTGCTACAAAAAAGGCAGGAGGAGAAGTTGCAAATCCTCTTGATGCCAAGGCTCGGAAGTTGCACAATATAATTTTCATTGTGTTCCATTCTTTAGGGCACATCACAAGACCAGATCAGGTTGTAACAGCATGGAAATGGCCCCTCCCATCAAAACACTGAAATCCACCACGTCAGGATTTGAACCAAGGTCTATTTGATACAAATCCCTGCAATTTCCACTATATCATGCTTTTACATAATGTATCCTTTCTGGACCATATTACTTTATGTCTAAAATGAAGGCAGTTTGACTGCATTCATGTCTTCAGAGACTTAGAGTTCAGCCTGAGCATTTACACTGAGGACTTTCTACCCACTGCTTCGTATAGAGTGGCACCTATGCTTGTCTTTCTATTGAGAAATAAAAGTTGCACAGAAATTTTATATTTCTATGTGCAATTTCAGAGAGAATACAAGAGAGCATTTTGATTTAACAGCTTCTGTGAATCTTCTGTCATCAGAAGCCAATTTTTTGCCAGCCACACTGGCCCCCTTTCTAGTTCTCCAACATGGCAACTTCCTCCCTGTCTTAGGACCATTTTGCTTGGTGTTTGATCTGCCTGGAATGCTCTTCTCTCAGATATTTATATGACTGGCTCTTTTTTCTTAATCAGTTCTCAGATCAAAAGTTACCTCCTCAGAGAAGCTCTTGTTAACCATTCAAAACCCAGGCTCTCCATCCCACATTACATTGGTTGTTTTTTTCTTCACTGCACTTATCACCATATGAAATTGCCATGCTCTTGGTCATCTATTTGTTTGCTTATTTATGTTCTGTTTTAGCCACTCGAAGTAAGCTCTGTAAGTAGAGAGATATTGTCTTTCTTGCTCACTACAGCATGCCCAGTGCCAAGAACAATGTCTGGCAGATAGAAAGGACGCAATACATACTTGTTAGATGAATGAATAATTATAGTATTCTAATTTGAACCACAATTCCACATGACAGCTCTTCAGTTACTTGGAGACAGCTCTCATGTCCTATCCATAAGCCTTTTCTTTTTCCTTTCTAAATAGTTCTGTTTTTCTTTTCATAATAAGGTTTGCAGACTTTTTACCATGTAGGTTGTCTGTTCTCCCATGTGGATTCCAAGAAACTTGTTTCAATCCACATTATCTTAATTGAGAGGAAGTTGCTCCTGCGTTTGCAAAAATTGCACAAATTGCTAGCACCTATCAACTAGACGAGAACTGAGGAATAACATTGTCAGGACTGTAAATGCTAAAGATAATATTTAAAGTTGAAAATTTCACAAACATGTCATGTAATAATATTTTAGAGCCTGGGTAATTCTCTATGGATTACAATACAGAACATCACAATTTATTTTTGTAACTCATTTTGGAAACCTCGTTAGAAATAAAGATCTGGATTTTTTTAAAAGATTAAATAAAACTGATTTACTTAATTATTATTAAGAGTTTATCTATTACCTCATCATGAAAGTCTATGAAACAATAAATTAACAATAGTCCAGTGCATTATTTTTGCTGCTATAGTTCTAGCTTCCAATTTTGTATATGATTATTTTCTATTTATTGCATAATATTGTTTTCCTGATAATATACATTAACTAGGAGTTATAATTGTTTAAATAAATTCAATGTAAGCTTTTTATCTGGGAGACTTTTAACATGCTGAAAACTGAGATGACTTCTGTATACTAACAGTTTATCACCTAGCTAGGTTCTTATAACTTAGACGTATTTTATTGAAACTCATAAAATCAACTCATCCTCAAATTATAAAGAATTAGTTTATTAAATGGCTACAGTTCACATATAGTACTCCTATGGGAGATTTCATCCAAGTGTTCACTTCAAGACTATTTAGCAAGCTCTTCTATGACGTAACCCTCATTGCTTCATCAACAAAAGAACCTGTATGTGTGCTTGCACACTTGTGTGTACACATTCAATATTGAAGCTAAAT
Organism: Pan paniscus; assembly: GCF_029289425.2. NCBI lineage: Eukaryota > Metazoa > Chordata > Mammalia > Primates > Hominidae > Pan > Pan paniscus. The sequence continues at coordinate 129,523,811 of NC_073249.2, forward strand.
CTTGCAAGTTAGAATCTAATGAATACACCACTGTCTATCCTTAAAGTTTTAAATCAGTCTCTGTTCGCAATCATACCATGTTTGCCAGACTTAGTCTGTTAAGTAAAAAATATAGATAAAGATGCTTTCAAACACAATTTAATGCATGTATTTCGAATATTAAGTAAAAATCTTTTAATTATAGGCAAAGTAATATTTTTAACCATGAAGCAGACTAATCAATTTTCCAATATAATTACATCTTCACCACTTTCCCATTTCAGGCTGTGATTTCACACCTGTTAATTAGTTAATCATTTTGGTAGAGTGGACAAAGTGAAACTCAAATAGACTTTTTAATAATATAAATTGACGTGTACAATTTTGATCTGGGTTAGCTGGTAGATGAATCTAACTTGTAATGGAAAGTACCTCTTATTCAGTTTCCTTTTTTAAAAAAAGCAACTGGTGTCAAGGTTAATGGAAAATTCTCATAATTATGGTTAATGGAAATTTCCTTAAAGTACAGTCCTGCTGTTTGAGAAACTGATTTTACCCTTATTCTGTCTCACATAATTCTTCTGTGAATTTTAAATTTAACCAGTTAAAAATCTCCATATTTTGGGTATGTTAAGATGATACAGTCTTTGGTTGAAATTAGTTGGATTGAATTTCATAATATTCTCCTTGCCTTTGTATTTTCTTTATTGCTTTTTAATAAGATTCTAGTAATTACTATGTAATGATATTCTTTATACTCATTTTAAATACTTTATACCATGATTACCTTACTGTCAGATTTTTATTAAAGGCATACCTACATTGGCTATTTTGTTACAAGACTGACTCTGTTTTAGTAAAATTACAGTTCGCTGTATGCTCCTTTTTCCTAAAGGACTAGCAATGTGCTTAATATTCAAGTACCACTATTTCTGAAATGAGGTGTCATGAGAAATAAAGTGTCACTAACTCAAGGAAGTTACTGGTGTGTTAGTTAAATATTCACTCAAACTGCCCTATCACACACCAATTACCTTTTCTTACCCCACTGCCTCATCTGCTTCTTTCACTTCAGCTAAGCCCATTGCCCTTTTCATCCTGCCCTGCTTTCTTCATTTGCATGTTTTTCTACAATATCTCATGTGTCTGAAACAGTTTCTCACTTCTATCCTGCCAAATTTACCCTCTATTTATGTGAAAAATTAGCTTAAAATGTCATTAAAGAAAGTACCATTTTTAGGTATCTGGGCAAGATTTGATGTATTTTGAGAGCTCTTATAATGTCCTTTTATATATACTATTTTTCGAGTGTGTGTTTGTGTGTGTGTATATGTGTGTATGTATGGTATTCACTTTAGACAACTTAAACTGTAGTTCAGAAAATATATACACCAAAAGATATAAGATGACTTAAGGCCACAGGAATTCTTAGACTAAAATGTCACTTAATACTAAAATGTTACTTAATATGCAATATTTTATTTTTTAAATTATTTTATAATTTTAATTTTTTAATAATTTTTTATTTTCAATTTTTTTTTATTTTCTTCACATTTGAACTGTCTTTATTCTAGGGAGAAGGGATAGCACATGGATAGTCATGGTCATGAGAGAACCGAGCATATGTAAGATGCAGCACGATGTCTCATGAAATGGTATAAGTAGCTGTAGAGATAGTGAGAAAGGCCTGTGGGGTTAGGAATTTAAATATTGTTGTATAAACAGGGAACCTGTTGTTAAGAGGTTTAAGCAAAGAAATTACATAATTCAATTTGGAAGAGACTGTTAATCATAATACAACTACTGTTTATCATTTCAACAATAACTTTCACTTCTCTCCTCATACAAACTCTCTTTTCTGACAAAACTGGTTTTATCACCAGGTTTATGTTTGCATCGTCTATACCTTAATTTTACCATTCTTTATCGGTAAGGAGACATTTATTGTTCTTCAAATATTAAAAGGCCAATGACCACCCAAGTCCCCTGGAGCTACATTAATCAATGGTTATCTTCTCTCCATTGTCTGAGCTCTTATAGAATTTTACTCAATGGACACAAGAGGGAATGGATTCCTTTTAAACTCCACCCCACCCCCCGGCCCCTTTCCTGAATGGAAGCCTTTGGAAATCAGATCTCGTGACCACCAGGCCCTGCAAAGGGAACCTGCTGACTGACTACCTCCCTCCTCTTATCAACCAGTTTTATTTTGCAATTTAATACATTTTTCAGCAATATAATGAATTTTAAATTGATAAATATTATTACCTCTTGAAGAGTATTTTCACTTTCATGGCTAAATATAATTTTGTACAGCTATAATATTCCTCTTTAGGAGACATACTTTTGTTTAGACTAACGTTTATCTAATGGGTACCTCCAAGCATTCTTCAAAAATACTTCCCATCACTTGGGAACTCTTCCCTATGGTGCTTTTGAATCTTTGGTCATAGCTTGCTCTCTAGGAAACTCCTAGGAAGCTATTGAGTAACTTAGCTTTTCTCTGCTGCAACACATTTGCCTTTCCAAGGGACCATATTGAACAGAGCTTAAGGTGACTTCACGTTACTTATTTAAATATGGGTCCCTTAATTGGTCCACAGGAAAATCTTACATTTCCTTTACCCTGACAAATTCTAGGAATATAGGCTAGTTGCTGTACAGTTGCATCTCTTTTAGCTCATCTTTTAGCAACAGACAACTCAGACCTTTTCGATATATCAAGCAGAGTGGGACACTGTATACGGTGCACCAACCTCCAAAAAAGAAAATAAAACTGCAGGGAACACATATAAAGTGCTCTGAAGGGTCCCTTTTAAAAGCTGTCTCTCAGGATTTGGGATGACAGTGGGACTCATATAATCCCAGAAGCATGCTCCAAAGAAACCATGTCATAATCTCCAACATCCATCCCTAACTTTTTGTTAACATTTTGTTTCCATATTGGAGTGAAGGGTGTAAGAGTTCCCTAAGCAGATTTTTGTTATCTACTTGAACATTTCTGTAAGGGAAAAATTTATTTTTGTGATTTATCTCAATGCCCCTTAAGGTCTCAGCCAAAATGTATATTTTAATATTCTGTTGCATTAATAATATCCATATTGAATTTTACTTATGGACATTTAGTATATGAAAATGCATTATTTAAAAACCCTTACATTTCATACAACTATTTGCATATAGAGATTTTTTTTTCTGGATTTTGTCAGTAACATTTAATTTTTTAATATGGCAGCAGGTTTTAGTCCAGATCTTCCAAGAAACAGTTGCCAAGATGTGATTAAACATGCATGGATTTGATTAGGTGAAATAATTGTGGGAGACAATATGGAGGGTGTTGAGGAGGACTGGGAGAGCCATAAGACAGCAATAGAAGTCAAGCCATACATTGGGGAGAGAAGAAAGAAAGGTTGAGTAGGAGCATCATAGAGTGCCTTGCAGACTGAGAAAGCTTCGACAAAGCCGTCTGGAGTCTTCATGTCTCTCAGGAAGGGGCCTGCTTAGTATCTCTGCCCTGCTCAGTCATTGGCTAAGCCACAGGAAGCGTGGCTGCAGTGAAAATGCAGGTGTGGATTCATTCACAGCACAGCAGCTGGGGTCCTTGCTCAGTTATACTCCTGATAGTTGGAGTTACGTGAGATTGCCACAAAGATATTTGGATCTTTTACAATACTCAGCATAAGGTAGGCAGCCACTTAGTATATGGCTTTTAAATGGGGGGAATAAACAAACATTGGTGTGATTTTTGGACATCTCCTGTTGATCAATATAAAGAGAAATATTGTATAGACAACAGAGATCCACAGGTAAATAAAATGTATACAAATATTATCTTATTAAGTATTATAATATGAAAAGAGAAAAACAAGCTTGCATGCAGAAGGCTAGAGAGGCACAATATACTCAAGTTTTAAATTATGGTTTTCACAGTGAATCATACTAGTTATTATTGAAACGTTACAGTTGTCTCCCTTTGTTTTGAGAAAAGTGTTGAGGGTTACCTCTTCTGTAAGTAATTTGACTGTTAATAAATCAGTTAACTTATCTAAACTTCCACATGTTCAATTACAAAATAGACCATAATACCTGCTCTGCCTTTTTACAGTATTCTAGTGAGGCTTAGATTGAATTTTTTTAAAATAAAGATATTAAAATGATTCGTAACATGTAAAATATCCTGTCAATAAAAGTTATAATTCTTATTACCATAATCTGTATGCCAGACTAAAACATTAATAGTTATGTAATCAGTTATTAAAGGGTAGAAAGTCACTTCCCATCTCCACTGGTACCACCCACATCACAGCCCCCATCATTTCTCACAGAATAGTATACCAGCTTCCTAAAAGAGTCTTGCTGCTTCTACTCTTATCCTAAATTCCGGCCTCCACAGCACCATCAGAGTGGACTTTGACATCTTAAATCAGATCGTGGCTGTTTGCTTAAAACATTTCAATGGCTTCTCTTAGCCCTTAAAATAAAATCCAGAATCTTTGTACAAATCATGTCAGCAAACAGCTCCTGCCTGTCTCTCGGTCCTCATCTCATTCTACTTTACCTGGTACCAATAAGGCCACAATGGACTTCTCTAGATTCCTCCAACCTGTGGCCTTTCAATAACTGTTCTTGCTGGTAATTTTCAGGCCCTTACATTCAAAAAGAAGAAAAAGAAAATTGCTGCTAATGGCAAAGTTTAGATAATGCAGAAATAATTATGTTGTCATAGTGGTTTTATACTTATGGAAGTTTATCAGGTGTTAGAAAATGTATATGGCAGTTAACCAATTAAACTATGAAGGAGTGGTCACAAATTCTTTCCTCCTGTTCTTTTTGGTTAACAGAAGGTCTTATGACTTTTAAATCATTCAATAAAATTTATCCTCTTCTGTAATATTTCTGAAAGAAAAGCGATAAAGGATCATTCTTTGTTACAGTTGTTGGGATCTGATTAGTTACAAGTCATGAAATCTCGAGATAATGGAAAATATTTTATATAGGTCAGAAATTGCATTACAAAGAGCAGTGGGTATTATATGACATATACATGACCTCAGAGGAATACATTTGTAAACATGCTTTTCTATGTAAAATTAATGTGTTAATTTAAATGTTAAAATCATGTAACTCATGTAAAGTGTTAATGTAAACATTAAAATGCTGAGGTGTGATTTCTTCGTAGCTGACTCAAAGAAAACTAAAAAACGCTTCCCTACCCCAGAGCACTTTTTATCACTGTTTGTAGGATTTGTGTCTACAACTGCTATTAACATGAGTAAGATTTCTTTTTTTGAGACAGGGTCTCATACTGTCATCCAGGCTGGAGTGTAGATTCACTGTATCCTTGAACTCCTGAGCTCAAGTGATCCTCCTGTCTCAGCCTCCCAAGTAGCTAGGACTATAGGCGTGCACTACCACACCTGGCTAATGTGTTTCTGTTTGGTTTTGTTTTTAAAGACAGGGTGTTGTTATGTTGCCCAGGCTGGTCTCAAACTTCTGGGCTCAAGTGATCCTCCTGCGCTGGCCTCCCAAAGTTCTGGGATTATAGGTGTGCGTCACTGCACCAGGCCACATTAATTGGATTTAATTGAGTAGATCTCTGATACACTGATTGAAAATTTACTCAAGTTACTATAGGCAGAGCCAATCGGGGGTATAATTCATAGTAAATTTAAAGTGTTTTACATTAAAACATGAAATAGAACATATTAAGAAGTTGGCTCTATAACCATTTTGAAGCAGATATTAAAGTAGTTTTAATGTTAGACTTCTGGTATTAAATAAAAGACAAGTTTATAAACAGTTCAATAATTGGACAGGCTCCATATTGATTTTTTCCTTTGTTATATAATATTACCCACTTCTCCGTCCAGAACTATGTCGTACAGGGTTTCAGAGTGCTAGAAACATGGTCGCTGTTGTGTATTGGAATGTTGGAATGTGCAAAGACTGAAAGGCTGTCACAGCAGTCAATAAGATCTGAGAGGTGTTGACTAATTGCCTGCTAATTACACAGTAAATTGTCTAATTAAGCTGATGGTTAATTAGGGTACGCTTGCACAGCAGTCTTGTGGAATTTGTGTCTGATGTCTGGGAAGCAGCTTGTATAATTGGCAAACTGGTAAGGACTGGCAGAGAACATGACTGGAAAACTCCCTGCCAGTGGATGACAGAATACGGATTTAGTGGAAACAAAAGGGTTGTCATTTTTGTACTGAAGGTTTTGTTTCAGTTCTGCAGCTATTCTGCAGTGAGCAATTGAGAAATGCATCTGAAGCCTAAATTATGTGAGTAAAAGAAGGCTTAAAATGTGTGTCAGAATGTAAAATGTGCTGCTTGCATGGCATGTATCACCTCTGATACACTATCTCACATTATATTAATCTACGCCTTGTATGATTCTACAGTTCCTCCTTTTAACATATATATTTGGCAAAAAATAGAAAACGATAATCCCATGCATCTAAAACAATGCCTCTTTTATGAAAATATAAGATAACAAAATGACTGATTAGAAGACATTTGAAATAAGAGCTTTGAATTCATTATTTAATTATTAATTTATATATCGCTGTGAATCATAAAAATATTAGACATGATACAAATATAAGTTTGGATGATATTTTAACTGAGTAAAAATTGTATTTGTAATGAGAGCATTTTCGTTTTACTGTTTATGCAGTTTTGTCATGCAACTGGATTTTGCCTGTAGTTTAAGTTGTAAGAAAAAATATTTCAATACATAATTAAATGTATTTGATTTCTGTGTGGATGTGAGTGGTGTTTGATGAATTACCTGTAAAATTTGAGTGCCTTTAAAAATAAAAGTTCTAGAAGTTTGCTTTGTTGTTTTTATTGTTCTTTGTAGCTGAGGAAGTTTAACTTTTCATTTCAATACGTCACCTATGGCTGAAATACTAACATAAAAATTCACCCTGCAAATAAATTAAATGAATCCATTGGAGAATATAGGTCCTTTACAGATGATGTTAGGTACATACACATTGCCTCTTCATAAGAGACCTGAATGTAAATGATTGCCTCTATTACCATTTGCCACTCAGATTCATCATATTTTGAGGATTTTGAAATAAGATTTTGAATAGAACATTAGGTTGCAGTTGTAACAAAGAACCACAAGTTCACAGTGACCCTTGGATTGACTTACACTATTGTGTAAATAAAACTTGAAAAACTTTTCAGTATTTCCAAACTAGATTACTAAATAAAAATTGTATTTGTAATGAGATAAGAAGGCCTAAATTAAATTATACTATCAAAAATTGTTGTGACTTTCTTATTAAATAAAATAAATTTCCCTTTGTTTTGAGAAAAGTGTTGAGGGTCACCTCTTTTGTAAGTAATTTTTGTAAGTAAGTCTGTATGTGATTAGATAGATATGGATTTTTTTTGTTCCCGCTGTTCTCCAAGGAGAATTTGAAGTTGTATATATACTATATATGTTTTTAGATAGAGAGAAATACACATTATGCAGTCTCTGAAATGTCTTTGCCTTAGCATTAATCTTGGAGATATATGCATAGTAAATGAAAATATTTACTGTTTTAACACAAAAGGTGTTTTTCAATGTTTTAAAATACTAGTTCTCAGACATAAAAATGGATGTAAAATAAAAATATTTATTTCAAGAATGTAGAAAAATTATATTCATTCTATTTGAAGCATAGGTTACAAAGTCTTGGAAGACTTCATAAACAAATTATTCAAGATAGCAGAAAAATGAATTTACCAAATTTACCAAAGGAATACAAGGCTAAACAAACAGAAATTTGTTTTATTTAAAGATATATTCTGTTTTAAATAAACAGAAATTGTTTATTTAAAGATATATCTCCTGAGGGAGAAAAATCAGATAGAGGTCAGTGCTGTAACTCCAACCCATCTATATTTTGATCCACTCAACTTTTCATCTTAGTCCTCATGAAAATAACTTTTAAAGTTATTTATTATAAGTTATAAAGGTTTACATAAAAGAAATACCAAGTAGATCTATCAGTGAAATTAAGGTCTTAGAGAAGAACTCTTTAAAAATCATAACTTTTAAGAAAAAATATTTCTTTATGTTTACAAATAAATTTCAATGTTGTTTTCTATTAAATTTTAATCTATTTCAATACATTGTATGTTCATTATCACTAAGAATAAATTTCTAATGTTCTAATCACAAAAAATGTTAAATATTTGAGGTGATGGATATGTTTGAGGTGATATGTTAAATGGTTTAATTTAATCTTTCCACATTGTATTCAAAAGTCATCACACCACTTTGTATACCATAAATATATGCAACTATAATTTGTCAATATATAAAAAATGTAAAATAATTTTTAAAATGTAGCTGGCTTCCATTAATATATAGCCATCACAAGAGTGAATTCTGTATATCATGATTTTATGCAATCATCTGTTGAGAACTTCATGTAATACTTTACTTTGGCTTTTAAATAAGTACACACACACACACACACACACACACAGAGAAAGAGAGAGAGAGGCAAAGTACTGTGTGTGTATATTTAGTGTAAAGACAGTTTCTCTTTTAACCACTTGGAAAGCTTTATCCCTGTAATTTAAAAAATTCAGAATAAGAAAATATAATATTTAGTGTTCTTAACCATCAACTTCATCTCCAGAATTATTTGTTTTTATAATTTACGTATAAAATCCAAAGTGTAACTTTTCATGGTTTTTAGTATATTCACAAATGTGTATCCATCATCACTATCTAATTTCAAAACATTTCTATCACCCTAAGAAAGAAACTCCATACCCATTAGCAGTTACTCCCCATTCCCCACATCCCGCAGCCTCTGGAATCCAGTAATGTATTTTCTATCTCTATGGATTTACCTATTGAGTACATTTGATATAAACAAAATCATATAATATATGACTTTAATGTCTGGTTTCTTTTATGTATTTAGTATAATATTTCAGGGTTTACCTGTGTTGTAGCATTTATCAATGTAATGCTTCATTTCTTTCTGTGGATATACCACTCTTGTTTATCCATTCATTAGTTCATAACCCTTCATGGGGTATTTTTCTACTTTTACCTATTATAAATATTTCTTCATTCATATGTAAGTTTTGAGGGAAATACATATATATTCAATTCCCTTTGGAATATAGTTAGGAGTGGAGTTTCTGGGTAATATGGTAACTCTATTTTTAACTTTTTGGGAATTGCTAAACTGTTTTCCAAAGCAGCTACCCCAATTTACATTCTCACCAGCAATGTATGATATTTCCAGTTTCTTCACATACTCGCCAGCATTGTTGTTCATCTTTTTTGTTATAAACTTCATAGTGGGTATAAAGTTGTTTCCCATTATGATATTGACTCCTAGTGTTATTGATAAGTAGCAAAAGTAAAAATATGAAGGCCTAATAATTTCCTTAATATTCTAATTAACAATCATTGTGGCAACTGGTTAATATAATTGACAGTTAAAGTAGCTTCCACTTTCCATCTTTTTTTCCCCTTATTCAGAAAGTGTGGTCATCAGGGGCAATTTGACCCAGTTCTATTAGAAGCATGGTGTAATAGCAAATCTAAAAATAGAGTTTTGGAGTTACAGGCAACTTCCAAAGAATAGCTAGTTATATAGGTTCTTTGCCGTTGGAAGAAAGTGTTACAGGATCATCTATATTCAATGAGTAGTCTCTTACTGTTTATATATAGTTCAAAGAAATGAATAAATATTCCTAGCTAAATTTTGAGCAAAACCTACAGAATTAGAAGCCAAAAGGAAAGCATTTAATATACTGTAGATAGCAAGGAGAAAGATCATTACTCTAGGAGTCTGAATCAATTGTCGTTCCCTGCTCACTTCTGCCCTGCTTGGTAATTTTATCATTCTAGATATAATAGCACAGACTGTGAGTGTTAAAAAAAGACTTGCCTGAGATCTAGCTTGAGTCTAAGAGCTTTCATTTACAGATAATGAAAATTATTCTTTAATCAAAAGATTTGTTCAAATTCATTTGGATGGCAATAGAGTGCTCTTAAACCACATACTTGGCCCCCTTAGCATTGTATTTTTATAGTATTTTATACTCTGTGTAATTTGTTTGTTCATTTTTATAGATCATGTATTGTATAACAATAAGATACAATCCTGGTTCTCAGAGAACCTAAAATCTAGATGTGATGTGCATGAGAAAACATGCTATGAGAGAATTAGAAACGAAGAGCTATAAAACTACAGAGGAAGCACCAAACCAAGCTAGAGCAAGGGATGCCATTGGAAAAAAGATGATACCAAACAGTTGCCCTGCATAGTGCCTGTCCAAAGAATAGAGAATACATTATAGATGAATATCATGAGCAAAGTCAGAGAGAAAAAGAAAGCCCCGTAAAAATGGGTGTTTACTTTCACTGGAAGGATGATGTAGTGAGAATAAGAATTAGAATGGAACCACATAATAAAGGCCCTTGTTTGATCATCAAAGAGAGTTTGAACTTTATCTTAAAGGATAATGAACTATATGCAAAGAAGGATAAGACAGGCTTGGATGTGCATTTTAGAGAGGATTCTCTGATAATAGTGTAGAAAATAGTCACAAGAGTGAGAGCAGATGAACATGTTCATTGACAAGTTATTTCTAGGCAGTGTGCTTGGATGTTGAGGATAGAGTGGAGAGGAATATAAGGCCCTAAATTCATGGAGCTTACAGTGTAATACAGTAAGGAAGAAAAGATATTGGCTCAAGGTTGTATCTAGAGCAAAGTGAACATATTTGACATGTATAAAAGAGAGTAAAGTAGCAGTCCTGGTGACTGATTGCATGAGGCTAGATATGGGAAGAGAGAAGTTAGGAAAAACTCTGATATCTCTGACTTGCCAGCTGTTTATTGTTGTTTTGCAAAGGAAGTGAACATAAGATGAGAAAAACATGGTTACTATGTTCTGTGCAGTCACTGAAGCAGGACCTTTCAATATCAAAAGAAAACTGTCAATAGGTACTTTTATTCTCCAACTATAATGATGTCAAATATTTGGAAAGAAAAGGTCAACCTAATAAAGGACCTGCAGTTATTAAAATTGATCTGAAGATGTTAATAATTTTTCAGATGTGATATAGGTACTAATGCAGAGTTCTAAATTTCAAATTCTATTTAATTATTCTAAAATTAGATCTAAAACTAACATAGAAAGGGGAAAAGTTAAATAACAGAACAGGATGTTAAATCAGTATGATTAATTAACTTGATATAAATAACTTGAGTATTGCTATGTTTATCTGTAAATCATTTATCATGATACCAGCTGTAAAAGAAAATCTTAATAATAATGATAATGATGTGTGTCATCCTCCCACCCAGCAGAGGTGTCATGACAAATTGTTAACAAACTGTCTTACGGCACTTCACAGATTCAAATGCTAATGTAATAATAATATAATCAATAATAATAAAATCAACAATATAACAAATCATTTTGATGTGGCTTGGAAAGAGAAATTTATTAAAACATTGAGTTCACATGAATAAAGTAGAAAAACAGAATGATTTACCCTTTTAAGTCTATATTTACATTTTGACTTTTAACTTTCAATGAAGGGAAGAGGGAGCACAAAGAAAGGACACTGCCTGAAACTCTTAAAATCTGATTTCTGTATTCTTTCTGGACATTACAGAAATTAATCTACATATTTTCATCCAACTATATCTCCCCAAAGTATGTTTTGACATCTCTCTCTCTCCTGCTTATCTGCAGGAGAAAGGCCATAAATCTTAGCATGCCTACAATGCCCTCTCTCATCTTAACTTTCTCTTAGTCTTAATTCCTCCCACCAACCTCTTCCCATAAAGGAGACACAATAACAGAAGCCTTAACATGTTTAAAATATTTGTCCCTTTGGAACCTGATAAAATTTCTCAGACTTCACATGATGTTTTTATTATTCAATCCACAAACTATGATTGTGCACATGGATGTGCAGGCCGCTCATTACTCAAGGTAAAACTGCCTGAGGGTGCCATGCACAGTCTCTGAAGATGGCTTGTGCTTTTCTGCCCCAGCACTTGTGCATGCAGTGTGCTCGTATCTGAAGAGCTCTGCCCAGTATTTTGACTTTTGAGAATACAATTCATCCTCAGGAGCCAGCTTAGATGTGACCCACCCTGGAAGCTTTCTTTTATCTTAAAATTGTGTGTGTGTGTGTGCGTATGTGTGTGTGTGTGTGTGTGTTTTCTTTTTTGAGACAAACTTTCACTCTGTCGTCCAGGCTGGAGTGCAGTTGCATGATTACAGCTCACTGTAGCCTGATCTCCTGGGCTCAAGAGATCCACCCGCCTCAGCCTCCTGAGCAGCTGGGAATACAGGAGTGTGACACTATGCCTGGCTAATTTTTGTATTTTTCATAGATTTGGGGTCTTGCCATGTTGCCCAGGCTTAAAGTTATGTTCTTATAAACTGTTGGAGTCCTAGAACCACCTGTGTTAAGAGGAAAAACACAGAAATTGCAATGAAATTGCAAATCTGCCACTAACACACTATGAAGCCTTTTAAAATGAGATAGGTGAACCAGCTATCAGCTCTTTTCAGTTCTATCATGCTAAATTTAAATTAATTTTTTTAAGCTGAGCATGGTGGCACATGCCTGTAGTCCCAGCTAATTAGCAGGCTAAGATGGAAAGATCACTTGAGCCCAGGAGTTTGAGGATGCAGTGAGCTATGCTCGCACCTCTGCACTCCAACCTGGGCAACAGTAAGACCTTATCTTTAAAACAAACAAACAAACAAAAATTAAAACATTTTAAATTTTTTTAGAGTTATCTGTATACCAGATCCATTTTCCTCTGTGAAACTAGCATTGGGTAGTTATTGTGTATATATTATTTGTCAAGCATTTCGAAAGCCATATAATTTACATTTTCTCTTTTACTACTAGCAACTCACTGTGGTAGATGTCATAATCTCCACTGCATGGATAAACTGAGCTTTAATAATTTCGAATTCCTCTCTTCTGTCTGTCCCTACAGTCATATCTCAGTTCCTTGAACACAGCAGATACTCAACAAAGACTGAATTGCCCTCTTCTATCTTGTTAGAGTTTTTTGCTTCCAGATGGAAACATGATGTGATTTATCACGTTATAGAAATCGATCAATAATATTTGTGTGCTATCATTTTGCTGCGGGTAGAATTTAGGTTTCTGTAGGTTTTTAAGAAAGAAATGAGAAACTTGTTAAAAGGTTTGCTATGGGCCTCTTTTTAATTCCATTATTTTAGGGCACCAGCTTTCTCCCTTTTGAGTCCCATAGCTCATGGGACCATGTTTGGCTATTCATTGACAATCATTGTTTTGTTTTCTCCACCTCCCTAGTCTTCCCTCCAGTAAGATGTTTTACATCCCATGAATCATAATTCCCAGTTCTTGGATGAAAATTGCTCCACCTGACATTAACCAAGTTTACTAGCAAGATCCTGTATTAGGTAGAGCAAATTCAAAGCCAGGAGCCCTATGGAGAAGGCAGTGACCCTGATCTCACACCTTTACTTCTTAAATCTTTAAAGACAAAAATAAATTTCAAAGGCAATGAAAAAGTTTTTTCTGATTTGAACTCCTCTGGGCTCTGGATTTCCATGGCTTCCTTCATGGCTTGTGTTTTAGTACAGTGGTATGAATATGAAAACCGTTAGTACGAGGGGATTATCCTCTCTCCAGTGCTCTCTGCAATATTTTAAAGGTGTCCCAACATTATAGGTTGCACTGAAATAAGACAGCCTACTTGGTATTACATTCTGTATTCATATTTACTATAAAATGTCTTGCTAGAGCATATTCCTTAACTTCCTATAGAGAAGGATGTAATGTACAACAGAGAAGTGCATTTTTTAGAAACACTGAAATGAAAGTTGTTGATTTTAAAAGACATCTTGTCACAGATGAGTGAGGGAGAAAGAGATCAAACCAGCAAGTCCAGCCAATCCAACGTTTCATTCATGCATCTCTTCGGCTTAGTGCTTTCCCCTTCGGTATCATTAGCATTTTCATTTCGAAAAATGACAGTCTGCAGTGGAAGCAGTAAAAATGTTCAACCTGTGGTTTAAATTATTGATTTTTTAGAATATTGAAGCAGTATTTCAAATGGATTTTGTTAGAGATACTTCTGGGTGGGGGGTTTCAAAGGTAATTTGATACCCAACAGCCTGTATATTTCAAAGAGTTTCCATTTTTTTGAATTTCTTTAGACTCTGGATGATTGGATAAAAATGTTTATTATCTTCAGGATTGTAAGTAGCAGATCATTGCTGCTTGAACTTGAAACATATATTTGCAGACTGTGCTCTTCATGATTTATTGTGCATGCTCATTCTGTGATCAACTGGCAAAATAAATCTTCATTTAGAAACAAAAGCATTTTAAAATAATGGAAAAGATACTATGATTTGCATACGTGGAACGTCAATAGTCCAATTGATAGCTAGTTTACTGTAATAAAGCATGCAAGGGTGGTTCTATAAGAATGGATTTTAATGAAGCTCCTCAAATTGTGTTATGTGAATAGGGAGTAGAGTGTGACCACAGAGATTTTCCTTAAAGTCATTTTAAGTCTCTCACCACAGTCAATACTTACATATGAACAGAAAATATTTTGACAAGGACCAGGATTACTGACTGCTGTGTGTATGCTGTGCAGGTAGTTTGCTATTCGCAGCATGTTTCTCCTTATGGAAAAAAAGCTACTTAAAAATTACATTATATCAAAATGCCTTGATCTGCAATCATTCCACAAGTCCAAGCCCTATTGAAGTCAATGAGGGCTTGGAGTACAAATTTATGACTATATCGAGCTTAATATGTGGAGAGTTGCACTATATTTTGTAATGTCAAATATCACATAGCAATGGGATGACACAAATTTGAAATAAAACCTGATATCCCCCTTTGACAAGTGGAAATGAATTAAAAATACAGTATCAGAAGAGATCTTTTTGAGGCATTGAAACATAAAAGGGAAACCTGCCGCAGAATACATGAGATGTATCCATAATAAGCCCTGTAACATTTAAACCAACTTGTAAATGCCTTTCCAAAGGCAGTGCTACCCCGGAAGTTGGTTGGAGAATTGCTGAATTTGCTACTATTGGGGAAAAACATGTTTAATATGATGGTGCAAAACCGTAAGATCAAATCTTTTTGTATAGCAACCCCCTTTTCATCTAAAAACTTTATATAATAGACAATATGATTTAAATAGCTTTAACGTCCTTTAGAGATAGAAGTTTTAAATATTTTCATATTGTTTATATTGTTATTTGTTGAAATTTTAGTTAATAAAACTGAGGCCCAGATAATTAAGTGTACTATTCAGCATCATTCAGCTGTTAAATAAGGAAGCCAGCATTCTTCCTTGGTTTGTATAATTGCAGAGCCAGTGCTTTTCTGCTACACAACTCTGTTTCATTAAAGATGTCACTTAAAATTGGCCTCAAAATCAGCTTAAAAAAGGAAATGAAGACACAGAAAAGCAGTGAGCCCTCACGGTTACATAGTATATACAAAAATTAGTTATTTTTCAGTTTCAAGGGTGAAGCCACTCCTATCTGCCCCCTTCCTCCATCCATTAGGTGCTTCCCTCATTTAAAACTATTCCTGTGCACTTATATCCCAGGCACCATGAAAGAATTAACTCACTGAACCTCTGCAACAAATCTATGCAATATATATTCTATTCATATTATTATTATATCTTATATTATTAGTTGTATATAATATACAAATATATAATAATATACTAATTATATTATATATAATATACTACAAATAATATATATTTTATTATATAGTATCTATATTATTAAATAATATATCATTAGGTTAATATATATTAACAAATTTTTACATATTTATATATTATATATATTTTAAGTCGTTAGATCATTTTATGAGAGATGGAAATACAATTGCAAATTTTAATCTTAGAAGTATATGCAGAATTTTATATGCAATGTATATATTCACTATTTAGTTACATCTTTTAAATACTAAGAAAAATAGCAAATCAGTTGCTTACTGCAGAAGAGCAAATGTAGTAAAATAAGTATTTAGTGAAAGGTGTAGCCATCTTCTAAGCTTGAAAATCAGTTTTCTGGTTTTTTTTTTTTAGCATTACATTTCAGGGCAATAGTATTACAAAGTCTGAATCTTAATTTATTTAGAGAAGAAATTAAGTTGAGGAATTCCACTTGATTGCAGATATTAACCAGTTGTTGGCAGTAGACTTGTCCACTCATGTTATGCTTCTTGAAACTGTACACCTAAGTTCACCTTCTAGTGGGGGCCCAGATGTACCAATTTGTGTTTCTATTTTTTCTTTTCTCTCTCTTTTATTCTAGAGATTAAACATCCAACATTCCCTGAGATGCATCCTCTTTTTGCCTTCTCTCTGCAGCCTCTAAATATGAATAATACATATTATATTATTAATATAATTATTAGTAATTATAACACTTACAATATACTATTATAGTATATAATTAGTATGTTATATAATACTTATACAATTATTAGTGTGTTATACTAATATATAATTGTAATATATGTTATATATGTTAATAATATATATGATAATATAATATACTATGTAATATATAATATATTATCAGTATATTCTATATTATATTAGTAGTAGTATAATAATAAAGGATGAAGCTATGAGACAGAATGGTTGTTCTTGATAAAACTGTTAGTAAGCGGTATACCAGATGAGATTTCTACTATAAGGAATTGTCAATATGCAGTGAGTTGATAATGACAATGACAGCTTATGGGGCATTTATTATGTGGCAGGCAGTATTTTAAGCATCTTTCATATACCATTTCGTGTAAGTTTTCACAATAGCACTATGGAGTAGAGGTAGTATAATTATTAACACTTTACAGGAAGGAAGCTGAGTCACAAAAGGGTTAGTGACTTGCGCAACCAGGAACACATTGTTGTTTATTTGGTGTAATGATGAAAGTACTAAATACATTTCTTAGCCTCTAGTGAGTCCTCAAAAAATATTATAGGTATTAATGTTAAAGGCTATTTCTAGAGCATTAATAAAGTATTAATACTTGTTGAATGAATAACTAATGAATAATCCCACCTCTGCAATTTACTAGCTATGGGACTTTGTGCCAGTTTTATTTAAAATGCTAAGTTTGTTTTCTTATTTGTAAAATTATTATAATGAAATAGGAATATTGTAATTTACTGAGTTCATGCATGTGTCAAGTACTCTTGTAGCATGTAACAGAAGTAAAACTTTAGCAAGTACTCAGGGCATAGTAAGTACTCAACAAAGGCTATCATTGTTAATGTAGTTTTTCATCCTTATTTTAATAGGACAGGAGTAACCAGGACAATAACCACAGGTCAAGGCTGTGGTGTGTCCTGGTGTAAGTGTACCATGTGTATTGTCTACCACAAATATTGATGTTGATAAAATTTGCCAATCTTATGAAAATTTTCCAGTATTACTTTTATTCCTTTGTGTGTGTGTGTATTTAGGTCTAGACAGTTTTATCACATGTAGTAATAATAAGGATGGAACCCTCTGGGAGTATTGTGTATAGATGAGCATGGCTGGTCAACATTTTCCTACCTTTATTGTGCTAAATTCATCCATTCTTTAGATTTGAGCTTTTTGCCTTAACTTCAAGGTAGGAACATGAGCTCAGGTGTTAAACCTGGTGCGCTTGCTTAATGTAGCACATACCAAAAATTCTGTGGTTCCGTGAAAATATATTTTTCCTCACAATGATTACTCCTAAAAACAGGATTCCTGATATCAGTGAGTGTAAATAGTTTAACAAAGCTATGGGTTGTCTCTTCAACTACATTTTTTGTACTCAAATAGTGGTGATGATGCAGGTCAGGCAAGCCCCCAAATTGGGGCTCAGCCCGGGACGGTTCTTGGCTTTGCCTAGGAAAGAATTCAAGGGCAAGCCAGAGGTGTTAGCAACTTTTACGAAGCGGCAGCATACACAGCAGCAGAGGTACAGCTCGTTGTGGAGCAGGGCTACCCCATAGGCAGTGTGCCCAGAGCAGCAGCTGAGAGGCAGTTCTGCAGTCATATTTATACCCACTTTTGATTACATGCAAATTAAGTGGCAGATTATGCCGAAATTTCCAAGAAAAGGGTGGTAACTCCTGGATTGTTGGGTTGTTGCCATGGAAAGGGGCGGTAACCTTTGGCTGTTACTATGGCAATGGTAAACTGACATGGCACACTGGTGGACATGTCTTGTCTTGTGGAAAGCTGCTTCTGCCCTGGCCCTGTTTTAGCTAGGTCTCAATTGGGTCTGGTGTCTGAACCCTGCCTCCAGAGTTGAGTCCTGCCTCCTACCTCAGTGTTACCTAGTTATAGGCATGATTCTTCTGACTTAGCACTTGTAGGTTCACAGTAATTTGAGGTTAGCTTATGAAGTACAGATTAAACTTACAAGTGCACAAATATTGGATTAATATAATTTGCCAATCTTATGAAGATTTCCCTGTTTTACTTTTATTCCTTTGTGTATGTGTATGTATATATAATTATATGCAGTTTTATCATGTGTAGGTTCATGTATTTACCACCACAGCCAAGATAAAGAACAGTTCTATCATCACAAGCAACCCTCACATAACCTTTTGTAGTCACACTTACTTCTGTCCCCTCACTCTCTGCATTCCTAATGCCTGGAAACCATAATCTGTCCTCTATCTCTAAAATTTTCTAATTTCAAAAATATTATATAAATGGATTTATACATGTGTAATCTTTTGAAATTGGCTTTTAAAAAAAATGAGCATCATACCCTTGAGATGCATCCAAGATTTTGCCTATGTCAACAGCTAGTTCCTTTTTTTTGCTGATTTGTATTCCATGCTATGATATAACCACAATTTGCTTAGCCATTCACCTGTTGAAGGATATCTGGGTTATTTTCAGATTTTTGTTACTACAAATAAAGTTGCTATGAAAATTTGTGTACTCCTTTTGTTTGGACATAAGTTGTCATTTCTCTATGATAAATACAAAGGAGTGCAATTGATGGGTCATATGGTAACTATATGTTTAATTTGATTAAAAAGTGCCAAACTGTTTTTCAGAATGGCTGTAACATTTTATATTCCCACAAGCAATGTATAAGTGATCTAGTTTTTCCACATTCTTGCCAGTACTTAATATGGTCACTTGTCACTATTTTTAAAAATTATTTTAGCAGTTCTCTTATGCATGTTATGATATCTCATTGTTTTTTCTTGTTTGTTTGTTTTGTTTTTTGAGACAGAGTCACGCTCTGTCGCCCAGGCTGGAGTGCAGTGGTGCAATCTCAGCTCACTGCAAGCTCCGCCTCCCAGGTTCACGCCGTTCTCCTGCCTCAGCCTCCCGAGTAGCTGGGACTACAGGTGTCCGCCACCACACCCGGCTAATTTTTTGTATTTTTAGTAGAGATGGGGTTTCACCGTGTTAGCCAGGATGGTGTCGATCTCCTGACCTCGTGATCCGCCCGCCTTGGCCTCCCAAAGTGCTGGGATTACAGATGTGAGCCACCGCGCCTGGCCTCATTGTCATTTTAATATGAATTTCTCTAATGTGCAATGACATTGAACGTCTTTTCACATGCTTATTTGCCATTTATATATCCTCCTTAGTAAAATTCCTCTTTCTCCATATTTTTGTTAATTTAAATAAATATCCTGGAGGTCACTCATTAATAGAATATAAAGATATTTCTTTGTCTTTGTTTCCACTGGTGTATAATTCTCCATTGTGTGGATATACCAAAATACTATAATCAATTATGTATGAAATTGGTCATCTTTAATTTCAAATGGGTCAATAAATAAATATCCATGTTTAAGAAAATTAATCGTTTTAGCATTTTATTTCTTAAAAAGTATGTGAAATATGACCTAAGAGTACAGATAAAATGATTCAAAGATGACTAATCTCCAAAACATCTTATTTTTAATATTTGCATGGCTATTTTGATTTATCTTTTTTTACTCATTAATTAATGCTTGCTATTTTAATAATGCTATTTAGTGACTTTGAAAAATAAACAAGTTGGTAACTTATGGAGAGAAATTCTGTATTTATGTTTAGAAATAGCTTATATAAAAAAGAAAACTTTACTCAATTCTAGGATTTTTCAGTAGCCTAGTGTTTTAAAAACTGAGTTATAAACCCATATAATAAATAAGAACAAAACTAAAGGTATTAATGAAAATATCCCAATGCCTTTGGAGTTTTAGAAATTCTGAATTAATCATAAATTCATATAAAATTTGATTTGGATAGCACTAACAGTGATATACCTTCCCATTATTTACAGAATCATTAAAGTTGAAGGATTCTAAATTAAAGTGATCTATCTGAGTAATGGATATGAGATGAGTAACAGTCTCTTAAAACACCAACATCTTATACTGATTTATGTGATATAAATTCTATACTCTCTACCCATAATCTCCATGGCTTAAGTTCTGTATTATTTTTCCAGTCATTAGAACCATGAAACTTATGAACGATCTGTCATAAAGTTTTGGAGGCCCCAACTTTCAACAACAACAAAAATGTGCATCTGTTATTTCATATGTAATGGAGTATAGTACAAATGAAAAATTGAGTGTTCTCTTCAGCCCTTAAAAACTGCAAAATGGAAGGCCAAAATAATTTTTTAATGTACTCAAATAGATTCTATCCTTACATATTTTACAAGTAAATCACAACTGAACTGTTATCCATGAACTTTATAAATTTCAAAAACAAGCATTTAAAAAGATTATACTTTAATTAGTCACTGGATAGACAATAACAATGTTATAATGTGCCTCTTTTAAATTATGAATTGTCACATAATCTGGGTATTTGGGGTTGTGCATTAGTAGTAAAATCCTTTAACTAATACATTGTATTAACTTCCTGTTAAACATAGTAGTTTTATCATACTTCATACTTATTCTCCTAATCTCTATTCCATTTCAATATTGTAATATCATTCATTTAAATATTGCAATATCAATTTTTTAAAACTATAGTATATATGCAAACTCACAATGACAAACATATCAGGAGATTGAACATAGTAAAGGATACCAACAAAATATTAGAAGACAGAAAGTGAGTGTACTAATTGTAAGTTACTTAGCCAACTGCGGATATCTGAAACTATCTGGGGGCAGCCTTGTAGTTGCTTCAAGTCAATATTAGCTGAAGAATTTTGCAGAGGATCGGCAATTATATTCCTGAAAATGAAACTGAAAAATGACCATATGTATTTTAAAATGAACCAAATAAATCTAGAAATCAAAATTAATAAAAAAATTCAATGAATTGATTAAATAGCTGAAGAGAAAAATAGTGATCTGAAGAAAGGAGATAGAAAATATGAATAAAATATTAAATGACATGGAAAATACAATGAGAAGTTCTAAAAAAGAGTATGTCAGGCTGGGCACAGTGGCTCACACCTGTAATCCCAGCACTTTGGGAGGCTAAGGTGGGTGGATCACCTGAGCTCAGGAGTTCGAGATCAGCCTGGCCAACATGGCAAAACCTCATCTCTACTAAAAACAGAAAAATTAACCAGGCATCGTGGTGCACTCCTGTAGTCCCAGCTACTCTGGAGGCTGAGGCATGAAAATTGCTTGAACCCAGGAGGTGGAGGTTGCAGTGAGCCAAGATTGATTGTTCCACTGCACTCCAGCCTGAGAGACAGAGCGAGACTCTGTCTAAATAAATAAAAACAAACGAGAGTATGTCAGAGTTCTAGTAAATAAACAAAATAGGGAAGATCCAATACAAAGAAGTTAGCTGAGACTGTCCAGAAATGTTGAAAGACCTAACGTATACATTGAGGAAGCTCAATGAATCTCAAACAGAATAAATGAACAGAAACTCCTCATTACACTCATCATAGTGAAATAACAGAAAATCGGAGACAAAGAAAAGCCCTTAAAAGTAGTCAGAAAGAAAAGAGATGGCTTAAGGAAATTCCTTGACATAAAGACAGAGACCACAATAGTCTAACATAAGAGATGAATTCATAGTTACCTGAGTGAATACAGTGAGCGGAAAAATAATCAGTGCAGAGAAACAGTACAATATACTAACTCCATGAATAAAAATATAATGCTATTACAATTGACAAATCAAAGAAGAAATATTGGAAGTTAAAACTGTGACAGTACAAAGTAAATATGTATTTTAAGAGTTGGAAGGGAAAGTTGTGAACATCTTTCAGAAAGAAGAACAAAATGACAGAACTGAAAACAGGAAAGAAAAGACAGGAAAAATAGAGACTGTGACTAATAGCTCCATACCTTTAAAACAGTTGTGCTACATGGAGAAGTCAGAGCGAATAAAGAAGAGGGAATTTCCAACAATATAAAATGAGAAGATGTCCCCAGAAATGAAGAACATGGTGGCCACAAAGGCACAATGAAATAAGAAAGACCCGCACCAATATTTATCATCTTCAGATTTCTAAACATGGATTTAGGAAGATCCTAGAAAATTCTAGAGTGAAAATAAGCAAGCCATCTATAAAGAAAGCAAAAACCCAAAAAAGCAACACTGGAAGTTAGAACACAATACTTCTGAAAACCTAGGGGAATTTTTTTGTTTTTGTTTTTGTTTTTGTTTTTGAGATGGAGTCTTGCTCTGTCACCCAGACTGGAATGCAGTGGTGCTATCTCTGCTCACTGCAACCTCCACCTCCCGGCTTCAAACGATTCTCCTACTTAGCCTCCTGAGTAGCTGGGATTACTGGCACAAGCCGCCACACCCAGCTAATTTTTGTATTTTTAGTAGAGACGGGGTTTTGCCATGTTGGCCAGGCTGGTCTCAAACTCCTGACCTCAGGTGATCTGCCCACCTCGTCCTCCCAAAGTGCTGTGATTACAGACGTGAGCCATGGGACCCAGTTGGAAATTATTTTTAGTATTGAATTCTATACCAACCAAAATATCAGTCAGATGTCATGTCTTAGTTCATTCACTTTGTGCTTCTACAACAGAATATCTGAGACTGGGTAATGTATAAAGAAGATAATTTTTTTTTCACAGTTCTGGTAGCTAGGAATTCCAAAATCAAGGAATCACCATCTGCTCTGGTGAGGGCCTTCTTGCTGTGTCCTTATATGGCAGAAGAGAGAAGGGCAGGCAAGCTAGCTAGCCCAATGCTGCTTGAAGCCTCTTTCAGCCTTTTTTATAAGAGCCTTAATCCCATTCACGGGTAAGGAGCCCTCCTGGCCTAATCACCTCTTAAAAGCCACATCTCTTTTTTTAAATTTTTTTTTAGGTCCAGAATATATGTGCAGGATGTCCAGGTTTGTTACATAGGTAAACGTGTGCCATGGTGGTTTGCTGCACCTAACAACCCATCACTTAGGTATTAAGCCCAGCATGCATTAACTATCTTCCCTAATGTTCTCCCCACCAGCCCCAACAGGACCCAGTCAGTGTCGTTCGCCTCCCTGTGTCCATGTGTTCTCATTGTTCAGCTTCCACTTATAAGTAATACTATGACATTGGCAACACCTGAATTTTGGAAAGGACCCATTCAAACCATAGCAAGGGCAGATAAATACATTTACCTTCCATGAGCCCTTTCTCAGGAAGCAACTGGAGAGCGTGCTCATCTGAAACAAGCAAATAAATGAAGAAAGCGAACACTGGACTGCACCAAAAAGAAATTCTGATAGGACTGCAAAGGAAATTTGAGGCTAAGAGGTATGCAGTATACCTTCAGGGCAGTCTGGGATCAGGTAACCAAGAGCTAGAAGGAATTTCTCCGGAAACAGAGCAAACTGCTCAGTTATCTGATAGCTTTGACTTTGTGGAAAGTCAGATTATGAGCCATTTTATGAAGTTACCATGGTATGTGGGAAGACAGCCTGTGATTCGGGAAAAGTCAAGTAAATGAAAGAACATTTAAGTTGGGGTGAGAGTGAAATGAGAGAGCGGTACAAGAAATGAGATTACAGACTGCTATTTGGTTCTGTTGTGACCAATATTTATATAGCTACAAACATAAAATATAATGAGTTTAGATTTAACTGAAAATGTGTTAAATATTTTAGGAAGTTGGAGGAGAATAAATTTGCTTGAGAGGTTATATAAAAGAGCTGAAATCTTAGCTTCCATCATAGGAAGTTAGGGGCAAAGGCAGAGGTGGGGTGATGTGGGGTGGGAGTGCTTTCTCTGTACAAAAGTAACTGGCCTATTCTCAGTATCCACAATCAACACAGAAATGCTAACTGTTCTCTTTAATGGCTACTCGTATTACAAAAACTAAATTTGCTGTCTTTGATTCCCAATATAATAATAAAAGTGCTTCCTTATTATCACTAATGAAACTGGCCTGGATGTATCATTTTATCCAAACAAGTTCTTTAGCCATGTGTACCTGAATCTGATTCAGCCCTCACTTGAAGAAAAAAGGTAGAATTTAAGTATACATTTTCTGTGTTAGCACTCACATGGAAACGGTATCTTTCCTTCAAGTTCTTCATTCTAAATAATCTAATGATGTCAGTCAATACTTATAGAATTGTAGCAATCTTAAACTCTAGTGGAGAAAGAAAAATACAGGTGTTTATGATGTGACATTGATTTTAGCAGTTCATCCTTAGTGGAAAATGTAATTGAATATGTGTTCAGATGGATAACACCACTTTAAAGGAGGAATAAGACAGTTTAATGCAATGGGAAGAACTGGATACATCCACATATTAAATAACTGTATAGTTCACTGATTGACAGTAAGTCTTTATATCTAGGATTTGTTATATATACCCCTTAGACTCCTCTTTCAATACCAGCACTACGCTTGTTCAATTGTTGTCAAGTTGACATATAATATACTTTGTTATAACTTTTAATGTAATAGACCTTTCTTCTCCACTCCCATAGGAGAAGATAATGCATCTACTTTAGTAAAAGTAATCTAAAAAAAGATACGTTCAATGCAAAGATGGTTTATAATCTACTATCAGTGCATTATATCCTTCTCTAGAAATGTTTGTATGTGTGTGTCTAAATATGTGTGTGTGTGAATGAACACACATATACAGAGAGAGAGAGAGTAGAGATTATAATTTTCTGAAGAACTGGTAATTTAAAATATTTATGTTAGGCAAAAATCCATGCCAATGCAGCTATCAATTACGAAACATTATAACCAAAGGAATCATGACTTTTAAGGAATAGTTTGAATTTTGTCATTTTTAATATTCCAATTTAAAAGTTGTATTAATATATTTGGTTTTATTTTTCTGTTTATTATCTCATAATAGAATGTAAAACAGATAAAGGAAAACCCTTTGGTATTATTAACTCACTTTTTCAATAGCTGTGTAATTCTCAGAGTATGGATTATATACAGTATTATTTGCTTAACCATTACTTTTTTGATGAACATTTGGGTTTTACAATTTTTGTCACTGTGAAATGTTCATATTTTGTTTCCTATACTATAATTTCTCTAGAATAGACTCCTATAAGTGGAATTACTCATTTAAAAGTATATATATTTTCAATGTTGAGAGAAACTGAAGATAAATTTCCAAAAGTATCTCAACAACAGTTCACACACTAAATAATATAAGATAGCATCCCTCCCTGCCTCTACCTCCAATCTCTAGCACTGGATGTTATCAGTCTTTTAAAATTTTTGTCATATTGGCCAAATAATATGTGCAAAAAAAAATGGCATCTCATGGTTGGTTCACATGTGCATTTTTCTATTAGTAAGGTTGAGCGTCCTCTCAAATCATTACTTACATTTTTCTTTCTTCTTCTATGAAACTGTGCACATCCTTTGACTACATTTCTATTGAATTATTTGCCTTTATCATTTTAAGGAGTACTTTTATACATAGAAGATAGTAATCTTTAACAAATCAGTTTTTCATATTACATTGTCTTTCAGCTTTTTATAATTTTTTTTCTTTTTGTTTTTTGAGATGGAGTTTTACTCTTGTCGCCCCAGACTGGAGTGCAGTGGCATGATCTCGGCTCACTGCAACCTCTGCCTCCCGGGTTCAAGCAATTCTCCTACCTCAGCTTCTCAAGTAGCTGGGATTACAGGTGCATGCCACCATGCTCGGCTAATTTTGTATTATTAGTAGAGACGGGGTTTCACCATGTTGGCCAGGCTGGTCTTGAACTCCTGACCTCAGGCGATCTGCATGCCTCGGCCTCCCAAAGTGCTGGGATTACAGGCGTGAGCCACCGTGCCCAGCCTTTTTATAATATTTTAAAACTAAAAACTTCACTTCTAGAAAAGTAAAATGTACACAAGGTTAAACATTAAATAATGCCAAAAATATTTTGATGAAATTCAGCAATTCCCTGCCTTGTCTTTTCACATTCTTCTTCCTTGATCTTGTTAAGCTATACTTGCAATTACTATGTTTAGATTTGTAAATTCATGCTTCCGAAGAGTATGACTACACTCCACTTTTTTCCAAATTAAACATTTTCTATTGACTTCCTGTTATACATAACTATCATTAGTTTTTTCTATATTTTACCTGATTTGTTACGAGTGTATATGTTTTTTACACATAATTCCAAAGATTCTGTCAGTTTCCATCGGTCATCTGGAGACAAGTCTTTCATATTCCAGAAGTGTACTTCATTTCTGAGTACTCAAATTACTTTATGCCACTCTCCATGTGGCATATTTCTTTTCTTTCTCAGTTTGATATTTTATTTTCCTAAAACCAGTCATCCAGAGGTTGTTCAAAAGGGGTGTATAGTAGGTATATTTTTAGTATCCTTATAGATTTAAAATTTCTAGAGTAAAAAAAATTATTTTTCTTAAAAAGTTTCAACACATTACACCTTGCTTTCTAGCATTTAATGCTGCTACTGAGAAATATATTTTTCAGGCAGAAAGAAATAGAAGAAAAGCAGGAAGATACAAGTTCTATATTAGGGAAAAAAGTTTCCCAGAAATTCTCAGATTATTTCTCACTAGCCAGATGTAAGTCAAATGGTCTCTCCCAGCTGCAAGGGAATTTAAAGCAAGTTTTAAATTGGACACATTGCCCCCTAAATAATATCAGGATCCCATTAGTAAGAACAAATATAGGAATGGATGTTGGATAGGCAATGAAAAATAACTGTTGAATTTGGTTTCACCATAATTTATATGACTAATACCTTATTCCAAACATACCTCACAAACATACCTTGTTTCATTGTGCTTTGCTTTGTTGCACTTCACGTGTATTTTTTCTTCTTTTACAAATTGAAGGTTTGTGGCAACCTTGCTTCGAGCAAGTCTGTTGATGTCATTCTTTTTAATAGCATGTGCTCACTTTCTGTCTCTGTGCCACATTTTGATAATTCTTGCAATGTTTCAAACTTTTTTAGTACTATTATGTCTGTTAGGGTCATCTGTTACACCAATGATCTTTGATGTTATTGTAATTGCTTTGGAGCACCACAAACCATGCCCATATAAGAGAGCAAACTTAACCAATACGTGTTGTGTGTCTTCTGGTTGCTCTACCAACCGGCTGATCCTCTGTCTGTCTCCCTCTCCAAGGGCCTCCTTATTCCCTGAGACATAACAACATAGAAATTAGACCAATTAATAATACAACAGTGTTCTCTAAGTGTTCAAGTGAGAGGAAGACTAACTCATCTCACTTTAAATCAAAAGCTAGAAATGATTAAGCTTAGTGGAGGTGGCATTTCGAAAACCGATATGGGCTGAAATCTAGGCCTCTTGCACCAAACAGTTAGCCAAGTTGTTAATACAAAGGAAATGTTCTTGAAGGAAATTAAAAGTGCCACTCCTCTGAACACATAAATGATAAGACATCAAAACAGCCTGATTGCTGCTATAGGGAAAGTTTTAGTTGTCTGGATAGACCAAATCAGCACAACACTCTCTTAAGTCAAAGGCTGATCTGGAACAAGGCCTTGACGTGCTCCAATTCTGTAAAGGCTGAGAGGTAAGGGAGCTGCAGAAGAGAAGTTTGAAGCCAACAGAAGTTGGCTTATGAAATTTAAGGAAAGAAGAGATCTCCATAACATAAAATTACAAGGCGAAGCAGCAAGTGCTGATGTAGAAGCTGCAGTGAGCTATCCCGATCCAGCTAAGAGAACTGATGAAGGTAACTACATTAGATAACAGATTTTCGATGTAGACAAAACAGCCTTATATTGGAAGAAGATGCCATCTAGGACTTTTACAGCTAAACAAGAGGAGTGAATGAATGACTTCAAAAGACATGCTAACTCTCGTGTAATGGGCAAATTGCAGCTGATGACTCTAAGTTGAAGCCAATGCTCATGTACCATTTGGAAGATCCTAGGGCCCTTAAGAATTATGCTAAATTGGCTGAGCATGTTGGCTCATGCCTGTAATCTCATTACTTTGGGAGGCCAAGGCAGGTGCATCATGAGGTCAAGAGATCGAGACCATCCTGGCCAACATGGTGAAAACCCGTCTCTACTAAAAATACAAAAAATAGCTGGGCATGGTGATGCATGGCTATAGTCCCAGCTACTTGGGAGGCTGAGGCAGAAGAATTGCTTGAACCCAGGAGGTGGAGGTTGCACTGAGCTAAGGTCATGCCACTGCACTCCAGCCTGGCAACAGAGTAAGACTCCATGTCAAAGAAAAAAAAGAAAAGGAAAGAAAAGAATTATGCTAAATCTACTCTACCTGTACTCTTTAACTGGAAGAATGAAGTTTGGATGACAGCACATCTATTTACAGCATGGTTTACTGAATATTTTAAGCCTAAGGTTGAGACCTACTGACTCCTTCTTGACAATCAACCTGGTTATTCAACTCTGAAGGAGATGTACAAGGAGATTAATGTGGTGATGTCTTCTAACACATATCCATTCTGCACCCAATGGATCATGGAGTAATTTTGACTTTCAAGTCTTATTATTTAAGAAATGCATTAAGGCTATAACTGCTATAGTGATACCTCTAATGAATCTGAGCATAGTCAGTTGAAAACATTTAGTGGTGAATGGGAAGTATTTACCATTCTAGGTTTCATTAAGAACAGTCATGGATGGAGGTCAGAATCTTCATATTAACAGGAGTTTCAAAGAATTTGATTCCAATAATCATTGATGACTTTGAAATTAGGCCAATTAATAACCCTACAGTAGCCTCTAAGTATTCAAGGGAAAGGCAGAGTTGCATATCTCTCACTGAGTTCAAGTGAAGTTCAAAACTTTGGTGGAGGGAGTAACTGAAGATATGTTAGAAATAGCAAGATAACTAGAATTAGAAGTGAAGCCTAAAGATGTGACTTAATTCCTGCAATCTCATGATAAAACGTGGATGGATGAGGAATTGCTTCTTATGGATGAGCAAAGAAAGTAGTTTATTGAGATAGAATCAGCTCCTAGTGAAGATGCTGTGAACATTGTTGAAATGTTGACTCCAATATTGACTGAAGTTCTACTGTGGGTAAAATGCTATCCAAATAGCATTGCATGCTACACAGAAATCTTTTGTGAAATAAAGAGCCAAGTGATACAGCAAATTTCATTGTTGTCTTGTTTACAGAAATTGCCAGGCACCCTAACCTTCAGCAACCACCATCCTGATCAGTAAGCAGCCAGCAACATCAAAGCCAGACTTTCCACCAGCAGAAAGGTTTTGACTCTCAGAAGGCTCAGATGATCATTAGCAGTTTTTAGCAATAAAGAATGTTTAAATTAAGGAATGTACATTTTTTAGACCTAATGCTATTACACACTTAATACAGCATAGTGTATATATTTTATACACTGGGAAACAAAAAATAATTGTGTGATTCACTTTATTGCAATATTCACTTGATTGTGATGGTCTGGAACTGAACCTGCAGCATCTCCTAGGTGTGCCTGTAGTTGACATATAAGCTGTTTTTTTTTAGTATTTTTATTGCGATAATGCTAAACATGGTATCTGTGTGCACATATCTTTATACGTTCTATGACTCATTTATGAAATAAATTCCTAGAACTGGGATTGTAGTTCAAAAAGTACATTTTGTGGTACTTCCTATTGCCTAATTACTTTCAAGTTTTCCAGTGTAAATTCCACTAACAGTTCACAAAGATTCTTATTTCTTTATGCTGCTACCAGTGCATAGTTTTATCATTAAATTCTGACTTGATAAGTATAAAATTGGATCATTTTATCTCTGATTACTAACAAGGTAAAAACATTTTTCATTGCTTTGTTTTTTCATATAAATTTATATTTTGTGAATTGTTCATATTTTTTATCATTTTCTACTAAAGGGGTCATCTTTTTCTCATTGGTTTTGAACACGATTTATAATCACACATATATTTTACTCTTCCCAGCAACAGTTATTTTTGGATTTTGATTGATAGTCCAACCCAGAAATGTAGCATCAAGTTTATTTGTCTTTAAAAAGGATCTGAGATGAATCTGTTACAGCAGGTACAGTATTAATAAAGTGGAAGTGATGTGGCTCTGGCACCACTTTCAGTGTCCCCAGATGATTCTGCACCATAGACTTCCATGGTCACTAGGAAAGGGACTGATTGATGTAGTCTGTCAGTTTAGGGAAACCATCGGCTCTGGGATCTATTTACTCTTTGTTACCTTGCTAGCCCATGACTCCCCTCAGGGTTAGGAATCTAGCTTTAACTTTCTGATGTAACTGTATCTCCTTAGTTATAGATTACTTAGTAATCAAACTCAACAATGTATAGGTATCCAGTGAGTAGAGTGTAACCTCAGCAGGACTCTGATTTATCTTGGATCAGGTATTCACTTTTTGAGTTATTGTTGCAAGGAGGATTAGGCCAAGGAGGATTAGGCCAAAAGTCAAGTCTTTCACATCTCTGAGGCTAGAGCAGGGGTCAGCAAACCAAGGTGCACAGGCCAAATTTGGCCACCAGCCTAGTTTTGAAAATAAAGCCTTACTGGCCCATAGCCATACCCATTGGTTTATATTGTCTATGGCAGATTTCATGTTACAGTTGCAGAGTAGATGTGACAGACAGATCCACAAAGAGTAAGTATTTGCTAAATGGCTCTTTACAAATAAAATTTGGCTACCCCAGGGCTAGAGGAAAGGCCACAACTCAGCCGTTAATCCTTTTCTCCCAATATATCAAGAACATTAATCCATGCTAGCTCTATTTTGAATTTTTATTTAGTCTATTTTTCTTTTACTCATTAATTTGTTCCTTTACTTATTTATTAAGTCATTTTTTTATTCATTTATTGTCACTGTTTTTATACTTAAAAGTTTTCCAACATTTAAAGTTGAGGCATGTGTTAACATATGTTTTCTTCTACTTCTTCTGTTTTATCTATATGTTTTTAATATATCTAGAGTTTATTTTGGTATATAGCAAATCATCATGATTTAACTTTGTTTTTCACTAAATTATCAATTATCCTATGTCAATCGATGAATAACTCATATTTCCCCATTAATTGAATATTATAGCCTAACTATATATCAGATTCAAACATGAATGAATGCCCACAAAAATGATGCCGCAATCATTGCCCTGCTGTTTTGCTCCATTGGTCTTACAGTTTCTTCTTGTAACATAACCATACTGTTTAAATTACTGATTTTTATTACGTGTGCTAATACATATTATTAACCTTTATTACATTTTCTCATATATTATTGACCTGTGTTCTTCTTTTTACATTTTCTTAACTTTTCTAGCAACTTTCATAGATATAAGATATAATTTTTATAGATAAAAGTTGGAATTATTTTTTCATAATTACAAAAGTCAATGATAGGAATTTATGTCCGAATTGCATTTTATTAATTATAGAATTCTATATAAAAGTTAGATCAAACATTTGCTATAATTATAACATATATCTCATTCAGATTAAATAAAATTGGGAAGAATATTCAAAATGCCAAAATTAAATATCTACGTGCATTTTCTACATTATATGCCACCACAAGTTTGTTCTTAAATAGGAATAACACATAGCTTCTGTGTTTATCATTTATTTTTTGTTTCTTTATTAATCTTAAACTGGGACAGAAAAACTGAACCTTAAGTTGTTATTAAATGAATTATTAATAAGTATATTCAGAACATCTAATATATAATTACTAGGAGTAATATTAATCTGTAAGTCTGTATTAAGTTGATTTAGTACCTAAACTCTCTTTTCAAAGGATTTTAAATATTTAAACATTATTAAAGACATTCCCCAGAAATTTTAAATGTGAAATATGTCTGACAGAACACCTGATCTGTATCTAATTGTAAATATATCTTTGGTATGTTTTCATATGTTTAGTTAGACACTCAGAGTATGTATAATGGGCTATATTGGCATTTACATTTCATTGTGTTTATATTTACATTTAGAATACAAATTATTTGCATTTCTGGTAGACAACATTGTTCATCGTTAGAATATTTTATTGTAGACTTTGTGTCATTTTGATTACCTTGCATAAGTATTTAACTTCTTTTTTAAATTCAGTAAATGATTTCATTCTCTTTTGATATACACCCAGAAATAAAATTGCTGGATCATACGGTAATCTATTTTTAATTTTTTGAGAAACTTTTATACTGTGTTTTCTTTTTTATTTTCTTTCCTTTTTTTTTTTTTTTTTTTTTGTAAGACAGTTTCTCACTGTGCTGCCCAGGCAGGAGTGCAGTGGCATGATCGTGGCTCGCTGAAGCCTCAACTTCCTGGGCTCAAGCGATCCTCCCACCTCAGCCTCCCAAGTAGCTGGGGCTACAGGCATGTTCCACCATGCCCAGCTAAGTTTTTTTCTATGTTTTTTGTAGACATGGGGTTTTGCCATGTTGCCCAGGCTGGTCTCAAACTACTGGGCTCAAGCAATCCGCCCACCTTGGCCTCTCAAATTGTTGGGATTACAAGTGTGAGCCACTGTGCCTGGCACATACTGTTTTCAATAATAGCTATACCAGTTTATATTACTGCCAATAGTGTATGAGGATTCCCTTTTCTCCACACCTTCACCAATACTTGTTGTCCCTTGACTTTTTGATACTAGCCATCCAAATAGGTGTGGGGTGATATTTCATTGTGACTTTGATTGCATTCCCCTGGTGATTGGAACT
Organism: Pan paniscus; assembly: GCF_029289425.2. NCBI lineage: Eukaryota > Metazoa > Chordata > Mammalia > Primates > Hominidae > Pan > Pan paniscus. Next base: position 129,556,896 of record NC_073249.2, read on the forward strand.
ATTGAGCACCTCTTCATATACTTTTTGGCTCTTTGTGAATCTTCTTTGGAAGAATCTGTATTCGAGTCATTTGACCATTTTTAAAGAGATACCTGCACTCCCATGTTGACTGCAGTATTATTCACAATAGCCAATATAGAAAAACAACCTAAGTGTCCATTGATGAATGAATAAAAAAAGAAAATGTGGTATGTATGCCTACACATGGAATATTATTCTGCCATAAAAGAAGGAAATCCTGACATTTGGGGCAACATGGATGAACCTAGAAGACATTATGCTAAGTGAAATAAGCCAGACATAGAAAGACAAGTACTACTGTATTGTATGATCTGACTTCTTTGTGGAATTTAAAAGAATTGAACTTGTAGAAGCAGAGAGTAAGATGGTAGTTGCCAGGAGATTTTGGGAAGCGGGTTGGAAATTGGAAGATGTTGATTAAAGGGTACACACTTACAATTTTAAGATGAATATGTTCTGGGGATCTAATATACAGGATGGTGACTATAATGGCATATATTGTATTTTTGAAATTTGTAAAAGGAGTAGATCATAAATATTCTCACCACAAAAAAACAAAGGCAACTATGTGAGGTGATGGCTGTGTCAGTTAGGTTGATTATAGTAATCATTTCACAATGTTTGATATATGAAGTCATCACATTGCATATCTTAAATATATACAAGTTTTGCCAGTTATTCCTCAATAAAGCTGGAAAATCAATTAAAAATTCAGTAAATAATTAGGGGAACATTTTATCCTATATTTTTCTCTCATTATGGCTATTTAGGTTAATATAATTTGAGAAAAGGTTATGGTTTTATAATCAAATTCCAAAAGCTTGTCCTTAAAGATAGATGTTTACTAAAAGTGAGTAGTCACACAAATACAAAGTATCAGTTGGAAGTGAACTTACAGGCTTACTGGCCATCATCTGCTTACTGTATTCCCCAATTTGCTGTCAATTAGTGCCCTGGCTAATATGTATATAAGTTTTGTTTTGGTTGCACAACTGAAATCCAAGTGAAAAATATAAGGAGATGTCCCTCACATCCAAATAACAGTAAAGCAACTTGCCTAAGGAAGAAAGTGTACTAAAAATTGGAACCATGTATGGACTCTTTCTCAGGTTGTTGCCTCTGAACCTATCAAAAGTGACGTGCATAGGGGAGATGAAGGTGTGGCAGAGGCTGCAACCAGGTGGGTGAAGGAGAGAACAGGCAATTCTCAGAAAAAGAGTGCTGGGTAGTTAATCCAGTAGGTGTCTACTACACTATCCTCAAACCCTTTAGTTAAGAGGAACTCTTCAGAGACTGGCAATTGCCTCTTTAAATAGCTTTGGATGTTTGAAAGTACAATTGAAATGCTTTTGAGTAGTTTCTAATTATTGTGCACATTATCCCATCTTAAGGTGATTCAGAAAAATTTAAACTCCCTCTCTATGACTGTTCTTCAGATAAGTAAAAATAGATTTTTTTGTATGTCTCTTTTCCTTATCCAAGCTAAATATGCTTGTTTCTTTTAACTGTTTCTCATATGACCTGTCTTTAAGTCTCTAAACCTGTCTCTTTTTTTACATTTTCCACTTAAAGTTTTCTAGTTTGCCAAAAACTGAAGGCACTACTTCGAACATCTCTGAAAAAGAGGGGGACGGGATGGGCGTGGTGGCTCACACCTGTAATCCCAGCACTTTGGGAGGCCGAGGTGTGCAGATCACCTGAGCCCAGGAGTTTGAGACCAGGGTGGCCAACATGGTGAAACCCAGTCCCTACTAAAAATACAAAAATTAGCTGGGCATGGTGGTGGGCGCCTGTAATCCAAGCTACCTCGGGAGGCTGTGGCAGGAGAATCGCTTGGACCTGGCAGGCTGAGGTTACAGTGAGCCAAGATTGTGCCACTGCACTCCAGCCTGGGCGACAGAGCAAAACTGTCTCAAAAAAAAAAAAGGAAAGTGGGACGATCACATCCCATACTAATTTACTATGAAAATACTCATTTCTGTCTTGACTATATTGAAATATAAGCTCCATGGTGTTTTATCAATGTTTTCAGCTGATAAACTGTACTGTCTCTATCTTGTAGTTGTGTGGTTGCAGTTTTAGACCCCAAGTTACATGTTAATTTGTTAAAGTAAGTCCATTGCTCTGGTCCATCACAACATCTTTTTGGATCTTGATTCTGTATCCAAGATATTTGGTCTCCTTCCCTGACTCTTTGTTTTTGTTTTTCGGCTTTTTTTTATTCCCTGTCCTGGGACCCCCATCTTTGTTTTTATAATTTCCCTATTGACCCCTTTAAAACATATTGAAGTTACAGACAATGAAATATGAAACTTAGAGGGAAACTTGTTTGATCTCATTATACATACTGGCATCAGTGAAGTAGGCATATAAGGCTCTGTTCTTACATTACGTTTTCAGAAAAGATGTATGGCCTAGACCTGTTCTGCATTGTTGTTCTGCATTCTGCACTCACAATCTTTGCTCAAATCCTTTCCCGTTACCAGATCAAGCAGTGTGGATAACTAATTCAGAAACTTTTTTTTTTTTTTTTTTTTTTTTAGATGAAGTCTTGCTCTTGTTGCCCAGGCTGGAGTGCAGTGATGCGATCTCAGCTCACTACAATCTCTGCCTCCTGGGTTCAAGCCATTCTCCTGCCTCAGCCTCCTGAGTAGCTGGGATTACAGGTTCCCACCACCACGCCCTGCTAATTTTTGTACTTGATGGGGTTTCGCTATGTTGGCCAGGCTGGTCTCGAACTCCTGACCTCAGGTGATCTGCCTGTCTTGGCCTCCCAAAGTGTTGGGATTATAGGCATGAGCCACTGTGCCTGGCCCTAATTCAGAAATCTTATAATTCTTTTGTAGGTCTAACTGTATCACTAACATGGGCAGCTTCAGCAAGTTAGCATTTGGAAGCCCTCCTAAAGATCAAAGTTCTCCCAGTATCCTCGTGCAGTTATACTGCTTACAGCTATATACAACCTCTGAAACACCCAGCATCCATTCACCAAAGATAAAGTATACATCAGTATTATATTGCACATATTACTTCCATAGAGAGGGTAAAAATGTTAATGCATGGAAGACCATGAAATCATAATAATCATTTCTATTGTGCCACACATTATTTTAAGCACTTTAAACATCCTTTATTTTACCTTATCCAAACTAAATACACTTTTTTATTTTACCTTATTTAATGGCTGTGTCAATTAATTTTTGAGATGTTATCTCTGACTATCTTCATTTTACTAATGAGGAAAGTGAAATAGAAAGAGGCTGTTTACTTGTCTGGGTGGCACAGATAGTAAAATAAAAGAATCAGTATGTGAAACAGCTAATTTGACTTCATTCTCTTTTAAACAATACACCATACTGCCCCATCATATCAAAAAAATGATTCCAAAAATGCAGGGGGAATGGATGAAGTTTATGAGAATCAATATATACCTGTATCTCTTAATCTGGTCCCTCAGTCCATTGGAGCACCTCCTAATTCCTCTCAATAACATCAACACATTTAGCAAATATGATCTGCTTATGTCTATATTCAAGTCTATTTAGCTATCCATTTGTTATTTGCAAGAACGATGAAAATGACCTGGCTGAGGGCTTTTATATATTAGGAACACTTTTCCATGTGAATACACAATCATTTAAGTATTTTTCTCTAGCCTGTATCCTCTATGTTATCTAAGTAAACAATCAGATACTTTGCTTGCAGTTGTTCAGATACCTGGAATCTTTCACATTTCTCTGTATATTAGATTTGTAGCAATTTAAAAAAATAAGATTACTTTGAAATTACTTCCATTACAAAATTGATCCAAGACATCGTAACCCAATTATAAGATCATAATATGGTGTTATGGTTAGTATCTACATTCTAAGTTGTGAACCCTTAGTATAGTTTAATTTTATCAGAGAAGCAGAAACTTATCAATATGCTAATGAATGAATTTCAACATACTCTTCTGTATAGCTAATATGAAACAGTGATGCTTATACCTATTGTTCTATTTTCACTACCAGAAAATTCAGTAATATTAGAACTGTTTTTTAAAAAATCAACTACAACCAAAAAGGTTTCTGAGGAAATACTGGCATTTTATTTATTTGTCTTTTTTTTTTTTTTTTTTTTTTTTTTTTTGCAATTTTAGCTTCCCTTAGAGCTATTTTAGCTAACAAGTTGGAATTCTGGAAGGCTGCAGTGTATATAAATCACTCATTCTTTAGCCTTTGGTTATCAGAGCCATGAGGTTTTATTGCACTTAGATTTATCAGATAAAAGGCTTCTGGAGACCTATGATGTTTGTGTAACCCTCACCTAAATTTGAAAATAATTATATCTAGTGCTATCAAACATTACAGATATTAGGACTATATTTGTTCCTAATGAGCTGGATATATTAAATGGCTGTTCCTTTATACCATTTTTGCAGAAATAATTCCTGCTGATAAACATTAGTGGTGACTATCTACAGAGGGCCATTAGGATCAGAGAGCCAGCTCTGATAATTTTGGAGTTTCCTAAAAACTTGTCAAAAGTGCAATCATGTTTTAAATAATGTTTTGAACTCTTTCAAGGAAACTGATTTTTTTGGAATCCATTATTATGCATTGGCTAGCTGCTAATTTCTTACTGCTACTTATTATAAATAAATTCAAGACTTATGCCCTCCTAACCTTAAGAAACTGAATCATTCATCCTTCATCCTTAAAACTTAGCAGGAAAATCAAAACGGTGTTTCAGCTCACCCTCTGTAGTCATCTTTGGTCTTCCTCTTTAATCTACTCCTTCATTCTTAGGACAAGGAGTCTGCAAATGATAGCCCCGTGGGTCAAATCCAGCCTCCCACCTGTTTCTGTACTGCCTATGAGTTAAGAATGATTTTTACATTTGTAAATTGCCTTAGTCCATTTGGGCTGCTATAACAAAATGTCATAGATGGGTTAGATTCTAAACAACAGATTTGTTTCTCACAGTTCTGGAGGTTGAGAAGTCTAAGTTTAACGCACTGGCAAATTTGGTGTCTGGTGAAGGCACACTTTCTGTTAACATAGATGATGCTCTCTACCTGTGTCCTCACATGATGGAAAGGACAAGGGGTCTCTCTAGGGGTCTCTTCTATAAGGGCACTAATCTGATCCATGAGGACCCCACCCTCATGGCCTAATTACCTCTAAAATGCCCACCTTCTAAAACTATCACATTGATAATTACATTTTAAAATATGAATTTTGAAGGGACAAAAACATTCAGACCATAGTATAAATGGCTGGAAATAAATTAGAAGATTTGTTACATTTGAAAATAGTATGAAATTAATATAAGTAGCAGTAAGAAAACAACAACTGATTAATACATACATACATATGGAAGTCAAATTTTAGTGTCCATAAATAATTTTTTATTGGAACATAGACACACTCACTCAGTAATGTTGTCTATGACTACCTTCCTGTGGCAATAGCAGAGCTGAATAGTTGTGACAGAGATTATAGTGCCTGTAAACTCTAAAATGTTTATCATCTGACTCTTTACCATAGGAGTTTGTCAACCCCTGCTCTGGACAGTCTTCTCTTGTCAGGGCAGATTTTTATGAGGTTGCACCAAACTAAATAGCTTCTTTTCTAGATCTGTTCCCTTCTTTTGCACTCCAGAAAAATCTTGTTCAATGCCCATTTTGGGTTCAGATATCCCTAAAGCATTGGGATATGGCAAGAAAGTTTGAAAATATTTATATTATTTGTCTCTTTTATTCTGATTTCTATTTTTGTAAATGTTCTATTGGAGATGCAGGTCAAAAGTTTGCTTTGTTGATGGAGTACATGATCAAATAATTTTAGAGACCATTGACCTACGTAAATACATCAGAAGCCTGCTCACCTGGCTCAGCAAGGACAAACACTGACAACCTGATAGCAGCGAGAGAGGGTGAAGCATTTATTGCAGGGCACCAAGCAAAGAAGATCAGGCAACTCACACTTAAATCCTGACCTCCCTGATGGCTTACAGATGAGGATTTTTTAAAGCAGGGGTAAATTTCAGGAAAGCAGAAGTTACAGGCAAAATTGTAAATCAATACATGGAGGTTTCACATTGGTTTTGGCCTAAAAGGGCAGGATATCATGAAGCAGGGGGCTTACAGTTCATAGGTAGATTCAGATGTTTTCTGATTTGCAATCAGTTAAGGAAGAGAAGCTTTGTTTTGAAATTTGTGGTGAGCAAAAACAATGTTAGCTCTGGCTCTTGGGTTTGACTTTCTCTAGGTACCTCAGAAAGAAATGTAGAACAAAGAACTTTGGTCAAAGTTCAGCCCTTAGTTCTCCCTTATCTGAGGCCTGCTTGCAGGCAGATCCATTCGGTGGAGGTACAGATTTCTGAAAAACAACTTAGAGACATATTTTATCGTTAGTTTCTATGAGAGAACCAAACATCCTGTGATTATAGCTTCCTTGGCTATTGTTTTAAGCTACTGTTACCTTCTTGCTTATCAATTTTCTTATTTACTTCTCAAGGCTAGCTAGGTGCCTGGAATTTTTCTTGAAGGATCTCAAGTTTTTCCTTTATTTCCATGCTTGGGCTCCCACCCTCCACCCCCAACTGCAGGCCCCTAAAGGGGGTTCTTTCTCTATCTCAATAACCTGTTTTCTGTAAAATGTTAGAGTTCTTTGGTATATTTATGGGTAATATATGAAAAACTTTTAGAATCCAAAAGGTTTGAAAGATAATGGATTATAGAAAATTATGCAGGTAGGTTTAGTACTGGATGCCTGATGGCCTTTAATATGCTTAGATGCCTTGTGAATCACCAGAAGGAGGTCTCTTTGGTGTTTCCCCAAAATAGCGTGGTCACATAACTTCCCATTTAGCCCCAAATATTTCAAAGAACATTTTTGAAAAAGGTTTTCTCATTTCATAGGATGTTTCAGAATGTTAAATTTTATTGCATGTTTAAAAGCACAAATGATAATTATAGAGCACTATAAAAATATCAGCTATCATTTGGAGATGCTTTTATCAGTCTTGACACCAAGACAGGCATCTAAGTGACTGACTCGATTGTTACTTAAAATGTATTTGTTGTCGTTGTTACTGTTGCTACTTAATTAATTTTGAATATATACTTGAAGTCAGACTGTGATTACAGCCGAAAAGAAAACTGCCACCATGATGATGTTCCTTATAACCATCTAATGATTTGCAAAGCTACTTCAGCAAGCTAGTGATAGGGTCTCAATCAGTATTTTAACCAAAGTGATAGGAAGATTTTGATTGTAGAACCTTCTGCAGGAATCAATTTATTTTTAGGTCAACAAATAAGAATATTTTGCAGATATATCCAGATTTTCTATTTGCCAACTTTTTTTGTTATAATTTTGATTACACTGTAAACCAGAGTGTATATGAGACATGTCTCAATCAATTTATGTATTTATTTAAAAACAGGGTCTCTCCATGTCATCCAGGCTGGAGTGCAGTGGTGCAATCATAGCTTACTGCAGCCTCTTCCTCCCAGGCTCAAGCCATCCTGCCACCTCAGCCGCCCAAGTAGCTGGGACTGCAGGCATGTATCACCATGCTCAGCTAATTTTTGTAGAGACAAGGTTTCCCCACATTGCCCAGGCTGGTCTTGAACTCCTGAGCTCAATGAATTTAGAAGTTTATTTTGGTGAGGTTAAGAGCCTGCCCATGACACAGCCTCAGTAGGGCTTGACGACTTGTGCCCAAGATAATCGAGCTACAGCTTGGTTTTACACATGTATTAGTCCATTTTTATGCTGCTAATAAAGACATACCCGGGACTAGGCCATTTACAAAAGAAAGAAGTTTAATGGACTTACAATTCCATATATCTGGAGAGGCTTCACAATCATAGCAGAAGGCAAGGAGGAGCAAGTCATGTCTTACTTACGTGGATGACAGCAGGCAAAGAAAGAGAGAGCTTGTGCAGAAAATCTCCTTTTATAAAACCGTCAGATCTCATGAGATTTATTCACTGTCATGAGAACACCACAGGAAAGACTTACCCCTGTGATTCATTTACCTCCCACAGGGTCCCTCCCACAACACATGGGAATTCAAGACGAGATTTGGGTGGAGACACAGCCAAACCATATCATTCCAGCCCTTGCCCCTCCCAAATTTCATGTCCTCACATTTCAAAACCAATCATACCTTCCTAACAGTCCTCCAGAATCTTAACTCATTTCAGCATTAACTCAAACGTCCACAGTCCAAAGTCTCATCCAATAAAAGGCAAGTCACTTCCACCTATGAGGCTGTAAAATCAAAAGAAAGTTAGTTACTTCCTAGATAAAATGAGGGTAGAGGCACTGGGTAAATACAGCCATTCCAAATGGAAGAAATTGACCAAAACAAAGGGACTACAGACTCCAAGCAAGTCTGAAATCCAGCAGGGCAGTCAAATCTTAAAAAGTTCCAAAATGATCTCCTTTGACTGCATGTCCCACATCCAGGTCATGCTGATGCAAGAGGTGGGCTTTCATGGCCTTCACCAGCTCCATCCTGTGGCTTTGCAGGGTATAGCCCTCCTCCTGGCTGTGTTCATGGTCTGGTGTTGAGTGTCTGTAGCTTTTCCAGGTGCATGGTGCAAGCTGTCGGAGGATCTACCATTCTGGGGTCTGGAGGATGGTGGCCCTCTTCTCACAGCTCCACTAGGCAGTGCCCTCGTAGGGACTCTAGGGCACTGATGTCACATTTCCCTTCTGCACTGCCCTAGTAGAGGTCCTCCCTGAGGGTCCCGTCCCTACAGCAAACTTTTGCTGCCCTGGGCATCCAAGCATTTCCATACATCCTCTGAAATCTAGGCAAAGTTTCCCAAACCTCGATTTTTGATTTCTGTGCACCTGCAGGCTCAACATTACGTGGAAGCTGCCAAGGCCTGAGGCTTCCACGCTCTGAAGCAACAGCCTGAGCTGTTCCTTGGCCCATTTTAGTCATGGCTGGGATTGCTGGGGCACAGGACACGACACCAAGTCCCTAGACTGCACAAAGCAGAGGGACCCTGGACCTGGCCCATGAAACCATTTTTTCCTCCTAAACCTCTGAGCCTGTGATAGGAGAGGCTGCCACATAGGTCTCTGACATGCCCTGGAGGCATTTTTTCAGTTGTCTTTGGGATTAGCATTTGGCTCCTCGTTACTTATGCAAATTTCTGCAGTCAGCTTGAATTTCTCCTCAGAAAATGGGATTTTCTTTTTTATCTCATTGCCAGGTTGAAAATTTTCTTTTCTTTATTTTATTTTATTTTATTTTATTTTATTTTATTTTATTTTATTTTATTTTAAGACAGAGTCTTGCTCTGTTGCCCAGGCTGGAGTGCAGTGGTGCAATCTCAGCTCACTGCAACCTCCGCCTCCCAGGTTCAAGTGATTCTCCTGCCTCAGCCTCCTGAGTAGCTGTGATTACAGGCACCTACCACTACATCCAGCTATTTTTTGTATTTTTAGTAGAGACAGGGTGTCACCATGTTGGCCAGGCTGGTCTTGAACTCCTGACCTCAAGTGATCTGCCCACCACAGCCTCCCAAAGTGCTGGTGTTACAGGCATGAGCCACCATGCCCAGCTATGTTGAAAATTTTCTAAGCTTTTATGCTCTGTTTTTCTTTTAAAACTGAATGCCTTTAACACCACCCAAGTCATCTCTTGAATGCTTTGCTGCTTAGAAATTTCTTCTGCCAGATACCCTAAATCATCTCTCAAGTTCAGAGTTCCACAGATCTCTAGGGCAGGGGCAAAATGCTGCCAGTCTCTTTGCTAAAACAACAAAAGTCACCTTTCCTGTAGTTCCCAACAAGTTCCTCATCTCCATCTGAGACCATCTCAGCCTGAATTTCATTGCCCTTATCATTATCAGCATTTTTGTCAAAGCTATTCAACAAGTCACTAGGGAGTTCCAAACTTTCCTACATTTTCCTTTTTCTGAGCTCTCCAAACTGTTCCAGCCTCTGCCTGCTATCCAGTTTCATAGTCACTTCCACATTTTTAGGTGTCTTTTCAGCAGCACCCCACCCTACTGGTACCAATTTACTGTATTAGTCCATTTCATGCTGCTAATAAATACACACCCAAGACTGGGCAATTTACAAAATAATGAGGTTTAATGTACTTACAGTTTCACATGGCTAGGGAGGCCTCACAATCATGGCAGAAGGCAAGGAGGACAAAGTCACATCTTACATGGATGGCAGCAGGCAAAGAGAGAGTGCAGGGAAACTCCTCTTTATAAAACCATCAGATCTCCTGAGACTTATTCACTATCATGAGAACATCACAGGAAAGACTTGCCCCATGATTCTGTTATCTCCCACCGGGTCCCTCCCTCAACATTCGAGAATTCAAGATGAGATTTGGGTGAAGACACAGCCAAATTATATCAGCACATTTTAGGGAGACATAAGACATCAATCATTACATGCAAGATATACATTGGTTTGGTCCAGAAAGGCAGGACAACTTGAAGCAGGGGAGGGTTCCAAGTCATAGATTCAGAGATTTTCCAATTGGAAGTTGGTTGAAAGAGTTTATCTGAAGACTTGGAATCAATAGAAGGGAGTTTCTGGGTTAAGATAAGGGATTATGGAGACCAAGATTCTTATTATGCAGATGAAGCCTCCAGGTAGCAGGCTACACAGAGAATAGAGAGTAAATGTTCCTTGTCAGACTTAAAAATATGCCAGACTCTTAGTTAATTCTCTCCTAGATCAGGGAAAAGACCTGGAAAAGGAAGGGGATTCTCTACAGAAAGTAGATTTTCCCCACAAGAGACAACTTTGCAGGACCATTTCAAAATATGTTAAAGAAATATAGTTTAGGGTAAAATACTTCAATTCCTTTCAGAGCCTGTTATGTGATGCTGTACTAGAGTGAGGCTGGAATTTGGTGTCTTATTGCACAAAAAGTTTGTTTCATCAGTCTTAAGATCTCTGTTTTAATGTTAATACCTACAGTTATGCCTGAATTTCAAAAGGAGGAGGGTGGAATGAGGCATGTCCAGCCCCACCTTCCCATCATGGCCTGAACTAGTTTTTCAGGTTAACTTTGTAATGCCCTTGACTGAGAGGAGGGGGCCTATTCATATGATTGGGGGGCTTAGAATTTTATCTGTAGTTTACAACACCTTTTACAGAAGGAGAAGCTACTCTGATTAATTTGTTAAGTAATTTAAATGATGAAATTCTACATATCATATTGTCTTCTGAAGGATGAACTGAGAAGTGTATTATCTCAGAATTCTGGGTTTGAACTAACTAACAAATCCATTTGCTTTCAGGTCCCTCCTCCATGAATCAAATTTATTCATTTTTTTCTGTAGTAATGGCTGAAAAGTAGTGCTGATAATTAGAGTGCTATTATGAATAACACATTGTGAAATCTAGAATTCCCAGGGTTTCTTTGTTTACTTGGTTAATTATTTTTGTTTGGTTTTGATTTTAACTTCTGAAACCTTACCTTGTGAGGGCCATATGGATCACCTTTCAGGTATAACATGATTGTCTCCTATAAAACAAACAAAAAAAAAAAATTGAGAGGACACAGACAGGAAGTTTTTCAAATGTCCTTCAGTTTACTTGTTTTCAGTTCCTCAAAAGAGACTGGTGCAAAGCAGTTTGGAGTTTAGAATAGCTTTGAAAGCATTTATTGTTCCAAGGCTAATTTTAACCTTGTGATAAAGATTGCTTTTTGTATTCAGTTGAATGTGAGATCCAGTAATTGTTTGTTAAGGCTAAGTGCTGTAGGACATAATACATTTTTTAATGGTGTTTTGTAATTATAATACAAGCATCTTTATGGCCTAATATATGAAAGAATGCTATAGAATAGAATGATGAGAAAACAGACTTCAAATTTTATTATTTTAATTATTATATCGCATAGCTGCTTAACTTATATTTAGGGTAGTTTGACTTTGTATGTATGCTCAAATAAATGATTTTTCATTAGCTGAATAGTTTCATAGATTCTTGGCAGAAACAAACTTTTTATCCTCCTCATTTTTTTCTTTCCATTTTAGTCAGTAGGATATTGGTGAGGAAGGTTCCCTAAGGTAGCCAAAACAGAGGTATGTGTTGCCCGAAATGACTTTAATATGAGTTTGAAATTACCTCTATAGGGAAGTTTTATGCTTTCCCTCTGTTTTCCAAAGTTTTTATGATTGGAATCTCTAGAATAAAGTTGAAAGCAGACAGATTTAACAGGAGAAAGGGCATACAAATTTATCACCTTCATATATACGGAAGTCCCACAAAATATGAGACTCTAAGGAGTGCCAAATTGTGGAAGCGTAAATAATATTTTGAGCTACAGAATGAAGTAGGGGATTGGGGCTTCTGAGGGGAGGTGGCAGCACAAGCAATAGAGGGGTGAAAGAAGGAACTGAACTGAAAACAAAGGTTGCCTTATTATGCAGATAAAGTGTTCCAGATAGTAGCCCTAAGAATAGGTGAAAAGTGTAAGTGTGATCCCTTCTTTCTTTTTTTTTTTTTTTTCAGATGGAGTTTCACTTTTGTTGCCCAGGCTAGAGTGCAATGGCGCGATCTTAGCTCACTGCAACCTCCACCTCCCGGGTTCAAGTGATTGTCCTGCCTCAGCCTCCCGAGTAGCTGGGATTACAGGGGCCTGCCACCATGCCTGGCTGATTTTGTACTTTAGTAGAGACAGGGTTTCTCCATGTTGGTCAGGCTGGTCTTGAACTCCCGACCTTGGGTGATCCGCCCACCTTGGTCTCCCAAAGTGCTGGGATTACAGGTGTGAGCCACTGTGCCTGGCCGTGTCTCTTCTTTTGCAAGGAGTTAATCTTGACTGCTTAATGTAGATTCCAGGGAAGGAGTTCAGGACAATGACATTTCTTCAGGAAGAATTTCCTTTAGTCAGATAAAAGAAACTTCTGAGAAGTCCTCTCCCTGCACTTCAGGAAAGAAAGAACAAGAGATGGGGGCTGGGAGAAGGCCAGAGAGACCTTGGTTCTGAGGCTATTCCTTTAGTTCAAAGTACTCAGCATATCAACGCACCATACTTCGGGGTGTTGTTTTTTTGAGCCCCAATGCCTCTAAATCATAAATTTGTGCCAAGGGTTTCAGATAGCAGTATCTCCAATCTGAAATGTTTCCATGTTGTATGTTTTGTAGTTGTATAGATAAATGACTTTGAAATCCTCATCAGTGGTAGATTAGGGATCCACCAAGGGATCTGTAATCCCAAAGGATCATGTCATACAAGCTCAAGCTCATCATTTTGTTAGTGGAATGACTAGAATCAATATTCTTTCTAAAATATCATTCAGAACCGTATGACAACAGGGGCAGTAATACTGAGGCAAAACATACAATCTTAGAGTTATCAAACCCTATTATCTTCAGATTTGCACCTGCTTTTTTTCTGCTTAATAAGTTTGTTTTCATTTTTTACTATAAAAATTGCATACCTACAAAAATTATATAGTTTAAGATACAGTAAAAATGAATACCTTTTTCTCATTTCACAGAAGAAGAGAACATAAGATATTCCTGTACCTTTGATTCTGTGTGTGCCTTCTCAATTATATTCCTTTCTCTTCCCTCGAAAGGTGACTATTTTAGATTTTATGATAATCATTTTCTTGCTTTTGCGTATGTTTTTCACATAATGTATTTCTAAACAGTGTACTATTTAGTTTTGTTTATTTTTTTGCCTCATATAAACATAATCACACCTTTATATTTTTACACAGCTTGCTTTTTTCTTGTTATTGTTCAATATTTTGTTTTTTCACATCAATCCTAGTTGCAGAATTAGCATTAGTTCATTAATTTTCTCTACCATATACTATTTGCTCACAATTCCTTTTGTTGGAAATGTCTTCATTTTATCTTTATCCTTGAGTTATAAGTCTACAAGGTATGCAATTCTCAGTTGACATTTCTTATTCATATAAAATATTCTTATCTCTTCTGGCTTTCATTGGTACTACCAAGAAGTGAGCTCTCAATCTGCTTTTTATTTTTGTGAGTAGTCTTTTCTTCCTCTGGTTATTTTTTAATTCTTTCCTTTCTTATATACTACAATGTATCTAGATATCAATTCTTTAAAAAACGTATTTTCCTCAGTTTGTTGGTGTCTGGAATCTAAGAATTGGTGTCCTTCATCAATTCTATTAACCCCCTGACAATATCTTTGGAAATGGTGCCTCTCCTAGCTCTCTCCATTTGCTTCTTGTGAACTGCAATTTGATTTTTCCTTTACCTTGTTAAGCTATTCTCCATGTCTCTTAACCTCTAGATCATGTTTTGCATCACATTTGTTTGCTTTCAGGTAACTTGCCCAGATATATCATCATATCATCCCCAAACCATTAGGTTTTAATTTTCCATATTATTTTTTTATTTCTAGAAATTCTATTTGCTCATATGTTATATCTTCATGATAAACTTTGAGTTTCTCATTATTTATACATTCAAGTCTCTCGTATTTTTAAGCATATTAAATTTTTTATATTTTACATCTGATAATCCCATTATATACATTTTTTGGTAGATCTGATTTTGTAGCTTTTTCTTTGCACTGGCTCCCACCTATGATATCTTTTTTTCTCATGTCATTAGTGATTTTCTTCTCTTGTGGGCTCACATTCCTTGAAAATGTATTTATGGGAATTTATAAATATTTGAGGTAAAGTAAATTCTTTCAGAGAGGGTCTGAGATTGCTTTTACTAGTTATCTAAGGACACCATGACTAGGAACCACTTTTAAACCAAATTTTTAACCTCGCAGTTTAAATTTTGGGGCTCACACCGGTTAAGATTCTTAGAAGAGACTTACCTCCTTGATTACTAAAGCTGAAACTGACGCATGACCCGCCATTGCTCTCTAGTTATTTTCTAGTGAGAGCATCACTCTTTCTTGGTCCTATATTTATGTGGCGATTTCTACTCTACCTAACAACGTGCTCAGTCCCAGATTTTGTCTGCTGTCTCAGGTGTTTGTAACTCAGTTTATAGGCCACCAGGGATGGGCAAAAACCTTGAGGGTAAACACCACCCAATAGTTAGTTTGCCCTTGTGAATCTCTGCTTCGTGCTTATTTCTGATCTCTCAGAAATTTCCTTATTTTGATACCAGTACAGCTATGCATCTTTTAGAAAAAATCATATCCTGTCCAGTAGGTTTATATGTGTTATATTGCAAGGGATTCCTTTCAATATCTTGTTAACCATGTTGTAGAAATGGAAAACTCCTCTCTTGACTCTTTTAGATACTCCTTTAAATAGTAGTCATTTCATTTGCAGTCGACTGTAGAGTAGAGCCAGATATTTACACAAGTTTTCTTAAAAGTAAAGATTTTAAAAAATATTTATCACTTCCAATGAAAATTCTGCTCTAATACTTGAAGATAATTAATAGTTGTTAAAACCGATTCATGCTTACACCTTCACAGCTGCTATTCTGGGCCTTAAAAGATTTCTTCAAAGCATATCACATGATCATCTTATAAGCAGGCCAGCAGAAATTTCTAAGTTAATTACCGTTTGGCAGAGTGTATCCAAAACCTCTTATCTGAACAGTGAACCCAATAATTTAATCAGTCTGTCTGTTGATTAATCACGTTCTAATCCATCTGATATCAGCACCAAAAAAACCCTTCATCTGTTTCTTGTAAAACTTATCTCTGTGAATGCACAGCTGCTGTGAGCTATTGGTGTTAATAACTTGAATAGGAGACAGAACACAATGGATTCTCAAAGCCTGCAGAAAAAGTTTGAACCTTAAAACAGTCATTCAGGACTCTGCAATCTGACCCAACTCTATTTAATCCTCCCATCCTCATTTCCGGTTTATTTCCCAGCTTTAGCCGTGAACTAGTTAAAGCCAGTCACCTGAACTCCCACAACTTTTGTTTTGACTGTTTCTGAAGCTAGTGAGTTGGTGAATGAATAAACATTTATTTATCAAATACCACATGCCAGTCATGTGCTGTATTGCTTCATTTACTATCCTACAACTTCGCTGTGACAGAGTGATGGTTATCCGGATCGGCACATGAGAAGGTCAAAAAACAAAACAAACCACTTTTAGTGTCTAGTTTACAAAATCATAAGCTCTTTGAAAAAGGGCAAGAGGAAAAACAAAAGGCTACATGATTATGTGAGCCAGTATTTTTATCAGTCAGACATAAATAAAATTCAGAAAATTAATTTCCATATTTCTGTGGTATAAGACACCACATGCTTTATATATGTGACACACTATCCAAGAGGTGAGGAACATTTGGTGTTGGGTGAGCACTGGAGAATATGTGAGTAAAACTCCTTCCTTGACATATAGCAGACATTCAGTCTGGTCAGTTTTCATTTATTATTCCCGTCTTTTAAGCCTAATCAGGTCGTACATTTTTTCTTATTCATTTTAGAACAATGTGCTCTTCTTTGTTCTTCCTTTCCTACTTCTTCCACTGTCTTTCCTGCTTACGTAGAGTATCTATCCATTCCATCAGTTCAGCCTAGGCCAAGACTGAGATTAAGTACACACCGTGCCATGTTGTGTTGACAGTCTTCAACACACTAACACATGATAATGAGAGAGTCCCAGTGTAGTCTAAAACACTGGAGAATGTCAAAGCATTCTTAGAATTTTGATCTTGCAAGGTTTTGGGCCACCGGAATAGGAAATGGACCATCATGTTTGATTCAAGACTATGGAGAGTTTTTATTTCACTAAATGATAATTATTTTGCCTGTCTTACCACCATTTTCCTAGATAATTATCCTTTATCATGTCTGTATATTTTCTTCTAAAGTTTCTAAGGTGAATTTAAATCTACTGGTCCTGGTGTCACAGATTGCTATAATACTAGTTGCCCAGCTCTCAATTACGCCATCATTGTTTACCTGAGCATCTGTGTGAATCCTAATTAATTTTATCCTGCCAGACATAGTTCATTAAACAAGGGATGACTAACTAATGCAGCTTAAGCCCATTAGGGCCTCTGTCACCAGGGGTTAAAATCTGGCCTAAGAGATTACAAGTTTGGAGGAGTGTCTTTCCCTACAACTTGTAAACTTGGGACTTGTCAGAGAGCTATATTCTATCATATGAACTGAGACAGGGAAAGCCCTCTGTGGAGAGACAGAAAGAAAAATGAAGAGATAAGCCAACAGAAGCAGAGAGGAGACACAGAATGATTCCTAGCTGAGGTATAGTTGCATATTTGTGTGTGTTATGTGAAATACTCCTTTTCCTTAAAATAAATAGACAACACCCCATTTTTTAAAAATTTAACTTATTCAAGTTGATTTGTTTTTCTTGCAACTGAAATGAGTTCTAATTATTATTACGTATATTAAATGTTAAGAGGTCACTAACAACATTATTATTATCCATATCACATAAGCACACCTGAGTTCTAGTCTCATCTCGAATGCTTACTAGATATGCAACCATGGATATAGGTCGTGATAATTTGAAAAGACTGATATATGTGAAAGATTTGTGCTATACATATCTAAAATATTATTATTTCTACAATGTCAGTGCTACAACTTCTCTGATAATTTATCTTTTATTTCTAGGATAATAGTGCTATTTTTGCTTATTGTGTTTTCCATGTAGATAGGTCTGAAGTTCCTGATGACAAAAGGGCAAATTCTGTCACTAATTCAGATATTGAGTACTGTCTTTATATAAGCTACTACAAGAGAAAAATATGATTTATTGGGAACAAATACTTACCTTGCCCACTTTGCACCTCCAAGAAAACCAAGTAGAGATTATTCTGACCATTATAAAGTTTATTTTGTGGAGGAATCAAATATTAATATACTTAGTTCATGAAGAAAATAAAATGTTAGTGAGTTCTTTCATAGTAGCGCAATTGTTCTAGAAACTGGGCCACTCTTGAATTTTATTTCACTTTTAGCTATTCACAGGGTATCAGTATGTTAGATTTATAATGATGGAATCTGACTCTGTAACAAGATATTTGTTGTTAGACTTGTTTGTAGAGTGATTTTCCTCTTTTGTGAAATAATGTATGGTTATGTTGTACTTATCTCAGTAGGATTTCATTAGGAAAGTGATATATTTTAGGAGACAGTTGGTCATGAACTACATTTAATTTTTGAACTCCTAGTTTATAAAACCAAATAATTAAAACATTTTTGACAAAATATTTACAGCAGAATCTTGGAAGTTAAGAAAACAAAACAAATGTTTCTTCGATTTCAGTTACAGGTTTTCAAGTAAACTGATAAAACCTTATCAACAACTCATAGCGATATACACTATACTACTACATAACTCATTGAACAGATTTCTCATTCTGCCACATTTCTGCAGTTCAAGAGTAAAGCTTCTTTATAATTATATATCACTAGTACTTTCAGAAAGCCCTCCTTGCTCTACCATTTCCAATTTCTCCTCCAGCATCTACCTACTCCAAGAGGTAACTTCTATCTTGAATTATTTTTAGTTGTTACCTTACTTATATTTATAGTTTTATCCTGTCAGTATGTTTCACTAAATAATATATTGCTTTGTGTTGTGTGTCATATTCTATATATTTTTCTAGAACTTGCCCTTTTCATTCAACAAGATGTTTATAAAATTCATCCACTATGGTATATGTAGCCATGATTCACTTGGCAAATTTTATTTCTTGTTTTCATCCAACTTTGTTTGACCCCATTCTTTTTCTAGCCTCTTACTCAGACATTTCTGCAAAGTTTTCTTTTTGTGTTCATTGTGGCCATTGTGACTGTTTTAATTCAGTAGTAACCATAGAAACATCACAAGTTTTTATAATAAGAGAGGTCAAGTAAATGAACCTAAACAAATATAATCAGTCCGCTTTCCATTTAAATCTCTTTTCTGATAGAGAAAAAATCATTATCATCACTTCAAATGTTAAAAGGTCACTAATACTTGATGTTATAATGGTAGTTATAATATTACATAAAGCAAAGATATTACCTAACACTTCCTTTTCTATAAACATCTGTTTTTAAAATATCTGAATATCGTTAATGCACTGAAGATGAGAGCTGTGGCAGTTTGTCTTTTTTATTATAGAGAATGAACTCTTATCTACTCTAACTATTCTTGAATATGTTTATTTTGTTATATTAACTCCTTTAAGCAATGCTAATAAGACTTAGCCATTAAATATTAAAGCAAAATATTCTCTTATGAAATCATGCTCAAATTCTAGTCTTCCCAGGTCAAAAGCTTTAGTAAGTTATTGTCCAATTATTTAAACTCTAACTCTAGTTATATAACCAAAGATAATTGGTTATATATGTGTTTTCATTCATCTTTCACTTAATTTAAAAATTCTAAAAGTCTCAATTCAGTGGAGAATGTTTTTGGCAAAACAATAGCAAACATGACAATTTGGGAAAGAAAATCTAGAATAAAATTTATATTACCGATTTATTACTGGATGAATACATTGTAATTTTGCACTTTAGTTGAATTTCTATGATGCTAACAAATTCCTTACAGATAGTTAACCCATTCTACAACAGTAGGCATCTGTAATTTGAGAAGTTATAAAGGACCTTTTATCTTTGGTTGAATTAAGGAATGAGAAAATTGACCTGTTTAAATAAACATTCTCTATTATAAATCAACACAAAGGAATAAGCATTCTCTATCATAAAGCAAATAAATTTTCCTTTGATTTGGTTTGTACTTCCTGTTCATTATCTTGATTAAGGAGATCATTGATAACTTTCCTATGCTATATTTACAGTTTAACACCACATCGTAGAAGAGAAAAATAAACCAGCTCCAACATTAACAAGAAACTTAACTCATAATACACAAAGAAAAAATTCATAAAGGTAGAATTGTAGGCTTTGAGGTATTACTGAGGAGGGAAATGCTTAAGAAAGAAGGATTTTCTTGACAGTCTTCCAATTAAATATTGTCAGCTTATTGATCCTTTTGGCTAATGTGAGATGTTGGCTTTGTGGTTATTAGTAGGTTACTGTAAATAGCATATAGCATATAGCTTAGAATTCCTGAACCATGAAGATTTTTTTCCTTATTAGTTATAGGTGAAATTTCCATTCTGTGTCTTTTATATTCTATGATATTTTAAAAATTCCTATGTATACTGTTAAGATGTGTTCTTAGCATACAGGACAAACATAAAAGACAACTGTAGTTGGACAGGCTCATTAGCTAGGAAATACCCTAGGTGGTCATGGATCAGGTTAAGAATACACATCCACATGAACCAAAAAAGACTGGTAGTTGGATTGTATCTGAATGGGGGCATTCTATTTAAATCCTAGAGATCAGCGATACCCAGCAGTTAAGAACTAGCAACCAGGAAGGTCTTAGAAGCTGCAGTGAGATGAAGTTCAAGCATGCTTTCTGTCAGGGAGTCGTCACAGTAGGCTGCGTGAGAAGGCCTATAGCAGTGGGTGCTTTGTATCACAGCATTTGGTTCAGGGATCTATCCATGGGAGGGGGTGTACTGAGTTGTAGAAAAAGGGGTCCCTGAAGGATCAGAAGAAGCAAGCAAGAACCCAATTCTAGACAAATGGACTAGCAGGAAAAGATCTAAGCATAGTAATAAATCCTGAACTTTGAATAAAATCCCGTTTTTGCTATAAAGACATACCTGAGCCTGGGAAATTTATGAAGAAAAATAAGTTTAATTGGCTTATGGTTCTGCAGGCTCTATAGGAAGCATAGCAGCATCTGCTAAGGTGGAGGCCTCAGAAAGCTTCCAATCAAGGCAGAAGGGGAAGGGGGAGCAGTCACATCATATGACAAATCAGGAGCAAGAGAAAGAGGGGAGAGATGCTACACACTTTTAAAGGGCCACATCTTACAAGAACTCATTCATTATCATGAGGACAGTACCAAGAGGATGATACTAAACCATTTATGAGAAATTCTCCCCCATGATGCAATCAATCATCTCCACCAGGCCCCACCTCCAACACTGAGGATTACATTTCAACATGAGATTTGGGTGGGGTACACATCCAAACTATATCAAAGCCCAAACCACCGGTCTGTTCAGCAGCAGAATGCGGCCAGCAATAAATGTCTTTGGTTCTCATACCTCAGGACAAGACTTATTCTAGTGCCTGTGGTTTTAGTCTAGACTCATTGAAGATACAATACTTTATTTTAGCACCACTAAAGGCCAGGCTGGAAGCTGGGCATATAATAGTAAACAAAATATAGTTTCTTTCTTTACAAGTCTTATGCTGTAGTGGAAGGTACAGTCAGGAATACAGACAATCACAATAAATGGTAGTAAGAATGCCAATTGAGGAAGGTATATATTGTTATGGTGGCATGAGTCAGAGCATGTTACTAAGACTCAGTGGAGTTGGAGAGGAAAGAAAAACTTCTCAAAGGAACTGAAGTCTAAGTGAAGATATGGAGAATGGGCGGGAGTAGGGATGCTGCTAACGTGAATCAGTTTTGTTGAATAAGCAGGAAGCACCTGTTTCCAGACCAATAAATTAAAAAATGGTCATCAAAACCAGATGCCCCATTATTTGCTCACCAACACAGTACCAGGGCACTTGACTTGGTGAACTAAATACAGACTTCACTCCTCCTTGGCTAAGAAATCCTGTGTAGAGAACAACTTGTGGCCTAGGTTGGACTTACTTAGGTGAAGAGCATTTAGAGTAGGGAGTAAAGCAGAGGAAAGGAGGATCTCAAGGTTTAAAGGGTATGGCTCTTGAAAATTGGAACACAGAAGAAAACCAGCCTCATCTGGGTGAAATATTTCAAGAATTGCCTTCTCAGACCATGAAAACACCGGAGTACCCACTGGATGAGCTTCACAGAGCCACCTGTAGGGACGCAGAACATACAGTTAAGCATTTGCCAAGATGGAAATTGACCCACAAGGCTTGAGCTTCGTGGAGTAACTCTATTTGTCATTTTACCCATTAGGATTGTGAAACGTTGTTTCACAATAGCAAATCAAAGCAAGGCTGGTGATGTTGCACACAATTACAATAGAAATGGAATGGCTTAATTAGTAAAAAATTAACTGGCATGATTCCTATAAGTTAAAATGTACATATTTAAGGAGGCTTATTGTAACATTTATACCATTTATTTTATAATATACTAATTCGCATGTAAAAGTGAATGTAAATTACCAGAAATTAACATGCAATGTGAAGAAAAGTCCTTTTATCCTCTGCAACTGTAGCATTTGGCAGATTCAGGAATAAATAATCTTTTGTGGCAAGGGTATGCCTTATCAAACATATGCAGATCAGCACTAATTAATGCTAATTAAGGTTTCCTGTCTATCTAGTTGGAAAAACGTCCAAATGTTATGAAATCCAGTTAGTATGCCTATTACGCTAATTGTTTTATATGGGGTGGTTCTTAATTAAAATATGTAAATTGACCTTAATTGCTATATACTAATGGGGGTTCATGTTATCTTACTAAAAGTGACAAGATGGTGAGGAGGGGTACTTAAATGACTAATTCTGATAAATCCTTAACTAAATGACCTTTACTCAAAATTAATTTTAATTGGAAGTTGGCAAAAGAAACATTTTCCTTCTTTGTTTCTTTTTAGTTTTAAGTAATGGAAGAATGTTATTCTTCTTTGTTAATACAGCTTTAGAAGCAGTTGTGGATTGTTAATTACACTTAACAAGCAAGTTAATTTTACTGTTTACTGTTTATAGGTATCAGGAAGTTATTGATATACTCATTTCAGTCTTGGAGAAAGTGACTTTCTTCTCATTTAAAGTGAATATATTGTTATAATCCTATAAGTAATTTGACATAACCAGTTTGTTAGAATGTGTGTTAATGGTTGATGAGCCAGTAATACTAATATTATTCCTTCACTGATTTACATCGGAGTTACTTTTTTTAGAAAAAAAATATAGACTTTTTACTAACATTAATTCTTATTGGAGTTAAACTATGATTGGAGATACCTAGATTAAATAGACAGAAATGATAAACTTTTGCATTTTACCTATCATATTTTTATTATTTAATTGCAAACAAGTTAAAATGAGTATGCCCTAAATGAATGTTAATGAATATAAATATTTTTATTTTTGCGCTATTCTAAACCTAGAATTACAAGAAGCAATTTAGCTAAAGCTAACAAATACTTTATTTTACCTTTTTATTTGCAAGTAGTTTATGTTCAATTCTAATTTAATGTATATTAGAAATTCCTCTGCAAAAATGTGAGAAGGGACCTCATAAAATATTGTCATATGGAAATGAGCAGATAATAAAGATTATAGCTTTTCTTTGTCAAAAGGAGACTCAATATCTTTACTCTTTCATCAGGACATTGTGACAAATGTTTCCCCCAGAATCATCCGGGGAACCACCTCTGGCCCCATGTATGGCCCTGGACAAAGCTCCTTTCTGAATATTGAGCTCATCAGTGAGAAAACGGCTGCATATTGGTGTCAAAGTGTCACTGAACTAAAGGCTGACTTTCCAGACAACGTAAGTGTGATTTAACATCTAAAACAAGAGAATTGGCATAAGTTGGGGAATGTTTATTTAAACATCCAATTCATAGGCTTATAAATATTAATGTGTATATTTTATTAAAGAATCTGCCAGTTGCTTTGCTGATGCATAGAAAGATAAAAAAGAAAGAAAAGCTCAAGAACTCATAAAAATCCACACAATGTGAAGCTTTGTTATAAATGGGTGCCATGTAAGATGGAAGAAGTATCTACATAAGCAGAAGGAAGAGAAATGAAATACTCATTTTATTGAGTTGGTTTTCACTGTATGTGGCTGGTATTTATGAAGGTGATGACCTTAGGAAGAAATTGCAGACTATAAATCATTTTAAATATAAACCTGAGGCAGAAGCAGCATATCTTCCTATGAAGTCTATATTTTTTCAGTGGGAAATAATTTATTAAATAATTTTAACACTCTTATACTAAATTAGTCAACTATCTTTTATAAAATCTTTTTTTTTATCTTAAAGAACCATGCCTAAATATTGCAGTAAAATCAGGCTTAAATATAATAGATAATATTTTCTCTTCAATAGTCTGATTAGGGTGATCCTTAATGTCATTCATTTATTGTCCCTATCCCTCCCACCTCCCTCTCCCACTTCCTATTTTTTTCTACTCCTTCTTCCTCTTTCTCTCTCTCTTCCTTCCTCCCTTTTCCCCTCCCTCCTCCTCAATTCTCTGTCTCTTTCAAATATACACAACTTATTTCTCTTTCTTTCATTCTTTCTTTCAATGAATTGTTAGTGAACGGAGGTTGAGGTTTGAGGCAATGTGTGTGTTTATGTCATCGAAAATATTTTTTTACCTACATATGTCTTTCAAAGACAAAAGACAACACTTAAATATACTAATGATAAATATTTTTAAATCTATTGAAATTGGTGGATGTTTGTCTACAAACTGATAAATTGCAAATTCTTACAAAGGAATATAGAAATCACACGATTGCCTTGCCCATCAAGTTTTTTTTCTGTTTTAGACAGCTCTAATTATTTCAAAATTATCTCTTGATAATTTTGAAATAAAATACATGCACATAGAACTTGACATAAAATACATGCATTTGAAATAAAATACGTGAAATAAAATAAAATACTAACTTGAAATAAAATACATGCATGTAGAACAAATATAATTTATCTTCCTCAAGATAGTCGTTTGGATGTGAAGGGAACAATCATGACCCGTCTAAAATCTATAGTTTCTGCTTATTAGGAATTTTTCTCTTCCTGAGCTTGATGTGAAAATTATCCCTGTTTTCATATTATATAATTAACTCTATATGAGAATTATGCTGAGCTATTTGTTTATTAAAGGACCCACATCTTTTGGGAAGCCTTTCTCAGAATGATAAAGACTAAAAAAAAAAAAAGATCAACTATAAAAAGACATAATATGTTTGTAAACCTGATCTACAGTATTAAATACTCTGCCAGGTACTGAACATGCAACATAATTATAATGGTTATAATATATTATGAGCACTCATATAGCACTCACTCTGTGCTAGGCACAGTTACAAAAGTTTTATTTATTTTAAGCTCATTTGATCTTTTTGAACAACTTTATAAGATAGGTAGTATTTTCTCTATTTCACTGATGAGGAAACTGAGGCACACAGCGATTAAGTACCATATCAATCGTTACACACCTAATATATGGTGAAGCTAGAATTTGAACTTGAAATTTGCTTTTACCATCCATGCTTCTGTCTCTGATCCAGTGCATTTGCCTATGTTGTCCTTAAATATTCAGTATTACATTTTTTTTTAACTAGAGATGGGTCCCCCCTCACCCGACTCTGTAGCCCAGGCCGGAGTACATTGGTGCCATCATGGCTCGCTGCAGCCTCCAGCTTCTAGGTTCAAGTGATCCTCCCGCCTAAGCCTCCTAAGGCCTACAGGTGCATGCCACCATGCCCGGCTAATTGTTTAATTTTTTGTAGAGATGATGTCTCGCTATGTTGCCCAGGCTGGTCTTGAACTCCTGAACTCAAGCAGTCCTCCTACCTCAGCCTCCCAAAGTGCTGGGATTACAGGTGTAAGCCACTGTTCCTGGTCTAGTATTACATTTTAATGCAACATGAGAATGGTATGAGATATAATTTCCCAAATACTGATTCAATAGTATCTAGATAAGCTAATGTGTCTGAAAAAAAATATTTTCCTGGAAAATAACTCCTACCAATGGATTGTCTTAACTTCATGTGACACTTTTTCTCTTTTTTGGGTAGGAGTAAGTTGTTGTAATAATGACCACCAAGAAATGACAGTAAGTGGACAAGAAAGCTGAGATGAAATCCTTGCTTTGTGATTCTACAGTTGAGTAGAAAGAAGAGACATAGTTAGTATTCTTTTCAATTTCCCTGGCGATAATTTTCTTCTCTTAGAATGCTTTTCCTTGAGAAAAAAATACATACTTTTCTTGTTTCTGATTCTTTCCCTATTTAGGTTATACACATTATTCTTTTTCTGTATTCCTAGAACTAATTTCTAACATTTTTACTCCTCATATCGAAGATAACGCTTTAAATACCATTAAAATGGCATTCCCATTTGAACCCATAGAAATAATGTGTGTGCACCTCGATATTGCCATGCTGAGAGTAGACAGTCCCCCGCTGTTTTGGAATTATTCTGATGGGTTTGCCCAATGAGCTGAATGAAAGAAGGTGACCCTTCATTTTCCAAGTTTAATTATCACTCTTGCTGGAGTTTTTTCACATCATTCTCGAGTGCATGGCTGCCACCTTTAATGACAGGGACTGGACAATTCAACCCACTGTGGCAGCTTCTAAGCAAAAGCTAACTTTTCTGATAAAAAGAATGGTGCTGGGTGTGGACATAGGTCAGCTAATATCAGTAGCTAATGTCTCTGTTTCCAGAGAGGGTGAGCACCAGTTGACCATGAACCAGAGGAGATGGCTGATGAACTTCTTGAATGTAAAGGCAGAGAGACCTCTGAAATATATTGTGAGGGCTCATCTCTGAATTGTCACAGTTATACCAAAGCCTACATTCACACTAGACTTCTGCTTGGCTTTCAAGGTTTCCTTTTATTTATCTGTGAATTAAATTTGGCACATTGATCATTGTAGTGACAATTTATTACTGACTAAGAGCTTTTTGTTCCTAAGTTGAGATTTTGTAATGCTTATTATTAAATGTGCAGAATAACTAGGGCTTGCAGAAGTCAGTTTAAAGTGAATCCTTTTATTCTCAATGCAAAAGCCTTATGAATCATATATTTCGGGCCGGGGAAAATTTTTTTTAACAAAAAATACATGCTGCACTTTGAATGCACTGAATTAGGAAGCAAAGACTGAAATTTTTTATCATTTGTGGCAGTTAAAGTAGGAAGCAGAAGGTAGGCCTTCAGCAGTGAATCAGGTAGTGAAGATAGAAAAGGAAATGATGGCTTTGTTAGAGAAATTAATAAGGAAGAACAATTGATATGTAAATATACATCTATTACAATACACCTCATTTCTGTAAAAAACACTTTCTCGGTTAATTACTGAGAGATCAGCATTGTACACATTAGGTTCAAAGTGACTCCAAAGAAGTTGATCTACATCAGCACTCCTGAAGGTGCTTTACTGACAAATAGCCTCTAAATATTGAGTTCTTAACATTTTATGTGTACCAGGGACTCCTTAGGCACTCTGGCGAAGCTTGGGAGCCTCTTTCCAGAATATTTTTGAAGGCATAAAACAAAATTCATAGGGTTACAAAGGATTCTCACTATCTCACTTAAAATATACGATATAGTAATGTATTTTTTTTATTAAGGCACTAAGTAACAATCTAGTGGTGGGTCTAATAACTACTCAAATTTTGATGTCGTGGTGAGTATAAGTATTTCAGATTTCTGCAGCAACTCTACTGTGATTTTCTGTGATTTCTTTTGGTGCAAAGTGACAGATATCAATAGTGCCACTATGGTTTATTGCATTTGTCATCTTAAAAACATCAGACAATTGGCTGGGTGTGGTGGCTCATGCCTGTAATCCCAGCACTTTGGGAGGCCAAAGCAGGCAGATCACTTGAGGTCAGGAGTTTGTGACCAGCCTGACCAACATGGTGAAACCCCGTCTCTACTAAAAATACAAAAAATTAGTCAGGCATGGTGGCAGGTGCCTGTAATCCCAGCTACTCAGGAGGCTGAGGCAGGAGAACTGCTTGAACCCAGGAGGCAGAGGTTGCAGTGAGCCGAGATTATGCCACTGCACTCCAGCCTGGGCCACAGGAGTGAAACTCAATCTCCAAAAAAAAAAAAAAAAAAATCAGACAATTTATACATTTAGAAAGGAGTAATACTTAGAAAATATTACTACCTGTGGGCTAGGAAGCAGGTTTCTGGCCAAAACCAGAGACAGAAGCTTCAAGGGAAGAAAAGTGAGACAGGAATTTATGGTGAAGGGGTTGGCTAAGTATACATACTAGGTTATAGGAGAAGCTATGAATATTCATGAAGGGGCCTTAACATTTAAGTTACATATTAGGTTATAGGAGAAGCTATGAATATGCATGAAGAGGTCTTAATGCATGTGTGCTGAACAAACATGCATGTTATATACATGCAATCTTCACTTTGCAGTGGAGACTTAACATTTGAATGTATTACAGTTGGGCTGTATACATCAAAAGGTGAAGCAGAGACATGAAGGCACTCAGTGCACAGCCTCTGTAAACTGGGCAGAACCAGTCAATGGTTTGTAGTCCCTTATCAGGAGAAAGTTGCTAAAATCCATCTCTTGTCCAATCAAACCTGTAGTTATGACTGTGGAAGAGGGGAAGTCGGTCAGCGTCTGGTGATCAGTGAGCTATAATTGTTTTTATATTGCTTATCTTGAGGCCAGTGCTTGTTTAACTGCCAGAGAAAAAGAAAAAAGGATCCTTGTGGCACTGAGAACAGTTTATTCAAGTGCAGAGGTGCTTGTCTTTACCTTTGCCTGGCATGGCCTTAGGTCTCCTTTATAATTTGGTATCTTATTAACACAAAGAGTCCATTCTGTCTCACCTGGGGACCAAGGGCCCTTATTTTTAATTTATACATTCATGATTGAAAAATGCCAAAGTTTGGAAGATTGATAAAAATAAAAGTCTAAATGTTTTCTCACCCAAGTTTATGGATTTCTGTATTCTATAAAGAGTTTCTGGACCGCCGGTTAAGAACCTGTGTCCAGTAGCTCTCTATTCTGTTTGGATATTGGAATCTCCTGAGAAGCTTTAAAAAAGATATTTATGGTTAGGCCCTATTCTGTTCAATCATTTCAGAAATCTCCTGTGGATACAATGAATATATATGTATGTTTGTGTGTGTATATATGTGTATATATGTATATGTGTATATACATATGTGTGTGTATTTTTTGTAAAGTTCATCAATTGATTCTACTATATACACAGCCAGCGTTATTTATGGCTCTTGACCTATATTATTAAATATTTTTAAAACTCCTATATCAGAACAATTTATTAAGAGCATTTCATATGTTTCAGGCACTGTGCTAAGGGCTTTATGTATCTGTGAAGCAGAGATTTTTTTTCCCATTTTAACACATGATGAAACTGACATTTAGAGATATTGCACTGACTGTCTTGGGTAACACAGCTAGTGAGTGAAAGCACTAGGCCAGGAAGGCTTTCCATTACACCTTGAAGAAATATTTCATTTGGCCCTAAGTAGCCTGAGAAATTAAGAATATGTGTTATTCCACCCCTCTTAAGTGGGCAATCTTAAATATAAATTTTCAAAAAAGAAAACAAATGATCTGACAAAGAAAGAAGATATGTTATCAGCCAAGCATTGTCTTGCTCTTAGTCCCAGCTAAGGACATTTTATGCCCAGCTCTTAATGCTTTGCAAGGATGTAGCTGTCTATTGAAAATAGTGTCAGTGGGACTCCATTTGGACTTGGATTTGAGCTGTTACCTGGCCTCATCTGAAATTCTGTATTCCAAAATGGGGGAAGTCAGGGAACTAAGTCAAATTTAGGTGTCCTGAAAGCGAGGAGGATGCTTATTGCTTATTTGATGGGCGTACGTTAGTCCACAGCCCTTGTACAGTCTTCTTGCCATCTCCACGAA
This sequence comes from Pan paniscus, assembly GCF_029289425.2. Lineage (NCBI taxonomy): Eukaryota > Metazoa > Chordata > Mammalia > Primates > Hominidae > Pan > Pan paniscus. Next base: position 129,586,499 of record NC_073249.2, read on the forward strand.
GACTACCTCTGCAAAAGTAGGCTTCTATTTCTTTGAAGTTTTTATAATTAAGTTTCACTTATTAGAAATAGGGGGATTTGTCACTCACACAACATGTTTAAAAAAATAAAATTTTGTAACAGGTGATACTATATCTGTTGTCAGGCCAGCAATGGCTAGTACAAGATAATTACTTTTGTTACTTATCAAAGAACTTCGAGAGCATGAACATCACCTTAGTTCTTTTGCCTTTTACCCCAAAGAGGATATTCACAAAGAGAAATGTAAGAGTCTCTGTACTGAAGGGACTCCTCCTTTGTTCCCTCTGAAATTTTTTGAGCTTGTCAAGTCCTTGTTTCTGTTGATTTCTACACAGTCCCATGCTGATTTATTTTAAATAAATTAGGAAACTGCTGAAGCAACTATTGAAGGGAAGACTAGTATATCCCCAGGAAACAGTTCAGTTTTTTTGTACTAGAGCTTACGTAGTGATTTTCTGATATTCATGATTTCTAGAGTCAATATACTTACATCCCATCCTCCTTTCTTTGCCAAAATTCGGGACAAATTTTAACTCAGATTATCTAGTGACATTATTTTGTGGACATTTAAAAATATTCTTCTAATTTACAAAAAAGAATATATCATAATAGTAGTGGAAATTTAAAATATGAGTGGTTAAGAGTAAAAACATCCATGCCCACTTATCCTAACAAAATTCTGTTTTTCTAGAGTTGTAGTCTAGGAGCTAAAGGCAGAGGGCTTAGAGTCAGAACAGATTTGAATCTCAACATCTCCTCTGACTTGCTTTTTATGACACTCTCAGCCTCAATTCCTCATCTCTGTGACCCTCGGAGGTCGTTGTAAACATTGTGAAAGATTACATATAACATTTTGACACACGGTAATTATTCACTACCATAAATTAGATTGCATAGAATATTTATGCATTTGGTTTTTATCCCTCTTTTAAAGTAATATTTTTATATGTTGTGAAAGGGAGATTTGGCAAGTCAAAGGTAACAGCATGTGTATAGCTTTTAAAGTATATTGCCCAATTGATTTTCAAAACTTGGTGAACTAGTGGTTTTATACAAAATACTTCATTTCAGAAATAGTTACCAATTTAAAAATTAAACACTAACTCGCTAAGTATGTTTTTCAGTGATTCCTTCAATTTGAGTTCATCATATGTCCTATATCATGTAAGTTTTTGGGCTCCTTGTTTAATGTTTTATTTATTATACTCGCCTGCTTTAATATCATTCATTCATTTTACTTCACAGCTTCTCATTAAAACACTTAAATAGTGAGTTCTTTTCTTGGTATCAGCATAGAAGCAAAGAAAAAAAATAAAATATATTTAATTTCACAAAACAAGGGTAGCAAAAAATGAATCAGAATATGTAATATGGCTCACAGTTCTGTGATTAGTTTACGGCTCCATGTAGCCAAGTATTTTCTTGACATAGGACATTCGTAGTTCTTTAAAATAAAATGTTAGTGCGTCCTAGATGAAAATGGAGACTGGATTTACCCTCCCAATGGAAACAACAACAAAAATCTTAGAATATACATGAAACAACAGCTTTTAAGACCTGGAACATCAGGCAATAAAGGAGAGTGGTCACTGAGAGACAGAAAACAAAGGACTTGCCCCAGGCCCTGAGTTGAGGAGGCTAGAATTCACAAGATAAAGTACAGAAAGCAGAGAGCTACATAAAGAGAATTCCAGAGACCTGCAGGTGTTCTCTTGAGTATGCAGCAGAGTACAGATCAGCTCATGCATGTGAGTAAACAAAGAGACTGGAAAAAAGGAGGAATGACATGGACTACTCCTTGGTTCTTACATATATCTGGGAATAGTGACTGTTCTTGCCAGCCGAACTAGAAAACTCTATGACCACAAGCATTGAATAGAATATAAATAAGACTCTTAATTAAGTATTGGGAAATAATTAGCCCCAGGCTGAGCACTGCTTTGGTCATGCCCAGCAAATGTTAAAGGTGAGATCTGAAAGGATCAACGTGTTTCCATATAACTTAACTGCAACCCAGATCAAAGCTGAAGAATATTTATAGGAATACAAAAATACCTAGCACCAAAAAAGGTAGGATTCACAATATCCAGCATTCAATAAAAAATTACCTGTTATGTAAATAAGTAGAAAAACATAAGCCATTATAGGAGGAAAATTTATAGATTAAAACCATCCTAGAAGTGACAAGATTAGCATTAGCAGACAAGTACAATAAAGCTGTTATAATTATATTCCTTATGTTCAAAAAGCTAAGACATGGAAGATAGATAAAAGAGCTAAATAAAACTTCCAGAAATTAAAACTACAATGAATAAGATGAAAGGTACACTGGAAGCTATGAACAGCACTTTAGGCATTGCATAAGAAATGATTAGTAACCTTAAAAATATAACAATAAAAGCTATCCAAAATGAAACGCACACACACACGCAAACAGAGAAAGAGAGAGAAGTAAACATACCATCAGGGAGCTGGTGACAATAAGTGGCCTAATACATGTGTAATTAGAGTTCCCGAAGGAAGTTGTGGAAATACAGAAAAAAATTTCAAGAAATAATAGTGCAAAGCTTCCAGTTTTGCCTAAAACTACAAACCTCCCAAAACACCCCTCCCCCAAAAAAACCCCAAGAAACTTCATCAACTCCAAGCATAAGAAACATTAAGAAAACTATACCAGGCAGTAATGTAATCAGATTAATCAAACCAGTGATAAAGAGAAAAATCTTAAAAGCAGCCAGAGAATAAAGACATGTTCTCTACAGAAAAACACATGTAACAGTTACTAGTGTGATTGTCAGAAACAATCTAAGCTACGAGACAGAGGGGCAACATCTTAAAAGTACTGAAAGAAAAGGACGAATATTAACCTAGATTTCAAAATCCAGCCACATACCTTTTAAAAATATAAGTGAAATAAATAATTTTTGAAGCACAATAAAAGGAGGTCTACACTGCGTAATGTTAAACTGTTTTAGGCAGATGGAATATGATGCCAGGTCAAACTGTGGTTCTACACAATGGAATAAAGACCACCAGAATTGTAACTACATGGGTAAATATATGATGTTTTCCCATTAATTAACTCATTTTAGAAGAAAATATTTTGTTTAAACAAAAAATAAGATAATATGGGGGTTATAGCATACATAAAGCTAAATGTACAACTATAGTACGAAAGTTGTGAGGAAAGAGATGGAGGTATACTACTCTAGGGTTCTAACACCTTTTGTGAATTTTTCTATTACTTGGAGGTAGGCTGTGATAATTCAAAGATGCTCTAAGAGTACCTTAAAGATACTCTAAAACAATCACTAAAATAAAGCCTCAAAGAGTTATAGCCAAAAAACCAACAATCAATATATAATGGAATAATAAAAAGTACTTAATCCAAAAGAAAGAAGAAGAAGAAAGAGGAGTAAAAAAGAGATGAGACAAATAGAATCCATATAGTATATAGATGATAAGAGTTAAACCTAACCATTAAATAATCTCATGAAAAATGTAAATGGTCTAAGCACCCCAATTAAAGGGCAGATATTTTCAGATTGGATTTTTTTTTTTTTTTTTTTGAGAGGGAGTTTTGCTTTCGTTGCCCAGACTGGAGTGCAATGGTGTGATATCGGCTCACCACAACCTTTGCCTCCCGGTTCAAGGCCTCAGCCTCCTGAGTAGTTGGGATTACAGGCATGCGTCACCATGCCTGGCTAATTTTGTATTTTTAGTAGAGACAGGGTTTCTCCATGTTGGTCAGGCTGGTCTCGAACTCCCGACCTCAGGGGATCCCCCCACCTCGGCCTCCCAAAGTGCTGGGATTACAGGTGTGAGACACTGCGCCCGGCCTTGAGATTGGATTTTTAAAAGGTAAGGTCAATTGTATGCTGCTTATAATAGAGTTTAAGTATAAAGACATAAATAGAAGAAAATGGAAGCAATCAAAAAAGATAAATTCCCTGCTAACTCTCATCCAATAAAGCATGCTATATTAATAGCAGACAAAGTAGATATAAAAGCAAGAAATACTTCCAGGGGCAAAAAAAAGATTATTTTACAATGATGAAAGAGTCATTTCTTCCAGAGGTGATAACAATCCTAAGTATTTATGCATTTAATAACAGGGCGTCAAAATACATGAAGCAAAACTGATAGAACTGTAAGGAAAAATGGAAAAACCCATAATGATAGTTGGGGATTTCCACCTTCCTATCAATAAGCAATAAAACTGCCAGGCACAGTGTCTCACACGTGTAATCCCAACGCTTTAGGAGGCCAAGATAGGAGGATTGCTGAGCCCAGGAGTTTGAAACCAGCCTGGGCAATGTAGTGAAATTCCTTCTCTATTAAAAAAAAAAAAAAAAAAAAAAAAGGAAGTCATAAGACAATAGTCAGGCTATCAAATATTTAAAAAATGCTATCAACCAACTTATCTAATTGGCATTTACAGAACATGCTGTTGAACGACAATAGAATACAGTCTTTTCAAATACATAGAAAATATTTAGTAAGATACATAGACCATATTATTGGCCATAAAAGAAGTCTCAATAATTTTAAACCAGTTCAAATCATACAAAGTATATACTCTTACCACAGTAGAATTAGATTAGTAATCAACGACAGGAATTTATTTGGAAAAGTCTCAAATACTTAGAAAATAGACTTCTAAATAACCCTTGGATCAAAGAAAAAATCATAAAGAAATTAGAAAGTACCTTGAACTGAATGGAAATGAAAATACAGAATGTCAATATTTGTGGTGTGCCATAAAACATTATTCATGGGGAAATTTATAGTACCAAATGCATGTATCAAAATGAAAAAAGTCTCAAGTTAATGACCTACATTTTTACCTTTAAAAACTAAAAAAAGAGCAGATTGAACCCAAAGTAAATAAAATAAATGATATAATAAAGATCAGAGTGGAAAAGAAATGAAATTGGAAAAAGAAAAATAATAGAGAACATCAAATGAAGGTAAAGCTGGTTCCTTGCGGAGACGAAAAAAATTGACCAAACTTTAGCCAGACTGATCAGGAAACAAAAAGAAGAAACACAGATTACCAATATAGAAAAGGAGAGAGATAACATCCCTGCAGATTCTACAGATATTAAAAGGAAAATGACATCATATTATGAACAACATTATGTAAATGAATTAATCAACTTAAGTGAACTGGACAATTTCCTTGAAGGACACAAACTATAAAAGCTTATTCAAGAGACAATAGATAACATTAGAGAAAATAAAACTTCAGGCCCAGATTGCTTCACAAGTAGATTCGCTAAACTATTTAGAATAGTGCCAGTTCTATACATACCTTTCAGAAATGTAAAATAGAGGGAATACTTCTCAACACATTCTATGGGGCCAACACCCTGATACCACAATTAGAGAAAGAGTACAAGGAACTCCAGATAGGAACTCCAGATAGGGTTAATATTTGAAAGTAGCATAGTTCCTATGTTATAAACTAAATAGTGATAATCACACAATATATATTATCTCAATAAACCCAATAGAAAAAAAAATTTGAAGAAATTAAAAATCTATTTCTAGTTAAAATGGGAAAAATCTCAGCAAATTAATAGTAGGAAAATTCCTTAACTTGATGAAGGGTATGTACAACAAAGCCTACAACTAATATCATACTAAATAGTGAAAGACTGTATGCTTTCCTCCTAAGTGAAATAAGGATATCTGCTTTCACCAACTTCCATTCCACATTATGCTAGAGATTCTGCCCTGTCCAATTAGAAGAAAAAAATAAAAGACTGCAAAGGAAGAAGTAAAACTGTCTTTATATACAATGTGATTATCTATGTAGAAAATCCATGGAATATACCAAAGAAACAACCAACCAAAAAAATCACTTAATTTACAGGAACAGTGAGATAGCCCACAGGCTGTTGTTTTTAGATTGTATTTTATTTTTTAATTACAGTAAAACACCTTCTCTTCATTACTGAAACTTTTGCCATTCCCTTAATTTTTGCAGCTGAGATAAATACCTAACTTGCCTATGCTAGATTTGGCTCTGTCAGAATACTTTAGGTAATCAGTGAGTTTGGCAAGGTTGCAGGATATAAGATTAGCTTGTAAAAATTAATTGTATTTTTATATGCAAGCAATAAACAACTGGAAATTGAAATAAATATATCATTTACAGTAGCAGCAAATCATGAAATACAGATAAATCTGACAAAAGATGTGAAAGATAAGAACACTGAAAACAACAATCCATTTCTGAGAGAAATTAAAGACAACCTAATAAATGGAAGAATATACTGTATTCATAGATCAGAGGAGCCACTATTGTTAAGATGCCAAGTCTTCCCATTTTTACCTATGGATAAAGTGCAATCCCAATCAAAATATTAGCAAACCTTTTTTGTGGAGTTTGACAAGCTGATCTTGAAATTCATATGGAAGTACAAAGAACTTACAAAACAATTGATAAAGAACAAAGTTGGAAGTCTAAAACTTTCTGATATCGAGATATGTTAAAAATACAGTAATCAGATAGTCTGGTGTTGGCATAAAGATAGGCAAATAGATTAATGTGGCAGAATAGTAAGTCCTACAAACAACCCACAAATTATTTATATGAACAACTGATTTTTGACAAAAAATTGCAAAAAGGCAATTCAGTGGACAAAATATAGTCTTTCAGCAAATATGCTGGAAAAATTGGGTATTCTTATGCAACAAGAAAGTAAGCCTTGATTCAGATCTCACATGATATATAGAAGTTAACTTAAAATACTCATAGACCTAAATGAGAAACCTAAAACTATAAAACTTTTTGAAGAAAACTTTTGACTTTTGTTAGGTAAATATTTGTCAGATACCTACCAAAATTACTGCCTTTGAAAGAGACAAAAAGGATATATGTGATTTGATACAAATTAAAAACATTTCCTCTTCAAACTCATTTATAAAGAAATATGAAAATACAGATGACAGACTGAAAGAAAATAGTTGCAAATCATATATCTGATACAGTACTTTGGCAGGTTTATTTTAGAAAGTTAAACATGTACCCATCATATGACCCAGATATTTTACTTTTAGATATCTACCCAAGAGAAAACAAAACATATATCTATACAAAGACTTGTACGGGAATGTTCATAGAAGTTTTATTTGTAACAACAACAACAACAAAAAAAACCTGGGACCAACTCATATTTTCATCAACAACTGAAAAGATAAACAAATTGTGGTATATTCATACTATGAAATATCACTTAGCAATAAAAAGAATGAACTATTATACATACAACAAAATGGATTAATCTCAAAATAATTATTTCAAGTGAAGGAATCCAGATTCAAAAAAAAAACCTCACAAAAGTACATATATTATTATGTCATCCTAAAACTCTAGAAAATGTGAACTGATCTGTAGTGACACAAAGTAAATCAATGGTTGCCTTATGGACAGAGGGGTTATGAGTGGGAGAGAGGAGTTATAAAGAGTTACATGGAAACTTTTTGGCAAAATAGATAATGTTCATTATCTTGATTGTGATAATGGTCTTAAAATATTACGTATGTCAAAATTTATAAAATTGTATACTTTAAGTATGTATAATTTATTGTATACTTTAATAAATTATTATTTTATACTTTATATAGCATATATAGAATTATACTTCCATAAATCTGTTTTAAAAAATTGGTTTAACTTAAAATTATTATAGCCCTTTTCCTGGAATGCATCTTGGGAATTACTTTTAGGTTGAGTTGAATCGCTAACACCCGGCTACCTAGCTCTTCAATCCCTACCCAACTGTTCAAGATACCAGTCAATTAACACCCTCTAGCATTTTGATCATTCTCACTTTGATACTGAGTCATGGGAATTAACATGAAGTTAAAAATGACCTTATATAGTATTAAGAAATGAAAGAAATATTGGTTGGATTTTTAAGCTTTGGCTTTGCTGAAGATTAAAATGCTGGTGGTTCATGTCATTCAGTAAAAGAAGAATCTTGAGAAAATCCATCAAACCTTTTAAAAGAGTCATTTTACAAGCATTACTGGCTACAACATACTCTTTCTCAAATTCCCCTTCATTTTGTAATTTGTCAGGCTGCCTTTGGGGTGAGAATATTGTCTTTCCACATTGGAAGTATAGCATCTAACACACTGAACCATGTGAAAGAGACCCTGGGGATGGCAATGATGCAGTGAATGTGGAGTCTTTCTTGGTATAAACTAGCTCATGAGAGAGGCAATGGAAACAATTTATAAATTGCTTATGTTTGTCACATACCCAGTTCATGTCAAAAAATGAAAATAAAATTCATATTCAAAGAGCTGAAAAGCTTTGTTCAGTAGGCTCGCTTACATAATATCAATTTAGTAATATTTCATAACAATTCGTGTTGCGATCTCAACTCCAATGTAATCTTACTTAGTATCAATTTGGTACTATTTCATAACAATCAGTGTTGAGAACTCAACTCTAATGCAATCTTCTCTTAAAGGGCTGGGGAAAGAAGGAGAAAGAAAGGATAATGTGAAAACCGTAACAATTATTTTCCTCCTACTTATCCCCTCAAGCCTTTAAAATGTACCTTTTCTTAATCTCAAAGGGCCCATTTAATCTGCTCATTTGTGAGCAATTTTAGAAAAATGCACAACTGTTTTATGAGAGGTTTAAATGTAGGAGGCAATATAAAGTTTTTATTTAGCAGAATATGCTGCAAGTATATGTGTTTCATTAGCTCTGTTACAAACTATTCATTTCATTTTACTCTTTTTTGGGCTTATTGATAACTATATATTTTTTTTCTCCCCCAGCTTCCTTTTTTGCCAGTAGCTAGTTTATTCTTTTACATTGTACCCTACAGGGAATACTCTTTAGATATTTATTTTTCACAAAGAACTAATTTCACATTTTCCCCCTGAGGTCTTCTAAGATATTTACTTGAAAGCATCCTCTTTATTGTTTAAAATAGCTTCTAAGAAACAAATACTTAACACATTATTTTTTAAGGGTTTATATACTGTATTTTAATGACTGCTTTTCTTTTTTAATTGTTATTTTTGATTAGATAATTGATTCAATTTAAACTATATCTGTGATCCACAAATATGATCCAATTAATTGTAAATCAATTAAAAAGAGACTGTTCATGAGAGACACAGGACTACTAGCTTAATCACCAGGCAAACCATACATCCTTAAAATAAGACAAATGAAGTATACTTTGATATAACAGTTAAATGTGTATAATGAATTCTTTAATTTACTGAAAATTTTAGTATGTGGGATATGTCTTCATTTTAATAACCAAAATTTATAAAAGTACAAATTAGAATGAGGGCCATTTTGGTAAGAATATATACTAATACAGGTAACTAGTAGTTATCCATTTTAATAGGAGGCAGGGAAGAATCAGTCAATGAAATTTGTTGGTAAAGATGTAACCATATTTCTACCAGTTTCTTCAACCTTTCTACCAGTGTATTTCATAACCATGTTAGAGAGAAAAGGTACAATTTTTTAAAAAGGAGCAAGGAAGAAGAAAAAAAGAGATATACTTTGGCAATGAGCCTTTTCCCCAAAACAAACTGATTCTTAAGGAAAGTAGAAGAAACAAGAATTAACAAAGGGGTTTTACAAATTGAAAACATAACAATTTCTTAGTTTTGTATAGCCATTTATAGGATACAGATGTGTATCTCTCTGAATCGATCTCACAATAACCTCACAAAAAAGATATGAATATCATCCTGATTGCATGATAAGACTGATATCTGGATGAAGGTAAGGACTTTCCTACGGATAGTTTTTAAATAGTAAGTGATAGAATTTCAAATTGAACACAGAACATCTGACCACACAGTCCCCACTGTTCTGCTAAGAAACTGTATTTTCTTAAATAAAACTATGCATATATACTTACGCACAATAAACAGATTGTTTTTTAAAGCCAAACATCAGATTATTTAGAATTATCTATGAATGATTTACTTTTCCTTTTCACCTGGATTTTCATTTCCTTTGGTGGAGGTGCTAATGAGCAGAGAAATGGGAAAGGTAATCAGCCAGAGGGAAGAGAAGAATCAAAGACCTAGATAATTCACAAACTGGAAAATGAGCTCCTAACTAATCAAGACCGGATTGTAAATAGGATAGAAAGAATTTATGCATCCCTGGTATTAGCCTGAATAGCATTTATACCCAATCCAAGGAAAGTATTTGTGAATTTCACATTTGGCTATTTTTTCTCCCTCTGAGATTCTTTTCCTGAACTAATTATCCATTGTGTACATGAAGCAAAGAAATAACTTATCATTAAAGTCATTTTTGAGGTAGATATTTCACTTTGCATTTGTTAAAATGCCTAGAGCATTAATAAGGAATGAGTTAACTTTATTAATACATCTTCTTTGGGGAGTTTCTGATCTATATACTGATCAGCCAAAAGGAAATTTTCTGTAATATTTTAGTCATGCAAAATTTAGGGAAGTAACCAGATTGACTAATCTTTCCATAATAAATAATTTAATTTAACTTTGTGCTGCTTTTTGCATTTTAATTTTTTCATAATGTGTCCTTTAAAACCTTCAGTATTAAAATGATCAGTGACTGTTTTGTGCCTGATTTAGTTTAAATTGTAAATTTAGTTATGACTCTTGGGTTACAAAGTATGGGTGGGGAGATGTCTTAATATAGGAAATGAACACAATTAAAGGCTGGAATGGCTACGTGTACAATAAGTTTTTAAATGAATTACTGGAAACTGTGTAGCAATCAATATGAGAAATGACATATAACACCATATAACAGTAATTATTATTGTTACCTCGACTATAATTATTCCTCAAATGCTTTACATTTCATATATTTTCATACATACTATTCAACTGCAGAGTTGTATGAAATGTTTTATGACTCACAGTTGTTGCCTGATCTCTGCATAAAACCTTCCAAGGCCTTTCCAATTCAAACTCAGACTGCTAGGATAATAGATACCATATGGTTAGCTTATGACTTTGAAATTCAGGCAGGACTTCTGCTTCTAGTAAGGATGTAGAAAGCTGTAAGAGATTATTACTCCTACCCTAATAACCATAACAAAAGATATAAGCCACAAAATTAGACTTTTAAAAAACTTATCTAAAATCTGAAAATGCAAATAAACTTAAATGAACTAAATTTCAGAAAGTGACAAGGAGAGCAGAAACTCATGACTGCTTTGCTCCCTGGAGAAATGGTGAAAGGAAGATGTCACTGTAGAGACACCAGTTAAAATTGTAAAGAACTTTTAATGAATGTGTTTAGAGTTGTGTGATGTGTGAGAACCCCAAGAAGCCCAGGCACGGACCATCTCTGCACTCATCAACCAACCGTCTCATGGGACTTCACTGAATTGTCAACCAAATGTAAAGCCAAGGCAGCCAAGCTGAGAGATATCCCCACTAAGGCAAGCAGGACCTCCTCCAGTTAAAAGAGGTCTGCTGAAGGCTAAGGCGGGGAAAAAGCCTTGAGAGAAATCCCCCCAGTGCATTCTAGGCCTTCACTAGTTGTACTGCAGTGGCTCTTTGGAAGGCTAGAGGAAGGGAAGATCAGTAGAAAGATATCCTGAAACACAAAAAGCCATGGTGAAACTAGAGAGCAGAGAGAACTCCCGAGCAACCGAAAAACCTAGGAGCTGGCCTGTAAAGTAGCAAGAGATATCCCTTGGTTCAGAAAGTTGGTTACTGGATTAACAATAAGTAAGGAGACTCTAGAGTCTTTCTGGGACTCAAGTCCCAAGTCCTGCTGAAGAGAAGGTTCTGCTCTCGACACATTTGAAGGCAATGAAGAACCGAATCTAACTAAAGCAGCGGCACAACCCAGACTCTGCTTAACTGTAGACTTAATCCACTCAGTCTCCTAATTAGCAGCCTAATAAGAGAAGTGGTGTACCCTTTTCTGGGGATGACTATTATTTCTGTAAATTTCTACTGCTCTTTTACAGAAACCATCTGGCACTCAATAAAAAATTATAAGACATGAGGGAAAAAAAGTGTGGCCCAAGATCAACAGAATATTCTTGAGAGTGGTCCGTAGAAGCAGACCCACACATATAATTGGAATTATCAGATAGAGACGTAAAATAACCATGATAAATGTGGAAAAAAAAATCTAGTGGGAGAGGTGGAAAAACAGTCATGAAAAGATGTGGAATTTTATTAGAGAGTTGTAAAATAAATATTTTAACAGATCCAAAGAGAAATAAAAGAAGTGAAGAATACATTATGAGAAATGAAGAATTCATTGACCAGGCTTAAGGGAGACTAGACAAGATGGAGGAAGGAATCAGTGAAGTTGAAGACATAGTAAATTAGCATAGGCACTATGGAAAGCAGTATGGGTGTGGGAGAGGGCTCTAAAAAAGCTAAAAATAGAACTACCGTATGACCCAGCAGTCCTGCTGCTGGGTATATATCCAAAAGAAATCACTATATCAAAGAGATATCTGCACCCTCATGTTTTTTGCAGCACTATTCACAATAGCCAATATATGGATTCAACCTAAGTGTCCATCAGTGGATGAATGGACTAAAAAAAGTGGTATGGATACACAATGGAATATTTTTCAGCCGTAGAAAGAATGAAATTCTATCATTTGCAACAACATGGATGGAACCGGAGAACATTGTGTCAAGTGAAATAAGCTAGGCACAGAAAGACAAACATTTCATGTTCTCACTTACATATGAGAGATAAAAAACTGATCTCATGGAGATAGAGTGTAGAATGGAGATTACCAGAGGCTGGGAAGTGTAGTGGGAGGGGAAGGGGAAGGGTAAAGAGAGATTGGTTAATGGTTACAAAAATATAGTTAGATAGAAGGAATAAGAACTAGTGTTCAGTAACATAATAGGGCTAATATAGTTAACAATAATTAATTGCATATTTCAAAATAACTGAGGAGTGGAATTGGAATGTTTCTAATACAAAGAAATGATAAATGTTTGAGGTGATGGATATCCTACTTACCCTGATTTGATCATTACACATTGTATGCTTGTATCAAAATATCATAGGAACTCCATAAAAATGTACTATTATTATATAACCATAAAAATTATTAAAAGAAGTTCCCCAAACTGACAAATCAAAGAGAAAAAATATGCCACAGTGTCCAATACCTGTGGAACAATATCAGAAGTTCTAACATTCATATAATTGAATGTTATAAAGAGATAAGATAGAGATTGGAGCAGAAATCATCAACTCGCTTGGTACCATCTCCCAATGGCCTTCCTTGGCCATCATTTTAAAAGCAGGCCCCTATGCCAGACTCCAGTCATTCTCAATCACATTGCTAGGTTTTAGTGCCTCAGTAATATTCATTTCTGTATACTTTGTTCCTTTTTTTCTTTTTATTCTACCAATATTTATTGAATGTATGCTAAATGCCAGACATTATTTTAGAACCTAGTATTGAACAAGACAGATGGAGTCTGTTTTCTCACAAAACATTTTTTCTCTGTGTGTAAGAATCTTTTTTCTTGGTTTTCTCATTTACCCCTGAATCTTTACCTCCTTGAAGAATGGCTGGTGCATAAGGGGAGCGCAATAAATATTTCTTAAGAAAAAATAAATTAATTAATTGTCCTGTAGGTCAATTCTAAAACCCTATTTTTTAATTTCCTCCTCCAGGATTGTCTGGAAAAAACTGCTAAGCCTGTTCTGCTATCTGTTATTTTTTTTTTCCCTCTGAACTCAGGCTCCACTTCTACTAAATTCTCAGTAGGATTGGTTCACATATAGGCAATGTTTACAAATTGATATAGATAGATATAAAAAGTATATAGATGTAAAATTGTATTTCAGTAAGAGGAATCAGATGTTGGGGAAGGATAATCATACTTCTATTAATGCATGAATCCATGCATCTTATAATTATGTGCATATAAGACTCTGCTTCCTAACCAGACAGCAGTCTCGCAGTGTTCCTAGGGCCAAGCCCCATGCTTAGCACAGTTCAACTGCTTCTCTTTTATGTGCATCATAGTATTTTATTAAAATTCACGTGAAAGAGGACATTTTTTTTTTCCCAAGACTGAGTTTCACTCTGCTGCCCAGGCTGGAGTGCAGTGACGCGATTTCGGCTCACTGCCACCTCCACCTCCTGGGTTCAAGCATGCTAAATAATCCATAAAAATCAGTCTTATAAATAAAGGACACATGCCATAAAATGTTTCTGTTTTTTTTAAAGGCAACTGTCAAAATACTTTTTAGAAATTATTCTTCTCATTTAGAATCCATGTCCCGTAGGCCTTGTTAGGCGGAATCTGAGAAACCAATGAGCAAATCTGTCAGTCTTTCAGTGACTGGATTACTAAGTATATTTCAAGTCACACACTAGAATTCTCCAAGGGTACGACTTCATTCTCATAGTTGTAACTAAGGAACTACTACACATCTCCTGCGATTTTCTGATTTATGTTCAGATTTACTCCCAGCCATCACTGGAACAGGACAGTCTTAATGATAGTAGGAAAAATGTGAGTTGGCATTATTTAGCATTCTCAATAAACGTAACTGAATTATTAATCATAGAGACACTGAATGCCAGAGAAACTTTGAATAATTAATTATCAAGCATTATATGACTTAGTCTGTTTGTTTAACAAGGGAAAAACTAAGGGTTAAAGAGATTGGTTCCAAACTTGTGCAAACTAGTGTTCAGTTTGTCCACATTTATTAAGCATATCATACTTCTTTTCTTAAATATGATTTTGATTATTGATTACCCCCCCTTCTCCACAACCCTCTTCTCCACATCCCTATTCCTCTTAAATCCAGAGAAAACACAAGAGTATAGCATTAAATTTCAGATGCACATCTTTTAGAATTATGTGTTGCCAATATTGATTAGTCAGGGTATCATAATTAATGATGACTAAATTCATTAGTAGAAGCTACTTGTTTTTGTGCCAGTTACTAGACTGAGTAGTAGACATACTTTATCACTAATTCTCAGCACAATTTTAGACAGGAGGTATCATTATCCTTACTTTACAAATGTGGAAACTAATCATAAAAAATAAGAAGTATCTTACTCAAGATAAAAAGACTAGAAAGTGGCAAACCCAGGAATTGAACCTCAGAGTTTTCAATCTCTCCTATATACACAACGGTTAAATGTACCATATACCTAATCATATTTCCTGACCTCCAAAAAAAGAATAAAGAGAAAATAAGATACTTCTTTCTGTTTATGATTAAGGCAGATGAATGTATGCTGAAGTTATTTCTTAAGTAAAAATTTATTTACAGATACACTATTGATTTAAATTTAAGAAGCATACCACTTTTTTAGGTAAAATAGAAAATCAAATTTTGCAAAATAAAACAACTTAGAAAGCATACCAATATTTCTACTCCTACATATGGTACAATTATATTATCCTATTTAGTAAAACAAATGATAATTCTTCATTAACTCAGATTTACCAAGATGTATATCAGGTTACCGTGGTTAATAGTTTGAGATGAATGTTTAACATTATCTCTGTATGATTATTAAGACTACATAATAATTTGTGTTGTAATTTATAATACTCCCCAAATACAAATTCATGTCTAATGTTCATTTCTAAAAATGCCCACACTATTTTACTACTTAAGCTCTTAAATTTTCCTGAACTGATATTTTGATTTTATTTGAATCCTTATAAAACTTTTTAAATGATTTAAAAAATTTAATACCCTATTTACCTAATAATCTATTAACAAAAAGCCCACTTTCTCAGGCTAAATTAACACTACAGTTTAATCATAATCATATTCACATTTTGAAATCTTTCTTACTGTCACTCACATGAGCAAACATAAAAACACCTACACATGCTCAAAAAAAAAAAAAGAAAACTTAAGGACTTGCTGAATTTTGGACAACATGTTCATTTTCAATTTATCTGAATCACTTGTGTCTGTAAGAGATGTTACGAAGTTTAATTTTTAAAAATCTCAAGTAGATTTTGTTGTTGTTGTTTTGCTTTTAGTGGTTGTTGTTTCTTGGCTGGCTGATTGAATTTCTTGGTCTTAGCTGCCTACTAGCATAGGATCTCCCGGTTACTTCTAAATAATGAGCTCAAACTCTGAAACTTCCAGGAACAAAACCTACTGCTTTCCTGCCTCTATTGCTTCCATCTTACTAATTTGTCCTATAGTATCTGATTCATTGTATTCATTTACATAAGTACTCACTGGGCACTAAATTTTTTAAAAATTCTTTTTCATGTTCAGAATTTGAAGAACTGCCTTTCTTTCCAAAAATAGATTTAGAAAACTGACTTATGTATTAGGAAGTCTGTAATTTGTGGGATTGTTGATGTTATGGGGGAAAATCATAGAGCACATTAAAATAAATGGTTAAATACTGTACCATGATCTTGAAGAACTAGAGCCTTTCATGGCTGTGTCACCAACTATATGAACTTGGGCAAGTCATATCTCATCTATAAACAAAGAGGTTGGGCAAGGTCACTCTCCTAGAGATACTACACTTCTGACAATGATTTGATTAAATGGACCTCTCACTGAGGCTCAGAAATCACTTTCGTAATGTATAACTTTTATTGTATTGTTACAGTGTGTATTGAATAGTAGAAGAAAAAGCTTTTATATTTTAACTGAACCATAAATACTTAGCCATTTTTTAGGCATCTTTGAATTGCACATAAGAGAAACCAGTGGGATCTCATGCTTGGAAAATATATGAGATCATTCCAGAGGTGAATACATACTATTTTCTATTCCCTACTCCATTTTAGTCATATGTAATGAAATGGTTTGATGGGAGCAACATAGAAAATTACTGAGAATTTTTATATTCTGAGGTTCTTTGACTGTTGGCTGAGTGGGCAAAGGGGCAGGATTAATATCTATTTCTGGAAAAACTGTTTGAGACGGAGGTGCATTTTCAGGGAGACATTTTTTTTTTTTCTTGCTTCATTGGGCAAGAAAGCTTTATCTTGTTCTGTGAGGTTAACTATGGGAACAGACCACTGCTGGGAGCTGGGGAACACAAGGCCGAAAGAGGAAGGGAGAGAATGCTCTGTTAGTTTCCTGGCTAGACAGGTCACATTGCACTTGGGGCATGAAGATTAGGGTAAGAGTTTTAAATCAGCTGTGAAATTATTTTGGTACCTAGTATAGAGTGAAGGATTGAGGTTATGTTTTCTTAGTAATTTCCTACAAGAGACACACAGGAGTTTTATATTATCGCCTGTATGTGCTGAAGGTATAGATCTTTAGGTAAACAAAAATGTCAGTCATTTGGCCAGGCAGAAATAAGAGTAGGTTTATGTTGGCTCTTGAGATAACAATCAGAAAAAAAAAAAGTGAAGGTCATTTTTGTCTGATCTTTAAGACTTCCAATATCAGAAAACTTACCTTTTGATGGATAGTACCAACAAATATTTAACTTCATAAACAGATAATTAATCTCAAAAACAAACAATAAAAGATAAATCTTTGGATATATAGCCCTCCTTTTGGGTCATAGTATCCCAAGGTAGTAGTTGTAGATATGAATTTTCTTAAAGGACTTATTTGAAGATTAACTAAGAAATACTATAGGTTCATAACAACTTAATTCACATATTATATGCTGCATAAAAATAAAGTCCTTCTTCTACCAACTCTGAATCTTAAATCTCTTATGCCATAGAAATTTGCAGAGACATCAGATAAAATAAAATTCTAGTTTGGCCTAAAAAGTTAGTGACATTATAAAAATCATGCATCATTGCTTAAGGTTAATATTCTCTAATCAGTTACCACCCAACAAGAATTAACTCTCCTCTTTTCTAGAGCACCTCCCTTTTGACTCTGCTCTCTGAAACATATCCTCTTAACATCTCTTGATAACCTAAATTTTTTTTCTAGATCCTAGTATCTACCTCTTTGCCTTTACTAAAATATCTATTAGCCCTGAAAAAGAGGAGTATTCCTTAAAAATCTCTCAAATAGAAGTCACTATTTTCCATTGTCTCTGCCTACCCTTCATCCCACCCCACTATAGAGCCACTCCTCTATTTTTAAGCCAATGGTTGCATCCAGTACTCTTCCTTCTTCCCAGTGCCATTTGGAGAGAGGTTGAGTCAGCATTCTGTGTCACCAAACCATATTCTATTAGACTAAGCCACACTCTTTCTATCCTTCAGCCTCATGGGTCCTTGCTCTGCATTTCTTTCTCTTCTTCCTCCTTACCCCCAAATATTCATGAGACCTTTGGTATATTACTTTTAATCTTTGTCTGCTGTCAGCATTTATGGTCTTTGCTACCACGTATCATCCTCTAGTTACTTTTGCCATCATGTCACTGACTTTCTTCCATAGACAGCTCCTGCCCTTCTTTTCCCAAAGAATTTTGCCACCTCCGCAGTTTTGAAAGCTGTGTTCCTGTCATCTGAACCGAAGTCCTTATCTCTGTATCTCCCATCACGTGTACTTTTAACAATTTCATGACCTCTTGCCTCATACCTCCTTTCTGCTCTAATTCTCAGCCAATTTCTGATTCTGCTACCCTCCTTTTCCAGCCTATATTTAATGAACACTAATGTCAACTAATGCCTTTCTTTTAATTTTGAAAAAATGAAAAATAATGAAAATTATTTTCATGAAATAATAATGTAATAACACCTTTGCGTAGAACCACTCAGAACTGACAAATGTTAAGGTTTTTTTAATGTTTGCTTTACTTTCTTCTTTGATTATAGTTTTAAAGAGTTAAGATGCAGACTTTTTTTTTTGGTAAACTGAAGCTGAAATGTATAATATGTATGAAATTGTACAGCTAAAATGCAAACAAGTGAAATTTCTGAAAAAGGCATTAATGAAAAGAATGCTGTCAGGGTTCAAATGTGAACTTGTTTACAATCCTATGCAGGGGAATTGACCAGAGTTGGGGGATTTAGGTGAAGCCATAGCATGACTGGACAAAGTCTGTTTGCAAAATGTCAGATGTACTTTTCTAGCTATTGAAGTTCAACTATAGGTGTAGGATCCCAACCATATATGAATCATTATAGATGCCTTCGTAGACATCTGTTTCTATAAAAGACCTTTTCTAAATTTCCCTCTGGAGTAATGAAGTGCTGGGTCAGTAAAGGAGACTAACATTTTGAAAAGTTGTAGTCGTAACAGGAAAGCAGAAATCTCTAAGTTTCCCTTCTTTCTTCATTTTTACAGTTTTAGTAACAATATTCTTGGTTAATGTTTAATAGGATAATAATTGTTTGGTCTACTTTGATGGTTTTTGCCTTTATAATGTTATGCTGAAATATCTCGATTTGCTTAATTGTTTTCTACCGAAAGATTCTAAATAGGCAAATCATTGGAGATCACTTTCATAATCTGTTATATTATATTGTTGTAAGAGGGAGACCTATGGCAGATATTTTTTATTTGTTTTTCTTTAGTTGAAATGTGGTAACATCTATTTATACTGCTGATTTTCTTATAGGCTTAAAAAATAGTATTGATGCCAGAAGCACACATATTTATCATCTGGAGATTTCTAATTAATTAATCCTTTCTAAAAAAATGTTTATCAGTATTTTATAATGCGATACCCTAAGCATAGTCATCATACACCCTAGGTTTTCTAGGGCAGAGTCTGTGAAATTTATATGAAATTGATGTGATATTATTGTTATAACTTCATATATTTTTAACACAAAAAAATTTTCAGATCTGAAAAACTGAATCAATTAAGTCTGTGCTTAACTAATTCAGAACATACTAAAATAAAGGTAATGTGAGAAGCTGACAATGGTCAGTTTAAGAACTTTTAATTGCTTGGGTTTATATGTTGTGGAAAACTCTGAGAAAAAATTAACCTTCAATAAAACAGCATTCAGAAAAGGATTTTTTTCAGTTCACTGTGGGCAGAAGAATCCAAAATATAATATTCAAAGGGTTCATACTAGCTCAGATGCTAGTATCGGTGTCTGGAGAAACATCGATCTTACGATGGTGACAAAAGGTATCCTATAAGAATTAGTGAGCCCAAACTATATAATGAGTGTTATAGAGAAATTCACTATAAATATTTGCATAAGAAATGATAAAGACACATAGCAACTATAATCAGTGTTCATTTTCTCCTTACTGTGATTCTGGTGACATTCTTTAACCTATGGGAGTAAAGGATGCTTCTTTCATATTCTAGCAGGTCTTGTTTTCACACTGTGCTTCTGTGTCTTGCCTGAACAGTGTGTCTATGTTTCCTTTCCCAGTAGTATTCTGACCACCTCTCTCAGTTGTCTTTTCTGTTCAGGAGGTGAAAGAGAAATTTCTACCCTGTTTCCATCCTGCAGCATTATGGTTATTTCTGCATAAACTATCCTATCAAAAGTTCTAGAGCCTCACCATGTAACCACGAAACACCCATTACTATAGGTGTAATGGGTTTTCATATATGCTTTCCACATAACCTTTGATCTGAAGAATATTAAGAGCTTTCAAGATAATCATTTTTATTAAACTTATGAACAGCTTTTTTTTTTTGATGTTTTATTTTTATTTTAGCTATTCTGATATATATGTGTTAGTCATTGTGGTCTTAATTTGCAAATTTCTTTTTTTTTTAATTATACTTTAAGTTTTAGGGTACATGTGCACATTGTGCAGGTTAGTTACATATGTATACAACCATTGTGGAAGTCAGTGTGGCGATTTCTCAGGGATCTAGAACTAGAAATACCATTTGACCCAGCCATCCCATTACTGGGTATATACCCAAATGACTATAAATCATGCTGCTATAAAGACGCATGCACACGTATGTTTATTGCGGCATTATTCACAATAGCAAAGACTTGGAACCAACCCAAATGTCCAACAATGATAGACTGGTTTAAGAAAATGTGGCACATATACACCATGGAATACTATGCAGCCATAAAAAATGATGAGTTCATATCCTTTGTAGGGACATGGATGAAATTGGAAACCATCATTCTCAGTAAACTATCGCAAGAACAAAAAACCAAACACCGCATATTCTCACTCATAGGTGGGAATTGAACAATGAGATCACATGGACACAGGAAGGGGAATATCATACTCTGGGGACTGTGGTGGGGAGGGGGGAGGGGGGAGGGATAGCATTGGGAGATATACCTAATGCTAGATGACGAGTTAGTGGGTGCAGCGCACCAGCATGGAACAGCTTTTAATGTAGTTTGTTTAATTATCTGGATTTAGATGTTATTGGAGTTGTCTCGTTATCATTAGTAGATAAAAATAAATATTATATACTAAGAAAGTTCTACATAAAAAGACAAACAGATGTGTCATAGTGTCGGTGTGTTAAAGAGGTGCAAATCTGAGAATCAGGAGGACTAGGTCTATTTTTGGTTGCATATTTGGTTTTATAGTGGGTTTATTGGAAAGATTTTGCACTCACAGGCTAGTGGAAAGATGAATGACAATATTAATTTCTTATTTTGTAATCAGTGTCAAAGAAGCTTTTCAGTGCAAAATGTCCAAAGAGAGAAGAGGACTAGAAAGTAAAGGGTACATTAAGCTGGAACCTGAAGTGACAGTGCTGTGTTACATTGCAGAGATTCTGCAGTATGTCAGGGAGTTGGTGATTCAATTGTCTGAATGCATGATTTGGTGGGCCAGTTTAGACGAGAGCAAACTGGTCCTGTCACTGAAATCACAATGGGTAAAAATGGACCTATTCAATCTGCCTCTCAATGCCCCAAATTCTTCCTGGTTGTAAATTAGAGCTTTAGGACAATGCATTAACTCATTCGGGTCACCAGGGTACTATGTCAGCTCAGTGCTCACAATTGCCCATGACCAATTCTGCACTCTCCCCAGCAGGAGGGAAGCAATGTCATTTTGTACTCTCTTCTTTAGGATAATATCAGGTCTGAAAGGGAAGGAACAAAGGAAGTTGCTGCTTTCCTTCCACCTACCCCACTTAGCCATAATCACACCCCTCTTTCCAGTTGGCCAGACTATGAACCAGACAGAAAATGAGCTTAGAGGTTGTGTGGTTACTCAAAGACTTGAATAAAATCAAGAATTCAGTGCTGTTCAGCTCCATCTTCAAGTCAAAGAAAATGGGCATATGGGCAGCATAGGAGAGCTGGAGCATTTTCTACCTCATCCTTAGTAAAATCATTACAATATGATTTCTCTTGCTAGGACCAACACTTTTATGTGGCTACTGTCTGCTTCCATGACAGCATTTCACTCCATTTCCTGCTCAGTCATTAACATCCAGCAATACTGGCTTTTTCTGTGTGTTTAAACATGCCTAGTTCTCGGTGCATGTGGACCTTGATGTATGATATTCCCCTTACTTGAATTGAGTCATTGTTCACCCAAAACAGATTCCAGCTCATCTGTGAAATTTCCATTTTCATGTCACTTCTACATGGAGACATTGCCTGAAAGGGTGAACTGTATTACAGGCCACTTATTTATTTACTCATTCATTTATTTTGGATAGCATCTTGTTTGTAGCGCTTACCACATTTTGTAATGTATACCATTGTGTTAATGTTCCTTGAATGTTTCTCTTCTCCACTAGATCACAAGCTTGAAGTATGCAAGTGTCATATATGTTTTCTTGAATACTGTATTCTCAGAATCTAGTCCAATTCCTGGTCCATAGTAGGTGCTCAGGGAATGAACTCCCAGAATCCACCACCCTGTCATGTGCTCAAGGTCCTTGTTGTGACCTGTACAATGTGAAGTAATACTAGTGACCCAGTATCCCGTGGAGGTAGGAAATGAGACATCTGAAATCCAGACCAGAAAAATACATTCTAAAAAAGGTTACTCTACTTTACCTCTCCTTTGTTTGGTACATTCTTGGTCTTCTCCTAGGTCAGTCTACTACAATCTCTAGTTAGCAGCAAACATGTTATCAGAGTAAGTCTGTAAATGTGACCTTAGCTCTCTAATTCAAAGTCATTTGTCCTCTGAAGCCTTCTCCAGTCATTTCCATGGTCCCTTGTTAAGGACTAAACAATTAAATTGCGCAAGCTCTCTTCTCTTTAATTGTAAAACTCTCGCTAATAAGTGCATTATTTTATTTGAAATGCACATTTTCTAAAACGTAAACAATTCCATATTCAAATATTGCTACCTATATTAATATTTTAATATAATAATGTTAAAAATACTTCCCAAAACCAATGCTGATAACTAAAAGATTGTTAGGTCTTTGCTTTTTTAAAAAAGTTAATTCCTAATATCACTTTCAACTATTGGTGAGAACAATTCCATATCTCTTGCTTTCCTGAGGTAAAACACTAGGTGTAGGAATAAACAACAATTTCAGGGGTATTGTAATACAGAACTCCAATCCCCACTGCCCCTATTCTGTATTTCTGTGCTCCCATCCTCAGGGGCTAGCGCTTTATATGCCTGACTATTTCACTCGTACCATTTCAGAAACTCAGCTCTGCCAGAAAATCCCCCCATATCGGTTTTTGGAAACATTGTTCCTAATGCTCTTGCCATGGAGTCTTTGAAGCTGAGAATTTTCCACCAGAGATAATAGTCTTTAAGATGCTCAGAGTGTTGCTTTACTCTTTGAATGGTGTGTTTCCACCTCCCTGAGGAGTTGCAGTAATATCCCCCTGACATGGAGACAGGGTGCCTGTGTCTCACCTTGGGCCACAGTACTGATCCACATTGATAAGCAGCTGTGTCCCAAACTAAAGCACATACAATACATTCTTCCAACAAATATTTATTGTCACCTGTTATGGGATAGGCACTCTTGTATTCCCTGGATTAGGCAATAAATAAAAACTGACCAAAAACCCATCCTTATGTTTCTCAAACACCCAAAGTTTCTGGGCAATCACTTTTGTTGTTGTTGTTGTTGTTGTTGTTGTTGTTGTTGTTGTTGTTGTTTTGCTCTGAAATTTTAAGCTTGATAACCTCACGAGTCTTAGTGTGAGGCCCCAAAATTTTGACATTTCTCTTGGGAAATCTAATGGTTTTTCATGCAAATAGTTAATCTCTGGAAGTAAGATCCTTGGTGATTTGATACAATACATAAAGTTTAACATTTCTTGACCACTTGTGTGCCAGACATACTGCCAAGAGCTTAACTAAAATTAACTCTTAAGGTTGTTGTGAGAGTTAAAAGAGTTAATATTTGCCAGACCCTTAGCACTAATATTGCATCCATTTTATAGCTAGGAAACTTGGAGAAATTAAGGGGCTTTACCAAGTACACATGGCAAGTTAGTGAAGATACTAAGATAATATATAGGCCGTAAGACATCAGAGTCTGTGCTAAATACTGAAGAGAGAAATGAATAAAGTGAACAAGGAACAAACCCCTGCTGTCACAGTGCTCACAATCTCAAGGGGGAAGGCAGCAACTATATAGTTTCAGAAAACTATGTGCAGATGAGAAACACACAATGTCACATAGTAGTTCAGAGTATTAATTACCTAACTCTACCACAAGAGCAAGTTGATTAGGACCTTCCAGAGAAAGTGACTCTTGATTGACATCTTGAAGAATGACTAGAAGTTCAGCATGTGGGCAGAGAAGGCACTGGCATTACCAGCAGAGTGATGCAGTACCTTTGAAGTTTGAGAAAATATTTCACAACCGGGAACTACAAATGGCTCCGTACTGCCTGAGTGCTGAATACAGATGGGAGAATAGCAGACATGATGGTTGGAAAGAGATCCCTAGACCGCAGGAGCCCAGTTACGAAGGGCCGTTTATGCTTGCCTGGGAGTTTCAGCTTTACCCTGGAGAGGTGGAGAACTAGTGAGAGATTTTATGCAGAGAAATTATATGATCCTGCTTGCATTTTGGAAAGATCCTTGAGTGGCTCTGCAGAAACTTGATGGAAGGGAAAGCAAGGATAGAGACAACAAAACCAGTTAGCCAAGGAACAAATAAGAGTTCAGAAATGAACATGGCAAGGTAAAAAAATCTACAAGTTTTCACATTAAACACAGACTCTTTCATCTTCAACCCCAGAAAATTACGAAGTGTTCTCAATGTCTTCAATTTGCTGCTCAGATCCACTCGCCTCCCTTCGACGCAGTATCTGCATCTGGAAGACGGACCTACTTCAGTTGGCCACCTTGCCCTCTAGGTTCCAGCTGGACTCAGTCAGGACAGATCAGAGAGACTGAGGAGGGGGAGGCCTCCTGCAGGGTCACTGTGAAGTACCTGTGGATGCCACTGAAATCTCAGCTCATGTCTGGTGGCCCTTTTTGCCAGGCTCTGGTCTTAAGATGGTCCTGGGTCCTTACTGCCACTCCCAGTGTCCTCTACTGTCCCTTGTGGTTTTCCTGCACAAGGCTATATCTTTGTAAGTGGTTACATAACATTTATTCATTTTATCCACAATTGACTGTCCTTTCTGTTTCCTGCTAGGATTCTGAAGACTATGCGAGAATAAAGGAAAATAGGCATTGTCAGAATCTGTTAGTAGGATTATAAATTTGTACGTTATTTCTACAGAACAATTTGAACATAGCAATAAAATTTTTGAATACATGCACTCTTTGACCTAGAAATTTCTCAATTAAAATTTCACTCAGTGGATAAAATTGCCAACATAGGCATAAACCAATGTTTACTGTGGTATTTTTTAATGTAGTCCAAGTTGCAGAACTGTATGCATAATATTATCTTTTTGGTATAAAAAATATATTTTTATAAAGATAAACAACATTAATAGTGTTCACATATGTGGAAAAGGCCTGGAGGCAGAGGGTGGGGTTATAGGTAGATTTTGTCTCATCATATTCAATTCTTCTAAACTGTTTCAATTAACTTTTAACAAAAATTGTTTTTAATTTTCAAAGATATCATTAAAATTGGAATATCAGCGCCTATTTTACAGGGTTGTTGTGAATAACAAAAATCATAATGTATTATAATAGTGATTACGTACCAGGTCTAGAGGACCTGGTAATAAGTGGGGATAACCGGAACTACAGCAGACTAATGGAAGTGGAAGAGGTGATGAGTTTTTGAGTGGTATAGGAGTTGGAATTAGCAGAGATTGTGATTATTCAAGTAGAAAGAGTAGGGCATATATTGCATATGAAGAAGAAAGTATTATACAGTGATTTTCAGTTATCACTTAAGCAACTGTGTGTTGGATGGCTCCATTCACTAAAGGTAAAATGCACCAGGAGGTAGAGATTTGGGAAGGGAGATGAAGAATTTGGTTTTGCATAATGGAGTTTCTGGTGCCTGTGGGATATCCATTGGGTTGTCTAGGAAGCACTTAGATAAGAAAAAGTCAAATGATCTCATGGCAAGTAGGCCTTCTCTATCCTGAAACATCATTGTCTGGGAGTAAGAGTTCAAAATCAGTTAGAGGTTATAAGAGCCTTTTCTTAGAATCCCTGCTGCCACCTTGGATTTCTTTTCCTTTTTTCAGTATACTTATTTTTCCTTTTTCAGTCTTTAGGGTAAGTGTCATTGTTTCTAGGCTTTGGCTGAAACCTGTGTCCATTAATGCAATTTAGTCTACTCTGGCAAACTAAGATATACCAACACATTTTGGTAACTAACAATGCAATTCAACTTGTTTCTTGGTTCTTGCTTGTTCTGTAATACAGTGTATTTTTGCACTGAGAAGGTTTTCATTATGTTCTACTGTTGTATATTTCATTGATATATTTATATTGATAATTTTTACTTTTTCTTGTCATATTTTCTCATGGGAAAATGTGTGATACTTTTAATATAAGAAATCATCTTAGGCTGGGTGCAGTGACACACGCCTTTAATCCCAGCAGTTTGGGAGTCTGAGGAGGGTGGATCACCTGAGGTCAGGAGTTCGAAACCAGCCTGACTAACATGGTGAAACCCCGTCTCTACTAAAATACAAAAATTAGCTGGGTGTGGTGGCGGGCACCTGTAATCCTAGTTACTCAGGAGGCTGACGCAGGAGAATCACTTGAACCTGGGAGGCAGAGGTTGCAGTGAGCCAAGGTCGCACCATTGCACTCCAGCCTGGGTGACAGAGACTCCATCTCAAAAAAAAAAATCATCTTATATCTATCTCAATTAGAACTAGAGGCAATTTTAATGCAAAACAACAAAAGTAAGCTGTGTTTTGAAGAAAGCTTGCCAAAGCAAATAGTGGAAATAAATACATTATATGTATTTCCCACATCTCTATGTAGTTATTAATACTTTATTAATTTAAAACCTCAGGAACATGTTTACATGTAAGTTATGCTAAAGCACAAAAAAGAAGTAGATGAAAATTTGTTAACTTATTTACTAAATCCTTCCACAAAATACTTTTTTAAAATAAAGGGATTATAGATCAGTAATGTCAAGATATTCTGCATAGCTTGTCTTTATCAAAATAAGGAATCTTTTTATTAAGGCAACCCAGAAAGGGTAGATTTATGGATTGAAGGGAGTATGTTTAATATGTCTGTATCCATCTAGATTGACAGTTCTCACAGACATGAATTTCCCCAGAGAGACAGTGTTACTGGTGTCAGTGGATGGCATCATTTACTTCAATGTTCCATTATTAAACTGATAACAAGATAATTCCTCTGCTTCCCAGAGACATGACAGGGTTTACAATGGTTAACACTCTTATTGTATGGGACTCAATGTTCTAGGTAGTTTTTAATAAGAAGCTTATTTGTATTTCAATATTGAAAAAAATTAAAGTGAAAACAACATCGTAAAATAAATTCAAAATCAAATATATCAGGCAACACAAAATGGCTATTTAAAGAATTTTTGCTTACTCTGTGTAGCTTTGTTGAAAAGAAATGAACATTTCCTTCAATCTTTCAGCTCAATTTTACTAAACAGTAAAAAGCGTATATTAGAGTATGTTATTTGTTGAAATTGAAATTTACATATTTGGTTGATTATTTGAATGCAAGACATATTTAATAATTTTAGATAATTACAGGGGCAGAGGAAGTAGCTAATATTGGTTGAGTGTTTTTAAGTTTTCACTTTAAAATACAGATATAAAAGAAGCAATGGAGATAGAGATAGCAGTAGAGACAGAGATATAAATAGACAAATAAACAAATAGAAATGCTTTAAAAACCAACTCAACAATTCACTAAGACAACTCTTATTAACCTCATGTTACAGCTGAAGAGACTGAGGCTCACAGAGGTTACTTAACTTATCCAAGACATTATGAAGCTTACCCAAGATCCACAGCTAGTAAATGTGAAAGCCCATGCTCTTTTACTAGATTATATGGCCTCTCTTATAGGGTTTAGGGAAATATGTTCATTTTTAAATAATTAATAATGTGCCTTAATTAGTAATAATTTTTAAAAGGAACATATTTCTCCAGCTAGCAAGCAGGGGAAATAGTAGTCAGACTTCACTATATCTGGCTCCAGATCTTTCCAGACACTCTTTTGAAAATTGAAATTGTTTAATTAATATTTGTGTGGCTATATTTTATTTGAGGGTAAATGCTGACAACTAATCCTTAAGGCTGCACATGAAGCCAAGGTCTACCTAAAAGGGGGTTCGATGAGCACCTCTGGGTTAAGGATATCTCAGGAGGATATTAATTAATCCTGTCATTCCAGTGATGAGTGGAGCAAGACTTTTGCATTTGTTTAAAATTGTGTTGTGTTTGCAAAGAGCTTTATAGGTCATGGATCCCTAATGATTTCCAGACAGAATTCTTTTCTGTTTCACCAAGAATAATGTGAAGCTTTCTACCACAGGCAATGCCAACTGCTGACTACCACAGAAATACTTCAAGAGAAGTGATATATCAGTGGCTTCAAAGTATTCTAGGATCCATTTCTGATGGAAACATGTCACTGTATACCTTGGAGCTAAAACAGAATAGCATTTTCAAAGTTAAAAATGAGAGAAGTCCAAACATTTGATATCTAATGGATAAAGAAAATCAGAGAGTAAAACATTTTCTCAGTCATTGATTCTGGAAGGATATAGCACCATACACAGTCACTGGATACATTTCCTTTACCTATCCCAAATTATAGCTCCACATGAACTATTGACAAGACTATAAATTTCTGTACTACATTACATGAATGAGAGATTAATTTATGTGAATTTATTCCTTGTTGGCAAATGGAATGACACAGTTTGAAGTCCTTTCCGAGCTGTAAGGAATTAGATTGCCCTTTTTATAAAGGATTCTATATTATGACATGTTTTTCCCAGATTCTTGACAAAAAGCAATTTAATATCAAATTCTGACAAATGAGAACTGAAACATCAATGGTTCTTAAGCATTAATATTATTGGATTTCTCTTGCTAGATATGTCATCTCCTTCATCTTTTTTATTGTAAGACAGGTATTATTGAATAGTTACCTTATCTACTAATCAGGAGTACGACTGATAAATGTATAAGACATTATATACGAGAAAATAAAACTTGTAAGAAAGAGACCCCACCATCAAAGGAGTATAAACTTCTTGGGAAGACAGGACAAACACATAGAAATTAACAATTAATTTTAAAATGATATTACTTCCTAAAAGCCATACCCTGTACAAGCTGCACATGCTATAGGAGTAAACATACCTGTTAGTGTACCACAATCTTTATCACAGAGAATGGATGATGCAGCAGAAATGTCCAAAAAATTTATCAGTAATAAAGCATGGAAAATGCCACATTCCTCATAAGTATCTCATTCAAATATGGACAACTCAGGAAGCATAGTATTTTTTAATAATTGTAAATGAAGGCCAGGCATGGTGGCTCACACCTGTAGTCCCAGCACTTTGGGAGACCAAGATGAGCAGATCACTTGGGGTCAGGAGTTTGAGACCAACCTGGCCAACATGTGAAACCCCACCTCTACCAAAAAATACAAAAACTAGCTGGGCACGGTGGCCTGTAATCCCAGCTACTCGGGAGGCAGAGGCAGGAAAATCGCTTGAGCCCTGGTGGCGGAGGCTGCAGTGAGCCGAGACTGCACCACTGCACTCCAGCCTGGGTGACAGTGTGAGTCTCTAATAATAATAATATAATTGTAGATGAAGTGTTATTTCATTGAGGCTGGAGATTGTGAAAAAGATCCTGATTCATTTAGATAGGATCAATGACTGTGCTACAACAGTTGCTTAAATTAAGAAAGTCTGAAAACTATGTGTGTTGATAGTAATTTTCCCAGCTTTTCATTCTACCAATGTCCTAGGGTTTTGTTTGCCTTTATTCTGGTTTTGTAGAGTTTTGTTTGCTTTTGTTCTGGTTTTGTTTGTTTTTCCCGTAATGAAAGTTTTCTCCTTCTTCTTTTATAGCTTTAGGAAGGGTAGCTTCATAGGAAGTAAAAACAGCCATGCTACTTACACAGAAACTCATTTGATAAAGAAAATATTAGCTAAAAGTGAAATAAGTTAATGAGTTTTTTAAAAAAAGAATGAGATAGTCTAATGAAGATTATTTGCAGTTGCCTAAAAAACAGATTTGCTGACAATGTTATTTAGGATGAATAGATGGAAGAAGCTGGCCCTGCCAGCCAAACTAAAAGCCAAACACAATGCCAGGCAATATTATTGCTTCAGTACTGCTTACTGCTAGGACGCCTAGTAAGATACAGGCTGTGACCCTATTTAGCACCTAGAAAGACTTAACTAAGACATTTTCTAGCTACAGCATATTCAGTGAAGAATACAATCTCTTCTACAAATAAATAAGAGTCCAGTAAGAAATGAAGTGGGACAGAGTAATTCTATATAAGAATAAACACTGTTGAGGCGAGAGTGTATTTAGAAGGTGAGCTTCCTACATTTATAGTTAAAAACCCAAATGAATTTTCTATTCTGAGCCCCCTCTGATGCACATCAGAAAAATGGCACCATGAAACCACTGCTCGACTGAAACTGTACAAGTCCTATAATACATGAAATGTAGCCACTAATTTATTTTGAATAATTTTTATGAGATTTCTTCAAGACCATAAGATAGGGATAATATCCCATATTACTGAGCTTCACAGCATCTACTGTATATTTGCCTTAAAGGGTATTTTGATACAGTGAGTCCTTGAATGGAAATTGTCTACTCAACCAAGGCTGATAACCAACTGAGAGACTAATTGTAATAAATTATAATTTGAAAAGAAGGCATTTTCCTAGACTAGACAAAAATTTACCATCAAATGTGTATATTTGTATGTCTCCTTCCAACTTGTAGAATTTTTAATATGTGTGTGTGTTTTTTGTTTTTTTACTGTTCTTTTAGTTTTTTTGTTTTGTTTTATTTCTTTTTGTTGAGTAGTTTTGTCTCATAGGTGGCTATTTCTGAGTAGAGTCACTGGGGCAGTTGGTTGAAGGAAAAGTGCATATGTACTTGTGTATATTATAATCTACATATAACTTCTATGTATACATATGTATGTATTATTTATATATAATTTGGTGTGAGTATGTTGTGCACTTAAGAAATGCATAAATCTCTCTGGCTTGGCTGATAGTTACCTAATGAGAAATAATACTCCAAGTCATGAAAATATGTTGAAAAAAAGAGGATAGGAAATTGCTTAGCCTGATCTAGGGGCATAATTACGAGTAGCTTGAGGGAGAAATTGAAAGACAAAAAACTAGCTTGTAGTCCCAGCACTTTGGGAGGCTGAGGTGGGAGGATTGCTTGAGCTCGAGTTCAGGACCAGCCCGGGCAACGTGGTGAAACCCTGTCTCTACAAAAACAACACAAAAAATTAGGCAGGTGTGGTGGCATGGGCCTGTAGTGTCTGTAGTCCCAGCTACTTGGGAGGCTGAAGTGGGAGGATCCCTTGAGCCAGGGAGGCAGAAGTTGCAGTGAGCCGAGATCGAGCCACTGCACTCCAGCCTGGGTGACAGAGCCAGAACCAGTCCACAAACAAACAAACAAAAAAAAATGAAAAACTCTTGACAGTAACTACCTCTACTATATTGTGAATTCCTCCTAAATAGATAGCAAAAATCCGCATTACTCTTAAAGCATACTGATGGAAACATTTAATGCTATAATGTAGTGAATAGTTCTTTACTAGGGAGAAGATGGATTGGGTGACACATGAGGTTGACTACATTTGTATCTCCGTTTTTTTCTATCTGTCCCTCACTGAGCAGAGAAAACGCAGCATGGTCTCAAGAAAGAACAGCATGGTGCCAAAAGAAGTTTCCACTCAGCCTTTACAGTCTGCATTCATTCTTTTATTTAGTAAAAATGTAAGAGGTTTTTGTTTTGCTTTCATACTTTTTGTTCCAAATATGGGGCCAGGGACCATTTACTCTTTGTTCTGGGTAGTTGAAAAGTGTAGCATATGATAAACCCTTTCATTGAATAGGCATTCATGATCATGGATGTGAAAATGCATTAGAAGAATTTATGAGACATGTGGGGACATAGGCTGCATCTGAGACTAAAATCCTCATCACAGGCTTTTATGGCGTTCTACTATGATGACTTGTTTAGGGTGGTGTGGGGGAAGGACACCTTTCTGTTCTTTCATTAAATGATAGACCAAGTGGAGTTGGTTGTAAATAATTCAGAAGGTTCTGAACCAGAATTTGTCTTTTAAATCAAGTGATTCTAGAGGCTGTTCTTGCTTTATTCTAATTAATGAAAACAATCAGTGCTATAGATTTTATAATGCTCTTTGAAAATACATAGCAACTCTCAAAACAGGATGCATTTAATGACCCAAAACTGTAGTCGTACACTTTTTTCCTAAAACTTAATTGTCCATACTTTCATATAATTTCTAAGACAAAGGTATGCTTATACATTTATATTTTAAACAGACTTCCAAATTGACAAATTTTTATGGTAGAAAAAATGCATAATCTACTCTTAGAGGACTATAACCCCATAAAGTTACTTCATTTTGAAAGGATACGTTTCTCCTATTCGTTTTGTAAGTTTGAAAGATCTGCAGCGCACCAGCATGGCACATGTATACATATGTAACTAACCTGCACAATGTGCACATGTACCCTAAAACTTAAAGTATAATTAAAAAATAAAAATAAAAAAATAAAAAATAAAAATAAAAAAAAAGAAAGATCATGTAATTATGTGTGGGAGAAGGGAGAAAAAGGATTGCAAAACAAACCCCTTATTGTAGTTTCTTAGAAACAGCATTGATATCAACATTTGGGCATTTGTGAGCAAGCTGGAAAGTATGAACAATGAGAAAAAGGCACATTTAAGGGAGTAAATAGTTTGTTTTCAAGCCTTCAGTGTATTATCGTCAAAATGCGTCAAGTTTTAGACTATGAGAAGGTCCTTCAGAGTTTGCTTTGGACTACAACTGCTAATGCATTGATTATAGTTAAATGTGACTTTAGTTCAGCACTTGAAATAGCTAACATTCACATTAGAAAAAAATTATGAAATGACTAGTTGAATTGAAGAAATTGGGGAATTTTCCTCCCGGTATGCTTAATGAGGTGTATACCCTTTGCATGCATTGTAAATATTAGTGCATGTGTATTATCATAGAAGTATATAAATATGGCTTGAATACCATTTCTTGATTTTAATTAGATCACATTGCCTTTTGAATATCCTTATTTAAACAGGTAATATGAATTTAACAGGAACTTGTTGTACACTCTGTTTTATTTTTATAGTATGCAAATAAGAAACAAATGCCAACACATTCATTATGCTGTTTAACGTCTATACCGGAAAGGTTCCAATCACTTTGAAAAAGGTCCTTTCACTACTTCTACTCTAAATCACTTTGTCATGCTTCTGAGAAGAAACATTTTGAACTGAAATTTGTAATGAAGATTAAACCCTATGATGTTTTAAAAATGTGGGAAACATTTTTGGCTGATCCCTAAGCATCAATAGCATATTAAGGCAAAGGAATGATTTATGAGTATTCAATGATAAATGAATATTTTATTATTTTAGTATCATTAATCATTATCCTAAGTAGTGAGACATGTTAGAGGTTGTTTTTACTTTTGTTTTTCTATTGCTGTTTACTGGGGTGCTCATTGTTAGCAGGATTGGCAGCTCAAAATGGAGGTGGAAGCTCGTGAATTCAAACGTGGAAATACCTTCTTGTACAGAAAGATCTTATAGAGATGAGGGAAATTGTAGTGAGGATGGAATATAATAAAGTGGGAGGAAGGAGAGCAGAAAAAAAGTGAAGTTGACTTGATTTGTGCAGGAATAGTACACAGGATCATTAGCTTATTCATTCACTATTTACACTGAGCTTCATTATTGTGCCAGCTCAGAGATGGGCATTGAAGATTCAGTACTGAAGGAGATGATCTCACGGGGAAAAAGAGGATGAGTATTATTGAAGTGCATAGGAGACAGATAAGTGCAATGAAAATCTTTATGTCTCATGTAGAGCCTGGATTGGAAAAGAATCATCCAGCTGCATGATCAGAATGCATGCCCTTTAGACCATTCAGGTAAAGAACATGATTCCTAGTTTTGACCCCACCGTCCATTCTTTCCTCACCCAACATTGTAGCCATTCCCAGCTCACTATTCTATCTTTGACGTAGTATCTGTTTGCAATAGTGGCCCTCTATGGGTCCTTCAGATCGGAGAGGCACACATGTCTGGGGCTCACAGTTCTAGGAACGTTTTCTGTGTAAGTAGGACAAAAAATTTTAATATGAATTCTGCTCAAGCAATGTAAACTAGGAAACATAATTTACTAAAAAGTGATGTTACATATTGGTGAATTTTCTAGCATTTTGGTTAAATCTAAAAAAATTTTAAAATATTTATAAAATATAAATCTACCTATAAACTTTGGTTCTATAGCTCTACTTCTTTTTTAAACTGCGTTAATTCACAAATATAATATGCTTACAATGTGACACTACAGAAAGATCAAAGGAGCATATAAAGATGATGCTTTTTACCCTTTCCAATGGCATATTTTTTAAAGTCTTATCTCCAGATGTTTAAAACCAAAGTATTCTGCTATTTCAAAATGTCATTGTTTGCACTCTAGCTAAATTGTAGAAAAAAGGCAAATCTGAATATGACATTATTCTTTCAGTTATCAAAATAATCATTGAATTTATTGAAAACTATTTAATGTCAAATATATAATACAATATAATTCTAAGAACAGTCCTATGAAATAAGTATGGCAACCAAATTATTTTCATTTTATATATCGGGTAGCTGATGCAAAAAGACTTTCAAATGATATGTTAGTGTCTAATTATTCATTCCACAAGTATTTACAGGGCATCTACTCTATGCCAGCAGTATTCTGTATCCAAAACAAAGATTCTCACTTTATTGGAGCTTACATTTCAGCTGCAGAGAGAAAGACAATAAATATATTAAATAAGAAAATGATATAATAGAAAGTTCTATGGAAAATAAAATAGAGCTGGGAGGAGGTCATTTGTAGTTTTTTTTCTTCTTCTTCTTCTTTCTTTTTCTTTTTTGAGACAGATTGTTGCTCTACCACCCAGGCTGGAGTGCAGTGGAGCCATCTCAGCTCACTGCAACCTTCACCTCCCAGGTTCAAGCAATTCTTCTGCCTTAGCTGGGATTACAGGTGAGCACCACCATACCCAGCTAATTTTTGTATTTTTAGTAGAGGCAGGGTTTCACCATTTTGGCCAGGCTGGTCTCAAACTCCTGACCTCAGGTGATCCGCTTGCCTCAGCAAAAAGGTGTGAGCCATTGTGCCTGGCCCTGTAGTTTTAAAGAGTGCCACTGAGACAGTGACATTTGAGCAGAGACTTAAAGAAGATGTGGAAGAACACCATGTGTATGTCTGGGGAAGAATATATAAGGTTGAGCAGGCAGCCAAGGTAGAGTCTCTCAAGTGGGAGGGTGTGCAACATGTTTCACAGTGAATGAATCTAAGCTTTCACTTAGAATTTCCGTGAGGTAATAGGATAGACATAGTTGGAAAAGAGTAAGTTGAGTGTTTTTACAAGTCCTTGACTTTTTAAAGCATTGCATTTAACAAGCATTAATTGCATCTCAATGATTCTTTCATTTGTTCTTGATTCAACAAATATTATCTCAGTTCCTACTATGTATCAGGTACCTTGATAAAAAGGACCAGCAAATTACCGCCCACAGGGACATGATGAGATAGAAGACATAGCCCATGTTCTCTAGGAGCTTACCACACATTGCCTAAGACACAGTACCACTATTGTACCCACCAGGATTATCTAATTGAACATGCATTAAACTTTCAATCATAGTTAATGAGAGCAAAGAGCTACATCTCATAAAATAATTATAATATATTATTTACATAAAATCTTATTTGGAGAATTTAAAATCTTTACGGAAAATGTTTAATAATCTTTACAAAACCCATGTGCTTATATGTATTGTATTAGTCAGCGTTCTCTAGAGGACAGAACTAATAGGATAGATGTATATCTGATGTAAATATGAAGGGGAATTTATAAAGGATTATTGACTCACATGATCATAAGGTGAAGTCCCACGATAGGCCGTCTGCAAGCTGAGGAGCAAGGGAGCCAGTCCAAGTCCCAAAACCTCAAAAGTAGGGAAGCTGACAGTGCAGCCTTCAGTCTGTGGTCAAAGGCCCGAGAGCCCCAGACAAATGACTACTGTAAGTCCAAGAGTCCAAAAGCTGAAGAATTTGGAGTCTGATGTTGGAGGGCAGGAAGTGTCCAGCATGGGACTGAAGGCCGGAAGACTCAGCAAGTCTGCTCTTTCCACCTTCTTCTGCCTGCTTTATTCTAGTCATGCTGGAAGCTGATCAGATGGTGCCTACCCAGATTGAGGGTGGCTCTGCCTCTACCAGTCCACTGAATCAAATGTTAATCTCCTTTGGCAACATCCTCACAGACACAATTAGGAAAAATACGTTGCAATTCAATCCAGTTGACACTCAATTTTAACCATCACAAGTCCACCCCTTGTCAACATGAACCCATACACATCTCCTGAAATCATACATAATCTCCAAATAAAGACAATAATAAGGTCATAATTACACAGCTATTCTTTGCACAACCAGAAGTGCATTAATCCTTACCCTAATTGCTATTACATAAAGTTAACACTTGAATTCTTATATGAAGTCAATAAATCTTACATCACATGATAAAAGAAAAAAGGAAATAAAATGAAGATATTTTCCTAGTAAAAGTGTATACATGCACAAACATGTTCTTAACAAAATAAGAAGGAAACACTCATGACAATTACAGTCCTCATTTCTGTAGCTGGTCACGTGGTCGTAGCTGGTATTGATGACTACCTTCTTCTACTACCCATTCTTTATTCCCTTTGCCTTCAGCAAGCACCTCAGCAGGTCATGGTTTTTTACCTGGTTGAGTGACCCAAATCTTCATTCCTAAAGAGTCTGGGCCATTTATAGTCCAGCCTGGATTGGGTTGTTGTAGTTTCCCGTTGACGTTAATCATAGGGCATGGTAATAGTAAGAGATGCCCTAAGGGATCTCCTGTATTCCATGCATAATCTTCCTTATCTCCGTTGTGGAGTAGTAGACTGATTTCATCTTGATAGGCTGGGTCAATCACCCCAGCCAACACTATAACTCCTTTCTTAGACTGTTGACTTAGAGGTAGCCCAAAATGGCCAGGTGGCAATCTTAACTTCCAGTTTAATGGAATTGTTGTTGTGTCTCCTGGTTGCAGCATTATTTCCTCTGGAAGTAAGGCCTCAAGACCAGCTGAACATAATGTTGTGGGAACAGGAAGGAAAACTTTTGCTAGTGGGTCACTAGGGGTGATGGTGAGTGGTGTCACTTCTACTTACACCCCTTGATTCCTGGACCCATGTATCTTGACTATGGGAGGAACAGTACCGTGTATTGGATGCTGATTCAGAGCATACACAGCCTTCTGGAGAACTTTGCCCCAGCCCTGTAAAGCTTTGTCACCTAGTTGGCATTGTAATTGTGACTTCAAAAGGCCATTCCACCATTCTATTAATCCAGCTGCTTCAGGCTGATGAGTTCCTGGCCACAGGGACATGATGAGCTAGAAGACATAGCCCATGTCCTCTAGGAGTTTGCCATCCATTGCCTAAGACACAGTACCACTAATGTACACGCCAGGATTATCTAATTGAACATGCATTAAACATGCAATCATAGTTAATGAGAGCAAAGAGCTAAATCTCATAAAATTATTATAATAAGTATTGACATAGAATTTTATTTTGGGAATGTAAAATCTTTAAAGAAAATGTTTTAATAATCTTTACAACACCCATGTGCTTAAATGTATGGTTTTGGAAAGTGTACCCAGACTATTTGATGTTGTGCATCATTCCATGTAATTATTTTAAGAGTTTTCATTATTTTATTATTAACCTCTTTTTTATTCCTATGTTACATTTTAGTACTACATTAATTATTAACCTTTTTAATTTAGAAAGGTAGTTTATTAAATGAATATTTGTTAAAGCCTCTGAAAGGAAGTTTATAATTGGAATATAAATGCATAATAACACATTTTAAATCAAGCTCTTTATGTGCCATTGAAAAGCTCTATTCCTAAATGAACGATAACCTTGGAGGTACTATATCATGACCTTTTAAATAAAAGCAAAGAAAATATCATGCACAGATTTTATGTGGAAAACACACCTTTTTGTTTGTGTATAGTGCATTCAAATCTCATGACTTTAGTTGACTTACTACAGTGTCAATGAGAGCTCAAAAGTGATAGAACAACTCAAATGGACATTGTAGATTAATATCAATACCAGACATGCTATGAAAACAGTGAATGACTTATAGGCATAAAAATATATGATAGCTTGTTTCCGGTTACACATGTAAGGTACTTGGAAGTTGCCACTCCATCTTAACAAGTAAAAAGCTAAAGAGCTAATTTACACCCCACCAACAGTGTAAAAGCGTTCCTATTGAGAACTTATGGACGCAGGGAGGGGAACATCACACACTGGGGCCTGTCGGGGGGTGGGGGGCTAGGGGAGGGATAGCATTAGGAGAAATACCTAATGTAGATGAAGGATCGATGGGTGCAGCAAACCACCATGGCATGTGTATACCTATGTAACAAACCTGCACATTCTGCACATATACCCCAGAACTTAAAGTATAATAAAAATAAATAAATAAATAAAAATACCTGATGTCTGAAGAAAAATAATATTTTAAAATAGGTTTTATTCTATAACAAAATAAATAAGATATACTTAAAAATAAAAAATAAATAAATAATTTTTTAAAAAAAGCTAAAGAGACTAAAAACCAACAGCTCTTCTTAGATTGTAAGAGATGGGAGGACTTAGGGCAAAACTGCTACCCCAAGGTTAGAGAGATAGACAGGCAAATATAGGGAACTATGGCTTACTGAAGCAGAGACTCACTAGCGGAAACCACATCAGGATCCAGGACCAGCGTAGGAAAACCTGAACTATAATTGATGAATTTCTGGAGAATCAGTGCAGACAAGTCTGAGAGTTAAAAACTCCAGGAGGGCCCAGGCATAGGGGACACCAAGGATATTGTGAGATTTATCTAGAGAAGCTTGACAAACTTCTCAAAGTGAGTATTAGAGAAAATTCCCCTGCTGCTTCTGGCAGGGGGAAGAGAAGAAGAACCATTTCAAAATATGGCAGAGCATTCTGTTTTTCTTAACAAGACCTAAAGAGCAAGAATAGACTGGAGTTAAATATCTGAAGTATTAAGAGGGCCAGGTACAGTGGCTCATGCCTGTAATCCCAAAGCTTTGGGAGGCCAAGATGGGTGGATCACTTGAGGTCAAGAGTTTAAGAGACCAGCCTGGCCAAATGGTGAAACCCTGTCTCTACTAAAAATACAAAAATTAGCTGGGCATGGTGGTGCATGCCTGTAATCCCAGCTACTTGGGAGGCTGAGGCAGGAGAATTGTTTGAACCTGGGAGGCAGAGGTTGCCATGAGCCAAGATCACGGAACTGCACTCCAGCCTAGGTAACAGAGTGAGACCCTGTCTCAAAAAAAACCACAAAAGAATAAATAAATAAATAAATAAAGTATTCAGAGAAAAAAACCCACCAATGTAGAATTATATACTGTGCAAAATTATTCTTCAAAAGTGAAGGAGAAATAAACACTTTCTCACACAAACAAACATTGAAAGAATGTATTCAGAATAAACCTCCTTGCAAGAAATGTTAATGGAAGTTTTTCAAGAGAAGGAAAACTATATAGGCCAGAAACTTGGACCTACATAAAGAAAGGAAGAACATCAAAGAAGGAATAATTTAAGGTAAAATAAAAATGTTTATTTTTCTTACTCCTAATTGATCTAATAACAATTTGTTCAAAATAATCATAGTAACAATATATTTGATTGTGTATACTTAGGTATAATATATGTGCTTATGTATACCTATATATAAGTCCAATGAATGACAGCAGTGACACAATGGACAAGAGGGAGGATATGATTTTTTTTATTATAAGATGTTCATATCATCTGTGAAGTGGTACAGGGTTATTTGATGGACTTGGATTAGCTATAGATGTATACTGTAAACTCTAGGGCAACCACTACAAAAAGTAAAAAAAAAAAAAAAAAAGTACAAGTGATATGCTAAAAAAAAGTAGAAAAAAATTGAATCACATAAAATAATGAAATAAAACCACAAAAGACAGAAACAGTATAGAAGACAAAATAGGAACAGAGAAAAAAATAGAAAACATTAATCAATATAGTAGATATTAATCCAGGTATATCAATGCTTATTTTGAATATCAATGATCTAAATACGCCAATTAAAAGACAAAGATTGTTTAAGTGGATTTAAAAACCCACCTATGTATTGCATATAAGAAAGTCACTTTCAATACAAAAACACATAGATTATAAGTAAATGGATGAAGAAAATGTATCATGCTAACACTAATCTAAAGATAGCAGGAGTAGCCATATTAATTTCAGGCAAAGCAGACTTCAGAGCAAGGAAAGTTATCAGGGACAAAAGAACGGTATTATATAATGATAAAATGATCAATTATCCAGGAAGACATAAGAATTTTTAACGTGTATCCATCTAATAACAGAGCATCAAACTATGCCAAGGAAAAACCAATAGAACAGCAAAGAGAAGTAGTGCATCTATTAGCATAGTTGGAGACTACAACATTTCTCTGTCAGAAGTGGACAGATCCAGCAGGTAGAAAATCAGTAAGCACATAGTTAAACTCAACAACACTATTAGTCAACTGGATATAATTTGACATCTATAGACAACAACATTCAATAACAGAATACAAATTTTTCTCAAGTTTACATGGAACATTCACCAAGATAGACCACATTCTGGACCATAAAACATACCTTAAAATTTAAAAGAACAGAAATCATAAAGTCTCTGATCTGAGAACACAATGGAATTAAATTAGACACCGCTAACAAAATATATCTGGAAAATCCCAAAATATACAGAGATTAAACAACACACCTCTAAATAACACATGGGCCAAAAACGAAATGTCAAAAAGCATTAAAAATATTTTGAACTAAATGAAAATTAAAAGAAAACTTATCAAAATTTGTGAGGTGCTACAAAAGTAGTATTTAAAGGGCAATTTATATCATTGAATGCATATATTAAAAAAGAAGAAAGATTTAAAATTAATAACCTAAGTTTCTACCTTAGGAAACAGAAAATGGAAAGCAAATTTAGTCTAAAGTAAGCAGAAGAAAATGAATAATAAGAATTAGCAAAAATCAATGAAATAAAAAAAAGAAAATCAATATAGAAAATCAACAAAATCTGATTATTTGAAAAAAGTCAACAAAATTGATAAGCCTCTAGCCAGGCTAATGAATAAAAAGAGAGGACATAAGTTAATAATATCAGAAATGAAAGGGTGGACATCACTACGGGTCCCAGGGACACTAAAAGGAAAATAAAGAATGCTATGAACAACTCTATGCCCACAGATTTGATGACCTGGATTAAATGAACCAATTCCTTGAAACTGCCAAAACTCACATAATAAAAATAGACAATCTTAATCAGCTTATATCTATTAAAGAAATCAAATCAATAATTAACAACCTTCCAAAACAAAGCAAAAGACCCAGATGGGTTCACTATTTAATTCTACTGAGCATTTAAGAAAAATTTCTACCAATTCTCTCAATATCTTTCAGGAACAGAGGGAATACTGATAGTCTCAAATTTATCATGTTTGAACTTAGAATTTTTCAACTTCAAGATGATGCAAAAGCAACATACATTCACTACACTCCTCGACTTACAATGGGATATGTCCAGATAACCCACTCATTGTAAGTTGAAAATCTCAGAAGTTGCATTGTAAGTTGAAAATCTCAGAAGTTGAAGCAAACACTTTTGACTTACAATATTTTCAGTTTATTACAGCCTTATCAGGACTTAACCCCATCGTAAGTCAAGGAGCATCTGTACTTTTTAACTGATTATATGAGGCCCTAATACCTAATAATTGCACTGACAGCAAACCAGACAAAGACATGCTAGAAACTATAGACCAGTATCTCTTAAGATGCAAAAATGCTCAACAAAATATTAGCAAATTCAATGCAACAATGTATAAAAAGAATTATACACCACAGTGAAGTGGGATTTATCTCAGACATTCAAGGCTGGTTCAACATTCAAAAATCAATTAACGTAATTCATCACATCAACAGACTAAATAAGAAAAATCACATGATTTTATCAACAGATGCAGATAAAGCATTTGACAAAATTCAACACCCATTCGTGATCAAATCTCTCAGTAAACTAACAATACAGAGAAACTTCCTGAATTCGATAAAGAATATCTATAAAATACCTTCAGCTAATATCACATTTAATGGTGAGAAATTAGAAGTTTTCACACTAAGATCAAGAACAAGGCAAGGATTTCCCCTTTCACCATTTCTTTTCATAATTATACTGGAACTTCTAGCTAATAAGACAAAATAAAGGTGGGAACAGGGTATACAAGTTATCAAGGAAAAAATAAAACTGTTTTTGCAGATGACATTATTGTGTACATAGAAAATCAGAAAGAATTTG
Source organism: Pan paniscus (assembly GCF_029289425.2). NCBI lineage: Eukaryota > Metazoa > Chordata > Mammalia > Primates > Hominidae > Pan > Pan paniscus. The sequence continues at coordinate 129,629,507 of NC_073249.2, forward strand.
CCAAAAAATATCCTGTAACTAACAAGTGATTATAGCAATGTGGCAAGATTAAAGGTTAATATACAAAAGTCATTTGATTTCTTCTGTACCAACAATGAAAAAGTAGAAGTTAAAAGAAACTATATTATTTACATTAGAATCAAAACAAATGAAATACGTAGGTATAAGTCTATTAAAATATGACAAGATCTGTATGAGGAGAGCTACAAAACTCTGATGGACAAAATCAAACAAGAACTAAATAAGTGGAGAGATATTCCATGTTCATGTATAGGAAGACAGTACTGTCAAGATGTGAGTTCTTCCCAGCTTGATCTATAGATGCAATGTAATCACAGTTGAAATCCCCGCAAGTTGTTTTGTGGGCATTAACAAACTGATTCTAAAGTTTAAAGGCATGCTAGAAGACCCAGAATAGCTAACACAATATTGAAGGAGAAGAACAAAGTTAGAGGACTGACACTACCTAACCTCAAGACTTACTATAAAGCTACAGTAATCTGACAGTGTAATATTGGTAAAAGAATAGACAAATACATCAATTGAACAAAAAAGACAGCCCAGAAATAGACCCACATAACTAAATCAACTGATTTTTGACAAAGCAGTAAGACACTTCAATGGAGAATACATAGTCATTTACCAAATGGTGCTGGAAGAACTGCATGTTCACATGCAACAAAAAATTAATCTAGACACACCCTTCACCAAAATTAACTCTAAATGGATCATACATCTAAATGTAAAGCACAAAAATATAAAATTCCTACAAGATAACATAGAAGAAAACCTAGATGATCTTGAATACGTTGATGACACATGTGTTTTTAAATACAACTCCAAAGACATTATTCATGAAAGAAATTATTGATACGCTGGGTTTCATTAAAATAAAAATCTCTGGCTGGGCGCAGTGGCTCACACCTGTAATCCCAGCAATTTGGGAGGCCAAGGCAGATAGATCACCTGAGGTCAGGAGTTTGAAACCAGCCTGGCCAACATGGCAAAACCCCATCTCTACTAAAAGTACAAAAATTAGCTGGACATGATGGTAGCCTCCTGGAATCCCAGCTACTCAGGAGGCTGAGACAGGAGAATCGCTTGAATCTGGGAGGCGGAGGTTGCAGTGAGCAGAGATCATGCCACTGCACTCCATCCTGGGAGACAGAGCAAGACTCCGTCTCAAACAAACAACCAAACAAAAAAAAAAACTTCCGCTCAGTGAAAGATAATGTCAAGAGAATGAGAAGACAAGCCACTGACTGGGAGAAAATATTTGTAAAAGATGCATTAGAGAAAGTACGCTTATCCAAAATACACAAAGAACACTTAAAACTCAACAATAAGAAAACAACGAACCAGATTTTTAAAAATGAGCCAAAGACTTTAACGGACACCTCATCAAAGAAGATAAACAGATAGCAGATAAGCATATGAAAAGGTACTCTACATCATGTCAGGAGGGAAATACAAATTAAAACAACAATGAGGTACCACTACACATCTATTAGAATAGCCAAAATTCATAACACTGACAACACCAAATTCTGATGAGGATCTGGAGCAAAGGAGCTCTCATTCGTTGCTGGTGGGAATGCAAAATCATTTGATCACTTTAGAAGACAGCATGTGATGTCAACAAAATTGATAGAGCGCTAGCAAGACTAATGAAGAAAAGAGAGAAGAATCAAATAGACACAATACAAAATGATAAAGGGGTATCACCACCCATCCCACAGAAATACAAACTACCATCAGAGAATACTATAAACACCTCTACAAAAATAAACTAGAAAATCTAGAAGAAATGGATAAATTCCTCGTCACATACACCCTCCCAAGACTAAAACCAGGAAGAAGTTGAATCTCTGAATAGACCATTAACAGGCTCTGAAATTGAGGCGATAATTAATAGCTTACCAACCAAAAAAAGTCCAGGACCAGACGGATTCGCAGCTGAATTCTACCAGAGGTGCAAGAAGGAGCTGGTACTATTCCTTCTGAAACTATTCCAATCAACAGAAAAACAGGGAATCCTCCCTAACTCATTTAATGAGGCCAGCATCATCCTGATACCAAAGTCTGGCAGAGACACAACAGAAAAAGATAATTTTAGACCAATATCCCTGATGAACATCGATGCAAAAATCCTCAATAAAATACTGGCAAACCGAATCCAGCAACACATCAAAAAGCTTATCCACCATGATCAAGTGAGCTTCATCCCTGGGATGCAAGGCTGGTTCAACATACGCAAATGAATAAACGTAATCCAGCATATAAACAGAACCAATGACAAAAACCACATGATCATCTCGATAGATGCACAAAAGGCCTCTGACAAAATTCAACAGCCCTTCATGCTAAAAACTCTCAATAAATTAGGTATTGATGGGATATATCTCAAAATAATAAGAGCTACTTATGACAAACCCACAGCCAATATCATACTGAATGGGCAAAAACTGGAAGCATTCCCTTTGAAAACTGGCACAAGACAGGGATGCCCTCTCGCACCACTCCTATTCAACATAGTGTTGGAAGTTCTGGCCAGGGCAATCAGGCAGGAGAAGGAAATAAAGGGTATTCAATTAGGAAAAGAGTAAGTCAAATTGTCCTTGTTTGTGGATGACATGATCGTGTATCTAGAAAACGCCATCATCTCAGCCCAAAATCTCCTTAAGCTGATAAGCAACTTCAGCAGTCTCAGGATACAAAATCAATGTGCAAAAATCACAAGCATTCTTATACACCAATAACAGACAAACAGAGAGCCAAATCATGAGTGAACTCCCATTCACAATTGCTTCAAAGAGAATAAAATACCTAGGAATCCAACTTACAAGGGATGTGAAGGACCTCTTCAAGGAGAACTACAAACCACAGCTCAACATAATAAAAGAGGATACAAACAAATGGAAGAACATTCCATGCTCATGGACAGGAAGAGTCAATATCGTGAAAATGGCCATACTGCCCAAGGTAATTTATACATTCAATGCCATCCCCGTCAAGCTACCAATGACTTTCTTCACAGAATTGGAAAAAACTACTTTAAAGTTCATATGGAACCAAAAAAGAGCCCACATTGCCAAGTCAATCCTAAGCCAAAAGAACGAAGCTGGAGGCATCATGCTACCTGACTTCAAACTATACTACTAGGCTACAGTAACGAAAACAGCATGGTACTGGTACCAAAAAAGAGATATAGACCAATGGAACAGAACAGAGCCCTCAGAAATAATGCCACACATCTACAACTATCTGATCTTTGACAAACCTGAGAAAAACAAGCAATGGGGAAAGGATTCCCTATTTAATAAATGGTGCTGGGAAAACTGGCTAGCCATATGTAGAAAGCTGAAACTGGACCCCTTCCTTACACCTTATACAAAAATTAATTCAAGACAGATTAAAGACTTACATGTTAGACCTAAAACCATAAAAACCCTTGACAAAAACCTAGGCGATACCATTCAGGACATAGGCATGGACAAGGACTTCATGTCTAAAACACCAAAAGCAATGGCAACAAAAGCCAAAATTGACAAATGGGATCTAATTAAACTAAAGAGCTTCTGCACAGCAAAAGAAACATCCATCAGAGTGAACAGGCAACCTACAGAATGGGAGAAAAGTTTTGCAATCTACTCATCTGACAAAGGGCTAATATCCAGAATCTGCAAAGAACTCAAGCAAATTCACAAGAAAAATACAAACAACACCATCAAAAAGAGGGCACAGCAAATGAATAGACACTTCTCAAAAGAAGACATTTATGCAGCCATCAGACGCATGAAAAAATGCTCATCATCACTGGCCATCAGAGAAATGCAAATCAAAACCACAATGAGATACCATCTCACACCAGTTAGAATGGCAATCATTAAAAAGTCAGGAAACAACAGGTGCTGGAGAGGATGTGGAGAAATAGGAACACTATTACACTGTTGGTGGGACTGTAAACTAGTTCAACCATTGTGGAAGTCAGTGTGGTGATTCCTCAGGGATCTAGAACTAGAAATACCATTTGACCCAGTGATCCCATTAGTGAGTATATACCCAAAGGATTATAAATCATGCTGCTATAAAGACACATGCACACATATGTTTAATGTGGCAGTATTCACAGTGGCAAAGACTTGGAACCAACCCAAATGTCCAACAATGATAGACTGGATTAAGAAAATGTGGCACATATACACCATGGAATACTATGCAGCCATAAAAAATGATGAGTTCATGTCATTTTTAGGGACATGGATGAAGCTGGAAACCATCATTCTCAGCAAGCTATCGCAAGGACAGAAAACCAAACACCACATGTTCTCACTCATAGGTGGGAATTGAACAATGAGAACACTTGGACACAGGGTGGGGAACATCACACACCGGGGCCTGTTGTGGGGTGGGGGGAGTGGGGAGGGATAGCATTAGGAGATATACCTAATGTAAATGACGATTTAATGGGTGCAACACACCGACATGGACACATGTATACATATGTAACAAACCTGCACATTGTGCACATGTATCCTAAAACTTAAAGTATAATTAAAAAAAAAAAAAAGACAGCATGTGCCAGTTTCTTGTAAAACTACAAATACTCTTACCATAGGATCCAACAACTCCACTCCTTGGTATTAACCCAAAGGAGTTGAAAACTTACATTTCCACAAAAACCTGCACATGGATGTTTACAGAAGCTTTATTCATAATTGCCCAAACTGGGAAGTAACCAAAATATCCTTCAGTAGGTGAATTATAAACTTTGGTACATACAGACAGTGATATATTATTTAGTGCTGAAATGGTATAAATATCAAGCCATGAAAACATGGAGGAAGCTTGAATGCATATTACTAACTGAAAGAAGCCATAATGAAAAAGCTATATACTGTGTGATTCCAATTATATGACATTCTGGAAAAGACAAAACTATGGTGACAGTAAAGAAATCAATGATAGGCAGGAGGGTTGGGTGGGGTGAGGAAGAATGAATAGGTGGAGCACAGAAAATTTTTAGGTAAGTGAAAATACTCTGTATGATACTAAAACAATGGATACGTGTCATTATACATTGTCCAAACCCATAGAATGTGTAACAGCAAGAGTGAACTCTGATGTAAACTGTGGATTTGTATGATGATGCTGTGTCAATATAGGTTCATATACATATAAGACATACCATATATATATCTGTCATACATATGTGACAGCTGCTACTACTACTACATGACTACATAACTACTATAGTATACACAGTGGTCATGGTCTTTTATACACACATATATATTAGTCATGGTAGTTTCATGCATGCACTTTTGCTTGTAGCAAGTATTACAATCTTCATAGGGATGAAACGGAAGGTTTTAAAAAATTTATTAATAATAAGCCATCTTTCTTTCCACCAACATTTACTAAATTACATTAGGTGCTAGGCAATCCTGCACCAAATGATGAGAAACTAAAGGTGGATAATAATTAGCATGTTCTCACATTGAGTGAGGTAAGAGAAGTGGGACAAGAGAAGAGAAGTATATAAATAAACATCTATCTGACACAGTCCAACAGGAACTGAGTAGTGGTTGGTGTAGCACACTTGAATATTAAGAGAAAGCAGTGATTCTGTCTCTGAGATAATTGAGGATGATATAGTTGAGGTTAGCTCTGACTTAGACCTTGAGAAGTAGATAGGAGCTGTACAGTCAGACGTCTAGGATGGCACTACAAGAAGGACCAACATGAGGAAAAGAATGGACATCTAAAAGTACATGTGGTATGTGGTAGGCAGTATATATAAGAGGTTCAGTTTGATATGTCAAGATAAGGGGCAGCAAGGTGATTTGGAGCCAGATTGTAAAGGGCCAATACTACCCTATCATCAGCCCTTAACATGCATTAATGGTCGGGAAGCTGTGAATCATCCCATTGGTTCCTGCTCACTCATTCTTTTCTCTAATTTTATTATTTCTTAGGCAGTTCCATCTGCTGGTCTAGCTTAGATGGTATGCAGATCTGTAGTGAAATAACTCATTGGCGAAGATCATATAAATAAGGTTAGCCTCTGAGAATGAATATAATAAAAAACTGACACACATTGAATAAAATTAACCATCTATAAAAGTAAACCAACACATTTTCTATAAAGGTTGTATAAGGAGCACAAAAAAAATCGTTCAAAGTATAAATATTATAGTCAAACAGATCAAGCTTTGTATCTACTCTTATTAGCCATGCAACTGTGAGTAGTTATTTAACTTCTTGAAGTTTTTTTTTCTGTCTGTAAAGTGGAGCTAATAACTTCTATGCTATGATGTTCTAAGGATTAGAGATAAGTCATGTGAAATTCTAAACATAGTACTCAGCATATGCAAGTGCACAGCATGTAATAGTTCTTATTGTGGTACTTAGTAAAAGTGGCATCAGTTAGCTTTTCCTATGTAACAAAATAACTCAAATTTGGGATTGAAACAATTATTAATTTAGTTCTTGATTCAGGATGTTAGCAATTTGCTTAACTGGGCTATGCTGCATGGTTCTTCTGGCCTCACTTGGTCTTACTCCATCTGTGGTCAAGTTCCAGGTGGGCTAGGGACTGGCTAATCTAGATCAGCCTCAGCTGGATGGCTTGTCGGTGTGTCATGTGGTCTGTCATCCTTCAGGAACCTACGCTGGCTTGTCGTCTTGGTAGGATTTCAAGAGAGTAAGCAGAAAAGCACCAGGCCCCTTCAAGCCTTGGTTTAACTCTGGCACATCATCACCTCTACCATGTTCTACTGATTAAAACAAGTCACAAAATCAGCCCACACCCAAAGGTTGGGTAGATAAATGCCCCCACTTGATGGGAGTCCTTCCAAAGTGGCATGGAAACCAGGAGGGAACAATTTTTTCAAACAATCTACCACGAGAGGGTTGAAGACATAAAATCAACTAGAATCTCTAATGTAAATTGAAAGGATAGGAAATCAATATGGTATAGTCTTGATGTAGTAGAGAGGAACTTGGAATCAAAAGACCTGAGCTTAATCCCTGCCTTTGCTATTGATTAACTTCACCCTGGTAAAGTAATTTAAATTATCCATGCCTCATTATTATCAGTATAAGATTCTCCAAATTCAAGATTGTTGTGGGGGATAAATGAGATAATGTATGTGAAAATCTGTACTAAACTGTAAATACAGAAACAAATATAATGAAAAATTATTTTTTGATATAAAATGTACTTTATAAATTATAAAAGGATCTAGAACCCCTTACCTTTACCATCTATGTGTCCTTATTCTGTCTCTAGAATGTAGAAAGGTACAATATATATTAAAAAATATATTTTAAAAATATATAAAATATATAAACAAATACAACATAACAAATGTCACAGCAGAAAAATGCAAAGGATACTGAGGAATCTCAGAAGAGGAGTGCCAAAGGAAGTCAGAGGAGCAATAGGGCACAGGAGAGGCATCCCAGAAGGCAATGTCTACATGAGAAGCACGGATTTACTACAGAAAATGATCGAAAATTCAAATCCAAATGCTTAGCTGATTAGAAACCATTGTTTTGTCCCTTACCTGCATAAACCAGATTCCTACTTAGATGTCTTGCTTCATTTTTTATGAAACGTAACCATTTGTTTCAAAGTCAGCCAAATTGAACTACCTGAGATTTCTTAAACACAGCATATTCCTTAAATACACCATCCTTTGCTTTTGATCTTGCTGCTCACTCTACCTGGAGTACTCTACCTCCCTGGATTTTTAAATCAATTTCCAATACAGACATACCTCATTTTATTGCAATATTGCTTTTTTTACAAATTGAAGGTTTGTGGCAATCCTGCTTCTAACAAGTCTATTGGTGCCACTTTTCAAACAGCATGCACTCACTTCATGTTTCTATGTTCATATTTTGGTAATTCTTGCAATATTTCAAACTTCTTCATTATTGCTACACCTATTATGATGATCTGTGATTAGTGATCTTTGATATTATTGTTAAGTGTTTTCAGGTGCCACGAACACCCATTGAATATGGAAAACTTAATTGATAAATACTGTGTGTGTTCTGACTGCTACACTGATTGGCAAATCCCTCATTCTGTCAGTCTCTTCCAGCCTCCCTGTTCCCTGAGATGCAACAATATTGAAATTAGGCTATTTAAAGTACTTCATGACTAAAACACGAAAAGCAATGGCAACAAAAAACAAAATTGACAAATGGGATCTAATTAAACTAAAGAGCTTCTGCACAGCAAAAGAAACTACCATCAGAGTGAACAGGCAACCTACAGAATGGGAGAAAATTTTTACAATCTACCCATCTGACAAAGGGCTAATATCCAGAATCTACAAAGAACTTAAACAAATTTACAAGAAAAAATCAAACAACCCCATCAAAAAGTGGGCAAAGGATATGAACAGACACTTCTCAAAAGAAGACATTTATGCAGCCAAAAGACACATGAAAAGATGCTCATCGTCACCAGCCATCAGAGAAATGCAAATCAAAACCACAGTGAGATACCATCTCACACCAGTTAGAATGGCCATCATTAAAAAGTCAGGAAACAACAGGTGCTGGAGAGGATATGGAGAAATAGGAACACTTTTACACTGTTGGTGGGACTGTAAACTAATTCAACCATTGTGGAAGACAGTGTGGCAGTTCCTCAAGGATCTAGAACTAGAAATAGCATTTGACCCAGTGATCCCGTTACTGAGTATATACCCAAAGGATTATAAATCATGCTGCTGTAAAGAGACATGCACACATATGTTTATTGTGGCAGTATTCACAATAGCAGACTTGGAACCAACCCAAATGTCCATCAATGATAGACTGGATTAAGAAAATGTGGAACATATACACCATGGAATACTATGCAGCCATAAAAAATGATGAGTCCATGTCCTTTGTAGGGACATGGATGAAGCTGGAAACCATCATTCTGAGCAAACTATCCCAAGGACAGAAAACCAAACACCGCATATTGTCACTCATAGGTGGGAACTGAACAATGAGAACACTTGGACACAGGGTAGGGAACATCACACACCGGGGCCTGTTGTGGGGTGGGGGGAGTGGGGAGGGATAGCATTAGGAGATATACCTAATGTAAATGACGAGTTAATGGGTGCAGCACACCAACATGGCACATGTATACATATGTAACAAACCTGCACGTTGTGAACATGTACCCTAGAACTTAAAGTATAATAATTAAAAAAAAAAAGAAAATAGGCTATTTAACAACTTAACAATGGCCTCTAAGTGTTCAAGTGAAAGGAAGAGTTGCATGTCTCTCACTTTAATCCAAAGCTAGAAATGATTAAGATTAGTGAGAAAGACATGTTGAAAGCTGAGATAGGGCAAAAGCTAGACCTCTTGTTCCAAATAGTTAGCTAAAGTGTGAATGCAAAGGAAGAGTTTTTGAAGGAAATTAGAAATGTTACTCCAGTGAACACACAAATGATAAGAAAGCAAACAGCCTTATTGCTGGTATGGAGAACATTTTAGTGGTCTAGATAACATTTTAGTGGTCTGGATAGAATGTCAAACCATTCTAGATGCCATTAAGAACATTTGTGAATCATGAGAGGAAGTCAGATGTCTGCATTAACAGGAGTTTGGAAGAAATTGATTGCAAGCCTTGTGAGGGATTCAAGACTTCAGTGGAGGAAGTCACTACAGATTAGAGAAATAGCAAGAGAACAATAATGAGAAGTGGAGCCTAAGGATGTGACTGAATTCCTGCAATCTCATGATAAAACTTGAAGAGATGAGGAGTTACTTCTTATGAATGAGCAAAGAAAGTGGTTGCTTGAGATGAAATCTACTCCTGGTGAAGATGCTGTGAACGTTGTTGAAATAAAAACAAAAGATTCAGAATATTCCATAAACCTATTTGATAAAGCAGTAACTGAGTTTTAGAGATTTGAGAGGATTGAAAGAAGTTCTACTGTGGATAAAATGCCATGAAACAGCATCACATGCTACAGAGAAATCTCTTCTGAAAGGAGGAGTCAATCAATTTAGCAAACTTTATTGTCTTATTTTAAGAAATTGCTACAGCACCCAGGAATTCGATGCCACAGTAAGCTATAATCCCACCACTGCACTCCAGCCTAGGTGACGGAGCAAGACCCTATCTAGAAAAAAAAAAAAAAAAAAGGAGAAAAAAAAAGAGTGAGAAAGAAAATGCTACAGCCTTCAGTAATAACCAGCCTGATCAATCAGCAGCTATCACCATCAAGACATTCCTTTAGCAAAAAGATTATGATTCACCAAAGGCTCAGTTGATTGTAGTGAAAACATACTTTTATGCACTGGGAAACCAAAATATTTGTATGACCTGCTTTATTGTGATATTAGTTTTAGTGCTGTCATCTGGAATCAAACCTGCAATATCTTCGAGGTATACCTCTAAATGTCCATGGATGATTTCATAATTGGCCAGGTGTTCCTGTTGTATGGTGCCTTCCCTGATTCACACAGTTACAAATGATTACCCTTTCTTTTGCTCTCATTTTATCTTAGTTAGTATTTTTTTGTATCAATTTTCATGTTTCCTTTATTATGCCATATGCTTTGACCATTCCTTATACATTTAGACAAAAGGAACAGACATATGATCAAGAGAATTGAGCATGCAAATTACACTCAGAAAGCAAAGCAATTCAGTGTGGTCAAAGCAAAAGTTGCACTATGATCTTGTATAGCCTATTATTTTATCCTGAAATTGGATTTGAAGCCAAAGTGTGATATGAGGAGGTTTGTCTCTTTAGAATACTTTGGCAGATAGTATAGGCTGAAATCAGATATGGGGCAACTAATATGGAATCTTCTGCAGTAATCCAGGGAAGAAATGGTGAGGATCTTAATGCAGTCACAATGAGGAACCTGGAGATATTTGGAAAATAAACTAGAGCAGTACTTCTCAAACTTCCCTGTACTTTAGGACCACCTAGAGAGCCTTGAAAAACTCTGATGCCTGCACCTCACTCCATACAAGGTAACGCAGAATCCTTGGAATTATTATTATTTTTTAACTCTCCAGGTAATTTCAATGCGCAGCCAAGTACTTGGTTAATCACTGGATGTGGGCGACAAAGATAGGTATTCCTAGTTTTCTAATCTGGGACAAAAGAGTGAAACATAAGCATATATAGTGTGGATAAATAAGCAAATTTAGAGTGGAGAAATTTAAGATTGGTTTTGGACAAATGGAAATTAAGTGCTAACAGGTAGTCGTATATGCAATTCTTGCAGTTAGGAAAAAGATGCAGTTTAGAGGTATACACTTTCGAGATTTTCTGCATGTATTAATAGATATTATTTACAGTCATTGCGAATATGATGTCTAGTGAATGCATGTGAAATGAGACTAAAAGAGGACTGTGAGTGGACTCTGGGAGCATCAACATGTGAGAAATTGACAGAGGTAGAAAAAGAACACCAAAAAAAAAAAAAAAAAAGAGGGGAAAAGTAAGTGGTATCTCCAAAGCTCAGTTAGAAGAGGGGTTCAAGAAACTGGAGGTGGTTAGTAGTCTTAAATGCTGAAGAGAGTTTAGTATAGATCTGGGCTGAAAAGTATCTAATATATTTGGTGAGGTCACTGTTAACCTTGGGGAGATCAGTTCCTAAGCATATTGGGGACAGAAACTAAATAAAAATATATTATGGAGTGATCAAAAGGGAAGGAAAAAGCAAGTTACTGTAGCTCCTAGAGTGGTACAGTGGTTGTTTCCTGTTGTGTTGGAAAACATCTCTGATTTTTTATAGAAACTCTTGTATATTGTTTAAATGTTACTTTTCTATATTTGAAATAGTTGTGTAAATAAGACATTTGTCAGCCCCCAAATAAACCAAAAAAAGATGAATTTTTAAATAATTTTAAAAGACAACTTGTAAGCATACTAGTCTCATTTATGACCATTAAATAAGCAATGAACAAATAAAATTAGAAAAGCTTATTATTTTCACCGTAAATGTCTTATAGTCAATGTGTGTATTTCAGGAATATTGCACCAATCTCACTTTCACTAAATTTGAACTAAGACATAAAGGACATCTAAAATTTGAATGTTGTATGGTTAATTAACATTTAATAAACTTATTTTCTTTGTTTAAATGTCTTTGAAAATCAAATGACTCATGCTGTTTTTCCTCATCAATATAATCCCAGTAGTCTTAGGAATGATTTTGTTAAATTGTTTGACAAAACCTAACTTGGCTGCTTGTAATTTATAGTTGTTCACCCCTGTCACTTTGCAGTTTTTCCCTACTAAAAAATTTAGATTGTCTTGAAGCTGAATTGTTGACTGGATTTCCTATGTAGTTCACAGTATGGTTACAGAATACCAAAACAGCATTGTCAATGTGTTTTAAAAAGCATAGACCTGAAGTCAATGGGAATTTGACAAGACAGCCTGCATGTTATTGTAAGCCATTGCAAGTTTTATGTTGTTCTTCACCTTAATTTTTAATGTGTAAACTTTAATGAAATTCAGTTTTTAAAAGCTACTTAATAAAATAATTTTATTTATTCCCTAAGGAAATGGAATTGTCAAAACAAAATAAGTTGACCATTAAATTTGATTCTTTTATTTAAAATTTCAAAGGATGACAGTGGAAGCCATATAGCACTACTTTTTTTTTTTGACAAATAAGCATCTGCACATTGTTTTTCACCTTTGAGATACCTTTTAGAGAGAAAGAAATATGCAAAATTTGATTAGTAAATTATTATACTTTGCATTTTATATGCTTCAAAATGTTAATGTCTCATAGAAATTAGATGTTTACAAAAAGTGTATACATTTTCTTAAGCTGTATTAATTAGCCAAAATGAAAGTCAAAACTATTAAATACTCCAGTTTAAAAGTATTTTCTACGAAGCAGAATTCACTAAAAGAATGGCTTTTCAGGAGCATATCAAATCTTAATGACTTAAGCACTAAAAAGCATCTTGATAAGATGGATCTCAACTCTAAGACAATCTATAAAACCCAATTTCATGTTTTCAGTAATATAAAGGGGACTGTAATCTGTGTTCCAACTTTCTAAATCATCTTGTCCTTTTATTTTTACTAGTTAATCATATTTTTCATAAATATTATCAACACTGATTAAATATATCTGCCTTTTTGACCTCATAATCATACCATGTTCTAGTAAATTTGCTTTCCCTTTCTTCTCTTTCTTCGTTTTTTTTTTTTTTTCAAAGACAAAATCTCATTCTGTTGCCCAGACTGTAGTGCAGAGGTACAGTCATGGCTCACTGAAGCCTCAAAACTCCTGGGCTCAAGCCATCCTCCTGCCTCAGCCTCCTGAGTAGCTGGGATTACAGGCATATGAGCCACCATGCTTGGCCCATTTTTGGAGACTATTTCACATTTTATCTCTTCCTCATAGCACAAACCCGTAACTAGTTCTCTTTACTCTCAGTAAGAGACCTTACATCCTAGTTCATAAAGAAAATGTAGACACCAAGAAGAATGATTTTACTTTTTCCACATCGAATTTAGAAACCTAAATGCATCCATACTTATTTTTTTCTCTCTCTACTCGTCTTCTATCCTGTTAGATAGAAACAATGCCTCTGCCTCTCTTAAAGCCCACTTTCTCCACTTGTACTCTCGATTCATCATCCCCTCTTCCCTTCTCAAGAGCTTCTTTTTCCCAAATCATTTTCACTAGTGTAAAAACATACTCAAATATAGTCCATTAAGAAAACATCATTAGTCCTCCCGTGACCTTGTACAGGCTGCCTTCATTTGTCTTTTAGCTAGCCCAAGAAAACCTTTAGAGAGATTCATGTATTGCCTCTACTTCTTCATATTCTATTCACTCAATTCATTCTAGCCTGACTTTTGTCCTGTCACTTCCCTGAAACCCCTGTTATAAAGGTTACGAATGGTTTTTGTCTCTTCAAATCCAGTGGACACGTTTCTACTCTTTGACGCAGACTTTCAGAAGCATTCATCACGGTTGATTGTTCCTTACTTTTTGGAACACTTCCTTCTCTTGGCACGACATCACACTCTCTTGTGCCCCCAGGTCAGTCCTAGGGCCTTTCTTTTTCTCTATATTATTTTCTTCCTTTTTTGAAGTCATCTAGCCTGGTGACTTCAAATACCATTTTATTTTGAAGTCTCTAAAACTTGCACCTTTATCCTTGACCTCTTTAGTGAATTCTCCACTCATATATCCGGTGGCACAATTGATGTCTTCACTAATGCTATGCTTACTAGACATATTAAATATAAAATATTAAAATTGGACCTCTTCAATACTTTCTTCATTAGGCTTTATTCTATCTCAGTAAATTGTCTACATTCCACAGTTCAGTAGTTCAAGCCAAATATCTAGGATCATTCTTAATTTCTGCTTTTCTCTATGTCTCTCTGAATCTAAGCATTCACCAACTAGAACCTCAGAACTATCCACTTCTCTGTATCTCTGTGGATATTATGAAAGCCACATTATTTCAACATAATCAGACTCCTTGCTTTCACCCTTAACCCACTTATCCTATTCCCTATAGTCACAAGCATCTTTTGAAAATGTACATCAGATTATTTTATCACCCTCCTTTAAACCTTTCTGCGGCCTCCCATTACACCAACAATAAAACCCAATCTCCCACAGGGTTCAGAGCTCCCAGAGATCTGGCTATTGCCTGCTTCTCTCATTTTCTTTCATACTATTCCTGTCCTCTCATGAATCTACAACCACAAAAGCCTTCTTTTTTCCCCTTGAACATACCATGCTCATTCCCACCTCAGTCTTTGCACCTGCAGTTACTTCTACATACCTGGCTGCTTTTACTCACTTCCACATTTTATTTAATGTGAGGTGCCATCTCATCTCTCAGTTTTCAGCTCAGGGAGCTTTTTACTGACCATGTGTCTGACATGCATTTATGTATTCTGGTGATTCTCTGTCATGCTCTCCTCCTCTATTACTACCTTCCTAAAAATAATATTATAAATAGGTCTAACAATTGGAACTGGAAATGGTCCAATTAAAGTATCTTTTTTTAACTCATTATGACATTTTCCTCCCTAAAATGTAAGCTTCAGGAGGGCAGGGACTTCTTTTTCTGTCTTGTTCATCACTTCTGAGTTAGAACAGCTGTTGGCATATAGTGGGGCTCAAGAAATATTGGTTAGAAGTTGAATACACGAAAATGCTAAGTCAGTGTCTCAAGCTCCTTTTTGTGTGCCATTTAATTCCTCTTATATTAGATGCTCAATTTGCTTATTAATCAATTAGGTGACATTGAATCTCCCACCAGACTGTGTAACATAAAATGTAGGATGGGGGAAGACAAAGTTCAAATACTGTGTAGCATCTGGGTTTCACTATCTCTTCATTCAATAATGTTTTAAAATATGAGCCATAAAAATTGAGCACTAGAAATGGCATAAATTAAGTGAAATATTGATATAGAAAAATGTTGCTTTTATTTAAAAATATATTTCATTGGGTATTTATTTCTAATAACATTGCATGATGTTTCACGATATAAAATATCCATCATTCTGTTTTTTTTCTTAGGAAAAAAAATCTGTTCCCTCCTGCTTGATTAAAAACGGAGTACAGCAAAATACTGAAGGGCTTTCTAATTATTAAATAAATATTAAATTATGTCCAATGTCCTTTTACTGTTAATGTCTTTTAGCCTGACTCTTTTAAAAATTGCTATCTCTTTTAATAAAAAGTAAAATTATTTTTTGGTCATCTTTATTTCTCAGAAATAGAATGCTACCACATATTTTCACAAACCATCCTCTGGCTTTAGATAAGGATATTTAGAATCCTTAGACCATTTCACATTTTAAAAATAAATATAAAGTCATTTTTCCTGAAATTTAATTGATTTAAAAAATTGCTTTGAAAATTTCTTCAAAAAATGACAACTTTAGTTTTGCATGTAGTAATTGTCAAGACTGTTAAATCATAGAAACAAGAATGTAAAAATAGAATTTCCTTAAGCCAAAATGTGGTATTTATTAGTTTAAATATGCAGATATGTTAGTGAGGCACCCGGCCTTAAAAGTGGCTGCAAAGGGGATCTCTCTCCATCTTGTGTGTTTGTCTACTTTCTCCTGTCTCTGTTTTATTTTTTCCCAGTGTAGTAAGCTTTGGGATTGGAAAGTGGTTAAATGAGGAATCAGTGATCACCAGCAGCTCTGAATAAACTTCATTCCAGTTTAGTGACCAAGGAGAAAAAAAAAAAAAAAAGTTTTAACTTTCCCAGTTCCACTGAAGGATTTTGATAGAAGCAGAGTAACTAATTCCTATGATTAGTGCAGGTGGGGATACTTTCTCATCTTTCTGGGCAAGAAGATACAGTCTGCTTTCAATGGATAGGGAAAGGAGAACAGGGTAGTGCTTGGCTGCTCAGAGCATACAATGGAAACCACTGCTTACCATAATATATCTCTCCCATCTGTGGTCACCCCTCCCCAGTCAGAGGCTGCCCCACCAGCATTCAGTGGCATGATTCTTGCAATGTCCTGAACAACTCTCTGTATGATATTTATTTCCCTTCATCAAGTCCAATTGTAGTGCCTCATGCTTCTCAGCAACCTACAGGGTGAAAATTAACCAACCTGGCACAGTCAATATAAATTTGAAGCAAAAATAGCTCTGTTAAAATTAAAATTGCCATGTAAAAGAGAGAAACAGTGTTAGTCCCTACTTGAGAGGATATATCTTATCCTACTGTCAAGGCTGCTAAACCTTGCTTCCCTGGTGTGGATTTCTTTGGTCAACCCATCTGCCTGGCTAGATTCAGCCCACGAGAAACGTTTTTCTTGTCCTCTATGGAACCCTGAGAGGGGAGCTGGAGAGGGAGGTGCACATGCTGTGACTGTGCTGATTGAGCAGCCACTTCATAGTTGCATGAGAATGTGAATTGGGGGATTATTTTGTTATGCTAGGAGGTGGGGGTTTTGTGGTTGTTGTTATTGTTTATTTTGTTTTTTTTTTTAAGAAAAAAATTTTCTAAAAATCTATGCCTATTGCTTATCAGTTTCACCACAGGGTAACTAGTATCTAATAGCTAATTTTTTTTTTTCTTCAGTCTGTATCTCCGTATCTGTCTCTGCCCTTGAAGTTCTAGCAATAAGCCTCAGGGCTCTGCCCATTCCCCAGTTGATTTTTCCTTTCAAATAAGGTCCTTAATCTCTCTCTCTCTCTTTTTTTTTTTTTTTTTTGCAAGGAATGCCTACACCAAGAGGTATTAGGTCTAGTCCTGGAAGATCTGGTGCCCTCTTTGATAGTTCTCCCTAATCTTTTTTCTAACTGGAGAGTAGGGCATAGTATCCCTGAGCTCTTAGATCACTTGGAAAGGGCGGAAAGCATCTCTAACTGAAGCTGTGTAATTACATGGTGCCCCTTTTATACTTGCAAATGAAGCCTGGAGTATGACTTCTCACTTTTTTAGCCCCTAGAGAAAAGGCCATGGAACAAGCATTCTTACATTTTTCTCCCCAATTCTGAAAAGCTGTAGTTTCACTAGACGAAAAAAATTGAATCCTAAACTCAATGAACAATAATTTGGCATGCTTAATTTTCCTTCTCTATCCATCATCTACTTTTACTTTCTTCTCTTTGTTCCTCTCTCTAAGGAATCTATTCAAAGTTGCTGTTTCTCCTGGCTTCCATATTTCGGAACGTTGTTCAACCTTTTTGTGACTAATGTTCTGCGAATTTCTCAGTGGCTTTGATTCAGACTCTCAGATCTTTTGCTTCCTTCTTTTTAATTGCTTCTCTAGTTGACCAGTCCTGTGTATTTTAATATCTGATTATTTTTTCATCACCAAGACAGATACCTTAATCAGCCCTAATCACTCTTCACTCTTACTCATATAATCGCCAGCAGTTTTCAATTGTTAATTTTTCGCTTCTCTAACTTATGGTATCCATTTCTACTTTCTTTTTAAAAGGGTTAGCTGATAATGCAACCCCTTGCTCCTAAACCTCTGGTGACCTCATTCATTTATTCTTTCAGTCTTTGATACGTGCCAAATACCATGCTAGTTACTGTAGATAAATGATGACTAATGCAGAGCAGCTCCAGCTTTCATGGTGTTTATAGTCTATCCAGAAAGAAAAAGAAAAAAAAAACTTTAAAGACATGCTTCTTTCCCTGGTTTTTAGAACTCTCTCCAATATGGTCACAACTTTCTATCCTCCTGATGAAAACATTTATCTGACTTTTACAGCATATCTTTGTTTTTTTTTTCTCAAAGTAAATAAAAAAGCTCTATGTAGTGAGAGCACAGTGGCTTTTAGAGGACTCTTACCACTAGACTCTGCAACTTTAAGCTTGGCACAAACTCTTTGTGTCTCAATCTCTTAGTCTTTATTTTTTTATTTTATGGAGATAGAATCTCGCTCTGTTGCCCAGGCCAGAGTGCAGTAATGTAATCATACCTCCCTGTAACCTTGAACACCTGGATTCAAGTGATCCTCCCATCTCAGCTTCCTGAGTGGCTGGGACTACAGGGGCAGGGCACCACACCCAGCTAATTTTTCTATTTTTTTGTGGAGGCAAGGTATTGCTATGTTTCCCAGGTTGGTCATGAATTTCTGGGCTCAAGCGATCTTCCTGCTTTGGCCTCCCAAAGTGCTGGGATTACAGGCGTGAGCTACTGCACCCAGCCTCAATCTCATAGTCTTTAAATGATAATGATAGGAAATAATTACTTACGTGTATCAAGTATTTGCTTTGGGCTAGCAAAACCTAGTGGCTAAAAGCACAGACTCTCGCTCAGTCACACTGCCTGGCTCTGGGTCCTGGCGCTGTTCCTTATCAGCTATATGACTGTCAGGTATCATTGCCTTGGCGTCTTCATCTAAAAAGTGGGGAGAATAACATTGGGAATGAGTAAATAAGTTAATAAAGTAAAAACCATTGAAACAGTGCCAAGCACACTGTAAGAGCTATGTAAGTCTTAGCAATTTCTGTTATTACTTTTCTTTTCTTTTTCTTTTTTTTTGAGACAGAGTCTCGCTCTGTTGCCCAGGCTGGAGTGCAGTGGTGCGATCTTGGCTCACTGCAACTTCCACCTCCTGGTTCAAGCAATTCTCCTGTCTCTGCCTCCCGAGTAGCTGGAATTACAGGCACACGCCACCACACCTGGCTAATTTTTGTGTTTTTAGTAGAGATGGGGTTTTACAATGTTGGCCAGGTTGGTCTCGAACTCCTGACCTCAAGTGATCCACCCGCCTCTGCCTCCCAAAGTATTGGGATTACAAGTGTGAGCCACCGCGCCTGGCCAATTTCTGTTATTACTTTTCTTAATAAGTGGCACGATTATTCATATTTTACCAATCAGGAAACTAAATACTTTTCTCAGGGCCACAAGTAAGTGACAGTGTCAGGGTTCTAACCTGGACATCCTAGTTTCAGAGGAGGCGTTGGTAATTACTACTCTATACAGTCTCCATTATGGGATTTCTGTAATAATGTAGTTAAATAATCAATACATAATAAAATGTAAAACTATAATGCACTATGAATATTTAAGATATTATTATGTATACTATAGTGAGTTATGTTTGAAAGAGACACTATTTTTTTTTCTTTTCCATCACTTAAAACCTTTTCACTATCCCAGTAATTACAAACAACATTTTAATGGCATTGTATAATTAGACAATCCCTTCACGTACATGCATGTATTTACATTGCTACTTTCAGAGGATGGCAAAGCCAGTAAAATCATCTCTATTTTGAAAAAGAGAATGCTGAGGATCAGAAAAGTTAAGTAACTTGCCCAAGTGTTCACAGATAGTAAATGAGAAAATCTCCTAATGTAATTCCAAAGCCCCAAATGTCATCCAGTGTTTTGCTATCCTACCCTGCTATTTTCTAATGATTTATTTTTTAACAGTTTGAAAACTAATTTTATAATACAGTTTACCATTATAAATTTATGTAAATATTAATATATCTTTGTGTACAACTGGATAACTACTTGAACTTATATTCTTTTGTTTTTCTTTTTAAAGATTGTGATTGCTAGCATTATGTGCAGTTACAATAAAAATGACTGGACGGAACTTGCCAAGAAGTCTGAGGTAATGGTTACTTTAGTATATATTTATTTTATTTCTTCTCTCCTATTTTTATTAGTTTTAAATAAAGAGCTGCCATGAGAAACAATACAGTAGAAGTAAAATTGAATTGAAAATGTAACTTAAAACATTTCTATTATAATTTGTTTACCCTGTGTTTTCATTAAAATGATGGAAATGTAAATTTAAAAGGAATTTATTCTATAAAAGCGGTCCCTTGGATTTCACACACTACCTAAAAATCCTTTATTCTCTGAATCCATACACTCTTTATTTGCATGTTAAGCAAATTGTATATTATGATGGATGCCATGATAAAATTTAATTCTACCTTTGAGAGTCTAACTTGATCTTACCTTGCCTTTAGGCAAACTAGTTTGACAGTAAGAGAAGAAATTTTGAATATAAAACTCTTGAATATTTAAAGTATAAAAGGTTCATTTAATACTATTCTAGTTTGAATACAGACATTCATAAAAGAGCAGGACAGAATGCTCCTGAATGGAACACTAGTCAGCAGGTTTTCCATAATATAAATTGAATCCTGCACAAATGCAAACAAGTAACCATGTGCCTTAAATTTGTATTTCAAATAGAAAAATACATACTTAAAATTATACACTTATGTCCATCATGCTGTCATGGAAAATAGTCTGGAGAGTCTTAGCTGGGGTTCCTTGAAAACCTCTCAGTAATGTAGAAGACTAAATCTAACTATACCAATGAACTAATTGACGCTACATTATAAAATATTGCAAAGCTGTCTGTAGTGTTCAAAAATGTTGATTATACATTTTATTTGGATATTTTAAAACTGAGAAGGGAAAAATTACTACTGGGACTTAGAGGGGTGAAATTAAACATGATCAGTAATTGGCCTCATGATCTTCCATGCTGGGTTCATTTGATACATGTATTTACCTAATTGACCATGAAATCTTCCACAGAGCCCGTGCTTGGCATGAGCTTTGCCAATTTTAAGCTGACTATGATGAATGGCTTTATCATGCCGCTTGCTTCTCTGCCTTTCTGTAAGAACAAAATACTTTTCAAAATTATTTTTTTCAATATTAGACATTAATTTTTAAATAGACAAGATTACTTTTTATAAGTCAAAAGCCTTTAATTATAAGCAAACTAGCTAACCTAAAGATATTTTTCACATTTCATATTTTTCTTTAATTTCAGTTTTATTTAATATCACCTTCTAATTACTCTGTAGCAAAAACATAAATAAAAAGAAAGGAAGAAAGAAAAAAAAGAAAGAAGGGAGGAAAAGGTATGCCTTTTGTTCAATCAAAACAGTCTGCGAAATCTCTCCACAGGAGAGCAGTCTACATAAAAAGAGGTTATGATAATGTCAATTAAAAAATAAAAATATTCACTATAATCTTAAGTCTGGACTAGCCCAGGAGATATCATATGAAGGAAGTATCCCCCAGGCCTTCACAGCTTCTAGGAGGGTAGCATTAAGCAGCATGATTTCATCACAGCTCATATGGTAGGCACCCAATAACGTTTTGTAGAATCAGTATTTGGTTTTGGTTTTATGAATATGCTTCAAAACAGGTTAAAACAGATTTCCTTACAATGGAAAAACCCACATTAAAACAAACCAACAAAAACATATTCAAGTCAAAATTACTGTACTACCTAACATGTACATTTCTTTTGGGGTGGTGATATAGGGATGTAAGAAATCAGAGACACCACACCAACGCTGTAGCATGCCAACTGTTTCAAGTTTAGCTAATGCTATGATGTGATGATGTATACTAAACCTTAAGTTTATAAAACTGTCTTTATGGCAGATTAATTCTTGAATTACACAATGGAGAGCTGAGGAAACCTGCTATCAGCTTTTTACTACTTCATCTGAAACAGAAATGACACATATGGAGCAGTAGAGCCTTAGAATGCACATGCATTTCATGTTCTATATTCTTCAACCTGGTTTGAATTTGTCATGTTTTTGAGCACCACAAAGAAGTTTCTACTGCTTGTGTCAAATTAGTAGCATTGTTAGAATCTAGTTAGTTTTCTTGATCCAGGTACTTTATCACAGGCTCTCTTGCTTTTCTGGAACCTTGGTAGTCTACTCCAATTCTTTGCAAAAGAAGATTTATGAAACACCTACTAAGTATAAAGTCCCTGGCTAGCCAAAACAAAGATGAGTAATAGGGAGCAATCAGATATATGCCAAACTGAGCCATTTCTGAAGGTTCACAATGTTCACTTGTAAATGGATCTTTAATCCAGTGTAGTCGATCTTGAATCAATTTCTTTTGTAATTTGTAATCAGCCTTGAAAATAGAGCCCGAGTAAAAGTTAATGTGAAAAAGCTTTATTGAAGTATACAATCTCAGAGCAGTAAGACTGAGGAGAAAAGAAAAATGAGATGGGAAGAAGGGAAAACAAGTGCAATATGGTGCATTCCAGAGCTGGCCACAACTTCACAAGGAAATGGAGCCAATTGCTCAGTCATATGGGACAGGGAATAGCACATCATTTCACAAGATGATAGAATCACCCATTCTCTCATCACTTTCTAGGAAAGGAAGTGGAAGGAATGAGTCTACTGGCTCCTTCAGTCTCCTGTCTCTCACTGGCCCCATTTCACTCCGTAGGGCTCTCCTTTCCTCTGAACTTTTGAGTTGCATGTCCTGCCCCTTCAGGGCAGCTGCTAGGGAAGCTAGATTTGCTAGCATGGGGTGTGGTGCTTCTTCTAAACCCAGAATTGTAGGGGAAGGCCAGAGCCTCCTGATGGGGCCTGGGCACTGGTGCTCCTGGAGCTCTCACTTTGACAGGCTCAGTGGAGGTTGTGACACAACCCACTCTCATCTGGAGGGAGTCTGTGAGAGTGGACAGTTACTATAGGAGATGTGAAGATAGCAACAGGGACTGGGGCTCCCCTTTAACTAGTGGCAAAATTCCTGGGTGACAAGTAGGGCCATCAAATTTGAGGAAGCATATAATTGGCTGTGGTCCAAAATGCATCATTACCAAGTTTAACTACAATAGCTCCACTAATCTTCTTGCTCTCAACCAATCCAAATTGTTTCCATCTTTCCTAATTTCAGAACCCTTAACTTGACCATTAAGTGCTACTTGGCCCCTCCCCTGCCTGCCTCTCCCCATTGTCACTGTGGGTCTGTTTTCTGCATTCCAGATCCCGCTGCCTTTTCCTCCTCCAACACGTTCCCAACTCAGAGCCTTTGCTGTTCCCTTGGCCTGCAATGTTCTCTCTTCCTCAGTCCTGAGCCTCTGGCTACATAGTTTAAACCTCCCTGTCCTATTCTGTAAGACCCTGTCTTCAGAGGCCAGTTGACCAGATAGTTAATGAAGCTTAAGTTTCAGGGCATTTACTTGCATGGGCCACTTGCAAGTCCCTGTACCTAACTCTGTGTTTACAATGTTTGGTTATTGTTTTTTCCTTAAAGAGGGTTTTCCAAATTATTTAAGCATTAGGCTCCCCAAAATCTGGATCTACCTCTGTCTGTGTTTTTCCTCTGTAGCATATAATAAAGTGGTGATTAACAGTTGTGTCATTGGCCACTACTAATAGTTCCTCTGTCCTGCTTGTTAGAAAGCAAGTTCCGTGGGGCTCGAGACCCTTGCATGGTTCACTGCTTAATCCTCAATTCCAAGCACAAGGCTTTCTCTACCAGCAGATATTTGTTGAATGAAGTAAAAAAGAAGTATACAGTTCGAGTATTGCCATGTGACAAACAAAAAGGAAGCCATTACAGAATAAATGGGAAGAATGGTATTTTATTTGGCACCCATGAACTTGAAGTGTTTAAAATCCAGTGATGATGATTTTAAGTCAGGTACCTGATGAGAGATTGCCAAGGTTCTGACCACCTTTGGTAGGAAGAGACAAGGAAGGTCCAGCAGAAAGGCACAGGCATTAAAACCAAGTGACCACACTATTCCTGGCGGGGCCAAAATAAAACACTAAAACACTAACAAGCCAGCTTCCTATCAGTTTCTTTACCTGAATCTGGACAGCAATATGTCATGAATTAAATAGCTGTGAGAGTTAGAAATCCCAAATAGTTTGAGGTAAAAATCAAACAGAGGCACATTACAGAGATATGTAGGACCAGTTGGATGTTAAGTCTCTGAACAGGGACAGTAACAGGACAGAATGGAATCACAGGAGATAGACACGCAGCTGGAGATGAGAGATAGTAACTGACTTTACATCCAGTGGGGCCCAAGCCAAGAGTGTTTTACCTGTCCCAGGTCTATCTCAGAGAGGTTTAAGATCCCAGAGAACTTTAACTCCAGTTTTGGATAGTTGAGACTAGAGGATAGCATTGCTACTTGGAAAGTCAACATCTGACCCCATGTATTCATTTAACAGAAGAAGTTAAGAGGGAATCCAATAATTGTGCCTTTCATGCCCCAGTACAGTACACTGTTCTCACCCTACTTGAGCTCTGATGTCCTTTGCCAGCCCCTATCACCCACGGACGTCTTCCCTTCCCACTTGGACCGTGATATACCGCACCATGCCACTGGCCATGTAGACATCCTTCTGGCTCTGCTCCGCTTAGGCTGTGACATCCCACACTGGGCCCTCATGGCTCCTCCTCAAATGCTCGTGCTCACCTGTCTTGCCCTGCCTGACCAATGACTTTAGAGCTGTATTGATCAGGAAGGTAAGGGAAAGAAAGGAAGAGGTAAGGAAAGAAGGAGAAGAGAGGAGAAATGCTTTGTGCATGATTTCATTGTATATGTTGCACAAGAGTTTGTGGTTTTGCCACCTTAGTTTCTCTGGGTGTTTTTATAAAGTGGTTCAGAGAATTTTAAAAACTATGCCACTGTCATATTCCAAGAATTTCTCAGGGTAGTTTTCCTTTCCCTCCTGAGGTATAGACAATGTAGGACCAGGTGAGTTATCTTAAATCATTTTCATATCAAGGCAGAGGAAGGACAAGTCAGAGGTCTATTTGGATGGATAGATAAGTATTTAGATAGATAGATGATTGATAGGTAGATAGATAAAGTATTTAGATAGATAGTATACACCTTTATAGTATTTACTACATTCCAGAAGTCATTTACTTTTATTTTTTATCACTCCTCTTTAAACTCTTATATATGTTAAAGCTCTTATTTTTCTTTTCTGTTTACTTAAAACTGTAAAAAATAAACTTCCTTTTTTGGCACCTTTCATTTCCTGTGTTAGCCTTGGAAACATTTAAAAATACATCTCCCTAGAACTCTTCTGTGCAAATATCAAATTTATTTATACCTTACAACAACAACTCTGTGACTTAGTTCCACTTTTAAAATATATTTTTATTTTTAATTTTTAATATTTTTTGGAGTTCTACCTTATCTCTGACTTGATGTTTTCCTTTTTTTTTCTTTTTTTGAGGAAACTAAGGCCAAAAGTAGTGAAATAATGTGTTCAAGTTCACACAGCTAGGATGGAATAAAAGTGGGATTCAAACCTATAGTTTGGCTCAGAGTCCACACCATATATATATATATATATATATATATATATATATATATATGTATATATATATATATATATACACACACACACACACACACAAACTCTCTCTCTCTACTGTGTATACATGGATGATAAATAGATAATGTAGGAAATTAGTAACAGTGTATTTCCTATGTCACTGCCATCACTAGGATATTTCATTTTACAACCATTTAGGTGAGGTGGAATAAACTCTGGGTAAGTGACTAAACTAAAAAGCTTGTGACTAACAAGAATCAGAATGCATGCCCAATTTCAGTTAATTTAACATTTCATGCTAATTCAGCAATTAAGGCTTTTTGAATGGTTAGAGTTGCTTGGAAATGGAATTAACTGCCTTTTAAGGTGGTGTGCATCCTGAGACAGGAATTTTCAAGCAGAGGCCACATGAATGTTCCTGTTCTCATGGTGTCACCTTGAACAGCATTGTCTGTTTTTGAGGCTTGGATACACATTTCAAAGGCCTTGCCAGGTGTGTTTGGTGAGTGGGCATTTGTATATGTGTATAATGTTGGGGAAATTATAATAATTAGTCAGTGAAAAAATTTTATATTGAACAGGTGATTTTAAAATATTTTAATTTTTACTTCAAGCTTGGAAGCTGTAAGGATATTGAGCTGTTATGTTTTTCATAACACACTATGACAACTCCAGCCATAAAATAAGTGATTTGTAGTAAATTATAATAGTGGGTATAAATGCAGGTCCTAGACTCAAAATGCTTGAGTTCAAGACCCTACTATCAGCTATAAGCTGTGGGATGTTGGATAAATCACTTGAACTCTTTATGTCTCAGTTTTATCAATTGTAAAGTAGAAATGATGATAATGATGATATATCCTACCTCTTAGAGTTGCTGTGAGGATAAAGTAAGATAAAACATACAAAGGACATAGTAAAGTATCTGGCATATTGTAAATGCTCAATTAATGTAAGCTATTATTGTGTAGTATGGTAGCTAGGTGTAAGTTTGAAATGAAATATGCATAATGTAAATATGTATAAAATTATTATGCAAAGCCTTATTTAATCCAAAATGATGTTGAATTGATTTGCTGTTAATTGCTGCATTTCAGTTAAATAGAGAAGTCTAAAGGAAATATTTGAAGTAACCAGGAAATAATAAGAAACATGTTATAAGTGTATACTTGCACTATACAATCTTTTCACTAAGCTGGTAATTACCGCATGACATGGTTTTGAGACAGGTCATATTATCCACAGTTGACACTTGAGCAGGTGGAGACAAAGAAGATTGACTGACTTGTCCAAATCATCCCCAATTCCTTAGCTACAGGCGTAAGATTAGAACTCAGGGTTCAGCAGGCTGTGCTCATCCATGCTCACTACCAAACCATCAAGGAAAGAGTAGCATGGTTTTCAGCAATTCTCAAATAACATGAAGACCTTTAAAATCAGATTAGGAAAGCAAAACCATAATGAAACCATGTTAAAAACAGGCTCAATGATCAAATGGACTTTAACAAATGTGAAGAAGAAAAAGCAGACTCACTAATGAATAAAGATAGGCAAGACTATCAACCGACTAATGACTAGCTGGAGTTCTTAAATTTGTTGAGGTCCTACTTAAAATTCACAAAGCAGGAAAAAATAGGCTAAAATCTTAAACAATTAGGAAGGAAAGAGAAAGAAGAAACAACTGTTGCCCTAAAGAAAGGTCTGGTGTACTTAGAAAGTAGTGAACTATTTTTTAAGCCTTTGCATGTGATAAACCTGTTAAAATACTCTTGTAACCAATTCAAGCTTCTAGTTGGCCTTACCGAAAAATAAACCGCAGCACTGGAAAAATTATAGAAGTTAGGTAAAAGAATATAAAATTTGAATCAGCTAGTTTATTCCTCCATCTCTAAAATTACTGTAATAACTTTTTTTTTTTTTTTTTTTTGGAACTGGAGTCTCGCTGTGTCACCCAGGCTGGAGTGCAGTGGCATGGTCTCAGCTCACTGCCACCTCCGCCTCCCAGGTTCAAGCGATTCTCCTGCCTCAGCTTCCCAAGTAGCTGGGATTACAGGCACAGGCCGCCACACCCAGCTAATCTTTTGTATTTTGGTAGAGATGGGGTTTCACTGTGTTGCCTGGCTGGTCTTGAAATCCTAAGCTCAGGCAATCCTCCCACTGTGCTAGGATTACAGTTGTGAGCCACTGCACCCGGCCACTATAATAACTTTTTTTTTTTTTTTTTTTTTTTTTTCTGAGACGGAGTCTTGCTCTGTCCCAGGCTGGAGTGCAGTGGTGCGATCTCGGCTTACTGCAAGCTGCGCCTCCTGGGTTCACGCCATTCTCCTGCCTCAGCCTCCTGAGTAGCTGGGACTACAGGCGCCCACCACCATGCCCGGCTAATTTTTGTATTTTTAGTAGAGATGGAGTTTCACTGTGTTAGCCAGGATGATCTCGATCTCCTGACCTCATGATCCGCCCGCCTCGGCCTCCCAAAGTGCTGGGATTACAGGCGTGAGCCACTGTGCCTGGCCTATAATAACTTTTAAAAGTGTTTTGTTTATTCTTCATGTTCTTTACAGAAGACTTCCCATGAATTCTAAGATTCTCAAAGTATTCCAAGAATACTTAGAATGAATTATGTTGTTCATTTATACAAGATCTATTTGTATACCAAGGAATTAATGATTTAAATAAGAAGGATTCCTATTAAGTAATTAAGACAAAACTATCAATACTTCCTATTTCTTAGACAAACTGTTTTTAAGTATGATAATGTTGATTTTCTGTTAAAAACATTTTACATTTTGCTTATTCATTCTAGCTAGCCTACTACATTTTTGTTTGTATGCCTAATCCCAGCGTCAGTTATCCATAATTAGTAAGATTTGTGTCCATAAAAATAGAAGCTATTTAGGAAGGAATAAATGTGATGTCAAACAGATCTGAGTGACAATCTCTACTGTGTCACCTAATAACTAAGCTTGTCATTTAACCTCCCTATGCTTCAGTTCACATGCCTGTAAACTTGGTAGCATAATAATACAAAGATTATGAGAATTAGAGGTAACAAATATAAAACATATAGAGCAGTGAGTGGCCCCTTATGAGCACTCAGTAAATATTTGGTGTGTGATTGTTGTTGTGGTGGTGGTTGTTATATAGACCTTAATTTGAGAGAGAGAGACTATACCTCACAAGATAGCTGTGATGCAGAAAACAATAGTTAACACTTGACAAATGTGACTTGTGTTATCAACGGTGAAAGCCTATTGGTATATAAATAAAGCTTTGCCTTTTCTTTCATTTTCCTTTCTTGTTTAAAGGATTCTGGAGCAGATGCCCTGGAGTTAAATTTATCATGTCCACATGGCATGGGAGAAAGAGGAATGGGCCTGGCCTGTGGGCAGGTAAGGACCTTGACAGCTGCCACTAAGTATGTCAGTGTGACATAACAGGCCCCCGTATGGATAGTTACTATACCTTAGGCAAGGAGATGCATGGATCAGACGACTGGCTAGAGACTTCCAGGTCTGCATTGTTTAAATATTTAGTGTTTAAAAAGTGGAAAATGAGGGAAGCTGAAATTATAGCAACTGTTTAGTTTTATTGGGGAAAATATCACATTATGTGCTTGACAGGAAGTAATATCATAACAAATAGTTTTTAAAAGCGCTGAAGCAGAATTAGCTGATTTCAAATGCAGTGTTCTTTATTCATTCCTGATGCCGATCCAGTTTCCCTGGAGCAATATACTGTACAAAATGCATTGTTCGTAGTGATTTTGTAGTAAATGGGGCACGGCACAAATTGCATTTTACATTTTTTAGCATATGATCATTATTCACTAACTGTGTTTGGGGAGTTGCAAAAAGACTTTGATGCTATTTTTATTTTTGGATACAATAAATGGAACCTTCATACTAAAATACTTTCAAAAGCCTAATGAACAAAATGTGAAATAATATGTTAATATATAGAAAACACTGCATCTTTATGTAACTAGTTAAATGTTGGATGTTAAGGAGCACTGTAAAAACTTAATGCTAAAAAGGTGAGTATTTTGCATCTTATAATTTACCTTTTAAGCCCAGAAGGAAATGATGTGAATTAAATAATGTGAAATGTAGTAATTTCTGACGGATTGTCTAGTCCTGGAAAGTTTATTTTATCTCCATGTCTGGCACAGGGCCTTGTACTTAGTAGGTCCCCAGCTTTTTTTTTTTCTCTCAAGTCATCAAATTGATTTGAATTAAACTCAGAGGCCCTTAATTTGGGAGGGCAAACATTTCTGCTTATTCAAATGAACATAGATTGCTATATTTGTATTAGCATTCAGGAAGAATTTTAAAGTACTTTGTAAATATTTAACATGCAGAATAGATTTGTGACTTAAGGAGAAACCATTTTTATGTAACAACAAGAAAGGAGGGTCTAGTCAAATATTCTTCAAGTGTATTCTCTGTTCCACTCACAACAGGTTGCCCAGAAGATCAGTAACTATGATATATGATAACAGAACCAAGACTCAGAACTATCTAGTATAGGGAAAACATGACATCGAATCGTGACTTTTATGAGTCACATGATTAGATATTAGCATTTAAGTAATGTGATTAAAATGAGAAGGATTCCTTAAAGGATACCTGGAATGGGGGCTGAGTTAGTATTCTTTTCCCATCTCAAGTCAAGATTGTCCCTCCACTCGTTTCACAGTCTCTGAATCTCAGAACCTAAGTATTTTTTAGCTACATGGATAGAAACAGCTATGGAGGTTTTAAATCTATTGATTGCTTTGTTAGGGGAGAGTGCAATTCAGTATTTCTCTCTTACCACAAATACGACAATTATTTTGAAAATGTTGCCCTAGTCCCACCTGAGTTTATTTTTTGGAGTAGGCTTTTGCTATATGAGCACATCTGAATTTACTCAGCCATTAAGTGTCTTAGGTGCATCCTTTCTAGAGAGTTATTTAGCCACATAAAGTTTTGCACAGCCTTTGGCTGAATGAGAATGCCAAATGCTAAAACTTTGCAATCAGAGATATCATTAAGCTTTCTAAAAACTCTTGGAAAACACATGTTCCAAAAACCATGATATCTTGGCTGAAAAAAATTTAGGAACATTTCCATTTCACTTATTAGTTATAATCTCTACAACTGAAACCAATTCTTCATATCAGCCAAGTTTAGAAATTTTCTTTTGAATGATATTCTCTTGTAAATTATATAATTGAAGAATAAAGCTAATTTAATCATTTTTGTTCCAACATATTTTAAATGATTTCTCTGCCTGAGGACACATGAATGTTCCATATTTTAAATAAAGGGAAGGCAGAATATTAGTGCATTTTAAAAAATGCTTTTCTGTGACTCTGACTTTCTGAAGTGAGCACAAACACACTTGGGCTTATTTGCCTTTTCCTCTAGTTCCTTTTACCCCTTCTCTGCCTCCTATTCCCATTGCTTCTCCCTTTACCCCTCTAAGTTCCAAAGTCTTGAACACTTGCCAATTGGTGGGGTGCAGAATTTATACTCAGTGGTGGGGGACTGAAGAGTCATTCTAGTCCCTCTTCCCCATTGCTATGTGATCTTGCATTTCATCTGTTGAAAACTTACTATGTGCTAAGCACAGAGCTGCATGCGTGGTCAGAGCCTGATTAATATTTGCTTCACGAATTAGACATGCTGTGGGTTCCATGGCTAAAATATTTATCTGCCAGAGATACTTTCTTGTTCAGTACACATTCCTCTCTAAATACTTGATTTTTTTCTCCTTTGTCTCAAATATTTTCTCACAAATATTTAATGAGTGAAAAATGCTGCCTTTGTACCTAAGTAATTTGCCTGTGTGTAATCAACATTATATAGATGTAACACTGATATATATATATATATATAAGCTTATATATACACATCTATATAAAATAAGTGATTAAAAATCATGAAATTTATGAAGAGGGAAGGCCGTAATCCATACTCTACAATATTATGGGTTCCATATTTATTTATGAAATTTATGGAAACAGAATCTCAAGCTGACCTTGGGAAATTGCATTGTGTATTCCTGCAAAACAAAGCTTCATATCAAATCTGAAAACACCTCAGCATTGCTAAGTGTTTAAAAGTAGTCTCATGTATTCATTCCATCAGCCATCTGTGTCACCTTTATCAAGCCACTTGCTCTCCTGAAGGATAAGTGTCCATCTCTAAAATATGGGATTTGAACTAAATGATCTTTAAATCTCCTTTAAGCTTTAATTTTCTGTTAATGTTAACATTAAAAATAGCAGGCTACTGTTATTTTTAAACTAACTTTAAAGAGCATTGTTAAAACAAAAACAAAGAAATAAGCAAGTGCATATTGTGTTGCTCTTTTTAAAAAAAAATTTGCTTTAAGTTCTGGGATACATGAGCTGAACGTGCAGGTTTGTTACATAGGTGTATATGTCCCATGGTGGTTTGCTGCACCTATCAACCCATCATCTAGGTTTTAAGCCCTGCATGCATTAGGTATTTGTCCTAATGTTCTCAGCCCTCTGACCCCCCAACCCCCAACAGGCCCCGGTGTGTAATGATGTTTCCCTCCCTGTGTCCATGTGTTCTCGTTGTTCAACTCCCATTTATGAGTGAGAAAGTGGTGTTTTGTTTTCTGTTCCCGCGTTAGTTTGCTGAGAATGATGGCTTCCAGCTTCATCCATGTCCCTGAAAAGCACATAAACTCGACTTTTTATGGCTGCATAGTATTCCATGGTGTATATTGTGGAAGACAGTGTGGTGACTCCTCAAGGATCTAGAACCAGAAATACCATTTGACCCAGCAATCCTATTACTGGGTATATACCCAAAGGATTATAAATCATTTTACTATAAAGACACATGCACACACATGTTTATTGCAGCACTATTTACATAGCGAAGACTTGGAACCAACCCAAATGCCCATCAATGATAGAGTGGATAAAGAAAATATGTTGCTGTTTTTAAAAACACTAACATTTCTATAGCCTGCATTAAGGCAGTATTTTACTTAAGTGATTCTTGTTTTTACTAATGCTTACCCTAACTAATGCTGCTCGCTTTTTGGTATATTTTACTTTGACGAATGAGAATCTAAGCAGCAGTTGCTCAAAAAGGCTATGATTGGTTAAGTGGACATCTTGTACTTAAAGTGGCTAGAATAGAACCCTTGGTCTTTTATACTAGAGGCTGCACTTCCATTTTAGTTAACGGTGTCAATAACCCTGATGCTTAAGCAAAGGTGAAAATATCATTCGGTTTTGGTTGCATTCATTCCAAAGAATCAAAGTTGTATTACAGCATGAAAAATAAAATATGACTCTTCTTTCATTCCCTCCCAACAACCCCCTGAAGCCGGTTGAGTTTTTATTCCATTTTTCACAAAGCAGAGGCCCTCGAGTTTCCCAGGTCAAAGATTTGGTCAGTGGCTTCTAGACCTGCACTTTGATTTGATATTAGCCTGAATAAAGGGAAGTTGTCTAGAACAGTTCCTAATAAGTAGGTATTGCAATATCAATGTTAAGTATCAGTATTGTTAACTGAAAATTAAGTGCAGGATTACATAGGCTCTAAAGTTGTTTTTATAATTCTATTTCATTTCTCTAAATATGTGAAACTACAAGCAAACCTGAATCCACTACTTAGGTTCTGTCTCCTGCGACTCAAGGTGCTTCTCTGGTGTATTAGCATCCAAATGTAAAGTTGTCTACATGCAATTTATATAATTCCATTTTCTGTAACAGCATATTACTTAATAGATTTAATTGTTTTATAACCAATTCTATAAAATTCAGCCAAAATGACACCTTTTTGAGGTCTTCCCCTTTTCCTACATGCTACATGTTCTTACCACATTGAGTACTAACCCTCTTTTAGCCTACTAAAATTATATTACATATTTTACTTCCATCCTGCAGAACCTTCTTACCGAGTTCAGGCTAGTACTGAATAGACCTCGAGTAGGCCTTTGTATTGTTGTGGTTGTTGTGTTTTTAAAATTATTGCCAACAATAGGTGGCAAAAAAATCCTATTATTTCTGTTAAAATAATGACAAGATATGGCCTTCCCTGGCCTGCATTGTCATGCAACAATAACAAGGTAGACCTTAACTAGGCTCCTCTGACACTGTTTCTGGTACATGTGAATAGTAGCAAACATTTGACTAAGAATATGTGCTCATTCTCAAACATGAATTTGACCAGTATATATCTTTCTGATTCGCCTTTTAATATCAAGACCAACCTTCCCCAGGAGTTCTACTGAACCTCTGAGTTCCTGACATTGTTGTCTTTGGGCTGCCTTCTTTGGCCAGCAGTACCTTTAATTCTTAGACCTTCCATCAGCTCTCAAAAGAAAAATAGTTGCCCAGGAGCTGTAAATGGAGTGAGATATGTGGTAAGAGGCCTTGCCTTCCATATGGCAATAAAGAAGAGCAAGACGCAGCATGCTCCACAGGACTTCTCAATGCTAGTCATATAATCCTCTTGGAATGATTTTCTTTTTCCTGCCATCAGAAAACCTAAAGCTGCTTACTTCTTTTCCTTGAGTTGATGACGGGGCATAGTAAAGCACAGAATTTTGTGACTGAGAAGAACCTTAAAGATTTTCCAATTCATCTCCCTTATATACAGGATAGGAATTAAGGACCGGAAAAGTGCCTAATCTGCCTTAGCCTAAGGTAACCAAGTAGCAAGTCCCACAGCTTTAGTGCCTTTGTTACTGACCCCTGTCTAGTGCTCTGTCTAGTATTCCCAACTGTATTATTTTGGTGTATCAAAGTTTCTGGTCAAGCAGGAAAAGTCAATGCATTGCCCTGGCTACTCCCTACTATACCTTTTTGCATACAATTATTATTCCTTCTGCTTGGAATTTATACCTTCTCAGCTGGAATTATCCAAATGGAAATCACCTCTCTAATTCTATTTCAAATGACATTCTAATTCATGAGCTGGGTGTATATTATCAGTTAATCAAAGTTTCCGTGAGGAAGGAAGAAGAATATATGTGAAAGGGTTTAAAGATAGAAACCCAGTGCATACTCACATTTGAATCTGTAGTGACCTAGAGCTTGAATCACTGTCAAAGAATTTGATTTCTTTACCTAACAGTTCCAAGAGGCTACAAAGATGTTATTTCCCTAGCCCTCGATGGATTCCAATTGTTCAGTGGTTTGAGTGCCTTCATTGTAGGTATGATTGCTAAAGAGTGAACAACTATTTAGTGTACACTCATTTAGTAATGATTTCTTTGGATAGAAAGTTCAAAAATGATAGTATAATCAGAGAGAAGACTGCCGTAGCTTTACAGGCAAATAAGGACCTGAACAAAGATGACAATACCACTGCTATCATCTGTTATATCTTGCCACCTCACAGTCCCCTTCCTGCGTTTAATCATATTGTTCAATTCTATGCATAGAATTTTTAAATATTAGAATGTTCAACTCAGACAGTCCAAACATTAGTTTTGTCATCAGGGAGATGTATGAAGTCCTGCTTTCATGACGATTTAGCTAAGCAAGAATAAAAGGTTTAAAAGTGGTAAACCTTAAAATTGATTTTTAAAGATTATTACTCCAAATACCACCCAGAGCAATACTTTGATAATTCTTTCACGATCTGTTCTATGTTCAAACTTAATTTGCACAAAACTGTATGTTTTTTTTTAAAAAAAGAGAGAGGCTTTGTTTCTGTTTCAACATGCCAGCATTTTTTCATTAGACATTAACCACAGATTATTACTCTTACCCTTGCCAGAAAGCAGACGTCTGTCACCAAGAAGAGAATCCAAACCAAGTGTGAGGACCACAGTGCCCCAGATGTGCTAGAATTTCCCCTGGGAAATAAAGTCTTCCTTCAGCAGCTGGCTTAGCAGACCCTCTATCTCATATGCAATGCAGTGTCCAGGGAGCAATGACCACAGCCCTGCTTGGATCAGACCCCCATAGATGTCTGTGGAGGAGACAATATGAAGACAGTCTTTTAAAACCAAAACAGCTGAAAAGTCATAGTATTTTCCATATTTCCCAGAGTTGAAACTCAGGAGTTTGGGAGTATAAGAAATCCCAAAGGTTAGAGAAAAGAATGTGGGAGCCCCAGCACTTGTAAAATACAACAAACTTAAGCCACTGTAGCCTCCCTGGCATCTCATGGAGAATCTAAGGTGAGGATCACTGCTGAGTTCTGTTCGCTTTTTGATACTGATTAGGTATGTGCTCCTGAGACATCTTCTGCAGGTTCTTGATTCTTCTCATTCCTTGTGACTTAAGCCTCTATGAGCTATGTATGTGGAGAATTATCCTGAATGGGATGTTTAGTTATGCCGGAATCAGCATGGACACATGTAGGTTTGGGCTAGAGAGCTGGAACTCCAGGTCTATGATTTGACTTGATAAGTATGGGATAGACTAGGTTGGCCTCAGTGGGATGATCCCCTGAGGCATCACTTTTATGGGTTTGAAAATCATTGCACTGTGAAATAACATAGTTCCGTGAAGAAACATGAGAAATGACTGTGTGGTATAAGCTTCTGCAAAAGTGACTAAAATCCAATGTTAGCCATATTCATTGGATTCATCCTATTTTATTTTCCTCATAGCATTATAATTTTTGAAGTTCTTTAAAATAAATTATCCACTTGTTTATGAGAAAAACTATCTCTAATCAAAAAAAATCTGCTTTATACTATATTATGTTGCCCAACTTTTTATTTGATTTTAATTCTCAGCCATTTGATAGACGTGGGTGCTTACATAAGTAGATAAACTACAGGAAATCTGTAAGAGACATTTATGTAACTGCCAATATTTTGCCTACAGCTGGTTCTCTATGAGTTTTTCAATTATAGTTATTAATGTTGGTAATGATATAAATTTTTTTGCTGCTTTTAAAAGTTGTAATTTTTTTAGTCGAAAGCAATACCGTTTAAATCTAACTGAATTATCAGTTCTAGGTCAGGAAATATTGTTGTTTTTGTGTAGCCCAACCATTATGTGGCAGTAAAAAACATTACATATAGGCCAGGCATGGTGGCTCATGACTGTATGCCAGCACTTTAGGAGGCTGAGGCAGGAAGATTGCTTGAGCTAAGGAGTTTGAGACCAGCCTGGGCTACATGGCGAAACCCCGTGTCTGCTAAAAACACACACAAAAAAATTAGCTGGATGTGGTGGTGTGCACCTGTGTTTCCAGCTACTTGGGGGACTGAGGTGGGAGGATCACTTGAGCCTGAGAGGCGGAGGTTGCGGTGAACTGAGATCACACAACTGCACTCCAGCCTAGGGAATGTTATGGGAAAAACAGCTAACTATGTATTTTTTAACTTACTTGGTTTTTATTGTTCTCATTTGTTTTATTCCAGAAATAAGCAGCAAAAGTATTTTTTTAAGTTTTTTAAAAATCACCCTCAAATATTTGTTCACATCACAGTGAGTTTGAGAAATATAGCAGAATTCTCTATGTATTTGTTGACTATAGCATAAGGATGAAATAAAAATGTCATAAAGAGAGACAGAGACAGAGGTGAGATGGAGGAGAGGCTATGGTCTTAGTTCATGATTTCATGAAGAGTTCAGGTAATGTAATGTCACAGAAGAATAATAGAGATCGTCAGGGCAGAGTAGAGACAAGGTGGGAAACCAAGATTGCTAAGAAATGAATATTGGCAGCAAAAGGGAGGGTCTAGTTATGTGATCTGACTGGCCTAGAATATTGGAAGAACTGGTGGACAAGACTGAGTCATGTATTAGAAGCCACAAATGACTCGAGAGTAAAGGAGACTGCATATCAGGCTAAAAAGCAATATTGGACCAGAAAACTAGTAAGTACTCAGCGGCTGAGAGTAGAGGCAACAGAGTTCAAGATAAGGCAAGAGAGAAGATAAGGAATAAGACAAATTAAATGACGGTATCAGAGGCACCACCTTCACAAAGACCTTAAAATTAAGGTACTTCTACCGCAGAGAGAAATTTGTACATGCTTCCTGCTGAGGTAGAGTCAGTCTTTTATGGTGCAGTCAGTTTAAGGTTTCCAACTGCGATAGGTGAGCTGTCAGGAAGGAGGCGTATGGATTTGCCTGACTAGAGAAGGAGATAAGGTAAGTCAAGGAAAATAAAGTTATTAAAATTACGGCATTTTACAACTTAGGAGTATTGGCTGAAGCCTGAAGGCTCTGTGCCTTTTGTCATGATCATTGGGGAAGCCATATTCTCTGAGAACTATTACAACCCCCCAGACAAACATGAGGTGGTGCTTATTGATAATCACAGATTTTATACCAACATGAAGTCTCTCTTGACATTGTTTATATTGCAGAGATCTTATTGAAAATTTTGTTTTATACCTAACTTTGTTTTTGTTCTCTCACCAAAAGCACTTTAAGTATCAGTATGCTTAATGAATATATGTACTGTACAAAAAAAAGTTTTGTTTAAGGAAAAATCAATTTAAAGCATGAATTACAATTTTACTCTCTTTGAGATGTCTTAAACATCTTTGACTCTTTCCTCATGTTATTTGTTATTTATTTTTTTCTAGGATTGATTGCTTGAGTTTTTGCCCCTTTCTCCCTATTTGTTGCTACTGGGTCTATTCAGTTTTGAAAGTCCTCATAGATAGGTTGCAAATTCCATTAACCTTAGTATGTGTTCATGATTCATCAGAAAAGAACATGCAGCTTTCTTCTCTTATTTGTAAAATGTCTAACCCTCTATTAAGTGAGTGGAAAGCTTTGTTGCAATTTTCCTTTGCCAACTTTTTTTCTTTCCTTGACCACACCAAAACTGTAAACAGCATGGCAGGCTTGGCACTCCTGTTTTTCCTGTAACTGTGTTTTGGGTAACATGGAAGAAATTGATATATGAAGGGATAACAGTATCTTTTCTACTATCTATATAGATATAGATATAGATATCATGGAATACTACTCAGCCATAGAAAGAATGAAATAATGCCTTTTGTAGCAACATGGATGGAACTAGAGGTCATTATCATTTTTATACGTATAATTTAAATTCTAGGTTACATGTGCACAACGTGCAGGTTTGTTACATGGGTATACATGTGCCATGTTGGTTTGCTGCACCCATCATCTCATCATTTACATTAGGTATTTCTCTAATGCTGTCCCTCCCCCTGCTCCCCACCCCATGACAGGCCCTGGGGTGTGATGTTCCCCATCCTGTGTCCAAGTGTTCTCATTGTTAAATTCCCACCTATGAGTGAGAACACACAGTGTTTGGTTTTTTGTCCTTGTGCTAGTTTGCTCAGAATGATGGTTTCCAGCTGTATCCATGATCCTGCAAAGGACATGAACTCATCCTTTTTTTATGGCTACATAGTATCCATGGTGTATATGTGCCACATTTTCTTAATCCAGCCTATCATTGATGGACCTTTGGGCTGCTTCCAAGTTTTTGCTATTGTGAATAGTGCTACAATAAACATATGTGTGCATGTGTCTCTATAGTAGCATGATTTATAATCCTTTTTGTATATACCCAGTAATGGGATCTCTGGGTCAAATGATATTTCTAGTTCTAGATCCTTGACAAATCGCCACACTGTCTACCACAATGATTGAACTAGTTTACAGTCCCACCAACAGTATAAAAGCATTCCTATTCCTCCACATCCTCTCCAGCATCTGTTGTTTCCTGACTTTTTAATGATGGGCATTCTAACTGGCATGAGATGGTATCTCATTGTGGTTTTGATTTGCATTTCTCTGATGACCAGTGATGATGAGCATTTTTTCATGTGTCTGTGGCTACATAAGTGTCTTCTTTTGAGAAATGTCTGTTCATATCCTTTGCCCACCTTTTGATGGGGTTGTATGTTTTTTTCTTGTAAATTTGTTTAAGTTCTTGTAGATTCTGGTTATTAGCCCTTTGTCAGATGGGTAGATTGCAAAAATTTTCTCCCATTCTGTAGGTTGTCTGTTCACTCTGATGGTAATTTATTTTGCTGTGCAGAAGCTCTTTAGTTTAATTAGATCCCATTTGTCAATTTTGACTTTTGTTGCCATTGCTTTTGGTGTTTTAGACATGAAGTCCTTTCCCATGCCTGTGTCCTGATTGGTATTGCCTAGGTTTTCTTCTAGGGTTTTTATGGTTTTAGGTCTAACATGTGAGTCTTTAATCCATCTTGAATTAATTTTTGTGTAAGGTGTAAGGAAGGGATCCAGTTTCAGCTTCCTACATATGGCTAGCCAGTTTTCCCAGAACCATTTATTAAATAAGGAATCCTTTCCTCATTTCTTGTTTTTGTCAGGTTTGTCAAAGATCAGATGGTTGTAGTTGTGTGATGTTATTTCTGAGTCTCTGTTCTGTTCCATTGGTCTATATATCTCTTTTGGTACCAGTATCATGCTGTCTTGGTTACTGTAGCCTTGTAATATAGTTTGAAGTCAGGTAGTGTGATGCCTCCAGCTTTGTTCTTTTTGCTTAGGATTGTCTTACCTATGTGGGCTCTTTTTTGGTTCCATATGAACTTTAAAGTAGTTTTTTCCAATTCTGTGAAGAAAGTCATTGATAGCTTGATGGGGATGGCATTGATTCTATGAATTACCTTGTGCAGTATGGCCATTTTCACGATATTGATTCTTCCTATCCCTGAGCATGGAATGTTCTTCCATTTGTTTGTGTCCTCTTTTATTTCATTGAGCAGTGGTTTGTAGTTCTCCTTGAAGAGGTCCTTCAGATCCCTCGTAAGTTGCATTCCTAGGTATTTTATTCTCTGTAGCAATCGTGAATGGGAGTTCACTCATGATTTGGCTCTCTGTTTGTCTGTTATTGGCGTATTGGAATGCTTGTGATTTTTGCACATTGATTTTGTATCCTGAGACTTTGCTGAAGTTGCTTATCAGCTTAAAGAGATTTTGGGCTGAGACGATGGGGTTTTCTGAATATACAATCATGTCATCTACAAACAGGGACAATTGGACTTCCTCTTTTCCTAATTGAATGCCCTTTATTTCTTTCTCTTGCCTGATGGCCCTGGCCAGAACTTCCAACACTATGTTGAATAGGAGTGGTGAGAGAGGGCATCCCTGTCTTGTGCCAGTTTTCAAAGGGAATGCTTCCAGTTTTTGCCCAATACCTAATTTATTGAGAGTTTTTAGCATGAAGGCTGTTCAATTTTGTTGAAGGCCTTTTATGCATCTATTGAGATAATCATATGGTTTTTGTCATTGGTTCTCTTTATGTGATGGATTACATTTATTGATTTGCGTATGTTGAACCAGGCTTGCATGCCAGGGATGAAGTTGACTTGATCGTGGTGGATAAGCTTTTTGATGTGCTGCTGGATTCGCTTTGCCAGTATTTTACTGAGGATTTTTGCATCGATGTTCATCAGGGTTTTTGGTCTAAAATTCTCTTTTTTTGTTGTGTCTCTGCCAGGCTTTGGTATCAGGATAATGCTGGCCTCATAAGATGAGTTACGGAGGATTCCCTCATTTTCTATTGATTGGAATAGTTTCAGAAGGAATGGTATCAACTCCTCTTTGTACCTCTGGTAGAATTCGGCTGTGAATCTGTCTGGTCCTGGACTTTTTTTGGTTGGTAGGCTATTAATTATTGCCTCAATTTCAGAGCCTGTTATTGGTCTATTCAGAGATTCATCTTCTTCCTGGTTTAGTCTTGAGAGAGTGTATGTGTCCAGGAATTTATCCATTTCTTCTAGAATTTCTAGTTTACTTGGTAGAGACGTTTATAGTATTCTCTGATGGTGGTTTGTATTTCTATGGGATCCGTGGTGATATCTCCTTTATCATTTATTATTGCGTCTGTTGGATTCTTCTCTCTCTTCTTCTTTATTAGTCTTGCTAGAGTTCTATCAATTTTGTTGATCTTTTCAAAAAGCCAGATCCTGGATTCATTGATTTTTTTAAGGGTATTTTGTGTCTCTATCTCCTTCAGTTCTGCTCTGATCTTAGTTATTTCTTGCCTTCTGATAGCTTTTGAATTTGTTTGCTCTTGCTTCTCTAGTTCTTTTAATTGTGATGTTAGGGTGTCAATTTTAGATCTTTCCTGCTTTCTCTTGTGGGCATTTAATGCTATAAATTTCTCTCTACACACTGCTTTAAATGTGTCCCAGAGATTCTGGTACATTGTGTCTTTGTTCTCATTGGTTTCAAAGAACATCTTTATTTCTGCCTTAATTTCGTTATTTACCCAGTAGTCATTCAGGAGCATGTTGTTCAGTTTCCATGTAGTTGTGCAATTTTGAATGAGTTTCTTAATCCTGAGTTCTAATTTGATTGCACTGTGGTCTGAGAGACAGTTTGTTGTGATTTCTCTTCTTTTCCATTTGCTGAGGAGTGCTTTACTTCCAACTATGTGGTCGATTTTGGAATTAGTGTGATGTGGTGCTGAGAAGAATGTATATTCTGTTGATTTGGGGTGGAGAGTTCTGTAGATGTCTATTAGGTCTGCTTGGTGCACAGCTGAGTTCAAGTCCTGGATATCCTTGTTAACCTTCTGTCTCATTGATCTGTCTAATATTGACAGTGGACAGTGGGGTGTTAAAATCTCCCATTATTATTGTGTGGGAGTCTAAGTTTCTTTGTAGGTCTCTAAGGACTTGCTTTATGAATCTGGGTGCTCCTGTATTGGGTGCATATTTATTTAGGTTAGTTAGCTCTTCTTGTTAAATTGATCCCTTTACCATCACATAATGGTCTCTTTTGATCTTTGTTGGTTTAAAGTCTATTTTATCAGATACTATTATTGCAACCTCTGCTTTTTTTTTTTTTTTTTTTGCTTTCCAGTTGCTTGGTAGATCTTCCTCCATCCCTTTATTTGAGCCTGTGTGTGTCTTTGCATGTGAGATGGGTCTCCTGAATACAGCACACTGATGGGTCTTGAATATCCAGTTTGCCAGT
This sequence comes from Pan paniscus, assembly GCF_029289425.2. Lineage (NCBI taxonomy): Eukaryota > Metazoa > Chordata > Mammalia > Primates > Hominidae > Pan > Pan paniscus. Next base: position 129,671,973 of record NC_073249.2, read on the forward strand.
CCGTGTCTTTTAATTGGAACATTTAGCCCATTTACATTTAAGGTTAATATTGTTATGTGTGAATTTGATCCTGTCATTATGATGTTAGCTGGTTATTTTGCCTGTTACTTGATGCAGTTTCTTCCTAGCATCGATGGTCTTTACAATTTGGCATATTTTTGCAGTGGCTGGTACTGGTTGTTCCTTTCCATGTTTAGTGCTTCCTTCAGTAGCTCTTGTAAGGCAGGCCTGCTGGTGACAAAATCTCTCAGCATTTGCTTGTCTGTAAATGATTTTATTTCTCCTTCACTTATGAAGCTTAGTTTGGCTGGATATGAAATTCTGGGTTGAAAATTCTTTTCTTTAAGAATGTTGTATATTGGCCCCCACTCTCTTCTGGCTTGTAGAGTTTCTGCTGAGAGATCCACTGTTAGTCTGATAGACTTCCCTTTGTTGGTAACCCGACCTTTCTCTCTGACTGCCCTTAACATTTTTTCCTTCACTTCAACCTTGGTGAATCTGACAATTTTGTGTCTTGGAGTTGCTCTTCTCAAGGAGTATCTTTGTAGTGTTCTCTCTATTTCCTGAATTTGAATGTTGGCCTGCCTTGCTAGGTTGGGGAAATTCTCCTGGAAAATATCCTGAAGAGTGTTTTCCAACTTGGTTCCATTCTCCCCATCACTTTCAGGTACACCAATCAAATGTAGATTTGATATTTTCACAGAGTCCCATATTTCTTGGAGGCTTTGTTCGTTTCTTTTCACTTTTTTTTCCTCTAAACTTCTTGCTTTATTTCATTAATTTGATCTTCAATCACTGATACCCTTTCTTCCACTTGATCAAATTGGCTATTGAAGCTTGTGCATGTGTCACGTAGTTCTCGTGTCATGGTTTTCAACTCCATCAGATCATTTAAGTTTTTCTCCACACTGTTTATTCTAGTTAGCCATTCATCTAATCTTTTTTCAAGGTTTTAAGCTTCCGTGTGATGGGTTCGAACATCCTCCTTTAGCTCAGAGAAGTTTGTTATTACCAACCTTCTGAAGCCTACTTCTGTCAACTTGTCAAAATCATTCTCCATCCAGCTTTTTTCTGTTGCTGCCGAGGAGCTATGATCCTTTGTAGGAGAAGAGGCGCTCTGGTTTTTAGAATTTTCAGCTTTTCTCTTCTGGTTTCTCCCCATCTTTGTGGTTTTATCTACCTTTGGTCTTTAATGTTGGTGACCTACAGATGGGGTTTTGGTGTAGATGTCCTTTTTGTTGATGTTGATGCTATTCCTTTCTGTTTGTTAGTTTTCCTTCTAACAGTCAGGTCCCTCAGCTACAGGTCTGTTGGAGTTTGCTGGAGCTCCACTCCAGACCCTGTTTGCCTGGGTGTCACCAGCGGAGGCTGCAGAACAGCAAATATTGCAGAACAGCAAATATTGCTACCTGATCCTTCCTCTGGAAGCTTCGTCCCAGAGGGGAAGCTGCCTATATGTGGTGTCTGTTGGCCCCTACTGAGAGGTGTCTCCCAGTTAGGCTACACGGGCATCAGGGGCCGACTTGAGGATGCAGCCTGTCCTTTCTCTGAACTCAGACACCATGCTGGGAGAACCACTGCTCTCTTCAGAGCTGTCAGACCGGGATGTTTAAGTCTGCAGAAGTTTCTGCTGCATTTTGTTCAGCTATGCCCTGCCCCCAGAGGTGGAGACCACAGAGGCAGCCAGCCTTGCTGAGCTGTGGTGGGCTCCACCGAGTTCTAGCTTCCCCAGCTGCTATGTTTACTTATTCAAGCCTCAGCAATGGCAGATGCCCGTCCACCTGCCAGGCTGCTGCCTCGTAGGTCGATCTCAGACTGCTGCGCTAGCAGTAAGCAAGGCTCCTTGGGCTTGGAATCCACTGAGCCATGCGCAGGATATAATCTCCTGGTGTGCCATTTGCTAAGACCATTGGAAAAGCGCAGTATTTGGGTGGGAGTGTCCTGGTTTTCCAGGTGCCATCTCTCACGGCATCCCTTGGCTAGGAAAGGGAAATCCCCCAACCCCTTGTGCTTCCCGAGTGAGGTGACGCCCCCACTGCTTCAGCTCATCCTCAATGGGCTGCACCCACTGTCCAACTGGTCCCAATGAGATGAACCAGGTACCTCAGCTGGAAATGCAGAAATCACCCATCTTCTGCATTGATCATGCTGGAAGCTGCAGATTGGAGCTGTTCCTATTCAGCCATCTCAGAATGGAATCCTAGAGGTCATTATCTTAATTGAAATAACTCAGAAACAGAAACATATTCTCACTCATAAGCAGGAGCTAAATAATTTGTACACGTGGACAAAGACAATGGAATAATAGTCACTGGAGACTCAGAAGGGTGGAAGGGTGGAAAAGGGTTAAGGTATGATAAACTACTTAATGGGTACAATATGCAGTATTTGGGTGAAGGCTATACAAAAAACTCAGATTTCACCAGTATGCAATATATCCATGTAACAAAACTGCATTTGTATCCCGTAAGTCTATTTTAAAAAGATAGTACTGGAAGTCCTTACCAGACCAATCAAGCAAGAGCCTTACCAAACCAATCAAGCAAGAGAAAGAAATTAAATGCATGCAAATAGGAAAAGAAGAAGTCAAATTGTTGCTGTTTACTAACATGATCTTATATGTAGAAAATACTAAGGATTCCACCAAAAAAAAAAAAAACACTGTTAGAACTAATAAATTAACACAGCACAGTTGCAGCATACAAAATCAATAAACAAAAATCAATGATGTTTCTGTACATTAACAATGAACTATATGAAAAAGAAATCAAAAGGAATCCATTTAACCAAGGAGGTGAGAAACTTACCCATATACTAAAAACTGTAAAACATGATGAAAGCAATTGAAAAAGATACAAAAACAAATATATCTTGTGTTCATGGATTAGAAGAATTGGTTTGTTAAAATGTTCATATTATCTCCCAAAGCAATCTACACAATCAGTGTAATACCTATGAAAATTTAATATAGTTTTTCATAGAAATAGAAAATATAATTCTAAAATGTGTATGGAACTGCAAAAAAACCCTGAATAGCCAAGTCAGTCCAAGCAAAAAGAACAAAGCTATGGACATCATACTAACTGATTCTGAACTCTACCACCAAGTGATGTTAGTTAAACAGCATGATGTTGGCATAAAAATAGACTAATTGACCAGTGGAACGGAATGGAAAACTCAGCAGTGAACCTATTCATATAAAGTCAATTGATGTTAAGCAAGGGTGCCAAGTATAACCATTGGAAAAAGGACATCTTTTCATTAAAGGGTGTTGTGAAAACTGTATATCCATGTGCAGAAGAATGAAATTAGATCATTATCTCACAGCATTAACAGAAATATTATCAAATGGATTAAAGAGGTAAATGTAAGACCTTAAACTGTAAAACTACTAGAAGAAAATATAGGAGAAAAAGTGCACAATATTGGTCTAGATAATGATTTTTTAATTTTTTAATTGCTGGAGCTCCACTCCAGACCCTGTTTGCCTGGGTGTCACCAGCGGAGGCTGCAGAACAGCAAATATTGCAGAACAGCAAATATTGCTACCTGATCACAGGCAACAAGTGCAAAAATAGACAAATTGGATTACATCAAAATAAAAAGCTTCTGCACAGCAAAGGAAACAATTAACAGAGTGAAGAAGCAACCCATGGATTGGAAGAAAATATTTTTGGGCCATAAATCTGATAAGGGGTTAATATCAAATATATATAAGGAGATTAAACAACTCTTTGGAAAGAAAAGAAATAGTTTGAATAAAAAATGAGCAAGGGAGCTGAATAGACATTTCTTAAAAGAAATAACACAAATGACCAATAGGCATATGAAAAAATGCTCAACATTGGTGATCACTAGGTAAATGCAAATTAAAACCACAGTGAGATATCACTCACACCTGTCAGAATGGCTGTTATCAAAAAGACAGCAGATAATAAGTGTTGGAGAAGATGCAGAGAAAAGGGAGCCCTGGCACGCTGTTGGTGGAAATGTAAATTAGTATACTTTTTATGGAAACATTATAAAAGTTCCCCAGAAAACTAAAAGTAGAATTACCATATGATCCAACAATCCTACTTCTGGGTATTTATGCAATAGATTTGAAATCAGTTTGTCAAAGAAATGTCTGCATGCCTATCTATGTTCCTTGCAGTACTATTCACAATAGGCAACTTATGGAATCAACCTAAGTGTCTATCAGCAGATGAATGGATAAAGAAAATATGGTATATATACACAATGGACTACTATTCAGCCTTAAAAAAGAAAGAAATTGTGTCACTTGCAACAATATGACTGGAACTAGAGAACATGTTACGTGAAGGAAGGCAGGCCTAGAGAGACAAATATTGCATATTCTCTTACATGTGGACTCTAAAACAATGAAACAATCTAAAACTAAAGAAACAGAAAGTAGAATGGTGGTTACCAGAGGCTCGGGGTGGGGAGAATAGGGAGAAGATGGTCAAAGAATAGGGAGGGATGGTGAAAGGATGTAAAGCCTCAATTAGACAGGAATAATAAGGGTTCTTTTTATTATGAGATATATTGTAAAACATGGTGAATATAGTAAATAATCATTTATTGTACATTTCAAAATTGCTAAGAGAGTAAATTTCAAATGTTCTCACCACAAAAAGTAAGTATTTTAGGTGATGGATATGTTAATTAACTTGATTTAATTTTAATGTATACGTTGTATTCATAAATTGTAACATCACTTGGTAACTCAAATATATACAACAATAATTTTTCAATTATTAAAAAATAAAATTTTTAAAATGAAAGATTTTGAATATTAAACATATACCTATTATTCCTATAGAGATAATAGATTTAGAATACATAAAGTGAAATATAGTTTCCCTTTAGGTAGTAAATAAGTATATCTTAAGGTGATTGCAATAAAAGTATAGTTATCATGATGTAAATATATCCCAAAATAATAAATTCATAAATGATTTTTATGGTGATTAGAAACTGATTTTATTCAGTCAGTTCCCTTTGTATTCTAGGCAAAGTGCCTATTTCTACACATGGGATCACATTCATTCCTCAATCAACTTTGAGGGGGAAGATAGAATATTCTCCACATGAAAAATAAAGAAACTGATGGTAGAGTGACTTGTTCCCCGTGGATTCTCCAGGGATTAATGTGATTAATGTGATACATGGCAGGTATTCAGTAAATAATTTGGGGATAGATTAATGAGTGAACGAATGAATGAGTGGATAATTGAATGAATTCACCTTTGACACAAAATGTCTTTTCGTGTCATTGGCAGTGAGAAGATCCTGAGAAGGATTGTTCTTGAGTATGACCCAGGAAAGTAGTTCTGATTTTTTTAAATTGAGAACTTACATTTCAAATTAATTTTCTTCCTTCTGTGACCACTCTCCATAACTTGTTCTGATGTTTTGCTGTCTTTCCACCTTGTACTATTTTAAGCTTCACATGTCTGATTTCTCCAACCTAAATATGTTTGTCCTTGTCCAGAATTACATACTACTTATATATGCATATTATTAACAATTTTCTGTGATCTGGACCATCTTTTCAAAATATTTTATCTTTGGAACTCAAAAATCATTTTGTTTAAGAATGAGCATTTTTTGCATTTTGCATTTTACTATAGGAGTTTGGAGGATGAAAGATGTCAAAACAGCTGACTGTGACTTCCTTTTACACGTCTGTTATCCTATATAAGCAAGGGTTGTATCCAAGGACGAGAGGACAGAAAGAGAAAGTGCACTGTCTAGCCTGGTCTTTTGTGGAATTAAGGGATGCACTTTTCAGCTGTCTCTATGCCTATTACCAAATGGCGAACGGTTCTGGATTACAAATGCCCTAATGTCCCATCATGCTTTGTTGAGAGCAGGTACAACAGCTGACACCTGCCGTGCTTTTTGTTTACCAGGCTCTCACCCAAGGGCTAATTCATTTAATTCTCACAGCAACTCTATGATATATTTACTATTATTGTTCCCATTTTACAGATGAAGGAACTCAGAAAGTGTAAGTAACATGGCAGGGTCACACGGCAAGTCAGTGGCCTCATCTGGACCCAAATCTCGGCCATCTGGCTCAAGAGCCTGTGCTCCTGTCCCTCAGACATGACTGCCTCTCAAAGAAGAATTTTAAAGAAGTAATCCCTGGCTTTATCAATCACAGAAATTATTGATAGATATCTTGATGATACATTTCAGTTTGAAGATAGTGCTATTTGTGGAAGTTATGAAAGTTCCTCTATATAAATACTACCGAAAAGTCCAGTTTCTGGAAAATGATTGCTGAAAATGATTTGTATGGTCTCTATTTTTTTTGAGACTTTTAAGTTTTTCTGCACCCAAAATTCATTTCTAAAGAGAAACTGTAGCATAGAAAAAAAAATGTCCAGACATGGTGAAAACAGAATGCAGTTTTCCAGTTATTAATGTTAATTGTCCAAGTCAGATTTTATGTTTAAAATCCATCTTTAGGTGGTTGTTTACTTTGACATGACCCCTGCCTTAAAGAGGGTATATGTAGTTTCAGATTAAGAAGCTGCTTTGGACAGAAGTTGATTATTTAGGAAAAGCTTTAAAAGGGGGAAAAAAACCCACCGAGGTGTCTTGAGAGTTAATACACCCCTTCTTCAAACGGTGGGAAGCACTAAATATGCAGAGCGCCATCCAGCACCACAAGTGCTCCTCCTGCCCTTGCCTGCCATTCCGCAGCCCTGCCCCTCTACAAAGGGTAGATCATTAAGCCATCCAGGCAGTGAGGAGTATTTTCATATAGCTACTGCCCTTTATAGCAGCCTGGCAGTGAGTGACCATAATAAATTATGCACTGCTCTGTGAGACTGTGACACAATGCACTGGAGGAACAGCGGGGGTGTTAGAAAATCCATTATTTGAAATTTTTGTTTCTTTTTCTTACTAGATTCCATGCTGCTCTTTTCCTGTCATCTTGTTCCTTTTTTTCCTATCTATTGTTTTGAGGGTTTTGTGTCTGACAGTTCTTTTCTACTGCTGGTTTTGTCCTTTTTGTTACCTTGTTTCTGCCTTCATGGGCTCCCCCACCCCCCTTGCTTGATCTTGTGTGTTCTGAGCCTTGTTCTCCTTTCTGTCATGCATCGTTTGCCTTACTTTTCTTTCTCTTTCCGCCTTATTGTCTCATATAATACAGAAAAACAAATTCTCTTTTTGTCTGCATTCTTTTACATGGTGTTATGTAGTTGTCATTTTCCCTTCACGAAAGGTGCACTTTACTGTATGTACTATTCATTTTGGTTCCAAGAACCCCAAACACATGTCCGGAGGAGTGCCAATGCTGATGGCAATAAAAAACAATCAAACATCATCCCACAAAGTAGGGAAGGGGAAAAAAAAATCAAACAACCAGAGTAGTTTTTTTTGAAAACAGTGTAGACCTATTTCTTCCTTGTAGATCAGTTCACATAGAATCTGTACGTTTTTTTTTTTTTTTTTTTTTTTTTTTACTATTTCAGGTTGTTCAATATTTTCCTCTTTTCTCCAAAAGCAAGTCTTTTCCAAAGTGACAAATTTTTGGCACTATTTCTTGTAAATCCAGCTGTCTGCTCATTCTTTCATTGTTTCCCACTGATGAGTACAGCCTGAGAAGATAGTTCCACTAAGTGGAATTCAGTTAATTCACTGATTCATTTAATTCATTAGTTATTAATTGAGCAACTATTAGGTAGCAGGCCTCATGCAGATGTTAGAGACACTGGGAATCATCAGTTTAGGTTTTGTTCAATCTTTTATATTCCTTAGTTGGTTATGTCCATCATTCCCAATTTTTCTTTCCTCTTTGTGTGGACACGCCACATTGGCACTTGTTGTCTGACCTCCTCCACTTTCACTTCCTTGATCCCTTTGGATCTAGGGCTCCTTCTTTTTATTTAGAGTTATTTGAGAAGGACTTTTTTCTGCTTGAAAATCTCACTGCATCATATTAGAAAGTTCAAACCTCCTTGGCAGTGAATACCAAAGAATGTGCCAGATTCTTTAACCCCATTTTTGTGTCACACTCAAAATGAAATAAAAACAGTAATCTCCACCTCTGGTATGGCTACAAATTTTTGTAATACTTGCAGTAGCTGAATTAAATTGAATTGATATGTATAGTTATGAAATATAAGTGAGTTACATCAAAATCTGCAATTCAATTCTTCTTTTACGGTATTGAGTTCCTTGTTCCTTTTAAATGTTTTTCTCCATTTGCTTTTATTTGCCTGACTGATTTCCTCTTTTATAAACATTCTCTTTTCTAATCCTGTTTCTCCTGAAACACGTTTGATTTTGTTTCTCTCCCTATCGTGTTTGCTAATTCTCCATTTTTTGCCTTATTGTATTCTAAGATTAATGCTGTTTTTATTTTTGTTGTAGTTATTATTTTAAATAAGATTGAGGATAGTAGCTCAAAAAAGTTAGTGTACTGTCTTCTACCACGGACATGATTTCTTCTATCTCTGTATTCATGTCCTTTATAATTTTAACCTTTCCCCTTGACCTCATATCTCTAAATTTCCAGTTCAGTGTTTCTTTCATTCCATGATTTATTTTTTTCTTTTCTTGCCACTTTGATTCTGCCCTTTACCTTTTTCCTGTATCAGGCTTATTTTTAAAAGAAACATTGGTTCTTTTAATATCATTTTGCAAACGCCATGGGAACATCTCTCATTTTATTTTTACTAATTGGGCTTTCAGAGTAAACTCTCCAACTTGTCGTATAGTTCATTTTAAGCACCTGCAAGAATAAGTCAGTTGCCCTGTCAGCTTCCAGATGCAGTGGAATGTTCATGTTAGATCTTACATATTTCAAACTTCCAATTTTTAATTACTCTCTTCTCGGTTTGGAGAAGAGGGAGGAACAAATATAAAGAGCTGTGAAGTTTTGAAAGAGAGATAATAAACTGAAAATAAATAAGCAAATGTGATATGGGGGAGACTTGCTTCCTTAGAGGATGTCACAGGGAAATTATTTATAGTGGCTGAATAGGAGATACAAAGTTCAGAAAACCTCCCACAGATTCTTTCCTGAAGGCCACGACTTCCTGTAGCCAATTGCATCAAACATAGTGGCTTTTCTATAAGTTCACCATATAGAGTTTCATTCATTTCATTACTAAAAGACTCAGCCTTGGTAAGGCACTGCTCCCATTTTACAAGTCTTTGACATGACATACTCATTTTTAAAAGCACACAGTATTGGTTGCTGTTGAATCTCATATTGCATTTCTATTGACCAGATTCCGGTTATAACATAAACACTTGGGTAAATGATTACATTTTAAAGTCAGTATGTAAAACAACCCTGAACAACTATGTCAGATGTTTTTAAATTTTTTCTGATTTTGTGACGCACAGCATTATCAATAATTGAAACTCTGTTCTGGCTGTGCTTAACTAGTGCCAGTTTTAATACAAAACCTGTCATATTTAAACACAACTGCTCCAATAATAAGCTATTAATATATCAGTTAATTTATTTCACTGACCCCTGTAACCTAAACTTTTAGGTCACCTTGGATTTGTCAAATGGGATGGCTGCCTACAAAAGTTCAGTCTTATATATGGAGGAGTAAATATAAAAATGTTATGAGCAACCCGCATTCCATTATAAATTGTAAGCATAGAAAGAATGTAAGTAAATTTGAATGACTAGATTATTTTTAAGTATCAGTTGTATATAGTACTAAGCTTCAGATTAGTACTAAACTTCAGATTAGAAAACTGTTTAAATAAGACATTTTGGACAAAAGCCTATGGTTTGAGTATTTAATATCTTCCTCCTTACCAGCTATATCCCAGCCAGTATTACAATACAGTTTAATTCTTTTTAGTTAAAAAGCAGATTTCAATTTTCCCATGGCTTCCTTTCTTTTTCTTTGGTCTCCTTCTTTGTCACTCCTACCTCTATCTGTTTCCCAGCCTACAAGAGGAGTGGTTTTCAGCTCTGAGACTGGTTTCTCTCACTGAATTTTGCTTAAAAATTAACTTTGTCTTTCTGTTTCTTTAATTACATATTTCTTCTCTTTTTGCTTACTTAGCGTTTCTCTTGTTTGAATCTACAGCATTTTTTTTTTTTTGGATTCTCTTAGAATCATTGCCACTTTCTGATTCCTCAGGGATCTAGAACTAGAAATACCATTTGACGCAGCCATCCCATTACTGGGTATATACCCAAAGGATTATAAATCATGATGCTATAAATACACATGCACACGTATGTTTATTGCGGTACTATTCACAATAGCAAAGACTTGGAACCAACCCAAATGTCCAACAACGATAGACTGGATTAAGAAAATGTGGCACATATACACCATGGAATACTATGCAGCCATAAAAAATGATGAGTTCATGTCCTTTGCAGGGACATGGATGAACCTGGAAGCCATTATTCTCAGCAAACTGTCTCAAGGACAAAAAACCAAACACCGCATTTTCTCACTCATAGGTGGGAATTGAACAATGAGAACACATGGACACAGGAAGGGGAACATCACACACCAGGGCCTGTTGTGGGGTGGGGGCAGCGGCAAGGGATAGCATTAGGAGATATACCTAATGCTAAATGACGAGTTAATGGGTGCAGCACACCAACATGGCACATGTATACATATGTAATAAACCTGCACGTTGTGCACATGTACCCTAAAACTTAAAATATAATAATAATAAATTTAAAAAAAGAAATAACTCCAAAAAAAAAAATCATTGCTACTTTCTTCAATAAGAACTAGGATTGGCTCACATTGATAATATTAAATGGTTCTCATTTTTGAGAGCTTATTTTATGCCAGGAAATGGTTAACATTTTAAGTAGATTATATTATTTAATCCTCAAACAACTCTCTGAGCTAGTACACTATTATTCGTACTTTCTAGATCAGGAAACTGCGGGATAGAAAAGTTAAGCAACTTGGCTGAAATTCTACAGCCAGAAATTGACCACAGGTTTCTGTACTACAGGACTGTACACTTAATCACTACTCCGTAGCTTTTCTGTAAAATGACACCAGGTTATATTACTTGCTTTTCTTCTTGATGTCAGAATAAGTGATTTCCTCACTGTGTCTTTCCTTATCATGAATTCTGATGACAGCTCAGAGAACTGAAGCAGAATAGTGTCCATATTGGGGGAGGGGAAGTTGAAGCCTATGGCTTTAACATCTGGATCAATATTCCCCTTGCCATACCTTCTGGCTCCCTTCTGTCCACCAACTGCATGAGATTGTGTCACACATGACAGCTCTTATCTCTGTTACTAGAGTGGCCACTTTCTAAGGGCAAGGTCTTTGTCACATTCTTTTTCATTTCCCTCACATTACCTTGTATATTAATATTTTCCAGATAAAAGGACAGAAATTGTAGGCCCTGTGGATGAGCCTTCCAGGCAATTCTGCTGTTCAGTACTCAAGCTGTGCCACTGTTTTTCCTCAAAATTCAGGAAAAAGGAATAGTTCTTCCTTCCATGTAAGCCAGGTGCAGACAAAGCGGTCTGTTTTGCAAGAACTTCATTGTTTTACACAACTGTGTTTTCCTTATTTACTGAAATTGGTTACAAGAAAGGAAGCAGGATAACTTAGCTAAGTAGTTAACTGTTTCTTTTGTAGAATGCAACAATCTCAGATACTTGAAAAGGTTTTGCAGAATTTTAAATAAGTGTTCCCAAAGAGCTTATGTTTTTATTTCAAATTACGATTCGACAGCATTCAATCCCTTGTTATTGCTTTGTCAGACTTTTAATTGAATTATTCAGAACATGAAACAAAAGGAAAGAACTGTAGATATAGCACAGTAATATTAACAGAATTACCAGAGTGCTGAGAATTATTAAAGAGGACATTATGTTTGTTAATCGGGCATTTAATTTTTCTTCTGTTTGTTGATGGAAAACATCCTCTTGGAAAGGATTTTCTCAAAAACCTTAATTGTGACAATGCCTTCTTAACATCCATGAATATACTGTACAAGCAAAAGCTGTTTGAAACCTAACTAGTCAAAAAGATTCCTAATTTCCATTTTAACTGTAGAATGGCTGACCAGCATTCCAGTGAGATTGGTTTTCAGTACACAAGAGAAAGCTGGCCTTCCAAACAGGCTTTAGAAAGTCAGAAATGCAGGAGGAAAGGTTTTAAGCTATTACAGACTATAGCAAAAAAAATGATACATTGTATTCTTGAGAATACTGAGAATGTTTATTGTGGTCTCACTACAAAAAATGAAGACTGTGTGAGGTAACGCATATAAGTAGCTCAATTTACTATTCCACAATGTATATATACTTCAGAACATCATGTTGTACATGATAAATACCTACAATTTTGTCTGTCAATTGAAAAAACAATCAGTCAATAAAAAAACACAATACTCCCTCAATTTATGAGCCTGGCACAACCTTGATATTGAAAGATTAGTGTAAGAAAAGAAATTATAGGTCAGTCTCACTCATAAGCATCAATGCAAGGTATGAAACAAAATGTTAACATGCAGAATCCAGCAACATATTAAAAGATTAAAAAGATGAATATGGCATGACAACATGGAGCTTATCTCAGTAAATCCAGGTTGGCTTAACCGAAAGAAAACATCATGTCATGTAACTCATCATATTAACAAGTTAAAGCAGAAAAATTATATGATCATCTCACTAGATACAGAAAATATGTTTGGTAGAAGTCAAGATCCGTTCATAATTTTAAAAACATCTTAGAAAATTGTGAATAGGAAGGAACTTCCTTAAAGTGATCAAAGATGTTTGCAAAATATCTGCTGCAAACATCAAACTTAATAGTGAAATGTGGTAAGCATGTCTTTAAAATCAGAAATAAAACAAGGGTGCCTGCTGTTAGCATATTCATTCTACATTGTACTAGATATAAAATGCCAATACAGTAAGGCTTGAAAAATGAATTTAAAATAAAGAGATAAAAAATGAAAATATCAGGATTGGGAAAAATGACATTATTCACATATCTTCTGATAATCTATAAAAAATATCCGAAAGAATCCACTGATTTATATATTTATATGGATGTTTAAAAGGCCCCAAATCACCAAGGCATTCAATAATAATAATAAAAGAAAATATTTTATATAGCATTTATGCTAAACATTGTTCTAAGCACTTAACATATATTAACTTGGCCATAACCACTTTCAACAATTCTTATAAAGCTATATCTCTTAAGATAGGGCTTTTGACACACAGTTGGATAAATTGAGCAAACTCGCAGAACACAGAACTCATAAAGATACCCAGAGAGATATGGAAGCTTGATTTTTGTCTGAGCTATCATTACAAACCAGTGAGAAAATTTTGAACTATTAACTAAATACTAGTAAGACAATCATTATCTATACATAAAAATCAAGTTTAAGTAGATAGACCATTATGTGATAGGCAGTACGGTAAATGTTTCAAAAACAGTATAGAAAAATGCCTTATGTACCTTATAATCTATAAGGATTCTTTAAACAAGGCAGAAAATACACAGATCATAAAAGTTTGTTAAAATTTCTTAATCAAAAAATACCATGAGGAAAACGAAAAGACAAGATATAAATTAGGAATAAACACTTGTTCTACAAACAAGAGACAGAAGAGTGATATTTAGAATATATGCATTTCTTCAAATTCAGAAGCGGAAGACAACTCAATATAAAAACTAAAAAAAGGATCGAGCAACCACTTAAGAGAAGATATAGTAATAATTTAAAAACTAGAAACAACCAAATGCCCATTTATGGTAGAAGAGATAAAAAGACTTGTAATTATACAGTGGAATACTTTGTAGCAATAAAAAATGAATGATATATGGCTATATGGAAAACATAAATAAATCTCTGTGATATAATGTCAGATTGACAAAGGAAGTTGCTGAAGAATAAGGAAGAATATTATTTCAAGTATATGGAAGATAAAAACATTTAATACTAAATTATATGTTCTTTGGAGATATAAATGTATATGGTAAAACTTTTAAAAGCAAAGGAATGAGAAATAAAAACTTATTTTACCTAATATATGTATTATAAATATTCTTTTGCATTTACTGCATTAAACAAAATTTTAAACCTATTTTTACAGTTCTTGCAACATGTTGGGAAAGTCTTGTAAAAAAAAATCATTAAAATAATATGACCCAAGTGTAAATATTGTTTTTGTACTTCTATTAGGCAGGTTTCATAGTGATTAAGAGCACATATTTCAGAACTGGATTGCTGAATTCAAATGCTATGCATACTATATGTTATCATATAAAGCAAGTGACTTTTCACTCATTTTGTCTTCTGTAAAATGGGTTAATAACAGCATTCATCTCATGGAGTTGTAATCAAGACTAGAAGCCTTCTTACACACATAATTGCAAGTGAGGTACCCATCACTTTTCTTCCTGCTGTTTTCTACCTGTCAATTAAAAAGCATTTTCTCGCATCCCGACAGTCACCGTTATCCAGTCTAGGATATGAGTTATAAGGGAAAGGCGATTGAGCCATTCCCCTTGGACTCCATTTTTGTGTTTTCAAAATGAAATTTTGCTTGGTGAAAGGATTTCAATGTTTTCTTACTTTTGTTTTGATCACAAAGTTTAAAAAGCATAGTTGTGAATGAACATTTAAGGGTATACGAAAAATGTAGAGCCCATTTTGTTGAGTGAAGAAAAGCAATGACAAATAGAATGGGCAGCATGATTCCATCTCATCTTTAACACTAATGTCAGAATATACACCAAAAATATTATGGACAGTTTTCATCTTCTTTTTGTCCATATGTATTTTTTAAAATGATAATGCACTCTTCATGTAAGCAGGGGAAAATGGGACATTAGGAAAAAATCTTTTTAGCCAGTTACTAAGAAAATGACAAACAATTCAGATTTTTAAAAATGGATAGACAATTTAAAGAAGCAAAATTACCAATGGCCAGTAAACATGAAAAGATATCCAACCCAGCTGGTCAGAATGGAAATACAAATTAAACCAACACAGATATTATATTTTTCACCAACTAATTTGGCAAAGAGTGATTACCATTAGTACTATAGAGAGTGTGGGGAAGCAGTCACTTTCATATTTTATTAGTGGAAAGTGAAACAGTACCACCCTTTGGGAAAGCATTTTGCAGCATCTAAGTAAATTTCATGGCATATACTTTTAGTCCCAGCAGGCCAATTCTAAAAATCTCTTCTATAAAAATTATAGTACATGCATAAACATGTTTAATATAGTTCAGGTTAGCACCATTTTTAATAACACAACTGGAGACAAATGTCCATCCTTAAAGAACGTTGAGTAACTTATGGCATGTACACAATGGGATACTCTGTCACTGTAAAAAACAGTGAGATAGATCTCTATGTCTTAATGAAAGGGAAAAAGTAAAGCAATTTTCGCATATATCAATGTAGTGTGTGTGTGTGTGTGTGTGTGGTGATATATATAGATTATATATAATGTAAAGAGAAAAAAACTGAATGTTAAAATAACAATAATACATGTATTATATAAAGATGTACATATATAAACATAGGGTTTAAAGAATGAAAAGAATAGACACCAATACTACTAGTGTTTAGAACCTCTGGTACTGGGAAAGGAGAACTTTCATTTCTTTGTACAATTGTCTATATATGAACGATTCTCAACACCTGTGTGTTTTATTGTTATCTTCTGAGTTATGAAATGGTACTGCATAGCATTAACTCAAGCGTGAATGTTGGTCTGTCTATTCAAAAAATAAACCATATTTATTTGGAATCATACTGCCCTACTTCTAGAATTCCTTAGAATGGTTACTAACAAGTACTTTTGGCGAGATTCTCTCTATCTCTCTCTCTTTTTTTTATTTTTAAGAAATAATGACCAATAATAAATTATCCTCAATTCATTTACTTAATCTAGGGTTCCTTTTCATAAAATACTTTAAAATAGCTATTTTCCACTAATAAGTATAATTCTGCAGTTCTGTGTAAATATTGAATGATTATGTATTAATATAATTGCAATTATTAGTGTAATTTTTTAAAAAATAGGATGCTTGTTTAAGAAGTTTTACTATGGAAACAGCACATGAAACTACCATTTGCCATTGGAATAAATAGGTAGTAAGTGATGATATAAATATAAACGAGTTAAAATTTTAAAGACTTACAGACTTTTTTAACTTGGCATTGCTTTTGTGAAGATTTATAATATCTCACTAGCTATTTTCTACCTATTTATTGTAGTAAAGGGACTTTGTTCTTTCATACCTGACCACAAAAGAAAGCCATTTGTAGCTTTAGCACTCATATATTAAGGGAGTTGTATGCTTTTTAAAAAAATTTCTCATGGAAGACATAAACCTAATCAAACCTTTCTACCCTCTAGCTGGTAACCTCTGCATGAACTAAAGAGTTGAAATATTGTTTAATCATGCTACATACCACTTTTTACAGTTATGAGAAACATTATTTTGCTGCTATAGAAGCAACAAAACAAAATGTTTTTACTCTGTGTAAGGACAAGTATATTTTTTAAATTATTTATTTTAAATAGCATGATTTCTTATACTACACTTTCATTTTCTGTATTTTAAATATTACTTTTAGCAAAAGGCATATTTTTAAAATAATGATAATACACATGCAACCTGGGGACCAGAGACCCTCATACTGACTTATGCCTCAGATAAACAACATGTAATTTCAGTTGGCAATCTTTACTTGATTCCTTCAGTCCAAACTCAACTATTATTAACCTCTGTTTGTGACAATTGAAGAGAATAATGGTTGAATTTGGGGCCTTTAATGTCACATTGAAATCAATAGCTGTAAATGGTAGTTGCCACAGTTCTAACTGATCTGTCACATTCAAACAAAAGAAGGCCTTTCTCAGTTCATAGAAGATAGCTGGGACAATTAAACACACACACACAAGAATCTCAAAAGACTTTTATAACATTAAGGAAATGTACTGATTCACAGTATTTTTTTAAATGTTTTGTTTGTTTGTTTGTTTGTTATTTTTTTCTCTCCTGAAATTTTAATTCAAATACAGGAGATGTAACTGACTTCATCCAGAGATCAAAAATTGTGTTCTATCATAAAAATAAATTGAATTGTTCTTCTCAAAGTGGTGGTGATGGTAAGTGGTAGGGGGAGTGATGATAAGCTCCTTCATGAGCTGGCAAGGCCAGTAATTGCAAAGGCCACTAAATAAAAACAATTCAAAATCCTTGAAGCCAGATCCCTGCATGCCACTGACAGCACCCTTACCACGACTTCAATTCCCAACACAAATGCATCTTTTAGACTTCTGAACATTCATCAGTGCTAAACTTTCAGTGCTCAATTTTGACTTTGTTTTTACTTTTCTTATTCTTCTGGACATTTGGGGAATGTAAATTAAGGGGTTTCAGTTCAAGTTTCCATACATGACTTTGATATGCATATTTGTCAACTCTGAACCTACTACTAGTCATAATTGGCTGTACATTGATTAATTCCACTAAGAACATAAGTCGACTTTGCTTAGCACTGTGAAGCTGTATGAAGTAATAAGAATGTTTCAGTGATTTTCTAGAAAGAAAAAGCCTTAGTAATTTTTATCCTTATAATAGTAACAGGTTTCCAAGTTTTATTAAGGCACAATATGAAATATTCTCATTCACTGAAATAGCATTCCAACCATCCTTTGAAAAATTAAATTAGTTGTTCTTCGAAGTAGAAACTAGAAAGATTCAATACTACAAAAATATAGGAGATTAAAAGGAAGAAAGTAGACAAGATCATGTATTTAACTCGCCTTCAGCAAAAGTACTATTTTTTCTCAGCTTACAATTTTATATGACAATTTTTCACACTCAACATTTTCCAAAATTATTAGTTTAAGGACTCCATTATTTTTCTAAAAAATTATACTTCTCTGAAATAAATTCATTGACTCAAGAGGAACATAATCAATTTTTAATACGTCTTTTCCCCAGTTTATTTCTTCCCACTAGAGTATGAGATTCTAAACTTCGTCAGATCAGCTACCTGGAACAAAACAAGTACTATGCTGGTGAAGCAGTTCTGAAAACAAACCTCCTATTTGTAGCATTTGTTGCTGGTTTCTGTGTTATGAATTCTCTCACTATAGCCAATTTCAAGCTACCAACCTGATGTCACTCAACATGGAATCGACTCCAGGACAACACTGAAACAGTTAGGCTTTCTCTGGGAAAGACTTGATTCTGCAGCCACTGTTAGCATGACTAGAAGACTAACAATAGAAAAGGATGTGCTAATCTTCCTTAAGGAGAAAAACAGAGTGATAAAATGGCTGACCAGAAAGTCAGCTGTTCTTACCAGGTCTTCGTGATTATCTGCTTTGATATAAAGGAAATAAGGATCCTTAATTTGGTAAGGTAAAACTAAAAAGCTTTTAATGTAAATTTCACCTTTTTAATATGTTAACCTAGAGAACTCACAATGTTCCTCTTTAATGGTGTGGTCTCTGTTCAGTAAAAGAATTTAGAGAGATGAAAATTCCATGGGTTCCTATGTATATCCTGTGTTCAGGAGATCTGTTCCTTAAATTATATTATTTTAAGAGAGAGAAGGATTCATGAGAAAAAAATTTACTTGTCAAGTCTTGTGCATAGAAATATCAATCTAAGCATATCTGCAGTAAATTAGGGGCTTTGCAATTCAACTTGATGTAATTGAAGTTATTTGTATGAATTCAATATACATGTCCGCATGTATACGTAGTGAGAGACAGAGACAGAGGGAGAGAAAAAGAGAGAACCCTGTGTTAATCAGCTCCTTTTGCTATGAAACAGAAAGGAAGGCAAACTAGCCTAAGCTCAGTAAGAGAAATTATTGACTCAGAGCCAAACCATAGGAATGGCAGTACTCCTGACATGGGGGAAGACCAGAGACAAGGACCTAATGTCATGGTACCCCTCCATCAATTTCTCTTGGTAACTAGCCTTTACTGTCACTTTCCTGCAAATATAAGCAGTTGATAAAGGGGTGAGGTAGGTCATCTCTTGGTTTAGATTTAGATTTATTAAATTCTAGTCAAAGAACCCAATGTATAAAACAGCTATTTTGGGGGAAATTGCCAAGGTATTCTTGTGGCCAACTGTATGTCAAGTAATTCACATGAGTATACGAGAAAAATACATGTGCTATGTATGTTGCTACATAATTTCACAATTATCTATTAAATCAAGCAAGTTAATTGTATCACTCAACTTATCTACGTATTTGCTGTTTTCAATCTGACTGATCAGTCAAAATCTAACAGATACCTATTAAAATTTCCCATTGTTGTGTTTTTATTTTCTTTTATTTTTTGAGATAGGATCTCACTCTGTTGCTCAAGCTGGAGTGCAGTGGCCTGCTCACAGCTCACTGCAGCCTCAACTTCCTGGGCTGAAGGGATCCTCCCACCTCAGCCTTCCGAAAGTAGCTGGGACCACAGGCACACATCACAACACCTAGCTAATTTATTCTTACTTTTTTTGTGGAGACAGCGTCTCCCTATGTTGCCCAGGCTGGTCTTGAACTCCTGGGCTAAAGTGGCCCTCCTACCTTGGCCTCTCAAAGTGCAGAGCCACCATGCCTGGCCATTGTTGTGTTTTTATATCATTTCCCACTTTTTCCCTATATGTCTTTTCTTGTTTGATATATAGTTTATGCATATAGCTTTGAGAATTATTCCTGTAATCATTATATCACTAATTATTTTTATTAGTGCTTTTGACCTGAGTTTTCATTGTTTTCTTAACATTAATATTGCCATTCCTGCATTCTTTTTTCTTTTCTCTATTTTCAAAATTCATTCCATTAACATATATAGTGGTAAATGACCTATTTACTTATTATTATAATATTTTGTGTTTACTGTTTATTTACTTTGTTAGGTGTTTTTCCTTTTTTAAACGTCTCTTAATTTGGAAATTGCATTCTTCTGCTATTCACAATAATATGTGAAACAATATTTCTCGCTTAGTATATCCAGTTCAATAATGACAATGATCACACTAAGACGCCCTACTTGCCCATTTTACTCCTGAATCTCTACTCCCTGTACCTTTTTAGAGACTTTTAAACTCCTTCCTACCTTACTTCCTCTTCCTTCTTTTCTCCACAATTTTTGGATTTTGCTGAGTAGCTGAAAGCTCTTTGTTACTGGTTTTAATTAAACACACACACAAACATAAATTTTAAGAACACTGTCTTATAATTTCTATTGTGTCTTAGTTACAGAATTATCATCACATAAACTAAAACAAGTTAACACTGTTTATTCACTGTATTAACACTGCATTGTGCTTTGCTCTTCTGGTAAAGAAGAGATTTGCTTCTGGTAGAAATTTTATGAGATTGGGAGTACTTCCTTGAGTATTTTCTTCAGATAAGATATCAGTACATGGGTGGCATATTTTCTGAATTCTTGATTGTTGAAAACCATTGTGCCTTTTTTCTTAACATTTGATTATTATATTGGCTGGTATAAAGATTCTTGGGCGACAGTCATTTTCTTTTAATAACATAGTCGCATAATCTTTCTTTTGTAAGAAAACTATTTTTTGTTCTGAGTAGAAGAAAGAATTTTTTTTATTAGCATTGGAGGTCAGACATTTTCCCTGATTATGTCTAGGTGTGTGGCTTTTTGTAAAATTAATCCTGTCTGAGTCTTAGTGAGCCCATTCAGTCAAAAGGCACAAGCCTTTCTTCAACAGAATTTTTATTCTGTTATTTCCATGATTATGACTTCTATTTGATAGAAGCTGAATTTTTCCCCATCTGGAACTACTTCTCTTTGCATGTTATGTCACCTAGATCTTCCTCTAAATCACTTATTTTATCACTAATTTCCTTCTTTGTCCCTTTATTTTGGTCATCCAGACAGTTAATTCAGGTCTCAGCAGTAGCTACTCTCTCTTTTTTTTTTTTTTACCTCCTCTCTTTGATTTTAGAACTGTGAAAATCATTATTGTTAGTTCAAGTAATTATTATTTTTATTTTCTAATTGTATCTCTTTGAGAATACTCATTACATTGAAACTAACATTCTCCTCTGTCTCATTCATTAGCTCTTCCTTAATAGTAGCTACCTGTTCAAGCTTGACCTCCCTCCCACAAGTTTAAGAGTACATGAAATAGGTAGCAATTTTTCTTTGACTTCCTTGTAATGTAGATTTTGCCACACAAGAACAGGCCAGGTTTGACGTTTTCTTGAGCACTGGTAAACTGGAGGTTTGTGGGTGCAATGGCAATTTTGACTGGTGAGCTAGTGATTACACCCTAGCATACCAGAACCTCTTCACTGGGACAGGTATAAGACCAGGACCTAAGACTCTCTAGGTCCAAGTGGGACAAAGTTCCTTCTAAAATATAAAAACTTGTAGCATTTTGTCCCACCTATTGCATCACCCCTACCCTCCCAGGACTGCCTACCAGCCGCATGAGGCAACCTCCTGAAGGACTGTGTGAGACCTTGGCAGACGTGCTCTTCTTTGGATGATCGAAGCTCCACCGGCATATGTGGCTGGGCAGTCTCCAGTGGCCAAGGAATCTGCTATATATTAGCTTCAGACCTGTTGGGACCTCTGTTCTTCTCCCTTCCCCAAGATAAATGAATCCTCACACTTGCTCTCTTCTCCAGGAAACTCAAGGCTTCAGTGGTACTACTTGGCTTATTTAAGTGTTGACTTACCCTGGCATCTTCCCATCTTCCTAGAATCCATTTTCACAGTTTTAAATATTGCCACCAAGTGTAAAGGTTTTACCGTATACAATTTTTTTTATTTTCACCTTTATTTTGCTTAGATTATCTCTAATGAATCTAATTTTCCCAGTGTCTCAGTAAAAATAGCTGTGGGGTTAAAGTGGCAGGTGAAAATAATGACACCATAATGTCTTGATACTTCATATATAAAACTCTGTAACAAATAGACTGTATAATAACAGACACATTTAGCAAACAGTAATGGAGGAACCACTACATTTAGAAAAGGAGAAGGAGAGAATCAAGGTGTAAGTTGTCAATGGTACTAAGTACAGAGCCCATTCTGCCTGGGATATTTAGTGGCAACTCACTTCCCATGAAATAAAGCAAGTTCTTTGTGTAGCCAGACTGAGTGCCACAGCTTCAGGTCCTCTTGCCGGGGAATAACCCTTGCCCAGTATTGGCACAGTCTTAAATGTTAACATAGTTAAATGGTACTCAACTGTTAAGCAATCCCATGCCATTCTGCCAGACTTAAAGTGTCTCTGGAAATACAGCTTTTTAAAAATTCCACTCAGATCTGTATTGATTTCATTTGAGACAATCTCCTAACTGGAAACCAATTCCAAAAAAAAAAAAAAAAATGTGTTAAGTCATGAGCCTTCAACTTAGCCCTGGTAGTTTCTTAGCAAAAGGCCTAGGAGGTCAGCCATCAGCTAAGATCTCGTTTGAAGGTGTTCTGTCTTAGAACAGTGGAAGTCAGAGGGCTGTCTTAGGAGGCCTAGGTGAATGAGATGTGTTACACTACAGAGGTGAGCCAGCATGTGGTGGTCAGGGCAGAAGGATGGAGAGTGGGAAATTAGTAGCTTTCGTTTGGACAGGAAGCATAACACGAGGTATTTGATAGAGTCCTGAGGAATTCTGCTTCCTCCCAGCTCTGACTCACCTGGGAATATTTGTTTCTACTCGGCATTCTACTTTAAGCTCAGTATCAGATAGAAGAACTTCTCCTTTCCAAGACAAACTTCCCTACTTATATGCTTAATCTGAGCCTCATCAACTTCTTAAAAATCTTACTCTCTGTTCAGCTTTTACATTTTTCATTTCTGCCTCTTCACGGTCCATTCCCATTCTCCTACATGCATGATAAAAATTGCTTTGATTCTGCCACCCTCTCAATACACTTGTCTATTTTTCATCATTCCTTCCTTTCCGGTCATCCAGAAAACTCTTTGCTTCCACTCTCCAAACTCTTTCTGTCTGTGCTTTCTCCTACTCTGCTCAAAACACTATCAGAAATGTCACCAGTCACGTTTTCACAATCATCTCCCTTTTCATGTACTGCACAGAATTTGACCTTATTTATAACTTCTCCTTGAAACCTCTTTAACATTGTATTTTTCCATTCAATCCCATCTCTGTGACCACTTCAGTTTCTACCCTCTGCTGTTCCATTTTCACCTTGTTCCTAAGTCAGAAGTAGAACTCAGCTTTCCTAGCTCCTGATTCATATCTCTTTCCTTGATATGATTTGTTTGTTTGTTTTGAGATGGAGTTTTGCTCTTGTCGCCCAGGCTGGAGTACAGTGGTGCAATCTCAGCTCACTGTAACCTCTGCTTCCTGGGTTCAAGCAATTCTCCTGCCTCAGCCTTCTGAGTAGCTGGGACTACAGGTACATGCCACCGTGCCAGGCTAATTTTTTGTATTTTTAGTAGAGACAGAGTTTTGCCTTGTTGGCCAGGCTGGTCTTGAACTCCTGACTTCAGGTGATCTGCCCACCTCGGCCTCCCAAAGTGCTGGAACCACAGGCATGAGCCATCACACCCAGCCTTCTTTCCTTGATATGATTTAAATATGTTAGTACATCCATTCATTCTACAAACACTTATTGAGAACCTAGTAGGTATCGACACCTCAGGTTTGATGCCTGGTGGTTTTACTAGACTTAGTTCTCTAAATCATCTTTGCAGTTATGTTTTAAAAACTGCTGTAAAACTTTCAAAATTGATTTGGGCTCATTGATACTGCATTTACCTGTTCTGGGTCAGGCTTTGAATAGCCTACCAGGTGTAATTCAAGAGGCACTCCATAAAGGCTTACTTGCTCAAATGTATCTCTTCTATTATTGTGCCATGGTGTTTGAATTATGCACTATTATTGAGTCATTCTGTGAGGTGGAGACACTGTCACATTGTTGCTTTTTTGGAGCTTTCTTTTAAAATATGAATATTCTTTATAAGGAAAAACTATTAAGCTGTTTATAACTTCATGACTAAAATATGAAACCAGTCACCTCGAAGAGAGACTTGAAGAGATAGAGAAAGACACGAAGGACAAGGATACGAAACACTGAGCAAAGGAAAATGCCCATGAGAGTCAAAGGGAGAAGGAGGTCTGGGTAGCCTTGAAACACTGGGTTGGAGGGGGAGGAACAGAAGGACAAAAAATATGAAAGAGTAAATTGACTCTGTTGTCTTTGCTTTCAAAAGGCAGGTGGACTTCTTTGAAGTAAAGCAGCAACTGTACTATTTTCTTTTCCCACATGTTATTTTATAATGCAAGAAATTTAGAGTTATTTTGATACCTATCTGTTGAATTGGCTGAGTGGAAAAGGTAATGCAGAGGGCTATGGGGACCCAACTAAGTTAGAGAGAGCTGTGGTAAATGGAACTCTTTGAGTTTTGACATCTTTACAAATAATGCCTGATGATTATGTATTCAGTTGTTTTAAGGAAAAATATATAGTGATCCCATGGAGAAACACAGCACTATCATATCTAAATAGATTCCACCTTCACACCCTGTTTTAAAAAATTTCTAAGGAAGGTGATATGAGCTCAAAGTTCTCCTGCAACCATTTCTGAATACTGGAATCTGTGAAGCTCTTTTAAACAGTTGCATGGACTCCCTTTTTCCTGAGATTCTTCAGGAATTCTGGATCCCAGGCATCGTGTGTGTGTGTGTGTGTGTGTGTGTGTGTGTGTGTGTGTGTACTTAACTCCATAAATGATTGTGATGCATAGCCAGTGTGAAGAACAACTAAGCCAGGAATTTGATGAGCTTAGTTTGATTAGATAAACTGCAGCCATGGAAAGAAGAGGGGAGGCTCTGCTTCCCTGTTAGGAAACATCTTCTAATTAAATTTAGGAAGCAGCCTCTACAAAAGCTGACAGCAAAGTTTTCTATGCAGGCTGCAAAGGAAAGCATGATGAAAAACACAGGAAATATTTTCTCTAGAAGTTTGTCACAGTGACAGGCATTCTGTCGTTTTTTAAAAACCTACTCTTTGGGTCTGTTCCCCACTGCCCCAACACACACAGAACCTCCGTGGTAACACACTTACACACAGTGCTTTTCCCAATATGCACCGGGCTCTCTTGTTCCCTACAGCACCTTTGTTCATTCTTAGGTGGCGGCACAAATTCCCCTCTAATGTCTGCCTCATCAAGTCTATTTGTTCTCCAAGGACAAATTTAAATAGTTCTGCTGAGCACTGATATCCAAAATGACTATTCTCTTCTCTAAATTCTACTGTAGTTTGTGACACTCATCTTATAATTATAATTTATTGAGCTCCTACTATGTGGTCAGCACCAGTCATACAGCTGCTATTCAACAGAGCCAGGAAAGCAGAGGCTTAGTTGATCCAAAGCCAACATTCTTTTCATTGCTTTGCAAGTTGCAGTCCCTACTCTATACCACCTTCTATTAATACTTTGATTACTTGGACTTTGTCTTTGCTCCTAGCCTGAAAGCTACTTATGGTCACAGACCACGCAATATGCATGTTACAAATCCTGTAATTCTGCTATTGTTTTGTTTGTTTGTTTGTTTTTTAATGTAGACAGATGAGTTGAACAATGACCATGCAGCAGGAATTAGCAAGAGCAGGGGTTATAACTTCAACCATACCCCATGCTAGCACTTGTACATCTGGATGCAGTTCCTCTAGCATCTTAAGTCTTAAGTTTTTAGGCATTTTACTATCAAATTTAAAATAACTTGCAAGAAAACTCTGCATCTTCAAAAAAGTAGAGTTCCATAATAAGCTAAGTAAGCCAAATTTTTGCAATTACTGAAAAATTAACGAGAAATTATTGGGGAAAAGTAAATCTACTAGTGCTGAGACTTAGATATTCATGAGGGATATGTCCCAAGACCTTCTCAAATCCCCAAGTATCATTATAATATATAATTTTCCTCATAAAATGCAGTAAAGTGTAACTGAAATATTTAAATGATCCCTGTAGACCCCTAATGAGTCTATAGAAACAGAACTAAAGTCGTTTATAATGCTATTAACATAAATTCTGAATTGAGCACTGGCTAAAACATTTTCAAATATCACTTTTTCTTGTTTCCATATAGAGCATATGGTATGCTCATTTTTGTCTGAGTCACCATCAAATTTATCCAGAACTTCTCTTTTTTGGCTAGGACCCATCAACTTTCAAAAACTGTACTTAAAAATTCTGCTGGGTGCGGTGGCTCATGCCTGTAATCCCAGCACTTTGGGAGGCCGAGGCGGGTGGATCACGAGGTCAGGAGATCAAGACCATCCTGGCTAACATGGTGAAACCCCATCTCTACTAAAATACAAAAAAATTAGCCAGGCGTGGTGGCAGGCACCTGTAATCCCAGCTACTCGGGAGGCTGAGGCAGGAGAATGGCTTGAACCCGGGAGGCGGAGATTGCAGTGAGCTGAGATCTTGCCATTGCACTCCAGCCTGGACAACAGTGCGAGACTCCATCTCAAAAAAAAAAAAAAAAAAATCTTAAGACTTAGCAGTTGGGGCCGGGCATGGTGGCTCACACCTGTAATCCCAGCACTTTGGGAGGCCGAGAAGGGCGGATCACAAGATCAGGAGATCAAGACCATCCTGGCCAACATGGTGAAACTCCGTCTCTAGAACTAGCTCAGAGACTACAGGAATAGACTGAATGTGCATCATTGTAAAGAAGCAGCTCAGACTTCAGACCACCACTTGCAGAGCTGGGCAAGAAGGGTGTATTACTCTGGACAGTAGATCTAGGCCCAGAAATACCAAATATTAAAATACAAAAAATTAGCCAGGCATGGTGGTGCATGCCTATAGTCCCAGCTACTTGGGAGCCTGAGACAGGGTAATCGCTTGAAAACCAGGGAGGCGGAGGTTGCAGTGAGCAGATCATGCCACTGCACTCCAGCCTGGTGGCAGAGCAAGACTCTGTCTGAAAAAAAAAAAAAAAAAAGAATTAGCAGTTGGCTTTCTTTGGGGGTCTTTTAAATAAAACTTCACAAAATTAAACTACTAAGTTAAAAAAAGAGTTGAGACTACAGTGTAGGGGCTAGCTGGAAAAGCTCTTGAAAGTTCAACTCATTCTTAGCCATGTGAGTCATTCACATACCCTCACTGCATGATTCAAGTTTCTTACAGAATTACATATTAATATGTTCTTTACAA
The DNA here is from genome assembly GCF_029289425.2 of Pan paniscus. Lineage (NCBI taxonomy): Eukaryota > Metazoa > Chordata > Mammalia > Primates > Hominidae > Pan > Pan paniscus. The sequence continues at coordinate 129,699,139 of NC_073249.2, forward strand.
CCATTCACAAATAGTTGAAACAGCAAATGTTTAGTCTATGACTCTCAGAGATTTAGATTATTTAATTTCAGCCTCTTTTGTGTTTTTCAATGTATCCATCAACAATAATAAAGAATTTACTTACTTGACTATGCATTTTGTTCATTTTTCCGGAGTTTGTGATTTACATTACTATTCATACTATGTCAGGAATCAAAAAAGTGCAATATCGTTTCTATCACATGACAAGGCACCACTATCATTTTGTTGGTAACTATCTTGAATTGTATTCATACCCAAGCATGAAGACAGAGTACTTGGCTTGGAGCAGATGAAGATGCTTCTAGGACACAAAACTCAACGAAATCATCAAGCCTTCAAATTCAGAATTCCTAGTTCAATAATTTGCCTATAGTAATGCTATTCCTAGTTCTACTTTAATATTACTACCATCCTTATTATATTGCTAAAAATACATATATGCATGTGTGTTTAATAAAAATTGAATGCATGTGTGAGAAACTTGAAATAACTCTGTTTTATACATGTACATTTTTATTTAGCTCTTTTAAATTTTCCAAAAGCAATCTGGCCCATTTAAAGTAGTTAAATTGTAAAACAGAAGCAGAACTAGCTCAGAGACTACAGGAATAGACAGGATGTGTGCCTCATTGTAGAGAAGCAGCTCAGACTTCAGATTACCACTTGCAGAGCTGGACAAGAAGGGTGTATGACTCTGGACAGTAGATGTAGGCTCAGAAATACCAACGGAATTCTCAGTGTTCCTAGGCACACAATTAGAAGATAACAGTGATCAACTAATAGCATCTCAGATGGAATTCATAGGACCTGGATATGTAAACCTTGAATACGAGAGAAATAAAGCATTCTTTCTTCTAAGGTAAAAGTTTCTGGATAATAGATAAAACAGTGATGAGAATATCCCATTAATACTCCCATTAGATCTGTATTTCTCAGAATTTTTCATCCTGACCTGAACATATATAGCTTCCAAATGGAATTTTAAACAGTTATTTTCTTAATAAAATCACAAGCATTCTTTATATTATCCTGTATCCATGTCTGAACAACAACAAAAACACTATTCTTTATTCTTAAGCTGCCCTACACAAATGGCATCATCATATAATTTGTAGCAAAAGCTAAATGTTATAATACTTCAGAGGAGTTATTAATAATTTAATTTATTAGCTCTAGTCTTCTTTAATCTTTCTTTCCTCCTTCTTTGCTTTTCTCCTTTGTGAAGAAAATCTCACTACCTACCCATAACCCATATGAACATGAGTGCAAACATTTGCAGTTTCAAATATTGGTGAATGGACTCGTATAAAATATACCAATACACAATTTTGGCAGGGGGGTTGTTTGTTTGAGACAGGGTCTTGCCCTGTCATCCAGGATGTAGTACAGTCGCACAGCCATAGCTTACTGTAACCTTGAACTCTCCTGGGCTCAAGCGATCCTCCTGCCGCATCCTCCCAAGTAGCTAGGACTACAGTCACACACCACCACGCCTGACTAACTTTTTAATTTCCTCTTTTTCTGTAGAGAAGAGGTCTTTGTTACGTAGGCTGGCTCTGAACTCCTGGCCTCAAGCGATCCTCCTGTCTTGACCTCCTAAAACACTGGAATTACAGGCATGAGCCACCACACCCATCCTCAATATATAGGTTTGCAAAAAATTTGAGTCATGAGGCTGGTGTGAGCTAGTGACTTGGCTAAGAGTTATCCTAACTCTTAGAAGCTTTCTCACACCTGTATCTCAGTTTCCTCTTACTGTGTTATATAGAACTGGATCATGTAGACAGGCAATGATCATATGAAATATGTCAGCATTACATTTGCTTTGCAGTTGCGTTTTATTTTTAAAAAGTTTTATCTAAGTAATGAATATTTAGTCAAGAATTAATATTCAGTCAACAAAGATATCTACTGTGTCTTTCATGTACCAATATTATGATTGTCCCTGTGGATGATATTGCATGATGAAAAAATACATGATCTCTAACTTTGAGCAACTCAAAATCTGTGAGCAAAGACAAAATTTAAGTTCATGAAATTAAAATAATTTAAAGGCAACTATAAAAGCAAATGGATAATTTGTGTAGTTATAGAATATACGGAGTTAACTGTGACTTTCCCAAAAGGTTATCCAAGGTAATTCATCCCCAGTGTACCACACCCTTACAGCCACTCTCTACCCCCTCATCCCTTGCCCTGTTGTATATTTTTAAATCACCTACTTGAAATTATATTACTTATTTATTTTGTTCTTATCATATTTTCCACTAGAATGAAAACTTCATGAGAAAAGTAGCTTTGTCTTATTACTGTCAAGCTCTGGCAGATAGAGTAGCAGTTGAATACATATTTGTGGAGTGAATGAATTAATGAGTATCATCAAATAAGGATTATTACAGACTGGTTATATAACATGCAGCCCACTACTAGGCAAATAAGATAATTATGGCTGATGATACCCTACTGTTTACCATTCACATACTTTAGTTATTATGCAAGTTTGGATATTAATTAAACAACAGTTATAACAATGAACCACAACAAGGAGTGATATAAAAGAGAATGAACTGATCATCTTTTCAATTTTCAATTTTTTAGGGCTGCTTTTGAGCTCATCCTGATTTCTTTTAAAGCCAGGAAAATCAGTATTTATTTTTATTGATTCACTTTATATTGTGTCAGGGCAAAATACAGGAAATTTAATGTCCAAACAGTTGTTCACTATCTAATTAGGAATTAAGAAATATAAGTAAAATGTTTCTTGTATATTAGGATTATATACATACATACATAATAACGAAAGTTGTAGTCAAGTTAGGACTTGAATTTTTTTTGAGATGGAAATACATTGCATATTTTGGTATTCTAGAAGTGACCAGAAATATCATAGAAATAAGATATCAAAATATTTCCATTCTTTGTAAATTTTAACCTTCATCAAAAATCACAAACATGGTAAAAATGACCTGATAGTCATTCTTTTGTGAATCTGTGTTCAAACATAGGGTAAGACATTTATCTAGTGTGCCATTCATGCATGGGGACTCAAAATTATTTCTTTCCTTTTTTTTTTTTTTAAGATGGAGTTTCACTCTGTCGCCCAGGCTGGAGTGCAGTGGCAGTCTCGGCTCACTGTAACCTCCACCTCCTGGGTTCAAGAGATTCTCTTGCATCAGCTTCCCGAGTGCCTAGAATTAAAGGCACACACCACCATGCCCAGCTAATTTTGTTTTTTTTAATTTTTAGTAGAGACCGTGTTTTGCCATGTTGGCCAGGCTGGTCTCGAACTCCTGAACTCAGGTGATCCGCCCACCTGGGCCTCCCAAAATGCTGAGATTACAGGCGTAAACCATGCGCCCAGCCTCAAAATTATTTCTTACCCTTACCCATTAGTAGCCACAGAGTGCTCATCAAACATCACTTTAATACAGGATTAAATACTGAAAATAAAGAATGTTAGCAGTGTACGTTTGTAATGCTGATTACATCCCAAAGAGACATATACTTTATTTTGAATATGCTTGTAATATAAATGGCTGTTCCCACTCTAATATGGATAATTCAAAGTTAGTGACATCACCACAAAAATGAATTTATGCAGTATTCAAATTGGTAGCATTTCCACATCCTGAAATATCTTTTTGTAATGCTCATTTCTATTCATGAAATCTTAACAAAATTCAGATTTACTATTATTCTTCTTTTCCTTCTTGTTTAATAGGTGCTTTAGGCTTAAGTTCATCCTACCAAATTGTCCAAAAATCTAGGAAGTGATATTCAGAAGTTGTTTCTCACTCACCTTGGAAAATATTTTCTCTAATCAAACTTTAAACAAATTATTAGCTTTAATTAAATGTGAAATAAAACAAAAGCATACAATAAAAAGCCCTTTGGTGTAAAGAGCTGATACAAATAAGTCCAACTTGAATATTCACAACTTTTCTGTAATAATTGATTGCAACATAATCACAGTAAAATTTCAGCATACTTTAAGTACATTTATTTGTATAAAAGTAAATATATAACTCTGAAATGATTAACAAAATACTACTTAAGTATACTTTGTAAAAGTAAACCTATATTTTATGTAATCTGACCATTTTTCCCTTTTCTAGTAGTATATAGTTCTGTTATCTTTTCTAACTAATGTGTCTTTTGGATACCTATAACACTATTGATACTTTTCAAATAATTTTATCATAGTATCCAGTTATATAACAAGTAGTATTCATTTATTCATCTGTTAAGTACATTTCTATTAAACAAAAATCTGAGTAAAATCTGAAGGAAAAGTAAATGAGTAAATTCACTCAAGGGCAGGAGCAAGTGTGTGTGATATGAATGGGATGGATATTGTGGATGGAGGAAACAACATTAATAAACTCTGGCCTGGGAGTTAAACATAAGTAGACTAATATGACTTTCCTAACATACTATATAGTGACTGGTTTTCACTGCATGCCATGATTTATATGTATTATATAGGCTATTGTCTCTTTCTTAATTATTTAGAAATAACCATGTCTATAATATAGTAGCATTACTGTTTTATTTCTTAAGAGGCATCTCTATGGTGTATAAGGTTTAGGGAATTCTATTATGAATAACATAGGCTCAGATTATACATTGTGGACAAATCAAATTATGCATGTGCTATCTGAGAGGAGATCTGTATGTGAGCAAGACATAGAAGCCCTGTATACTCTACTCTCTCTCAGAGGACAGAGGAGATTTGAAGACCAATTGTGGATGGGTATCGTGCATCAACTGAAATACCCACTTATATCTCCTTCATCTGTTGCCCTTGTGTTAACATACAGCATCAAAGTTCCTACTTGTGCCAGGCCCAGAGCTATGGATTACCCAGTTCTTCTAAGAAGTTATATCTTCTAAATGCCTATTGTTATGTATTTGCTTTTTATAATATCAGTTTTGCCTATGAACACAGCACGTAGCATCAAAAGCAAGGCAATGTATGAGCACCACCTATTAGAAGAGATTTAGTGCCATGTTATTTATAACAAAACCTGGAAATAATCTCAACATCCAAAAATTGAGAAATAAATAATTAAGTAAAATAGGGTGTCTATATGATTTATAAATTATTATATGAAATATATGACTGTTAAAATAGTATTTTTAAAGAAGCTTAGTGACATAGGGAATGCACCTTATATAAAAATGAAGGATATATAACTAAAAATGATAAGCATTAAATTTTGAGTACAGTGTATTTACTCAATAAAGGAGTAAAATTTTCTTACTCAAAGGAAATAGACCTTTTTAATTTTATTTCTATTTAGTTGTTTCATTATGAGTAATTTTAGTTTTTTCTTCTTTATTCAAGTTGGTATTTGCTTCCACAATAATTAAGAACTTTTTTATAATCAGGAAAATAACATTTGAAAAATATAATGTAGGAATATTGAATGAATTATGGTAAATAGTTGTTTCTTTTCTCATTCAAGGTAAGACAAGTAGATATGATTTTAATCTGTAGCAGGATAAGAAAGATATTCATTGGAATTTGATGATTATAAATATTATGAGAAGCAGAGTCTACTGTATCTGTTGCTAGGGATAATTTGAAAGAAAATAAGAAAGCTAGAATGATTTAAGCACCGTAAAGCTAATAGGTGAGAGGACTTGGAAAATCATTAACTGTGGTATATATGTTAGTTTTAATATTGTCTGGGAACTTCTTCAGGTCCTATTTAGGCCTGTGATCTCAATTATGTGTTTAATAAGCAAAGTTCATTTTGAGTCTCAGACAGTTGCTGGTTTCACATTGTAAGAATTCAGGATGTTGTTTAAACCACAATTGATTTATTTTAAAATGTCTTATAATCTCTTTATCTTTACATACACTTATTGCCTTGTAACATAACAGATGATCTCTTTCATCATGTCATTAGTTCTAATTGTGAGAACTGTAAAATGATAATTAATTGCTATATTTGTTTTATACGTATTTTATGTAAAACACAGTTATAGACTCTGATAGTTCAGATTAATTAATTGTTAGTTTTCTTTGACTATATGTTTGCAAATATTAATTTCTTAACCCCTTGCAATCTGCCTTCCATCTTATTAGGTGTCTATAACTACATTCCCATAAGTTGCCAATAACTGTGAGTGGTATATTCTATTACTTACATTTCAGTCTTCATTCTACCTAATTTCTCTGCAGTATTTTACCTCAATAATTTCATCCACATCTTTTTTAGGGGAAGTGGTCTTCTCATTTATATTTTTCCTGGTTGTTCTCCTCTCTCTCTGACCATTATAAGGATTCTGCACCTTAGTATTAATGATCCCAAAGCTTAAGCCCTTTTCCTTCCATCTTCTCATCCATTCACAAGACATCAACCACCATCTACTAATTAGAGTTTAATTTGAGAGTTATGCCAATGACTCTCAAATCTGTTTCCAAAACTCCTTTCTGAGATCCAGATTGCTGTTAACTCTCAACCAGATTCTTTCAGGTAGATGTCCCATAGAGACCTCAAACTCAATGTATCTGAAATTCATTCACCCTTCCCCAGCCCTTGCCAAAACCTGCTTCTCTTGTGTTTCCTAACTTGATTGATGACATTACTATCCTCCAGCAATTGAAATCTGCAAAATTTTAAATTTTCATTCCCCAACTCTGATTCGTCCTTATCTTGAAACTTTTTAACATTCATCTTTAAAATAACATCCTAGTCCACTTGAAATTATTGATTTTCACTGACATTGTTTCACATTAGCCATACCTTCTCTTTCTGATTGGTCTCCTGCTTGGACTCTTATCTTATACTCTCACCCCATAGACATATATAGGGGAAGAGTTATGTTTCTAAAACATGGATTAAACATATGGCCTTCCATGTTTTCTTATTGCCTAAAGGATAAGGCACAAAATCTTTCAAAAATTGACCCTAAACTCTAGCTGAACCATGTGGACATGTCTCCTCCCTGTTTCCTTCATATGCACTAGTTTCCTTCCCATTTCATATGATACCATGCATTCCTATGCTTTTGAACCTTTTCTTAAGTATTTTTTAGTCATACATTGTTCCATAGGCTCTACTCCAGCCAGTGATTTTGTGAATCCCTCAAGATTCCAAACTACAATCACCTTCACTGTTGTCTCCTCACATCTCTCTCATACACACACACTCTAGAAGTTAATAAAAAGTAATCACTCCACGCTAAGTTTCCATTCACTTCATAAACACTTCAAGTAGAACAGATTGTTTTGGATCATTTTTATGTCTGTTTATTTTACCAAACCCAGAATGGCGTAAACCATGAAGACTGTAAAGCTTTCATGGTTAGAGGCAGGATGGTTGCAAGTGCTCATTTAAGGACATTGGTCCAGATTCAGAAGGTTTCAGTATTCCCACAAATTATTCACTTTCAGAAAAAGGAAAAAGCAGTAAGAAATCTGTGAGTTGCATTTGTGATTTTAGCAGTTTTATGTTAAGTTCTAGGAATAGTAGCAATTTGAAAGGTATGAGATAAAGACTTCTTTATAGTGCTGGATGCTGCCTTTGCCCAGATGATGTAAAAATCTAATTAGGTGCTGCTGCTTCTAGATGTTAATTACATAACCAGCAAAGTTCACCATAGTATGTTCCTTTTTAAGTGAAAAAAAGCGCAAAGTATTAAACTATCTAAATTTAGCAGTCCTTTGGGTACTCTGCATTTGTTGAATATTGCAAAAGTAAATACCCATCTGTTTTAGTACTAATATGATTTTGTATATCAAGCACTTTAAAGATTTTTTTCCCCCATGAAAACTTCATCAACTGTTTTATCAACAATGTAGGCTTCAGGCACTTCTGTAAAGTTGAGTTGGGATAACTGAAAGATCCTTGTCGAATTGGTAATCATGCAGGTATTGAGAATGAAAGGGAGATCATATTTTAATTTAACTTCAGTGCCTCAAGATATTTTCCCTTATGGACTATATTACTGTTCTTTGTCTACATATCCATCTTGTAGAAATCATAGCCACTGTTAATACATTTCAAATAAAGCTTTCCTGGATCTGGGTGCTATTTATCACTTCTTTCTGCAAGGGTCTCCTGAATTATATGAGGGCTTACTCATTATGACATATTAAAATGCTAAATGATTTATAGAGGAATAGAGATATATTGTAATTCTAAAGGCCATTTTTATATTCTACTGAACCTGACATAGTTTAAGTGTCACAACTGAAACTATAACTTGATTGTAAGTTCTTTGAGGACAAAGTTGATGCCTTACTCTTGTAATTTCCACATAGTCCATGAAACTAAGGACCTGCTCGGCCAGGCCAATAGCTCCTTTCTAAAGAAAAGTAAACAGAAGCAGTATTTGGCATACACCTGCTGTAAAAGTGTGTGTCCTGGCTACCTTGACCACAATTTGTTGGACCAGATATTGTATCCCTGAGCAAAAAGCAACCACTTGGAGACTAAATAAAAAGAGGTCAGCAACTTGTCAGGAAGTGTGATGCCATAACCCAGGCAATAATGTCACTCCACACTGGATAGTGGCCAACTGCCTGTATCAATTAACACTCTTAATTGCAAGCAGCAGAAACTGACTGGCTGTCAGAAGTGAAAGGAGATTTATTGGCAGGATACAAGATGGCTTATGGAATCAAAGAAGGCAGGAACAGTAGGCTTAGAAAATGGGCAAAAAACGAAAAGGCTCAGAGAATGAACACCAAGAGTTGTCCAGCTAATCCAGCCTCTACCAGGGTTGATATCCACCACTACTGCCATCATGGGATACTGTCAGGAGATGCTGCACAACACACTACCACAAATACAATTTAACCACTTTTCTGATTGTGAGGTTAAAACTTTGGGCTGGATCTTCAGTTGGCTAGGCCTGGATCATGTACTGGTTTTTTGGTTGCAAGACAGTAGAAAGAGTAAGACCCTCTTTTCAAAGACTTGCGAAATGGGGATAGTTCCTGTGTCCTACCAATGCTTCATATGATTTAAATTTCCTGCAAATAGGAAGGGAAGTCAAATTTCAGACAGCCAAAATATAAAGAACGCTATTTGTACTGAGTGTTGTTCTCTGTGGATTTGTTTTTAAATATATTATATATATATGTATATATATGTGTGTGTGTGTATATATACGTGTATATATACACATATGTATATATGATATGTATATATGTGTATATATACACATATATGATATGTATATATGTATATAAATGTGTATACATATATACATATGTATATATACACATATGTGGATATATATACGTGTATATATGATACGTATATATACATATATATTTACACACACATATATATGCCTATACATATACACACACACACATATATATATGCATATATATATATATAAAATAGTAAAAAAATTGAATCGGAAAACCAAATTCAACTCAATTTTGAAAAAAATTGAATTGGAGAACCAAAAAGCTAATATAGGAAAAAGGAGAAAGTGAGTAGAAGTAGAAATGGAATAAGAGATGCTGAGAAATAAGGGCAGATGTATTCGTATTGCAGAGTTTTTAATCCTTAAAACAATAGACACCCATTCCTAAAGGAACAACAAGAAAACAGGAGCTGCTCTTTAGAGCTGCTGTATGTCTCACAAAATGATTGATGGTGTCCCAGTCCCCAGAGGCCTAGCTCTTTCTTCCTTTACCAAAAACATTTCACTTACTTTTTTATTTTTCCATGTATAGTTGCAATAAACTCCCCAAAATGGGGTAACCTTGCCATGTTTCCTTTCCTTGACACCTGAAAGATTAAAATAGAGAACTCTCTTTTTACACAGACACACCCCTTATGACATGTATGCTTATAAACCACCACATGAGTATAATAAATATATTTAAGGATTTTTAGGTTCAAGATTGCTAAAGATTTTAGATAAAATCCAGTATCCATGAATTTCATTTTGAATTTGTGAATACCACACTTATAAAAGGTCATGTTTAAAGCCTTCTCTATCCCACATTATCACCAAAGACTTCTACCAAAGTCACCCACTTTAGTATTTCCTTAGTATGATTATTTCCTTTAGTATTTAGTTTTGAGTATTTACCTCAAAAAGGGATATCAGTCCACAGAGCTGGCAAAAACAAGCAAACAAACAAACAAACAAAATGGCCTAGATATTTCTTTCCAGCTCCTACAGCAGCAGTGGGAAGAAATTCTTTAAAGAACTATACCAACTTGTTATAGATGAGTTCTCCTTAGTCGGAACCATTCATTGCCAAGGGATTGCAGTTTTTCTCTGACAGGTTATTTAAAATTGCCTCAATAGTAATTATTTCTTGCTTGGATTTCATAACATTCCCAGGACAGAAGCGTGACTTCCCTAGACTCTCTTCATCCTAAATGTATCAGCATGGTGGGTGCTCCAGGGCAGAATGGTGCCCCACACTAGCTTCCTCCCTGTGTTGGTTAATCATTCACTTCAATATGGAATTATAAAAATACTGAGGTTTTATGCTTGTGGTTGTTTTCTAAGTCTAGCACTGAAATACATAAGCTAAGTGAATAGACCAGCAGATGTATAAAATATCAATTGTTATATTGTTTACACTAATGCTTTGCATTAGGAAAACAAATGCCAAGCTGCTTGAAGTCTGCAAAGAATAAAAACACCTTATTATACATTTACATACACACTTGCCCTTATCCAAAATGAATCCATACATAGTAGGGCAAGCAGCTGCCTATATTTCATAACCCACTGAGGTCTTTTTAATGTGTTCTAAGCAATGATTAGGAAACCTGCTGGGGTTCATTTTGGCTCAGCTGGTCCACAATTTTGAACACCTACTGGTGGTATCAGGAAAATGTGTGCATGACCTGTTTCTCCATATATTAAGATCTTCCAAATTATGCTGCATACCCTCATTAATAAGCAAACTATGGATGACACCCTTTTTATATGGTAGATAAAACTAGCATTTTAATTTAAAGATAAATAATATCCCACACTTAAAGTTCAAGCTCATTTTTTGGCTCAGTATAAAGGATTCAACAAAAGAATAAACTATTCTGAAATGCTTTAATGTAGAAGATTTGGAGGTGTCCTAATTACTGCGAAATATGGCCAATGTATGGCTCTCGAAGAGTTTTTTGTTTGCCTGTGAAGATAGGCCTATGGAACCTGTGTCAATCTTGGTTTTAGAAAAAAACATGATAAAAGCTAAGACAAGGGAAATAGACCTGGGAATATACACCATAGGTAAAGAAAAACATTATAAGGCAGAAAGGAATGGCTGCCCCTAAGTGACAGACAAGTCATGGATCAATTATGGGTGCAAGGTAGGCAACTTTAGGTCAATTCAGGCAGGCATAGAGGCTCAGAGGGATCCAATCCAGGAAGAAGTGAACAACGGATAAAGTCTAGAAATGTAGAGTACAGATAGTGGAAAGGGAGAACTAGACTTCAAACAAGCAGAATGGATTATGAAAGCTAAGGCAGACATTAGAATGGAGTACAGTTCAGAACAGAGGGCATTGGAGGCCCAACACACCTGGAAGAAGTTTCATCTGACCTCTCAATGAATGATATTTTATTTTATTTTATTTTATTGAGACAGAGTCTTGCTCTGTCGCCCAGGCTGGAATGCAGTGATGCAATCTCAGCTCACTGCAGCCTCCACCTCCTGGGTTTAAAAGATTCTCATTCCTCAGCCTCCTGAGTAGCTGGGATTACAGGTATGTGTTACCATGCCTGGTTTTTTTTTTTGTTTGTTTGTTTGTTTTCTTTTTTGTACTTTTAGTAGAGACAAGGATTTGCCATGTGGGCCAGGGTGGTCTTGAACGCCTGACCTCAAGTGATCCACCCTCCTCAGTCTTCCAAAGTGCTGGGATTACAGGCATGAGCCAATGTGCCCAGCCTCTCAGTGATGTTTTTAAGAGGTTTGTCATTGATTGCATCTGTAAGAGACAAAGAATTGGAATGAGTATTAGCATCTACGCTGATTCCTCTGGCCATCCTCCCTTGATGGATAATTTTGTCTTGCGGACACAAAAGCATCATGTCCTTCATCCATGGGCATCTGCACAATTGCTTCCAGAGTCCCACATCACAATAGTGAGTTTGAGCAAGTTCTGAATCAAAAGATCAAGTAAGTGTCCAAACTCTTTAAGGATGTCTCTGAGTTGTCTTTTTGCAGAGGTCACTCAATCATTGTCTCCTGCCATGTCCGTAAAAGCAGTCTTTTTCTAGGAAAAAAATTAGCCCTGCTTCCTGGTGTTGGACCTTTTCTTTCCCCTGAGCTTATATTGGCTATTGCTGGGTAGGTCACCAACAAGGCTTAACTGTATTCAGGGCATTCCAAGAGACCTTGTTCTGTCAAGCCAAGGGTAGAACTAGAATTCAGAAGAAATTTGAGAGATTCGTTTGGATTCAGCGTAGCTTTCTTGAATTCCTCTCAGTAAGATATCCTGGGGTCACTTGGGCAAGTTTTTTTCTTCTTTGACTTTCCTAGAATATAGCGTAATCCTCTTACAGGGAGAATTCTTCATACAAGTAGAGAACTGTTGTGTCAGTTGAGTCCTCCAGGAATCAGACACAGAGAGGGAGTTAGGAGGGCCAAAGGTTTATTGGAGAGAAATGCTTGTGAAAGGAAAAAAGTGGAAGCAAAATTGGAAAAGGGGAGCCATTGGACCCTGATATAGACACAAGAAAAATCTTTGCTAGCCCAGTAGGGAGCTTCAGGACAAAAAGTGCCTGTTAGAGGAGTCCCACATTCACCAGAAATAGCTAGACCCTTGTACTACAGTTTTGCTATCATTCACTGGGGTCTCCCTGAAAGGAGCATGACCCCAGTTTAAAAGCGAGGCACACCTAAAGGAGGAAGCAGTTAGAGGCAGTCAGCTCACCACACTCCTGCAGCTGGGCCAGAGTCTGTTCCAGAAGGTAGATCTGAGTGGTTCATGTCTGTGTCTGTTGCAGTTGCCTGCTTCTGCATGTATTTTTCTAAGACCTTTTCAGAACTTAGTTACTTTAGCATATCTACTCATCAGCTCTCGTGAAAAGTTATGCGACTCCTCAACATTGCAGAAAGTTAACCCTTTAAATTGCAGAGCCCCCTCTACCCTGCAGGGTCTGAGCCCTGCTTCCATTTCTTTGATGCAACATGGGATTCCTGGAATAGAGACAAGGTATTTACATATTAAAATAGCAATAGTGCTACAGTGCCCCTGAGAGGCTCAGTGTCTAGAATAGCCCATGAAACTGTGGGCAGAAGGTGTTCATTGATCTGTTTATTTGGGCAGGTACCTCTCAAACTTCATTACCATGGCCAGGTGAGGCCGTGGATTTCCTGTTGGGATTAGCCAGCAGAAGCAAGATAATTCTCTGAAATCTGAATCTGATTCCATAGGGACAAATTGTGGCAGAGGAGATCTGAAATTTGAACAGCTTTGAGGGCTGATCTCTACAATTAACACTGCCATTTGAGAGTAAAGAAGTGAGCTGGTGGAGAGGATCTGAGAGTCCTCGCAGAGAATTAAAATAGTGCCTGAAAGAATGCTGGCAGTCAGGAATTAACTAAACAGTGAGTAGTGTATGGCAATTCTTGTCCATTTGTAAAAAAAAAAAAAAAAAAAAAAAAAAAAAATTTAGAGACTAAGTGGAATGGGGAGCATTGACACTAAGAATGTCAGAGGAATGGTATACTAGGGAAATTTTGTCTGAAAGGAAGAAAAAAAAACATCATTAAGTTATATTCACCAGAAATGATATTTAAAGGAACAAAACAGGAATATAGTTCCCTTTAGCTGATAAAAATATGGACAGCATCTCCCTTCCCCTCAAGGTCCCAGGGACTAAAGACTGGAAGTTGAGGCAGGGTCAGGGTCAGAGGTACAAACTCTGGAAAAGCCCTCAATATATTAAAGGTTCAGACAGAAAGGATCATGGTCAGCCTGGGCCCTCAGGTGGGTTCTCGTGGACTTCTAGGCCACAGTAGGTGACAGTTCTCTCCAAGTATTTTAGCTCACTGATGGAGAGCATCAAAAGACTGTTTTCAAACTCAGTTGGCTCCTGGAGCAAGAGCTGCTAATATCCTGTATCTCCAGCTTATTTTGGCTCCATGGAACAGGAGATGCAAATGTTTTGTGGTTCATGATAGAAAGCTGGTATGCAATTAGAAATTCTTCATTCTTTCATTCAAAATGGTATTTATTGTCTTTCATGTACCAGGCTCTTTGCTAGGATAAAAGAGTAAAATACATCCCCTAAAAGACTAATAGTCTAGTAGAAAGAAATTGATTATTAAACAGAGAAGATGACTATAAAACACTGTGATAAATGCAGTAGTAAAGAAACATTATAGGAGCACTAAAGAGGCAGTCATTTACTAATCCATCCTGTGCTGAAGTGGGATGGAAGGATTTGTCGTGGAGTGCTGCGTTGAAGGGTGTTATTCAAGGGACAAAAAATGAAGGGCATTCCAGGTAGAAAGAGAAAAATAAGAAAAAACTTGAAATGAGAAACAGAATAGAGAAGGCTATGTGCTTGGGGAGGAGAGGACACACAGGTGGGTCTATGTCATCTTCTATTTAAGGCACAAGGAAGTGGCCACACACACACACACACAGGCACACATGTACACATTCCAGGTATATACAGTTACAACATTTTATAATCACATTATGTGTTTGTTGTATGCATTTGTCTCCCCTAGATTGTAAAGTATTTTGGTTTATGTTTTTAAAGAACAGGGATAGCATATTACATATCTCTAAATCTGTATTATCCAATATAGTACCTAAAACAGTTATCTATTATGTTATCCTGGACCCAGTATACTGTACTCTCAATTTTCCTCCAAGTTCATAGAAATAAGAAAGTCAGTGTCAATTTGTGTGGTGTAGGCTCTATCAATTCACCAATACTGTTGAATGCCTACTATGTCTCAGGTTCTATGCTACACGCTCTGAAATAAGCTGAAATGATAGAACACTTTCAGGATGTCTAGTCTTTTGTGACACTTAATATCAGATGTCCATTTTATTGTGTGCCTGGTTTGCATTTCCTTGCAGACTCTAGTTTCATTCATCTTAGTGTTCAGCACGGAAAATTTGTAGTGCCTCATGGTCAATAAATATTTGCCAAAAGGGTAGAACCCGCATTACCTACAATGCCACTTTCTTTCATTTTTCTATTTACATTTGAGTGCCTTTAGAATTATTTTTAGAATAATAGATGAAATTTATCTATATTAGAAATAATTTACCTATATTAGCATGAACACACTTAAGTGTAGAGTTTGATGTGTTTTGGCAAATGTCTATACCCGATTATACCACATTCAAAATATGGAACATTTCAGAGGTAATCACTGCTAACAGGTTACAGCATAAATGCATAGTCTGTTTTTCAGACCTCTATATAAATATATGTACATATTTATATTTTAAAAACAGGATTAGGCTATCTGTGTGTTATTCTGTGTCTTGCTTTTGTTCACTTAATATGTTTTGGATATCTTTCCATGTCAGTTTATAAAGATTTATTTTTAATGGCTGCATAGTATTTCATTGTATGGATTATAGTACTTTTCACAAATCTTCCCATATTGACATTTATTCTTTTCTTTTCACTACTGCAAACAATGCTGTAGTGAATGGCAGACATCTTTGTACACATATCTTGAATGCATGTGGATTTCATTAGGCTAGGTATTTGGAACTGGAATTTAAAACTAATAAGATGAGCTTTACATTTTTATACATATTACCACATTGTTCTTCAAAAAGGAGTTATTAATTTACTTTCCTATTGAGAGCCTATGAGAACGCCTGTTTCTTTGCAACCTCAGCAAAGAGGGATATTATCAGTCTTTACATTTTCGGCAAATCATGATAGGTGATCATGTTTATTCTTTTGTTTTTCTAATTACTAGCGAGATTCGATGTCTTTTCATATTTGCTGGTCATTTGTATATTTTCTTATTGTGGAATATAGACAACATACATGAAACATATATGTATGCATTTATAAACAGATACCTACACACACACACATATATTTTTTAACAACTCATAATGTGCACAACATGTGACCACCAGGTCAAGAAATAGAACATCTGCAACACCTCAAAAGCTCCCTATATGTCCCACCCTAACACAACCCTCTCTGTCCACTTTAACACCATCCCTACTCTTTGCTTTGCTTTTCTTCGTAGTTTTATCACCCATATGTATGTCTCTAAAGACCATATTTACTTTCTATTTAAGGAATTTATATGAATCAAATTATATTGTATACTTTTGAGACTGGTTTCTTTTGCTAAGCATTATGAGATTCATCCTTATCATTGTATGTAGCTCTAGTGTGTTTATTCCATTGTATGACTATATTACCATTTATTTTTCATTTTACTCTTGATGGACAATTTGGATTTTTTCCACTTTGGGGCTATTTCAAACAGTGCTACTATTGATATTTTGAACATGTATTCTGGAGTTTGCATCTTTAAAAGGACATGTACGTAAGAGTGGAACCTAGATCATGTGAAACTGTTTCCCAAAGACTCTTGTACTGATTTACATTCTCCCCAGGGTGTATTGACTTTCCCCCAAACCCCCCAATCTGGTAGATATATAATGGCATCACATTGTGGTTTAAATGAGCATTGTCCTTATATGGAAAAAATGTGAAAGGTGTTCATAAGGCTGATCACATTTCATAAATTTTTGGCCATTTGGATTTCATCTTGAATGAAATCCAATGAAGTATGCTATGTTGAATGAAGTATGTTAAAGTTTTGCCCATTTTTCTCATTAATTTGCAGGTGGTCCTTTATATATTCTGGATACTACTCCTTTATGAATTGTGCTTCAGAATCTTGTCCCACTTTGTGCCTTGTCTTTTCACAATGTTTTTAAATATATTAACATTTTAATTTTAATATCTTCAAATATATCAATAGTTATCCTTTAAAGAAAATGGAACATTTCCATTACCCTCAAAAATTTTCTTATACTTGTTTCCACTTAATTCCTCCTCCAGCCTAATTCTCAGTCTCAGCAACTACTGCTCTGCTTTCCATACTCATAGTTTTTCCTCTTACAGAATTTTAATAAATGTATGCATATAATGTCTACTTCTGTAACTTAGCATCATTTTGTTTTATTAATTCCAAGTTGTGGCATGATTCATTAGTTTCTTTTTGTTGTTGAATCGTATTTCATTGCGTGGATATGCAGCAATTTTGTTTATTCAACTCACATATTGATGAATATTGGCATTATGTCAAATTTGGGCCTATTTTGAAAAAGTTTCTGTGAGTATTCATGTGCAAGTTTTAATGTAGAAATATGTTTCCATCTCACTTGTATATATAATTAAGAGTTGAATTTCTGGGTTGATTAGTAAGTCCATGTTTACCTTTTTAGGAAACTGCACAACTAATTTCCAAAGTGGTTGGACCACCATTAGAATACTTAAGTCAGAAAAACAGATGCAAGAAGGACACATGCTAAAAAATAGTTAATAAAAACATCTCCATTTCAACACATAGTCTTTGCATTCACTAATATTATAATTGTACCTGGAACAGTTGACTGCCTGTCCTGTTTTATTGACATAGAAGGATAATACATCACTTTTGCTCATTATTTTGCAGCTACTTCTAGTCTTACAGGAATAAGTGAAGTAGAAGCCTTCGATAGTTCTAGTTTACAATTGATGGCTGAATTTCACTTCAGGGAGCAATTTTGCTAAAGAAGATGAAGGTTTAGGACATGATAATGGGAAAGAAAATTAAGAAGGTGAAATTGGTACTCAGATTGATCTTCTGGGCCCCAGTTCTTTCCATCAGAAACATGGATGTAATGAAAATTCTAGCCACCTCTTGGCATGTCATATGAATTAAGACTGAAGAGCTGCTTAGTGAAAAACATTTTATAACTGGTAAAATTTTTCAGTGGATTTATTGAAATGCCAGATTCTAAGAAAGCCATTTTGAAATGAATTGTACAGAGTGAAAATTACTAGGTACATGGGAGAGAAATGTTTCTTCAAGTCAAAATTTCACTTGTGATTTAGCTTATCAGGAAATTCTCAGTCTCATTCTGTAGTGCTTATTCCTTTGCAGAGGACATGAAACCAGTGAGATTTGATGCCCTAAGTAATTGGTAGAAATACCTGCTCTACAATGAAGAGGTCATCTTCAGGGTCTCAAAAGCAGCAGGATGGGTCATTTATAGAACTCCCTTAATGTGTAACTAAATACAGAGTAGTTACTATAATTAAAAATTATTATCTTGTGTCCCAGATTAGAAATTAAGCTTTAAAAACAACCAGTTTTGCATAATGGACATTACTGCAGCAAGTAATCTGCATTCCTCAGCATTACCTTTTCTAGTTGTGTTGTCACCGTTGTTTGATTTTCATAGGAATCTATTCCTGATAAGATTAGTTGCAGGCAGACATGGGGCTGTACCTCATCAAAATTTTCAAATAGGCCAAATTTGCCTCTAGCTTGCTTTTATCAAAACTCTTCTCAGCACTTCACAAGTCTGCTCTGGTACCTTCACTTTACGTAGTATCCTCAAGACCACCATTTGCTCCCTAGATCTGTCACTCATTCTTTTAGGGGCTTCAAGTGTCTTTCTGCTTATAATGCCATGCACCTCCATCACAGGAAATCATTTTGTTGCTTCAGAGCTTTCTTTGGTGATCACATTGAATAGCAAAAGGGTTAACAGGTATTGAAGAACATGCACACACACACACACACACACAAAGACAAGCAACTACTGTGACAGAGATTGCAAATCATGTTCAGGGAGAAGCATTAATGCCTTTAGAAAGCACCAATAAAGCCTTTGTGATCTACGTAGACGTTTTTGTGTATTAGACATTTTTAAAATTTTGTTAAGCTATTCTGTTTTTCTTAATTATCCATCACTTTTTCCCAGAATTACCAGTGATTTGTAAAGTAGTCTTCCTACATTTCATGCTTTTGGACATTGTCATAAAATATAGCTGGGTTTTTCTTAAATCTAGACATAGTTTATATTTTGATGGATATATAAGGAAATAATGTGAAAATATGCCAAGTTGCCAAGTTTTCACTCATTCCTCATTCATTGACACAACATATATTTTTTAGTGCCCAGAAATAGAGCAGTCAATAATTGTTTTTTGTTTTCCTTCTTCCTTTTCTTCTTCTCCTTGTATGTATTGGTAATGGTAAACTCTCGATTTTTCTGAGAGATAAGAGTACTTTTGTATATTTCTGATCCTGAAGATTTTGGGAAGAATTAGAAATTGTCTAAAACTTATTTATTTCAATAAGATTCTAAAAACTGGCTTGTTACAAGAGGCAAAGCCATCTCATGCTATCACTAGAAAATGAGAAGGTCAAGATGTAGAAACACTATTAATTGCTTTTAGATCTTGAACATTCATATCAAAATTGTGAAGAAACCAGGAAAATATAAATAGTTACAGTCTATTCGTGAATTCCCCGAAGTATATAGATTCATTTCATGATGTTATTGACCTCACCACATTTCTAGTTGTATTAGAATATTGTCTATTATACCTGTCAAACAAAACATTGCAATTTACAGAACAATCATTAATTTTTATGGTAATTTTGGTTAGAAGTTGTTTTTAAAATTTTCAGGTAGCCAAATTGTACTTACTCTTGGCTATGATGATTAGTCAGCAGCTGGCTTGCCTAAGTATGAAGTTGAGAAAAATATATGTGAACACCGTCAACTTTACTCATGGAGGGTCAAATTTACTCATGGAGGGTCAAATTATGGTATCTCAAAATAGAGACAGATGATTCAAGTAAACAGTGCTAACCAAAAAAAACCATGTGTTTCTAAGAATTTGAAAAACTTTGAACAAATTCCAGATCATTAAGCAATGGGTAAGAGGCAGTCATTTAAAGCAGTCACCTAGTGAAAATCAGAAAAAATGTCTGACAGATGTTCAAAGTAAATTATTATGGCATGGGGGTCAATAGTATTGAAAGCCACTTAGAAGCCTATATCAGATTATTAATGTTTACTCTATTGGAACCAAATAATATTTCAAATTTGTTTCAGTAATTCTTATCAGGACACATTCCATGTATTATGCCATTCAAGTGATCTTTAAATTATTGTCAAAGTCTACCTTAAAGAGAGCTTCCACAAAGGACATGCAATTCATATCATCTAGAGTTACTGTCATTTCTAGGCTAAGTCCCATGGAAATTCATAACTTAGAAATGAAAGTCACAAAGATGCAACTGCCTTCATAATACCAGTGCAGTGGTTATAAATATTTCATGAGCATTGCATGGGCAGGGGCAGATCTCCATTTTCATGAGTTAGAATTTGTACAGCTAAGTCTCCACATTTTACTATTCATAATGCACACTATGCCCTGTAGAGCTTTCCATATAGTACTTTTTTAATATTTATGTTTAATGAAGAAATTACTGTTCTAAAAAGAGAATAAGCCAAGCCAAAGACTTCTTTTTAAAAGTATTAAGTTTTGCTTAATAGAGATGATAACAACAGAAATTACCTCATTGCAGTATCTTAGCACAAAAATGCATAACTTTTTGAGTAATACAGGATGATGGATCAAGACACATTAAACCTAAGTGAAAAGGTTCCTTCTAAAGGTTATAACATTACAAATCTCATCTTAAAGGAATTTGAAAGGTTAAAATGCAAAGAGCAACTTTCTTACATATAAAAACATTAATTACAAATGATATGCTTGCCTGCTATTTCATAGTTTAAATATATGACTGTATTTGTCTGGGTTTTTCTTTTATTCAAAAACATTTTAACTTGCTAAGATAATATTACCAAGTTCAATAATGAATTGCTATTGCATACTTTAAGGTAATTTATCAAAGCACATTATCAGTACCTGTCAGAATAAATTTTGCACTAAAAGTAATGAAAAAAAGGACTATTGTATGTGTTGAAATCAAAGAACATTACTGTACTGTAGCTAAGTTATTCAATGGAAAGGATAGGTGTTTGCCCTCTAAATGGTACTTGCCCCATGAGAAAATAAAAGCCTGGAAAATCACAGAAAATAGGCACAGGGAAATGTCTATTTCTTGCTTTTTAAAATGAGCATTTGATATTTTATTTCATTTTTGTCATTTTGATCAATTCTTTCAAGTTTGTGAGTGCTGAAAATGCTGCACAGATCTTGGTAACATTTACAAAAGTAAATTAAAGTTACTGATCAGCTCATGTATAATACAAGGCTGAATTATTCCATATTTGCATATACTATATATCACATGTAGATTGATGATGAAGTCATAGATAGATTTTATTTTGAATACATGTCAAGACTAAGTCTAATAATGAAAACAACAAGCTTTAGATTTAATATCATTCACTTGAGTCAGCAGTTTTAAATATTTTTTATTTTGCTTAAACCAATGAGATCACTAGAAATTTTGTAATGTTTCTTGTACTTAACATCAAAAGTTTGTGTTTCATCCCTGATAATATTTAACTGAAAGTGGGAAACACTATCTTCCATTTTGTTCTTTGAAATTTTATTTTCTAAAGGCTCTGTTGAGGAATTTAACCTTTATGTGATGAATTTGCAGTTCACTTGAAGTGTGTTAACCTTAGTTCCCTAATGAGTCTAGGTGTAATACTGAGGAGGAATTTGAGAAATATATCATGTAGCTCATTGTCAAGTTGGATTTGTCTTGCACGTCTCCAGCTTTGCTGTTGTTCCAGTACACATTTTGATCACAATTCTTTAATTATGTTCTATATTTAACCGACCTATTTGAACAGGATCCAGAGCTGGTGCGGAACATCTGCCGCTGGGTTAGGCAAGCTGTTCAGATTCCTTTTTTTGCCAAGCTGACCCCAAATGTCACTGATATTGTGAGCATCGCAAGAGCTGCAAAGGAAGGTAAGAACTTGACTTGAATCAGTTGCCCGCTATTGTAAATATTGGCCCACATTATGTAGCCATACTCAAGTATGTCTTTTCCTACAAACGTGCATATTTTTTGTCTCAATTTTAAAAGTTTCCAATTGAGCACTTGATCCCACAAACACAGGAGATTTACACCTGGACTCATGCTAGCAAATTGACCATGAACTTTGATTTGGAAACACAAGATCCTTTATATTTTTTCCTAATAAACACTTATTTCACACATTATAAGAACAAAAAACACAGTCACAGCAAACCCGTCCAAAATAAATGACCTCATAAAGTAACAATTCAATATATTAAACTTTAATGAGTAAAAAAGAAAAAAAGAAATTTCAATTTGCACAATGTGAAATTTCATATGAGTTCTCTTCATATTTTATAGGGCCTAGCTGACTTCCTTAAACACATGCTCAATAAATATCTGTTGAATACAAAAATCATGCATGCTTGTGTTCCATCCCAGGGAAATTGCACCCTGACTTGCAAAGACATTGTAAATTACCTGGAAAATAACACCAAATACAAAACATTTGGTAACAACAAGTCTGTATAATAATTGAGAAAGTAAAGTTGTGGTAATTAAAACTTCTTTAATGTTTAAAATTTTAAACATAAATGTAGGAGTTAAATTAGTGAAGAACTTTGAGGAGAAGACATGTTCTCCAGATAAAATAGAATGCATTTTTCTGGGATGTGAGGGTTTGAATGGGTTTTAACTATCGTGTCTTATAAGAGCTGCATGAAAATGTTGATGTGTCTTGCACAGGTGGTGCCAATGGCGTTACAGCCACTAACACTGTCTCAGGTCTGATGGGATTAAAATCTGATGCCACACCTTGGCCAGCAGTGGGGATTGCAAAGCGAACTACGTATGGAGGAGTGTCTGGTAGGTGTTGCCCACTTCTTGCATTGTGCTTTCTTGGAGGTTGCTGAAAAATCAGAAGGTCATGTTGCAAGAGTTTTGTGCCCTTTATGATCCCAAATTCTTATAACTCATAGCTGATCAATATTCCTAATAGTTATGACAGAACGGATTGAATATGAAAGCTCAAGTGACAGCACAGGATGAGAGAATATCAAGATAAGGTCTTGCACAAATTCTATTCTCTTGTGGTCCAGCTTTCCTAAGAATTTCTCATCGTCTCTCAGTTCTTTTGCCACTTACTAGTAAGGGTTAATATGAGGGCCCTCTGAGAGAAAAATATAAGCACCCTCATTATAATATCTTTTTCATGGTCTGGACTAGTTTTCATTCTTCCTAGAATTTAGACATCTACCTTCTTCAAAAACCTTGTCCCAACTGTCCCAAACAAGCCATTAAAACACTGAATTAAGCATCAGCTGACAAGACATTTGCAGACCTCACACCTTTGCACGCTCTTTCTCATCAGCATACGCTTGAATTTGAAAAAGAAAGAGAGGTTTTAATCTCAAGGTCCTGTTCAGTATCTTTACCCTGTGCACTCTGTGACTGTGACAACATGAACTTGGTCTTGCAAAGACAATGCTGTAAGGTTCTTGACTGTACTGGTTTGGGATTAGTCTCCTTGGTGATAGAGAAAGTGGTAAATATACATAACATAACAGTGCCCCACTGTTCAAGAAAAGCATTGCTGAATCAGACCAAAATGTGCTTTTGGAAGAGGCTGGACAGACACAAATAAAGCTCTATCCATGCTGAGATATTCAGTTTTGAGAGTATGAAGCATGCCTGTGAGCCATGAAGAACAAAAACGGTTATATTCTGCTTTTAATTGAATGCCATTCCCACAATGTCAGAAAGAAGGCTGACGAGGAGCACCTGCTCAGGCTCCAGACACAGCTCGCTTTTATCAGGAGCTATCAAACAGGGCCTTAAATATTATTGTAATGCAGAATAACGTGGACCGCGTTAGCATGTGCCACAGAAAGAGAGTCAAGAGACTCCAGAGTTGGGCTGTAACATGCACTATGTTTTCTGTCAGCCCATTTCAATTTTTCCAGCCTGCCATGTTGACAGCAAGAGAATAAAGGAGGTCACAGAGGGTGCTGAACATTAAAAATTAATAAAAGAACTATTGCAGTAGTATTTTATATAAGTAACACCATTCATGTTTTCTCATTTAAGCTGCAATTTCTGAATATTCTCCCATACTATAACTCAGTCTAATAAAACTACAAAATTACAGCATTAGAAAAAGTCTTTTGTGTTGCAGTCTTTAAGCATACACACACTGGAAATTATAGCAGTACCTGAAAACAAGCTCAGTCATACCTCACGGCCTGTTAGCATTTCCATAAAAGTCTATTTCTAAGATTTATAAATTCATATATAAATATTCACTTGGGCTATAAGCTTAGGTAAGCCTGGGTAGAACTTTCATTTTAAACAACAAAAAATCCCTAACATTTTAAAGGACTTGTATCTCATTTCTAATAGGTTCTATATTAAGTTTCTTCACATTAAACAATCTGTTTTGAAAATAGCCTTTCTCCACATTGACAGAATTAATATAGTTTTCCTCCTTTAAAGTAATGCTTGCTTAAGTTTAAAGGTAATAGAATCTGAAAAGCAGTTTAAATAGGCAATGATAATATATTTTAGGACAGAGCAAGTTCTATAACAGAGTACTTTCAGTATGAGTTATAGCAAAACTTAGCCTAGCAAAATTGTGTTAAATAATAATGGTTTCAAATTTTACGAGAGTTGTATCAAATATGGTTGTCAGGACTTCAAATGCTGCTTTAATACTGAAAGTTACACAAAATAAGCTAGATATTTTTATAAGATTTTTAAAAAATTTACCATAGCACAGTGCTAATATCTGCTCAAGTGTTCTCTCAGAGCATGGCAATGTCTGCTTTCAGAGATGCTGCATGAATCACAGATTTTTAAAAAGTGAAAACTAAATAGATTTTGGATAGCCACCTGAACACAATACATAATACATACATAATACATACACAATACATACTTTTCATTGCCAGTGAAGGATATTTTCCCCTTGCAATATATTCTTTAGCTGTTTATTCAATTGTTATTATTTTTCTCAGAATAAGATTTCTGCTCTTTGAAATGAAGATTATGTTTTGTTTAAATACGGAAATAGTGAGGCACCTGGAGCAGTATACCTGCTGTAGAAAACTGGGCACATTTCAGGAATGTTCTTCTAGAGAAAATGCATTAGCTAATAAGGGACAGTGACTTGCATTGGGAAAACGGGATCTCAGCTAAGGAATGTCAGTGGAATTATTTCCGATATAAGTAGCCTGGATTTGAGAGCAATGTCTTTCAAAGGTTGGTTCCCAACTCATGAGTATACTATGCAATCAAGTTTAGTGAACTGTAATCAACATTTTAAATAATGAAATAGAATAAGAAATGTCAGAATGCTTTGCATATAGTTGGGATAAGCATTGTTTGGCCAAACTTCTTTTTCAGTTATACACATAATATACACTTATATATGCCATAATGTAAAACGCACTTTTTACTTAGTTAACTTCAAAATATTTTGAGAGTTACTGTTTCAGAGGGAGGTCTCTTTTGTTAAATAAAAGAAGTCAATAAGACTATAGAAAGATAACTTCTACCTGCTGTAGCTTAAAAGTTACATCAAGAGAGCAAATTAGGACCTCACTCCAAGGTCTTATCCTCAGCTTTGCTATTTTAGAAGCAATTTTTCTAATTCATCTACAGATGATTAAACTCTGGGGGGCGGTGCTTAAATATATGAAACAAACTCATAATAAAGTGATTTATAAACTTGAATTTCAATTATGGGAGAAATACATCATAGTATTGCTCCATTAAAAAGTTGAATTATATACCAGATGATTTCATAGTGAGAACAGTATAAAAGGAAATCTTGTTTGGTATCCAAAAGGAATATTTTTTATCAAACAAGGATGGCTGATTCAGCTCTCCACCATATAAGTACTCTGTCTAAACCATTGATTCTAAATAATTCTGTACCTTTCTTTGGACAGTATAGATGTAACACTAAGTTGTTACGACCTTTCCTTTTTCTAGAATCCATGCAGAAAACTTCTGTTGCATCAAACAGCAGTTAATTCATGTATCATCACACAGCTGAATAGTTTATTGGGTTTGGAGAGAGGAAAGGAAGAAGAAATTCTTTGACTTATTTGATTGGAAAAAACCCTAATCTCAGTAACAATTATAAACTCCATCCTTGACTGTGTGACTCATTATTTTTCCCAGTTTAATTTCTTTTTTTCTTGTTTTAGTTTCAAATTTTGACCTTTTTTTCTGACTTCATTCCCAAATAATGAGGGCATCTTAAGATAGCCCCCAAATCAGTGATTACTATCACCTATATAAATGGTGTTATCCAGCTGTGGTGTGACATTTTCACATGAAATCCTCCCTGTGGGTAAGATTCTTTCAGAGCTGGTTAAGAATCAGTCCTGCATGGCATAAACTAAAGATGTCTTTCTTGCAGCTGACTTCATGAGGATAACCTTTATTCATTTACAGGTGCTTCGGGAGAAACAGTATTCAAGCATTTTTCAATGGGGTGAATTCATTTGAAGTTTTTGTTGTTGTTCCTTGTGTTTTTAACTTTTTTTTTATTAATGGGAAATGAATTTCATTGTCCTGTATATATTTTGTGTGTTGCACTTACAAACACATGCACATTCACATACATAGGAAAGAGTGCAGAAGGCACTTAAATTGAAATAATGATAGACACTTTAGGCTCAATATAATTTACTTCCCACAAGCTTGAAAAACTAACTTATTATTTTACATTATTTTATTTGCCAAATTTGTTCTATTTTCACCAAAGGAAAGGAAATTCTTGTTCTTAACTTCAAATTTTGAATGCTTGTTTGAAGTTATTCATTATGTATCAACTTATACAATTACAACAATAGAACACATTTTTTTCAGTATTAAGACATAAACTTTATTATTGATTTCTGAATAATTCATAAAAGATGGCTTTTAAGATTTTCTGTTTCAGCTCAAAGTTACTTCTCTCATAGAGGTTATTACAGAATCCAGTAAATGACTGTGTATTTCTAAATAAATTATAATGGAATATTCCATGAATGTTCTTAGAGTCTACAAGTGAATAATGAATGATTTGAAATCTAGCTGTGTGAGATACTGGACACTGGCTTGTATGGTTACTAGCTTCCTAAAGGTGTTTTCATTGTAAATCCAACATAGGAAATACTAATAAAAGAAGGTACAAGTTAGAAATTTAGCTAGTAATTTGTAGATCTGTGTCAGTGTAGGGCCAGAAGTGAGTACAAAGTGTATAATTTAGAAAACTTGCACAAATGTGAATCAATATAGTAGCTTAGCAAGGGATTTTAGGCATCGACTTCACATCGCATAGTTTATGTGTGTTTTTAAGATAGTTACTTAGGCGTGAATTGTTAGAATGCAGTAATAACTTGGCAGCATACACTGTGCTACTGGGCATTACGTAAACACAAATCCAGTGTAACCCACTCTAATCATACACTTATTTTGTTGTATTTATTAGTGAATATTTGTGTAAAATCAGGGAGATGGCAAAACAAAACAGATTACAAACTCAGAAGTTTTAGTTACATTTTTCTTTAAATAACTATTTTCACACATGCCAACAACTGAAGATTTTGGCAGGATTGCTTTAAGTTCTTACACCACACATTACAATTCCATCATAAAAAACAGTGTTAGTATTTTTTTAATTGGGAAGTTGTTTTTAATGTGCTGGATTTTTTTATGTGTCAATCACATGATTATTGATGCATAAATTGCTTTTAGAAAAACACGCCTATTATCTGTCATCGAATTTAAGCTACCTATTGTAATCATCTTGATTGATAAGAGCTTAGGCTTTAACATTGAAGATCTAAAATAACCTGATAGATAAAGATAGAATTTAAATGAATAAAAATGTGGTAATTCATGCAAAAAGAATAATTAAAAGGAGAGCCTTCCATTTTATACTCACTTTTTTCCTTTTTCTGTATGGACAAAAGTAATGCAAGAAATCTGGCCTGTTATTCACCTATGTAAAAACATTCTTAGCTTATTACAAGTTTAACTGATCAAACTATTAAAGAACTTGTTATACAAATATGTATGTACTATATTTGCAGAACAGTCAAAAGTAGGCATTTCAAATACAGATGCTAGATTACAATTTTATTATAAATTATCACTTTGGTTGAGAGAGGCTTACCATTAGAAATATTCTCATTTAAATAATGCTCATTTGAATATATTCATGTACAGATTGACAAAGAATCCCCTCTTTCATTATGTTGCCTTTCTCAGAGCCTCAGTATCTCACTGTTTAGCCATCGTTGGTCTGTGCAGGAGATCAGGGCCCTAATAATAGATTTTTGACAGTGAGCTCGCCTGCTACCTGCCCTACACAAATCCTCACTGTTCATGTTTGCTTCATGGCAACAAAGCAGACAGAAGGAAAATGCCAAGTGCTGAGTCTGAGGTACAGCCTTGCCTTGGCTTGACATTTCAGCAGAATAGCAGTTTATGAGATGCATAATTTTTCATCTGGGACTCAGCTGCCATATTCATAGACGCTTACAGCTCATGGACAGACTGGAGCAAGGGCAAAGGTTTAAAGCATAGATCAAGGTCTACATCCTTTCCTTAGGTATTTTAAGATAACTATTGTTCCGCAGATAAATGGTAGAACCAAATAGTATTTAAGAGCCAACAAATTCATGGGTACCTGGATATTATATATATTTTCCTTTGGTTAAAAATTAGGAAAATAAATTAATGTCTGTTCCAGTTCCTAAGAAAATATTTGATAGACTTTGTAAACCAAAGAACTCTGACAAGCATATTAAGAAAACTTACCTTTGCAGCAGTGGTAATGAATTATTAAATTTCTTTCCTCTCTGTGTGTTTTTTCATAAAGAATGATTTCAAGCTTGAAATTAATCAAAAAATGTTCTATTATGAAAGTAAAACTAGAAAGTATTGTGTCACTGTTTGAGCTTGAATTTAAATATTCACAGATTCATGCATATCTACTGTACTAAAAAATCAGTGTAGGTACACGTCAGTGGCTGTTTAATTTAGAACTACACATCTCTGTAAGCTTCAGAAACAGTTCACCATGTCACAGTCTCATACAGAACAATGGTACAGTACATTGGATTAATTAAGGAAGCCTTGCAGAGAACTGAGTTCTCAGTATGTCAAGATTTCAGTTTTATGTTAAATATTTTCTAAAGGCCAGACCCTTAAATCTCAGGGGCTGTACCAAGCAGTGAGCTGTGAATTTAACCATAGGCTAACTGCTAATGATAAGGAAAAGAGTCCTAGTTGAGGCAGCTGTAATACAGTCATTGGATTAGGCTATCAATCACTCGACTCCCTAAGGAAAAGGGGGAGAAGACCAAACAGTGAAAAGGGAAATTAGGAAAGGAGAGCATGACTGGAATGAGATTCCTCACCATCTCTATCCATTCGTCGTCCTAAATCCCTAAGCATCAGACCAAACTCTCTAGCATTACTCTGACTATACAGCCAGCATATTTATTCCTTAAATCTAGGGGACTATCAAAATGTCATTGCCTCTCAGTAGTTGAAGATCTTGAAACCTGCTAGAAGCAAATGTCTGATTACATAAGAAGAAATTAGATTAATTATTAATTTATGGGATTTAAGATTTATATTTATGAGTCTTTTATGGATCAGGATTCATCTATGTTAGTAAAGAAAAATATTTTTATTTAACTTGTAAACTGTAGCCAATTTTTGCATATCAACATCCTCTTGGTGAGGTGAGATTCCAGTAGATCAGTGGTTCTCAGACTTTAGCATGCATCAGAAACTGGAAAGCTTGTTGTGACACAGATTGCTGGACCTCTTCTCCAGAGTTTCTGATACATAAGGCTTGGAGGGCCTTATGTATCAGAATGTACACTGCTAACAAGTTCCAGATGATGCTTTTGCTACCGATCTGGGAACCACACTTTGAGAACAGTAGATGAAGAAAGATTAGTATCATCGAGCATTTTAGTTAGAATATCTTATTTCCAAAATAATGTCAAACGCTTTAAGCAGTGGTAAAATTAGAGGGGTATAGTATTTGATAAATAAATAAGAATCTCTGCCCACAGTTAAGTATCTGAAACAAATTATAGTAAATGAAGTCAGAATTCTTAGAAAAAGTGGAACACAGTCTTTGAGGTCTCAGAGTAGGGAATAACATGTCA
Source organism: Pan paniscus (assembly GCF_029289425.2). Taxonomy (NCBI): domain Eukaryota; kingdom Metazoa; phylum Chordata; class Mammalia; order Primates; family Hominidae; genus Pan; species Pan paniscus. The sequence goes on from NC_073249.2 coordinate 129,729,295, forward strand.
CTCTTTTAAGATTAAATGTTGAGTGGAAACCATTGTTTATGCAAAGAGAATTTATTATGAGTGCCATTGAAGACAATTTATGGATATCACTAGTCCTTTGAAAAGGAAACAGGTGTGAGTTAGGCAAGGATAAAATTAAGTTCTCGATTTTGAAATGTTATGTTTTTCTTCTTAACTTTGTGTAGACACTAGCATATTGAGAAATAACAGCTCTCTTCTAGGACAGTGCTTACATGCAAATTTACCTAGTTATGTTCTCAAACCCTTAAAGTGTGGGAAACAGCAGTGCTGGTAGCTTACTGCTCTTCTCTCTTAATTTACTGCTTTCTTGCCATCCCCAGACAATGCTATCGTTTTATTAGTGGAAGGGAGGAGATAACCAATGATGTGGAGATATGCTATTTCAATGCAGTGTCCCTGCTGTTAGCACTGTTAAACTATGCACTGAGCTCTTCCAAAGTCATCTTTATAGACTGTTCATGATATTATTCATCAATCCTGGAAGCTGCTTGAAACCTTCTTCTGACAGACAAATGTCCTGATGTGCATTCCCGAAAATTTAGTACCATGTGAATGGCTGGTAGAAAACACCTCAAATTCCAAGAGGTCCTTAAGTGTGGGGCATAGTAAACCTTTGAGACACATACACGGTATCTGATACTTGAAGGTGGAGACTGCCAGGGTTATACACGAGTGATGATAAGAGTTGTTATCAGAATAGAGAAGAGAAAGGAATTTGGTCAGGCCAGCTTAACTTTACTTGCTGTGCTTTTGGAGAGTCCAACGTTTCAATTCAATTCAGTGAAAAAATGTTGGATTGGAAAGTGTACTGAAGATTTTATATACAGTACATTATTTCTGTGGTTTTCAAATTGTTATGCTTACAAATACCCTACAATTAAAATGTTATAAACCATATACTCCTCATTCATTTTAGTTGACCTGAGAATTTTAGCAGTAAGTTCAAGTGCTAGCAAAAGACATGATCCCCCATGTTTTGCAAATATGAATTCTTTAACTGAAATTGTTTCAGCATTTTTTAAATAAACCTACTAGGAATAAATAACACCACTGTGCTTTTTTATATTTATCATCACCCATTTAAAAATTCATAAACATGCTCTAACAAAGAGTGGGAAGTTTTGCCTCTTTTTTTTCTCCTTAAACTCATATTTTAAAACAATTTCTCCATCAAATTTTATCCTTTTTTATGTTTCTTTTTAAACTTGAACATCTTAAGGATCCTCTTTGGAAGTACTCTTTACCAAAATATATATCTATAAATGGACTTTTACATTTTAAAAATTCCTAGATTCAGTCTTTAAATGATAAATTATTTCCTGTATTGTTAGAATTTATAATTTATACTTTATCAAAACAACATGAATATATCATAAATATTGACAATTATTCAAAATAAAAGTGAATTTTATTGAAGATTCATTTATTAATGAGAAACATATGGCTTTTAAAATAATTTGATCATGTATCTATCAAGACATATTATTCTTAAATAGAGTTTATCATCAGTTTTATTCTTTTTTTTTTAGGTGTAGACACTGAAAATCCTTGTTTATCTAAATAAATAAACTGGAAGGAGTTTATTATAGTCATTTTACCTAAATATTTGAACACCTTCTCCATTGTAAGCCTAAAATTAGTTAGCGATCTTCACCAAAAGTGATTAAGCAACTTGATGACTTGCTCTTTCTATTTTATTGAAATCAGAAACCTGGGTTTTACCTGATTTGCAAGAATTTTTGTCACTCAATCATTAGAATCAATCATTTTCTCAAAACCAACACCAATATTTTGAATTATTTTGTTTGGTACCCCCAAATTTTTATATTCTATATATATGTTATTGTAATATTTGAGATCAATGAAAAATATGCTTTTTTTTCGAAAGTAAGGGAAGGACTGTTGAAACAGAGGAGTTGAGACAGAAGAACCAGCGGGATGCCTTGATTGCATTGTTTCTCAGGCATACAAAATTTAAGACATCATACATATGGAAATTGGGAAACTAGAAAATGATTCCCTTAAAATCAGTTTACTTGTGGGATATATAGATTTCTGTGTAAAGTGTAACTCTCTGTGTGTATACTCTGTGAGAAAACCACTAACATATTTCACTTAATCTTCACACAACTTTATGACAACTAAGCAATACCTTGGTTTTCCTTTTTATATAAACTTAACTATGTCTCTTACAGTAGCACTGGCAATTTTAAGAAAATTATCAGGCTGAGAGCGATGGCTCACACGTGGAATCCCAGCACTTCGGGAGGCTGCGGCGGGCAGATTGCTTGAGCCCAGGAGTTTGAGACTAGCCTGAGCAACATGGTGAAACCCTGTCTCTACCAAAAACACAAAACTTAGCCTGCCATGGTGACATGCGCCTGTAGTCCCAGCTACTCCTGAGGCTGAGGTGGGAGGAGCGATTGAGTCTGGGAGGTCGATGCTGCAGTGAGCCAAGATTGCTCCCATGCACTCCAGCCTGGGCAAAAGAGTGAGACCCTATCAAAAAAAAAAGTTATTTATGGATTTATAAATCTCAGTATTTAAGTTAATATGTGCTCTTTTTGGTATTTGGAAATTTATGTTGACAGACTTTTGTATTGCTAGAAAATTGATCAGCATTTCTGCATTCCTCAGCAGCACTGGCTATTCAAGCAATGCATAGCAGCTGTGTGGGAATATCGAGGCCTTTGAATAATACAATCTTTATATGCCCAGAACTTTATTGAACACTTTGTATGCATTCTTATTTAAATAACCCCGGGAGGTGGATACCATTGGGCCCATTCTGCAGACTTAGAGACTCAAGTCTAGATACTTAAGAAACTTGCCAGAGTTTACATAACCAGGACATGTCATAGTCTGGGTTCATACTCAGATCTTTCTCCAAAATGAACTCTTAGGCATTTTTATTAATATCAGAGATTAACATCTGTCATATCTGTCTAAATATAGTATACTCATTAAATTCTAATAGTCTACAAGTGTCACTTACTAATCTAACATTTATTCTCTCTGGTTTTGAAAAGCTGCCAGTGTACTCTTCTGTGACCCTTGTTAAAATTATGGGCCCATATTACCTGTTTCACTCAGTCTCTATCTTGGAAAATTGAGTCAGATAGGTAAATTAGGGAAACATTCTTGGATTCGTTTCAAGGAACAAAAATGAGAGGCATCATTCAGGCATTTTTCTTGAAGTGTAAGCATGCAGCTAGAAATGTAGCTGCCATCAATATAGTAATAAAAAAAACCTTATTTCTTACTGCCTTGGATGAACCGTCTGAGCACTCAGTCTAACTGTGATGCCAAGAGCAACTTTGGATGTCCTTCTTAATTTCTTCTTTGTAATCCTGAGTAAGTTACAAATACCTGTGTTCCTGCATATGTCTCACCTTCTTTTTGAACAGATTCATCTTTTTCCCCAAAGCAGCATCATCTCTTTTATAATTTCAACTGAGCTTGCAAAAGCCTAGTAAGTAATTCAGATATGCTACCTTTTCATTAGGTGAGGAAAAAGAGAAGGACATTTTGAAGCGGTGAGGTAGGGAAGAAATTAAGATTTAAAAAAACTATACTAAGTCCTTTCTGAAGTGAAAAAGGAGCTCACACTGTTTCTCATTTCTCCTGGTTTACAACAAAACGATATATAATATAAATAAACAAAAATAAACAAGAAGGTTAAACTGTCTTAGCACATATCTGTCATGATATGGTGTGAGAAATGTTAATTAGTGTGTATTAATTTGAAAAGAAGTGTATGGAACAGAAACCATGAGTCCAAGGAATGTTCCTAATTAGTCTCAGTTCATTTAGCACATTCGGTTGATGACTGACCTGTTTGGATTATAAACATCTCAAAAGCAAGAGCCGTTGTTTCCTTCATATCGACTCCTCCAGAATTTATGAAAGTTTCAGGGACATAGTAGACATGTAAGAAACCCCATTTTATTCTTAATATTCAGTTGCATACAAGCAGGAGCATTTAGTGATTGGACTGGTTTTTTTTTGTTTGTGACAGACTGTCACTCAGTCACCCAAGCTGGAGTTCAGTGGTGTGATCTCTGCTCACTGCAACCTCCACCTCCTGTGTTCGAGCGATTCTCATGCCTCAGCCTCCCGAGTAGCTGGGATTACAGACTCACACCACCATGCTGGCTAATTGCTAATTTTTGTATTTTTAGTTGAGATAGGGTTTTGCCGTGTTGGCCAGTCTGGTCTCAAACTCCTGACCTCAGGTGATCCATCTGCCTCAGCCCCCCAAAGTGCTGAGATTACAGGCATGAGCCACCACACCCGGCCTGGACTGACTTTTAATCTTTGCCAGCCATCTTGATTTTGCTGTTGAGCTTTGGAAACTTAGTAAGAAATTCTAGCTAATAGAATATAGGCCATCTTACTATGTGTCAGATGTCAGATGCTGGGAGCTTTTCACATGTTATGCTATTTAATCAGTACAACAAACCAATCAGGTGGGCACAATTAGGGGCCTGCTTTATTGAAAGATAAACTGAGACACAGAAAGGTCAAGTAAATTCTATAACATCACACAGCTGGTATCCAGGTATATGGGAATCTCTACTGTCTGATTCTTCATACTGTACTCTTAACCACTGTGCTTCAGCTGCCCCCTCTCCATTGCCTCATTCTGTATTAATTTATTCTATTAAGCTTTTGTAATGTCTTAACATATTGTAGGATGAAAATATATAGTCACTTTTGTAATTAACAAAAAAATTGACTGAAAACAATCTATAAATATAACACTAAGATTAATCACTGTTTTAAAAAAATTCACAGTAATGACAGGTCACAATTACACTGTAAGTGGTCTAGTAAACCTCTCCATATTCCTATTAACCTCTGTGCTTCATGCATTTCTCATATTAATATACTGAGAAATAACACAAAGAAACATATGTACTTTTCAAGGCAGATGCCAAAGGTTTAATGGATCAAATTATTTCTATGTTGGATTTTTATTCAATATTTCCAAACATTTGGTCTTTTTTTTAGTTTACTCCAATACTAAAATGAAATTATAAATTTCTCTATTAAGTAGTTAAAATGAAAACATAATAGAAATGAATTAGGCCAACAACAATGCCTTGTGTCATTGAAATATCTTTTTACCCTAGTGTTCCCAGATCCCCAAACACTTGTTTTAATAGCAAGCTTATACTAGATGAGGGTGTGGTAATATTTTGTAGAAATAGTGTGTGCGTGTGTGTGTGTGTGTGTGTGCGCGCGCACGCATGTGTGTTTGTGTCTGGGTGTTTGTTCCTTGTACATTATTTGAAATCACTCTCAAAGACCTTTCTTTAGTTTCACCCTTTTTATATAGGCTTGTGATATGGTTTGGCCGTGTCCCCACCCAAATCTCATCTTGAACTGTAGTTCTCATAATCCCCACATGTCATGGGAGGGACCCAATGGCAGGTAATTGAATCATGGGGGCAGTTACCTCTATGCTGTTCTCTTGATAGTGAGTGAGTTCTCACAATATCTGATGGTTTTATAAGGGGCTTTTCCCCCACTTCACTCTGCGCTTCTCCTTGCTGCCAACACGTGAAGAAGGACATGTTTGCTTCCCGTTCTGACATGATTGTAAGTTTCCTGAGGCCTCCCCAGCCCTGCAGGACTGTGAGTGAATTAAATCTCTTTCTTTTATACATTACCCAGTCTCGGGTATGCCTTTAATAGCAGCATGAGAACAGACCAATGTAGCTTATAATACAGCAGAGGTCACTGAAGTCTTTAGTGTGATAATAGTCACCTGAGGAGCTTTTCAAATACACAGATTCTTGGAATTAGACCATCTAATTCAGTAGATGTTTGTTAAGGCCAAGCATATATATTTTCAATTAGCATCTCAGAGGATTCTGATACATGCAACTTTAGTCCCCACTTTGAAAGGAAAAAAAATAAAACCTAATGTGGGGTATAACATATTATAATTTTGTGTAAAAAAAATTTAAGATGTTTAAGGAGAATGAAATGAAAAATATAGATCTTTGGTAAGTTAAATTTAGTCAATGATCATTCTAGTACTAGTAAATCAAATATAGGAATTTAGGGTTTTTTTGGGGTTTATTTTATTTTATTTATTTTATTTTATTATACTTTAAGTTTTAGAGTACATGTGCACAATGTGCAGGTTAGTTACATATGTATACATGTGCCATGCTGGTGTGCTGCACCCATTAACTCATCATTTAGCATTAGGTATATCTCCTAATGCTATCCCTCCCCACTCTCCCCACCCCACAACAGTCCCCAGAGTGTGATGTTCCCATTCCTGTGTCCATGTGTTCTCATTGTTCAATTCCCACCTATGAGTGAGAACATGGGGTGTTTGGTTTTTTGTCCTTGCGATAGTTTACTGAGAATGATGATTTCCAATTTCATCCATGTCCCTACAAAGGACATGAACTCATCATTTTTTATGGCTGCATAGTATTCCATGGTGTATATGTGCCACATTTTTTTAATCCAGTCTATCATTGTTGAACATTTGGGTTGGTTCCAAGTCTTTGCTATTGTAAATAGTGCCGCAATAAACATACGTGTGCATGTGTCTTTATAGCAGCATGATTTATAGTCCTTTGGGTATATACCCAGTAATGGGATGGCTGGGTCAAATGGTATTTCTAGTTCTAGATCCTTGAGGAATCACCACACTGACTACCACAAGGGTTGAACTAGTTTACAGTCCCACCAACAGTGTAAAAGTGTTCTTATTTCTCCACATCCTCTCCAGCACCTGTTGTTTCCTGACTTTTTAATGATTGCCATTCTAACTGGTGTGAGATGGTATATCATTCTGGTTTTCATTTGCATTTCTCTGATGGCCAGCAATGGTGAGCATTTTTTCATGTGTTTTTTGGCTGCATAAATGTCTTCTTTTGAGAAGTGTCTGTTCATGTCCTTCACCCACTTTTTGATGGGGTTGTTTGTTTTTTTCTTGTAAACTTGTTTGAGTTCATTGTAGATTCTAGATATTAGCCCTTTGTCAGATGAGTAGGTTGTGAAAATTTTCTCCCATTTTGTAGGTTGCCTGTTCACTCTGATGGTAGTTTCTTTTGCTATGCAGAAGCTCTTTAGTTTAATTAGATCCCATTTGTTAATTCTGGCTTTTGTTGCCATTGCTTTTGGTGTTTTAGACATGAAGTCCTTGCCCATGCCTATGTCATGAATGGTAACACCTAGGTTTTCTTCTAGGGTTTTTATGGTTTTAGGTCTAACGTTTAAGTCTTTAATCTATCTTGAATTAATTTTTGTATAAGTTGTAAGGAAGGGATCCAGTTTCAGCTTTCTATATATGGCTAGCCAGTTTTCCCAGCACCATTTATTAAATAGGGAATCCTTTCCCCATTGCTTGTTTTTCTCAGGTTTGTCAAAGATCAGATGGTTGTAGGTATGCGGCATTATTTCTGAGGGCTCTGTTCTGTTCCATTGATCTATATCTCTGTTTTGGCACCAGTACCATGCTGTTTTCGTTACTGTAGCCTTGTAGTATAGTTTGAAGTCAGGTAGCATGATGCCTCCAGCTTTGTTCTTTTGGCTTAGGATTGACTTGGCAATGCGGGCTCTCTTTTGGTTCCATATGAACTTTAAAGTAGTTTTTTCCAATTCTGTGAAGAAAGTCATTGGTAGCTTGATGGGGATGGCATTGAATCTATAAATTACCTTGGGCAGTATGGCCATTTTCACAATATCGATTCTTCCTACCCATGAGCATGGAATGTTCTTCCATTTGTATCCTCTTTAATTTCATTGAGCAGTGGTTTGTAGTTCTCCTTGAAGAGGTCCTTCACGTCCCTTGTAAGTTTGGTCCCTAGGTATTTTATTCTCTTTGAAGCAATAGTGAATGGGAGTTCACTCATGATTTGGATCTCTGTTTGTCTGTTATTGGTGTATAAGAATTCTTGTGATTTGATTTTTGTACATTGATTTTGTATCCTGAGATTTTGCTGAAGTTGCTTATCAGCTTACGGAGATTTTGGGCTGAGACAATGGGGTTTTCTAGATATACAGTCATGTCATCTGAAAACAGGGACAATTTGACTTCCTCTTTTCCTAATTGAATACCCTTTATTTCCTTCTCCTGCCTGATTGCCCTGGCCAGAACTTCCAACACTATGTTAAATAGGAGTGGTGAGAGAGGGCATCCCTGTCTTGTGCCAGTTTTCAAAGGGAATGCTTCCAGTTTTTGCCCATTCAGTATGATATTGGCTGTGGGTTAGTCATAGATAGCTCTTATTATTTTGAGATACGTCCCATCAATACCTAATTTATTGAGAGTTTTTAGCATGAAGGGTTGTTAAATTTTGTCAAAGGCCTTTTCTGCATCTACTGAGATAATCATGTGGTTTTTGTCTTTGGTTCTGTTTATATGCTGGATTACATTTATTGATTTGCATATGTTGAACCAGCCTTGCATCCCAGGGATGAAGCCCACTTGATCATGGTGGATAAGCTTTTTGATGTGCTGCTGGATTTGGTTTGCCAGTATTTTATTGAGGATTTTTGCATCAATGTTCATCAAGGATATTGGTCTAAAATTCTCTTTTTTGGTTGTGTCTCTGCCTGGCTTTGGCATCAGGATGATGCTGGCCTCATAAAATGAGATAGGGAGGATTCCCTCTTTTTCTATTGATTGGAATAGTTTCAGAAGGAATGGTACCAGCTCCTCCTTGTACCTCTGGTAGAATTCGGCTGTGAATCCATCTGGTCCTGGACTCTTTTTGGTTGGTAAGCTATTGATTATTGCCACAATTTCAGAGCCTGTTATTGGTCTATTCAGAGATTCAACTTCTTCTTGGTTTAGTCTTGGGAGGGTGTATGTGTTGAGGAATTTATCCATTTCTTCTAGATTTTCTAGTTTATTTGTGTAAAGGTGTTTGTAGTATTCTCTTATGGTAGTTTGTATTTCTGTGGGATCAGTGGTGATATCCCCTTTATCATTTTTTATTGCGTCTATTTGATTCTTCTCTCTTTTCTTCCTTATTAGTCTTGCTAGCAGTCTATCAATTTTGTTGATCCTTTCAAAAAACCAGCTCCTGGATTCATTAATTTTTTGAAGGGTTTTGTGTGTCTCTATTTCCTTCAGTTCTGCTCTGATTTTAGTTATTTCTTGCCTTGTGCTAGCTTTTGAATGTGTTTGCTCTTGCTTTTCTAGTTCTTTTAGTTGTGATGTTAGGGTGTCAATTTTGGATCTTTCCTGCTTTCTGTTGTGGGCATTTAGTGCTATAAATTTCCCTCCACACACTGCTTTGAATGTTTCCCAGAGATTCTGGTATGTTGTGTCTTTGTTCTCGTTGGTTTCAAAGAACATCTTTATTCCTGCCTTCATTTCATTATGTACCCAGTAGTCATTCAGGAGCAGATTGTTCAGTTTCCATGTAGTTGAGCGGTTTTGAGTGAGTTTCTTAATCCTGAGTTCTAGTTTGATTGCACTGTTGTCTGAGAGACAGTTTGTTATAATTTCTGTTCTTTTACATTTGCTGAGGAGAGCTTTACTTCCAAGTATGTGGTCAATTTTGGAATAGGTGTGGTGTGGTGCTGAAAAAAATGTATACTCTGTTGATTTGGGGTGGAGAGTTCTGTAGATGTCTATTAGGTCCGCTTGGTGCAGAGCTGAGTTGAATTCCTGGGTATCCTTGTTAACTTTCTGTCTCGTTGATCTGTCTGATGTTGACAGTGGGGTGTTAAAGTCTCCCATTATTATTGTGTGGGAGTCTAAGTCTCTTTGTAGGTCACTCACGACTTGCTTTATGAATCTGGGTGCTCCTGTATTGGGTGCATATATATTTAGGATAGTTAGCTCTTCTTGTTGAATTGATCCCTTTACCATTATGTAATGGCCTTCTTTGTCTCTTTTGATCTTTGTTGGTTTAAAGTCTGTTTTATCAGAGACTAGGATTGCAACCCTTGCCTTTTTTTGTTTTCCATTTGCTTGGTAGATCTTCCTCCATCCTTTTATTTTGAGCCTATGTGTGTCTCTGCACGTGAGATGGGTTTCCTGAATACAGCACACTGATGGGACTTGATTCTTTATCTAATTTGCCAGTCTGTGTCTTGCAAGGGGCCAGGGAGTTCCCTCTCCTAGTCAAAGAAAGGGGTGACAGATGGCACCTGGAAAATCAGGTCACTCCCACCCTAATACTGTGAGTTTCCGACGGGCTTAAAAAATGGCGCACCAGGAGATTACATCCCGCACTGGCTCGGAGGGTCCTACACCCACAGATTCTCACTGATTGCTAGCACAGCAGTCTGATATCAAACTGCAAGGCGGCAGCGAGGCTGGGGGAGGGGCGCTCGCCATTGCCCAGGCTTGCTTAGGTAAACAAAGCAGCCGGAAAGCTCCAACTGGGTGGAGCCCACCACAGCTCAAGGAGGCCTGCCTGCCTCTGTAGGCTCCACCTCTGGGGGCAGGGCACAGACAAACAAAAAGACAGCAGTAACCTCTGCAGACTTAAATGTCCCTGTCTGACAGCTTTGAAGAGAGCAGTGGTTCTCCCAGCACGCAGCTGGAGATCTGAGAATGGGCAGACTGCCTCCTCAAGTGGGTCCCTGACCCCTGACCCCCGAGCAGCCTAACTGGGAGGCACCTCCCAGTAGGGGCAGACTGACTGCTCACAGGGCCGGGTACTCCTCTGAGACAAAACTTCCAGAGGAACGATCAGACAGCAGCATTCGCGGTTCATGAAAATCCGCTGTTCTGTGGCCACCAGTGCTGATACCCAGGCAAACAGGGTCTGGAGTGGACCTCTAGCAAACTCCAACAGACCTGCACCTGAGGGTCCTGTCTGTTAGAAGGAAAACTAACAAACAGAAAGGACATCCACACCAAAAACCCATCTGTCCATCACCATCATCAAAGACCAAAAGTAGATAAAACCACAAAGATGGGGAAAAGGAAAAAACAGAGCAGAAAAACTGGAAACTCTAAAAAGCAGAGTGCCTCTCCTCCTCCAAAGGAACGCAGTTCCTCATCAGCAACGGAACAAAGCTGGGCAGAGAATGACTTTGACGAGTTGAGAGAAGAAGTCTTCAGATGATCAAACTACTCCGAGCTACAGGAGGAAATTCAAACCAAAGGCAAAGAAGTTGAAAACTTTGAAAATAATTTAGACGAATGTATAACTAGAATAACCAATACAGAGAAGTGCTTAAAGGAGCTGATGGAGCTGAGAGCCAAGGCTCGAGAACTACGTGAAGAATGCAGAAGCCTCAGGAGCCGATGCGATCAACTGGAAGAAAGGGTATCAGTGATGGAAGATGAAATGAATGAAATGAAGCCAGAAGGGAAGTTTAGAGAAAAAAAGAATAAAAAGAAACGAACAAAGCCTCCAAGAAATATGGGACTATGTGAAAAGACCAAATCTACTTCTGATTGGTGTACCTGAAAGTGACGGGGAGAATGGAACCAAGTTGGAAAACACTCTGCAGGATATTATCCAGGAGAACTTCCCCAATCTAGCAAGGCAGGCCAACATTCAGATTCAGGAAATACAGAGAACGCCACAAAGATACTCCTTGAGAAGAGCAACTCCAAGACACATAATCGTCAGATTCACCAAAGTTGAAATGAAGGAAAAAATGTTAAGGGCAGCCAGAGAGAAAGGTCGGGATACCCACAAAGGGAAGCCCATCAGACTAACAGCGGATCTCTCAGCAGAAACTCTACAAGCCAGAAGAGAGTGGGGGCCAATATTCAACATTCTTAAAGAAAAGAATTTTCAACCCAGAATTTCATATCCAGCCAAACTAAGCTTCATAAGTGAAGGAGAAATAAAATCCTTTACAGACAAGCAAATTCTGAGAGATTTTCTCACCACCAGGCCTGCCCTAAAAGAGCTCCTGAAGGAAGCACTAAACATGGAAAGGAACAACCGGTTCCAACCACTGCAAAATCATGCCAAATTGTAAAGATTATCGAGACTAGGAAGAAACTGCATCAACTAACGAGCAAAATAACCAGCTAACATCATAATGACAGGATGAAATTCACACATAACAATATTAACTTTAAATGTAAATGGACTAAATGGTCCAATTAAAAGGAATTTAGGTTTTAAGTGATTGGACACTCGGGTGGACTCTCCAAAAGTCTCACTAAAATATATGAAGACATAGAGGATAAACAAAAATTTAATGAGATGGGAGAATTGCCTGAGCCTAGGAGGCAAAGGTTGTGGTGAGCTGAGATTATGCCACTGCACCCCAGCCTGGGTAACAGAAAGAGACCCTGTCTCAAAAAAAAAAAAAAAAAAACAAATTAAAGGAACAATAAAAAGTTGACTTTCAGCCAATTGTCAGAATGGCCAAGAAATTTTCACAAATATTCCATTTAGTGAACTTCACATATGGATTTAAACTTTGAGTGATGGGATTCAGCAGTAGTAGTCCTTCTTTACTACTCCTAATTTCTGACCAGGTATTTCTGAGGGTATGTATGTATGAGGGTATGTATGATTCTGAGGGTATGTATGATTGTATACATCAAAGAGCAATTATAAGGATACTGTAATAAGTGGTTCAGGTTTTATTTTTTGTGTTTGTTTTCTAAACTATGAATAGATAAAAATAGAGAAATGAAGCACTTGGCACTTTTATACCTACTTTAAGGCAAGCAGGATTGCTCTTGTTCTGATGCCATAGGATAGAACCTACAGTGAAGGAAGCCTCTTCATTTCTCTTCATTTCTGCGAGCAAGCAGTTGTTGGAAGCAATGCCTAATGTTTAAGAGGTCTAATTTTCAGAAGCCATGATCTTCAAGTAGAATCAGAGACTTCAAGTTTCCTGTCTATTTACTGTGAATTTTGTAGTTTACATATATCCCTTCTATACAGAGTGTTAGAGGTCAAGGCAAGGAGGAAAAGTTAAAACTCTCCACCTTTAGTCTTGTAGAGTCCCATAAAAATCTGCTAGATTCTGCCAATTTGGCTTTGATCCAGACCCGTTAGCATCAATGTTATGTGTGTCTCTAGTCCTGAAAAGGGGATTTTCCCAAACAAGCAGACAGAAAAAGCAGGGCAATTCACACTGGGTTGAAACAAGAAGATACAGAATGGATAGGAAAATACGTGGGAAATGGAAAGACAATACAGAATCAAAAATACAGCAGCACAAATAAAATACACATTGCTGTTGTGACAGAGCAGAATTGAGATCATGGAAAATTGAATGTGTTGTGAAGGATAGCCATAGGAATTTCTCCAGAAAATGTAGAAAAATATGACAGAGTAATCAAAATTATGAAAGAGAAGGTGACGATGAGACAACCCAAAATGAATTCATGATGAAGTAGCAGGATGGGAGTGGGGGAGCAGAATAATGAATATACATTTATATTTATAAATGAAATTGATCTAAAACTTTTATTTGATGCTTTAAAAAATTGACTAGCAATTAATTTTATATTAACTGCTAGTAAATTAAATTCAACAGCACATTAAAAGATATAGCCATCTTGACCAAAGAAGAATATTCCAGGAATGCAAAGATGGCTTAATATTGTGAACATTATTAACATAATATACTATATAACTGTATCCAATATGAAAAAACTTAATTCTTTTGAAATGATCTGGAAACTCATTCTAAAATTTCAGTATCACTTTCTGTTTAAAATCTTAGAAAACTAAAAGTAGTTTATGATAAATATTAATTTTGAGAATATACATCATAAACCAAAAGTCAAACTCACACTTAATGAGTGAGTTTAATATTAAAAATAGTTCCATTAAAATAAAAGTCAAGACAAAGATATATACCATGAACATTGTTATTTAATATTGTTGTGAAAGTTATGTGTGACACATGTAACATGAAAGAAGTGACGTATCATTCTAGAAAATACCATTATTGTTAATAGAGATGCTCTGTTCACATACCTAGGAAATGTGAAGAGTTAATTTAAATCTCAGAATTAATTAAAGTATAAGATAGTGAGATGATAATGGTGATGCTTAAGGTATTATATCAGCTGCCTTTTATTAAGGAGATTTTGTGTACCAGGCTCTGAGTTAGGCAGCTTTCACAAAGAATCATTTTATAAATGAGAAAAACAATACCAAGGCCTGAGGTCCATTGGTACTTGAGGTCAGATCTGACTGATTACAAGGCTTATACTCTTGGACCCAGTGTTCCACTGTACAGTAGACATACAAACAATTGCTTTCCTATACACCAGCATTCAAACTAGCAAAAATGAAGTATAAAACACTTATCCTTAAATAATATATGGGACTGAAAGAAACAACGTAACTACTTCAGCATAGAGAAGCAGCTTTGAATATATGACAAAACACAATATGTTCTTATAGTAGAAGACTCATAGTAAATATGGCATTTATTTCAAATTGAGTTATATTAAATTGAGTTATAATAAAAGACTCATGGCATTTAGTTCAAATTAGAAATAAATATGGCATTTATTTCAAATTAAGTCAATTACAAAATTGAAATGAGCTTTTTTCTAAGACACATAAAATTACTTTAAAATTTCGGAGCAAGAGGAAACAGGAAAAAATCACTAAGCAACTTTTTCAACTAGATGAAAGGTGAAAAAGGACATACATAACAGATTATTTAAACCAATTTCAAAATTATAATAACTAAGACAATGTTTTCTGGCACAAGAACCAGTAGATTAAACCAATGGAACAGAGAACTCTGAAATAGTCTTGGTATTTCCAAGAATATCGCATATAAAAGAAGACACTCAAACCAATTGTCAGGGAAAAAAAAGATGTTTTATTAAACAGATAATCAATGGATAAGTTAGCCATTTATTTAGAAAAAAGTCTAAGTATTAACTTTTCTTCATACTATGTATCAAAATAAATTATAGAATAAAATTTTAACAATTGTACTAAATTAAACTATTAAAAAAGAAAGAAAAAAGATAGGTGTATGTTTATCCTATTTGAAAATCATTTCACCATAAAGACACATGCATACATGTGTTCATCACAGCACTATTCACAATAGCAAAGACATGGAAACAGCCTAGATGCCCATCAGCAGTGGACTGAATAAAGAAAATGCGGTATATAAACACCATGGAATACTACACAGCATATGAAAGTGAAATCATGGCGTTTGCAACAACATGGATGAAGCTGGAGGCCATTATCCTAAGCAAATTAACATAGAAGCAGAAAACCAAATACCGCTCTCACTCAGAAGTGGGAACTAAACACTAAGTACACATGGACATAAAGAAGGGAGCAATAGACACTGGGGCCTATTTGAGAGAGGAGGTTAGGAGGAGGGTGAGGATAGAAACTACCTATGATGATTAACTAGGTGACAAAATTCTCTATACACCAAACCCATGCAACATGCAATTTGTACATGTAACAAACCTGCACATGTACCCCTTGAACCTAAAATAAATGTTGGCAAGAAAAAAGTTGAATTTTATTTTAAAAATTTTATACTAGTAAATTAGCTTCTGTCTAGTCAAATAAACTAGTGTATCTAGAAAATATATGATTTTCTGCTTTTGTCTATTAGAGTCATAAAATAATATTAATGTATTTCCTAATATTAAACAACCTCTGCATCTCTGAAAAAAAAGAGAAAATGGTAAAGGAAAGCTTTGTAAAGATAAAATAAATGGAAAAATATCAGTGAAAATATTGCAAATATTTGACTGCATATTGTCTTTAAATTTTTATATATCAAAAAAAGAACAAAATTAGAAGACGAATATGAAACAGTGTTCATAAGACAATAATAATGCAGTTGCTTCAGAATCAAGGTCTATGACTTCTCATTCAGAGAGTATGATGTCATAAAATAGCTATATCCTCAACAAAAGCTTTGTAGTCAACACAGTAACACCAGTGGGTTTTCTCTTACAACATCCCTCAGTGTAGGTTTAATATCAAGCATAATATCAAGTGGTAAGTCAATAAAAGCAACTCTGAGCTGCTCTGGCTTAAAATAGAGATAGATTTTTAAAGTTATTTGAGCAATAGATGGAAAAAAGCCAATAACTTATGTGCAAAAACTCTTAAAACTCAGTTTGCGAAGACATGCAAAGTGAAGCAATGGTGAGCTATTTTTGAGTATCAAATTGGTAAAATATTTAAAGGCAATATATAATTCAAAGATAATGATGAGGTAGATAATTTTATACCCTACTGGTGATATTGCACTTTGTTATACATCATGGGGGAAAAAATTAAAATTATTCCCTGTGTGTCCTAATTGATGTCATTTAGGGATGTTCCTTAGCTTATGTGTGTTAAACCCTCTATTTCTGGATCCCATACATTTCTCACCCTTAGTATATTTACTTATTTTTCTGGGACTTAGTTTGATAACTTCCTGAGATATTCTAAGCATTCTGAGAAACTTTAGATAAAATTTGCATATTTGAAAATGTTTTTATTCTATCCTCATACTTAATAATTTGATTTGGTATAAAATTTTATATTGAAAACAATTTTTAATTAAGTATTTATAGCCAGTATTCTAGTTTCTTCTATCAGTTATAGAGAGGGCTGATCTCATCTGTTATCTGCTCTTTGATTTAAATTATATATATGCCCATCCATATATATATTTATGTATTTTCTCTCTTTCAAATTATTTTATCCTTTTGGTAGGATCTACTCTTTATCTCTTGTGATCTGGTTTTCACAACCTGGATTTTCCTTTTAATTTCTTGTTTTACTCTCAGCTCTTTTCTATGTCGAAAATTTTATTTTTAGGTCTGGAAATTCTCTGGTGTTATCTGTTTATCATTTTTTCTTCCCATTTTCTCCATTCTTTCTTTTAGTCATTCTCCCCTCTGATTTCTTTTGTTTTGTTTCTCCTATTTGAATTTTGCTTTCTCTTTTGGGAGATTTTTTTGATATCATACCTGTAACTTATTTTTTATTGATCATTATATTTTAACTTTTGTACAACTCTTTTTGCTTTTGATAGTTTTTAAAATAATTTTGTATTTATAATCGAACAATAATTGTATTTTTATGGGGTGTGTAGTGATGTTCCAGTGCACGAATACATTGTATAATGATCAAATCGGGGTAATTACCATATCCATCACTCTAAGCATTTATCATTTCTTTGTGGAGATAAGATTTAAAATCTTCTAGCTATCTTGAGATATACACTATATTGTTATTTGCTGTAATCTCCCTACTGTGTAATGAAACAACAGAAATGTTTCTTCCTAACTATAACTTTGTATTCATTGACTAACCTATCCAGGCCCCTGCTCCCCCTACCCCTCCCCAGTCTCTTAATACCACTTTTCTACTCTCTACTTCCATGAAATCAACTTTTTCAGATTCCACATGTGAGTGAGTTCATGCAGTATTTGTCTTTCTCTGCCTGGCTTATTTCACTTAACATAATACCCTGCAGGTTCATCCATGTTGCCACAAATGAAAGGATTTCATTCTGTTTTATGGCTGAATAGTATTCCATTGTGTACATACCACATTTTCTTTATTTATCTATAGATGGCCATTTAGTTTGATTCCATATCTTGGCTGTTGTGAATAGTGCTGCAATAAACATGGGAGCACAGATATCTCTTCAGCATATTGATATCATTTTCTTTGGTGGTTTCTTCTTGACTGCATTATCTTTTGGATGCAGTGCATTCTGTACTGTCTCTGAAGATGTTAGCTATGTTTGGTTTTTTTCTTACAGTTTCCCTTCAATGCATATATAAATCTCTATATCTTCTGCCTCATTATTCGTTTATTTATTTTGATTATTTGTTTTGGTTTCTCTAGTTCATGTAAAAAAAAAACTTCTGAAATGTCTGGAGATTCAAGACATCCTCAATTTAGTTTTTAAGTGTGAGATATTAAAAGTTTGATTGGAAGCCTTGAGTATGTGAGTGAAGTTTAACAGCTAGGGAGCTTTATTGCAGAGGAGATTGAGTGGTAAGCTCTTCCTTTTACTGTGGCTAACAAATGTGAGTATCTTCAGGTCTTTTCTCTGGGGATAAACAATTTCTTAGAAGGATCCTCAGATCTCCGTCATGAAAGCAATGTGCCTTTCTGTAAAAAAGGGATCAGTGGATGAATGGTAGTCCCAGCTTTCAATATGCAGACTTTCATTTCATTTCCTTGCTTTCAGTTTCCTGTCTCAATTACAGCCTTCCACTAGTTTTGATATCTGGAGTATCTCTAGTACACTTCTATAAAAATAAATTTCTGTCTCACGCCTGTAATCCTAACACCTTGGGAGGCTGAGGTGGGCGGATCACCTAAGGTAAGGAGTTTGAGACCAGCTTGGCCAACATGGTGAAACCCCATCTCTACTAAAAATACAAAAATTAGCCAGGCATGGTCATGCACACCTGTTGTTCCAGCTACTCGGAGGCTGAGGCAGGAGAATCGCTCGAACTCAGGAGGCGGAGGTTGCAGTGACCCAAGATCGCACCACTGCACTCCAGCCTGAGTTACAGAGCCAGACTCAATCTCAAATAAACAAACAAACAAACAAACAAACAAACAAATCTCTGTCTCCAGTGGACCACTAGAAACCTGATTGCACAGGGTTGTGGTGAAAACTGGGGTCCAGTTGGCTCTATATACCATCTTCAGACAGTCTTCACATTTCACCCACTGTGCCTCCCTGCTTGAACTGTACTCTTCAGTACCCTGTCTTTAGCTGCCTTTTTGGGAGTTCTACATGTTGAATGTTCTTTTTTTCTACTAAGTCAGTTATCATTTTACAATCTGCTTTTCATCTTCCAAAACTTCTCATATATGTGTGGGGAATCTGCCATGTTTAAACAAAGTATGGGTTATGCTAAATGTAATTTCAAAAACAATCCCTTGGAAATTGTAATATCAGAATCTAATGTCTTACAGATTCACCACTATGCTCACTACCTGGGTGACAGGATCATTCATATCACAAACTTCAGCATCATGCAATATACTCATGGAACAAATCTGCATGTCTGTCACCTGAATCTAGAATCAAAGTTGAATTTTTTTAAGAAGTCATGTATTTTAAAAGTCAATTTCTGCCATTCAGAAGCTTGAGTTTAGTGTCTGCAAAGAGCTATGGGAAAAAAAAATTTGTATGAAATACCATTGTCTTAGTAAGAGTGTAATATATATTTATGTATATGTGTGTTAGAGTGTGCATATATATCTACACACAGTTAAAATTGATACACTGATAGTAAATTTCATTGTGCAAGAAAAACAGATTATTATCTGTCCTGTCAGAACTCAGGGTTATAGATTTCTCTAGCCCTTGGCATCATTACTACATAACAGAAAACTTTGTTTCTTCCTAAATGATGCTTTATTTTCAACTATACACATCAGACTATCCTCATTTGGCTGTCCTCGTTTTTCTCTGCATATTTTGAAACTTTTAGAGGGGAGCAACAACAGGAAATCTGTTTGGGGGTTTAATAAAACCACCAGGTAATTTGGCATAATTGCAGCTCTGATCTGTGACTTTTTAAATCTAGGCATTGAGTTAAGAACATTAAGAAACATTGAACTATCACAGCTTAGTCATGTGCTGGCACATTATCAACAACAATGGCACATCTCTTTCCCTGTCCATTTACTTTCTGTAGTTTCTGGTTGTTCTGCCCTGAACTGTAATGTGATAAGGGGCAGTCAGAAAGTAAATGTAACTTTTAAAAATTAGATTATCAAAAACACAGATTTGTTATAGACTGGCGCATTACTTTTGGCTTTTCTGGTACTTTCTTATGAGATGAAGCCCCTGACTAGGCAAACTTTCACTAACATTTCTGGTAGTTACTAGTAGTTAGGTATTGCTTGAGACAGAAAGAAACATTTTAGAATAAGGAAAATATTAAGCTTCAATCAAGAGAAATTCTTTTTAATCTTTGCATTTCCTGGAACAGACTGAGTCATGAGATGAATTGACAGTAAACACTTAACACTGGCACATTAGTCAGAGTTAGTCACATAAGGTGAACTAGGCAATCACAAACTAAATAAATAGATGAGAAATCCCAAAGACAAAGGGCTAAATATAGTAGAATGCTCAGAAACAGCAATGAGGATGCATGGTGTGAAGTAAGTTGAATAGGAGAGTGAATAGTTGACAATGAGATTGGAGGACTAACCAGAGATCATGTAGGCCCTGCGTGGATTTTGGGATTTATTCTAATTTTTAAGGTAGTTATATGATCTAATTTCAATTTCTAAATAAATGGGCACCATGGCTGTTGTGTAGCAGACAGACTATACAGCATAAGAATGGAGACAGGGTAATTATTTTTAAAGCTAATTCAGGAATCTAAGCAAGAGACAGTTGTGGTTTAGACCAGTGTAGTAGCAAAGGAGGAATTGGAGGAGGGAGAATGTTGTGTTCAGAATATGTTTTAGAGAAGGTCAATGGGATTAACTGATGGGTTGAATGTGTGATACAAGAGGAAAGGGACTTATAAATAACTTCAAATAGTTTGGGCTGAGCATGTGAACAAACAGTAGTGCCATTTTAAGTAAACTCTGGAGAACAGCTTTATGGCAAAAGAGTAAGGGAGGAGGATCAGTAGTTCATTTCTGATTTGAGGGGCATTTTGTTTGTTTGTTTGTTTTGTGTTTTTTGTGTTCTTTTTTTTTTTTTAATTTCAACTCTCATTTTAGATTCAAGGGTACACGTGCAGGTCTGTTACATGGGTAAATTGTGTGATGCTGGGGTTTGGGATATGAATGATCCTGTCACCCAGGTAGTGAGCTTAGTACCCAGTGAGTTGTTTTTCAACCCTTACCTCCTTTCCTTCCTCCCTTTCTCCTCTGGTAGTCCCAAGTGTCTGTTGTTCCCATCTATATGTCCATGTATACCCAGTGTTTGGCTCCCACTTATAAATGAGAATATACAGTATTTGGTTTTCTGTTCCTGCGTTAATTCACTTAGGATAATGGCCTCCAGATGCATCCAGGTTGCTTCAAAAGACATGATCTTATTCTTTTTTTATGGCTGCATAGTATTCCATGGTGTGTATGTACCAGATTTTCTTTGTTCAGTTCACCGTTGATGGGCACCTGGGTTGTTTCCATGTCTTTGCTATGGTGAATAGTGCTGTGATGAACATACAAGCACATGTGTCTTTTTGGTAGAACAATTTATTTCCCTTTGGATATATACCCAGTAATGAGATTGCTGCATTAAATGCTGGTTCTGTTTTAAGTTCTTTGAGAAATCTCCAAACTGCTTTCCACAGTGGCTGAACTAATTTACATTCTCACCAACAGTGTATAAGCATTCCCTTTTCTCCACAACCTCACCAGTATCTGTTGTTTGTTGACTTCTTCTTTTTTTTTTTTTTTTTTGAGACAGAGTCTTGCTGTGTCACATTTGTTGACTTCTTAATAGCCATTCTGACTGGTGTGAGATGGTAACCCTTTGTGGTTTTGATTTTCATTTCTCTGGTGATTAATGATGTTGAACATTTTTCCATTTTTTCATTGTTGCCCACTTGTATGTCTTCTGAGAAGTGCCTGTTCATGTCTCTTGCCAGCTTTTTAATGGAGTTATTTATGTTTTGCTAGTTGACTTGTTTAAGTTTCTTATAGATTCTGGATATTAGACTTTTGTTGGACGCATAGTTTGCAAATATTTCCTCCCATTCTGTAGGCTGTCTGTTTAAGCTGTTGGTAATTTCTTTTGCTGTGCTGAAGCTATTTAGTTTACTTAGGTCACACTTGTCAATTTTTGTTGTTGTTGCAATTGCTTTTGAGAACTTAGTCATAAGATTTAAATATAAGACCATTAAGAGTCCTAGAAGAAAACCTAGGAAACACCATTCTGGACATCAGCCTTGGGAAAGAATAGTTCTTTTTGGATATGTTGAACTTAAGACATCTTATCAGACATCCAAATGAAGATATAGATTAACTAGTTAGATATTTGACCCTGAAGTTCAAGGAGAAGAAAGAACTGAATACATAAATTGAACCTTCATGCCATAAACATGTTATAAAAAGTTGTGGAACCTGTTGAGATAAACTAAGAAATGCATACAGATAAAGAAAAAAAAGAGGTCCAATGACTATTTTAGCATTTTATGAACAGGAAGAGTAAGAAGATCCAGCAAAAGAAGCTGAGAGGAAGAAGATCAGGAGAAGGCATGATAAGCCATGTGCAGTGAGATAGCTATGCACATGTCTATGCCTCAAGGAGAGAGGAAGCTAACAGGAAGCTGACTTATCATGGAAAAGAACTGAAGGAAGATTTCCTGGAAAGAGGAAGGATTGAGATAAATTAATCTTCAAGGTTTTAGGCTTATAAATAATTGGCAAACTATTATCCACCTCTTCTAGAATCTAAATCTTGCTCCCTTTAAGGTGTGTGCATTCTTATAGGAAATAGATGACATATACTCAAACACCTCAATTTTTAGAAATTTCAAAATTTCTAAAGCCACTTTCACATACTCATAATAACCCTGAATGACAAATGTTTGTAACTACTATTACGCAGAGTTTACAGGTAAAGGAAAATAAGGTGAACAGATCTGCCCAAAGGCAAATAGACCACTGCAAAGTGACAAAATTGGGAGTAGAACCTCTTGCCCTCTGAATCCTAGATTCTTATACTTTTCACTCCATTACCTATTGCAATAGAAAATTTGGTACCTGTCAAAGGAGCAATTCAAACAAAGATCTGTAGGAGCTCCATGGAGGGAGTGATCACTTCTTACTGGAAGGATCAGGGAAGACTTTGTGGGAGAGATAACATTTTAACTAAAACTTGAAGAAAGAATATGATTCCAGGATAAAAGTTACCTATTCATGGTATTCCATGCTCTGGATGATTTTGTCCCAGCTTACATCTCCAGCCTTATCTGTTGCCATCCCCTGCCGCTGCCCCAGGCCATAATCAACCATACTGAGCTACTCACACTTTTACCTAATGCCAAGGTTGCTCTTGCTTCTATACCCATGGTACCTACAAGCATACTGCTACCTTAGACACAGAGGCATTTCTACCCTTAGAACCAGCTTCTCAGTCCAATATTTTCCTTACACTCCCCAAACTACTTTAGAAACCCTTACCCCTGATTCCATGCATCTTATGCATCCTGTGCATCTCTCTCGTGTTTATATCATATTCTATATATAATTTCTTGTCTGTGAACTTCAGGGGATCAGGGACTTGCCTGGCATATAACTGATCCCTAGACCCACACACTAGGATACAATGGTTACCAACCAGCACTGATCACTTTTTGACAACCTGGAGCAACTTCCTTTGTAATAGAACATATTATGTTGGTGCAAAAGTAATTGCGCGTTTTGCCATTGAAAGTAATGGCAGAAACTGCAATTACATTTGCACCAACCTAATAGTAAATGCTGGTTTCTGTTATTATCATCATGAATGAGTATTTGTACTTTGGTTCATATTATTTTGTATTGGTCCATTTCGCCTTGCTATAAAGGAATACCCAAGGCTGGGTAATTTATAAAGAAAAGAGGTTTAATTGTTTCCAGGTTCTGCAGACTCTACAAGAAGCATAGTGCTGGCATCTGCTTCTAGTGAGGACCTCAGGAAGCTTCTGATCATGGGGGAAAACAAAGGGAGAGCAGATGTGTCACATGGCAAGAGAGGGCACAAGAGAGATGCCAGGCTCTTCTAAACAAGCGGCTCAGGTGTGAAATAATAGATTGCTAGAACTCATGTATTACCACAGGGATGGTACCACACCCTTCAAGAGAGATCTGCCCCCATGGCCCAAATATAACCCACTGGGCCCCACCTCTAACAGCGGGGATTACATTTCAACCTGAGATTTGGAGGGGACAAATATACAAACCATATCATGTTCTAGGTTCCTTGAATTTAGATGTATATATCCAAATTAATATTTATTTTCTCATTTTTATTCTTTAAAATGTAAGCTGCTAAAGTAAATATTGCCTTAACTTTATGTTGTATAAAATCTCCTATTTAGCACAATAGGCATCAAAGAATAATTCACAGGCTGTGATGATAATACTTTAGAGTTTTGTTCTTTCTTCAAAAGTAAATGTTTCCTTCAACTTTACCCTGAAAATTCAAGAGGAAAATTGAAATGATGGCTTGTGAACTTTTTGTTGCATATACATTTCATTATTGCCTTATCCCTGGAATATTATTACTAAATAATTTTGTTTCAGAATTCTACAGATATCAAGAAATATTGGGGCTTCAGGGTTTCAAATAATGCAAATGACATATCAGACAAGCAAGACACTTGCATTTTAATATGTGTGAACTCATGCAAGAAAGAGAACAGGATTGAGAGAGCTGAATAAATGTCTTACAAAAAAGCAATAAACATACAAATCCTCCAGGAAAACTGGTGCAGTAATTTAATCACATATTGACAATGTCTATATTCCTAGATAAATGCAAAAAGACTTTCCAATTTATAAATAGCTTACCACCTTCCTTAGTCCTCTCTCCACACTGTTTAAAGTCCATGACAGGTAAACACACAAAAGCAAAGATTTACACTTTAAAGGTTTAACTGCCATTTTGCAGTCAGTATGGAGGTAATTGTACTATATTAAAAAGTGGTATCTTGTGAGAGAGAGTAGTTTAGTTGGAGTATAGATGAAGAGCTAGTCTGTGCCTCAAACATATTTTATATAATTCTGTATTGATTTTCTGCATTCCTTTTTTGCAAAGATTTTAGGATCAGAAAATATTGCGTTTCACCCTTGGCCTTGTTGGGCCCATGGCAAACTATATTTTGAAAGGCCTGAACAGTTAGAGAATTATGTTTCTAAAATTTATCTTTTTGTTGGATACTATTAGCAAATTTGACTTAAAACACATTTAATTTTGAAAATTGTATGTCATAACATTAAAATACAGTCATCTACAAGTTGTTTGAAATAACTATTTGGCATTTAATGAAAGGAAACATCCCACATTTCTGTCTCTTCTTTAATTTTATAGTAACACCCGTAAAATGCCCTTATTTCTGATTCCCTTAGGCAACTTTAGGGTTGAAAGTTTTGTACATTGACTTCAGCTTAAATGTGATTTAACATTTAATATCCACTCTCCTCTGAAACTGACGGGAGAAAACACATTTGTTTTATTTTAGCACAACTGAAAATAAAGACCAGTGATAGGCCACATCCTACTTATCTGATCTCAGAGACACCTTATAATAGAAAGTTCAGGGTTCTGATTGTTCAATATTCTAAAGGAGTCATTCATGTAAGTTCCATCAGAAAGATATGAAATAGCTTGTAGTAACGTATCTTTTCCTCAGTCAAAAAGAAAAAAAGCTTGAACTGAGTGAAGATCACTATGTCATTAATCTACTTAAAGATTAACCTTTTTAAACAGCCAAGATGTGTAACGTACTTGTTCTTATTCAAAGTTCAATTGTGTTCAGCACCATGGAAAGTTTTATGATTGAATATATGTAATTATAGTATATAGAGATTAAAAATAACTCAAGGGATTGACCAAAGTTTTCCAGTAGTTAATCATTAATGAAGATCTTAAATCTGTACTTTAAATACAGACAAAACTAGTTATAATGATCTCATTAGTGCCTTATTAAGGTTATCTATTTTAGTATTTGTCAGGAGAATTCAGATGGAAATGAACTTCTTAACATGTTTAGGAGAGGTTGATGATCGTTTACTCAGTTAAAAGACATACCATAGCTGATTAATTGCTGTGCAAATAAAGAGTCAGACTAGAAGCAACAGAATAGCTAAATGTAGCCCATTCTGAAATTTAACTTTCATGCTTGTGCTCTCTGTCACATTTTTGTTTGTTTTTATTCATGAGGCCAGAAAATATGTTTTAAAATATAGAGGAAGTTGGAGAAAAAGTAGAGAAAAAATAAACAAGACTGTGAGTTTTATTTTCCTGGGACTTGGCTGAGTGTCAAATTGAATGGAGACCTTTCACAGGTGTTCAAAACTTGCGTTTTTAAAAGAGAAAAATGTGCTGGTTTGCCTTTGACAAAGTCTGTTGCCCTAAGTTCAAATTGCAGAAAGAATAAAATTTTTCAGAAAGAGGCTAGCAATTACTTACGGTATCAGTTTGCTCTTAAAAAGGAACACTGTGATATAAGGGCAACTGAAGCTGCAGTTATTGATATAAATATACTTCAGGGAGAAGGACAGAGTGAATGTCAAATCATCAGGGAACATGCTTGAGATCAATTATTCAAAGTGTGGAAGTCCTTCCATTCGAATATTGTGATTCAATAGTTCACCAAGTGGGAGAAAGGAGAATGCAGCTATTTGAGGATGTGGTAAGGTAGAAAACAGTAGTGAGTAGGGACTAAATTGAAAATGATCTATATATTTATGCCCTAGTAATTTCTTTTAATCTGCATTAGCAAAACATGCTTTTATGGGGTTTTCAAAATATAATATCGGCAGAGTGTGGAGAATATGCAGATTTCTTGAAAAAGGTTGAATTTAAAATAGCAATCTCTCTTTGATCTTTATTACAATTTTTCCTCCAGTGCACATTACCTCTTCTAAGAGGACAGTTGAGGCTTTGATAAGTATTGCCATATCTGATTGATCTCTAAAGCCCAAAGAACCTACTTGCTTAAAGTTTTTCTGAGCTGGTCCTTTTTGTCTAATTCCACAAGATTATCTCTGGGAATACTGCAATTAACTTCTTTCTGATTTTATTTTATTTCTCTCCCTTCTGTCCATTCTCTACACTACATTTAATTTTATTTTATTTTCAAAATCCTTGTTAATGATGTCCACAAGCTCATTCCTAAGAACGTTTCTATCCTTAGCTTTCCCTGCCTGCCCCCAGGCTCAGCTGTGCTCCAGTCAGAGGGAACTGTTCTACTCTCTAATGCACCATGCTTCCCACACTCCGTGCCTTATCTCTTGTCTGGGGAAATCCCAGCTTCCTTCAATGTGCCAACAAACCTTCTCTATGAATTCTCTAGCTGAATTTGATGCTTCCTTTGATGGGAAACATACTTTCAGTGTGTTTCTGTCAAAGGACTTATCATTTTGTGTGGTTACTGCATTTCTCTTTTAGCAGTTTGCAAGTTCTTTCAGCACAGAAATGTCCTCTTGGTCATTTTTTAAATCTTGCATTAGCAAAGTACCTGGTATGTAGTAGTAGGCACTCAATACACACTTGGGGAAAGAGTAAAAGAGGCAGATATTAAGAGCAGAAATCTTCCTGAATAAATTTGCTCAAAATACGTAAGAGTTTGTGAGAGAACTTACATAACTAACTTCTCCTTAAACTGTTTAAATAGGCAAGGATGGCTCTTGAAGAACATAACCAGACAAAGTTTATCTTTGTCCCTCTCACTTTTACTTCCTCTTTTAGCAGACAAATTCCCAGTGTTCACAGCACCTTTCTTCATTTGAGACAAACATTTTTCTCCCAAACTCTACCTTAGGTAGCAATTGTTTATATATGAAATATTTTCTGGCCCCACACTTGCAGCAGAGCTTACCAGCCCCATGTTTTACCCTCTCACAGCCTTTAGAGCACAGGTCCATATGAATGGGGAATGGTGTAAATGTTGTAGTTAATGATCTTTCACAGAAAATGTGTGTGTGTTTTAATTAGATTTTTCTAGATTTCACACAAAGGAATAGCTTGAATATGAGAAATATCAGCACTTGGTTGAGATATTGCAAGAACACAGATTGGGGTAGGGAAGAATAAAAAATTATAGTCCATACACATTCTACTGGA
Organism: Pan paniscus; assembly: GCF_029289425.2. NCBI lineage: Eukaryota > Metazoa > Chordata > Mammalia > Primates > Hominidae > Pan > Pan paniscus. Next base: position 129,757,006 of record NC_073249.2, read on the forward strand.
ATATTATGATGCCTCTCAACCGCAAGATGACCATATATCTTTCCTTTGGGAAGACTAAACCCATTCTTCGGTTGTTTATGAATTTAGACTCCTAATGGGAAATTGTTAGTGGTTCTATTGCTTTCTTTACTACTTTTCTTGCCTCCTCTCTTCCTTTAACAAATAGAGTGCTTTCTATATGCCACTCTGCTGGAATGGCATGAAGGAAACATACATGGCCCCAGGCCTTCATGGTGCTTATAACCTATGTCCCTCCGAAAAGCACCTGAAATATGGAAGAGTTTACAGTTCTTCATTTGAGCCAAATGATGTGACATAATCTCATATGCTTTTCAGAGGGAATTTGGGCAGTTAAATCTTATCATAAATTTGCTGATGAAGTAATTTACTTGGAAAGATATTGAGCGCTGTGGACTGAATTGTGCCTCTCCCTCCAAAGTTCATATGTTGAAGCCCTAACCTCCTAACCTCCAATGTGACTGTATTTGGAGATAAAGCCTGTGAAGAGGTGCTGAAAGTTAAATGAAGTTATAAGGGCGGGTCCCTAATGCAATAGGGCTGGTGACTTTATAAGAAGAGGAAGAGATATCAGAGCTCTCTCTCTACCATGTGAGTGAGGACACAGTGAGAAAGCAGCCATCTCCAAGCTAGGAAGAGAGCCCTCACCAGGAACTGAATCAGCCAGCACCTCAACCACAGACTTCCCAGCCTTTGGAACTATAAGAAATAAATCTCTGTTCATTATAAATCACCCAGTCTTTGGTATTCTGTTAAAACACTATAAAATGGACTAAGACAGGAAATTGGTACCGAGAAGTGTGACTGCTGCTATAACAAATATCTGAAAATGTGGAAATGACTTTGGAACTGGGTAATGGGTAGAGGCTAGAACAGTTTGGAGGAGAAGGCTAGAAAAAGCCTAGGTTTCCATGAATGGAGCTTTCAGGACTATTCTGGTGAGGGCTCAGAAGAAGACAAGAGCTACAGGGAGAGCCTAAATCTTCTTAGGGATTACTTAGGTGGTCATAATCAGAATGTTGTAGAAATGTGGATAGTAAGGGGCATTCTGATAAGATTTCAGATGGAAATAATGAATGTGGTATTGGAGACTTGAGTAAAAAGCTATCCTTGTGCAGTTGCAAAAAAAAATGTGGTAGAATTGTGTCTATGTTCTAGGATTTCGTGGAAGACAGAACTTAAGAAGAACTATCTAAACAACATCTGGCAGAATAAATATCTAAGCAACAAAGCCTTCAAGGTGCTATATGGTGGCAGCTTATAGTAAAATGAGAGAGAGAAATGTTTTAAAGATGGAACTTATAATTAAAAGGGAAATAGAACAGAAAAAATTGAAAAACTCTCAACCTAGCCACATAAAGAATAAAAGAATGTGTTCAGGAGGGAATACTAAGTGTGTGGCTAAGCGACTGTTTGCTAAAGAGATTAATATGGATAGAAGAAATCCAGGTTTTATTCATCAAGACTATGGGAGAATGACCATGGAGGCATTTCGGAGATCTTCAAGGCAAGTTAGGTAGGACATTGAAGGCAGGGTTTCTAGACAGGGGCCCACATCGGACCTCAGCATTAGGTGCCCTGCACTATCTTGAGACTTTGTTCCCTGAATTTTTGTCCATCGTACCTCAGCATTAGGTGCCCTGCACTATCTTGAGACTTTGTTCCCTGAATTTTTGTCCATCACCCTCAGCTGCCCCAGCAGTGGCTCAAGCAGACCTAGGTGCACCTTGATCCATCACTCCAGAAGGTATAAGCTGTAAACCTTCACAGTGTCCACATAGTGCTAATTCTTCAAGAATAAAGAATACAGGAGCTCTGGGGCCATGGCACCCTCCACCTAGATTTCAAAGGATCTCTCAGTTAGCCTGGGTCCCTAAGAAGAGACTTGTCTTAGGCACAGAGCCACTGCAAAGAACTATTACTAGGGCAATGCACAGCAGAGTGCCAGAGTGAGACTACTGCAGGGAATCCCCACTTTGACATTACTTAGTAGAGCCATGGGAGTGAGGCAGTCCCTGGGACCCCAGAACTGTGGTGCCACCAGCATGCATCTGTAGCCTAGGAGAACTGCGGGCATAAGACGCCAAACTGTGAGAGCTGCTGAGTGTACTGAACCCATCAAAGCCATAAGCAGGGCTGCCCAATCCCTAGGGGCCCAACCCCTGCCCCAGTGTGTCCAGGAGGTGGGACATAGAGTCAAAACATATTATTCTCTAGCTTTAAATTTTAATGTTCCCTTGTTGTGGTTTGGACTTACATGAAACAAGTTACTCCTTTTTTCTTGCCTATTTCTTTGTTTTGGAATGGGAATGTCTATCCTATGCTTGTCTCACCATTGTGTTTTTGGAAGTAGATAACTTGTTCGATTTCCCAGACTGATGGGAATTTGCCTCAAGATGAATTGTGCCTTGGGTTTCCCCCATATCTGACTTTCATGACACTCTGGACTTTGGACTTACGAGTTCGTGCTGGAATGGGTTAAAGCTATTGGGATGGAATGAACATATTTTGTATATGAGAAGGACATGATTTTGGGGGACCATGGTGGAATGCTATGGTTTGAATGTGTCCCCCAAAAGCATTTTTTGGAAGCTTAATCCCCAATGCAACAGCGATAAGAGGTGGGAGGTGATTAGGCCATAAGTCTCCACCCTCATGAATGGATTAATGCCCATTCATGAGGGTGATTCCTGAGAGGTGATAAGCCATAAAGCTCCACCCTCATGAATGGATTAATGCCCATTATAAAAGCGCTTGAGGCTGCCAGTTCAATCTCTTTCTCTCTTGTGTGCACCTGTGCCATTCTGCCTTCCACCGTGGGATGACACAGCAGGAAGGCTCTCATCAGATGCAGGCCCCTTGACCTTGGATTTCCCAGCTTCTGGAACTGTAAGAAATGAATCTGATCTTCAATCTGAAACTGTAAGAAATGAATCTGGTCTTCAATCACTGATACCCTTTCTTCCACTTGATCAAAAAGTGGGCAAAGGATATGAACAGGCACTTCTCAAAAGAAGACATTTATGCAGCCAACAGACACATGAAAAAAGTGCTCATCATCACTGGTCATCAGAGAAATGCAAATAAAAACCACAATGAGATACCATCTCACACCAGTTACAGTGGCAGTCATTAAAATGTCAGGAAACAACAAATGCTGGAGAGGATGTGGAGAAATAGAAACGCTTTTACACTGTTGGTGGGAGTGTAAACTAGTTCAACCATTGTGGAAGACAGTGTGGCAATTCCTCAAGGATCTAGAACTAGAAATACCATTTGACCCAGTGATCCCATTACGGGGTATATACCCAAAGGATTACAAATCATGTTACTATAAAGACACATGCACCTGTATGTTTATTGCAGCACTGTTCACAATAGCAAAGACTTGGAACCAATCCAAATGTCTATCAATGATAGACTGGATTAAGAAAATGTGGCACATATACACCATGGAATACTGTGCAGCTATAAAAAGGGATGAGTTCATGTCCTTTGCAGAGACATGAATGAATCTGGAAGTCATCATTCTGAGCAAACTATCACAAGGACAAAAAAACCAAACACCCCATGTTCTCACTCATAGGTGGGAATTGAACGATGAGAACACTTGGACACAGGGCAGAGAACATCAGACACTGGGGCCTGTCATGAGGTGGGGGGCAGGGGGAGGGATAGCATTAGGAGAAGTACTTAATGTAAATGATGAGTTAATGTGTGCAGCAAACCAACATGGCACATGTATACCTATGTAACAAACCTGTCCATTGTGCACATGTACCCTAGAACTTAAAGTATAATAATAATAAAAAAAGAAATGAATATCTGTTCATTACAAATTACCCAGTCTATAGTATTCTGTTGTAGCAGCATAAAACCGATTAAGACACCAAAGATGCAGAACCCTGAACTGCAGGACACAGCAATGATTTGTTTAATTGATATTAGATAGCACTCCTAGATTTTGTCTTGATGTCCTTGTACCCTCTCTCCATGGTGCAGACGTATCTTCTCCTAATAGCCGAGCATTCTGAACACTAATGTGCTATTTTTCATTCTCTAGTTAGTATTCTCTCTTGATATGCTAAGCCAATTGGATACTGCTGCCTAGGGGCATTTATTAATACCCTTCTGAACTCAAAGGAACAAATGACACAGATTTTATAACACAGGATATCCCTGAAATTCATATTTTACTAAAAATATTGTGAGCTAATTATTGTGAAACTTAGATTAAGTTTATTTATTTCTGGATGTCCCTATTAGCTAAAAAACCTGGTGATCAGCAGTAACTTTATTGTGTAGTACTATTTGTCTAAATTCATGTGACTTTAAAAGTAATTTTTACCTTTACTTAAAGCACAATGTATTTATCAATTAAAATGCTGTAGAATGCATCTCATATAGAAAGTTTAATTTGTAAACTTCTGAGTAAAGGAATCAAATTTAGACCAAAATAGAGTGATGGGGTTTTCTTAGAAACTTAGTCATTTAAGTGGAGAGTATCAAAATTTTCTAACTTATGAGTAGATAGAGTACATGTTTGAAATTGAGCATGTTAGTCAGAGACCTGGAATGATTAAAGAAAAAATTGTATTTAAAAGTTTAATAAGAAGATTAAAAGGTCACATTTATCTCAAACAGTAGTGATATAAAAACTATACACTACATAATAGAAAACAGATAATAAGATTTTTTGTACATCACAATGACACAAATTCTACCACATTCAAACTCCCACAGGTGGGGCTGATAAAGACAAATGTTATTCTTAAAACAATTCTTGTAGGATATATTACATCTAGATGTTAAAATACTCTGATTCAATTATTTATCCATTAAACATATATTTGTAAAAGAGCCTACCATATGCCAGGTGCTGTTCTAAATTCTGAGCATAGAGCATTGAGCAGACAGGAAGCAGGGATTGCTGTGGGGAGGAGAGAATAAAAAGTACATAAGAATAATCTCAAATACCTCTAACTGTTATGAAAATAGCAAAACTAGGTGGTATAATTGTGATAGAAAAAGAGATGGGACTTTAGATTAGGGGTCAGAGAAGATGTCTTTGAGAAATGACATTTGGGCTAAGACTTGTATGAACAGTGCCAATCATGCAATAATATGGATTTAGAACACCAAGAAGAGGGAAAAGGTCATGCAAAGGACCTACTACCATGAGCTTGGGAATTTAAGAAACAACAAGTATCAGTGAGGCAGGAGTCTGATAAACAAGGTGAAAGTGGTATGATGTAATTTATAACGAGGATTCCCAGTATCTAATAATGGCACTGTCCACGGATGAATGGGACAGTCTTGCTATTATTATCTATTGGGGTAAAATTGAAGGGACAAGGCAAAATATAACTGAAAACTATAAAGTTCTGTCTTTCTCATAACCATATCTTTGACACATGCTGAAGAATAACATTTCTCTGAAAACAAAACACTTTCAGGTCTCGAAGTCATAGTGGTTTTATATTTAAGCTTTGCCTTGATCAAGAAATTTCTGATGTGTGGATAAAGACAGCAAAAAGGTTGTAGTCAGCAGACCCAGGTTCGAGTCCCGATTTAAATATAAATTAGCTTTGCCTTGTGGTGTTGAATTGTGCTCTTTTGATCCATCTGAGCACAATTTATTATCTATAAAATATGGTAATTGTGAAGATCAGCTGACATTTAGGAAGCTTAAGTTAGGGACAATGATGGAAAAATTTATTACTGTGTAAAAGTTAAAATAGGATTTAGGGATGTGGCTTATGCATTTGTCTTAGCTTAGTAAAACAAATATGATTAATGGAAACGGTATTGTTTCGACAAATCACTGGAATTTTCAATTCAGAAATGTATAAAGTGGGAAGAGAAAGGTTGGCTCACACCTGTAATTCCAACACTTTGGGAGACCAAGCAGGGAGGATTGCTTGAGCTCAGGAGTTCAAGACCAGCCTGGGCAACATGGCAAGTCCTCATCTCTACTAAAAATTAGAAACAAAAAACATAAAACAAAAAAATACTAGCCAGGCATGGTGGCGTGTGCCTATAATCCCAGCTATTTGAGAGGGTGAGGCAGGAAGATCGCTTGAGCCCAAGAATTTGAGGCTGCAATGAGTTCTGCACTTCAGCCTGGGCAACAGAGTAAGACTTTGTCCAAAAAAAAAAAAAAAAAAAAAACAGAATTTTGCTATTAAGATTCAAAATTGGCAGTCATAGCTATCTGTAGGTAACCAAAAGTATCTAGACAATGATCTGGCTCTTCCATTTCAGCCTGATTCTCATTGTTGCAGCATTGATCTGATTTTATCTTTAGCCATTATTTTAGAAAAAAGTAGATAAAAGAAAAAAGATAATATCAAGGGCTATTTTCAGCCATGTTATAAGTACTTGACATATATTAAAATTTTGATCATCAAATGAAGGGGGTAATTTTTCAATTATCTGAGGTATGTGTTTAACATGTTTTTGTTGTGGTGATAGGGTTTATTTTGTTTGTTTTGGAAATATTTTGGTCAGAATCTCACCGTACCCAATCTCATAGAACGTTTTGTCGGGTTCAATTAAAAGGAGAATGTAGATGTCTAATTAATTGATATCTAATGAGGAGTAAAAGTTAGAAGGCAAACAAACGTATTAATTTGGAAAAATGCTATTTTTCACATCATGTATTATACTTAATCACCATAGAGGGTATAGTTTTCATCAGTGTACTACTGATTCCCACTATATTTTCTTAAGTGTAACTGTTTTAATGGTTCAACCCTTAAACAATAAATAATAATGGCTATGTAAGCTTCAAAACCTCACAGCATCCTTGTAGCAGAAGATTCTAAGTGCAGAGTTATTAAAATTGTAAACTATTTGTTTTTAAGTTTATGGGAATCATTACCCATCATCTCATCTGTATTACATTTGTTTTTGAATAAAGATTAACATTTTTTCCAAGCCTTTTTCTATATTGTAATCATAGTGGGGAAATGGTATTTCAGACCTCAGATAAAAGCTTTATAGTGATTTCATGTGACAGAATTTTATCTGGGTTTCAAGGAACTCTAATAATAGCATTTACAATTCTTCTATGCAATTTCTTCTCTTCTTGTTACCATAGGAGTATGGAAAACACGTTCTTGGTTTAAAAAGCTAAAAGAAAGAAAATCAGCAGTTTAATCTGAGTATTAGGAAAAGGATCACAAATCCTGCTATAGTATTTTGTATTTAAGCTAGTTTCTGTAAAGGCCCCTGACATGCCCTCTGGGAGCTAAATATTGACAAGCATGCTTTGGCAATCAAGATCAAGCTTGTTGAATTAACACAGCTCAAGTCTTGCATTGACACTATAACCCAACACTGAGAACTGTTATCTTACCCCATTTATTTTGGCTTTATAGGTGATACTGTATACTTGAATTAGGGATTTGCACTGTATCTTAAATGCTAGAATTGTGGATTAATTTGATTTGAGAATATACTAGCCCTTATCATGTTCACAGTGGAAATTATAAATGAAGTGTAACATTCATTGTTTTCTCTCCCAGCATGGATCCAGAATGAAACTGCTGTAGACCTAAGTCTGATATTATCTTCTCTATCAGAAAATGTCTTATAATTTTCACCTCCTAAAAAAAGAAAAAGAAATAAGAAGAATTATATCGTTCTTTATATAGCTTCTGGTAAAAGAAAATGTATCCCAAACTGCTAATTCTGTAGAGGCTTCGTTCAGAAGTTAAGACAAAATATAGATCAAAAAAGAAATAAAGATTATTTTTCATTACTACTCTCAAAACTTTAGAATTTTAAAAAGTTAAAATTAATTGTCTTCAAGTTTTAGTGGAAAATGTAACCCATTTTTATTGTCCAGGAAGTTGAAGAATGAATTGTTAATTACTAGGAATAATAATGATAAAGGTGATGATGTTGGTAAGAACTGACATTTATTAAGGGCTTACAATGTGTTCAACCCTATGTGGAGCATTTTACATGCAGTCGCTCATCTAACTCATATGAGATAGATACTTCCATTGGCCTCATTTCATATATGAGGAAACCAAGACTCAAAGAACTTAAGGAGCTTATCTGGTCATGTCCAGTGTGCCTAAAGATTACCTTTATTTTCTTTCCAATGGATATACCTACAGTCAAAGTAGTAACTAGACATTTCTCCTGCCCTTACGGAGCTCACACATTAAAAGATGAGGCAGGTGGGTATTGCTATTATTCAAGATGTTGTTCCCACTCATGCTAGAGAGAACAAAAAGAAAGGAATCTGGTGATTGAGGATGGTCTAGGAGTGCTCCCCAAAGGATGTAATATTTGGTATTAGCCTTAACAAACAAAGAGAAGAAGGCAGAAACAAAAAAAAATTCAGGCAGTAGGAATAGCAGGAGAAATCACACAGAGGTGTGAATAATTGTGATATTTTCAAGAAACAGCAAATAGTTCAGTGTTTAAGGAGTTATCAGGTAGAAGTCACATGAATGATGAAAAAAACTTATGGAGTTTTAATGTCAGAAACACACTCACCAGCTGATGACCTCAGTAACTTCACTGTGAACTGAAGATAATGCCAAAAATCAGACTTCATAGAGCTATTATGAGGAATAAATTAGCTAATGTATGCCAAATGCCTGCCTAACCTAAGTTCTCAATTCTAAAAACACAGTTTTATCTCTTAACTAAATTCATACCCTTTGCTACCTTCGGAAGTAATTTTGGAACTGCCATCTCAAACTATTTTCTTTAAATAAAATAGTCATTTGGCACAATTTCCCTTCGAATTTTCCTGCTTGGCAAGTTAGGAGAGAGACACAAATTGTTCTTTAAAAAAAAAAAAAAAAAAAAAAAAAAAAAAAGATGCATAGTCTTTTATCTTTTTCTCAAAGAAAGTCATCATAACTTCATCCACACTAGCAAGTGTCACTTGATACTTAATTTTCTCATATTTGTGCAGTTGGATCTCTACATTAATTTTGGATAGATGTGATTGCAGATACATATATTTACAATAAAGTAGCTGTCATAAAAATAATGTATTCTAAAGTTAAAGGTGTCCATCACAGTGCCCAGCGCATAGAGGCATCCATTGGCTCCCCTTCCCTTTCTTTCCTTTCAAATTTATATTAAAAGCCTTTTCCGAATCTACTTCGAAAAGCTACACGGAAAGAGAACTCCAGACATTTTGCCAATGACTTGTTTGTTATGTGTTTGTCATACGTGTTCACAATTCTAGACTAAGTCTTCACAATCCAGCAACTATTTACACCCCTATCTACAATTCAGTGATCATTTACAAACTGTTTACTTATGGTGAATGATTATCTCTTTGTTCTGTGAAAACAAAATATGTGTTCTCACTTGCATGCCTTCTTTGAAAACATTTCTGAAGTTTGATATGCCTATGGTCCATTTATCTGATTTTGTACTTAAAATGCTTACTGCTTCCATGTACTTTCTGGAACTTGCCTGCTCTCTGAACTCCCTCTGGACTGTCTGCTACACTCCCCCGGCATTTAGATTTCGTACATTATATAGCTATGTTCAGTCTGCAGATCCTCTCTCCAGCAAAATATAACTCCATTTAGGTTAGGAACCTGATTTTTCTGTTTATTTGACACAGAGTGAAGTTTTGCTTTGGAAAATGAAAATCACCATGTGTCCTTTTGTTTTGTATTTGAGTGTTTTTTGTTTGTTTCTACTAAACCACACATTCAATAAAGTTTATCCATGTAACTATTTCATAAATTACTGAAACATTCTAATTTTATGGTAATTTTAAGACTTACACAAATATTTTTCAATTGTATACTTATACAACAAATTAATGTCTTCTCAAGCAACACTTTTAATAATTATTTAAATTTGTTACTCTTCAGATTAAATGACCTACAGCCATCACACCTCTCCAGAATACTTTCATTGTCTTTTTTGGCTATATCTCTATATTTTATTTGTTATAAATATGATAGTACAGAATACTATCATATAAGTTTCATTACTAAAAAAGATACAAAAATCTTAAAAACTAAATATTTAGAAACTGATGTAACTAGTTATAAAACCATAATTATATAAGAGAGTATTCTTTTATAACAAGAAGTCTTCACATCTGTCATCCAGTGTTTTAATGCCTATAGTACTTATTAGCTGACTATTTCTGTTATTACCATTTTACAAGCAAGTGCCATTCTTGAAACTGATTGATGTTTAGGAATAAAGCACATTTATTACATGTTGCCAACTTCAGAAGAGCAATCTTATAACCTACAGCGCTTTTTGAAAAGTGATGATACCTTATATTTCTGGAACTAATCACTGCTAAAGAAAGTAAAAAGGTGAAAACATAATTTTTTTTCTTGTGAAGACCTTTCATTGCATTATATGCCATTCAACTGTAAAGTGATTATAGTGTTTTATCTGCCAAGAATGACAGTGGTGAAAGGTAACTTTATGTATATATGTAAAGAGATGTGTACATATCTATCTATCTATGTCAACCATTGCCCATATCATCTTCCATTTTCAGTCTGGCTAGTCTGACTTGTACAGATATAGAAGAAGGATGAAAATTGAAAGCAAGAAATAAAATTCTTGTTGTATGTAATCAAAATTTGTGATGTTAGTATAATTGTTTTATTATTTCACTGCTTCTTCCAAATCATTATTGTACAGTTTTCACTCACCATTCTTTGAAGTTCTTGCCTCCATTATACCATCTTGACCTTATACACTGACTTTGCCTCCCATTATGCCACCTGATCTCATCTGCTAATCCTAAGTCACTGCCCAACCTTGATTGAATACTTTGATCCTTGGCCACTGGTGTTTCAACCTCTGCCTGTGGTCCCAGCTACTTAGGAGGCTGAGGCAGGAGGGGCACTTGAGGAGGGGTTCGAGTCTGCAATGAGCTATGATCACACCACTGTACTCCAGCCTGGGTGAAAGAGCAAAACTCTGACTCAAAAATGATAATATTTTTAGTTGGTAAAATCCAGTTTGTGGTTGCTATTAAGAGAGGAAAGGAGAATGTATACCAAGCTTTTTATGATCCTAAAGTTCATACACAGTTTTCAATTGAATAACATTTTAGCAAACTCTTCCTAGTAGTCAGCATTGTCACAATCTCTTTGAGCTCTAGGATCCTATTTATAAATAAGGCATTTATAGAATCCCAGTTTTACAGTACTGGAGATACCATGCATGGCAAACCAAAACATAAGTAATAGGTTATATTTCATGTTTTTAAGTAGCTCAGCTGTTTTCCATCCAGTTAGTCTCAGGTATTTACCCAAACTCAAATTTGTTATCCTCTAAATACTTTAAAAATTATCACAGTAAATGGCATTAACCTGAGTCCTCTTGACACTGTCAACCCTTTTACTCTGCATTTCTAATTAGTCACAAGGTTTTATATAGTCCATCTCCGAATGTGAATGAAATCTTTTATGTCATTTTCTATCTTATATAGGCTTGACTTAGTCCAAGCCCTTGTGTTTATAGACAATTCTTAAATGACCATCTGCTAATCACTTCCACTTTCTTGTCCTTCTGGTCCTTATGCAACACCACCATCATATACAAAGTCCAAAATACAATCTTATCTGGTAACTACCTTGCTCAAAATTCTCAGAGGCCCTCTCACTTCTGTAAGAAAGTGTCCAGAATGCTGAATGCAGAGTATAGGACCCCTCACAAACAGGCCTCATTGCATCTCTGCCTTAGTTTGAGTTCTTACAAAAGCAAAGCCTGAAGACAAGGACTTGGATGAAAGTGGCCTATTTGGGAGTTGATCTTGGGAAATAGACATCAGGGAGGAGGAAATATGAGACAAAGAAGGAGCAAAAGGCAACTTAAGCAGGTATCACTTTTAGATCACAATTATGACCTCCTAGAAAGTGTGCAGAGGCCTTATAGAATTGTCCCCCTGAAGGATGGAAGGTGGGAGCAGCCTAAGGGCTGTCCCTGAAAGTATTTATTCACTTGCCTGTACTTTTGTGGCTTGGAAGCACAGGCTTAGTAGGCTCTTGTGGTGGCAGGAGAGGCCCTGGGACAGGGGGTACAAAGAAGTTTAGCAAAGCATGAAGTGGGGCTCTGTTTTCTTGGGGTCAGTCAGAGCTGACATGGAACTGACTAGAAGAGCTGCTGTTGAATTAGAGGTGGTCAAGGAGGCTGTAGTGTGTGTCCCAGAAATATCTGCCCCACTCTCCATCTAGCCTTGTCTCCTTCCTCTCCCTCCTAATCCATCTTTACTCTAGGCCCTACTACACACCTAACATTCCAGCCAGATCTTTATCCTTTTGCTCATGCAGTTATCTGTGATTCCCTCCATTCCTTCTCTGCATTCAAAATGCTAGTTATCCTTTAAGACATAGTTCATATTTCATCTTCAAGTAAAGATGACCCAACTAGACAAAGTACAATACACTTTTCTCTGATTTGTCATGATCATTTTCTAAGGTTTACCGGAGTCATTAACATACATTATAATAAGTTATTTATATATTCATTTAGCTAGAGTGTACATTTCTTAAAGACAGGGATAATGTCTAACTCCTATTTATGTCACCAGCTCCAAACATAATAGCTGCTTCATAGCTGACATTCAATAAATGTCTACTTATTTAATGAATGAAAATATTTGGTTTTTAATGTCTAGTTTAAATTTGTATAAAAATTAATTTTAAATTTAGATTTTTTTCCAATTGATGGTATGAAACTTTTCTTAAATTGAAAAAATAGCTGGGAAGATATACTTGTACCATATATACACATATACATACACAAATATATATATACATATACATATATACACACACATATACATATGCACACTATATAGAGATATGGTATATGTATATTTACATAACTCACGCGCTCTCTCTCTCTCTCTATATATATATATACGTATGTATATGTACTTTTACTTTAGTACCAGTAGTAAATATCAAAATATGCTCTCAGAAAATACATTTCAGGTGTCACTTATAAAAATATAGGTCTCATTTATGTAGTATAAATAAATCTGAATGTTTTACTAGTTGGAGTAGTTTGGATTCTAATAACAAGATATCAAATATAGAGATTTTATAAATAGGTGAGTATATAGTATATTTTCATATTATCCAACCTATTATTTTTTTAATTATGTCACTTTTTTGTTGAGTACATTCCATAATTTTATAATAATTTAGTTTTCTTCTTTCAAATGCCAAATGTTCTAATAAAAAAAACTCAGAATTTTTCTTTCCATTGTGGTATGTTAAAAGCACATTGTTTTTTGTATGTCACAGTGCACTGAGTCTTCTGATGTCTTTTTACCAATTTTTGGCTTTGTGATTTCCAAAGGAACTTGTTGGTAATCATTGCGTAGTGTGAAGTGGGAAGATGGGTGGGCAGAGGAAGGGTGTAGATATTTTAAAGTCTGGTTTGTGGACAAGGATATGTATTACAGATAGACTACATGATTTTACATCATATGTTCCAATTATTGACAGATTTATAAAATTATAAAGACTGAGGGACTTTAAGCAATCCACACTTAATTTTGTTCTTAGTGCTAAGGTGTCTGAGGAGAGGGGAGAGGTAAGGTAAAGATGGGAGATAAAGGAAAGAAGAGATGTTAGAGAAATAAGAGGAGGTGTATTAGTCTGTTCTCACACTGCTAATAAAGATATACCTGAGACTGGATAATTTATACAGGAAAGAGGTTTAATGGACTCACAGTTCCACATGGCTGGGGAGGCCTCACAATCATAGTGGAAGGCAAGGAGGAGCAAGTTACATCTTAACGTGGATAACAGCAGGCAAAGAGAGAGCTTATGCAGGGAAACTCCTCCTTATGAAACCATCAGATCTCATGAGACTTATTCATTATCATGAGAACAGCATGAGAAAGACGCACCCCCATGATTCAGTTACCTCCCACTGGGTCCCTCCCACAACACATGGGAATTGTGGGAGCTACAATTCAAGATGAAATTTGAGGGGGGACACAGCCAAACCATATCAAGAGGGAAATATAAAAGAAAGAGAGAAGGAAGGATGAGGAAGGGAGGGAGAGAGAAGCTTGGGAGCTATACAGCATTGTTTCAGAATATAAAGACTGCTATTATTGGGTATGCTTAACAATGGAAATGTTTTACCAGTGCTTTTATTAGCGGGCAATAAAAGACATCCTGGAGGGAAATAATTCAGTCACTGTCAGACGTTCCCACTTCAACCATAGGCCTTCAACTTTTGGTAGGAACATAAAGTCTTAAAATAGGCAAAACTGAAAGCTGTCATAATCAACTATCATCAGTCAATACTAATTTCTTATAGAAATAGCATTAATTCTTTTCATCTAGGAGATCTTGTTTATAAAGGAGAGAAATTGTCACCCATTTGGGCTAGCCCTGCCTGAGAATGAAATGATGAACTTGACTTCTCAAGCCCACATGACTTCTAGAGCATGAGATAGTCTGCTGTTCTGCTGCTGAAAGTCAGCAACCTAGCATAGGGATGAGGAACGTGGACTTTGGCACTAACTGCTTGGGGTAAAATCCTGGTGCCACCACTTACCAGTTTCCCCTGGTTAGATTACTCAGCCACTCTAGATTTGTTTTCCCATCTGAAAAAAAAATGTCGAAAATAAAAATACCTACCCATCTGTATTAGTCCGTTTTCATATTGCTGATAAAGACATACCCAAGACTGGACAATTTACAAAAGAAGGAGGTTTAATGGACTTACAGTTCCACGTGGCTGGGGAAGCCTCACAATCATGACAGAAGGCAAAGAGGAGCAAGTCACAACTTACATGAATGGAAGCAGGCAAAGAGAGAGAACTTGTGCAGGGGAACTCCTCTTTATAAAACCGTCAGATCTCATGAGACTTACTATCATGAGAATAGCAGGGAAAGACCTGCCCACATGATTTAATTACCTCCCACTGGGTCCCTCCCACAACATGTGGGAATACAAGATGGAATTTGGGTGGGAACACAGCCAAACCATATCACCCTCCTAAACATTGTGAAGATTAAATTACTTAATATTTGTATAACACTTACACTAGAGCTTGTCATATAGGAAGCGCTGTATAAGTGTATGCACTTATGCTTATGAAACTGGGCCTTTGTCCCTGAAGCTTTGCTCTCTGAAGACTTTGATTACATGAGCCTTCTCTAATAAGTGGAGACATAAAATAAAACATATATTATCTTTGCAGAAACACCTCAAACAGTGCATTTCATTCATAATTTGATACTCAGGCATGCCCTAAACTCTCAGAATGACTTAAGATAAACGTGATGTCTAAATGAAGCCAATGTAGGTGGTGATGATGAACAGTTTACCACATCCACAGAGCTTTTACCAGGTGTTAAGCATCAAACCTCCTCTTCCACCTTCTGATCTGAACTTCCACATACCAAAGCTCTAGCATCAAAACTTCGGTTTTATCTTCTGCGTCTTGGCCTCTTGACATACACTTAGCAAGTGAGATCTTTTCTTCTTGTTTTGGGTAAGTCTTCTGAAGTAGGGAGTGTTGAAATAAATGGCTTATGACATGTATAGTGTTGAAATAAACGTTTATGTTAACACTTCATAAGTCATGAGCCATTTATTTTAACACTTTTCACTTGAAGTTTTTAAATAATAGGTTTTATACAGGGATGTGTCATCCACTCTGTTTAATGTAAAAGTGAATATGTAAATACATCCATCTATCTAATCTGGATTTTACACCCTTTGGCTGCCAAACAGCCTGGTTGCCATAGTTTCTGGAGTAACCTGAAATTAAATTTTCTTCTCTTTCTCTTTCTGTTGACAGGTAATTTGATGGTACATAAGGTGATTGGACATCACTCCATTAATGGACAAATGGTTAAATACAGTTTTTTTTTTCAGATATCTAAAAAAGTGTCAGCAAAGACCAGAGTTGACAGTTAAATGCTTTCGTAACTAGAACAGCTTTTACTAGAAAATGTCAGGATTTTTCCTTTCGTTTTTAGAATTAATAGCAACTTGTTGCAGGGTTACTTTTGAGCATTCATACAAATAAGTATATATGTAAAAAGCATATGTACAGTGCAATGCCTAGAGCCAGTAGGTACATACAAATATCAACTTCTTGAAGGAAGGCAAAAAATTTGTGAAAAACGGCCCTAGTTTGGGAGTCAACATATTTGGGTAGAATCTGAGACCTTCCAGTTACTCTTATAAAGACAAGATATTTAACAATTTTTAGCATAAAAAGTGATAGCTCCTGGAGATTCTGTGAGATTTAGATAAAGTAACAAGTAATATTAATAAAAGCCTTAATAGAGTGCTGTGTGCATATTTAGTTCATTCAACAAAGGATAGTTATTGTTATTGCTATTATTCCTTGCTAGGAAATGGCAATTAATTAAAATAGCAATGAATGTTATATTTTTAGGAATTATTTTCAATATTCACAAGTTTGTGTCCTTGTTTTTCCCAAATAATGTAGGTAAACTGATATTTTTATAAGAGCAAGAAGAATCCAAGTGTTATATAGGGGAAACTTTTAAAAATAAAGGTTTATTTTTGAATGATTTTAGACTTACAGAAAAGTTGAAAAGATAGTGTAGAGAATCCCTATATACTTCTCATCCAATTTACCCTGTCTCTAATTACAAGGAATATTTTAAGAATTTGTCAAAGTAATACCTTGTGTTGGAAAGTTTTTGTGCCAAAACCGGAATTTAAATGCTAATAGTGATGGGAAATGAATGGAACAAAAACATTGTGAGATGGAGGATGAGAATGGCACAAGGGAGCGATGCCAAGAGAAGGGAAATTAAAGGGAAACACTCAGCAAAACATTAGCTCTCACAAAGACTTCTCATTTTTCCATACATAAAACAATACCCTCACATATCTAAGTTTATTGAAAGAGTTAGTTGAGACATGAAAGGGAAATGTTTGCTTTTGCTTTCAGATACTAAAAAATCTTTTAAAGAATAATTAAAAGCTGAGAAGTAAAAATGCTCCAGAAAGAATACAAATACTGGCATTCGTTTTCCATTTGACATTTTCCAATGTCTATAAATGCTATTGATTTCAAATTCTAAATTATTTCACTTCTGAACACGCCTTGTAGAATTATTACAGTGCTATTTGTGTGGGCTTGTAATCATTGATTGTGACATTATACTCTCCATAAATGTGCCATTGTGAATAATTAAACTTGTTAGTATTTTGTTTGCCTACAGCCTTTAGAGTGATAGCCCGTTTTTTGGCAATCATAATATGTTTCTCTAGTTCAGTTTGTGCTGGATATGGGAAATACATCATTTTTTTCTGAAACTTATTCAATACATTTCCATTTTCAAATTTTAAATTTTAAGAACTGCTTCATAATATTTAGTAAATTAGAATTCTGGGAGTCTTATGATTTGTATTTCGAAGTTTATAAATAAATAATCTTCTAGAGTGAAAGCAGATCTTTTTCATACCAGTTACTACCTGTGAAAACACTTGCCTAGAGTAAAACAAATATTAGTGTTCCAAAAAAATATACATTGTGACCGTTGGCCCTATTTACACTGGATTGCAAATATACTTGAAAAAATCTGAAAGTGTTATAGTTTAATATGATTTCTGTTGACTTCTACACAACTACAATGAGTCTCTGAGCTCTGTTGAGAAAAACAGTACATAGCGGTTTTGGCAAAGGTTACTAAAAAATGTCTCTCCCCTCAAGGCATGGAAACCATGCTCTAGCTCTGCCTCTGTAACTAGATTTAACATATCTATGATGCCCAATGCCCAAATCTGAATGGTCGAATGCTGTTTGGAATTATTATACACAATTTAAGCATTTGGACGATGAGACACTTATGTCAACAATATAAATTGGAAAAAAACAAGAAAGAGCATCTATGAATGTGGAAAAATATATGCATCACATTTTGCTTAGATATGTGCATTAGACACAGACTATATATCCTTTCCCCACCAAGTTGGTCCTGACAATGGGCTGTCTCCTCTTCTTGCAAATGGAAGTTAGCTAACTGCCATTTGGCAATAAGTTGAGTCATCCAGGGTTGCACACTGGCCAATTTGCCTGCATATCCATGCCAGTAGACAAAGTAATGACCTCAATTTGACAAGAGCCTGAAATTTCATCAGAAAACATTAAAGATTGGAAAAGTAGCAAATAGAGAAAGGATACTTCATTACAAACCCACCATAAACTTGACATAACTATGAGCCAAATATTCCTTAAAGATTTGTCTGGGAAGTTAAGTTTATGACTACAAGGTTTTAATAGGAATAACACCCTTGAGTGACTCCTCTCTCGTTTTGGAGAGGTAAAGATATACTCAAATACCAATTTGGGCATAAAGTGCAGAAACAGACATTCTCATTATATGTTAACAATATTTGTGATCAGTTGATGGCATTTTTTGAAATTTGGCTCTGGGGTCTCACTTAGCACTACAGTCAGCAAAGGGCCAAACTGCTTCTTTGGCTCATTGAAGCTGTGCCTTTCTAAATAGAGTGATTTTTAGCATGCCTGGCTAATTCAAGAGTTACGATTTAGAGGTATAGTCTAGCCGTAATACCTGTCTTTATATGCGCATCATTTTGTACTCCATGTGTCCTTATTCTTAGTAACTAGTGATTTATCACTGACAATGTGTGTGTGTGTATGTGTATGTTTGTGTGTATGTGCTTATATGTGATATATGTGGCTTCTTTAAAAGCATTGATCTCAAGAAAATTTCATGGAGATTACGAACATTAACAAGAGCCACAACACCATAAAAATTGCTCTCACTGGGTCATCTAAGTTGACATTGATTTACCTTACATGATGTACTGTAGATGATGATCTTCAGTCCCATTCACCTTTAAAATATAAGCTCACAGATTCATTTTTTTTCTTTTTTTCTTTCTTTCTTTCTTTCTTTTTTTTTTTTTTTTTAGACAGAGTTTCACTCTTGTTGGCTAGGCTGGAGTGCAATGGCGCGATCTCGGCTCACTGCAACGTCCGCCTCCCAGATTCAAGCGATTCTCCTGCCTCAGCCTTCCGAGTTGCTGGAAAGGCGCCTGCCACCATGCCCAACTGATTTTGTATTTTTACTGGAGATGGATTTTCACCATGTTGGCCAGGCTGGTCTCGAACTCCTGACCTCAGGTCATCCACCTGCCTTGGCCTCCCCAAGTGCTGGGATTACAGACATGAGCCACCGTGCCCTGCCACAGATTCATTTTGTATTTGCAAATGGGAAGATGTCCTCATATTTCATAAAATGAAGTATTTGAAAGATTCTGACCATCAAAAGAATTTTTTAGAAGTGGATTCATATAGGAGATGCTCACTTTTGAGATGGACATTTTGCTACTTCTTATTTATGTATTCATATATTTTTATTTTTAATGGAGTATAGTTAAATACAATATAATACACAGATATGATATATGTTCAGCTAAGTTAGCTTTCAAAATGATGCACATCTGTAGTAACACAATCTGAAACAAGACAGAGGATATTTCCTTCACACCAGAAAGTTCTCTTGGGTTGCTTGGTACTCAATTTCTCTATCTCCAGCTGAAACTTATACCACCATAGATTCTTTTTATCTGTACTAAAACTTCATATAAACTAAATAATATTCATTCTATTCTCTCTTTCTCTTTCTTACCTTTCTTCCCTGCTACCTCCATGTGTGTGTGAGTAGGGGACATGTCTGGCCTCATTTGCGCTCAATATAATTTATAAAATAATATTGTCACATATATCAGTAAAAATTTCATTTTTATTGCTAGTAGTTTACATTCTACTAATTGACCAAAATGTGTTTATTCATTCTCCAATTGATGGATATTTCAGTTGTTTCCAGTTTTGAGCTGTTATGGGTAAGGCTGTCATGAACATTTTTGTACATATACTTTTTTAGTTCTGTTTTCACTGTTGAGTGAATATCTAGGAAAGAAATTGCTGGGTGATAGGATAGATGTATGTCATTTTTTAAAGAAACTGTCAAACAATTATCCAAAGTGATTTATCTTTATTTATTTATTTATTTTTATTTTTTATTCTTTTGAGATGCAGTCTTGCATTGTCACCTGGGCTGGGGTGCAGTGGCGTGATCTCGGCTTACTGCAACCTCCGTCTCCCATGTTCACGCGATTCTCCTGCCTCAGCCTCCTGAGTAGCTGGGATTACAGGCACACACCACCACACCCGGCTTATTTTTTGTGTTTTTATAGAGACAGGGTTTCACTATGTTGGCCAGACTGTTCTCGAACTCCTGAACTCGTGATCCGCCCGCCTTGGCCTCCCAAAGTGCTGGGATTACAGGCGTGAGCCACCGTGCCTGGCCGTGATTTATCATTTTACACTCCTTCCAGCAGCATGTGAGAGTCCGTTTTGTTCCACATTGTCATCAACATTTGGTGTTATCAGTCTTTTGGATTTTTAGCCATTCCTGTGGGCCTAAAATGGTGTCTCATGGTGATTTTAATTTCGAGTTCCCTGATGTGGAACACTTTTTTATGTATTTATTGATCATTTGTATGTCTTTTTTAAAAGTATTGTTCAAGTATTTTGTCTATTGTAATCTTTTAACTGTTGGTTTCTAGTTCTTTATGTATTTTAGTTATGAGTTCGTTTTAAAATATATGTGTGTTAATATATTTTTTTCTAGACTTTGGCTTCTTTGTTTTCTTAATGATGTATTCTGTTCAAGTGTCCAGTTTATCAATTTTTTAAAAATTAGTCATTGCTTTTAACATCCTTTCCATGAAATTTTTGCCTAATTCAGGGTTACAGAAATATTCTCCTTTTCTTCTCCCTAGGAACTTATGGTTTCAAGTTTTACATTTAGATTTACAATTCATCTTGAATCTTTAAAAAAAACTGTATATGAAGTGAGGTAGAGGCCATGGTTTCATTTTTTTCCTTTCTTTTCTTTTCTTTTCTTTTCTCCCCCCTTCCTCTTAAAAATATCCTGCTTTTCTCACACCATTTGTTAGAATGACTTTTTTCCCCTCATTGAACTGACTTCCTGCCTTGGTCAAAAATTAATTGGCCTTACCTGTGGGACTATATCAGGACTCCGTTCTCTTTCACTTATTTGTCATATATTCTAATGCCATTGTCTTTATTACTATAAATTTAAAGCAAGTCCTAAAATGAAATCGTGACCTTGAGTTATTTTCTTTCCTGATTGTTTTTGCTAATCTACATCCTTTGTATTTTTAAATAATGTTAAGAATCAGCTTATCAGTTTCTTCAAAGAAACCTTTTTGGATTTTTGTTTTGAGTTGTGTTGAATCTACAGATCAATTTGGTGAAGTTTAACATCTTAACAGTATTGAGTCAACAAGTCTATGAATAGTATGTCTCTTTATTTTCTGAAGTATCATGAATTTTTCTCAGAAATATTTTACAAAATATTTTTAGTGTACAGATCTTACGTATCTTTTCTAAATGTACTCCTATTTGTTGCTTTTTGGTGCTATTGTGAATACTATTTTTTAACTTTCTAATTGCTTCTTGTGAGTATATGGAATAGAGTATATAGAAAGTATGAAGAGTATATAAAGAATTTTTTAACATTAAGTCTGATTTTAGCTATAGGTTTTTTAATAGATGTTCTTTGTCAGATTGAGGATAGTCTCACCCTTGTTTTGCTTACAGTTCTCATCATGGATGGATTTCAAATTTTCCTGTGTACACTTTCTGTACCCTTTTGAGATACTCATATGTCTTTTCTCTTTTATTCAGTTGATTGGTGAATTACATTAATTGATTTTCAAATGTTAAACCATGTATTAGTCCATTTTCACACTGCTAATAAAGACATACATCAGACTGGGCAATTTCCAAAGAAAGAGGTTTAATTGGACTCACAGTTCCATGTGGCTGGGGAGGCCTTGCAATCATGGTGGAAGGCAAGGAGGAGCAATCACATCTTACATGGATGGCAGCAGGCAAAAAGAGAGCTTGCGCAAGGCAACTCCCGTTTTTAAAACCATCAGATCTCATTCACTATCACAAGAACAACGCAGGAAAGACCCGCCCCCATAATCCAATCACCTCCCACTGGGTTCCTCCCACAACACGTGGGAAGTGTGGGAGTTAACAATTCAAGATGAGATTTGGGTGGGGACACAGCCAAACCATATCAAATTACCTTCATATTCCTGGGATAAACTGTATTTGATCATGATGCTTTACACCTTTTATATATTGCTGAATTTATTTAATACAGATATTTGGGTCTATGGATATGGGTCTATAGTTTTATTTTCCTTTAATTTATTTGTCAGGTTTCAATATCAAGATTATACTGGCTTTATAAAATGAGTTGAGATTGGCTCATTCTTCCTCTATCTTCTACAAGAGTTTGTGTAAGATTGGTATTATTTCTTCCTTTAGTTTAATAGAATTTACCAGCGAAGCCATCTGGGCTTGCAGTTTGCTTTGTGAAAATGTTTTTTATTATGAATTCAACTTCTGCAATAGTTATGGATCTATTTTTAATTTTGACTTTCTGTTTTTTGTTGTCTCAATTTTGGTTAATTGTGTTTTGCATGGAATTTGTGCATTTCACTTCAACTGTTGAGTTTATTGTATGACATTGCTCATATTGTTCTATTATTATCCTTTTATATTTTTAGAAGCTGTAGTGATGGCATTTTTAAAGCATTTACTATGTGCTTGTCACTGTGCTGCCTGCTTTACATAGATTATTCTATTTTATTCTATTTGGTTCTGTATTAGATACATTAGAAATTCATGCCTACTCAGTGGCTATACAAATCACTACTAGTTTTTATCATCCATTTGGTTGAGGCACATCCCCAGCTTGTAGTCCAAAGCCCTGAAACATCAGGGGTCTCAGGGGCCACACCAATATGCACAGCTTGAAACTAGCTTCCCATTTTTGGCATGTAGCTGACTTGTGGTATGTTAAGAGAGGTTGCCAGATTGCTCCCTATCCTTATGCTCTAGGGTAGTATTACAGTTCCTTTAGGTAATACTTTAGGAGATCTTGTCTGAAATAATGTAGTCTTAAGTTCTTTTTCCTTTCCTAGTTTTTTGATCATATGCTCTTTTTAATACATGCTACAGATTCCTGCAGTATTTATGATGTTTGTTTAAAGTATAGATGCATCTGTGAAAATCATAATTCACATTACTGGCAATAGTTACTGAATGGTTGAATGGAGTGGAACACTTGTTCTCTTCCATTATATAAGCTCTCTATATTATGAAAAAGTGGATCATATTATTCTAGTTGTAGTTCTTATCTCTTCTGTTTGATAAAAATCCTAATATTACTTTTCATCAGACTAGAAAGAACTTTATGATCTCTAGAAAGGCTGCAGACAGGGACGTGTATAAAGAGTACAGATTCTCTTTAGTGTCCCCTGAGAAATATTTTTATTGGCAGTAAATAGCAATATTTATTAATTTATTAATAATTAACAATTGCTATTAAAATAGGAATATTATTTTTATTAACAATAAATAGCTTTGAACTTCCCTTATTTGATATTTTATTTAAATTTAAACCTGTTTATTCTTATACTAGGTCAATATTTTTAATGCATTTTAAAAAGTAAAATACCGTATAGAAATTGATATTGGTAGCTGCGAGAGCTGGGGGTAGGCTGTTTTCCTGCCTAGGAGGCAACATCCCTACACTATGTAATGCACTGTATACCATTTCCCAACCCGAGAGGCTACTTTAGTTTTGCTGTTAACGTGTTTTATAAATATGATTTGTTCATTACTATATCTGAAATTTTTCTCACCTTGTTCCCAACCTCTGCCACAGTTTGAAATATCCTAATTTTTAGCCCCAGACCTACCCACTTATCTTTCAAGAGCCCAGCTGAAGTAAGTCCTGCATCTTCCTCAAAGCCTTCCTAGACCACCTCAGATTTCCTGGCTCTCCTTGTCTTCTAAGTTTCAGCGTCTGTTGTCTGACCCACAAAATTGGGCATGTGAACATGGGTTGTCCATGTTTTTTATCTCATTGACCCAGCCTTATAAGCTTGCTGAGAAGAGACATCTCTTCTGCTGCCTTTGAGCAACAGCCATGGTGCTGGGTACAAGAAATAATTTTGACTGAAAATGATTTTTCATTTTTTACCCTATTGAAATTTAGGAAGAAATGTTATTGTCAACTAATTTATAGAGCAACTAAACAGTACGATCTCTCTTTTTCAAAGTGCCTGGTCAGTTTTAGAGTGAGCATTGATTCAGAGCGTTCAGATAAGGGCCCAGGTAGCGATGTCCTTGTCCACACCACATCTTTGAAAGTTGTACAGGCCAAAGAAGAGAACAAAACGCCATCAACTGCTGTACAGCCTGTGTTTCAGTAGACTCTGAGGGACACAGCCTTATCACAGAGCATAGAGATTAACACATGTAATTCTTTGTAAAGTGAAAGAGAATGCGTTGCTGAGAGTGAAAGGAATGGTTTTACAGTACAGCAAGTGCTGCCATGGACACCCTGGCCATAGAACCACCCACAGAGTAAACAGAGCACAGGATTTCAGAGAGAAAAGAAATTGTGATTTCCCAAAGGAAGAAGTAATAGGATCCTAATGGATGTGGAACCTCTTTTTTGTTATTTTTCTGTTTGTTCTCAGAATAATGCCCACTTGTTATCCTGGATTTTCCCAAGAGTAAAATGAAACTCCAGTCATCGGCATTATCATTGTCATTATAATCTTCCTCCTTCTCCTACTCAAATAATCATTTTTGAAAACACATAGAATGGTGAGATTTTTATGCTGTGTAACATTTGCTCTGGACATCCTTAAGCGAAATCACATGAGAAATGTTACTTCAAGTCCACTAAGTCTGTCATAGGTGAGAATAATTTCTTGGCTGGGGAAATATGTCTTTTTTTAATAGTTCTTCTATTTATACTTATAGGTAAACCTTTAAAATTGTAGGCAAAAAGCATTGACAGAAGCTCTTATTTGGGGAGATTGAGGCATGTGTTAATCTGGAAATAAAGAAAAGTCCTCACATTCAAACCCGGCAGTGAATTTTATGGTGATATTGCAGACTAATTGTCTTATTGTTGTAATGCATTATTTAACCACACGGCCCTGCCTTTCTTACATGCACATACTATTTAATTCCTTGAGCCTGAATTTCCTTGTGTGTAAAATGGAGATAATGTATATGTGACTTGTAATGATGTCGTGAGGATATAAATAATGAGTGAATAATTTAGCAGAGCAACTGGTACTTAATAGGTTCTCAAGTTATTTCAGTCTAACCATAAAAATAATATTGCCACTGGCTTTGAATTCTAATTTTATTTTTTCATATGAAGTGGACAACAGCTTAAAAATTATAAAGGCTTCAAATAGTTTTACCACTCGCAACCAAGACACACTGTATAATCCCACATCAATGGATCTTAGTAGTATAAGGAACTGAATAGCAAGGAAGAAACTGAGTTAGAACTCTGGTCTATTTTAAATGATAAATACTAGCTGCGATGTAAAACCATTTGTGCGTTTCCTCAATAACTCTACTTTGAAAGTGCACACCATTTTTAAAGTAAAAGTACATTTAAGGTTGATAGTAAGAAAAATTTACTACTTGTTCCTGCATCAAGGTTTTAGAGCAAATAATACAATGAAGGTATTATACATATTCGTAGATATATATGATTATAGTTCACACCAGTCTATCACATAAATCAACTTGTAAAACTCTCCTTTCTTGTTTCCAAAGAGAGTACATATGATATGGCATCTACCATGGAAACTAAACCAACTTGGAAAAAGCAATAATGTCCTTAATTCAGTAATTCTTTTTCTTTTAGCTGTGTTTTTCCTCTGGGTAACCCTCTCTGCGCACTGGATTTCTTTCTAAATCTGAATGTCCTCTCTGGCCATATTGAAGAATGTGCTTACTGTACTGTTTCATTAAACTGCTGTGTTATCGGGTAATTGTTTAAACATAATGCCATAGCACTATCAAAAGGAAAGGTGAACTAATGGCATTTGCAAATGTCAGGGATTATCTTAACACTTTTATTATAGTTTATAAAAAGTAGGTTCAGGGCATTTCATGGCAATTATTTCTACAGAAATTGGTTATTTAAATAAATTGCTAATTATCTGAAGATGACAGTATTGAAAATGCTACTAATGAGTTGTTTAATAAGTGTAGCTTGTGGTGGCCACCTACAGGTTGAAAATAGAAAGAACATACATATAGACTAATTATGCCTAGTAAATGCCGTATATTTTTCTCTCTAGTGACAAATTTAAAGACATTTAGCTCTTCATGCCATCTTTTGAGTCTTGGACAGTATAGTGAGTTTCTAAGCTCCTCATAAATTTGGTTTTGGTTCTAAAACAAATTTCACTTTGCTTCTGTAATTGTCTTTGTCCTATTATTCTTGGACATAATTATCTTTAGTTATAGCTAGTATGATTTTATAATTTATCATCTGAACTGGGATACTTTTAGACCAAAGGAAGATAGCTATTGTTACATCACGTAATTACAAATAAATACAGGTATAATAAACTGGGACTCTCTTGGGCAAACTGGGCTATATGGTTACTCTAGTTATACAATTACTAACTATTCTACTTCTAATTTAATTTTTATCCAACAATTAATATAATGTCTATTTTTCTATAATGTTGATTTTTATAGTTTTATCATACCTGGATAATATATCTTTATTAATTATAACAATTTTTATTATTAACTCTTCTTTCTAAAGCTTAATTTATATCCAGACACTTCAAATCAGGAAGCAGCATAGCATTATGGTTAAGAGCATGGTGTTGGGAGTCAGGTAGGCCTGGATTCAAATGCTGGACCCATACTTTCTAACAGAGAGATCTTGAGGATGTGGCATTTATCCCTACTGAATCTCAGTCTTCACATCTATAAAAATAGAGACAGAAATATCTATTTCATAGTAATGTTACCAGCACAATGTATGCAAAAATAAATAGGAAAATATCTGTCAATTAGAAAGCATTCAAAAGAGGAGCATTTATATTTAACATATTTAATCTTAAAAGTTAACTCATACTTGCTTCTTTTCTAAGTTAATCACTGGTATCTGTTGGAAAACTATAGAGCATATAAAATTGCTCTTAAACTACAAAGAAGAAGTTATAGTATCCCCAGATTTTGAATTGGAAGAGAAAAACTAATCCAATATTTCCTGTAGTACAGAGAAGTCTTTCTGTTGCATCTTGCTGTCAAGTAGCCATCAAGATTCAAGGAATAGGGAAGTTCCATTGTAGCTGCTTTCATTGCTGAATTTACAATAAATTAATTATAAAAATAAGAATAATAAAATCAATCATGTATGCTGAATTGTTCGTTCCAATTTGCTACATAGGATAAGCCCTTTTTTTCATGGTTATCCTTCAAATATTTGATGACCATTTATAGGATTTCTTTTAATCACTATATAGATATATATGATATGTGTGTGAGAAAGACAGATCAAGAGAGATCATCCTATTCACTCTGTTGTGTTTGTAGATCTTTTATCTAAAATATTGGACACAGAACCAAACATGTTCTTTGTAATGTACAGAGGATAGAATCACTGTATGTATCACTCATATATAAAAATGTCACATCATATATTCTGATGATGCTTATTCTTGTAAGGTGAATTTTAGGAACATTATAAAAATAGATATTTTTACTACAGAAGTAAATTATAACACCATTTTATCAAAAAGAATCCAACAATAAAAAGTATATATATATAAACTTGAAAGGTCTTCAACCCCTTTACTGCAGGACTCACCCCCTTTCCCAGAGATGATACCTGTGAACAGTATGAAATTCAACATTATATGCACTTACATGCACACATACTAAATGTAATCACATACTTTTTTGCCGACAATGGGACCATACCATATATATTGCTCTGCTACTTGTGATTAACTCTTAACATTATAAATTAGAGCTATTTGCGTGTCAATTTTAAAGGTTTTCTGGAATATCATATCTTGATGAACTATAATTTATTTAATAGAGTAACTACTCATGATCCTTTAGATTGTTTTCTACGGTTTTTCTGTAGAAAGTAATACTTCTAGGAACATTGTTGTATATGTAACTTTGTGTCTAAGCACTAATGGAACAGATTCTTCAAAAAAGACTTAGAAGATATATATATATATATATATATACACGCACACACACGTTGCAAATTACACTTAAAAATCTAATAAAGATTTATTCACACAGATACACACATTTACTACCATAGACTCAAGTTATGAATATTCATAATTTTGAAACCAATGAAATAACATATGGGTTACAAAAGGATCCCCAAATGTTATATCTAGGAATGAATATTAACAACCCTTAAAAATTAAGTGTTTATCCTTATGTGTTATAGCTGAATGTTTATTTTTCTGATCAATTTTCTCTGGCTTTTACACTAATATTAGCTTATATACAGTATAAGCTAGGCACTGTGCCAAGTCTTTCCCATGAGTTGTATCATCTAATACATCCAAACTCCCTGGAATATTATTAGTATTAATGTCCTTGTTTTTTAATTAGGGAAAACCAATGTTTTAGGAAGTTGAGGAGCTTGCTCAAAGCTACAATTGTATAAAGCAAACGGTTTGAGACTTACACCTAATTGGTTGGACTTCATCTGTGTTCTCATAGCATCAGTCTGTACTGATACAAGTTTTCTTAGGCAAAAATAATCCAGAGATGGTTCTTTTGGTAATTGCTGCATTGTCACTTCTCAATAATAACTGAAAATGGGAACTTTCATGTCGCAGAGACTTTATTTTTAATCGTATTACATCCTTTTTAAACTACGTGACACTGGATAAGTTATTTATTCAGCTCGAGCTTCTCTTTCTTTATGTACAAAATAGAGAGGACAGCACCTAGCTTCAGAGTTACAAGGGTTAAAGTACACAGTGTACATGAAGCCCCTGCCTCAGTGTCTGCACGTGGAAATCACTCTATGAATGAGTGATCCTACTCATTCCAGTAACAGTAGCTGACACTTTCAGAAAGGAGAATGGCCCTCTTTGGTGAATGTTATTAATTCTCTTGGTAAAAATAAATGCCTGACACATGCTAGGTACTGAGTTATTTAATATGAATCCACTAGGAACATATTGAATGCATTATGAAGCAGAAAAACATAGCTATGAAGATAGGAAGACTTGGATAAAACATAAAAAATTCAACTAAAATTAAAACATTTTCAGAAGAAAATTTTTAGCTTTTCTGAAAAAACTAAAATAACATCAAATAATCAACTTTATTTTTTCCATTTCTTCTCTTTAAATTACACATCTCTACATATAACCCTAGATCCTTTTAGTACTTCAGTTTCTGATTGAATTATGCGAATATTCTCAGAGGACCCTAATCCATGTGTAAAGATGTTATTTTTAAATAGGTGTGTCCCGTGTATTTATTAGTATATTAACTTCATTAACATTGTACACTTATTTTAGTAAAGCATAAATTTGTTGGTGGTTAATTTATATGTAGTTTATAAAAATCAATCTCTCACCTCCTAAATCCTTGAAATTCTTGATTTACTAATTTTTTTTCTTCTGGATGATGTTAAAACTATTAACAATTAGACAGTCAAGGTTCAATTTCTAATGAATTTGTTATCCACTTAATTCATTATATTTTAATTAATGTAAGCAAATTAAAACTACATTTTCTTTTTGCATACACAGTGAGCACGAATGAGTATTATAACCCAATTTCTGTTTTATTGCCAGCTAGAGCTATTATCAGGGAGTTTATTGTGGACTTAGTTCTAACAATTAATTGTGTAACAGTCGCTGTCCTAGGAGTCAAATGATTAGGGGGAGAAAGACAAACAGAATTAAACTCAATTATTCAAAATTCCAGTTATTTAGCATATGTTCCACACTCTCTTGCTCATTAAAAATTCCTTTTTTCTTCAAGGATTTAGTCATGCGAAGTACATCTCTGCCTCCTTTTCACCAATAAACTTGAGTTCAGATATTGTAATTAAAATCCATGGACATTTTGCTTCTCAAAAAAAAAAATTCTTAAATATATTGATGTCAGCCTTTTGAGGCTTTTTTTCCTTTGGGGTCAAAGTAATCTTCATCAACATTATGACACTGCTAAATGACAGCTGTTAGGAAAAGAGAAAAAGGAGGGGACATGTATGGTCCTCTTAAGGTTTCAGAGGATAAAGTTCTGTCATCATAGGCATCATGCTTTTGTCTCCAATTTAAAAATTGGTTTTAATTGCATCACTAAACACACAAGAACACAGAAGGCAATGTTAAAGTAAACTACATAAATGCTCCCTCTGAAATCAATTGTCCTTGAGGGCAGTACAATTTATAACAGCAAACACTTCTACAATTTTTATTATGTCCTCGCCTTTTATATATATTATGTAATTTATTCTTCAAAACAGCTCTATGAAGACGTTATTACAATTTTTATTATTTTATAGATGACAAAATTGAGATTCGGTGGGATTTAAAAATTTTCACAAAGTCACACAGCTTATAAATGGAACTAAGATTTGAACCTCAACAGTTGGCCCAGTTGTCTCTCTGATGTTGGTAACTAGTTCATCCTCAAATTGCCTTCTTGATAGAATTCATATTAATACTATTTATAAAATGTATAATGTTCTAACAAATGTGAATTGTTTCTAGTGGAATACTGGTAGAGAATGAATAACTGGATTCAAATTATTAACTTGAAATAACCTACTACAATGATAAGACCTGGTGTTTTGTGAGTCAAGCGTAGATATATAGTTAGGACACAAACTGATGAACCAGGAAAAAAAAAAAGCCATAGGTGCTTTAAAAATATTTTGTGGATAGACAGATGAATGGATAAATGAAGACTGAGTAAGGAACCTGATTGTCATAATACATTAATACACATATATCAATATATAATGTTATAGCCAATGATAGCATTTCTGAAATCGTATTTAAAATGATATCTGACAAACGAGAGTTCATTTTCTTAAGAAAAATACTTTTCATCAAAATCAGATTGATTAACTTAATTCAAAATCTCTGGCTTACTAAAATGTTTTTCTGAAACATGAATCAATTCAAAAATGTTCTGTGTAGTTTATCTAAGACAATATATGAATTCAACACACTGATTTGTATTTTAAATTATGACTACATGGAGGGCCTAGAATGATTATTGACCAAAAGTTACAGTTCAGTCTAGTCCACCACAAGAGCCACATAATGCAAAGCAAAGTTCTTGGTAGCAATGTTGCAACTCATAAGTCCAGTTCATTTTTCGTTTGTTTGTTCGAATCTGCAGCTTGTTTCAAAACGTGGGAACTCAGAATGGCTTGATTTTTATTGGAGGATTCCACACAGTTGAAGCAGAATGGCTTGATGTAACTGAATTCCCCATTAGGTTCATCTGGCCACCCCATGTAGATGAGGGCTTAATTTAAATTGCATGTTACCTGTTAGTTCAATTAAGTGTATAGGATTTCAATTTCTTGATTTAAACCTTGTTGTTTCCTTAAGGATAGAGCCCGCATACACATTCTTTGAACTTCTCACACTGGCTTCTTCCTCCCTAGTCTTTGGTCTAAAATCATTAATCACTGTAGCAGTGACAAATTTTAAAAGACCTTTCTCTCGATAATTGTAATTCAGGAAGTCTTTATGATTTTAATTGGCATATGTACAATTTTGTATGGCATTGATATATGTATTTTCTTTAAACCAACAGTTTTATTTTTATCTTGAACCTATTATTACTTCATTTCTGTCATTTTAAAACTAAAAATAAATTCTATATAGCAATTTAGAAAGATCTTTTTATATACCTTCATTTTCCTTCTAGAAACCGTTCTTAGTGGATGAAGTCATTCTTAAGAACTATTCCCCATAAAAATGCTGAGAACAGGTAGATTACATTTTGTGTTAAATCAGTTGAGTTATAAAAAAAATCAAACTGGGTTTATAATGGAAATAAAAACTGAATTTACTGTAGTCCAGCAACAGAGAGATCATTTCTTCATTTTTTGGATCTCATTTCCTCAGAGAACATAGTTACTCTTAACTTGAAAAAATACTCTTATTTTTTGAAAAGATTTTCTGTTCATTAGGTACATTATAAAAGCGTTAGAAAGGAAGAAAAGCATAAATTGGAAAATGTCTTATTGACCTAATTGAACATCTTCAAATGCCAATAAGAATTTGCTGATTTTTTTAACACCTGTGTAATAATGTTGCCCTTTAAGTGTCACTGGTTAATTTTTCAAAGCTGTGTTGCCATTTTATGTCCATTAATATCAATAGAATATGTGGCCAAATCCCTGTATACCACTTTGAAATTTTACCCCTTACTGTTAATGATAGTCTTCTGACAGTGGAGGTAGAAATAAATTATTTATCTACTTAGCTCAAATTTACTCTCTTGGGTCAACTAAATAAGGGGGAAAAAAACCAATATTTCTTTATTACTTCAAAGTAGTGTGTATGTAAAGAAGCCATTGGGTTAGTATGTATTGACTATGCCAGTTATATTATGCAGAGATAGCTGTGTGTCTATCAAAAAGTTTGTTACAGCTTTCCTTAAAAAATGCTTTCCTTTAACTTTTGTTATGTAGATTTATTTTAGTATAACTGAAGATATGTGTATATATATATGTGTGTTTTTGTATTCTCACTATAAATTCTGTCCACTATTAGCCTTTTTATGGTTAAAACATAAAAACTGTGAGGAATCACTGATAAATAATATAGAAGTAGAATCTTAATGTCCAGTTTCTAATTTGCCCAACTTAATACTTTGTATTCAAAATGTCTATTTTGAATTTTGAAGTGTCAGCATTGAATATTCCTAACTAAGGAATACTATAGTAATATGTAGAGGAAGCTGTTTGAGGTGTGGGAGCCACAAGTAGACATTTCCACAAACATTTTTGTGTTGAGTACAAAAGCATTAGTCATGCAAATGTTCAATTTTATCTGAAACAGATATGAACAGGATAAAAAGAAAGCCACCGATTTTTTTTTTTTTTTGAGACGGAATCTTGCTCTTGTTGCCCAGGCTGGAGGGCAATGGCGCGATCTCGGCTCACTGCAGCCTCCACCTCCCGGGTTCCAGCAATTCTCCTGCCTCAGCCTCCTGGGTAGCTGGGATTACAGGCGCCCGCCACCAAGTCCAGATAATTTTTGTATTTGTTTGTAGAGACGGGGTTTTACCATGTTGGCCAGGCTGGTCTCAAATTGTTGGCCAGGCTGGTCTCAAACTCCTGATCTCAGGTGATCCATCTGCCTTGGCCTCCCAAAGTGCTAGGATTATAGGCATGAGCCACCACT
Organism: Pan paniscus; assembly: GCF_029289425.2. NCBI lineage: Eukaryota > Metazoa > Chordata > Mammalia > Primates > Hominidae > Pan > Pan paniscus. The sequence continues at coordinate 129,790,354 of NC_073249.2, forward strand.
CCCAGCCTCTGTTTTAGACTTTATTTTTTAGAGCAGTTTAGGTTCACAGCAAAATTGAGAGGAAGATACAGAGATACTCAATATATCCACTGCTCCAACACATGCATGACCTCCCTCATTATCAACATTCCCCACTAGAGTGACACATTTGTTGTAATCCATGAACGTGCATTGACACCTATAGCCTAACCACCCAAAGTCCGAACTTTATAATAGGTTTCACAGTTGGTGTTGGGCATTCTACGAGTGTAACAGATACATTCTCTAAGTGTGTTTTGTGTGTGTGTGTGTGTGTGTGTAAATGTATAACAACATGCATCCACCATTATAGTATATATAGTATTTTCACTGTCCTAAAAATCCTCTTTGCTCTGCCTATTTATCCCTCCCGTTCACTCCTTACTATCACTGATATTGTCACTGTCTCCACAGTTTTTCCTTTTCCAGAATGTCATATAGTTGGAATCATATGCTATCTAGCCTTTTCAAATTGAAAGCCCTTTAACTTTTTGTTTCTTTTCTTATTTAATTATTTTATTTTATTTTTTAATTTAATTTAATTTTAAGTTCTGGCCATTTTTTAAAGGAAGGATGTGTGTGCTACCTCAGAGTAAGCATTCCAGTAAATACATATTGATATTGCTGGTGACTAGTGGTGGTGGAGGTGATGACAAAGAACTCACCACGTGAGGCTGAACCAGTTATTTGTTTATGTTGTTTGTGAAGCCCTGGTTTAAGGCAATGTCAAATTCTTGCATAAGTTGAACTGTCTTTAGTTCAGAAAATGCTTAAAGGACCCCTGACTTATAAGGGAACACCAGGAATATCAAATTATATTCCTTTATTATGAAAGCATTAATGTACTCTGGGATGTTTAACATTTGAGAATTCAAAGTAGCTTTAGTACAATATACTCATTTTTAAAATAGCCCCAAAGTATTCTTTCTATCCATACAATTTTTGTTACTATTAGGGAATAATATACTGGTAATGTCTGGCTAATTAAATATTCAAAAATTAAATGCATACACTCTAATTACTGGATTCTAGTAAATTCTCTTTAACTTGATTAAAACTTCTAATATGTGAAAAATAGGATTAGACTCCCTATTTTTTTTCAAATTGTGGGAAGTACATATAAAAAGCAACATGGAATCTGTAAGTTCATCAGCACGTTGCCTTTTTTTACAGAGTCTATGTTCACAACATCTGCTTTGTACTCTAAAGAAACATAACATAGCTGTATGTCTACTGATGTACTATATGGGATTGTTTTTCTTTTCAAAATCTGCTGTTCCTTTTTGTTTGTTTGTTTGTTTGTTTTTGAGACAGAGTCTCACTCTGTCACCCAGGCTGGAGTGCAATGGTGTGATCTGGGCTCACTGCAACCTCCGCCTCGTGGATTCAAGCAGTTCTCCTGCCTCAGCCTCCCAAGTAGCTGGGATTACAGGCGCCTGCCACCACGCCTGGCTAATGTTTATTTTTGTATTTTTAGTAGCCATGGGATTTCACCATGTTGGCCAGGCTGGTCTCAAACTCCTGACCTCAGGTGATCCACCCACCTCGGCCTCCCAAAGTGCTAGGATTACAGGCATGAGCCACTGATGCTCAAATATTCTATGCAATCTTTTACACATTACTGTATATCAAATTGTAATATGCATGTAATATGTGTGCATAGAGAATTCTGTGTTTGCTATACCTACTTGTATAACATGTCTAAATTCAATATTGGTATCAAAGTCCTTAAAATAAATAAACATCCATTAACAAATTAACATGCTTTACAACATAACATTTATACACTACATATGTATATACATCTTAAACAGAGATAAAGTAATTTGAAATTTGTCCAATGACACTGTCATCACATCATAGTAATAGAAGTAATATAAGACAGTATGCTCAAGTGGTCAGTGTGCTAACCATTGATTATTCTGATTTTGTGTAGGGACAGCAATCAGACCTATTGCTTTGAGAGCTGTGACCTCCATTGCTCGTGCTCTGCCTGGATTTCCCATTTTGGCTACTGGTGGAATTGACTCTGCTGAAAGTGGTCTTCAGTTTCTCCATAGTGGTGCTTCGGTCCTCCAGGTAGTCATTGTGTTTGTCTGTCCCTTTTAAAAATCTCCATCTCACAAATACAATGTAAGTTATGTGACAAAAAAAAACAGATTCGTTTTTGGGCCTCTTGAAAAGGAGGCCATTTGGGATCAAAATGGCAGCAGGTATTAAGTTCCTCTGACAAGTTATGAAGAGACCTGAGGTTTATTTCCTGTCCTGTTGAGGGCTTACGAACCCACTGTCTTTTCTTAATACATTTATTCACCCATGTGATCCTGAAATAAATTAGATCAGGTACCAAAATGAGTACTGTCCTCCTGGAAAAACAATACATGAGGAAATCTGAGTAAAAGTAAAATCTCAATTGAAAAACAAAATGAAATCAAGGGTATGAAAATCTATGTCATTACCAAATTTGATCCTGAGATTCCTGGCAGCCAAAGAAATAAATTATTGGCTTTATAACTTTTAAAATATTAAAATAAATTGATTGTTCAGCTTCTTGTGGTACAAAGCTGAGGGAACTTCTTTCTTCCCTTGTCCTCTTAAAGGGATGCTGTGAGATGTAGTGAATTGTACTCTTAATATTACCCTTAAAATAATAAAAATTAGGACATTAAAAAGTATTCATATACTTTTTAAAAATAATGTTGCTCAACATGGGCTTAGTACTGTCAGCACATTTTAGCATAAAAATTTCTCATTCAGGTTTTGTAGTCTGAATTTACCTAGGGACCAAGCTTTTTATATGACTAGACTGAACTGTGAACTCTCTGGTAATACTCCATTAATAATGACTTCTCACTACTTAGCATTGATGGTAATTGGAAAGCAGAAAGTTTGGCATCACATATTCTCTGGCAAAAGGGTAGAGTGTAAATAGTTCATGTTGCTAACTTGACAATCAGAATTAACATTGTTCTATGAAATACCTACAATCTATGGTGGAAATAATATGTATTAGAAAGCTAATGGAGGCAGACTTCTGCTTCCAAGAAGATGGAATAGATTTACTTTTCTCTGTGCCTCCCACTGTATACAGCTAAAAACCCTTATATATAAAACTGATGATATAAGAAGACTGAAAGGTGAAGAGAAGGCAGATTGGCTAGGGATCTCAAGACCTGAGAAACAACACAGTGGTGAGTTTCCTGGGATTTTTTTCCTCACATATCTCATCTCACACTTGGAGCCAAAGAAGCTCAACAACCCAGAAACAACAATAGGCACAGATGAAAAGCCTGCTCTCTCTAGCCAAAGAACCAGGAAAGGGGCAGCCCTGCAAGAGAGAGAACTTTTAGACATAACTTCCCTGCTCCACCCAACACCACAGATAAATATTCCATCCCTACACCCATCCATGCAAGCAAAGGACAAGTAGGGATCTTAGACGTCCACCCTCACCAAGCAGTCTCACATCCCCACTGGGCAAAAATGAGCCCTCACCCCCATCCCATATCAGAAGCCTGGACTTCTACCCTCACCTGAGAGTAATGAGGTGTCCATCCTCCCCCCTTCTGCATTAGTAGTAGAGGAGGTCTAGTGCAGAGTCAGGACCTTCATCATCACCGTGTGGTAATAAGGCCACTCTCCTTTCCTCCTTTTTATGGTGTCAGTGAAGGCCAAGTAGGGAGCAGCAACAAGGCATGCCTGCATCTCTTAGCCAGGGATGTGTCAGTGCAGGCTTACTGGAGAGCCAGAATTCTCACCTCCTCCCAGCAGTAACCAGGAGCCATGCCCCTCGGGTGTCCAAGAAAGCCAAGTAAGATACCTGGGCTTCTATCTGGCATTAAGGAGGTGGCATTCTCCACTTCCCCTGCCAGACTGACACCAAGGAAAGCTAGCAGAAACAAAGTTTAAATAAAATCAGGAGTCTCTTAATATTATACCAAAATTGTCAAGATTTCAATTAAAAATTACTCATGATACCAAGACCCAGGAAAACCTCAGGCTGGATCATAAAAAAGAATTGATAGATGCCCACATTAACATGACAGATATACTATAATTATCTGGCAGATATTTTAAGCCTCCATTATAAAATTGCATTAACAAGCAACTACAAGCATGATTGAAACAAATGAAACAACAGAAAGTCTCATCAAAGAAATAGAAGATATAAAGATGAAAATTTTGGACTTAAAAATGCAATCACTTAAATATAAAACTCAGCTGATGTGCTCAATAGTAAAATAAGAGAACAGAAGAAAGAATCAGTGAACTAGAAGATAGAGCAATAGAAATTGGCCAATATGAAAAACAGAGAGAAAAAAAAGACTGAAGAAAAGAATGAAAACAGCCCTCAGGGAACTGTGGGACTATAACAAAAGATGTAACACTAATGTCCTCAGAGTCCCAGAGGAGAGATGAAAAAGGCAGGAATGGAAAAAAAATAATGGCTGAAAATATTCCAATTTTTGCAAAAGACATAAACCTGTAGATTCAAGAGGTCAAGGTAAACTTCCAAAGAGGGCAGCTTCAAAGAAATCCATACCAAAATCCATCATATTCAAATTTCTGAAAACTGAAGAAAAAGATAAAACCTCGATAACAGCAAGAGGAAGATGACACCTTACTTATTGGGGACAAACAATTCTAATAACAGTGGATTTCTCATCACAAGCCATGGAGTCTGGAAGGAAGTGGGACATTTTTCAAATGCTAAAACAAGAACTGTCAGCTCAAAATCCTGTATCCTTCAGAAATGAGCCAGAAATAAAGACATTCTCGGCTGAAGAAAAACTAAGAGAATGTATTGCCAGGAATCCTTAACCAAAAGAATGGCTAAAGAAAGCTTTTTCAGAAGAAAGAAAATGATAAAAGAAGGCACCTTAGGATATCAAGAAGAAAGGAAGAATATGGAGCAGTGTCTTCAAAAAGAATCTGGAAGATAACAGTATCCAGGCTTGAGTATCACCTGAATTTATTTTCATCCACATGTAGAAATACCTGAGCTGAAGGATACAATGGAGTTATGAGTGGGTTTCAGAAGAGACTCTTGCTCATTGTCAGATGTGACCATGGGCAAGTCACACATGGAAGTAAAGATTATTGACTGTCTACCATGTGCTGGTAGTAATTGCTGCTACATATAGTATTTCCACAACCTACTTGAGAGTGAAATTTTTAAATATTTTTTTTTATTGACATCAACTAAGGCTTGGAGGATAAAAGTGGTTGATATGGCTTGGCTCTGTGTGAGATTACAATTCAAATCTCACCTTGAATTGTAATAATCCCCATATGTTGTGGGAGGGACCTGGTGGGAGGTAGTTGAATCATGGGGGCAGGTCTTTACTGTGCTTTCCTGACAGTGAGTAAGTCTCACTAGATCTGGTGGTTTTATAAAGGGTAGTTCCCCTGCACATGCTCTCTTGCCTGCCGCCATGTAAGACGAGACTTTGCTCACCATTTGCCTTCCACATGATTGTGAGGCTTCCCCAGCCATGTGGAACTGTGAGTCAATTACACCTCTTTCCTTTATAAATTACCCAGTCTTAGGTGTGTCTTTAATAGCAGTCACATGACTAGCAATGGAGCCAGAATTCCCATCTAGAGTTTCACAGCCACAAAGCAAATACTCTTCCAACTGGGCATATTGCCTGTCTTCCATCACAGGACCTGTAAGACGGGAATATTAGTAATACGCAAGTCTTCCATGCCCACTCAAAGCTTACATGTTCAGGCTATAGCTTACCTCTTAGAGTCAAGATTCTGTGAAGAGAATAAAAGTGAAATCATAGAAAACTAAACGAGAGTTATGTGTCCTGTGTGTAGATGTGTGCTCAGGGTGCAGATCCTAGTATGTAAATATACATAGAGTACTATGTGTCCTCATAGAAATGAATGGTGAAATAATTATTCAAATGTCAGTTTCTACTTAGGCTCCTCTTAGATGGAAAATCAGAAACTCACTGACTATGCACATGAAGCCTATTGTATTCTGGACATGAAAGGACCCTGGAACTAGAACTGCAAGAACCAGTGGGACAGTCCTGGGGCAAGACCTTTGCCATCTCTCTTTTGTGAGCCATGTGATTTCTTCTTCAGAAGGAACTAAATTTCTGTCCACTCTTGTTCTCTCCATGGCTTACTCTTGGCTCCTCTGAACTTCTATCACATGGCTGTCATGACCCTTAGACCCACGCCACATTGCAGCCTTTTAGCTCTCATTTCTCCATGAAATGTCCCACTAGCTTACTGTCTATTGGCTTGGATTTCTTTTTTTAAACTTTTATTTTAAGTTCAGGGTACGTGTGCAGGTTTGCTACATAGGTAAGCTTGTTTCATGTGATTTGTTATAGAGATTATTTTATCACCCAAGTATTAAGCCTAGTACTCATTATTTTTCTTGACCCTCTCCCTCCTCCCATCCTTCACCCTCTCATAGGCCTGAGTGTGTGTCATTCCCCTCTATGTGTTCGTGTGTTCTCATAATTTAGCTTCCACTTCTAAGTGAGAACATGCAGTATTTGGTTGTCCGTTCCTGTATTACCTTGCTAAGGATAATGGCCTCCAGCTCCCTCCAGGTCCCTGCAAATGACATGATCTCATTCCTTTTTATGGCTGAATAGTATTCCATGGTGTACATGTACCACATTTTCTTTATCCAGGCTATCATTGATGGGCATTTAGGTTGATTCCATGTCTTTGCTATTGTGAATAGTGCTGCAAAGAACATACATATGCATGTGTCTTTATAATGGGATGATTTATATTCCTTTGTGTACAGCTCAGACTGCTAAGAGAGGAAATCTGTTTGCCTAAATTTATCTTTTTATGCCAGGCCCCATCATAAGCCATTGGTTACCCCATGTATTGACTGCTTGGTGTGTAACAGAAACGTAGTAAATTTTGGTTGAATGAGTTTGTTAAATGAATTTGCTTGGTTATGGGTTTTTTGTTTTGTTTTGTTTTTACCAGAATTGTGAAGAGGGGATACAAGGATTCACATGGTATAAAAAAAATCATTACCTCTTTAGCTCTAGCTGGGAATAGCCCAGAGACTTTCCGGCTATTAAAATATTGGTTCCCAAATGATTTTGTTAAAAATGTAAAGTTTCACACATAGGTTTTTACTTCAGAAATGAAGAGGAAATCAAGACAATTTCAGCTAAAAAATACCTAAGAGAATTTATTGCCCAGAGAACTGGCAATCTAATCTGTAGAAATTTAAAGATTATTTATCAGCTCTGCCATTAGCTTGAGTCAGATTTTTAACTCAGCCAGAACATGTTTTTTTAACCAATATTGGCTAAAGTATGAATTAAAATCAGTATTAAGATATATATATATATATATACTTAGGGTGGTCATAAGGTGGGAAATATTTGAATTTGTAATTTTAGTTTGGTAGTTCAGTGGAGGGTACAGAATATATATTTCCATCTTTCTTCCATTCTAACTGAATTCACTTCATTCCACTCCCTAATCTTGGGTTAACCTAACCTTTCGTTCAGTATACTTTTAAGCTGTTGAATATTATTAGAAAAATTAATGTAACTCTGCAATTGGGCTTACTCCAAATACATAGTGTTTAATGTCTGCTGGGGCTTGGGTACCAGTCAGTATTTCTTTTTATTCATCTTTTTTTTTTTTTTTACTTCCCATCAAATTCTTTTTTTTTTTCTTTTTTTTTTTTTTTTTGAGAAGGAGTCTCACACTGTTGCCCAGGCTGGAGTGCAGTGGCGCAATCTCAGCTCACAGCAAGCTCCGCCTCCCGGGTTCACACCATTCTCCTGCCTCAGCCTCCCAAGTAGCTGGGACCACAGGTGGCCGCCACCATGCCCGGCTAATTTTTTTGTGTGTGTATTTTTAGTAGAGACAGGGTTTCACCATGTTAGCCAGGATGGTCTCGATCTCCTGACCTCGTGATCCGCCCACCTCGGCCTCCCAAAGTGCTGGGATTACAGGCATGAGCCACCGCGCCCAGCCTGAAATTCTTTCTTGCAGTTAGTTCGAATCTTTTTCATACAACTCAAAGCCCTTAGCCTCTCGATCATCATCCTCCCATTTCTCTCATATCATCCTTTCATTGCCTCTCATTGCCCAAACGAATTCTGTTCTCTGGTTTTACAATATTTATTAAATCCACCTTTCTAATGATTTCTATTCACAAGTGAAATGTGTACCAACAAAATGAATTCTTTATAGCAGGTATGACCAGACAAATGAAATTGATTTAAATATCTAGGTTATGGTGCTGATACACTAGAGTATAGAAATAGAAGTCCTGTAATGGGTGTAGAAATAGTAATATAAATAAATATTTTGATTCTGATTTTTCTCATACACTATTCATCATGTGTATAGACTATGTTGATAAGTGAGTGCCCTACTAAAATTAAGATTTACACTCAAATTAGTAATTTCAAAATCTTATGTAATTAAGTGAGTTCACTGCTAAAATAAAGATTTACACTCAAATTAGTAATTTCAAAATCTGTTCCAAATGAATCTATGTTTGTAAATTAAGCCATATGACTGACATTAAGAAGAGTAATGACATTTCAAGAATGGAAAGCTAATTTTTTTCATAAGTTGTATAAGTGTGATAGCGCATACCTTCTTTATTGCTTTATATGCATCACAGAGAATAATTCATTCATTCATTTTTTAATAAATATGTATTGAGACCCTACTATATATTCTTAGCATTGTTGTAGAAATTTGGAGTATTTCTGTGAATTAAAAAAAAAAACAACTAAAGTCTGTTACCTTATTGGGCTTACATTCTTGTGAGCGGAGACAGAAAAATATACAATAAATGTTAAATGTAAGTGTATTATATTTAACATAAGATAAGTGCTGTGGGAAAAAAACAGACTTCATTGTAAAGATAATATTTTTATTAAAAAATGATGGTTGTAAATCCTAGAAAATTTTTATTGAAGAAAAAACCTAGGTTACAGCATCATTTGCTTAAATTTTTGCTAATTGAGGAATTAAATGTAAGTTCACAAAATATTGTATATCACCTCACAGTTTATTTTTATTTATTTATTTTCATATGTATAATCAAACTGAACCTTATTATCACTTGACATACCAAAATACATTTTGCATCTCAACATACTTCGGTATATAGTGCTACCTTCAGTGGTCACATATTATCCCATATTATAAATGCACTGAAATTTATCTATAAAATCCATTATATGGGTTCTTCTTCACTACTAGTTTAAGCAGTGCTGAGAAAACCAAATTGCATTTATCTCTAATTATTTTATAATATATTTTAGTATAATGTAATTGATCAGGAAAGGGAATATACTTTTTTTAAACTTCTTAAAATTTTTGTGGGTACATAGTAGGTGTACATATTTATAGGTTACGTGAGATATTTTAATATAAGCATGCAATGCATAGTAATCACATCAGCTAAATAGGGTCCACCTCACAGTTGATAAACTGAAATGTCTCTTAGGGTTTCAGATTACATTTTATTGGGCAATTATTGCTTTTCTTTCTTTCTTTCTTTCTTTTTTTTTTTTTTTTTTTGAGATAGAGTCTCACTCTGTTGCCAGGCTGGAGTGCAGTGGCAGTGGCACGATCTCGGCTCACTGCAATCTCCACCTCCCAGATTCAAGCCATTTTCCTGCCTCAGCCTCCCGAGTAGAGCTGGGATTACAAGTGCGTGCCACCACACCCAGCTAATTTTTGTATTTTTTGTAAAGACGGGGTTTCAACATGTTGGCCAGGATGGTCTCGATCTTCTGACCTTGTGATCCACCCACTCAGCCTCCCAAAAGACTGGGATTAAAGGAGTGAGCCACCATGCCCAGCCCAATTATTGCTTTTCATAGCAAAATTTGCTTCAAAATTTTTGAGCGAATTTTCTTGGAATGTATCATTTCTCCGTGGCACTGTTTATTTCTATGATCTTATTCTGTAACATGCTTTGACAAGATGTCAACATTTCAATGGTAAATCATCCAATCATCTTACCTTAAAAAACGCTTCAGTGATTTTTTTTATGAAAAATGCCAGTGGAATGTTTGTAGGGATTCTATTGAATATTTAGATTGCTTTGGATAGTATGGATATTTTAACACTATTGATTCTTCCAGTCCTTGAACATAGGGTATCTTATCACTTACTTGTGCTTTCTTCAATTTCTTTAATTCATGTTTTATAATTTTCAGTATACAGGTCTTTCACCTCCTTGGTTAAATTTATTGCTAAGTGTTTATTTTTATGCTACTGTAAGTGAGATTAATTCTTTGATTTCTTTTTTCGATAATTTTTTGTTAATTTATAGAAACATCACTAATTTTTGCATGTGAATTTTGTATCCTGCAGCTTTATTGAATACATTTATTCTAACTGTTCTGTTTTTTGGTGGAGGCTTTAGAGTTTCCCACATATAATATGGTATCTACAGAGTCTATTTAACTTTTTCTTTCTGATTTGGGTGCTTTTATTTCTTTTTCTTCCTAATTAATCTGGCTAGGACTTCCAGTATTATGTGGAGTAAAAATGAGGAGAGTGGGCATCCTTGTCTTGTTCTTAATATTAGAAGAAAAGCTTTCAACTTTTCACTGTTGACTGTGATGTTAGCTGCATGCTTGTGATATATGGCCTTTACTGTACTGAAGTACATTCCCTGTATATCTAATTTTTTGAGAGTTTTTATTAAGAAAGATGTTCAATTTTGTCGGATGCTTTTTCTGCATCTATTAAGATTATCGTATGGTTTTTGTGATTCATTCTGTTAATGTGTTGTTATATTTGTTGGTTTGCATAGGTTTAATCATTCTCACATCTCTAAGATGACTGCTATTTGATCATGGTGAATGATTCTTTTAATGTGCTGTTGAATTCAGTTTGTTATTACTTTGGTGAAGATTTTTGCACCCATGTTTATCAGAGATGCGGCCTATACTTTTTTTCCTATAGTACCCTTTTCTGGGTTTGGCTTCAGCGTAATACTGGGCTCAGCTGAAACTCAAACTCAAAATGAATTAAAGACTTAAACATAAGACCTGAAATCATAAAACTCCTGGAAGAAAATACAGGGGAAAAGCTCCTAGACATTGGCCTTGGCTATGATTGTTTGAATAGGACATCAAAGGACATGCAACAAAAGAAAAATAAACAAGTAGGACTACATCAAACTGAAAACTTCTATACAAAAAAGGAAGCAATCAACAAGATGAAAAGACTTCCTATGGATTTGGAAAAATATTTTCAAACCATATGTCTTTTAAGGGGTTAATATTTAAAATATATAAGGAGCTCTCACAATTCAAAAGCAAAAAAAAAAAAAAACAAATAACCTGATTTCAAAATTTTTTACTCAGGATCTTTGAAGAAAAAAAAGGTGAAATCATAGAAAAATGAATGAGAGTTATGTGTCCTGAGTGTAGACGTTAATATTCTTTGAGCAAAGAACCTGAGTAAATATCTTTGAGTAAAGAACCTGAGTAAATAATGGACCAAAGGAGACATAAATGGCACAGATATTTGAATAGATGCTTAACATCACTGATCTTCAGGAAAATGCAAATCAAAACTACAATGAGATATTATCTTACACCTGTTAGAATAACTATTATCAAACAAGATAAAAATAGCAAGTGTTGATGAGGGTGTAAAGAAAGGACAACTTTTGTTCATTGTTGGGGAAAATGTAAATTGGTGCAGCCATTATGGAAAACAATATGGAGGTTCCTCAAAAAATTAAAAACAGAACTACGATGTGACCTAGCGATCCTTCTTCTGGGTAAATCCCCAAAGGAAATGAAATCAGCACTATAGATAGATAGATAGATAGATAGATAGATAGATAGACAGATAGACAGATAGATAGATCTGTACTCCCATATTCTGTGCAGTATTATTCACAATAGCCAAGATATGGAAGCAACCTTAAGTGTCTGTCAATAGATGAATGGATAAAGAAATTGCAGCATATATACACAATGGAGTTTTGTTCAGCTGTAAAAAAGATCCTGCCATTTGTGTCAAAATAAGTGAACCTAGAAAATACTATGCCAAATGAAATAAGCCAAACACAGAAAGGAAAATGTTGTATGATCTCTTATATGTGGAATCTAAAAAAAAAAAAAGTTGACTACTTAGAGAGTAGAACTGTAGTTATCATATGTGGGTGCATGAAGTAGGAAGGTTACAAAGAGATGCAGTTCAAGGATACAAAATTGCAGTCATGTCAGATGAGTAAGTCTGGAGATCTAAAGCACAGCACGAGTAATCTAGTTAATAATATTGTGTTTTATACTAGATATTTGCTAAGAGAGTAGATTTTAGACACTCTTACCACCAGAAAAAAATGTTACTGTGTAAAATGAGAGATGTGTTAATTGGCTTGACTGTAGTGATCATTTGAGTGTGTATATGTATAACAAAACATCATGCAGTACACTTAAATCTGTATAATTTTAAAATGGATAAAATGCTTCAATGAATTCTGAATATAAAAACTAAGGAATTAGCTAGAGAGTAATCTGGGTACTCCAGATCATTTTCCTAGTACAACTTTGGAGTGAAAATAACTATTACAACAGAACCAGATGTAACACCGTGGCGTAGAAATGAGATTCAAAACCGATTACAGGCTTGCCTTCCTGGGTAAATGCTCTTATAAGTTCTTCAGTCAACCCAACTGACTTCTAATTTATTTAAGTGAACTTCAGTGTCTTTGAAATCCCTGATTTTTTAATCTTATTTGACAGGATTTCATTAGTTAGAATATGCAAATTAGAAATATGAAAAGGACAGATGAAAATTATCAGTAAATTTCAGGTACTGATATTTATAAAAACCTTCCTATTAAATTATATTCTCAAACTATTCATAAACTCTTGAGGTCTTGAAATCTTTTTGAGGGCTACTCTGAAAAAAAGAAGTTTGCTTCTGACTGCCAATTATTTCTTCATGAAGAGAAAAATAAATAAATAACTAGTAATTCACCTTCAAAACAGTTTGAAGGGAGAACTTTAATAAATTAACATTGGCTTTTTTAAGTTTTGATTTCATTGTTAGTCCCAGATCTTATCTTCCCAATGAGTCCTGTATCTTCTTTCTAGTATTCAAGTACTAGACTATAATTTCTGTTGAAAAACTATTTAGGGATTTGTATTACAACCAAAGCTCAGACTGAGTCAGTTGCTTTCAGTGATAGGTTTCATTATAAAATGTTCACCTTCCTCTATAGATAAAAAATATACATACTATATGACTTTTTTCACTGAATGACTCTAGGTTTCTATAATTTAATTTAATTTAATTTAATGATATTGCCATTACAATTCATTACCTTAAGGACTTTGATTCAGAAAGTCAAAAATTATCAGTTAATTCACAAACAGTTATGACCTGTGCCTTCATTGAGATTGTATGGATGTGTGTGTGTTTGTGTGTGTGTGTGTGTGTGTGTGTGTGTGTTTAATTCTATCTTTTCTGCGTGGGTTTGTCACTAAAGTTAATAGAAAATCCTGAAATATAACGGAAAGATGAAGCATAGTGGGCATTTGCTGTGGAAAGTCATGGTCACATGACGGCCACTCGCTGAACTCAGATAACCAAATCAATTTTTAACAATAATCAGAGCTGCTCTGATGGAGCTAGTTCAAGCTAAATGGAATTTTTTAATGTGATCAGGAAATGTATTATTTTATTAAAATTAGAGAAAAAGAAGTAATTGAAGCAGCACGATGACACTGTTTCCACTTGAGTGCAGATGGATGCATTACCCATATTATCTCTTGGTCATAATATACATAGAGACTTCACTGCTTCAACTTTACTGACGGGTGTCTTTAGGTGATAAAATTTTTGCATACTATATTACAAATTTTCATTGGGTAGGTGGAAAATATTTATTCAATAACTTCTAATTTTTTATTTCATCATCATTCAATTTCAGGCCAGAGGGTAACAAATGTAGTAAAAATACTTGACAGCATTCAAAATTATTTTAAATGGAATCAGAACTATTTCACATAACTGGTTAAAAGAGAAATATTTTTCCTTTCCATTATGCAATTTCTTGTGTCCTGGCTTTAATGAATGTTTCACTTACAACTTTAAGAATAATATGTAAGTAGATATTTTTAAAAATGGAAACTCAATATTCTCACAATAATATATAAGAAAAAATGCTTTTAGTTTATCCATTCAATGATGTTCTAATTGCTGTGTCAATTATCACATTATTTTAAATTACTTTAATGGAAGGTTATTTTCAAGAGGTTTTCATATTTAAAAAGCATCTTGATTCTAGTGCAACAAATGTTGTTTATAAGCAAAGAGAATAAATTAAATGGAAACTTATTACGTCTTTGAGTGACTACACATTCTCCACTTGATAGAAAGATTAACATCTAGATTCAAGAGAAATTAATTGAAACTCAAGCTAATATTTTTGAAAGACAGTTTTACTATAGAAAAAAATAATAGCATTGCACAATGGCTATTTCAAGTTAGAGAATACTCATGAGTTAGCTAAGATGTTTGCAGGCATATAGCTACAGAAAATTCCTCACCTTATATAAATGTCCTTGCCTAAATTTTTTCTTGTCCCTGACAAATCCTTTATACTGTCCGTTCCTATTTGAATTGTATGCAGAGATGTGACTAATTAACGGTCTGACTTCTTTTTCAAAGAGTCTTCATATGCTTGACCAAAGTCTTAAACTACTATTTTTATTCTTCATTTTGAAAGAAAATCTCAGTTGTTTAGATATTCTTATTTCACATATTATTTTCTAAACATTGTATATCTTTGTTCCTTTCCTCTATTTCTGGTTTATCAGTGTCACTTGAAATGAGTTGTGATTGGATGGGTAACTGATTTTTTAATAACTGTGTCTTGTTCATCCAAATGACTATTAGAAATAGTTATTTGGGGAGGTAATGTAGTAACTACTCTTATATATTGGGAATGGATTTCATTCCCATTTTAAAAACCTAAAGAGAGCCAAGATGAATGACCAAAGTTGGTTGTTGAGTGAATTAGGTATCCAAAGTCATGAGTCTTTTTTCTGTTAGTTCATAAATTGATTTTAATTACCAGTTTACAGAGAAATGTTCCAAAATTGTTCTGAGCAGTGCGAACATCTTCCCAGGTGATTATTTTGAAAAGACCACTTCATTTTGATGTATACACTTTGATATTTGTTTTAAAATTTTTTCAGTGTTTTATAGACTCTGGTACCAAGTTAGAGATCTAGAAAACCTGGACTGTACAGGGAATTTAGAGAGCTCTTAGACCATAGCAAAATATATTATAAAGAGTATTAATGATCTATTGAATATTACCTTCTATTTTTTCAAAAAGCCTTTTCCATATGTTAATTTATATAATTCTTATAAAGCTGTGGGTATATCAATAAGCATTTTTAACCCCATTTATAGATTTGCATATTCACAGTTTGTAATTTCCTTGGGTTCATTTTATCAGTTGACTTTCCAGTAGGACTAGGAACCATGTTACCTGATTTCTATTCTATAATTTGTCTCTGCATCCCCCACCCTCCCTGTTACTGTACTCAAGAAATGTGCTAGCAAAATGAAAGAGGAATTCAAAATAATAAACGTGTGAAAGCTTGCTCTTTCACTTATTAATTGCTGATTCTTCTCAGTTCTTGAGCTCTATCTGCGAGTAGTTTGTTTATACCCAATTATATAATTTTATAAGTGAGAGATTTGTTTTTGTCTTTATTAAGTAATTTATCCCTGACTTCTTCAGTTTCCAAAATTATTTTGAATTCTGAACATTCTTTCCACGTGCTGAGTAAAGAAAACTTTGAGATTTCTAGAAGACTGGCTACTCTGGGGCTCCTGGGCTCTACTTGGGGGAAGCACAGAAATCCATTTGATCACATTATTGGATAACATGAAATTTGGAGTAAACTTGGGGTAAAGAGTAAATCACAAAGTAGACTCAGAAAAATCAGAAGATGCATGTGTGATTGATCTAATATGAGAAGATACAGTTAATTAGTGACAAAAGTAAGGTCCTATTCTTGGGTACAAAAACTTAACTATATATCTGAAGTGGAGACAACCATGGCAAAGAGAAGATTTTGTGGAAAAACCATACAGGGATATAATTGACAGTAAGATAAACAGTATAGCTTCTTTTAAAAAGTTGATCTTAGTTACATTTGAAATGTGGTATCTAGGAAAATGAAAATAATGTCCTCAATGAACTATCATAAAATGGCATCTTTATCACTTAATGAGCCCCACTATATCCCAGGCAGAGCTCAAGCATCAAGGATACAAGGATATTCTCAGACACCTGAGACCTGCCCTCAGGAAGCTTGCATGCTAGAAGCTCCCTCATAGGAGTGATGTCTTAGTCCATTTTCTGTTACTTAGAATACTCAAAGCTGGGCAATTTTTAAAGAAACGGAATGTATTTCTTACAGTTATGGATGCTGAGAGGTCCAAGGTTGAGGGGCTGCATCTGGTGTGAGTTTTCTTGCTGGCAGAGACTCTCTGGAGAGTCCTGAGGTGGGGCAGGACATCACATGATGAGGGGCCTGTGCTTGCTAATGCGCTAGTTCAGGTCTTTCTTTCTCTTCGTATAAAGCCATGAATCCCACTCCCATGATAGTGCATTAATCTGTGAATGGAATAATCCATTCATGAGGGCAGAGCTGTCATGATCCAATCACCTCTTAAAGACCCCACCTCTCAATACTGCCACACTGGAGATTGAGTTTCAACATGAGTTTTGGAGGGGACATTCAAACCATAGCAATGATAAAATAATTGAGCCATTCAGAGACCCTGAGAGAAGAGTATCCTCCCGGCCAGAGAAAGAGCAACAGCATAAATATCAAGGCGTAGTTATACAAGTGAGCAAATATGGCCTATTTCAGGCATGGCAAGGCATACTGAACAGAGGTGAGAATGATAGGAAATGAAGTGAAAGACGTAGGCAGAGATGAATCTTGTGGAGTACTTCAGGTCATGATAACGATTTTAGATGTTATTCTGCACTTGAGGAGTGAAGTGTCTCCAAAGAGTGGCAAGGTCTTTACATTTTCACAGGCCAACACCACACCGGCTGTCGCTTTCCTCAGATCCTGGAGTGAATGCTCAGTAGGCCTTTTCTACTTTGTACTTCCATGGCATCTTGTTCATTTTTAAATAATGGTTTTTATCCTTCATAATTTTAATTCTCCTCTCTTCTAGGGCTACTCATCGCCTCCTTCACCCTTGGTTAGCTGCTTATAAATAATTTTTACTACTCTCAAGGGTGACAGGCCCCAAAAATGTGCCTTTATCAACTCAAATTCATCACTTCTAGAGGAAACGTGTCTCCAAAGCACATGTTCTGTTAATGGTAGGACATCATCATTAACTTTCTATACAAGGGAAAACATTATTAAATATTAATCCAAAAATCAGACTAACACACATGTCTTTCCAGAATCATTCAGTTCTATCATGTGCTTAATATATTTAAAAATTTTCCCAAGGGTTCAGATGAGAATAGATTTTGCCACTCTATTTCTCCTGCAACAAAAAATGAAAATACAGACCACAAAAATACATTTCACAGTTGGTCCCTCAAAAGCATCTACCTCTCTAAGAGTTTCCAATCATGACATTCAGTTTTGTACCCCACTGTTTTGCTTTGTGTGTACTGTCTCAATTCTTTATAACTTTTCTTTATTACATTTTCTAAATAACACTGAATTATAAGCTTATTATAAAATGAAGCTCATGGGTTATGGCCACTCTCCTTTTTGAAGGACTTCTCTCTCTACCTGATGATTACTATCTTTCTTCTAAAGGGTTAAAAACAAATTTAGATTTTTCTGGGCTATTTTCAGACTGGTACCTTTAATTTTTTATGCACCTTTGCCTTTTCAAAAGGCAATTTCTCTTTACAGTACTAACAAACCAAACTTTAAAATCTCTTATCCTCCTAACACCTACACTCATGTTTATATAGGCCTATTTACAATTAGTCTCATGTTTGGTCACCATATTTTCAATGTGTTCACAACAAACTAGACCCTCTGATGTTATCTTCTTCTCAGAAAGTCCACTCATCACTTTTGATTTGGCATATCATTATTTTATTCTTGTTTTCCTTTTTTCCTTGTGTTGATGTACTTCTGATTTCTTCTGAGTTTATTGCTTATGGAGTAGATTTGAAAAGGTCCCATTCCTAACCATCGTCCAAGATTAGAAAATTTGAGGATTTATTTATTGACTTTTTGGGTTTGATCTAGGATGTCTAAAGGCTGAGGCAGAACAGAAAAGAGGAAAAGGGAGGAAGACAATGTTAGACAGTAGCTAGATGGGAATGACTCCAGCTCTAGACCAAAAATATAACCAAGCTCTGAGAACCTCTGTATAAAGGCGGGTGGGTAGCTCTTATTAAGGAGATAAAATTAAAGCTGAATTGTTCTACCTTATACCTCTATATACCTAATACCAAGTATGTTTTTGGTCATTTTTTGTTTTTTCTTCATAAATCAGTACATTCAGTTTCCTCATTCTTAATGCATTCATTTTTTTCTTTGTGTAAATTTAAGGATTACAAGTGCAGTTTTGTTACATGGATTCATAGTGAAGTCTGGACTTTTAATGTATATTGTAATGTAACCCTGTTGTTAGTTTTAACATTTTTCAAAAATCTCAGTTCATCCTAAGCTTGAAGATTCCTTACAGTATTTGTGTGCTATCATTATGTATACAGATGTGGTTCTATTGTCATGTATACTATGGTAGTTAAGAGAAGGAGCTTTGAAGTTTTATAATACTTTGCTCACCATTTACTAGCTGGATAAATTTGGGCTAATTATTTAACCTCTATAAACCTTGGTTTATTTATCTATAAAATGGAAGTTATAGTACCTATCTCATTGGATTGTAATAAGACAGAAATGATATTTAATATGATAAAGCGAGTATCACAATTCAGAGTCTCAGTCCTCCGAGTATCTCCCTCCTGCTCCAGCCACCCTGGTGTTGCCCCGCTTTTCATTATCCAACAATGATTGGCACATCAGGGAGCCATCAGCACTCTGGTCCAGCCCTAAGACTGCTTGTAAAATGAATATCAACTGTAATTGTATCTGTCTGTAGTTATAAACTGATAAAAGAAAGAGTACCAGACTTATATAATTCTAGCCATGCAGTTGACATTTATTACTTTTTTTTTTTTTTTGGTACAGATAATCATGACTTAGGAATAAAAAATAAGCAAACAATTTGGGCACGCATTTATTTTGATGGTATTTAATTGTGACTAGCTGCAAATAATGATTGTAAAAGAAATTACAGTAAAATATCAAAGTTCTTACAGGCCTGAAAACACTTAGAAATCACAACTATGTCTCTTATTTAGAAATACAGAAAGTCAATGATAAGCTTAAAGTTTACAAATAGTAGTGAAGGAAATTACTGTCAGACTATCTCTCCATTTCAGGTGATTTCTAGACCACAGTTCAGAAACCAGATTTAGGATGAATGACCTCTGTCTAAACAGGGAGCGTGATCAAGTACAACACTGAAATACAAACGTGTGTTAATTTCCACCAGATAGAATAATTATTATCTATTAACGTGTTTTTTGTTTTTGTTTGTTTGTTTTTTGAGACAGAGTCTTGCTCTGTCGCCCAGGCTGGAGTGCAGTGGCGTGATCTTGGCTCACTGCAACCTCCGCCTCCCGCGTTCAAGCGATTCTCCTGCCTCAGCCTCCCAAGTACTTGGGATTACAGGCACCCACCACCATGTCCAGCTAATTTTTGTGTTTTTAGTAAAGACGGAGTTTCACCATCTTGGTCAGGCTGGTCTCGAACTCCTGACCTCGGGTGATCCACTCACCTCGGCCTCCCAAAGTGCTGGGATTACAGGCGTGAGCCACGGCGCCAGGTCCTCATTTAAGGTTTTGACACAAACATGAGAAAACTTAACATTGTCAAAAGTATGCTGTGAAGATATGTATAAATATTTACTCAATTGGAAATCTGCATCCTCTTCTCAAACACTTTTTTGTTGTTGTTGTTTGAGACGAGTGTCGCTCTGTCACCCAGGCTGGAGTGCAGTGGCGTGATCTCAAGTCACTGCAACCTCTGCCTCCCAGGTTCAAACAATTCTTCTGCCTCAGTCTCCCGAGTAGGTGGGACTACAGGTGCCCGCCACCACATCTGGCTATAATTTTTGTATTTTTAGTAGATACAGGTTTCACCATGTTGGCCAGGCTGGTCTCGAACTCCTGACCTCAAGTGATTTGCCTGCCTCGGCCTCCCAAAGTACTGGGATTACAGGTGTGAGCCACTGTGCCCCGCTTCTCTCACACACTTAAAAATAAAAATTATCTTGGAATAAACTCTTTACTCATATTTTAAAAGTTTGCTCTTGGAAAGAAAAACACGTCATCAATGTTCTCCAAGTAAAATGCTTTTAGGGGAAACTTTTGAATGTTTTACTGCAGAGTACTCAACAAATTGCTATTTTGGATAGAGGACCAAATGGATTTCTGTTTTATCTGAGTATTAATTAAAAAAATCATTCGAAAGCTTGACTCTCTCAAACTATGTATCTGTGCATCATATATGTGGTTTATGGCATCAAAGTTACAGTTCAGTAGATTTCTAAAAGGCTTTTGAGACAGAGACATGAATTTTTACAGATTCTAATTACAAGTTAGAAGTCATCTCACTGTGGGAAATTAAAAATGGAGACAATTAGAGAAAATTCCAGTTGAAAGAAAAATGCATTATGGAAAAAGCAATAAAAGCACACACAAAAAAGCAGGAAAGTAAAAATCACTTATCAGTAGCCTCTATTATTCAATTGTAGATCAATAGTGTGTAGTTAGTGCATTACCAGGAGAACATTAATTTGCAATTACCGCAGGTGATCTGATCCTCTCTTCTGTCCATTGACACAAATGACCTTTTGTTGAAAGAGAGTCTGTAGTCATTATTTTAAATAGAGCAACAGAAAGGCAAAAAGAATGCTTAGGTCACTTTCAGTCACAAGTATCTTATACCACCCAAAATGGGAACGTTTGTATTTTAGCGCCAGTCACGTGATGGAGTGTCATGGGCCTAAGCATGGGCGTGCCTGTTTGTGCGCAGGAGGAATGTGGTATGCACTATGTGATGGTGGGTAAAAATGATTCAAGGATGAAACTACAAGTGCCCTCAATTAAATATAAAATAACGTAGACCTTTCATAAACCTCTACTACAAAGAAAGGTATGAGAGATTTTAGTTCAACTAAGTGTGTGTTTTTCATTGCCTCCTTTTGAACATACAATCTGAATAGCCTGGGAGGTAGAGAATCAGATGCCTCAACAACCATACATTCTTGAAAGAAAGTGGACTTCGGCTCTCTAGAGACCCTATTGTAATCATAAATAATATGGCAAGGACTCAGATTACCTTTTCCAGAAGCTACTGGAAAGGTAGTGATATCAGTCTCAGAATCACCAAATAAGAACAGGAAGTCACTGAGAACTCCACCTTATTCATGAATGCTTCAACCCAAATGAAAATGCATCAAATTGTTTGGGTTGAAATCCCAGCTTTGTTGCTCATTAGCTATACGACCTTGGGCTTACTAGACGTGTGAACATTTTATACTTCAATTTTGTTATCTGTAAAGTGGAGATAATAATACTACCTACCTCGTAGTATGGTTGTGAGGATTCACAACCATATGCAAAGCACCTCATACAGTATCTGAAACAAAGTATGTGTACCACAGATGCAAGCTATTAATTATCATCAGCCATCATCATCATCCAGTCTGCTAGTAGTTTTATGCATTTATGCCAAATTTTAAAATAAAATGTACAGCCCTCTATTCTAGCTTTTGACTAGTATGTATCTTAGCTCAGAGTGGTAGAAAGCAGAACCCAAGGAAAGGGTCAAATGTTAATGTTTTGTTGGGAGATAAAATTCTAGGGTAGCAAGAGTAAAAGAAGATGGAAATGAGACAGAGAAAGATGAGACTTGAATACAAGGTAATGCATTACTGAGTTAGCCACTGCTTCACAAGCTTCAGTGAGACAAGACAGCCAACTGGCCACGTGGAACAACTCCAGATAGACTAGCTAGAAAGCAATGCCTTGGGGTAATCCATCACAGGAAAAAATGGAGAGGAAATGTATCTTCTATTCCCTTCTGCCTTCTGTCATGCCTTGGTTGAAGTTCATCCTTCTGGAGAGTCCACTACCCAGTCCTTCTGGATTTTATCACCTGGTGAAAGCTTCTCCAACACCCTGTGGTTTGGCCCAGTATGGCACTTAATCCACTATATTACTGTCTTCTACACTTGTGATTATCCAACGTGGTTGAATATTCATAAAGTTATACAAAATTTCTGCCTTATTTTGGAGGATGTGCCTTCATATATCTTTTATTCATTGGTCTACTTCTTTTTAAAACTAGATAGAATCTATCCATGCTATTTTCATAGAAACAGAGACTTTCAGAAATGGAGAAAACCTTGACAATCCATAAATAGTTGAATCTTATATTCATATGACTATGAGTGGTACACAGGTGAGTGAAAATAGTGTGCAATTTTATAATAGTTTTACCATATCATAACCTAAATCAAGTCACTCCCAGGATGCAATACAGAAGGCTAAGTTGGATGGTCTCAAGTAAAATTTGGCTGCTGTTAGGGAATTCTATTGGTACCCCCAAGGCTTGCTGGAACCTGGAGAAATTAGTACAGCAGTGACCTAAGCATGGAGAAGTGATCCCTGCTTGTTGCTGGAAACCCAGGAAAAGTGCTCTGAAATGCTTTCAGTAATGTGCTTTAAAAACTGGCAAGCATGCATGCAAAACATCTTCTAAAGCTATTAATCAGAAAGGGATTTGACAAGCAGACGGCACGTGTGCCTTTCTAGAAAAGTGTCTAAAATGGGCATTTTAGCAACTCGAGAGGGGGAATATCATCCTTTTGCCCTTTCTCCATTTATTCCTTGATCAAAGCAGCAGTGATCCATTAATCACCCACGTAGTCAAGTGAAGGAGGAAGAAGACAAGGAAACAAATAAATGGGATAAAGAAAACAGAGGGCGAAGGTCTTTATGGTCAAACAATTGACAATTTTATAAAGGAAAACAGCTTACCTACAGCAGTTTCCTTTTTTATCCCCATGGACAGGTACATTTTATGAGTAAAATAAACCACTGGTTCAATCATTCATTCAAAGTCCCGTATTTGACTGAAGTAGTCTGGCAGGTCAATCTGACCATTTAGAAGTTTTAACCATTCTAATTGTCATTTAAAATCTGTGATTTGATTTTCACAGTACCTAGCATTCTAGTGCCTGGACATTGTGATAACCATCTTAACTATCTTAAGCTGACATCATGTAAGGAAGCGATCATTAAGAGAACATAAACAGCTTCCCAAAGCCTAACTATAATCCACAGCCAGGTTAAGTATGTTGTAACTTTGCAAATTATGATAATAAAAAAATTATCATGGTTAACTTGTATATGAAATTTACTATGAGACACACCTTTTGTAAGCTAAAAGTTGTAATAATTTATTTATACCTCCAGTAATCCTGTGAGATAGTTATTGTTATAGATTGAATGTTTGTGTCCCCCCAAAATGTATATGTTGGAATACTAACCCCAATCTGGTAGTATTAAGAGATAGGCCTTTGGTAAGTCAAAGGTTTGATAGGTCAGAGGGTGGTGCCCTTATAAATGAGATTGGTGCTTTTATTCAAGAGACTCCAGAGAGCCCCTATTCTTTCTGCCACTTGAAAACAGCAAAAAGATGGCTATCTATTAACCTGGAAGCAAGTCTTCACCAGACACCTTGATCTTAGTCTTCCTAGCCTCCAAAACTGTGAGAAATGAATGTTTGTTATTGAAGCTACCCAGTCTATGGCATTTTTCTTATAGCAGTTCAAACAGGCTAAGACAGGTGTTATTACTGTCCTCATTCTATAGACAGGAATGTTAAGTTACAGGATGGCAAGTTGTGATGTGAATTTACACAATTTGGCCCAGAATCTGTTATTTTAACCGGTATACTATGTTGACATTTCTGTCCATTAAAATGGCTAGTATCAAAAGATAGATAATACTTAATGACGGTAAGGATGTGGAGAAACTGGAATCCTCACACATTGCTTGTTGGAATATAAAACGGTGCAACTGCTTTGGAAAACAGTTTGGCAGTTTCTTATAATGTTACAAAAATGTACCATACAATCTGGAAATTCCACTCCACATCATCTATCTCAGACAAATAAATATATATATCCAGAAAAAGAGACTTGCATACAGATGGTCATAGCAGCATTGTTTCTAATACCCCAAAACTGGACACAATCTAAATCCCTAGCAGGTTGATGAATGGTAAACAAAATGTGGTGGTACATCCATACAATGAGATATTATTCAGCAATAAAATAGACTGACACCATAATAGCACAGAATATTTTAACATGTATAAAAACATGCTAAATGAAGATAAAAAGACACAAAATACTAATATTTGTTATTATAAAATTCCATTTATATGAAATGATTGGATGTGACAAAATTATGAGGACAACGAATCAGTAGTTTCTTGAAGCTTGAGGAGGTGGTCAACAGTGGCTGCTAAAGGATGCAAGAAAACTTTTGGGTAATTGGAATATCGTAAAACCAGGTTGTGGTGATGCTGCACAACTCTATAAATTTACAAAAATATCATTGCCTTGCACACTTATAGTGGGCGAGTTTTATGCTATGTAAATTATACCATAATAATGTTTTTAAAAACCCACATACTTAAAGATAGCTTAAATAATATGTGTAATGAAGTTATTAAATACTGAATTTTGAAATCTGAATTGGGAGCGATTCATAGTGGAGAAAAATCTGTAGGCAAGTAAGGGGGTTTTCACTCATGCTTACAAGTTCTATTTCTTCAAAGTCTTACGGGAAAATGACATAATACCTTTATTTAAGATATGTATACTATTATTAGTATCAGCAATGTAACAAAATTAATGTTTGTGAACCTTGCCAAATTTAAAAATAAGCACTTTTAAATAAGTCTGTCTAATTAAGGCATCCTGGGTAGGAAGCATTTCTATATTTCTCAAGTGTATTCCATGTATTAAAGTATTAAAATTAGAGTATTTCCTTACAAATAAGCACTAATCATACTTTGTATAAATGTTTATGAATGTTGCAAGTTATTTAAATTTTAAAACTGTATATTATTTAAGAAAAGTTAAATATATCAAGGAGAGATTGGCTTTGAAGCTGTCAATAACTAATATCTGCTGAGAAACTCAGTCATAAGGTTCATATTATCAAACAGTGTATTATGTAGTGGTCATAATTTCTATTCATTCAGCAAATAGTTACTGAGTGTCTGATGGGTACCAGGCACATTAGTAAGAAACAGATATATAAGAAAAATGTCAGATAGTGGTAAGTACTTTACATTAACTTAGAATTTAAATTAGACTGTGTGATAGTGACTGGGAGGATACCTTGTCTGGTTGGGGAGTCGTCTCTAGAGCAGTGATGTTTAAGCTGAGAACTGAATGAGAAGATTCATCCAGCTATGGGAAAGTATGGAGAAAGGCATTGCAGAAAGACAGAGCAAAGCTCCTAAGGCAGAAATAAGCTTGACATACTGAAGGAAGGCCAACGAGGCAGGACCAGATCATGCAGTACTTTGTAGAAAGTGTTCCCATTTTTGCAAAGTGAGGCAAGACATTGTTGGTCTTATGCAGTGGCAAATTATGATCTAATTAATATTTTTAAATAATCATCCTAGCTGTCGTGTAGATAATTAATTTAGGAGGGTCAAGATTGAATAAAGAAAGTATTGCAGTGAGGCAAGTGAGAGACCATGATTGATTCCAGTTGCAAGAAGCTGTGGTTATGGCAACAAATAGATTCACGATATATACTTGAAGTAGTGCTACAAGATTTGCTGAGAGATTGAATGGTTGTGGACATGAAAAGAAAGGGACAGAGATGATTTCTAGACTTTGGACTGGTGGAGTAGTAGGCTGCAGTGAGTGGAAAAACTAGGAATGGTATTCTGGCTATAGTTAAGATGCCTAGGAAACACCTCCGTGAAAATGTCAGATAGGCACTAGTATCTCTTTGTTTCTATCTTACTTTCTAGACATGTCTCAAGCCTGAAAATGCATGTACAAGCCAATGCAGATAAATGAATGTATGTCTTATCTCCTAGCTAGGATGTATGTGCATTTTCACTTCTTAAGAATGCCTCATAGTAATTGAAATAATATTAGGCACAAAGCAGATATGTGCATACTTGCTTGTGGACAGATGCTAAGGGGAGAGAGGAATGCCTTACTGTAAGTCTCAACCAATGAATGTTTAAAAATGGACAATAAGCAACTGTGTTTTGAATAGTTCAGAGGCCAGTTTCGGTAAGCTCTTGTCATTCTCAGAAATATGTTCCTGAAGCTAAATTTTAGAAGATTATGAATCTTTGAGGAAAGAGTAAAAGAAATGAAATTCATATCAAATGTACATTTTAAAATAAAATAAGTAAATTGTCTATAAAACATTTCCCTCCAAGGGGGAGGGAAAAAAACGCTCTACATTTATTAGCTTTAAACACATGCTCATCCAATTCTATAACTTGCCTTCTTTGAATATTCAGGAAACATTCCTTCTTCATTTTGTTTAACTGGTCAGATTTCCTACACATTTAATATTTTTGTGACTCATCAGTCTTTTGAAAACTTTTAAACCAGATTCTCCTGGCCTGAAATATAAATGCTCCAAGTTAAACATCTCTCTTCCCCTATTCTATGGTCATGCCCCACATAATCAGAAGAAAGAACAATGTTTGCTCTTAGCTTCGTTTGGCAGATGTGAACCAGGAGGACCTTAACAGTTTGTGGAATTAAAGATGTAGGCATGCAAATATAAACTGCCATTATCTCCAAATCAATAATTCTGTGTTTGTAAGACGAAAGAAGATAATATGTCTAAAGATCAAAATATCAAACCTTTGTTTCAGATAGCTGGCTTAATCCCACAGTGATAGACCTGTCAGATATTATAATATTTAGCATATTTCCTCATGTGGAAAATGATGGGATTTCAGTTGTCATGCTTTAAGGGCATAAGCGATAATCTCATTATCATCTTCCTAAATCAATCAGTACATCGTGGATATTAACTCTGGATGGCACCAGATGTAGTAATGAATATGAGGTGAGAGGAAAGTTTCACGACTCATCATTGAGCCTAAAAACAATGACACAAGCAAAAAATCAGTTTAATCACTGGTGAATTTGTATGGCCAAATACATCACACATTACACGTGCCTGGTCTTACACAGCTACAGTAAGAATACTGTTGCACATTTATAAGGCCTGATGTCTCTAAAACACACAAAATGAATGTGAGTAATCTGGAGGGAGTTTTAAAAAAGCCAATTCTATTGCATGTCTGAGCATTATTT
This sequence comes from Pan paniscus, assembly GCF_029289425.2. Taxonomy (NCBI): domain Eukaryota; kingdom Metazoa; phylum Chordata; class Mammalia; order Primates; family Hominidae; genus Pan; species Pan paniscus. The sequence continues at coordinate 129,817,849 of NC_073249.2, forward strand.
AATTAGGTAATGTTGATTATAAGCAGATTCAAAATATAAGCAATGGTTTAAAGTGTGACATTTTATAGACAAAAATGAAATATAAAACACATAAAATCTAACTTACCTGTATTTATTTACCTTATTTACCTTTTCTTTGACCTAATTCATATTCAATAATTGATTTAAAACCTGTAGTATATTGATTTATGGGTAGGCGGTGGTAATATGATTCTGGTTTATACTCTCAAAGCATAACAATTGAAAGTCAGGTCATTTCCTTGTCTCAAAATTCGATCTTATATGTTTATCTGTGTGTGATTAAGTTAATTGTTTACAACAAAGATATGATCATTTTGGTCCTGGAGCTCAATGGAGCAACTCATCTTAGAAATTAGTCAATATGGAACACACACACACACACCTCAGAAGACACCAGTTGCACATTCAGATACAAAATTCAGAACTTGAATAATTATTCTTACCTCTGAATCAAACTCATGGTGTCACACCTATACCAACAAGGGAGGCCTTCCTAGCAAACAGTACTTAATAATTCTTATCTCATTTGGTCCTCACAACAGCTCTACATGGAAAGTTCATTCTGACAGAAAACAAACAGCATAACCTCAGGCTGCTTCAGTTAACAATTTTGTTTGATAATTGAATGTGAAAAGAAACCAGAAGATTAGTCCATAAATTAACATGTGCTGAATGAAAGAATAAATTAATTAGTAGGTAGTTTTTGAGTAATAGACAAAGTTTTTGAAGAAATGATGAGTTTGAATATAGCTCCCTTGGCGAGGTGCAGTGTGTCACACCTATAGTCCCAATCCTTGGGAGGCTGAGGCAGGAGGATCACTTAAGCCCAGGAGTTCAAGATCAGCCTGGGCAACATAGCAAGACCCTGTCTCTACAAAAAAATTAAGAAATTAGCCAAGCATGGTGGCATGCGCCTGTAGTCCCAGCTACCCAGGAGGCTGAAGGAGGAGGATTGCATGTGCCCAGGAGTTTGAGACTGCAGGGAGCTATGATCATGCCACTGCATTCAGCCTAGGCAACAGAGTGAGACCCTGTCAAAAAAAAAAAGAAAGAGAGAGAGAAAGAAGAAAGAAAAAGAAAGAAAAGAAAGAAAAAAGAAAGAAGAAAGAGAAAGAAAAGAAAGAAAGAGAAAGAAGAAAGAGGAAGAAAAGAAAGAAAAGAAAAGAAAGAGAGGAAAAAAACAAAAACAATTGCTCTCTTCTGGTAAAAATTCAGAATAATCTATTAAACACTCCTGGCTACATTCCCAGCAAACAGAGAGAAGGCCTTTACTGGGCATGTGCAGTGGTTTTGCAGGACCTGTATTAGAGGAAGCAAATCATTTACAATGGCAATAATATTTGTACAAATTTGCTCAATAATACATTTTATCATTTACTTTGAACTATTTCAAAGTAATTTGATGAAGCGTTGAACTTTATGAACTTGAAATAATTAAAGATAGAGAGGGAATTCTTTAAAATGAAAATATTAGTCCTGACCCACGAATGCTGGACTGACCTCTATTGGTGTGTGTTGCAGAAACCCAAAAAAATTAGATAAGAGAGTCTAGACACAAAACAAGATAGAAGACCTTTTCCTTAGCGTCTCTGGGCTCTGTTTTATCTGTCCTTTATTAGAGTTAGAATCCAGATTGCTTTAATATATATGTGTGAGAATTAGAACATTGTATATATTGGATTTGATAGTATGAATTCAGTCATTGTTAAATGAGATCTTTATAGGGTTCTTAATTACACATTCCTTCAGTTAGTGTTAAAGGGGACTATCATAAGAGAAAACATAATCAAATGACAATTGCTGATAAGACTCAGGCATCCAGACTGGGAACACCAGAGATGCAAAAATCTATACACAGGCTTTGTCCAGTTTGTCTGTGACAAATAGTATTTTGAATATGAAGAAGAATGCTGAAGAAGTAGAGTTACTCCCTGCATCCTTGAAATACATTGGCATATCCAAAGAAGAGTTAAGTAATAATGCAAAGATATTAATGTATAAATGATGCAATGAGTGATATAGAATGCAGCAGAAGTTGAGAGAAAAGTATTCTCTTGTGGATTGGTGTGAGTTCTTAATTATGATATATTCGTATAATTGGAGAGAAAAATGTATTCTTGACAGGGAATGAAAGGGAATTGTGTTTGTCACTGACTGATACTATTACAATATTTTTATTTTGCTTCATTTATTCATCCATTGAATAAGTCATATGCCAGGCAAAGATCTTTATGTGGTAAGTACTGGGTGTACAATGGTAACCAAAAGAAATATAGTCTCTGCCCTTTTTGCTGTGTCTCTGAAATCTGGTGAATGAGATCCAAATGATGATACCTATTGTGCAGTTATTTAGGCACTGAAGTAGATAATTATGTATGTTTTATTTGATATAATACTTACAAGAAATCTATACTACATATACATAGGTATGTATGTGTATATATGTGTCTATGTATAAATATATGTACATATATTGTATATCATATATACAATATTGTGTGTATATAGATGCTTGTGTATATGTATGTGTATGCATGAACATAAAAACACATACACACATACATATATAAACATACATTAACATAAACATATAAACATGTATATGCACATATGCATTATAAGCATATAGATTATATATATATTATATATATATATATATAAAGTCTCCCTGTTTTCACATGAAAGCCAGTTGCCTTCGTAGTAGTGGTCAGAACAGAAAGCAGGACTGCACTGTGGTTACAAGAAAGGATCCTGTGGGCAAACTGAGCCAGAATTTTAATCTTTGTTCTGCCATTTAGTAGCTGTGTGATCTTAATCAAGGCCTGTAATTTCTGACCCCATATTTACCCATCTGCTAACTGAAGAAAATAATAATACTTACCCAAGGTGCTATTGTGAGTTTCAATGTGGTGCTACATGTAGACATATTTTGAACAGGGTTTAGAACATAATAAGTAACCTAAGTAAATTTCAAAATGCTGTAATCATAAGGGAATTTGGGTAAAGCATAAAGAAATAAGTTACAAAAGGACAGAATATTAAGTTTGTTAAAATACACCAAACTTTTCCACCCTTAAAGGATATGGATTTTGAGTAGCTCCTTGCCTCCCCTGTCCCCTTTGAGTTTTTTTTTTAGGCTGAAAGACCCTTGGAGGAGTGTCTGGAGAAGACATGGAAGCTCCGTACCCCTCCCTCATACCTTGCCCTATGCATCTTTTCTGTTTGGCTGTTTCTGGGTTGTATCTTTTATCATAAGAGAGTTAAACTGAAGTCCAGTGGGACAGCAGAGCAAGCCCATGATCACAGGCAATGTCCACCATTCATTCCCTGACACCCCATTCCCATTAAGCGTTGGAGATGCCCTGTGAGGACCCAATTCTAGTGAACCACATTGTGTGAGAGTTCAGCAAGATTCAAGACAAGTACAACTTTCCAGGAGATGCAAGGGTTAGAGGAAAGAAATGTAAAGAACACTGTGGCAAAGCAGCCAGACTCCAGCAGTAGGGTTTCTACAACAGGCTGGTGCAATGAAAAAGAGGCTGTGCCAGATAAAAGGAACCTTGAAGGACAGAGCAACTGGATGCAACATGCAGTCCTGGATTGAACCTAGGCTTGGATAAACTAGCTATAAAAATATTATGGAAATTGTACTATGGATATCAGATTACACTAAGGAATTATTTATTTTATTAACTGTGAAAATATTATTTGGCTATATAGAAAAATGATTTTATATTTTTAAATATATGAAGTTCTTACTAAAGTTGAAAAAAACTGTGATAATTTTTCAATAGGTGAGTGGATTCTGTTGCTACAGAACAACCTGGAGCAACCTTAAATGCACATTGCTAAGTGAAATAAGTCAATCTGAAAAAGCTACATATATGTGATTTCAATTATACGACATATTGGAAAAGGCAAAACTATGGAGACAGTAAAAAAGATCAGTGGTTGCCAGGGGATGGGGGAGGTGAGGGTGAGGGGTATGAATATGTACAGCGTAGTAGATTTTTAGGGCAGTGAAGCTATTCTGTATAAAACTCTAATGATGGATACCTGTCATTATACATTTGTCAAAAACCATAGAAAGGTACAATGCAAAGAGTGAATCTTAATATAAACTATGAATTTTAATAATAACATATCAATATTGGTGCTTTAACTGTAACAGATGTACCGTCTAATGCAAGATATTAATAATGGGGAAGGTGCCGAGTTTGGGGGTGGTGTGGGCATATGAAACTCTATGTACTATCTGCCCAATTATTCTGTAAATCTAAAAGTGTACTAAAAAGCAAAATCTATTAATTATTTTTTTTAAAGTTGGAGGCCAAAAGGGACCCTTTAAATCTAGGATTATCTGGGTCAATAACAGGATCAAGTCGGGTCCTCTTATTGGATCAAGTCAGGTCTCCAGGATTCCAAATCCCCACCTGAGTAATAAAAGCCTGGTGAATTAGATCCAATGTTAATGCTCGGAGGCCTGCATAAGTATCTGAAAGACCAGAATGTTAAACTAAACCAAAAGTGACGGAGCATTTTGGAATGCATTCCACAGGGACAAGTGAAAGTCTCCCTCCAATATAAAGACAGGAATGAAAAAAACCCTCTAAGTAAGGGAATCACAGATCCTAGTGGTACAGGACAATCCCAGTTTATACTGCTGGTCCTAGTATTTTCATTAATAGTTTCCTGTTTACTCTCAAGTGTCACAGTTTGGATGGTAAATTGTATGGTCATCTCTAAGCATCCTCCTAAAACCCTCAACCTAGAACTTTTACTGGTGTTTGTAATCTTTCTTCAGGTTGTCATAGTCACAAATCATAAAATATGTGCCCTTTTAGTGAGAAGGCATAAATAAAACTACTTCTTTGGACATTGCATTTGTTTGTCTGTAACCATGTTCCAGTAGATCCATCTTTTGTAGCTGAAGACCAGGCATTTTACTTTTAGGTTCTTGGCCTTCATTAAAACAAAAAGCCAAAAAAAAACTAGCATACAATTTATTTTCCTGGTCTTTCTGCAAAACCACAAACTTTGTGAGCTTTTATTTTTCCATATACACAGTAAAGGGATTAAAAATGAGTTTAGTATTTTTAAAAGTTCCTTTTAACAAATGCAAACCTTATTGCTTTGCTTCTCTAGCCCTCCCATAAATATGCACCGTGTTTACCATATATTAACTTCAACATTGGTAAGGTTGTTTTGTTTTTCCTATAACGCTTAAAGCTTACATAGTTTATTCACTCTTAATCCACTGAACTTTAACTTTTGTGTCCCAGAATATATTGGCAACTCAGTCAAAATTGTTGACTCACTGATAACAGCCAAGTTGTACTCTCTCACAAATTTGTGTTTTTATCAATTATAGATTAACTATCACACCAACTACTGAACTGTGAATGCTTTAAGAGGTAGTCAGAACTATTTGAGATGTTATTTTCATGTTAACAAATGTTTCTCATTGTAGGTGAATTGTTCTTTTTTTTTTTTTTTTTGGAATGTGAATGTCTGCTTAGTTATTGAGTGACCACATAACTTTCATCCATCTTCAGAGTTCAGAAAAAAATTCCATGCGTTAATTTTCCCTATAGACTTTTTCTCTCTAGGCATTATGACTTCTCCTCTGTGATCAAACTCTATCTGGTATTTTAGTGAATGATATGATAAATCAAGTTTTCCCAGCTGTGTTGACTCTGTTGAAAAAGAAAGACTGCCTAAAATTAAGGATTTGAGTCATCTGACAGCTATTGTTTGGATGTTTAGTTTCCTTTTCTTACCCCACTTTTATCATGAGAGGTGCTGAGCATGCACAATGCTACATGCAAACCCTTACACCACCACCTGTGTTACTGCAGAGTAATTGAAAATTGCTGTGGTAACTGATGCAGCACCAAAGCCTGATGGTGAGAAACGATGTTAGTAGAAAAATCCTACTGCCTCTGAAGAGCAGTGGCCAAGCTTCCTCAAACTGCAGCCACAGTTCCTAACCAAAGAATGGGCTGCATAGGATCCTGGTGTGTAGAAGACTCCAGTTGTTACCTCGGTCTTTTGAGTCTTGTATTTATGCCCGTTGGGAAGCAGAGCCATCAACAGCAATATCTTTGAAGAGACAGAACAGTAATCACCATTCTTTGGCCCTACATGTTGTACCTGTCTCACCCATTTTATCTCTAGTGTCGCATAAAAGGCAGACAGAGGTGCTGTGTCTCTGTATGGTTCTTATTATTATTTCTTGGTTGCAGTCATTATTGAGATCTGAGTCCAGTTAGAGCTCACTTTGTAAAGGACAGATACAAGGAAGGGGGCAGGGCAGTCTCACCTGCAGGGCACAGCCCTTTGACTAATCAGCCCAGGCCATCTTCAGTGAAGCTGTGTCATCAACAAAGTGCAACAGAGAAGATCAGTCTCACAAATGCTCTTCTGAATAGTAGTCGAGTGGGTGGCCCATCATATGCTGCCTTTGAGAAAATACTTGGAGAATTGGTGATTATATTCTGGCTGGCAAAATGTGGTTTGGATCTCAGTATAATATACCTTGAAAACATATTATTCTCTTCAGTCTGTCTTTAGCTGATCTTGGGTTAAGAAATTAATTAAAGAATGACCACAGAGTGACACTGAAAAATAGACTTTCAGGCTACATAAAGTTCCTTCCTAATTGGAGGAAAAGGGGGAAATTTATATACTTAAAATTTATCAGAGAATTTATCATTTAAGAGAATAAGTAATGTACTGAGAAGAAATATATGATTTACAAAATAAATGACTCCTATACCATTTGGACTGATCAATGAGTGGCAATTAAAAACAACTTTGAAAATATTTAATAAGCAGAACTACTTATCCATTTCAGCAATTTTTCTGAACTGAACTTTTGAAAAACAACATCTCCGGGGCTATTCGTTTGTTGTTCTTTTCCCAATCCTATTTGCTGTGGTCAGAACATAGACAACTGAACTCAAAGCCAGATTTCTTAGTAGAATGACATTTGGACAGCTATTTTACTTAGTGATCCTGTGCAGTTTCGTAGCAAAGCTGAAATAAGCCCTCTCCTTTTGGGGGAAACAAGATGGTATTCTGCTGAATGCTGGAATTTTATCACTTTGGGAAAAAAAAAAAAGCTGCTTGAGAGACCTAAGAATATAAAAGCATTTGAGATCTCAGAAGGAGTTTAAATCAATGCACTGCCACAGTTACAGAGCAGATGAAAGAGCCTGCTGTCTCAATTGCCAGGAAACTACTTAGAAACTCTCACTTTGATTTCTTCATGTAGTCCGTTACATTACTGCTAAATGCAATATATAGGGACATCATGACTTTGATGTTGTACAGCTCCAACAAATAGAAACTAATATGATAGAACAACTAAGATTTGTGGTTTTATGTGAATATACAAATACATCCCCATCTAGTTCCCTATTTACTATGTATCTCCAGGGGCTGTCGTTTAACCTATATTTTTATAAAATTATAATTTTGGTGTTTTATTCATGAATTCCAGTAAGCAATGCCATGTTTATGTAGTACCAAAAGCTCATAGGCGGATATTGTTATTCTGAATTCTTACCTTATCTATATGTATTGTACATCAATTTTTAAAGTACAATGTAGTTTTATACATCTGTTTGTCAGTACTGGTCAGAACTCAATTCTGTGAGTAATTATTGATTCCATGCCTTCAGAAAATCTGATTTTTTTAATCAGTAGGTGTGGACAGATAGAATTAGAAACTGCATAACATCCAAAAACAGGAGAAATTTAGTTTCCAGTTAAAGTAAGAAATTTTAAGTGGGTCATCCAAATATTAAAACCTTAAATGTTAAAAATCTGTGGATTTCTGTCATAATAATTAACTAATAAATGTGAAATCAGTTCGCTTCTTTTTATGAAAATTATAAATATATGCTTGTTTATATATGTAAGACTTTCATCTCATTTAAGGCTTTGAAATTTATGGAAATAATAATAAAAAGAAAAGATAAAAAGCTCTGCAGAGGTCAGAAATTCTGAGTCTTACTGTTGGCCCTCCCAGTTACTAATTTTGATTTTGGGCACTGCATTCAATGTTTGGTTTCAATTTCCTCACTTACTGAACAATTCATAGCACCTTCTCTGTCTTTCTCTTAGAACTGCTGTACGATGATATTGACAGACAGTGTTGTAGCAGAAAGAGCTTCAAACCAGGCGGGTCTGTTGTAGCAGAAAGAGCTTCAAACCAGGCGGGTCTGCCAGCACTGCCTCCAACTAGCTGTGTACCATGCACAAATCATTTAGCCAGTCTGGACTCCTGATCTCTGAAATGAGGAAGCTGGTCTGAAAAAAAGTCTAAATTCCCTTTAATCTTGTTTGTCACCATGCTTTGAAAACTATAAATTATTGTATAGATATTTCTTTTTGACAGCATGCTTTGAAAACTATAAAGTGCTATATAAAATATTGCAGATGTTTTGCATAGTTTAAACAAAATATGTGCTTATCAAAATAGGTTAGTAAGAAGAGATAATATAACCTTCTTTTTCCTGAGAAAGCTTTAAGAATTGGATGAACAACCCTTCTTATTCAATGTTTCATATATGAACCACATTCATGGGAGGCTTCTTGAACCTCTTCCAGATACATAACTCAGTTATTAATGCAATTTGTGATGTGATAACCATTGCAGAAGAATTTCCGTTTTTGCTTAAATGTAGTAATTCTCCAATAGAACTTTTACTAATGAATTTACAGTAAATTTGAGACAAATTTAGACTTAAATTGTAAGCATATATTTTACTTGCATATAACCTGGAGGCACATACTTCTAAGTCCTGAAGTGTAGTTTATCCACCTGTATGATAAGAAATGAAAAGGGATAATTATGGTCATGGGTTTATCTGAGTTGTGTTTAATAGATCAAGATCTCTATTTTTAAACTTTGTTATATTTTAAAATAGCATTTGAAAAATGTGCTATTTGATTACACAAAAGCATGTGCCAGTCTCAGGGTGTTCCTGCTTTTGTAGAACTCTTCTCTGCCAAATTATTTACCTGGGATAAATATTTTTAATCTAATTTAGATTTTATTTGATAGCTTCCTTGTAAATTTATTTTACTTTTCAGATGAAGTGAGCTTTTTTTTAATAGGCAAAACTTCCCATTTTGGCCTCTGCCAGGCACTTGAAATTCTAGATTACATGAAATTCTACAATACCTATGAGGTTTAGTACCATTCTGTCTAAGCTTTATAATTTCCACAGTACTTCCACCTTCATGATATAATTTAATCTTCACAACAATAAGATGTTATCATCCTCCTTTTTCAGATTTAAAGGAGGGAGAAGGGAATCAACAAGCTAAATGACTAGCCCTAGTTACACAGCTGCCAGATGACAGAGTTGGGTCTCAGACCTGAGTCTTCTGACAACAAAACCAAAGCTTTTTTTTTTTTTTGGAGATCATTATTTAATGCAAATAAAAATAAGGTCCATGCCTTTCCTCTGCAGTATTTGACCAAAAATTTATTACATTAAAAAAATTATATCCTGCCTAATTCATGCGCTAATGATTTATTCATAGTATGAAATTTAATTTTGGTGCCAATGTAGCTGAGTATAAGCTACTATTTTAAGCACTTAAGTATGTTGCCTTTTAGTTTCCTATGTGCTAAGTATTTAATCTCCATTTTTAAGTGAAAAAAAATGCTAATGATTACACAGCTAAGATGTAATTGGAACTCGATTCTGCTTGACTTCTGTGTGCATGCTCTCAGCCTCTTAACTTAATATGTCATAGAAACCACAAGATTTGACTTTAAGAAACAGGACTTCAAGTCCAAGCTCTTTCCATTTTACAAGTAAGAATATTACTCCCTCTCCTGACTAAGTCAGGTTTGAGTACTGAAAGAAATAATGTATGTAAAGAAGATTTTGAAGACGTAAATCTCCATAAATAGGTAATTTACTGATAATCTAGTTAATCTCATTTTATGAGAAATAATGAGAAAAGAATAGCTCCCCACAACCCTCTGTTACCATCCAGGTATTTGTACAGTTGTTCTGCACAGGTCGGCCTCTATTAAATGCGTCTGCACCTAAAGTAAAAATTCCGGGCACTGTGTCAGACCCCTGGAGGAGACTATTTGGCGCTTTATGGCACACGTCAAATCACGCTGCACAGGGGGCCACCACCTACTCTGCTCCTGTGTAGGGCTGGTCCTGCTGAGAATCTAGGGGCCTCTCTTTAAAATAGCTCACTATAGGGATATTCACACGTATAGAAATAATTAATGGTGGCAACGATCCTTATAATGGCACCTGATGCCCTGCTGTGAAGAAAGATAAACCAGCCTTCACCATAAAGAACTTACAAATTATACTAAGCAAACATGTTAACAGCTATTAAGAGTCCTAATCAGAGCTGTTAAACAAACAATTAAGAGATGTCATATAAAATGCACCCATTTAGGCATAGCAGCTACATGTTTGGAGTTTTAACAGGAACCATTTACCTTTGAGATAGCGATAAGGCCCTCAATGGAGTATATAAGTTAGGCAAGGACAAGGCATCTTTCTAAGCAGTTCCATTTCCTGAGATCAAATCCATGGGCAAAGCTGTTCTCAATGGTGCACTTGCATCCTAAGATTTATTTTTCGTCTTATTAGTATTTAATCAGCAAATTATTCTTGTTTCTTCAAACATGACTTCTTATTATAAGTAGTGCATTCTTTGAAAGGCTAGGAAAATGTTGATATAATCTAATAGTAAAAATTAAGAAGAAACCTATTTGTTTAGAATAAATTTTTTGGGTTGGTTCCAAGTCTTTGCTATCGTGAATAATGCCACAATAAACATACGTGTGCATGTGTCTTTATAGCAGCATGATTTATGGTCCTTTGGGTATATACCCAGTAATGGGATGGCTGGGTCAAATGGTATTTCTAGTTCTAGATCCCTGAGGAATCGCCACACTGACTTCCACAATGGTTGAACTAGTTTACAGTCCCACCAACAGTGTAAAAGTGTTCCTATTTCTCCACATCCTCTCCAGCACCTGTTGTTTCCTGACTTTTTAATGATTGCCATTCTAACTGGTGTGAGATGATATCTCATAGTGGTTTTGATTTGCATTTCTCTGATGGCCAGTGATGATGAGCACATGTATACATATGTAACTAACCTGCACAATGTGCACATGTACCCTAAAACTTAAAGTATAATTAAAAAAAAAAAAGAAATTTTTTTTTGCAGTCAGCATTTCAGTTGAGATGAGATTCACCGCTGCCAGTGCTTAAGACTTTGCTGTTCTAAGTGTGGTCCAGCAGCAGCAGCAGCATCCCATGAAAATTTGGCCAATGCAGGATCTCACTCCAGGATCCCACTCTAAAGCTACAAAACCAGAATCTGCATTTTAAAAAGATCCCCACCTGATTTGTATGTGCAATTAAATTTTAAAAGAAAATATCAATGTGCAAAGTTCCTACTATCAAAAATTCTATCAGGAAAATTAGTAGGTTTAATCTTATTGGAAGTAAAAATTAAACTACTCACTTTGGAAAGGTACGTAAGTGGTGTGACATTTGCCATATGATTAAGTATATCTGAAGTGGTCCCCTCCAGCACTCGTGTCTCATGGTGGATTCCAGGGCTTCCAGCATTGCACACTATCCCAGTCTTGCTCAGTAAGTATCTTGTAGTCTCTCCTTCCTCTTAAGGTTTTGTGTTCAGTTCACATTCTCAGTATAGCTTCCAATTATGTGAAACACCAACCCTGTATGATAAAAAGCCTAGAAGTGGGTGGGAAAGAGGAAGTTTTCTTAGCCTTGGGACCTACCATGTTCTTCTACAGTTAAAAGATACCTAGTCTACATTCTGATCACTCCACTCCTTGGCTAAGTCTACTGTATACAAATTGTGCAATGTTTGAGGATTGAGATAACTCATAGCTTTTGTATCTTCTTCCTGGAAACATCAGGGATGATTTAGATTATACTTTACTGTTCATCCCTTGCAGTGTATTTCTAGATTCATTTTAGCAGCAGGATTTTATAATAATCATGAAAATCCCATAAAGTACATGACATTATGTGATTTTCAAAATCTGATTTCTTATGTTCACATGGTGAACTATTTTAAGACTATAGTAAAGTATACCCATAAGCATATACTACAAAAAAATAGAATCTCAGAGTGAGCAAAGAGGATTAAGTAAAGCATCAGTTGACTTTTATAGTCAAAAGGAAAAAAATACCCCTGTGGAGGAAATGATAATGATGTTCCTTATAATTGTTGTGAGAAAAAAACACCACGAACTCTAAGAAAGTTATAACAGGCCTAATTAATGTTCAAATTGTTCCCCTGAGAAGCAGATTTTTTTAATCTGATGTAAATGGGCTTCCTAGAAAATGTTCTTGTTCATATTTAGTAGTTATTCTATACTCTTTTCTACATTGTACTAACATGCAGCACTTCAGAATAGAAAATGAAGGGGTTTTTGTTTCTGCTTTTTGGTTTTGGCTTGTTATTATTCTTACTCATACTGTACGACTAAGAAGGTAAATTGAAAACATTGACAATTTTTGTCTAAAAGCGTGGATTTTTTCAAAACCAGAGCTATATTTCAGTTGAAGATAACTTGATTAAATTTTTACAAACGTATGTGTTTGGTCCATGCAATAGTTGTAGGAAAGTATTTGTAGTTATATTAAAAGTTTTTCCTCTGTTAATGTCTATATCTAGGTCATGTTCTATTGTATGGCCAGGAATTCTGGTGCCACCACTTTCTAACCATGGGGCCTGGAGCAAGTCATTTAACTTTCTTAAGGCTCACTTTCCTCACCTGTAAAATGGGGCTGAAAATTAAACCTATCTTTTAGGGTTATCTTGAGGACTAAAGAAGATAATATATTTAAAAGTGCTAACAAAGTGCCTGGCCCCTAAGAAGAGCCTGCATCATGTTAGATATTGCATTGTTTTATTCTCATTGCATAATCATTCAGCCAATTTTGACAGAAATCTCATACACAGAAATCAGTCTGTCCTATTCTGAAATGTAAAATAACTGTATCTCCTTAAAACATAATTATTTTCATTCTTTAAAAAAATAAAATGCAGGCCAAGCATGGTGGTCCATGCCTGTAATCCCAGCATTTGTGGGAGGCCAGGTGGGCGGATTGCTTGAGCTCAGGAGTTTGAGCAATATGGCAAAACCTCATCTCTATAAGAATAAATAAATAAATAAATAAATACCAAAAACAATTACCCAAGCATGGTGGTGTGTGCCTGTAGTCCTAGCTACTCGGGAAGCTGAGGTGAGAGGATTGCTTGAGCTCAGGAGGTTGAGGCTACACTGAGCTATGATTGTGCCACTGCACTCCAGCCTGGGTGACAGAGCAAGACTCTGTCTGAAAAATAAAAGTAAAAAGCAAAATGCAAAACCCTGTAACCTATAACCCCAGCTCGCCTCTTCCTCTTACAGGAGCCAAACTTCTTATAAATGTGACCTGGCTGCATATCTTTAGTTCATCATCCCTCATCCATTCCTCAACCTACCAAAAAAACCGGCATCTACTCCATTGCAGATCTCTCCTATAAAGGCAAATGTTATCCGGTATATTGCCGAGTGTTACATCCAGTCATCGCTTCCAGCTCTGATATTCCTGACCTTTCTGCAGCGCCTGACTTAACTCTCTTGGATCTCTTCTGCTTGGTGTCCCTCACGATCATCTTCCTTAGCCTTCCTTTTAAGTGCTAGCATTCCCAGAATTTCACACCTGGCATTTTTCTAGGTACACATCATGGAATCACTACCACTGCTTGCTGAGAACTCCTAGGCATATATATATATATATACATATATATATATACACATATATATATACATATATATATACACATATATATATACATATATATACACATATATATACATATATATACACATATATATACATATATATATACACATATATACATATATATACATATATATATACATATATATATACACACATATATATATATGAGAGAGTTCTGTCTCTCTCTCTCTCTCTCTCTCCTTATCCCATTCCCCATTCTGGAACCTCCTAGTATGTTTTCAATAAATTCTCTCAACCAACCTAGCAACAATGAGGTATCAGATAGCATGCTAGGCACGAAGCTTACGATAAAATGTATTTAATCAAAGACCCAAAAGGCTTTAAGAGTCTTTGAAATAGAATCTTATTATTCTGTTTTCAGGCATTTCCTTCATTTTCTTTTTCATTCATGCATGACATGATTTTTCTTTGTTGGCTGCCATTGCCAGACACCCTGATATACTAGGTATTCAACATCTGGGAAAACAGGATAGAAATGAGTTTTTCTTTGCTCAGTTTTGTTTTAATGGTTGTCTCATTGTTTGAATTTGAAATATAAATTGGGAAGTATGTTGAATTCATGTTGTAAATTTTGAATTTGATGTAATGTTGGGCCATGTTGGTGAAGAGGTTCTACAGGAAGTTGTAAATGACTCTCTGGAGTCTACATGTGATATCAAAATTGGAGGGATATCTTTGGAAATAAGCAACCTAGAAGCAGTATCTAAATCCACATTCTTCAAGCTTTAACTCAAATCCCAGCCACACTCACAGAATCCCCAGGGTTTTTTTAGTGGAAGAACTTTAATTTCTCTGATTCAAACTTCCTTAACTCCAGAATTTTTTATTTTAGTTCTCTTTTCTTTTTAATCTTTTGTAATAGTCCATTCTCATGCTGCTAATAAAGATATACCCGAGGCCGGGCACAGTGGGTCACGCCTGTAATCCCAGCACTTTGGGAGGCTGAGGCGGGTGGATCACAAAGTCAAGAGATTGAGACCATCCTAGCCAGCATGGTGAAACCCCGTTCCTACTAAAAATACAAAAATTAGCTGGACATGGTGGTGTGTCCCTGTAGTCCCAGCTACTCGAGAGGCAGAGGCAGGAGAATTGCTTGAACCCGGGAGGTGGAGGTCACAGTGAGCCGAGATCACGCTGCTGCACTCCAGCCTGGTGACAGGGTGAGACTCCAAAAATAAATAAATAAATAAATAAAAAGATATACCTGAGACTGGGTAATTTATAAAGGAAAGAGGTTTGATTGACTCACAGTTCAACATTTCTGGGGGAGGCCTCGGGAAACTTACAATCATGGCAGAAGGGGAAGCAGGCATATCCTTCATCATATGGTGGTAGGAAGGAGAAGTGCAAAGGAAAAGGGGAAAATCCCCTTATAAAACCATCAGATTGTGTGAGAGCTCACTCATCATCACAAGAACAGCATGGAGATAACCATCCCCATGATTCAGTTACCCCCACCAGGTCCCTCCTACTGCACGTGGGGATTATGGGAACTACAATTCAAGATGAGATTTGTGTGGGGACACAGCCAAACCATATCATCATTATTCATTCATCTTATATTTGTGGAGAGCAGACTAACGGACAAACACTGTCCTAGTCACTGCGGATAATATAGTGACCAAAATAAATGCAGTTCTTCCCTTCTGAAACTTTGGTCTAATTGGGAAGTGAGTTGTCAACTAAATAATAATGCAATAATTAGAAGTTAAAAATGTCTGATTAAAAGAAGGCCATAACCTATTCTGGGCTCCTGGAAGCCTCCTTGAAGAAGGGACATTTACCATGAGCCTGAGGAATGGTTGGTAGTTAGCCATGTGTGGAAAAGAAAGGCCTTCTAGCCAGTGAGAAGGTCTTGTGAAAAGATCCTAAGGCAAAGAAAGACTATGGCATTTTTTTTGAGGAAGAAAGGAAAGACCTGGGTAACTGGATCATAGTTGACAACAAGGAGAACAATAGCAGATGAGGAGGGAGACAGAGGCAGGGGTAAGTGATGGTTGAGTTAACGTAATAAACAGCACTCCAACCTCAGTTTGACCACTTTCAGACATGAGAACTGCCTGCAGGCAGCACATCCCAATAGAGTGACAATGAGAATTTAAATGTCCTTTATTATGTTGTGCCAAATTCAACTCCTTAAGCCTGACATATAATAAACTGTACCTATTTAAACTATACAACTTGATAAGTTTTGGAACATGTATATACCTGTGACACCATTACCATTGCAAGTTTATGAAAATGTTCATTGTCCCTGGAAATTTCCTTGTGTTCTTTGCAGTCCATTCCTCCCCACCACCCCCATCTCCAGACGGCTACTGATCCATCATGCCTCAAACAGTGCCTGGCACATAAAATAAATATTTGTTGACTCAAAGAAAAGTGAATTTGTTTGGAGAATTATCTCTTGGTTTGACACTTGGTTGACTGCTCTGTCTTTTCTAGGTATGCAGTGCCATTCAGAATCAGGATTTCACTGTGATCGAAGACTACTGCACTGGCCTCAAAGCCCTGCTTTATCTGAAAAGCATTGAAGAACTACAAGACTGGGATGGACAGAGTCCAGCTACTGTGAGTCACCAGAAAGGGAAACCAGTTCCACGTATAGCTGAACTCATGGACAAGGTATGTGCTTAAATCTCCTGTGTTATTCTTGAGAACTCAGCCTTGGTTTCTATTTCAGATCTTATTTACCATCTCACATTCTCACTAACAAAGGAAACACAGTGCCTCCTGGATGTGATTTCTTCAGTGGACTCTTTCTGAAGGAGACTTGATTACAGCCATATGATGGGTCTGTGAGTTACCTTTTTATAAACCAATACAACACAAGATTATATAAAAGGAAAAGACCGATGTTTGCAGTGTAAAGTGCCTCCAAATTCTTGCTTACTGTGGTGATGACTGGCATTCTTTCCAGTGGGAGTCTGGAGATTTCTTTATGCTTTCTGGAAATTATAACATTACCTTTCTATTTTCAAGACAATCAAATCACTGTAGTCTTGAATAATATAAGGAAGTTTTTAAAATTAAAATCTAATCAGTATCTTTTGTAACTGCTTCTGCTGTGTGGTTAAACCCGGTCTCAAACGGTTATGTCCCAGCTTTCTCACTAACTGCTATTTTCCAAGAAATATACACTACATTTACGTTTTCTATAATACAGTGATTTTAGCAACACTGCTAAAACAACATTCAGCATTTTGCCTTTGTATTTCCTTTGTATTATTCTAAATAGATAACCATTGTCAGAAGACATTTCTTGAGCCCTCAATGAGGGGAGGAAAAAATTATAATTCTTAGTCTTTTCAGCTTGTCACTACATCAATAATTAACTTTAAAAAAAAGAGAGGCAGTGTAAAAAGATTCTTTAAGGAAGCATTTAATAATTCAAATGAATCTTAACTTGAAGCAGGTCACATGAAAAAGAATGGAAAACAAAAGCCCTGGGTACTCTGCCTTGGATGACTGGGTTAGGGACTCAGAAAGAATAAGAGAAACATCATATAATTGACTTATATTTGGCTAGTTTTAGTAGAAAATATCACTGTCCCTCTCCTAATAGATAGCCAAAAAAAACCCTTCTTCAAGAGTAATGTGTATGGTTGCAAGTCCAGTAATGAAAAAAGAAAAGGAGGAAAGAAATAAAATCTTACAATGTGGGTTCCAGGAAAATGTCATGATGAATGACTCCATGAGTGGCAATCAAACAGAAAGACTGTGACATTAATATTTATAATATTGTAATTAGCAAGATAGTGCCTAAGCAGCATTATTAGTGTAACTAATCATATTATCATAAACTGACTCTGCAGTATTTAGACAGTGAGTGTTCTTGCCTTTATCAATGACTATCAATATCCTAAGGTTGTTTATAACTAAAAAAAATTCACAAATGACTTTACAATTATTCGATGTAACTATCTCAAGGAAATTGTCTCTGACATGATAGTTTATGACCATCTATAAAATCATTGTCTCAAATTTGGGTGGTTGCCATGTGAGCTGAAATGGAAGTAGCTGCATTGCACTGTCATGTTTTGTCTTTAAAGGATTTTCACACTCATTTCAAAACTTACATATTCAAATAAAAGGTGGGTAATGAAGAAGACAACTTGTGTCAATGACATAAATGGAAACTGATTTGGTAATAGTTTGAATCGAGATTCAGACTTTATTTTGTTAAGCTCAGCTTTCATCAAAATCTTAAGTGTAATTTTCAGCATTATCATTCGTTTAAAAAAAGGAAGATTTTTCTATGTGATTATATTAGTGATTCATTTCTCAACACTAACTTGAGGAATAAGCAGATGGTCTGGTAATAGATTTGTGCTTCTGGATTCTCCTGTGCAGGCTGACATGACTAAAACAATAGGTGATTATCCCTTTAGATTTATATCCCCAGTAGTGAATCAAAGTACTCTGGATCTAGGGTACAGGTGATTTCCTAATCATTCTTTCTTTTTTTTGTCCTATAACTTTTTTATTTTTCTTTTTATTATGTTTATATTTTTTTATTATACTTTAAGTTCTAGGGTACATGTGCATCATTCTCAGCAAACTAATCGTTCTTTCTTAATGTTGCTGCTGCTTTTGTGTGTGTGTGTGTTTGTATGTACGTGTGTGTGTGTGTGTATGTGTGTGTGTGTCTTTGCATATAACTCACATTGTCCTATCATTAGCCAAAGAATAGTATGCTGGTCCTCACAGTGTCCGCATACTATAGGGAGATGAGAGAAAATGTAGACCCTTTGTAGAAAGACACTCTAGAAGTATCTGGCTTCTTTACACAGGAAAATTTTGTTTGGAAAGTACAATGGCTACTCTGATATTCACTCATAGGTCAGGCTAGAATAAACCAGAACAGATATTTAGAAGAAACCCATTACAGTGCAGTGTTTGACAATGGAGAGAAAATGAGACTTGGGCTATGGAAACAAGGATTTGGCCAAGTATGTCATGTTATCTTTCAAGTAATTAGCATATTAATATACTTTCCTTATGGTTACCTTACTTATTAACTGATCAAACTGCCTAAGCAGCATTTCTTCAGGTGGCTGTTGAAGGGCAGGTAGTTGGGTGTTAGTACACTTACGGTGCAAGCCATTAAAATCTGTGCCTGCAAGAAGAGCAAATTCCTGAGAAGAACAGTCATCAGCTTTGGCACAACACAGAGCTGTTGATGTCAAACTCTTGGTGCTTAAAAACCATGCAGCATGCTTGTGAGAAATGTAGGTTCCCAGGCCCCACCAGCATTGATCCTGAGTCAGTGGGTAAGAGGTGTGTTGAGAATCTGCATTTTAACATCATAATTTTCATGGAGGGATCCAAAAATCTGCATTGCCAAAAGGGACGAAAAAGAGAATAGCAATAGAACAGTGAGAGATTGAGAAGTCAGCAATGAGCAGAACACAAGCTTCTCTTGATGGAGAAAGTAAACAATAAATAATTTTGAGCTGAAAAAGAAGTGAAATAAAAGATACAGGAGAGGAATGCCAGAGAAGCATCACACTAGGTTCCAAATGGCCAGAGGTTGGAAATACACAATGAAGAAACTGCATGTAGGACAGCAATTATTAGCAAATAGTAAGACTGCTGGATTTATGTGAAGCTTCCTTGTTAGCTAGACAACTTGGGCAAGTTACTTAATCTCTCTAAACCTTTTTATAAAACTGTACAATGAAAATAATTACAATACAGTTCCATAATCCCTCATTAACAATTCTGAAATCCAAAACATACTGAAACCAAATGGTTTTACATAATTCATTCAGCAGAAAACCTAGCCTGAACTGATGTGAGACTTGCTATAATCTTTATTCCTCTCAGAGAACATCAGATTAACGTGTTTGATTCCAGGTTGCTACCCCACACCTTGCTGGGGCTGGAGAGGGAATGTTTATTAAATTTAGGTGTATGTACCATTTTACATTTCTAAAATCCAGAAGATATTTCTAAATCCATACATCTGGCTCCAAAGGTTTTAACTATGGGCTTGTGAAGATTACCAAAATGAAAATATAATTGCAAATATAACTTCATCCAGAAATTCATCTATAGAGTTGGAGGCAATGTATATATTTTAGTGATTTTAGAAAAGAAAATATTACTATTTGGCACTTTTAATTATGGGAAATAAGAGTTATGTTGACATTCTTCGTTAAGAAACATGAAAGAAATTGGATAGTCCGATGTTTGAACAACAAATTTTGCAACTGGAAAAGCATGAAAGAAAATGTCTTCACTTTTTGGTGCTTGGGATGAGAACAGGACTCCTAAATACCAGTCATGGAAGAAAAACAGTAGAGGCCAAAAACTAATGATCACTTGGGATCTGCATGCATTTCCACATGCTATTCCCGACATCTGGAATGGCCTTCCAGTTCTCAAGCATCACTTTTTGAGCTATTCCCTGACCCTTGCTATAGAATTAATGTCTCCTTCCTTTTTGAACCTTAGCTGTAACCAGTATCACATCGCAGTTGTATTTTTGTAAGTCTGCTTCCTTTACTAGAAAATAACCTCACTTTTCTTATCCATCTTTGTATCTCAGTTCTCTAGACATGCACTGAACATGGTAGTGCCTTAATAAATGTTGACTGAAGAAGTGAACTAATGACTAAATGAATGTTGAAAGAAAAAAGCTTATTGGTAACATTAAGAATTAGTAATCGCTTGACTTACCAAGCCATTACTTTTTCCATTACATCAGAAAAGAAAAGAATGTGTAAAGAAATAACCTTTGAACTTAAAGTTCCTTTTTATGTGTGAATTGAGTTTGGTAAAAATAACATGGAAAAAGCCAGAATAGAAGGAGTGAGATAGACAGGTGAGCAACCTTTATGCCTTCTTGACTTGGCAAAATATGCCTAGATTATAAGCTTCTTGACAGCCTAGAACACAGACTATGTGCCAGTGCCTAATGCAATGTCTACCATGTAGGAGTAATGGCATGGTAGCTGAATTGAACATACTGATCAATCATTAATATATTTTTAGGATCTACCTTAAATGTCACTTCTTTTGTGAGTCTGTCTATGACCCTCTTCCTTGGCCTCCAAGAAAGTCAAATCACTCCTTTTCATTTTCTTACAGCCCATGGTTCCTATAACTAGTATTGCAAGTACTGCATTTTCTTTTAATTGTATATCTTCTTGTCCAGTGCTGCAGGTCATTACAAGCATTTTGAAGGAAAGATAATATCTTATTCATACTGGAGTTTGCAAGCACCTAGCACAATGCTACATGTTTATATAATTAAATTGCACGAATTATCTGTTGTGTCCTTATTTAGGAGGAAAAAAGAAAGCCAATGTATAATTAAAATTCCAGCTAGATCCTTTTAAGAACAGCAGCAGTCATTTTAGAAGAAAACAATAAACCTGCCAAATTACTGTACTTCCAGTAGGTTTTAAAAAATGATGAAATACATATTGGTGATATTAATAAATGAACATAATCTGTGCTCATTAAAAGGCTCTCATTAGGATAAAATCAGAAATGCTGTCATGGTGGTTGTACAGCAACTCTGAAAACAAGGATTTGTTTTGATAATAGAAACCAAAATTGTATCCATATGACCAGATACATCATTCTCAGTTATTGATAAAACAATTCTAAAATTCATATGCAACCAAAAAAGAGTCCAAATAGCCAAAGCAAATTTGACAAAAAGAACAAAGCTGGAGTCATCACATTACCTGACCTCAAATTATACAATTAGGCTGTGGTAATAAAAACAGCATGGTACTGGTACAAAAATAGACACATGGATCAATGGAACAGAATAAAGAACCCAAAAGAAAGCCACATATCTACAGTCAACTGACCTTTGACAAAGTTGACAAAAAGCATACACTAGGACAAGGACACCTTTTTCAATAAATAGTGCTGGGATGATTGGATTGCCATATGCATAAAAATTGAATTATACTTCTACCTCTAACCATATTTAAAAATCCCCTCAAAACCCATCAAAGACTTAAATGTAAGATCTGAAACTATAAAAGTACTAGAAAAAAATCTAAGGAAAACTCTTCTGGACATGAGTCTAGGCAAAAATAATTATGACAAAGACCTCAAAAGCAAATGCAACAAAACCAAAAATAGACAAATGGGACTTAAAATAAAAAGCCTCTGCACAGCAAATGAAATAATCGAGATAACAGAAGGCCTACAGAATAGGAGAAAATGTATTCAAACTACGTATCCAACAGGGACTGTCACCCAGAATTTACAAAGAACTCAAACAACTCAACAACAACAACAAACAAGTAACCCCTATTAAAAAGTACGCAAAGGACGTGAACAGACATTTTTCAAAAGAAGACAAACCCCATCAAGCATATAAAAAACTGTTCAACATCACTAATCATCAGAGAAATGTAAATTAAAACCACAGTGAGATATTATCTTATACCAGTCAGAATGGCTCTTACTAAAAAGTCAAAAAATAACAGATGTAGGTGAGGATGTGGGAAAAAAAGGGAATGCTTATACATTTTTGGTGGGAATGTAAATAGTTCAAACCCTGTGGAAAAGAGTATAGAGATTTCTCAGGGAACTGAAAATAAAACTACCATTCACCTCAGCAATCCTACTACTGGGTTTATATCCAAAGGAAAAGACATCATTACATCAAAAAGATACATTCATATGTTTATGGCAGCACTATTCACAATAGCAAAGATATGGAATAAAGCTAAATGTACTTTGACAGATAATAAAGAAAATGTAGAATACTATTCAGCCATAAAAAAGAATGAAATCATGTATTTTATAGCAACATCGATGGATCTGGAAGCCATTTTCTTTTTTATTTTTTTAATTTATTTTTATTTATTTATTTGAGACACAGTCTTGCTCTGTCACCCAGGCTGGAGTGCAGTGGCACGTTCTCGGCTCACTGCAACCCTGCCTCTCAGATTCAAGCGATTCTCATGCCTGACCCTCCCCAGTAGCTGGGATTACAGGCGTCTGCCACCACGCCCAGCTAATTTTTGTATTTTTAGTAGAGACAGCGTTCCTCCATGTTGGCCAGGCTGTTCTCGAACTCCTCACCTCAAGTGATCCACCCACCTCAGCCTCCCAGAGTTCTGGGCTTACAAGCATGAGCCACTGCGCCCTCTGGAGGCCATTATTTTAAGTGAAACAACTCAGAAAAAGTCAAATACTGCATGTTCCCACTTGTGAGTGGAAGTTAATTCATGTGTACACATGCACATAGAGTGTGGAATAATAGTCATTGGAGTCTCAAAACGGTGGGAGGGTAGAAGCAGGGTGTAGGATGAGGAATTGGATAGAAGCAGGATATGGGATGAGGAATTGCTTAACGGGTACAATGTAAATTACTCGTGCGATGGTTACACTAAAAGCTCAACCTCACCGCTATGCAATATATCCATGTAACAAAACTGCACTTGTACCCCTTAAATTTATACTAATAAAAAAACTGAAATAACACAATTTCATAAAACTATTGCTATTTGGTTGTGGTAATATTATATGTAGATGTCTAATTATCTATTTTTTTCCTTTCTGGCAAGTTATTCAACACAGAGAATAAAGCAGTGTCCAAAGAAACGTATAAATGTCAACAGCAAGACCCTTACCAAATGCATAATGACAGTTTCAAAAGAGGATACTATAATTTCCTATTTACAACTTTAAAAGTTTTGTATCTTCTATGCCACTTATTTTTCCTTATTGAAATATAAATTACTTGGAGGAAAAATACAGAGGTCTTAAATGAACCATTTGACAAGTTGTGACAAACACATATGTCCGTGAAATCCTCACCTCTGCCAAAGCATGCAACATTGCCAACACCTTAGAAGCTGCCTTGTGCACTTTTCCAGCCATTACATCTTCCTTTACCACCACCAGA
This sequence comes from Pan paniscus, assembly GCF_029289425.2. Taxonomy (NCBI): domain Eukaryota; kingdom Metazoa; phylum Chordata; class Mammalia; order Primates; family Hominidae; genus Pan; species Pan paniscus. The sequence goes on from NC_073249.2 coordinate 129,841,612, forward strand.
AGCAAACACCATCTAGCACCTGTCACCATAGATTAGTTTGTTCATGTTTTTTAGCATTCACATAAATGGAATTCTACAGAATATGTATTTTTGTGTGTGTTGCAACTTTCACTCACTGCAATATTACAGAGATTTTTTCATATTATTGTAGGTGTTAGTTCATTTTTGTTGGTAAATAATACTATATTTTATTAAAATACCACAATTTATTTACTCTAAATTATATTTAGGCTGTTTTCACTTTTTTGGTGTTATAAATATTTTTGCTATAAACATACTTGCATAACTCCTTTTGTGAACATGTTTTCATTTCTCTTGGCTAGTACATAGAAGTATAATTTCTCAGTCATAAGGTGGATGCATAAGTTTTACAAGAAACTTCCAAACAGAGTTCCAAAGCGGCTTTACTCTTTCACAGTCCTACCAGCTGTGGGTGGGTGTTTGGTTCTTCTATGTTCCAGCCACCTTTTGATATTCTCAGTCTTTTTAGTTTCAGCTATTCTAGTACATACGTGTTGATATCTCATTGTGATTTTAATTTTCTTCTCCCTAATAAGAAGATATTAACTCTTCTTTATGTTCTTATTGGCCTTCCATGTATCTTACTCTGTGAACTGTCTATTCAAATATTTTGTCCATTTTTTAATTCTTTAATTGATTTTTTGGAGTTCTTAATCATTCTAGTTATAAGTCCTTAGATCAGCAAAAGCATTTGACAAAATCCAACATCCAATCATAATAATGGCCTTCAGCAATTCATTAATAGAAGGAAACGTCTACAAAAATTCTATACCTAGTATCACACTTAATGTTGAAAGGATAAATTATTTTCTCTTAAGATCAAGAGCTGGGCAAGAATGTCCATTCTTTCTACTTCTATTCAATATTGTACTGGAAGTCCTAACCAGCACAATAAGGTCATAAAAATAAATAAATGATATTTAGATTGGAAAAAAATGGTCTTGCACTGTCTTTATTTGCAGATGGTAAGATTGTGTGCATAGAAAATCCTAAAGAACCTATAAATACACTATTAAAATAATAAGTGAATTTAACAAAGTTTCATAATACAAAAACAATATACAATAATAGTTCTGTTTCTACATGAACAATTGGAACAATGAACTGGAAATTAAAATTTTAAAATGTCATTTACAATGGCATGTAAAAACTATAAAATGCTTAGGAACAAATTAAAATATATGTAGTATCTGCACTGAAAGAATTGCTTTCACAGCCACGTGGATACATGCAGCCAACAAGCATATGAAAAAAACCTCAGTGTCAGTGATCATTAGAGAAATGCAAATAAAAGCACACTAAAATACCATCTCTCACCAATCAGAATGGCTATTAATAAAAACTCAAAAAATAATAGATGCTGGTGAGGTTGCAGAGAAAACAGAATGCTTATACACTGTCAATGGAAGTGCAAATTAGTTCAACCATTGTGGAAAGCAGTGTGTTGATTCCTCAAAGAGCCAAAAAAAGAACTGCTATTCTACCCAGCAATCCCATTGCCGAATATATACCCAAAGGAACATAAGTCATTCTACCATGAAGACACATGAACCCATATGTTTATTGCAGCACTATTCACAATAGCAAAGACATTAAATCAACCTAAATGGCCATCAGTGACAGATTGGATAAAGACGATGTGGTACATATACACTATGGAATACTATGCAGCCATAAAAAGGAATGAGATGTGTCTTTTATGGAAACGTGGATGGAGCTGGAGGCCATTATCTTTAGCAAACTAATGCAGGAACAGAAAACTAAACACTCCATTTTCTCACTCATAAGTGAGAGCTAAATAATGAGAATACATGGACACAAAATAGGGAACAACAAACACTGGGGCCTACTTGAGGATGGAAGGTGCAAGGAGGGAGAGGATCAGGAAAAAAATAACTACTGGGTACTAGGCTTAATACCTGAGTGACAAAATAACCTGTATAATGAACCCCCATGACACAAGTTTACCTTTATTACAAACCTGCATATGTACCCTTGCATCTAAAATAAAAGTTAAGAAGAACTGCTGAAGAAAAATTAAAGAAGACTTAAAATAATGGTAAGATATATTAGGATGTTATTTCTCCCTGGATTGATCTGTATATGCATCATAATCCCAATCAAACTCTCAACATGTGTTTTTTAGAAGTTGACAAGCTACGCTAAAATTTACACTGGAATTCAGACAAACTAGAATAGCCAAAACAATCTTGAAAAAGGAGAACAAAGTGGGAAGTACTATCTGCCTTCAAGATTTTCTATAAATCTACAGTAATCAAGCAAGTGTGTTTGGGTGTCAGGGTAGACAAATAGATCAATGGAATGGATAGAAAGTCCAGAAATAGACCCACACATATACACTCAATTGATTTTTGACAGAGGTGCAAAAGCAATCCAATGGAGAAAAGAAAGCCCTTTCAACAAATAGTACTGGAATTATTGGATACCTATATTAAAAAATGAACCTCATGTCTACCTCACACAGGACAAAAAAGTAATTTTAAATATATGATATAAAAAAGTAAACGGTAAGGTAAGACTATAAGATTTTCTTTTTAGAGTTTTAGATTCACAGCAAAATTGAACAGAAGGCATATACTGCTTCCCTTCAAACTGTACATTTTTAAAAGAAAACATTAAGTAAATATCTTTATAACCTTGGGGAAAGGAAAAATGTCTTGGACAGGATACCAAAAAAACACTAACCATACAAGAAAAAATAAGATGAATTATGCTTCATCGCAATTAACTTACACTCATCAAAAGATACAATTAAGAAAATGAAAACTCAAGTCACAGATTGGGAGAAAATATTCCTATACTTGTATCTCATGAAGAACTTGTGCCCAGAATAAATGCATATAATATTTTCAAAATGTAAACTGTAATAATTAGAAAATTTAATTTTATTGATGAGTATATAGAATCTTAAAATGGAAAGTCTATAATAAGGACCTGCTGGTAGGCTCTTGCAGCTTACTCCTGTCCATCTATGATAACATTTTTGGGGGACTTTTTTATACTGTAATGACCATTCTTGGAGCTAACCCAGAAAAGAGGAGAAGGGAAGGGAATGAAAGCCATTTTTCTTCAAGTTCATTGTATGGCCCTGTACTTCTTGTCCATGTTATCTTCTCCCATTACAGCTTTGTCCCCACAGTTATTCTCCCTGGGACTGCCAGACAGTTACATTATGTTGTTAGAAAAGTTCCAGATGATATTTGCATTTCTATCAGTTACTTGGGTAATGATTGATATAAAATATATTATTGAGGTCACTTTCTATGATTGTAGTCAGATCACATGAGGCTAAATATTTTTTATTGTTTTAGTTCATTTCATAGGGCATGAGGAAGGAAAATAAAAAACAAAACACCAGTCCATGAAAGTTCAAACGTTCAAAATTATCAGATCAGAATGTACTGCATAAATGTTATGAAGACTTAATCTACATCTGAATGTCGTCAGATGGTTTGAGTGATATCTTAAGTAGAATGCTGGAGTGTCAAGTATCCTGTAAAAATAAGACAGACACCTGTTTTATAAATGGTGATTATTCCTCCTTAGAAGCAAAAATTGTTAGATAAAATGTGTTAGCCCCATCTTGTTCTGAGCTTCTGATCATCTCATCAGTGTGTGATGATCCCACAAATAAGTCAATGTGCTGTAGTCAAAAGCTTACCACAGAAGAGAGAGTGCTTGAAACCCAGCAGGTCTGAGTTTAAATCCAGGCATGATGCCTTACTACTGGGTGAGCTTGGAACAGCTACATGGATCCCACAATCCTCCATTTATGTAAAGGCAAACTGAGATGATGATAGCTATTTTGCAGTACTTTGTAAAGATTAGAAATCATATATGTACACAGAAGTCTTCTGTGATAAAAAAGAGAAATCCTCTATCTAAAGTGTATAGCATGTAGTTGTAAGCAATCAATACATGGTGGTTGTTATTATAACTATTCGTAACATGGAAAGGCATAGATAGATAGGCAATTTGGGATAATACTGAATATGTGATATATCCATTTCCAAAATATATGGGTAATATTGGGGTAGATAGAAACATTTGAGCAATACTTTATGAGTTGATTTCTTCTCTGCTTTGTGCAGATTTTTCAGATGGTACTTACAAATTGTTTTTAGAAGTTACCTTAACCTATTGACACCATGATTTTACTAGCTTAGTTTTGTTTGATCTGGTCAAAAGCTACCATCTTTGTCTTTTGAAGCACCTCCTATCCCAAAAAGCTTCTAAATAATTGAGAAGTGTTCACTTTCCAGGTAAAATGGAGATAAATTAATTAACTTCAAGTTTGGGCAGTAAATTGTCATGAGTAGTCCATCATTCTTCCTAAAATAGGCAGAAGGGAGGTGTCTACTGCTGTTGCCAAACGTTAACATCTGAATTTAACGTGAACCATTAGGGGAGGGGTAAGAGTCCCTCAAGTTATGGGAAGAGGTAGTTTTGCATTGCTTATAACCAGAATAGTTTGTGAAGTCCTGTAAGCCTCCCCAACTTGGTTTCTCTCATCCCAGAGGTAAGTTGGTTCATTTTACAAGGCAACTCTAAACATTTCGTAGTACCTGCTGGGAGCCCTGTATAGAGGAAGCTCGTGATTCAAAGCCTAGCCCAGCAGAGGTGTGTGATCAATTGTCAGTGCCTGCATGGACATTGAGATATAGGATGAGATAGTACAGAACATGGATTTCCACTTCCATGTCTGAGTGTGGAGTACCAACAGGTCACCAATTCTAGGAATTTGGGCAGCAATGTGCTTTTTGAATCTGTAGCTGCTACAACTGCCTTATCACAATCCACCATTGCATGCCTGAAATAAAATGTAAACTATACTACATTTTCATTGTGTTGTCATTCTCCCATAAGTTCCTTTCTTTTGTCCATCGTGCTTATACGAATTATGATTCCCCATTTCTCCTTACTACATCAACTTGCCAAACACAAATGCAGTTACTTCTTTTGTCACATTCATGGGAGTGGTTAAGTATAATTCCTCATACTTCATCAAATATAACTAATCAGAATGCACCTTATTTAATTATATACTTAAAACTTGTATAAAAATGCTTTTCATATTCAACACAAGTTGTCCACATTAATTCTGATGTTGCTTTTAAACCATGAAAAAAAATGAGGATTGTTCTTGTTCTGGGTGGAGATTGAGGATTTAAAAAGAAATCATTACTATATCCATGTAAGTTAAAACTTGAATTCAAATTCTAGCCTTGAATTCATGCCCTACCTTTCCTTCTATGATCTCTACAATATCAGTGGACATTTATAGCAAACCAGTTAGCTTTGTTCCCAATCCTCATTTTATGGAGTAAAGAAAATACCTCTCTGCAATTTTGAGCTATGCCCCTGATACTCTTCCTGAGAAAAACATGTATTTGTTATATCTCCCGTTAAGCCCATCTGCTCACTTGAATAAAGGGAATATTAGTTTGAAGATACAATTTTCTGGTAATTATAGGAGACAAAGAAGTCATTTTGATAATGTAAAGAGTCAACAGAAATTATAATTATATTGAGCTTTATGCCAATTTGTCCTCATCTAAGATTTCAGGGGAAAAAATTGAAATGTCTGCTGTTTGGAATAATAAAAGGGGGATTTAATTTACCAAAAAAAAGTCAAACAAAACAAACCATAATTAAATTTATTTTTAGCTTCAAGATGATATGGATATTGAACAGCGTTACCAAAACCCTGGGAGCTTAGGAAGGATAGGTGAGGATATCTTCAGTTTCCCTGAATAATTGGCAGTCTCACACTTAACCAAATCAGTTTAGACATTCAGATGAAATATCCATCTCCTTTCCTTTTCTTCTTAGAAACCTGGTTACTCTGTTTGGTTACCCATATTGATCTAGTTAACCACCCAATTATCAAATATCCACTCTATTTTATGCTGTATAATCTTAAAAAGCAATGTTATTGGTAGCTCAAATCCATGCCCTATAATAGTTCTGTGCTTCATAGTCACAGGTGACCCCTCGAAATGTGTCTGAGAAGATGTGACTACAACATGCACAGAAAATGTGACTAATGCTGCACTGAGAAGCCTTTGATTTGCAGCTTCAGGCACTCTTTGTGAAGTGCCTTATAGACTGGAAGTGCCCTGAAGCCTTCACTCCCAGCCCCTTACACCATGCTGGCCAGTCTGCTGTGGATTGTTTCACTGTCAAGACCATGCCTTTTGAAGATTTGTTGCCATACATCTTTAAAGCATTTCGTTTGTCTTCCCTACTGATCAATTTTATACCATTTCATCTCAAACTATAGAGCCTTTTCTAGGTCCTGTGCTGGCTGTTAGTCTCTTCATTTGCTCAGCCCAGCCCAGCTGAGCTGAAGAATGTCACCCACCCATCATCAGGCTATCAATCTGGGCATCTTTCAAACCCTAAATGTTACCAAGTCTTTATTTCCACTTAATGTAGGTCCCAAGTGAAACCAACAAAAGCAAACACATAGCATTTGTGGTAATCCAGTCCTCCTAGGAAAATAAAATTATTCCTGTGCTACTGTATATAATCTTTATTGAGATATAGAGTAAGGCTGGAATGCCATCTGACTTTGCATGCTTTTGGCATTTGTGGTAGATATTGCTAGTGCTCGCTAATATTTTCTATTCTTTGTCCCCTCTGGTTTTATAAGAGGCAAACCTCCCTGCCCCTTGGATGTTCCATATGAGTGAGTGACTTACTTTAGTCAATGAAATGTGAGCAAAGTGTGGTGTATGACTCTTTTGGCTGGAAGCGTTTAAGCACTAGCACTCAATTCTCCCTACTCCCTTTCTCTGCCACGATGAACACTGAAGTCTCATGCTGAGCTGGTGGCAACATAAAATGGATGGCCTAGATGGTCAGATACCACGTATTAGCAAAGCTAGAGACAGAGCAGACTTTTTCTGAGTAAGAAAGGAACTTTTATTTTGTTAAGCCACTGAGAATTAAGGGTCTATTATTACCACAGTACAACCAGCCTATGAGGATTAATATAGAATTCCAGATAGCTTGTAACTGTTTCCAAAGGGGTAGCTGGCTCTTTAGCCCTGTGAAAAATTATGAAATGGAAAAGTTCATTTATATGGTTAGATTTTGTGCCCCCACCCAAATCTCATCTTGAATTGTAATCCCCATAATCCCCATGTGTCAAGGGTGGAACCTGGTGAGAGGTGACTGGATCATGGGGGCAGTTTCCTCCGTGCTGTCCTCATGAGAATGAGAGAGTTCTCACAAGATCTGATAGTTTTATAAGGGGCTCTTCCCTCTTCACTCATCTCTTGCCTGCCACCATGTAAGGTATGCCTTTGCTTCCCTCTCGCCCTTTGCCACGATTGTAAGTTTCCTGAGCCCTCCTCAGCAGTGCAGAATTGTGAGTCAACTAAACCTCTTTTGTAAATTACCCAGTCTCTGTTATGTCTTTATAGCAGTGTGAGAATGGACTAATGCACTCATTTTTTTGTGTTCTTCACTTCCTTTTCTGCACTCCTTCCCATCTGCAAGTAGCTAGTGCTGTAGTGCAGTTTCCCATTATATCACTCCACTAGTAGTCTGACCTCTCCTGTCAGAGTGCTCCAGGCTACCACACAGCCTTTCTTTCCATAACATACAGCTAAGATGTTTATTCCCCCATTGTGCCTATGCTGTGGTCTGAATGTTTGTGTCCCTTCAAAATTCATATGTTAAAATCTTAACTGCCAAGGTGATGCTATTAGGAGATGGGGCCTTTGGAAGGCAATAAAATTAGCGTCCTTATAAAAGGGACCCCAGAAAGATCCCTTGCCCCTTCCACCATGTGAAGATACAGTGAGAAGTTGCCATCTGTATGGAAGCAGGCCATCCCCAGATACCAAATCTCCCAGCGTCTCAATCTTGAACTTCCCAGCGTCCAGAATGGTGAGAAATAAATGTTTGTTGTTTATAAGCCAACAAGTTTATGGTATTTTATTATAGCAGCCTGAACAGACTAAGACAGCCTGACTTTAAATAAGTTAGGAGGATATCCAGCAATTGGCCTCATCCAACTGTGGAACCAAGAAGAGTGTGCACCTTACTCATGGTTTCTGTCTTGTAAGCTGTAAGCCTTGGACAATATACATACTTTCTCTTAGCCCCTATTTCCTGATCCAAAAAGTTAGGTTATATATATATCTCATAGGAATGTCAAAAAAAAAAGAGAAAGAAATAATGGTCTGAATTTCTTTATCCCTTCACAGTTCAGGTTCTAGAAAATGTCATCTCTACTCACTGCCCTTCATTTCTTACTTGCTTTTCTGTCTTCAGCTAGTCAAGGTTAGATTTCTACCCACTGGCAACCCCCAAAATCACTAAACATGCTCTCACTAAAGTTGAGTTATTTACTACTGATCACCCAATCCAGTAGATACTTCCCAGTCTTTATTTTGCAAAATCTGTGTGACATTCAACAACTGACTACTCCTTCATACTTGAAATGTATTCTTTGACTTTTAAACACATTTTTCTCATATTTCTCTATTACTTCTTTCAAGGAAACAACCGTTAGTACCTAGTATTTGCTGGTCATTATAGATACAAACATTAACAATAATATAATTGTGCCCTTAAAAGGATCACAGACTGTGTGGAAATTGAACGCTTAAACAGTTATTAATAATATAGTGTGATAATTGCAATTATAGAGATATACACAGACAACAGGGGAGGAGTTTCAGAATGTTTTCCTAGATAACCTGAAACAAAGTCTAGTAGGAGTGCGAAAAATACTCTAGGATAAGGCATAAAGCGTGGCAAAGGCCTGGAGATAAACAATATTTCTGTGTGTGAAGAGAAACTTCTTAGAGTTAATCTTTTAGGACACCCCCCCTACACAGACACACACACACACAAACACACACACACACACACACATTTTTTTGTCCCTTGAATACTGGTATTCCCTTGTTCCATCTCTGGCTCTCATATTGTTGTATGGTCATTTGACCCCTGAAGCCAATATTCCTCTCTTTATTGTTATCTTCCAAATCTGTACTCTCACCAAAGACCTCCCTGTGGACCCTACACATTCCTATATTCAGCTTTCTGGTGGACTTTGATACCCAACATCCCAGTTCAGTGCTTTTTCTGCAACCTCAGAATAAAACAACAGTGGTGATTATCCCTGACAATTATATAAGCACTTTATAATTTACAAAGCACTTTGGCATACATTATCTCACCAGCTGCTTCCTTAATGTAATAGCAGCAGTGGGCAAAAAACCGTGTCACTCCCGACAGCTCTTTTCTGACCTTGGTCTCCCAGCCCCACCTACTAAAAACATGAGAGCATCTGGATGAGAGCTGATTAGAGCCTAGAAGCTGACCTTGTGTGGGGACCAGGGGAGCATGACAGCAGTAGTAGCCACCTCCACACCTTCTCCATCTCCATAGGGGCAATAGAGCAAGCCAGAGGTTTCATGGCAGAATGCAGGAGGCTACACAGAGCAACAAGGCTTCTCATGGCCTGCCTAAGCAGAGGCTGACGATGGCAGGCATCAGCTTGTGGGAGGTTAAGCACTTATCCACTCTCCCCCCACTTTTCTGATTTCTCATTTCTTCCATGCATTAACTACCATTTTGAAAGTTTCAGTGGGTTAATTAAATTCTTCTAGTGTTGATGCTAAGAAAGCTGAAACATTTTCAACTGAGATTGACACTACTCAAGACACAGGCTTCACTGATGTTTGTTCAGTAACACTCCAATATGTCACAGGATTGCCAAGAGAACATCTGAGAGCTATAATGAGCTAAAAGTCAAGTACAGGGGAAAATGTGTTCCAGACTGCTGCAGATGTTCTCAAATCAAATCTTATTTCTGTGAAATGCCATATAGAATATTCAGCTGTTGAAAGATGCAACACGAAAGGACAGTTCAATTGATTTGCACTGTATTTAAAAATTTTATGTAGCCTAAATTATATGAAATGGTTTTTCCCACTTTTGAATCAATTAATAAGAGATGCACTTGATTCTAATGAGCTTCAAGGATGATTTTTTGGGCTAAGAGGTATGCATTAGGTGGTTTAGGTAGGAGCTAAGGCTTATAGAAGGTGGCAGTTGAATAAGGGAAATAACGTATAGTTGAGAAACAGACATTCTCTAGACCCACTCCCTTGCCTTTATTCTTCCTTTATCGCTTTGGCACCAAAATGGAGAAGACTTCTGTTGAATGAATTCACCAAGATTCTGATAAGTCTATCTGTGATACTATGTTGATAGTGAATCATTCTGCCCCTCCTGAGAAACCCAAAGGAAGCTTACAGGAGGAGATCAAGGAAATATTTTGGTAGATGCATCTGTTGTCATAATCAACTTATATTTCATCACACAGGTGACCTTGCACATCACCATAATTTTGGTAGTCTGTCCTTTGATTGGGAATAGTATTCTCTTACATAAAGGAAAGCACTGAACAAGAACTGACAACCTAGGTAAAAGAGAGAAGAATGCTTAGGTGAGATTAGAAAGTATAGTAGAACACTACAATGAGATATTACTTCACACCCCCTAGAATAGCTAATGTTCAAAATACTGAAAACATAAATGTTGGCAAAGATATTGAGCAGCTTGAAAATTCATACATTGCTAATGAGTATATAAAATGGTACAACTACTTTGGAAAACTCTCCAGCAATTTCTTGTAAGACCCAACAATTCTACTCCTAGGTATCTTTCCAGGAGAAATGAAAGCACATATCCATAAGGTTTTGAGGTAATTGAATCTCACAGACATGTAAGGAAAAGAAACCAGACACAAAAGAGCAGTTACCAAATGATTTCATTTATGTGGAGTTTAAAATGGGAGTAACAAATCCATATTATTTGAAATCAAGACAGAAATTTTCTCCAGTAATATTTTTATCCTATATCTCAACTGGGGTGGTAGTTTTGTGAATGTGTATATTTGTCTAAAGTGTAACTGTATACTTAAAATGTGTGTATATTATAAATACTACATATTATAAGTACATATTATAAATCCTACGTATTATAAATACATTGTTAATTTTTTTAAGAAATACAAACTCACTCTGAAAGAAACTATAGGTTAAACATTTGGTAATATTTCTACGACAAAATAAGATATATCATATAAGAAATACTAAAGACATTTTTTATGCCCAAATTACTTTTAATCAGGTAGCCTTTGGGAACTAAAAACCTTATGAAGTTAACCACTGGAAAAGAATAGCTGGTACCTAGATAAAAATCTTGGCTGGAAACCAGCTTAAAGAAAATGAATGGCTAGGGGCATAAACAAATGCATTTCACTCTGCCAACTTGCCAGCAGCTGGGTGTGGAGTTGGAAGACTTTCGGCCTTTCACATCAGGGAGGCTGGCTAGGACTTAGAAACGGAGAAGGGGCACATCTGCTCCTTGAGGAGTGGAGTAGGTAGTGGATGTGGTGTCACAACTCAAAGGAGAAGCTGCTTCTTAAAGATGGAAAATTTGATTAGATCTTTTGGTAGGCCTTCCATGTGCTTTGCTTTGTAGGATCAGCCAGTGCCTGCAGCCTCCGTTAACAAAAGCTGGCCTTGCCTGAGGCCAAAGCTTCCAGAACAGAACCTTAAATTGATTGCTGATAGGATATTACATGCAGGACTGGACTCTTTTGCCCTAACGTCCTACCTACCCTTATACAAACAAACCCAGTGGGAAATTTGTCTGGAAACTTTAAATCAAATACATTTCTAGTGTTTTAATATATGCATTGACATTTTGTCTTGTAATAGCATTATTGTTAATGGATAATAAAATTATAACATTTATAGAACTGAAGACAAAACACTTGAGGTTGAATTTCCATTCACTCTGGGTACACTTTGTGCATTTGGTAGGGCATTAGCATTGCAAATTGGAAAAGAGTCAAAACTATACTTTCATTCTGCTATTTTTGCATTGAGGATTTCTGCCTTTGTACTTCCTATTATCTAGGATGCCTCTCCTAGAAAATTGTGGCTGGAAACAAGTATCGCACATCTTTTCTGAACTCACATAATTCTGACAGATTTTGATTTTTGGTACTAATTATAATTTCTTTTACATATCCCTGCCTCAGAAACTTTAGTGTTTGGATTTTAATCATTTAAATAAACATCTATGCATTCAACATATATTGAGTATTCCATGCCAGGCACTGCAGTAGATAATTGAGATTGAGTGATGAATAAGATAAACTCTTTATCATTTATGATCAATTGTAAAAAAAAATAGTAATAAACTCTAAATACTTCACATAATTGTATATACCTTTTGTGTGTGTATATATATGCATGTATATATATACACACATTATGTGTGTGTATATATACTCATTTTACACATATCTGTACATATATGTACATATATACACATATCTGTACATATATACACACATATATACATATATACACATGTGTATATATACATATATACACATATGTATATATACATATATACATATATGTATATATACATATACACATATGTGCATATGTACATATATGCACATATGTGCATATATACATATATACATATATGTACATATATACACATACACACATATATGTACATATATACACATATATGTACATATATACACATATACGTACATATATACACATATACGTACATATATGTACATATATACACATATATGTACATATATATATACACACACTCATTTTACAAAGGTGAAAACTGAGGTTAAAGAGGTTTAGCTATTTATTAGTGGAAGCCGGATGCAAACCCAATTCTGTTTATTGCAAACACTGTGCCCGTAACCATTCAATTACCACTCCTCAACATAACTGCTATTATGCTATCGGAGTTGTGGAATTAGAAGGAAACAAGTGTCCATCTCAACCTAGGGCATCAGGAGCAGTTGGGAGGCAACAGATGAACTGAGTCTTGAGGGATGAAAACACTGTAAGGTTTATGTAAATGTCCTCATTAATTCCATTCTATAGGCAATGGCTGGCTCTGGCTAAATGATCATTTGTGAAAATTGCTACATTTTTATTTATAGTAGAGAAAGAGTTACAAATCTGTTGGATAATTAATTCCTTCTCCCGATAGGGCACAGGCTTCATTCTTAGTTTGTGCTTTTGGGTGTCGTTGTCATTTAGCATAAATCCTATCAAATCTTTGTGAGTTTTGCTTTTACATTTCCTTCATCTGTGACGAGAAGATTCTATTAGCAACCCTGGCACCTTCCATTAAAGTCTACAGCTTCCAACTGCCAGGAAGGGATAATGAAGTGATAAATTTAATTTGATACCAAAATATGGAAGGCAGAGATATCTAAGTGAATTTATAGCATTAGCTATGTCTTTCTTCTTAGCATTAACAAAAGTTTTATGGCAGGTTATCAAAATCAGTGCAATAAAAACAAATTCATATGAATTCCCATACACAGAAATCAGATCTATACTTTGTATCAAATCATGTCTTTCCCTCCTCTTAGCATTTTTGGGCTCGTCAGAACCTAATATGAGTTTTAAGTATTTTATTACTTGAAGGATGACAAAAAATACTGTTGATCAGCTTATGAAGCATTTTTTACTCATTAATGTATGTGTCCTGGAGTTTATAAAATCGAAATCTCCTTCTCCCCACTGGCTAGAGACCAGAGAGCCTACGAAGAAAGATAACACCATCACCGATGCCTACAGTTGTGACAATGAGGGCGGTTCAAATTCTGTGGGATGGAAAACCCACTTTCACCTGGATTTCTTAACTGTTTGTATCATGGTCGTAAACACAAAAATTCTTTTTGCTCATTTGCGTGCTTATACTTTGTCTAAATACTAACATTTCCACATCAAGATCCCTTTGTTTTAGTGAGCTTTATCTTACACCTTCATCTTTGTCTTTCCATATGTTAGCATTACAATTAATATTGCTATTCTAGTTGCAGATGATGCCTGTAAACTGCACCCATGAAATGCACAGCCAGGCTAAGTTCTGCTTTTTCCATGCAATGATGTATGTGTTCATCCTATAAAACAGACAAAACTGTTAGAATCAGTTTATGAGTACAAGGTTATTTGCCCAAGGAAAAGTAGAATTGATAATCATGATAATGACAATACAAATTAAAAACCTTCAATGGTTGTTATTTAACATTTTGAGGGCTTTTTGTGTTATCTACTTTAATCTTACAATGATTTATGTAAGGTATGAATTATTATTCTCTATCCTGTTGAGAAAAGGAAGGCTTGGAGGGATTAGGAAGTTGTCCTAGGTCCCATGCTGGAAAGAGCAGAGGCAGCATTCTGGTCCTGGTCTGTGTGCTCACAAAACCTCCGCACTTGCCTACTACATTCTACCACCTCTACTTGTTATCCTGTCGAGAGAGAATCATTGTTTTTAATGCTTGGGATTTGATTCTGAGTTGGCAGAGAGAAGATTAAGATTTTGCTAATCTGTGGGCAAGATTGTTGAACGTTTTACCTCTTTGCCAGTGACCTGTGGCAGTCAGTTGTAGTAGAAATAATACAATACTTACTCACCTGTATTCAGTGAACTTAGGATAAATTATTGCTTTTGCAGGCATGCCACCTTCTTTCCTCAACCTTTCATCATTGGCATCAAGCCACATTGCCATCGTGGGCTGATCCTTACCATGGACCTTCTGTTTATTGGCAAAGATCACAGGTCCAACTCTTCCTCCTTCTATTCTGCCCAAGTATGTTATATTACTTGACTTTTAGCTTTTCTACAACATATCCAAGTTGGGTTATGACTTCATGTATTTATTTACATGCATATATTTTCCCTACCAATGCCTTAATTAAACTAGTTTTTCTAGTCTGTTGATGATGTCTTTGAAAGTATTTAAGATAGGCCGTGCACGGTGGCTCATGCCTGTAATCCCAGCACTCTGGGAGGCCAAGGTTTGTGGATCATGAGGTCAGGAGCTCGAACCAGCCTGACCAACATGGTGAAACCCCATCTCTACTAAAAATACAAAAATTAACTGGGTGTGGTGGCGCGAGCCTGTAATCCCAGCTACTCAGGAGGCTGAGGCAGGAGAATAGCTTGAACCCGGGAGGCGGAGGTTGCAGTGAGCCAAGATCACGCCACTGCACTCCAGCCTGGGTGACAGAGCGGGACTCTATCTCAAAAAAAAAAAAAAAAAAAGAAAGAAAGAAATGGAAAGAAGAAAGTATTTAAGATAGAGAGAGCCAGAGAATAATGAAGAAGAGAAGACCTTCAGGGAATGGGGAGAAACCTGATCCTGAGGTCTGCATAGATCCCTGCGAATTGCCTTGTTCTCCCCAGCTTTGGGCCTTCCCTTCATCAGCTGCATTGCCTATGTAGATGTGTATGGTTGCCTGGCTGCATGCCCAGCAAACTGTTGATGTGAACATTGCCTTCTGTGTCTCTTCAGTCATGTCAATTTCATATAAAATCAGCTATCTAGGCAGTAACTGAGTACTCGAATGGGCTTCAGATTCCCCTGTGGTAAGCAACCTTCAATTGGCTTATAATTCTTATTACTGTCCAGGGTACCAGGCAATGACTGATTTACACTTAATAGCAAGGAAAACCCTAGATATATCTGCCAAGGACCTTAGAGTGTCCTCATCACAACTGCAGGTGAAGTTTCCATTCATACAGTCCTTACTCAAGCATTGTAATGTATGCAGTTCTGCAAAGGACCAAGAGAAAACTTATGAGGGGCATCTGAAAGTATTCTAGATCTGTATGTGGGTTCTTTCCCCTGCCTTTGTGATGCTAATATATTTTCTGTATGTATGCCTGCATATTTCTCCCTGGAAGTTCCCTAGAGGATACCTAGCCTCATACTCTTGCACCAAAGAAGAATTCCCAGAATAATGATCTAAATATGTATCTACTCCTTAGTTATTTATTGAGTGTCACAAGGTATAAATACCATGGTTGGGGTGAAGTGAGATGAGGCAGTAGAAGGGATGCAGGTGGAGATGGAGAGCTCCAAGGATGTTTCTGAGTGATTCCAGTGTCATGGGCATAGAATGTCAACAATCCAAGGCAGAGCATAAGTGTGCATACAGCAAGAGTTACACTACCAGTCATCAACAGGGAGGATTTTTGAAGTTTTCATTTATTATGCTAAATATGTATAGAATGCAGATTAAAACAACATGGCTAGTTCAGTAGTGACTAAATGTGACAGGTTGCTAGTAGAGTCTATTAAAAGAGGAAAGTGTGGAAGTATTTTTGTGGTGAGCCGAGATCGCACCATTGCACTCCACCCTGGGCAACAAGAGCAAAACTCCATAACAAATAAAATAAAATAAAATAAAAATTAACCCAATATATCAAAAAAATCTAATCAATTATCATAGGCATCTGTAAGCACATCTTCATACTAAGGGCATTTTCTCTCAAGTATTTCGCCTTGGAAAAAAATGCTCCTTCTAAGACAAAATGTAAAGAGAATGCCAATTTGTAAACATTTGGAGTTGGAAAGAAAAGAATACATTATGGATTACTGATATCATCGGTAAATATTGACTTTTTAGAACACTCTGAAGAAAATGGTAATGATTAGACCATTCCATAGAGAAGTAAATGTAAAACTGTAAAATGTTTATAGGTAACACAAAGTAGGTAGAACTATTAATATTTCACCAAGAAGAATCATCAGTTTGATTATTCTTCTTGAGCAAAACAGAATCACTGCTGGGTATAGTGGCTCAGACCTGTAATCCCAACACTTTGAGAGGCTGAGGTGGGTGGATCACTTGAGGTCAGGAGTTCGAGACTAGCCTGGCCAGCATGGTGAAACCCCATCTCTACAAAAAAATACAAAAATTAACTGGGCATGGTGGTGGGTGCCTGTAATCCCAGCTACCCAAGAGACTGAGGCAGGAGAATTGCTTGAACCTGTGAGGTGGAGGTTGCAGTGAGCTGCGATCATGCCAATGCACTGCAGCCTGGGTGACAGAGTGAGACTCTGTCTCAAAAAAAAAAAAAAAATTACTAAGTGGGAATTGAAGCCCTATCTCTATATGAGCAAGCGTAGTAAGGTGTAGTGCCTAATCACGTTAAATTCATTTTTATCAAAGTGTGAAAATGTGAATTCTGAAAATTTCTGAATATTAAAGTTCAATTTGGTTATCTAGAATATATCTAAACTCATTGGTTAAAAAAATCTAAATAAGGAAAAGTAAGCAGTGTTCCTCTGGAAGCAAGACTTGTCTAAAGCAATGTATGCGAATAGGGATAGGGAGAATGAAAATTCAGTGAGAATAACTCGTACCAAATGAACATACTGTCCTCTTTTAATATGTTTCCAGGCAATGGATAACAATTTTCACCCAACTCTTACTAAATATTAATACCTTGCAGTGGCCTTTACTTCAGTTACCTCATTTAACCCTCAGAGCAATCTGTGAAGTAGGTCTTCCTGATACCTGTGCTTTAACTGATGATAAAACAAGTGGCTCAGCTGAGATTTGAACCCAGACAACAGGAAATGAAAGCCCAAATTCCAAACCATTCTACATCCCTCAATAGAGTGAAGAGCTGCTGCCAGCAAGGCATATCTTGCTTTCTGGAAGGCATTTGACAGCTGAGTATGATAGCCTGTTACACACTGTGGAGAAGATTGTTACTTGGATCACAGAGCTAGAAAGCCTCATAATATTCTGATTTCCCTAAGAAAAGCTTAACTTGTTTGGAGAATATCACGCTTAAAAAAAGATTTTATGTTCTTAGAGTTCCTCAGATTTATAATTAGAATCTGTGAATATATGACTGGAATAAAAACTTTAGGTTTATCATCCACTATAGAAATCCGTCATCCAAACTAGAAAACATTACTCCATCAGGATATGTTATTTTATTAAAAATAATGTACTTATGACTATTAAATGAGAGTAGTTGACCTCTGAAAGAAAGGTCTAGAAGTTTTCCCAAGATTGGTAATAAAGAGCTACAAACTTGTGAATTTTAGAAATAACTACTTTAAAATGCAGGCTCTTTACTCTTTCTAGGCTATAATATACCTTTATGCTATCAGACAAAAAGCCCTACTTTACTAAGTGAATTATTAATATAAACACATTTCAAGAAATTGTTTAACCTACTTAAGATAATTAACAGCTTTCAAGTACACTATCAAAATTCACATGAAAATCAACAATGAATATGCTTTTTTAAATGAATGTTTGTTAGCAATTCTTCCCATTGGATGTACCTGAAAAAATGCATTTCTTTCCCAATAATCTGTAATTCAGTCTTTTCACCAATTCAAAAGGACTCTTCACACAATTCATCCACATTAGTGCATTTTTGCTGTAGACTTTTGTAGAATACAGAAAGCATCCTACTCCCTGTGGATATAATTTGATCTCAGTTATATAGTCATTTTCTCATTCTATCTGCCTCTACCAGGAATTCTTCATTAGTTGCTTACTGATCTTACTCTAGAGACTCAAAGTAATTATGTCCAAGAATTGTACAGTGTCAAGAAGTGGTAACTTTCAGGAAAAGGAGTGATATGTGCTTTAATTTTTAAATCTAATGCCAGCACACTAAATAAAATCGAGAGAGTATATGAATATGAGGTAGCTATTCCGTGGAAGTATATATTGTGCTCTTCCTATGTCCAAAATAATTTTAAACTACACTAAAACTTTTGAAAAATATACACTTTTAATGGGATATCTTCTGAAAGGCTTTGAAAGAACAAGATTTCCCACCAGGAAAACTGAAATATAAATCTATTCATGAAGAATCTCTTCTAAAGCAGAATCTCATATTTTTTATAAATCTAAACTTTGGCTATAAAAAAATTCCTATTTCTGAATTTAGCATTAATATACTCTCTGAAGTCATTAACAACATTAGTGGTAATACAAACTATTGAAAATAAAATAAAAATATTTTCCAAAATGCTCAAATAATATGGTACTTTGATAATATTCCTGTATCTGCATTAAATTCTGCTTTTTTAAACTTTGAAATATAAGTATAGGGCCATCTGGCAAGCTTGGCAATTCTTGCTTATGTCTGGAGAACTCATAACATAAAATATAATTTCTGGCACATAAAAGCATTTATACCTCTGAATTAAGAGAAGGGGAACTTTGGAAGGAGCAGGTAGCTGTGTCGGTCAGCTGCCAAGGGCTGAAGGGAAGGTAAAGATAAACCATTAGTTGTCTTAAGGAAATCTTAAAAGAAAAGTTAATTTTTCCCATTTGTATGACACCTAAGCTTTACTGTACAATGTTACTTTTTTTCATGTTAATGTTTTTAAAACTTTTATTTTAGTACATGTGCAGGTTTGTCATATAGGTAAACTCATGTCATGGGGGCCCCTTTCACAGATTATTTTGTCACACAGGTACTAGTCCTAGTACCCAATAGTTATTTTTTCTGATTATCTGTTTTCTCCCACCCCTCACCCTCAGTAGGCCCCAGTGTGTCTGTTCCCTTCTTTGTGTTCTTGTGTTCTCATTCTTTAGCTCCCATTTATGAGTGAGAACATGCAGTGTTTAGTTTTCTGTCCGTGCATTAGTTTTCTAAAGATAATGGCCTCCAGCTCCAACCATGTTCCTGCACAGGACATGATCTCATTCTTTGTTATGGCTACATAGTATTCCATGGTGTATATGTACCATATTTTCTTTATCTAATCTGCCATTGATGGGCATTTAGGTTGATTTCATGACTTTGCTATTGTAAATAGAGTTGTAATGAACATACTTTATGTGGACACGTATCTTTATGGTAGGTAGAATAATTTATATTCTTTTGGGTATAAACCCAGTAATGGGATTGCTGGGTTGAATGGTATTTCTTTTTTAAGCCCTTTGAAGAATTTCCACATTGCTTTCCACAATGGTTAAACTAATTGACACTCACACCAACAGTGTATAAGTGTTCTCTTTTCTCTGCAACTTGGCCAGTGTCTGTTATTTTTTTTTAACTTTTTAATAGTAGTCATTCTGACTGATATGAGATGGTTTCTCAATGTGGTTTTGATTTGCATTTATCTAATGATCAGAAATATTGAGCTTTGTTTTCATATACTTGTTGGCCACATGTGTGTCTTCTTTTGTGAAGTGTTTGTTCATGTATTTTGCCCACTTATTAAGGGGTTGTTACTTCTTTCTTGTAATTTGTTTAAGTTCCTTATTGATTCTGGATATTAGATCTTTGTTCGATACATAGTTTGCAAATATTTTCTCCCATTCTGTAGGTTTTCTGTTTACTCTGTTGACATTCTCTTTTTCTGTGCAGAAGCTCTTAAGTTTAATTAGTTCCCATTTGTCAGTTCTTGCTTTTGTTGCAATTGCTTTTGGAAGCTTCGTCATGAAATCTTTGCCCATTCCTGTATCTAGAATGGTGTTGTCTAGGTTGTCGTCCAGCGTTTTTATAGAGTTTTACATTTAAGTCTTTAATCCATCTTAAGTTGATTTTTGTATATGGTAAGGAAGGGGTCCAATTTTAATCTTCTGCATATGGCTAGCCATTTATCTCAGCATCATTTATCGAACAGGGAGTCTTTTCCCATTGATTGTTTTTGTCAGCTTTGTTGATGATTAGATGGTTGTAGGTGTGCAGCCTTATTTCTGGGCTTATATTCCATTTTATTGGTCTGTGTGTCTGTTTTTGTACCAGTACCATGATGTTTTGGTTACTGTAGCCCCTGTAGTATAGTTTAGAGTCAGGTAACTTGATGCTTCCAGCTTTGTTCTTTTTGCTTAGGATTGCCTTGGCTAATTGGGCTCTTTTTCAGTTCCATATGAACTTTGAAATAGTTTTCTCTAGTTCTGTGAAGAATATCATTGATAATTTAATAGGAATAGCATTGAATCTGTACATTGTGGCTGGGCGCAGTGGCTCACGCCTGTAATCCCAGCACTTTGGGAGGCCTAGGCAGGTGGATCACGAGGTCAGCAGATCAAGACCATCCTGGCTAACACGGTGAAACCGTGTCTCTACTAAAAATACAAAAAAAAAAAGAATCTGTACGTTGTTTTGGGCACTTGGTCATTTTAATAACATTGATTCCTCCTGTCCGTGAGCATGGAATGTTTTCCCGTTTGTTTGTGTCATCTCTGATTTATTTGAGCAGTGTTTTATAATCCTCATTGTAGAGATCTTTCACCTCCATGGTTAGCTATTCCTAGGTATTTTATTCTTTTTTGTGACAATTGTGAATGGGATTGCCTTCCTGATATGGCTCTTGGCTTGGCTGTTGTTGGTGTGTAGGAATGCTTGTGATTTTTGTGCATTAATTTTGTATTCCAAAACTTTGCAGAAGATGTTTATCAGCTGAAGGAACTTTCAGGGCAAGACTATGAGGTTTCTAGATATAGAATCATGTCATCTGCAAACAGTGATAGTTTCACTTCCTCTCTTCCTATCTGGGTGCCCTGTATTTCTTTCTCTTGCCTAATTGCTCTGGCCGGGTATTCCAGTACCATGTTGAATAGGAGTGGTGAGAGGGGGCATCCTTGACTTGT
Source organism: Pan paniscus (assembly GCF_029289425.2). Taxonomy (NCBI): domain Eukaryota; kingdom Metazoa; phylum Chordata; class Mammalia; order Primates; family Hominidae; genus Pan; species Pan paniscus. The sequence continues at coordinate 129,863,121 of NC_073249.2, forward strand.
GCTGGTTTTCAAGGGGAATGCTGTCAGCTTTTGCCCTTTCAGTATGATATTGGCTGTGGGTTTGTCATATATGGATCTTATTATTTTGAGCTGTGTTCCTTCAACACCTAGTTTATTGAGAGTTTTAAACATAAAGGGAAGTAGAATTTTATCAAAGACCTTTTCTGCATCTATTGAGAAAATCGTGGTTTTTATCTTTAGTTCTGTTTATGTGATGAATCACATTTATTGATTTACATATGTTGAACCAACCTTGCACCCCAGGGATAAAGCCTACTTGGTCATGGTGAATTAACTTCTTGATGCACTTCTGAATTTGGTTTGCCAGTATTCTGTTGAAGAATTTAGCATCAGTGTTCATCAAGGATATTGGCCTGAAGTTTTCTTTATCTTTTACTACACAACTTTTCAACTTGCCATTTTTCCTTAATGACTGAACTCTATGAACCAAAAATAAGTGAATACCAGAAAGTTCTCTCTCAATCTTGTTTCTAAAAGAGGGTGCTGTGGTTTGAATGACCACATCCCCTGTAAAATTGATGTCAAAACTTAATCCCCAGAGCATCAGTAGTAAGAGATGTGGTCTTTGGAAGGTAATTAAGTCATGAGGGCTCCAACCTCATGAATGAGATTAGCACCCTTATGAAAGGGCTTGAGGGTGAAGGGAACAGTTTCTTGCCCTTCTGACCCTTCCACAAAGCGAGGACAGAGCATTCATTTCTCTGGAGGATGCAGCAACAAGGCGCTATCTAGAAAGCAGAAACCAAACTCCCAACACCAAACCTGCCAGCACCTTGATCTTGGACTTCACAGCCTCCAGAACTGAGACAAAAACATTCTGTTGTTTAGAAATTACCCAGTCTGTACCATTTTTTATAGCAGCACAAATGGACTAAGACAGAGGATCATCCTATTAGTTTCTGATATTGTTCACAGGAAACTATGTGTTGATTTGGGTAGTAGATTGTTTTCTTTCCATTTGGAAAAGCACCTCAACTACATATAGTTTAAACTTCGTGTTGAAAAGTGTCTGTTCATGTCCTTCACCCACTTTTTGATGGGGTTGTTTGTTTTTTTTCTTGTAAATTTGTTGGAGTTCATTGTAGGTTCTGGATATTAGCCCTTTGTCAGATGAGTAGGTTGCGAAAATTTTCTCCCATTTTGTAGGTTGCCTGTTCACTCTGATGGTAGTTTCTTTTGCTGTGCAGAAGCCCTTTAGTTTAATTAGATCCCATTTGTCAATTTTGGCTTTTGTTGCCATTGCTTTTGGTGTTTTAGACATGAAGTCCTTGCCCATGCCTATGTCCTGAATGGTAATGCCTAGGTTTTCTTCTAGGGTTTTTATGGTTTTCGGTCTAACGTTTAAGTCTTTAATCCATCTTGAATTAATTTTTGTATAAGGTGTAAGGAAGAGATCCAGTTTCAGCTTTCTACATATGGCTAGCCAGTTTTCCCAGCACCATTTATTAAATAGGGAATCCTTTCCCCATTGCTTGTTTTTCTCAGGTTTGTCAAAGATCACATAGTTGTAGATATGCGGCGTTATTTCTGAGGGCTCTGTTCTGTTCCATTGATCTATATCTCTGTTTTGGTACCAGTACCGTGCTGTTTTGGTTACTGTAGCCTTGTAGTATAGTTTGAAGTCAGGTAATGTGATGCCTCCAGCTTTGTTCTTTTGCCTTAGGATTGACTTGGTGATGCGGGCTCTTTTTTGGTTCCATATGAACTTTAAAGTAGTTTTTTCCAATTCTGTGAAGAAAGTCATTGGTAGCTTCATGGGGATGGCATTGAATCTATAAATTACCTTGGGCAGTATGGCCATTTTCATGATACTGATTCTTCCTACCCATGAGCATGGAATGTTCTTCCATCTCTTTGTATCCTCTTTTATTTCATTGAGCAGTGGTTTGTAGTTCTCCTTGAAGAGGTCCTTCACGTCCCTTGTAAGTTGGATTCCTAGGTATTTTATTCTCTTTGAAGCAATTGTGAATGGGAGTTCACTCATGATTTGGCTCTCTGTTTGTCTGTTATTGGTGTACAAGAATGCATCAGAGAAATGCAAATCAAAACCACAATGAGATACCATCCCACACCAGTTAGAATGGCAATCATTAAAAAGTCAGGAAACAACAGGTGCTGGAGAGGATGTGGACAAATAGGAACACTTTTACACTGTTGGTGGGACTGTAAACTAGTTCAACCATTGTGGAAGTCAGTGTGGCGATTCCTCAGGTATCTAGAACTAGAAATACCATTTGACCCAGCCATCCCATTACTGGGTATATACCCAAAGGACTATAAATCATGCTGCTATAAAGACACATGCACATGTATGTTTATTGCGGCTCTATTCACAATAGCAAAGACTTGGAACCAACCCAAATGTCCAACAATGATAGACCGGATTAAAAAAATGTGGCACATATACACCATGGAATACTATGCAGCCATAAAAAATGATGAGTTCATGTCCTTTGTAGGGACATGGATGAAATTGGAAATCATCATTCTCAGTAAACTATTGCAAGGACAAAAAACCAAACACCCCATGTTCTCACTCATAGGTGGGAATTGAACAATGAGAACACATGGACACAGGAAGGGGAACATCACACTCTGGGGACTGTTGTGGGGTGGGGGGAGGGGGGAGGGATAGCATTAGGAGATATACCTAATGCTAAATGACGAGTTAATGGGTGCAGCACACCAGCATGGCACATGTATACATATGTAACTAACCTGTACATTGTGCACATGTGCCCTAAAACTTAAAGTATAATAATAATAAAATTAAATTAAATTTTAAAAAAAACTTGATGTTGAATTAAAAGTGAAGTAGGATAATGTCTCTGTATATTCCAAGTATATTTATGGCTGTTTGTTGATTGGCTTAGAAATACCCACAGCTCCGTTACGATTGCTGATGCTTTTAGACGGTGAGAACTCTTTATAAAGGGTCCTAATGTATTAGAACATTGATATTGTTGTTTTACTTGTATCAGTATGGTAGAATGATGGGTTGCATTGCCCAACAGAGTTTCCAGGCTGTTTTCTGTGACAGAGCTTTTAACATTAAAAATGAAAACATTCAACAATAGTGTTATATATAGTCAGGCTGTTTGAGACATTCCCTGTAACTGTGTAAGACGCTTTATTTAAGGGAAAAATCCTTGAAGAAATTAATTGATATGAGCCAGAAGTTGTTCGGCCGATTTAATCGCTAATCTGCTGTTGTTTCTAAATTGAATGAGATCCAGAAGGAAGTCTGCCTGCTTCCAAATCAGCCAATTCAAGATATGTGTGCAGGATGGAGTTAGACCACTGTATGCTAAAACGCCGGCTCAAAATTAAGCAGGCTTTGCTATGGTTGGGGATGAGGGAGTGATTAGCCAAGTTTTAAACATGCTAATTCACTTTTCAGGGCATTTTGCCAAGTTAACTAAGGCTATCCTGAAACTACTTGAAAAATTAACTCCAGAATAAATAGTGACCAGGCCTGAATTTCTGTTTTCAAAATTTGTTAAGAACTGAACTTTGAAAAATAAATCAGTAAGTAAAGTAAGGCTTTTATTCAGATATCACATTATGGAATCCCAGTCATAGTACAGTCTCTTGTGGATGAAGTAAACAATTTAGGTTGTACACTTTCTGCTTCCCACTGACTAGTTCTATGTGTAAGGCTGTCCTGTTCTCTTTGAAATTCAATCTATGTGACAATAAGAAAAATTTTAAGTACAAATGAAATTGTAATTGATTTTAAACCCTGGGAACTAGAGGGGGGCTAATAGCAGAGGGTAAATCTCTTACAATCCTTCTATTCAAAGAGTTGCTTATCTCTCATCATCAAACACCACCTTACTTGGCCTTCAAAATTCTGCTGGTCTCTCTAATCTCACATTTTTCAGATAGTATATTAACGAGTTGTTCATTTTCAATTTTCTTATCAGTACTACAGAAAAGATACAGTGTTAGTTTAGTTAAGGATGTATAACCAACATTCTATTATGGAGAGCTTAGGGAAAATATTCCATCTTGCATTTCAAGTGTAGCTTCCCATTCTACTGAAATATTCTGAAAGGATAAGAAAGAAAAGTTGTCTTTGTTGTTGTTTTTCTTTTTCACCTATTTTTATAAAATAATTTTCTGCTTTAATTTCATGTCCTTTAAATAAGAATTGTTCTAAAATTATCTTGGAAGGCCCAGCACAACACTATATAGAAATTGTTGGTGAATTAGTTGAATATATAACACTGTAAATATAAAACTATTGGTTATTACAATGACTCTTGACCCAAACAGTAAAACACTATGTCTTCTTAATGATGATTGTATCCTAATGATAATAGTATCAGTAAGAAAGATTTTATCCTTCATCTTTCTCTAGGATAAAAGAAAAGAAGGACAGGAGAGAGGGAAGGAGGGAGAGAAGAAGACAAGGAAGGAGGGAGATAAGGGAGGAAGATGAAATCATAGGATTTATTTAGTGGCATAGTAACTGAATAATCATATGTCTGTTTTGTTATTTAATGGATAAATTTATTCCTTTAATATTCCTATTTAACATTCTAATAATAAGATTAAAAGGAACAGAATGTATTTCTAATTAATTTTTGTTATTTTCCCATTTTTTCATATCTCCTTAGCTACAGTTTTCTACAAACATACCACAAATTCAGTCTCAAAATTGCCCCCTGAATAGTTTCTGCAACTTACTTCCTACATATTATTAAAATGTTAGAAACCTTTATTTATCTACCTTAAGCTTCTGTGGGTTTCTTAAACTGGTAAATGTATGGTTTGTGGGTTTATTTTTTTACCAAGTTTAGGAAATATTTAGTCATTATTTCTCTAAATAGTTTTTCTGTTTCATTCTTTCTTCCTCTTTTCTGAGACTCCAAATGAATATATATTAGAACTTCAAAGATTGTTCCACAAGTCCCAGATGTTCTTTTAATTTTTTTAATAGTTTCTCTGTTTTTCAGATTGGACAATTTCTATTTATCCATGTTCAAGTTCACTGAGTCTTTCCTCTCATACCATCTCCATTATGCTGTTAAGCCTACCTAATGAACTTTTTATTTTAGTATCACATCTTTTAAATCTAGAATTTCTTTTTGCTTCATTTTTCTCATTTATTACTTTGCCATATTTATTATCTCATCATTCATTATCAGAGTATTTTTCTTTATATTCTGAGCATAGTTATAATAACTGACTTAAAATCCTTGACCTCTAATTCTAATATCTGGATCATCTCAGGACTGATCCCTGTTGATTGCCCTTCATTTTGAGAGCAGTCAAAATGCTCTTTCCTATGTCTGACAATTTTATATTGTATCTGGACTGTGTAAATGATACATTATACAGAGACTCTGGACTCTCCACACCTAAGAGTCCCGATTTTTGTTTGCTTTAGCAGACAATTAACTTATCTTAATGCAAACCCCAAAACTCTGCCCCTTCTGCAGTTAGCAACTGACTGAAATATCTGTACAGTTATTTCAATCTTAGCTGCGCTGCTTGGCATCTGCCAAGCACATGCATGGCTCAGATGTCAGCCAGTGATTTGGGTAGAATACATATGCAGAATCTGGTGCTCCCTCTCTGTAGCTTTCTTTCTTGGATATCTCCCCAGTTTCTAGATGTTTTGATGGCCCCAACTCTGATTTCTCAGCCAGTTAGAAGACGAATTTCTCTCTGAATTTTAACCTCCCTGCTTGGTACCACCCCCTGAGCCTCTTCTCAGGCAAAAAGGATAGTGTCATTCCCTTCTTCCAGGTGCCAATTCCCCTTTAGTTTCTGCCCTCTTTTGGACATTCTTCAGTGCATTTGGATAGAGAGAGAGAGAGAGAGAGTGTGTGTGTGTGTGTGTGTGTGTGTGTGTGTGTGTGTGTGTGTGTGTGTGTGTCTGGTGAGTTATCTGCAGGAGAAGCCCAAAGGAGGTATTCTGCCATTACCAGAAGTTGAAATCTTCAAAAATCATCTATCATAAATAAAAATATGAAGAATCCTTATAGAAAGAGCATTCACCTAGATATAAAACTTTTTCATATTGCAAACTAGTAAAATTTGAAGACTTAAATGTTTTTTGCTGTTGTTTTTAAATTCCCATCCTGTGTACTGCCATCGCTAAATCAGAGTAATGAATTCACTGGTTGTGAGCAACTTGACATGATTTGTAGAAGCACAAAAAGCCCTGGGGAATTGGACTTGGTACTGCTCACTTTTAAGCTAATAAAGAGAAAACCCTACAATCAAATGCAGTGAAGGGTATAATTGGTGTAATACTACTTGCTATCAGTGTACTTTTCAGGGTCATTTTTGTTAACTGAGGAATGAAGTAAAACATTTTTAAGCACCCAGTACTTCAACAAGAATATATATGGTTACCCTAAGCAGTCAAGTCCAAATATGTGATGCCTGGTTATTATAGAAGCACCTATTCAGCATTGCTCATTGTAAAGAATCTTATTCTTTAGTTGCAGATATATATCACCTGAAATCAAGCCACATCTGGAAAATATATCACTTTTAGCTCCATGTACCATTAAGGGTGAATAAAAGTGTCAAAAGTAAAGGAGAGCTTATACACATATTACAGGTATGGGAATGTCTGTACAACTTGAAAATATATCCATCAAGAGTTGTATTTCACAGAAATTGAAATATTTCAGAAGCAATACTCTATTGTGTGCCATGGAATACATATTTCCTGAGTCTGGAGAAATTTCAAGCCTCCTTTTTTCTGTCGCATATGTTCTGGCTGATGCCTTATAATCATTGCTTCCCCATTCAGTCACCATGGAAATGAGAAGGACTTTGTTGTCTTGGATAGAGAACTGACTTAATAATAGGAAACTCCATATACGGATAACTGGGCATTTGTGTTCCTCAGGGGTCAGTAATAAAACCCATCTTATTTGAGGAATAAAATCCCACATAAGTAGATAAGTCTACCCAATAAGAAAAAGGCAAGATGATGGTAATACACTGAAAAGGGATCTCTAAAACTGTGTGCATGGGCAGAAAAGGTGATGTGTGTTTGAGTGTGTGCAAACACTAGGTGATATAACTTATTACCAAGAAGGGGTTTATTTTATTTTATTTTATTATTATTATACTTTAAGTTTTAGGGTACATGTGCACAATGTGCAGGTTAGTTACATATGTATACATGTGCCATGCTGGTGTGCTGCACCCATTAACTCATCATTTAGCATTAGGTATATCTCCTAATGCTATCCCTCCCCCCTCCCCCCACCCCACAACAGTCCCCAGAGTGTGATGTTCCCCTTCCTGTGTCCATGTGTTCTCATTGTTCAATTCCCACCTATGAGTGAGAATATGCGGTGTTTGGTTTTTTGTTCTTGCGATAGTTTACTGAGAATGATGATTTCCAATTTCATCCATGTCCCTACAAAGGACATGAACTCATCATTTTTTATGGCTGCATAGTATTCCATGGTGTATATGTGCCACATTTTCTTAATCCAGTCTATCATTGTTGGACATTTGGGTTGGTTCCAAGTCTTTGCTATTGTGAATAGAGCCACAATAAACATACGTGTGCATGTGTCTTTATAGCAGCATGATTTATAGTCCTTTGGGTATATACCCAGTAATGGGATGGCTGGGTCAAATGGTATTTCTAGTTCTAGGTCCCTGAGGAATCGCCACACTGACTTCCACAATGGTTGAACTAGTTTACAGTCCCACCAACAGTGTAAAAGTGTTCCTATTCGTCCACATCCTCTCCAGCACCTGTTGTTTCCTGACTTTTTAATGATTGCCATTCTAACTGGTGTGGGATGGTATCTCATTGTGGTTTTGATTTGCATTTCTCCGATGGCCAGTGATGGTGAGCATTTTTTCATGTGCTTTTTGGCTGCATAAATGTCTTCTTTTGAGAAGTGTCTGTTCATGTCCTTTGCCCACTTTTTGATGGGGTTGTTTGTTTTTTTCTTGTAAATTTGTTTGAGTTCATTGTAGATTCTGGATATTAGCCCTTTGTCAGATGAGTAGGTTGCGAAAATTTTCTCCCATTTTGTAGGTTGCCTGTTCACTCTGATGGTAGTTTCTTTAAAGAATGCAGTTTGTATTTTTCTATCAGAATGGAACCCTGGAGCCTGAAGAAGGGAAAATCAAGTTCCTGTCTCCTTCTTAGGTATTATTAAAGTGAGATTCTCTAATCCAAGGTAAAAAAAATTTATTCATTTCAAATAACTACAGATTTAAAAATTTTCCATCACTAAAAATATAAACATTTTATTTAAAACATTATTTGAAATCAATCAAGTTATTTATTTGTACCAACTGGAATTATCTAGATCAATGCTACTCACAACATGGTACCCAAACCAGCAACATCAGCATCACCAGAGGTTGTTGAAAAATGCAGAATCTCAGGCCCAATTCCACAGCTATGGAATCACAATCTGCATTTTAAAAAGATCCCCAGGTGATTGATATGTAGGTTTAAGTTTGAGAAGTACTAGAATAGATAATACAATAAAATAAAATCTCAATATAAGAAGCATCTCATCTGTCTTATTTAGTGAGACCGTTGGAAAGTGAGGTCAAAAGAACACTAAGGAAATTTGTAGTTGGCTATAATTTGGGAACTACTTTCAATTCTCAGAAAAAAGATAACTAGCACAAAAGAATCTAAAGAGGTTACAAAGAAGAAAGAAGAAATGAAATGAAACTTGGGTAAATGTAAGATATGAATCTGTGAAATAATAATATCAAATAAGGCATTTAATAGACACAATTTAGAAAGCAGTGTTATCAGGAGACCTAGAGCTGGGATGAAAGTGAAGAACAAATTATAGTAAAATCAGGCTTTCAGTGTATTAGGATAATAAAAACAACTAATGCAATTTGGGGCCTCCTATCCAGAGACAAATCATGGAAGAGTCAGATAATAGTTCTTTTTTAATGACTCGAGTGAAAATTCAGAGAGAATATTTGGACACAAAAGCAGAAGAGCTCTGGTTTCATACAGAATCCAGGGAACAACAGGTTATAACATTTGATAGATGAAAAGAACTATGAATAGTGTAAATGATGATTCCAAAGTCAGACTTATGACAACACTTGGAAATACGAAATGTGAAAAGCCTTTGATTTTAGGAGGCATGAAATTTGAAGTATAGTAGTGAAATCAAATAGAAAAAATATGTCCTGAATATTAACACACATTCCACATATTTAATAGCAGCAAGCCCAAGTCTGTCTGCTCAACTATTCAGGCCACATATACGTTCCCCGCAAAGAGGAAATAACCAGTTGTAACTGACTCCTCACCCCACCACCGGGTCTTGAGAAAAGTTCAGACAGCCTTTATAGCTCTACCTTGCTTCATTTTTGCAATGACACAAGTAAAACACATTAACTTACTTAGGGTAAGTACACCTATCATGTATGCTACCTAGACACGTGTTTTTGTTTTTATTTTTAATTTATTTTTTATTTCAATAGGTTTTGGGAGGACAGGTGGTGTTTGGTTACAAGAATAAGTTCTTTAGTGGTGATTTCTGAGATGTTGGTGTGTCCATCACCCAAGCAGTGTACACTTACCCAATGTGTACCCAACGTGTAGTCATTTATCCCTCACCCCCCTCTCACCCCTTCCCCTAAGCCCACATTGTATCAATCCTTTTTTTTTTTTTTTTTTTTTTGAGATGGAGTCTCACTTTGTTGCCCAGGAGGGCAGTGGCGCAATCTTTGCTGACTGCAACATCAACCCCTCAGTAGCTGGGACTACAGGAGTGCGCTACTATGCCTGGCTAATAACATGGCTAATGGTTTCGCCTCTTGACCAGGCTGGTCTTCAACCCTGGCCTCCAGTAATCTACCCACCTCAACCTCCCAAAGTGCTGGGATTACAGTCGTGAGCCTCTGTGCCTGGCCCCACTGTATCATTCTTATTCCTTTGCATCATCATAGCTTAGCCCCCAATTATCAGTGAGAACATAAGATGTTTGGTTTTCCATTCCTGAATTATTTCACTTAGAATAATAGTCAGTTCCATCTGGCTTGCTACAAATGCCATTATTTCATTCCTTTTTATGGTTGAGTAGTATTCCATGCTGTATATTTACCACGTTTTCTTTATCCACTCATTGATTGATGGGCATTTGGGCTGGCTCTGTATTTTTGTAATTGCAAATTCTGCTGCTATAAACATGGTTGTGCAAGTATCTTTTTCGTATGATGACTTCTTTTCTTCTGGGTAGATACCCATTAGTGGGATTGCTGGATCAAATGGTAGATCTACTTTTAGTTCTTTAAGGAATCTACACACTGTTTTCCATAGTCGTTGTACTAGTTTACATTCCTACCAACAGTGCAAAAGTGTTCCCTTTTCATCACATCACGATATCCACGCCAACATCTTTTTTTGTTTGTTTGTTTGATCATGGCCATTCTTGCAGGAGTGAAGTGGTTTTGTGTTATGGTTTTGATTTGCATTTCCCTGATAATTAATGATGCTGAGCATTTTTCCATATGCTTGTTGGCCATTTGTTTTCATAATTGTCTTTTCATGTCCTTAGCCCACTTTTGGATGGGATTGTTTATTTTTTTCTTGATGATTTGTTTCAGTTCTTTGTAGCTTCTGGACATTAGTCCTTTGTTGGATGTATAGATCATGAAGATTTTCTCCCATTCTGTGGGTTGTCTGTTAACTCTGCTGATTATTTCTTTTGCTATACAGGAAGTTTTTAGTCTAATTAAGTCTCATCTATTATCTTTGTTTTTTGCATTTGCTTTTGGGTGCTTGGTCATGAAGTCTTTGCCTAAGCCAATGTCTAGAAGGTTTTTTTTAATGTCACATTCTAGAACTTATATGGCTTCAGGTCTTAGATTTAAGTCTTTGATCCATCTTGAGTTGATTTTTGTGTAAGGTGAGAGATGAAGATCCAGTTTCCTTCTTCTACATGTGGCTTGCCAATTATCCCAGCACCATTTGTTGAATAGGATAGACACGTTTTTAATACTGTCCTCGCCATGTTCTCCTGGGGCTATAGAGCCAGACCTAAAGTTGCACGTCATGCCAGGTCATCATATTGCTCATGAACAAGATCATGTGGAAGGGAGTGTGGATGCAGCTGTTATTCTCTTTTTCCCCATCTGAACCTAAATCCTGTTCCTTTGGATAGCAATTCAGCTCATTAGGTTCCAGACTAGTTTCAGTATAGTAGTAATGGAAAAAAATATGTTGTTATCAGCTATACTCATACTAAGCTACAGAGAATACTGCAGTTTTGCCTTGACCAAAGAATGCCTCTACTAGATGAAAATCAGAACTTAAAGTACAAGTAAATAAATAGCTGATTACAAAAGATTCTTACATTTTAGAAGGCTTCTCCATAGAGCCCCTTTTAAAAAAATGAACTCCTCTAGTGTTTTTAAGTGTTTTACAGACCATTAACTATATGGCAGAGGGGCAATGAGAAGGGATTTCTAAATTTAATGAACTAGGACACACTCAAATTGAGGACAGATAAAAATAAGACAAGTTATATTTAAAATTCTACTTTATCAGTGGGAAAACGCAACCATGAAAACCATCTAAACATAAACTTGAAAAGTATTCAGTTCTCAGGTATGCTATACCTGAGAGAGTGACAACTTGATGAAAACATTGATGATGATAATATTGTATAAATATGATAATTATATATATCAATATATTAGTCTACAGAATATATACAGCAATATCTACATGTGTGCCTTGCATATAGTTATATACAATAGATATAAGTACTATATATGGTATATTTTAAAAATTATTAAATATGGGTATCTGTGTATTTTTACGTGACATTAATATTATAATTTAATAGATATATTTATAGATATTAACTATCTATATCTGCATGTATTTGTGTATATATTCAATGTGTTTATGTAAGTGTGTGTGTGTGTGTGTGTGTGTGTGTGTGTATGTATGTGATTCAGCCATCACCTAACAAAGTGGAGGCATCATTCAAACTTCACACCTTTGCATTTTACACCTAGATTTAATACTGACATTGACTGCAAATCTCACTCTACAGAATACAAAATAACCCAATTGTCCATTCATTCCCAGCTCTTGAACTCTTAAATCTCATTTAGATATGGTTTAAACCAGGAAATAAATTAGCCACATCCCTAGAAACTTTGGCTATAATTGCCTAGTGTATTTTTCCACTAGTAGTGTTTGAAATGCTTCCTATGAAGTAAATGCTTTACAAAGGTAGCAGAAGGAGATTCCTGGAAATAGTAGTGTAAATGGCCTTGACTGCATTTTGATAGGAAACTTCAAGCCATGTTGATTAATACATTATCCATAAAATTAAACCAGCCTAGAAAAGGTTAATTTTTAAATAACTGTAATGTTAATGTAATACTTATTTTTGATGAGGACAGGCTGAAGAGAGCTTAGTAAAATATACTAGACAAATTCAGATAATATACTACTTCAAAACTGTTCCATGAGTAACTTTCCATTTTTAAATTCTTCTATGGAATAGTAGAGTATGACCATTAGTATGTTTTTAATTTAAAATGCATTTTGGAACATATTAACAGTAAAATTGAAAGAACAGGGATTTGAAGATTTGGATTCTGTCTGTATTAATAGCTGATTGCATAGTACCAGATAATCTTTCTTTTTCTCTTCTTTTCTTTCATTTTTTTATTTTTTTATTTTTGAGACAGACTTTCACTCTTATAGCCCAGGCTGGAGTGCAATGGCATGATCTCGGCTCACTGCAAATTCCGCCTCCCAGGTTCAATCGATTGTCCTGCCTCAGCCTGCCGAGTAGCTGGGATTACAGGCGCCCACCACCATGCCTGGCTAATTTTTGTATTTTTAGTAGAGACGGGGATTTCACCATGTTGACCAGGTTGGTCTCGAACTCCTGACCTCAGGTGATCTGCCTGCCTCAGCCTCCCAAAGTGCTGGGATTACAGGCATGAGCCACTGCACCCAGCCCCACTGCACCCAGCCCCAGATAATCTTTCTGATTCTCGGTTTTCTCCTCTAGAGACTGGAGATAATTCAATCTTCCCAGTTGACTTCACAGCGCTGTTGTAAAGAATCAAAAGAGCTCATATATATGTACGATTATTATCTGTATAATCTCTATATATGTTCTCAAATACAGTAAGGTATATGTAAATATATGTAAAGTATTTTAATGTTTCTACAGTTTTAATGTTTTAAAAGGAACACATTTCATAGAAGAATGTTATGAGAAGGTAATGATTTCTCATTTTGAACATAAGATAGCTGGATTTGATATCAGTATTAATTTTTATGGGGTATTGACTTAGCTTTGCTTATCTTATAACAAGAGGCCATAATCCAAGCATAATTTATTCCATTGACTTTATTACTTTATCAAAGCTAGTAATTACACTTCTGGTGTTTCCAGACCAACAACAAAAACAATTGAACATAATGCAATGAATGTTGCAATGAAAAACATTTGTCATTATAATGTACTAGAATTCCAGGAAGATGCAATATACTCTATTTGTGTGTAGTTTCTTATAAACAACCTTAGTTCTATTTGAAGCTAAAGAAGAACAGGGTGGTTAGTTTCAATATGTTAACAGCTCATTCTCTTTAAGTAAAATAGAAAATGGAAAAGAGAAGGACCTAGAAAGAAGCATGTCTCACTCCATCCAGAAGTCATGAAAGCAGATGATGCAGTGATGTACCTAGCTCTGAGGTCCTCTTTTGTATAAGAGAAATAAATATTCATATATACAGTATATCTGAGAAGAGGGCTTCTTCAGAGGAGAACCCAGAGAGAGCCCAGTGCCCACAAGAAAATGCCTCGGTGAACTTATTATAGTTCTGGTTGCCCAAGCAAATTATATTTTACCTATGTGAAAATAATAGTAATAGTGAGAAAAATGTTCTTGAACATTTGAATGGTGCTTTCATTCATTCATTTATTCATCCATCCAGCAAATGTTTATTAAGCACCTACTGTGAAGTAGGCAATGTGCTAAATATTGTCATACTGTAGCGAAGAAGAGAGACTGGTCCTTGTTCTCTTGGAGATTACAATCTAATCATGGACAGAAACTATTTTAGTTTTTTTTTAAGATACAGTGTGTACTAAACATTTGCAGGAGGAAAAGGCATGCTTAGAAGAAAAATAGGGAATGTGGAGCTACTTTAATTTGGGTATCAGGGAAGGGTTCTGTGAGAAAGAGATATTTGGAATGATATGTGAAGGATGAGGAGCCAGGGAACAGCGTTCCACTGGTGAAAGTAGCATTTGTGAAGGTGTGCAAAAACCTGAAGGACAGCCTTTGTCGCACAAGTTAGAGAAAAAAAGAGGAAGTAACGCCACATGGTATTAGAAAGGTTGACAATGGCCACATTATGTGGAGGCTCGTTGACCATGACAAAGAATTTGGATTTTATTAAATGTGCAAAGGGAAACTGCCAAATGGTTTTACACAGAAATGGTGAAAATATACAAATACATCGTCATGCTACTATGTGAAAATATATAGGAAATGTGATGCAATGAAGTTACAGACATCATTATGAGGTGGTTAGCAGAATTGGCTTTGTGGGTATGTAATCAGTGCCATAGCACAAAGCTTCCCTCTCAGAAGGTCCTGCTCTTGGATTAATGCTCTGACAACTCCATCTTGAAATTCATAATAATTTTTAAACTGGGAGGCTTGGATTTTTACTTTTCATTGGGTCCCCAAATTATGTAGCTAATACTGTCTACTATAGAAATCGAGTTGCAAGATGATGTTATAAACTAGGATAATGACACTGGAGAAAGACAAAAGTTATCAGCTGGATGCAGTGAGTCAGGCTTGTAATCCTAGCACTTTGGGAGGCTGAGATGGGCAGATCACCTGAGGTCAGGAGTTTGAGGCCAGCCTGGCCAACATGGTGAAACCCCGTCTCTACTAAAAATACAAAAATTAGCTGGGCGTGGCAGTGCATGCCTGTAATCCCAGCTACTTGGGATATTGAGGCAGGAGAATCCACTTGAACCCAGGAGGCGGAGTTTGCAGTGAGCCAGGATCATGCCACTGCACTCCAGCGTGGGTGACAGAGCGAGACTGTTTCAAAAAAAGAAAAAAGTTATCTCTATTTCACAAGTGAAACACAGCTATAATTCTGTATCAGATTGCCAGTAATATGGGCTTTCAATTTGGTCCATGTAGAGCATTTTAATTGTTTACTCAATCCTAACTTATGATAATCAACACATATTACATCCATTTAGTAAATACTAGTTTTCAAAAGATTGCTAATTTTTGTCATCTTCTGTTAGTGCATCTGCATGTTATATATGTACAATAGAGATTAATTCCAAAGGGCGTGAAACATTTACCTTTACCTTTCCATTTCATTAATATCTATCAAGCCCAAAGCATACAAAAGACTCTGTTGTAAACTTAAGAGTGATGCAGGTATTTTCTATTAAGAGCTTATAATTGAGTTGAAAGTTAAGATCTAAATAGCTATAATACAAGAAAGGATATACTTGTAAAGGAGATACAAACAATGAACTGTAAGATTTTTCATTTCTTTAGAAGAATCATTAGAAGTTTTATCAAGTGTTTCTGCTTATTTAATCACAGGAGTTCAAAGATGTTTGTCGTGACACCAGAATGTGGGATGACATTATTATGACATTTCATTTTAATTAAAACTAGATATTGCCAGGGATTCCATAGTAGGTATCTCCCAATATGTAGTAATCCATAAGATTGTCATGGTATATATGAAAATCCCATTTAGAAGATAAATATTATTGAGGTCTTTAAAGAAAAAAACTTCAAAATGCCTCTCCTTATTTCCTGCAGAATGAAATAGATCTATAATTAAAATAATTCTTAGTATTCATCATCAGAGCTGAAAAATAAAATCAGACTTTTGATTCCTAGATGGAAATCTATTAAGAGATAAATGAAAATATTGTGGTTGCTGCACAAGACGTCTGTCTTCAGTTTAAGCTGCACAAACTGCAAGCAAATGTGGATGTTTTCTCTATAGTATGGAACTTTCATCAGGGAAAAGCCTAGTTTGATGATGAAATTTCAAAGCAGATATCCCAAAAGATCACACACATACCCACACACACACACACACCCTACACATACACCAAACAGAAGAACACATGGGCAATGGAGGGATATACCAGTGCCCCAGAGACAGAGACCTCTGGCACTAAAGAGCTGTTCTTGTCATGCATGACAGCTTAAGGCTCCAGACATTTCATCCCAGGACATTTGTTACAGTTGCAGGCTTCCATAATTCAGGCTATGGGCAGAGTTTCTAGCTTATATCTCCCGAGACCTACTCAGGGATCTGGTTTGCCTTGCACTTATCTCCCTTCTCAAACCTGTGCCTATACAATAAAGTAGTCATGTATCTATCCAAAGTGCACACACTTTGTAACTTAGGGTAAAAGAAAATGCCTACCAACTTAGGCTATACCAAGTTGTATAAACCAATATTGCACTCACCCTCTTGATTCTACCCATTCTCAAAGTACAGTAAAAGACAGCTATTACTCGCTCCACAATCATTGAGCCTGACATGATGCACAGAAGAGTTTAACATGAAAATAAGATGGACTGATGGGCTAAGAACGTAGACGACATTGAGAAGATTTGATACAACTTGAGAAATATGTGTAAGTCTTACAGTTGGAATATTTAGGAAAAGGAAGGAGCATTTTGGATAGTCTTATCTTTATCTCAAATATCAATATCCTAGTTTAGGCTTTTAGGACCACTCTTCTGCGCTATAACTGTAGGCTTTCTTCTCCCAGCTTCTCCTTCTCCAGACCCTTTACATATCACTGCCAGTTTATTTTTTCCAAAGCTTATTTTCTGATTCAGAGCATTCAGTGATACTTCTTGACCAACAAATGTAAGGGATTCTTTCATCTGGCATTCAAGGCTCTTTGTGATCTCCCTGCAACCTATTTTGCCAGTTTTGTTTTGTTTTGTTTTGTTTGAGACAGAGTCTCACTCTGTCACCAGGCTGGAGTCAGTGGTGCGATCTCAACTCACTGCAGTCTCTGCCTCTGAGTTCAGGCGATTCTTCTCCTGCCTCAGCCTCCTGAATAGCTGGGACTATGAGCATGCCCCCACGCCCAGCTAATTTTTGTAGTTTCAGAAGAGACAGCGTTTCACCATGTTGGTCAGGATGGTCTCCATCTCTTGACCTCATGGTCCACTGGCCTCGGCCTCCCAAAGTGCTGGGATTACAGGCGTGAGCCACTGCACCTGGCCTATTTTGTCAGTCTTACTTTTGTTACTTCCTTCCATGTAAATTATCTTTCAGTAAAGTGGTTTTCAAACATGCTGTCCTCCTTCCTATAACAGCCTCAATACATTGGCTCATGGCATGCAGTTCTTCTGACTCTTTATTTTCCTTGCCTATTGAAATTCTACTAATTCTTACCTACCCCAGGAAACTTTGTTTATTTTTCCCACTGGATATATTTATCTCCTCTAAACTAAGAAAACATCTATTTTATACATATATTCATATTTACCATCCGAATCCACATTTATTTGAGTAATTGTACTTGGTTTTACCCATCTTTCTACTGCAACCCCAATTATAAATACCATATGGACCATACTTTTATATGTCTCTGTCTCACATCATACCTCCTGATCACAAAAAAAAAGGTTCAGTAAGGTTTAAAAAATGACTAGAAAAGAATGGAAGAGTATTCTCCGTATTCTTAGATTTAACAGTCATTTTATTTCCATCCAGACCTTATGGAAAGTCCATTGGCTGAAAACAGAACAGACAAACAAACAAACAAATAACCCTGAATGTTTCATAGAGACTGCCCAGAATAACAGGATGTATTGTATGGCCTTTGGACATGGTGTGCTTCCTTTATGTTTGCCAATTCAAGAGCTTATGGTTGGGATGATCATATAGGCCAGTTTGTCTCTGACAGTCTTGCTTTTTGTGCCTGTAATTATCGATAATATCCTCCCTTCACTCTCAAAAGAGTTCTGGTTTAGATGAGAAAGTATGTGGTCACTCTCCCTAAGGACGATTTTTATGGGCAAGTGAAAATACTCTCTCTACTTGTCAACATTGTATTAGTTTTCTTATACAAACTATTAATATTATAGAACTGGGATAGATTAGCATCTCACCCATTTCTTCCCAAAGCTTTAGGTTCATCTAAAAAGCAAATAAATCAACAGACAGACAAAAAAGCAAAAATAAACAAACAGAAAAACAAACAACAAAACAAGTCCCAAAGGCTAAGCCATTTGAAGTAGAAAAGGATAAAACATAAGGCTTAGGATCATTGGGAGAGATATTTTTTTCTCCTCCTTTTTCCCTTTTCTCTCCCAGGAATTCTTCAATAGACTCAATTGAAGCCTTGAGTTTGAGGTTTTGTATTCTCAGATGGTAAGCACACCTATTAAAAAAGCAATGTATTCATGTTAACTCCCTGGCACCAGCAGGGCCTGTGTATTCACTGCTAGCAGTGGACACCATGCCAGGAGAACCTGACTCCTGGTGCAAAAGGATTAGGAAAAAAAAAAAGTCAAACAATGCCAAAAAAAAAAAAAAAAAACCCACACAATTCTTTTCTGTACTCTGTGGTTTGTTTTACTTAGGAAAACGGCCTGGTTATACCCTGCAGCACGCATTCATTACAGTGATCTTTGACTGGCAGATGCAGAGTAATAGGATGCATATTTTAGTGCTTATTATAATACCCTGTCCAAAAACAACTTGACAAATTTGTGATTTCGACAATATCTCATTTTGCTGGCTGCAGTGATCTGTGATTGTCTGGCCCACGTGGCTTCCAGATTATGCATACCACCAATACTTCTCATTAAAATGGCCACAGTTCACCAGTTTCGGTAGCTTGGAACGAACTTGGAATGAATTATTATACAACAAAGAGGCTGCTGTCATGCAGAACAAAAGACAAGCAAAAGAGAGCTTTGGCTTAATGAGGCTAAGTGAGTGTCTCCCCTGCATCACAGCTACTTGACGGCCTTTGAGCATGGATTTTTTTTCTCCACAGGCCAAAACCTTTGGTCTATTATTTTGTGTTTATGCACCTTGAGGCTAATATACATTTTAATATGCTGCACATGGAGAAAAAAAATCAACCATTAGATTAGAACATGTGCACTCCCTGTTAAATTAATGACAACCGAACATAGAGATAAATTTAGGTTTTCATATTTAATTATAGCACACTGCAGTACGTTTAGCAAGGATAAATTGCACTATTATTATGCTTCATTTTTTTGACATCTTCTCCTATTAGTAGTGCACACTTGCCCCAGCACCACCACCACCATCACCCTGTGGCCATGCTAACATCTCTGCATATCTTCCTTTTCTCCACATCACACAATCTCAGCCACCAGGTTGAAAGGTATACTGTTTTATTTGCAAGATTTAGTGAGAGAACTGATGCCATTTTGGCAGTTCTGTGTGCATAAGAAAGTGATTTGTAAGAAAAAAATAAATCAGCTAAGAATAATTGTTATCACTCCTCCTTGCTGCATCAGATTATAGTGATGGGATCAAGTTCACTGCTTTTCTGATCAACCAAAAGCACAAAGCACAGCATGTGACTCTGAATAGTTGGTGTTTCATTATGACTCAGATGACCTGTGTATAAAGAAGGAGTCATAACAATCCCAAGAAAAATTCCAACAACCCTGTCACTTTTTGAAGCTTTTCTCTGTTGATTTTAATCTATTTATTGTAGAAATGGGAACACTTCAAGTAGTGAAAGTTACAGGGTAATAAAGATGGTCTTTGGGGAAAAAATTTAGCAAAGTTGATAGTAGAGATTATGAATATTGCTGTTCATTCTTTCAAGACCACCAAAGCAGGAACAGATTGTTAATATAACTGAAATGTCAAAATGAACTTTTCGTGTAGAATGACCAGAGAACTTGTAGTTCTTTCCATTTGGGGACTGTAATTTTACCTTCCATTAATTGAGTGTATTTGTTTCGTGTTACATCTGAGCTTATAGTTTAGCTTGCTTCATACACCAATTAATAGAGTTCCAGATGGTTGCCCAGAATGTAAGAGATTCTTCTTCTATCTTTGCGTAAAGCTGAAAGAAAGGCATTTGTCTATGTCTCTGCATTAAGGAAGCGTACCCATTTGTTGTCTTTTTGCTTTAAAAAGTCACTTGAATCAGCAAATGTCTTAAAATCAGAGAATACTTTTTCAGGATCTGAGCATTGAAATCCAGTTCTGGGGTTATCCTGAGACTTATCCTTTATTTGATATTTGTTTCATGGTGATGCATAGCAGGATTTGATGACCAGAGAATCATGGCAAGAATAATAATTTCCTTGTTGGGAAGGTCTGTAACTGGGGATAAAGAGTCAGAAAAGTCAGTTACCATTGGCTGGTGAACAACTCTTCTTGATGACACATAAAATCAGCCGTTACACATGTATTAAGAATAATTCTCTTTGCCCAAATTCTGGTCAAATGAAATTTGAAAGATGAGATATAAGAAATGGCCTTACGAAGATGGGCTGTAAAATCCATTTTCAAAATGCTTTTTTGTTTAAAGTTGACTCACCTCAGACACTAAAAGTGTGAGGTAATAAATAGCTAAGTAGCCTGGCAATATGGCAATTTCTTATGACTCAGAGCTATTTTTTATAGTGTTTGCCAAACTTAAATTCTAAGAAACTCCTGTGTGAAAAGAGGTGAGGATTATATTTACTATTTTATAGAGGTTGACAGTGAGTCTGTAGGTAGAAGGGTCTATCTAATTGGTACAGTCACTGGGTAATACTAAATTTCCTTACTCAGGAATCTAGATTCACTTATCTTGGAGGCTCTTTCCATCTGTGGACAAGTGGTTTCGATATCTCAATCAGCATTAGATAGTGGTTATCAAGTCATTTTTATGGGTTAATTCACTTTGAAGCTCAAATAATTTGCTCTGAGTGGTCAGATGTTCTCAGTCCTAAATACTCTTGCCATTGAACATTTCAGTGTGCCTAAAGCAGATGCCAAGATGCCCTACAGGATTCCAATATAGCCATTCTAGCAAGAAGGAATTCCAAAACACACCTTGTTCCAAACATCCCTGGTAGAATGAAAGTGACTTATTTTCAAAATAATCATAATAATTTTAAAAATAGTATATTATGGCCCTTAGAAATGCTCATGTTATTAAGTTAAAAAAACAAGAAACCTTGCTATATCTAAATATAATTCCTGTTTTGTTATTTAAAAAAAGCAGGCATTTGTGGACAGGAAAAAAAAGCTATGATAATACCCATATATTACCAGACATTTCTGAAAGCAGAAATTCTTGGTAATTTTTCTTTATTTTTCTTTTCTATATTTCCTCAGTTTTCTTTAAGGAACATGTATTTTATACTGAGAAAAACTAAAAATGAAAGCAACAGCTTTTGAAAGTTTTCTATAAGTCTCTAAAGATTTATTGATCAAATATTTCATCAAAATATTTCATCAAATTTCATCAAAAAATCTTAGAAGAGCCAAATTTAAAAGAATCAAGACTATTCAAGTGCCAAGCAGGAAAGTCAGGAAGGGCATAAAGAGCTGGCATTATTTAGCTTACAGAATAAATTAAATTAGTTTAGCCAACAAAGAATGGCTGAGGAGGAATTGCTATTTTTCTGTAAAAAAAAAACAGATTATTATGTAAAGTTTTATAAAGAGAGTAACAGTGTTTTAAGTCTACTACTGATGAAGGAAAGTGAAACAAGTATGAAGAATGAAATCTGACGGAGATATGCTTTCCAAAGAATGAGCTGTTTGAAAGAGACTGACAACATCTCTGGAATCTTTTGTTTCTTTTTTCTTGTTTTTCTTTTCATTTCTCTTCTTTGGTCCTTGAGAAAAAGAGAGATTCGCATGTATTTATAATTCTATATGTGTAGTAGAACCGTATGAAGGAAACTAGTTTCTTTTTCTTTTCTAATGTTACATGAAGTTTTCTATAAAATATATTTATCAGAATTTTCAAGTTGGCTTTTCACATTTAAAAGCAGAAATGCTTGCCAAAGTCTAACTGAAGATAGATTTACTTATCCCTAATGTACAACATGATTATTTGCACCATAAAAGGCCCAATACTCTTTGAGTGCAAGTTGACTTGAAGAACTATCTAGATTGATTCTGTTAATTTATTTTAATTTTTACTAGGGTTTACATTTCTATTCTCTCTGCATTCTATGGGGATAAAGCTCAAAGTATAAACCTTGAGTGCTTCCAAATCTAATTAGTACATCCTACTCCAAACAGCCTAACAAAGAGTAAATCAAATGAGTTCTTTGACCTGCTACTTGATTTGAGAGTTCCTAAGCAGTTTTCGTGTGTGGTTCTAGAATACCCAGAATGCTGATTTTGGTAGGAGGTTGTGGATATGTACTGCAGCTACTTGGCAAAGGAGTCAGTAACTCCTCCCCTGACCCCGGAGGGTTCTGTAATGCCTCAAATGGAATCCAGTTAACATGACACAGAGGCCTCTGGGCATCTATTGCCATCCGTTCATTCAGCTAAGATGACTGAAATTCCTACCATGTGTCAGACACTGTTCTAGACACTTGGGATTTATCCATTTAAAAAAGGAACCTACCCTTGTAGAACTTATATTTAAGTAAAAGAGATAAAAATGAACAAACAGTAAAGATAATAAATGATAGTATATTCGGTGATAAGGGCTATGTAAACAGGAAAAGTGGAGAAGGCAAGGGAGTTCAAAAGTATGGAAGTCAGGAGACAGGTTGCATTTTAAAGGTTAGACAGCAGTGAGTATGGACCTTTTAGAGAAAGTCTCATATGAGCAAAATGTGAAGGAGAAATAAGCCTCGTGGATGTCTGTGAGAAGAGATTTCCAGGCAGAAGGAATAGCGAGTAAAAAAGCCGTAAGGATCAGCCAAGAGTAGGGTGTCTGGAGTAGAGTAGATAGGGGGAGTAATAAGAGACAAAGTCAGGGAGGTAAGTAAGGTAGGGTAGAGGAATAGTGGCCATGCTCATGCTGTAACTTAGTTCCCTTCTAATTCAAGAACCTGTTAGTCACCTTCTATGCACCTCGTGCCTCGCTTGGTCTTCCCAGCTTCCCAGTTAGATCTGGCATACACTTATTAAGCTTCCATTATGTGCCAGGGACTGTGCGAGAAAATGCAAGCACAATCCTACATGAAGCGAGATCACTATACATCTTCAGTACTTCCCATTCCATTTTGGATCACTATGACAAGGTTTGCAGATGTGATATGTACTCAGAAGTGAACTTTCCCTACCTCCACATGTTTTCAGATCTATTAGACGTATGATCCACTCAGCTCACACTTACCTTTGGCTTCATGTCATCACACAAAAATTAATTACTTGATTATTGGAAAAAAACAGTATTATAGTGTACCAAATGAGCTGCACTTTCAAAACAAGCCAGAAACATCTTTATTCTCTTAAAACCCACTAAGCTCCTCTTCTTGGCTATGGATAAAATCCCAGAGTTTTTCTGATCACTTCCAGACATTAGAACACCCTCAGATAGTAGAGAGTCCAGCCAGGAAACTTGTGGCTCTCCTCGTATTTAAACAATCTCTGCTTTAACCTGCGCTAGGCGCTATAGCATCAGTAGAGAAAAGGCCGGATGCTTAGGTCGTCTGTGATTATCTTCTTCCTCCCTCTCCCATCCTTCTTCTCCACTTCTCCATGTCACCTGTGATTCCTCCAGTGTGCTGGGAAAGGAGGAAGCATATGAGGCTAAAAGATGTTTGTGTAGTGCTCTTATGGCATGGTACTGATATTCACGCAATCAGGGCAGGTGCCAACTCTTTTTCTTAAAGGATACCTCTGTGGGATCTTCAGAGCCTCCCATTCTGTCTCCCTGGTGATACCTTCTGCTCTGCCCATTATGATTTCCTACGCTTCAGCATTTCACCCCTGAAGTCTCTTTCTACTGGGATTACCTCTCCTTGGCAGGGCTTTCAATGTAGTTATATTGCAGCAGCTTTCCAGAGTGTCCCCAAAACAAACTCCTGTCTCTGTCATCATAAGCAAACACCTCTACTGGCCCTACTATCAGGGAACCCTCACAACCAACCTCTGACATACAGGCCTTTCTCAGCAGTAGTCAGACACCAGCCTCCTTACTTTAACCCTCCACAGCTACCCACCCAAACACCCAGGGGCATGTCCACGTTCAGGTTGCTAAGACTGGTATCACTACAGTCAGCAAGTGTCCCATAAAGGCAGATTTTTCCAGGTAGCAAATAGGTAGCCCAGAGTAAAAAAAAAAAAAAAAAGTCAGTTGCCTCTTTGGGCAAGTACCCCACTCTTGATTGTATTTAGAGCGTCTTCTGTCACTTGGCTTAAGGTAGCGGAAACAGAACATTCTACAGGAGAGAGCAGAGAAAATTACAGCACTTTTTCTGGGCTATCAATACATAATCTTTTCTCCAGTGTCTTCTCTGCCTCTCCTTAGAGCTATGGGTGACAGGGAAAGATCCCAGACCTACAGAATAAATTTGAATCACATCTCACCAAGTCCTCCCTGATCCACCTTTAGAAAGAAGGAGATTTGCCAACATTCCTTTCATAGTTGGGGCCTCATCTAAGACTGAGAAACATCTTATGACATCCTATTACAATAATGCTGCCTTTGCCTTTAATCTGTTGTTCGTAAACATAAAAAATCTTGTCGGTCTAGAAATATCTGGTAGTGTGGTAATGACGTTTAAAACCAAGGATGTAATGATACTTCAGTTGGTTAAACTCAAGTTTTATAAAGATAGAGGTTTTAACTATTACAGGTCCAAGATTTTTAAAATCCATGAATAGAACCCAGTCTTGGGGTTTAATACTGTTTCATTTTCTTTTGCATATCTAAACTTATGAGTGTTATTAGGTTTTTCATAATGTTTTGATTTTTCTTTAAAAGATTCATCTTGTGAAGCCATTTTCAGAATACATAAATTTTTTTTATTTTTATAACTTGTTTCTCAGAAGAACAAAAAACACTTTGCAGTTTTCTAAAAATCCCACTGGCGTGATCCAATTATAATTAGAGAAATCCAGCTACAGCATCAGAAATGAGATGGAAGGAATCTGAGGCACCATGACTGACTTGTTCATCACCGATGAACCGAATCTGGCATCGATCAGAATAGGATCAACAGAATTGCAGAATTCTTAATTTGGAGCTATTATAGGAAATTAATCTACATTTTGGATAAGATTTACTAATCCAAAAACTTAAAAAAGAAATATCCAATTCTGGCAGACTTCTTTTTCGAAAGGACCAAACTCAATGACAAAATTTTAGAATTCCTGAAAAGAGTTAACTGGAATTACCTTGGTGTTTTATTTGATAGGTAATATTTACTACCCACAAGCCTTTGTTATGAGAGTGGAATACATCTACCCAAGTCAGTCATGTGACTGGAATCAGTGAAAGCTCGTCACTGGTGCTGCACAGTAACTCACAAGCAGACAGAAAGCCAGAGGAGAGCTCTTGCTTCTCCAAATCCCTGGAAAATGCATTGCCTTAATTAGCAAACACTATCTTGAGTGACTCCTCTAGAGACTCCCAATTAACTAAGCTTCTAGACTAACATGAATTCTTCTCTCTTATTAGTTCATATTTATGTTTTTTAAATCAACAAAATTTCCCAACACTTTGTCACCCTAGAACCCAACCTTTATGAACATTTTTTGCCAGAAAAATGCAAAAGAATGAAACTAATGCAGTTTATTAAGCAAATAATCTTAAAAGCAGCCCACAACACAACTGCTCACCAGCTCTCAAGCTCACCGGATTATATTTCCTGCTGTTTTCAGTTACTTCTATTTATACTTCTAACCGGATGAACTCACCATGCCCCCTACTGCTTAAGAGCAATACTACCACAGTGTAGCACAACGCAGCACATCCTGGTATTCTCCAGAGATTTCCTTCTGGCCATATGGTAGCTTTCAGAATGCTTGTTGAACAACATTGTTTGTCTCCCCTTGGTCACCAATGCCAGGATAAATCTGTGGAGTCATGCTGGCAGAAGAAATGGCCTCCAATCAGCAACAACAAACAAGTTCTTTATTACTGACCCCACCATCTGTCCCTGTTTCCACATGCCACTCTCATATAGAAACAGGTTTCCACTAGGCCAGGTTCAGTGTGCATCCAGCATCTACCATTAGGTCAGCTTGAATATCCAGATTACAACTGTGCTTATCCTCTTACCTAGCTAACATCCTTTATCCAGAATGGAAAGTGGTTGGTGGACACTGAAAAAAGCCTGTGAAAGCCGTACTGCTGATAAGAGATATGTTTGCTAACATCTTGGATTAGGGATGTGTACTTAGTGGAGATATCAGCCTCGGTGTGACAAAAGCAAGATGTAAGTATTACTTCCTTTATGTTAAGGTGTGCACCCACCAAGACCACTCTGCTTATAAGCAGTGAATATGGAAGGAGTGTTCCCTGGTACTTTAATTATCAGCCCATTTTTACAATTGTGTAGCCAGAGATGTTCCCAAGATGAAGTTGTTTCCTAAAGGCTCATTTCAGAGAGGTAGATGATCCTACATGCTTTGCCATTGTAGTTTCAATATAAATACTTTAGGCCTGCTTGCAGCGCATCTTGAGTGCTCAAAATATCACATTTAGTGACAAGGATAAAAAAGACAGTGCTCTCAAACCAGCAATATTAAAGTAAGTGTGCCAAGAGCACATTATGAAAAAACTGATGGAGATACAGAGCCGACAGAATGTCTGCAGAGAAGCGCAATGAGAGAAATTGTCTTTCCCTGTTAATACCATTATGAGAAAGCTCATGGAAAGTTATTTTATTAAGTGTTTGTGTTATTAAAACCTATTCCCCTGTCTGAAATTTAATGCTACACAATGTACTAAATAGTCAGGTTTCAAGAGAGATGATAAACCTGGAAGAATTACATTACTACCCAAAGTATTGGTCATTGTACAGGGATTTAAAATTTAACAACCACATTAAACACCAAGCCAAATCAATAGTAATATTTTCAGTCTCTCCGAGGCAGATGACTGAATATGCTGAAAGCATTGTGGGGTTGTGTGGCACTGTGTTAGCTGGTCCATGCATCATTGAGGCCCGTGTCTGGTGTAATCAGCTCTGGGAAGACACTGTATTCTTAGCATTCCCGGAAGGCCTGCTATTCCACAGCAACAAAAGACACAAGCACGGCACAGTACCACAGCACCAGCAGCTGAACAATAAACCTGGTTCAAATTGAACTATTTACTTGGCATTTGCTATATCCTTAGGCTCCACTGGAAAAATTAATAGGTGGTCAGCTTTAGCAAATATCACAGTGATGGAATAAGGAGATTTGTTAGCCAACAATTTCTGATTTGTGTCACTTGTAAATATGATGGTTTTAGTTGTCCATTTTAACTATTCTTTCTAGTCGACAAATACCTAGCTGGCTACTCTTTACCAGTGTCAAGAATGGCATTGAAAAAAACAAAAAAGATCTAGCTGATTTTGGCTCAGAAGTTCTTTCTTCTTGTCATAAATTTGCGTTCTTGCCTTCTTTAAAGGTGTCATTTAATGGCAGCACCTTATTTTTACTGACAGTGTTTTTGGGGAAGTTCAGACTATTCGTTCGTGATTCATCCAAATACGTGATTCTCCCTTGGATTCCAGCACAATTTGTGACCTTCTAATACTGAAGCATTAAATATCATTCCTGCTTTGATGGCAGGAAGTTTCCAGGGAAAAACCTATGTGGGTAGGAATTGAGAATTCCATGAGAGAGATACTAAGATACCCCAGTCTGGCATGGGGAAAAAAATCTCATTACATGTCCAAAAGGAAAAACACACACATGTGTATACATGACTGGATTCGCGAGGCAGTCCACACAGTGTAGGAGAGTGCCACTGAATCCCAGTGCTAAACATGAGACATGCCTCTCATTTTCTCGTCTTTAAAACAGGAATAATAATAGTACTGACCTCATAGGGTGATTGTGAAGACTATATGGAAAAAAGAAACATGTTTAGCACAAGGCATAGCACAATGAGTGCTCAGGATTTTATTTGTGTAATGATTCCTAGCATTTTTAAAGCTTAGAGTTTTATGAATGGAGACTCTGATTTAGGATCATGCTGGATTTCCAACCTTTAAAATTATGCAAGTCATTCTTGTGTGGAAGCAGAAAGTGAATAAACGGATTGGCATCAAACAACATCAGACTGGCAACAGGGAGGCCTAAATTTCAGTCTTAACGTTATATTGACTCAGCTCGCTACTTCTGGGAATGATAGTAACTCCTCGGACCTTGGTTTCCTCATTTGAACTGAGGGAACTGGACTCTATCAAAGTCCTTTCTGATTTAAAGAACGGTGATCCTGGCTGTGTTCTTCCTTGCATGCAGAAAATGGCCATAGTCGATTGTAGAGGAATTTTGAAAAATAACAGAAACACTCTCTCAGCCTAGTATTTCCACTATTAGTCCATCATTTTTTAACGAGGTCCATCATTAAAAATCCTGTCTAGACATCTGCTTTTAAAAGACAGCTATCAATCAATCAATTTAGCTATTGAGTACCCATGTGGGGTGAGTATAGAGGATAGAAAACAAGAAATCCTGTTCTACCATAAAACCTTGAAATCTACTTGGAAAGAAAAAAGACACTATTTTTTAAAAATTAATATTTAGTAAGGGTCAAATGAGGAACACAGGCAACAACTATTCCACTCATGTTCCTACATGTCTTTTAAAGGAGTTTACCAATTTAAAACATTAAAGGTAATAAAATTTTTAAAATTTAAGACACAGCAGAAATTATTTAGAAAGCAAGAAGTGCTTGTATGGGAAACAAAAGATAAGCTATATTATTAAAACAGGACATCATGTTTAGCTGTAAACTTATTGGTAGCCAAGAACCTAAAGAAATTCATGAGTTTTATAGCTCTCATGGTCTGATAAAAGGGGATGTCTAGGTTTGTCTTAAGAGACAACACTTTGCTCCTGGCAGTAAATATTGGGAAAATTTTGTTACATGGATCCATATTTAATGAACACTTAATAATTTACTGTACAATGCCTATAGCCGGGGTTTTGTGAAAAATACAAAAGTGTCTTTCAAATACCTATACCATATCAATTTTTAGTGAAAGCTAAGGATTAGCTAAATCAACTCGAAGTATGCTCGAGTGAACCTAAGCTAATAAAATCTAAGAACGTTGCTTCTTGGTGACCAAACTTAATGCTTAGAGAAACTCAGAAAAATGGTGGATTAAGCTGTCTTTTAGGCTGATTTTTTAAAATATCAATTATCTCCAAAACACTTTTTAAATTAAAAAAATATATATAAGACCCCACCTGGAAAGAGTAACCCACTAGGTACTGTTCACCTTTGTGTAAATTATTTTATCAGATCTTTTTCTATTTAAACTCCCAACACTGAGGTACTTTCAAATCCATACCTTGGTTTCACTGAGAGGAGGTAAGTGTCAAAGGCAACGTTAACTTACTTCATCGTTATGCCGAGGGCTACTAATAAGAAGCAACATCTCACGTGGCCCTGCAGAGCTGGGCTGAACCTTTAAAAGTATGTAGTAAAAATTCTCTGCTAACTGGGCCACCACCAACTTCAGAAAGTCGTGTCAAAATAGAACATTCAAATAGTGAACATCTACTGATATTTTAAGATTTAACCAAATGGTCACCCTCTTTAAGGAAGCCTTTGTTGACACGTTTCGTCCTCTTCCTCCCCAAACTTGGTAAAATGGCATAAATATCAATTCAATTCATTTAATTCTTACCACAACTGCAAGAAATCATGACTATTATTACCATCCTGTCACGTATGAGGAAAGTAGCATACAAAGGTGGTATATAATTTGCCAAACTAGCCAGCCTGTCAGTAGCAGACCAGAGAGCTAGACTCAGGCAATCTGTTTCAGAACTCATGCTCATACATACGATGTGAGAATACCAAATTCTAGCTTATTTTAAACTGATCATTTTTCAAAGGAAAGCAAATATTTATACTCAGGTTTAATAGCGTTATTTTCGCTATAGAAATACATTAATAACTCAATTTAAATGTTGAAAGTGATGTTCTTCCCATTTTTTGAAAACTTAGGGTCAGCCTAGAGCCAGCTATATAAAACCCTAGCTTGGCCATAAGTCTTTACCTAAAAGATAAAGACATTATTATCAGCTTATTATTGCTGCCCACACTTACACCATAACAGTCTCTACCTAATATAATTAGAATATATAATATATATATATATATATATTTGAAACAGAGTCTGGCTCTGTCACCCAGGCTGGAGTACAGTGGCGTGATCTCAGCTCACTGCAACCTCCACCTCCCGGGTTTCAGCGATTCCCCCACCTCAGCCTCCTGAGTAGCTGGGACTACAGGCGCATGCCATAACGCCTGGCTAATTTTTTGTATTTTTAGTAGAGATGGGATTTCACCATGTTGGCCAGGCTGGTCTCGAACTCCTGACTTCAAGTGATCTGCCCACCTCATCTTCCCAAAGTGCTGAGATTACAGGTGTGAACCACCGCACCAGGCCTAGAATATAATTTTAAACAAAAAATGTAACCTAACAGGTCAATGTGTATCATAGAAGTTTTCATACAACAATGGGAAAGGATTTTTTAAATTGCAATGTGCTCTGTGATATGGTATAGCAATTACAGAAGAAAAAGATCAAAAGTGTCTCATACCATATACCAAAACAAATTTCAAAGGATTAGATAGTTAGATATAAAAACAAACCAAAGTACATGTAGAAGAAAATAAAACTGAATATTTATCAAGCTTCTGTAGGTAATCAATTTTTAAAAGCAACAAAAAGGAAAAAGACACTAACAAGCAGATTCCCCTGAATAAGTTAGAGAAAAAAGTTATTTTTTCAAACAAAAAAAGTAGAGTAAAATAAAGCTATGATACCATTGTATGTTATCACTATCAAAAAGCAATTAAAAAAGGAGAAGACCAAAAATATATTTATCTGCTTTAATAAATTGTAAAATTTATATATGTAATATATAACCCAAATCCAAAAAGGCTAGCAACAGATTTAGGGAAAAATATAATAAGTGTGGCAGAATTAATGCTTTTATTTTATAAAAGGCTAAGCTAAATTTTTTAAAAAATATCTTAGTACTCTATAGTCAGTTTACAAAACAAGAAATACATCTAAAAAAGAACATAGAAAATGTTCAAGCTAACTAGTTTTTTAAAAAATTGAAAGGAAAACTAAGGCCTTACTTTTTCATCACATACCAATGGAGCAAAAAAAAAATAATATTCATGTTATATTAAGAAATATCAAGTATTGGTTTGAAACTGTTGATGTCATAAATATTGATGACTTTAGAAATAGGTTCAGCTCTTTGGAAAAGAAATTCTTTAATCTAAAGTATTTGAATTAACTCTAAGTAAATAATCCAAAATGTATTTTAATGTGCATATAGAAGTTCTCTTCATCATTGCTTACTAATGAAATAGTAGTCATTATAAAAACTTGGGAGCAATATAGAAAATAATTGGTTAAATTACAGTAAATTTATTGGATCAGGTGTTTTAATGATAAAATGCAAAATGATCAAACATATGCAAGTCATTTTTCATCTTGATGATTTGCACATGAAAAAGATGGAAGAAGGACCTATAAGAATGATAGAATTTATGATAGAATTTTTAGAGTGCTAAATTTATGTAGTAGTTGTTGTTTACGTTTCTCCATTTGTCAAATGTTCTATAGTTATTACTGTTATATTTGAAAAATATAAAGACAAAATGTTTATGCACAATTCCTATTTTATATTAGAAATATGGAGCTGTGAAGATTTCCTCCATCTGATTCATTTCCTAACCCAATACACTGTACCGTAGCTATGTTAATGAATGTGGGGTAGAATAGATTAGTGATAAGATACAACATTGTATTTATCTGTAGAGGCATTTGTATATCACTTGAGGAAAAAATTCTTAGTATATAAAATTATATTATTAGTAACAGTTCTTACACTGAAGTATTAACGCCAGGAACGATGTTCCTGTTGGTGAAAGCTTTAGCGATGATTTGACTGACTGACCTAAAGAATGCTGAGATGTAGGAAAGTCTGATGAGGATCATAAAGGAATTACATTGTGTATGTGTGTTTTTAAAAATATGTTTGTGGTTTGTTTTTGCTTTTTCAAAATCAACATTTTCCTAGGCTTCTTTCCGCATATTCTTCAAATTTTTAGTTGTGTTTACTTTTAATAGCTCAGTAATTGGGACTGCCACAGAAATCTTTTCAGACATGTTTTAAATTGTAGGCACCCTGGCAACCATCTATCTTCATTTCAAAATCATTTAAGTAAAGGAAAATAAGTGACAAAAAAGTTTTTGTTATGTGAAAAATACAAAAAAAGGTAACCCTAGAAACTAAAATTATTCCATTTTGAATGATCTTTTCTTCATTGCTGGTTTTGTTCATGGATTTTCTTCGTGTTAGGACCTGGATGCCTTGGCGTATTGCACTCTCATTCTTCGGAGTCTCTACTTTGAACTCCTCAGTAGGAGCACCTTGATTTCACCTCTGTATTGAGTCATATGTGATCAGGTCATGAAGACTGACGTTTGTGCTCAGGTTTCTTCAGATCCTATAAACATTCACACACACACACAAATAGTTATCTCTTCAGCTTCCACTGCTCTTGACCTTCTCAGTGTATTTCAGTTGTCTTGCTCTGACATATAGCAGGGACCAGCAATGCATGCTCTTTGATCTTCTTCTTGTGCACATCCCATAGCACTAACCTTTCTCAGGTGGAGGTAAGAGAGATATTAATGGCCTTTTTGTGACTGCTGTCTAGCAAAGTTAGCTGATATAGTGGTGCCTGGGTATTATTACATGCATGAAAAGTACCATTCTCTTTCAGATATTCTGTATGAGGATTATAGCAGGGAAAAATACCACACATGTTACCTCACTCTTTTTACCTCAAGTTAGGAAATATAACTCACTAAGAATAGATGAAAGCCAATAAGGATGAGTACCATATTGTTGTGCTCAACTTTGACCAAAAGCCAATTTAGGTTATTTCAAATGACTAGTTACATCTGACCTGTAGCGTTCCTTTTTTTTTTCTTTTTGATATATTTTAGTGCTTTGAAATTTTGGGAATCCAATCAGGAAATTCTTGAGCATCTTCTATGTGTAAAGTGCTGCCTTAGGTACTTTACAGGAAATAGAACTTACTAGCATATTCATTTATTCCCAAACACTGTTCATACTTAAAACTTGTCATAATGATTTTCAGTAATTAAGTAATAACTGGGCATGTAGAAGTTAGATAGATAGATAGATACATAGATACATAGATACATAGATAGATAATAGAGGGAGGGAGGGAGTGAGGGAGGGAGGAAGGAAGGAAGGAAGGAAAAGAGAAAGAAAGGAAGAAAGAAAGAGATAGAGAAAGAGAGAGGGAGAGAGGGAAGGAGGGAAGGGAAGGAAGGAAGGAAAAAAGAAAAGGATAAAGGAGAGGAAAGGAAAGGAAAAGATCAGATGGTAGGAATTAGAGTGAAAAAGATAAAATGGGGATGGAATAGAGTTCGTATCTATGTGTATGTAAGTCATAAGCTAAACATTATCAGTAGTAGGGATGATATCCCTAATAAAGGGAGGTTAAAAATAATACTCTGAGCAGCCTAGCAACTAATGCAAAAAGTGGAGCAATCACATATAGATCACATGCAGACCACAGGACCTACAGGTATAAACCAATAGAAGAGGTAAAGAGCATCTCCTTCTGGTAGGATTCCCTCAAGAAATGTCTGATGTGTCCATACAAAGAAGATACTTTGTTCTAGAACCACATCTCTGATACAAATGCACCAACAGGTTCCATAATGTAGCATTTTATACTTTCTTTTTTCACTCGTAACCATGGAAAGAATTTTGCAAAGGACTCTCCAGCTAACCAGATCTCTAAAGATCTAGCTTAAATTTAGAACACCTAGAAGTAAAATTTAGAGAATTCAGAAAAGTGGATCCTTCAAAGTATTCTCCTTAAATATTTTATTTTCACATCTATGTTTGCTTAAGACTCGGTGGTGGACAGCATGAGAGTAGCAGTGAAATTTTCCTATATTGCTATTTAAAGGCAGTGAGTGCCTTTTTATTTTACCTTCTAATAGAATATCAATAGGAAAGGCTGGACATTTAGAAATGTCAGGATATGGACCAGGAGAATCCTCATGAGCAGAACCAACATTCTGTGTAAAGATAATCCTGAGTCTATTTAAAACACACTGTGAAATGGGTAACGGAGATGTTGAAGATGACATGAAGATGCAGTTTACAGTCACTGGGTGCAAACAGGAGTTAAAACTGCAAAGTATAATAAAAAGCAGAATAAAAATGCTACAATAGGATGCAATGGCAGTAGACTTTCTAAAAGAAATAACCATCTTGTGGTGGCATGTTAGAGGGTAATTTGAGTGAGGAAGCCTAGCATTAAAAGAGACTGACTAAGAAACTATTGGAATAGGCCATGTGAGATCAGTTCAAGGGCCTGAAACCTGCGGAAGAGCCACGGAAATGAAGGGGAAGAGTGAGTGAGAGAGATGGGAGAGGAAAATGACTGTGCTTGGTGACCAACTAGGGGCAACAGCAAAGAAGTCAGAGGTCACACGAAGCTTTCTAGTCTCTGCAGCTGTGTTACTATATATCAATGATCGTGACAAGGAAGACCAAGATGGAATATATGAGGCAACTGAAAATTTGAATCTAGCACTCAGCAAATGACCATTTTAAGAATACAGTGGGACCGGGTGTGGTGGCTCACACCTGTAATCCCAGCACTTTGGGAGGCCGAGGCAGGAGGATCACCTGAGGTTAGGAGTTCGAGACCAGCCTGGCCAACATGGTGAAACCCTGTCTATACTAAAAAACACAAAAAATTAGCTGGGTGTGGTGGCACGTGCCTGTAGTCCCAGCTACTTGCAAGGCTGAGGCAGGAGAATCTCTTGAACTGGGAGGTGGAGGTTGCAGTGATCCAAAATCATGCCATTGCACTCCATCCTGGGTGACAGAGCAAGACTCCATAAAAAAAAGAAAAAAGAATACAGCAGGACCTTTTAGAATGAGTATTTGCATGTTTCCAAGAATAACTACAGATAAGCTCTGTAAGGAACAATGTTGCAAGCTCCGGCTTGGACAAAGTTTGGGTGGGCTTCAGTGGGAGAGGACAAAAAAATGGTATTTTTTGTCACTCCTCCATCCACACTCTACTTTTCTCTCCTTCCCTCCATCTCAATTGATACTATCCTACAACATACAGTATTCAAATATTGTTTCAGGAAATATTTACTTTAATCTTTAGGAAAGAAAAAAGCAAAAAACAAAAAATACCCTAATAACATCAAAGTTAGCATAGCACAATTCCAGACTTCTGCTCATTGTTGAAATAGAAGGGCTTCTGTTCAGTCTGCAAGAGTCTGATATACTGCAGTGTTCCTGCTACACAGGCAGGCAGCAATCCCTCCCCGAGTCCCGTAAGAGCACTTTACATTTTCTTCCCATCTTTCAGCTCATAAACATGTTTCTCTTCAGAACACACACCATATGCCATTGGAAAAGGGCTGTAAAGTTTTATAGATATATTTGAGAGTATTATAAGGGTATAATAAAGCAAAACTAATGCAAAGGAATTGGAATTATTGAACAATGGAATTAAAATATTAGGCACGGATAACTCTAACCACACTCAGCTTGTTTGTTTGTATAAGTCATAAAAACCCGGAACTCTTGTTTAGTTCAAAGACATGAAGCCTTTGAGTCAGGCTTAAAAAAAAATCAGCAATGGCTATACTTTATTGAAAGCATATATGCCGGGCATCAGTAAATGAGAACTCAAGGATATGTATGTTTCTGTAATAGCCTAAATAATATATATGATGCTCTACATATTTTGAGGTGAGAAAACTTATTGCATTGCATCTTGTTTGCATTTCCTTGGGATTTTTCTACAGGCATCCTTTTTCTGAAGGGATTAATGCATTCATTTAATCAGAATTATTTAGTGCCTGTTTCAGTGACAGTGTTCAAGGATACAGAATAGAAATACTAATACTTGATACTGAGGAACCTGCACTCCAGCATGAACCAACACTTATTCATTCACACATTTATTAAGCACTCAACAAATGTATTGAGTGCCAACTGCTATGTACTTGGTCTGTGCAAGATTAGCAATACATACATGGTTTGTTATTGCAGTACATGGAACCGTGTGTGGAAGATAATGGCCTCTGTTTAATATACTCTTCCCATAATCCAAGAAGATGCTCAGTGGAGTTTAGCCATGAGTTGGTGTTTCAAAAAAGAAACAATACAGGAGCTGTAAGACAAGGAAATGGCTCCAGAAATGGAAATGTTGATGTCAAAGGTCTCGAAATAACTAAAAAAATATATAATCTGTAGCAAGTAAATTAGTACTGGAAAGATGCCAGTAGGGGACTACTGCAGAAACTAATTGTTGGGATTTTGAGCCTGATGTAAGTAATAGAGCTTAATGAGGATGGGGGAAAATGAGTTGATGATTACCTTTCTAGCAACCTTCAAGTTGGAATTTCTAGAATTATTTAGAATGTCATAAAATAATAGGAAAAGGAGGCGGAATGGGATACGAGGGGTTTCTGTAGCTTCATAGAAAAAGGAGTTAGGTACAGAAATGCTGCGTAGGAAGATGAAGCAAGAGTCAGCCAATGAGAGATGTACAACTCTGCACAGAAGCTTTTACTAGTCTCCTTTGCCTACAAAAATGTAACTTCCAAGACCCTCCCCTACCTGGACCAACCCAGGCTCCCTTTTCAACATACCATCAGCATTGTTACCCTTCTTCATAAACACTGAGGTCCAATCAGGCTTTGATCTGTAATTTCCATGTTCTGTTTTCCTCTTTGTCACAAACATCATCTCATGGCTTGGAATGTCTTTTCTCTTTATGCTGTGATGTCCAGACTTTGCATATGCTGTCAGGCCTTGTTCGTGTCCAAGAAGGCCTGCCTTATCCTCCAATTGAATGTGTCACTTCCCTTGTATGAAGCTTGCCATTTGCTACGTTTATACTTGTCTTCCCTTTTCAATTAGACTGTAAGCCCTTTGTGAGCAACATCCAAGTACTATTTATCTTTGGGTTCCTTAGAAAACCTTGTAAAGTACTTTGTACATAAACACAACTCAAAAATATTTGTTGAATGAAGGACTGTCCAGGCAGAGCAAGGTACAAAAGTCCTAAAGAAAACATAAAATTTGAGAAAATTTCAAGATGCTGTTCCCAGGGAATTTTAAGAAAAACTGAAATGTGGAAATCATGTGCAAAAGACACGCTAAAGAGAAAATGAAGTTTTAGCTACCATTCACCCATTCATTTACTCAACGAATGTATTTGAACAGTTGTCTGTGACAGACAGCATGCTATTAATATTACAAGATTCTGTCCTAGGCCTGAGGGAAAGTCAGGTACTCAGTATAGTGTAGTAAATACTAAGAATGAGTTAATCTCAGATGTGATAGAAGTGAGTGTCATCAGGGAGTGCTTCCTGGAGAAGGCCATATCAAGGTGGGACCTGGGACATAGTAAGGATTCACCTATTAGATTATGTTGGAGGAAGGGTATATGAGACCCAGCATGCACGTGCATAGACTGAGGGGCATGATATGTAATGGAACATTAGGGGCCTGCAAGGAATTTGATTTGGTAGGAGCTTGAGTGTGAACAAGTGGAGAAAGGGGCCAGGGAGGCAAATCCAAGCAAGTGCTTGCTTTGTTAAGATCCAGAGCTTTCAATAAAACATGTATATAAAAATGCCTTATAATCTATAGGTAATTAAAAAACAAGTAGGATGGGAACAAGTGTCAGATACATCTAGAAGTTCTACTTGAGCAAATTTATCAAATACTCATGTGTGGAGGTTGGATTCACCACTTAATACCACATCCATAAGAATGAGGGCCAAAAGAGCAGTTCTGGAAAGAGCCTCACAGGCACAGTAAATCTCACTTGTTTTTAAAAATTGAGTATCTCTGGCAAGTCAGACAAGAGCATGCCTGAAGTTTATCATTGAACTATTAATCTCAAAAGTTTTACTTTTGAAATTACTTTTTGTACTTAGCCAGTAATCATCTCAAAAGAAAGGAATGATATAAATTATTTCTAAACTAAACCGAATTAACCATTTTAAACTATCTTAAAAGTACCTATTCATATAAAAATAATTTTTTGCTTAGTAGTTTAGACTGCTATGTCAAAATATTATAAATCAGGCTTATAAACCACAGAAATTTATTCCAAAATATAGGTGCTAGCAGGTTTGGTGTCTCGTGAGGGCCTATTATCTGGTTCCTAAACAGCCATCTTTTCACTATAACTTCACATGGTAGAAAGAGGAAGGGGTCTTTCTAAGATCTTTTTTATGAAGGCATTAATTTCAGTTTTTAGGACTTCACCCTCATGACCTAATCACTTCCCAAAGTCCCTACCTCCTACTACCATCACTTTGGAGGTTGGGATTTCAATATATGAATTGGGGGAGGACACAGTCAGACCATAGCAATTGCTTCTCTGGCTTATTCTGGCCTGTTGAGTAAACTGAGTCTCATTCTCCAGGCCTTTGCAAGTATTCAGCATAGTTACAATAATTATAAGTACTAGAAAGTCATAAAACTGGAATTTCTTTTTTATACCTTTTTACTCAAATCTACTTAATTTTCTATAACAAATGAGATGTTGGATATGAGTGAGAAAAAATGCATCAGAACATCTATGGTGTAATACTTTTTCTGTTTTTTTTGTTGAGAAAAACGATCTCGTGATCAAGATAGTCTTTTGAAAACAAGATTCATCCACATAAATAGGAGACATAGTTATACATGTTGAGTCTCCATTCACAAGCAAACAGTCTTATCTTAGTCAAAAATGGGGGATTATTTTAAAATATTTCTCCTTTTCTGAAAATCCAGTTGCCACTGCAAGGTCCTGAAACCACTGATAACTTCCCAAAAGAAGTGGCTTATTTCTTCCCCACTTGTTAGTTTATCTAAAAAGAATCCTTTAAGCCTTTTATAAAAGGTTTCAAAATTAAATTAACATTCTAAAAAAAGAGTTTTGAAGTTGCAGTTTTACTCTATTAATTCAGTCCCTCCAGATGCTATTCAGGGTGAACCTAGAGTTTTTCTTTCATACCCACTAGGAAAAGTACGTACTCTCTAACTTCCCATGTTAGAGCCCACAGGTTTTAGAGAATATTTATGAACCTCTTGGTTAGCAGATAAAAAGAAGTAAGTGACTTTCTCAAATTCATAAAGCAAAGGTAATCCAGAAAATCACTATGAGGAGATCAGATAAACTATTCACTGTGTGGATGCACAAATATTTGGGGTGGGATAGATCATCCGGGGTGTGCAAAGATGCAGGAAAATTTTAATAGCATCTAACTTTCCTCAGTGGACTTATATCCACTGAACCCAAACATTTTGTGCCTAATAGCTGGCCAAATAGGAATGTTAAATTCCAAGTGGACAATGGAGTCTATATTCTTTCATCCTTGGTAGACACTAAAGCATGTTAAAAGAAATAATGGAAAATACAAAGCACAGATTATTATGTGGACACTGACCTACTGAACCTGTGCTTGGAATAAATCTAGTCCTTTTGTTTCCTTGAACTGTTTTTTTGGGTAACTGTAGCTCTCCATGTTTTTAAAATTACTCAGAAAAGTTACTAAAGTCATAATGTTGAAGCATTGCAGCTCAGTTAGCATGTCTTTCTGCCTTATCTCACAACAAAGTATTAAGAAATAAATAACCTAAGAGTTAGGAGAATTATTTTATTAGGGACTAAAATCTGTCTGGTCAAACTAATGACACATTAAAATACCAGAAATCTGTGCTATTTAGAGCAGGGCGGGGGTGGAGGGCATTTGCTTTGGTAAAATCAGGAAGAAGTCCATTAGGAAATTTTCCTCTGGTTCCTACAGATCAGGCCTTGCATCATTTCAAACCATAAATTGACCAGTTAATCAGTGACTTTCACGCAAAAATTGAGAGTGCAAAATACTCCTTCCAAAGTTGTTTAATGAAGCAAAATCCATGGAAAAGTGAAATGCAAAAAACCATCATGATTTAAAATGCAGAGAGATAGAACTTCACAATGGCAGACCATATTTGGCAGGGACCCAGATTCATTATTGCACATTGATCTGAATCACCCAGGCTACTCTGTATGCTGCAGGGCTCAGAACCTGCACAGTCCTCTGATAACTCAATAAAGGTGTCTGCCTAAACACAGCAGCAACTATAGAGGAAATTGGATATTTCAGATGTTGTAATGAAGCTAACAACAACAACAACAAATCTGTTAAAGATTAGATAGACTATAAAATAAATTTGGGAAAGATAAATGAGAGAATTAAAACCAAAAGTAAATGTTGATATGCATTCATATATATGTGTCCATGTATATTTTCTTACTTAATAAATGTTCTCATCCATTTTTTAAGCATCTAGATTGTGGATTTTCTTACATTCAAAGGACCAATAAAGAAAAATTTTGTAAATAAGCTAGTGTATAAATGTGATGCCAAGGAGCATATATATTTTTCTTCATATATTTACTTTGTTTATCAGATTCAAAAGTAAGTGAGTCCTCTGGGCTATTGAAGGTACTATATTTCAAACCCTACTCAGATGAATTTTTACTGTTTTTCTTATATTTATTTGATAGCATAATACCAATTTCAAAGGACAATAAAGAACAAAGTCTCAATGAACTAGTTAAATTTAACCTTAATGTTAGAAGCAGAGTTTATTAGAAAAAAATAAATTTTGTCTACAGGAAGTGTGGTAAACTGTTTGTGTGTATATCTTAGTACTGACCAACATATAGAGTAAATATGTTTCTTCTATGTAAAGATACCCAATTTTTGGAATTCAAATGAGAACCTACAATGTTATGGTTAGCATTAGGATTTTCAGCCTATGTTTCATCAGCTGAAAACTGAGGTTTTTCCTTTAAAACTGAAATAAATGTGTCAGCATCATGTTTTACTATTCCCTGGCCACATGGTAGTTAACCTTTACTTTAAAGATAATAGAGGATGGTCTGATCTAACGAGATCCAAGTATAGAAGAAAAATATCTGAGAGTATAGGCAACCTTATATTTAATTTGACTAATCAGAGCAGTGCAATTGAGAACTAAAAAGTCAATTGCATAAAAGAGTCAAGAAATGATCATCCACTAGTCTCTCCAGTAGTCACATTCTTCTCAGGTCCACATACAGTTTTATTGTCAATATTCAGGAAAAAAAAATAAAGATATCAAGGAGTAAAGAGAAGAGTTTCTTTTTTTAACTGAAGGGATAGAGTAAGTGATATGAGGAAAGATTAAAGCAACATTTTTTTAAAGAACAGTAGACTTGCTTAGTATCATCAGGCATGTAACAGGCTGACTTTTGGCAATGCCATGTGGTAATTATCTGCGTACATATATGAGGAAATAAGATAAAATTGGTTATAATTAAGTTAAAGAGATTTCATTTGAAGAATTCTTAACCATTCAGATTAAGAATACTAGAAAGAATAAGGAGCAAAATTGCAAAGTCTCTGATGGGAAGTCTTTGAAATATAAGTGTATGACTCTTTATTCTAGAATATTCTACATTTACTGCTTTACAGTTATAAGTTGGATAGATTCCATAGTTCT
This sequence comes from Pan paniscus, assembly GCF_029289425.2. Taxonomy (NCBI): domain Eukaryota; kingdom Metazoa; phylum Chordata; class Mammalia; order Primates; family Hominidae; genus Pan; species Pan paniscus. The sequence goes on from NC_073249.2 coordinate 129,904,906, forward strand.
TAAGCTTTATAGCCTAGTACTTCTAAATACTTATTTACTTGACTAAGCATATTTATCCCTAGCCCCATCACTGCCACAAAACCAAAATAGACCATCCTTCCTACAGCACAGGCTTCTGAATGAAGTCTGTCTCCTCTTTAAGAGCTATTGCTGGTTACCCAATAAAATAATACAACATGTAAAACCCAGCCTCTAATATGATAGTCACCTATCTTTCTAGAATTATCTCTCTTTTCATCCGTACTCCAGCAAACATCTACAAAGGAAGTAGGCTACATGAGGCTAATTGCTACTCCTCAAATGCATTCTGCTTCCCTTAACAGCATTCTCATTGTCTTGAATGCCATTTATCTCATCTCTGGTACTGAAAACATTTCCATCCTTCAAGATTCAAGAATCTTGGACAAACCCTCCTTGATTTCCCATGATAGTACATTCCATGCCCTGCTCTAGACTGAAACATGTATGTAAACTTCCCTAGATCATAATCTACTTGCAGACCCAGGCCAGGATGTTATCTCTCTTACAGTGCCAAGCATGGTACCTATGCTATAATGGCCCTCATTGAATTACTTTGCTTACAGCATGCTGGACTAATAGCTGAAGCCTTTTTTCGAGCCCAAACCAACTAGGTTTATTTTTTATTTCAGCCACACGTAAGTCCCAGGATCTGACTCTGTTTATAAGCCCACCTTTGGGCTAATTCCTTACCCTGGATTTGGAGTTTGGCTCCTTCTCCCGTACCAAGTTCAGCTCTTGTAGAGTTCAAAAGCACCCTGAAAGCAAGAGGTGGTTTTCTTTCCAACAGAGTTGTTACATGCATCAACCTATATAATGCAGCCATTCCTGCACCCAAGAAACAACTGGCCAGAAGTGACCTCATGATAATTCTTTGGGAAACATGTTTTTGAGCACCTGCAGTATGTTAAAAACAGTCCCATACCCTGAGGATTATTTAGTGAACAGCAGTATACTTACATATCATTGGAATGGGGATAGATAATAAACAAAATAAGTAAATTATAAAGTGATATTGAAAGTCAGAAGTGCCAAGAGGGGAAAAAGTCATGGAAGGGATATAGTGAAGGCCAATGAGTGGCAGGAGGCAGGGAAGAATTTTAATGTCAATGGGATGATTAGGAAAGTTCCCACTGAGAATGTGATATTTGAATAAAGGCTTGAAGAAACAATTTCTTGACACAAGATTCCTACTGGAAAGGTAGCAGGTCCTCACCTGCTCAGGGGCTCCACCCCTCTGCATCTCCACCATGGCACTAGTGCAGTGTGGTGTGGAGTTGACCTCATTCTCCTGTGGCAGCATCATTCCCAGAGTAAATTAAGTTTCTATCCCTGGCTTATTCTAGAGTTGTGAAATACAGAGAGAAAAGAGTAAAACCAGAGTTATTTTATGATCCCCTGACAGAAAACACAGTGTTATTTATTACTTAGAACTCTCCCCAGAGATTAATCAAGATTTAATATCCCTAGTTGACTAATATGCTCAGGCATCACCATTAATACATACTTAGACACTTGGCATTCCATTTCAGTAGTTTCACAAACATCTTTAGCAAAGCTAACAAACACTGTGGTCCCAGATTATTTTCTCCCTAAAGATCCTCCATATTTCTTCAACTTGCTGAGCTCACACTGTTTGCAAAAGAAGCTTTGCACTTACAGGAAAACATGGAGGGCTTAGTATGTGCCCCATGGTTTTTACAGCCATACTACTAAAAACGTGGTTGGGGGTGCAGAGGAGAGACTCAGAGCATTTTCACATTTTCCTATTGACACAAATTGGCTGTTTTGACAAGGTAAAGTCGTGGCATAGGATTTTTTAGATAAATTAACAGAATGAAAGTGCTAAATTAAAATTGCAACATTGATTTCCTTTTTAGCTCAGCTGTGCATTATATAAAAGGGTCAGGAGAAGGATTTATTACTGGCGATGAGGCTCTGTCGTCCGCTAAGAGACTGGTATATAAAATAAAGTTGTCCATTTCAGACACCCTTTGTCTTCAAGGAAAGCTGTCTAGGTGGCCCACGGGTGGCAAAGGCGCTGAAAGGAAATGGAAATTGATAATCGGTCCTGTTAGGCTGATTCTCTGCATGTTCAATTCATATCCTTTTGAAAAGAAGAGATTAAGATGAAACCTCATTGAGGAATACACATTTTGAAGAAAATAGAAACAAAGGTTCTGCAAGGCTATTTCAGTTGGTGTCAAATGTGAGAACAAGGCGACACAAACTTATATGAAGAAAGGGCATTAACAAAATCCCCAGACAAAGAAGGAGCTAATAGCAAATATATGCAGCCGTCTTTGTGGATGCTCACAGGAGAAGTGGTACAACTTGATTTACAAAGGGCCTGGATAATTATTTGTTACTTGGAGCCAACCCTGCCTCTCCCTCTGCAGAGGGCAGGCACTGACCATCTGCGGGTCTTCGTTTAGCTTTTGTGTGGATGAGAATTAGCCACATTTCTGCATCTGGTAAGCTTTGCATGAAGAGATGTTTGAAGCACTGGCTTTGTTTTGTTTTAAATCTTTAAACTGCTCCCTCAGCTTCAGTCAGAGGATTACTGCACATCTAACCACGAATAAATTGAAATATCAGCTGAAGAGAGCGCATGTTGCTTGCTGGTGGAATAATGGACGGCAGGTGGTAGAGGGTTTTGTTTTCAGAAAAGCACAGGAGGCTAGAAGTGACAAGAGTGATTTTGTGAGAGGGCTGAAACTGTCAGGATGAAGTCAGAGGGGTCAGTAGTTCCTGAGCTGACCTTTTTAAACAAATCCTGAGAAGACCTTTTACTGGATCCTCACAGCAGTTGCACATTCATGCCAGAAAGGTTGCCCCTCCTTCTAGATATTGAAAATCCTAACAAAAAGCATATTTTCTATGATAGGGCCCATGTTCACCCACGTGGTAGCCTGACACTCCCTCTCCTGTCAGCCCATGACACACAATCCTAACTGCTCACCTGCTCCACCACACACACACACCAGCATTTGAGCTGTCCCTTAACACTTTTCTGCAGTCTTTGATATCATCTTCCTGTCAAATCACAGAAATCAAGGGACTGGGCTGCAAAGCGGGACACTCGTGTGCTAATTTCCATGTCATTGCTTTGAATGGTTTTCTAGCATGGAGAGCTGTTACCTGACTTCTGGAGACATACTAAAGTGCTGAGACCCATTGTAGATGGCCTAAAAATTCACTTCTCAATGTTCATAAGCCAGAATTATAGAATGCGCTGCCATATGGCTTTCTTTTCAAATAAATATTGTTCTGTCTGAGCTCTGTTATGTCACTGGAAGTCACAATAAATCACACACCTAGTATGCTTTCTAATGAATGCTTGTTGTTCAAAATTCCCAATACCTGAAGGAAAGAACCTTCTGTCCCCAAAGTCTGTGAAAAAAAATGAGGGATTTTCTCCCATTGTCACTAAATATTATTATATTATTGTATCCTCTTCCATTATTTTTTTTCTTTCCTGTTTGCAACTGGCACAGTAATTTACTCATTCAACATCAATCCTCAGATGATATGCGCTAAACCACCAAAATGTGAGTTATTAAAGACAAACAAACAAGTTTTTTGAAAGTTTTGAAGCAAATAAATGTGATTATAAAACTTAGATTATTTTTCTTCCGTTTGGTTCTATGTAGTTATCTAAACTTCTGAGTCGACAGTAAAAGGGAAATTTGGTGACTGATTCCTTAGATAAGAGTTAATTTTTGAATCTGGCAGAAAAAATGTTTAAAACGAAGCCCTAGAACCTGAATCTCCTTATTGAGTATTGATTCCACGTTCAGTACTCTTCAATGGGCACTGCTGTTTCCAGGCACTTAAACAGCAATGCAGCTTATATTGTTGAACCATGTTTTTTTGATGCCCTCCTCAGTTAGTGCCCCATGCAGAAGCCAGGAAGCATGGAATCTACTTTATAGTTATCCCTTGCTTTCTACCTGTGTGTTTTTAAATGGCTCTGTATGTTGGAAAAGTTTCTGGCTTAGAAAAAAAAATGTTAAAACGAAAGAGAAATGGAAAGAGAGTTTAAGCGGAAGGTTAACTACAGGGTGGGAAACAAAAGGGGGAAAAAGAAGGTGTTATCACAATAAAATCTGAAGATTATAAAGAGAGCTCAGGGTGCCCAGAGTCTGGGTGGAAGACCCGCCTGGACTGGGAGAAGATGTGCTGGCCTCTAAGGGATGTCACTTCCCCCTTGCATCAGCAAGGTCAGTCTTAGGAAGAACCAAAAGAAAAGGAAAAATAAAACAAAAGGTGACATTTGAAAAGAAAAGATCAATAGATATATACAATTACAATAAAATCTCAAGCAAAAAGGAAGCAAAAATGTATTCTATAAGAATGAAAACAGAATTCTTTAATTCTCTACTGTTACCTCAAATGCAGGAGAGAATTAAAGAGTGAAAAGGTGTTATATATAATTATTTGGTCAGAAAATCTAGAGAGAGGAGTAATTTCTTGTCAAATAAAAACTACTCAAATTGATTATGTAGTCAATAATCATCCATAGAATTGGAAGCAAATTTTAAAATTTATTATTAAAAAGATATCAGGCACAAGTGATTTCACATCTGACTAGCTAATTGTTTTATCAGAGTTTCTATGTTATTTCAACAATTACAACTTATAGAAAGGTACAGAAATCTCCCTAATAAATTTATGAACCTTGACCAACTTTAATACTAAATCCTGACAATAGTACAACCCAGAAAATTGTAGACCAAAATTATAGACCATTTTCACTTATGAATAAAGATGCAAAAGTTCTAAAGAAAGTATGATAAATTGCATCTTCGACATTCTAGCGACACTAAAAGTTTCTTGCAATATGTATACAATGGATTGTCTTTCTCCTAATTGTCTCTGTATTAACTTTATAGAATGAATGTGGGTAAACCTTAGGAAATAGGTTGAATTAGTACATAAGAAACATGATAAGAGTGCTTGACCCAGCTTCCTGTAAATGTCCTCTGCAGTTATATAGCAATAAAAAAGCTTTGCTTTAGCATATGGTTCTGAAACGATCTTCTAGTGAAGATTGTTCAGGAAGTCTTTCTTCATCCATACGTTCACATATAGTTGAAAGCAGCAGATAAATGAGCGACACTTGATAATTACAAGGCATTCAGTCAATCAATCAATAAAGATTTTATTTTGGAAACTTTGTAGTGTTAGCACATTCAACCTGTCATATGCTTTTATTCCAGGGGTCTGGAGTTGCATTTTTTTCTATGGAGTCCTGCTCTGTTGTCCAGGCTGGAATGCAGTGGTGTGATCTCGGCTCACTGCAACCTCTGCCTCCAGGGTTCAAGCGATTCTCTTACCTCAGCCTCCTGAGTAGCTGGGATTACAGATACACACCACTATGCCTGGCTAATTTTTTTTTTTTTTTGTATTTTTAGTAGACATGGGGTTTTGCCATGTTGGCTAGGCTGGTCTCAAACTCCTGACCTCAGGTGATCCACCCACCTCGGCCTCCCGAAGTGCTAGAATTACAGGTGTGAGTCACTGGCCTGGAGTTGCCTTTTTAAGCATTTTCTGAGGTAGATATCTAAAGACAACTCAAATTTATCTGTATATAAAACACTGCAGAAAGGAGATTGTGTACAAAAATTAATCCTGTGAGAAAAGCTACCCATTTCCATAGTAAATCCATGATTTGTCATTTTATTTGTATATTTATATATTTGTATCTTTTATTTATTTATTTATTTTGAGATAGGGTCTTCCTCTGCTGCCCAGGCTGGGGTGCAGTGACACAATCCTGGCTCCCTGCAGCCTTGACCTCCTGGGCTCAAGCAATCCTTCCACCTCAGCCTTCCGAGTAGCTGGAACTACAGGTGCATGCCACCACACCCAGCTAAGTTTTGTATTTTTTGTAGAGACAGGTTTCACCATGTTGCCCAGGCTGGTTTTCAACTCCTGGGCTCAAGTAATCTGCCTTCCTTGGCCCCCCGAAGTGCTGGGACTATAGGTGTGTGCCACTGTGCATGACCAATTTGTCATTTTACATCAGCTATAGTTTATATCTGGACCTCCTAAGCTTGTGTCTTGGTAAGATGCACTGTAGCCCCCCACCCCGCCCGTTAAAAGGCAGTCGTGGTGCAGGCAGTTTGGGTGTGCTCACTGAATAGGGAGCCAGCTAGAGGGATCAATACCTAAAAAATTGTAGGTGCTCAGCAAACATTGGTTTAAGTTAAATGTTTAACTTATTTGGGAAGACAAACTTTTAATCTGTGTTTTTGCATATAAATATTTTCATATGTATATCCTCCTAAATGTATTTCTTCTTTGAGAGCTGCAAATAGAAAAGAACTCACTCTAATAAAAGCTAACATTATAGTTTTAATTCTTGGAAAGTTAGCATCGCAGTTTAATTCTTGGAGGATATTAATTTGCCAACACCCCATATAGACCTAAAATGTAGGAGTTTCATATTCTCAGGAATAAAAAAAAATCTATATCCTCAAACATATGCAGTGCTTTGCTGAACTGAATGAGCATTTCTTACTTATTATGTATTTAACCATATTTTAGAAGTGGGCCTGAGGTCTACTTATCATATTTCCGTCTGTGTAGTCATTACATATGCATCCTCCCACAGCATACATTTCTTTGGTATCTACCATTCTAAATTACGATTTGAGATTCATATTTTAAAAACATATAAGGTAACAATTGTGACCATAATAATGATTGTAATTTTCTTCCTGCATAGGTTTTTATAACAATTTCTGTTAGTGTGCCTTTTAAGACAATACTTTTAAGAACATTTTCCTCATTATAAAAGTAGTGTGTGCTCACTGTAGAAAATTAGGAAAATACATAAGTATAATAAAAACTACATTAGGATCATACTGCATGTGCTGCTCTAATCCTGCTTTCTCTTTCACTTAAAAATATATTATGGAAGCATTTTACATGCACCTTTTAATTCTTCTAAACTTGATTCTCTTTGAAATGGCCACGTAGGATTTTCAGGAGTAAATACCAATTTTGTCAATTTGCTATTTTAGAACTTTCAAACAATAAAATCAGAATCCATGTTGATGACAAACTGAAGAACTCATGGGGGCCAATGCTGGTAGTCAAGGACTTTTCTCTCAAACACAAAATGTTGCAATACCATAAGAAACAAGTCAAAGCAAGGGAAGACCCCAAATTCAGCACCCACCCTTTATTCTGTGTGTTGACACAAAACATTGATGAAAGCAAGTGAAGAGTGAGCCTCCTCGTATTGTCCTCTGTGTAATAGAACCCACACCATTGTATAAGCAGTAATGACTTCTTTGGCCGTAACTTAAAGACATCCTATTTACACTAGGGTCCTTTTTTCAGTTGTGAATAGAGTGCATTTAAATTACAAACTTGGAAGGAAGAGGTAAAAGGATTACCAAGTGTGAGAGATGAATGACAAAAAGCAGTAAATCCTATGCGATCAGAAGGATAAGTCTCACAGTTCATCTGACATAAGAGATGGATTACAATGGCTCTGAAGTGGAAGACAGTTTACTTAGAAATTTAGCAGTAATTTGCATTTAAGGAATGCATTAGTGTATTCACATATACAGTTTCATCATTGGATGATTAACAGGAATATATGGTATTTGTTTATGATTTTATTGAATATGATGGGTTTTTTTTCATCATTCAGGGAAAATCTGCTTTCCTCAGACTATTGGCTGCCATAACCACCATCAGCCATTAAATGATGTAATGATGCTGTATTGACACTGTCCTGTGTATCTTTCTCTTTGTGGCTCATTCTGCCCTAGAAAAATATCTCTAAGGGGTAGTGCCAGAATTAACCCCTGCACACTGATCAACAGAAACTTCTTCTAGAAATAACTAAGTCTGTCAACCTTTCAAATATTTAACTCATGCAAAGACATTCATGGAGAAATACAAGAGGGAAATCATTCTCTTATAAAATGGTTAGGACATCCCGAGTTTCTTTGAAGGAACAAATATTGCTTATGCTATTTTCTCCTTGAATTCACATTAGAAAACACAAATACAAATATATAATGTACATAGTCTTTAACCTAAAAAATTCTTTAGCACCACATACCTCTAGAAGAGTAGAAGAGATATGGATAGGAAAATGGAGTCAAGAAACAATAAAGACACCCATCTCAGAAGTTTTCAGGTATGGACTTAACCCGACTCAAGAACATACGGTAATGTCCACCCTCACCTCTCTTTCTTTGTGATAGTCACTCATCGTTTTCTGGGATAATGCTGGAAGTAGAACAAGGTTTATTCTTTGCTTTTCTATGATGGCAAATTTTGAAGTTTTATACATCCAAAATTTGGACTTTCATTTATAAATAGGGTTTTAGGAATGATGATGTAATTTCCATGTAGCATCGCCCTAGGAGTAATGAGATGCCATTACTGTATTATGGCTACTAACAATGATGAGAAGGAGACTTAGAGCTGAGCCAGTAAGCATTTAGAAAACACAATGCATTTTACCAAATCTAAGACATGCATTTTTTCATTTTTAATACCTCTGAATCAGTTTGTCTTACAACTGATTATATCATCAAGTTACCAGATGCTGAATGTGAAAAAGTTTTAGTAATATTTTAAACAATATATTTTCCTTATATTTTCTTGTTTATTGTATTAATAAACAATGTATGATAGCATCTTAAATGTGATGAAATATAGAGCTGTGCTTTTAATTTGTAATAAATGAAGGTAAAATTATTCACTGTTTTGGTAGTACTTATAACTGATATTCAAATATATCAACATATACCATCTCCAAAACTCCCCTAGACAGAGAAAATACATTGTCTTGGAAAGAACTTCCACTAAATGAAATTGAAAATCTCATCCTGATTCTGTTTAGAAACTTACTTTCTCAAATCTAACTAATGGGGTATTGGGCCAGGTAGATTAGTGAATTCCACACATAATCCCCCCAAACTCAATTTATTCATTAAATTCATTTCTTCCTCTACGAAATGGATTCCTAAGGCTAGAGGACTAACCAGCTAGATCAATTTATTACCTTTTCTTACCTTTCCTTTCTGATAGTCAATAATGAAAGAAATGCACAAGTCAGAAAGAAGCAGTAACACAAGGGCCCAGATTATCCCTAAATGGAAAAACCATCCCTAGATAACAGAGAGCCTGCTGTAGCTTTAAATCTTTCTATAGGATTCAATTCAAAATATTGGGGTAGAATATAGATACCATATATGTATTATGGATATGCATTGTACGTATATGTGTGTATATGCACAGTAGGCACACACATATTTAATTACACAGTTACATGTGTTAAAAAGGCTTTGACCACAATGTTCTGAAAACCACTCTTAAGAAGCAAGAATGTGCATGTTAAAGTTACTTTCTGGGTTAATAGAGATGAGGAGAAAAGTTATTGAGGTTTGCGAATTTATTTTAAATAGATTCCTTAAAAATACCCACTGACCTACATTTATTGAAAGAAAAACAGTCAACTACAAACGTAATTGTTATCCTGTCAGGAATTTATTAATAGACAGGCTGATGTCATCTTTGTTTAAATGCTCTAAGTTGACAGAATTTCATTTACATTAATGGATGGAAAGTCCTTTTCTTACTTGTCCAACAAACTGGAGACAAAGTGCCTGCCAATGTTTTAATTTCTTTTTCATGTTCTAGTTAGAGAGTGAGAAGAATGCTTTCACTCCACAGTGTCATGAATATGATAATCTATGGAAATCACGGGAAAGCAGGTACTTAACTTAAGCATATACTGTACTACAGGAATCCCTGATGAATTCAAGTCTCTTCTGTTTAGAGAAGATGTTGTTGCCTGTGAAGTGACACACTGCCAGATGTTCGTGAAGTAGCATGGTAGCAGGCTCAGATCTTAGCATCTTCCCTAACCCCCACAGATGACAGCATCTAGTTTAGGCTACAGAATGGTCTTGCTTTCATTCTTTAAGCACTAGTGTTTACATTTACTTGTCAACTATCAAATCTTCATTTTCTTAATTTTACTTATTTAAACATGTGGAGCACAAAATTACATAACTGTATGAGCAATCCTGACTTTATACAGTGTATGCAGTCTAAATGTGAAATAAGCAGTTCTCCATCACGTACAACATGCTTAATCCATTGACTTCCCTTATAAATGCTGGAGAAATAGTTTGCTGAAGGGATGGGAAATGTTTACTATATCATAATATTAAGCACAAGGGAAAATATTTTAAAAGCACATTTTAAAAAAATAAATACATTAAAATAGTGTCATTGTGTATATAAGTAATTCACAAAGTTAATAAAAAGCTATGAGACATTGCTAGAATTTCTATAATAAAAATAATGTTGATGATAAGAATTTCTATAATGATGGCAAAGAGGCCTATTAAGTGCCTATTGTGTATTAAGCTCTGGCTTCACTCTATACAATTTATATAAATTATATAATCTTTACAACCTTATAAAATATTATTTCCATTTTATGAGTGAGGAAACTGAGATCTTACAAAAGTTAAGCAAAACACGACTAAGTCAAAAAACCTAGTAAAAATGGAGCCAGAATTGGAAGCTAAGCTAAGTTCAAGACTGTACTGTGTATAAATGTACAATTACCCAGTACCTTCATTCATTCAAGAGTGTACAATGAGCCAGGCATTGCTCAAGGTTCTGGAAATTAGTAAATAAGATTAGTGAACATTTTAATCTAGTACCTTTTAGAGGGGTTGGAGATTTTTAAAAGTAAGCAAATAAACGATGTGAATATTTTTAAAAAGGAGATGTCAAGAGTGTGATTTGAAAGTCCTACTCTAGATTGGGTGGTCCGAGAGTGCCTCTGTGAGGAGGTGACATTTTATCTGAGTCCTAAAACATGTGAAGGATCCAACTATGCAAAGATCTGGATGCAGACCAAAAAAAAAAAAAAAACACCCAGTAAATGTAAAGGCCCTAAGGTCATATGATCTTATAAGACTTGTCAAGAATAGCAAGAACAATATGGCTGGAGTGTAGTGAGTAAAGGGGACAGTGGTTAAAATATATTGAAGAGGTGGGCAGGGGCTAGATAAACCTACAGTCATGGTGATGTTTTCTGATTTTATTCTAAGAGCAATGAAATCATTGAAGGATTTTAAGGAGAGGAATGATCTGTCATAGTTTCTATTTAAGACAACTTCTCAGGCTACTATAAGGAGGATACATTATACCAAGTCAAAAGAGAAAGCAGGTAGATTGGTTAGGAGGCTATTGCAGTAGCCCAAGGATGAGGCAATTGAGCCTTGGACTAGAGCCATATCAATGGAAATGGTGAAAAGTAGAGAGATTTGGGGTGTATGTACTACCCAGCAAAGGAGACACTTAGAAGTGACGTAGGATGAAAAACAGAATAGTGGGGGTTTTGTTTATTTTTTTTAAATAGAGATGGGGTCTCTCTATGTTGCCCAGGCTGGTCTCAAACCCCTAGGCTCAAGTTATCCTCCCGCCTCAGCCTACGAAGTGCTGGGATTACAGGAATAAGTCACTGTGCCCAGCCATAGGATAGTGTTTTAAGAAGGAAAGAAGGGTCAACTAAGTTTAATGATGCTGAGAGATAAAGTTAGATGAGCACAAACAAAAATGTGGCCACAGGATTTGCACAATAAAGATTGTTGTTAGCTTCATTATGGAAGCATTTCAATTGTTTGGAATGGAGGACAAATTCCTGAAAAGGGTATGTTGAGGAGTGAATAGGAGGTGAAGGTGTGAAGACAGACACTATTAAAAATGCTTAAAAGGAGTTTGAAGGGAAGTAAATTAATGATGCCTGAAAGTGGCTGTAGGGTCACAGAAATTGTTTTGTTATGCTTAGCATATTTGTTTTTAGGATGACAGACGCTAAAGTATATCTGTGTGCTAATGAAAATAATGTAAAAATGAGGGTGAATTGTTGAATAGTCAAAGATAAAAATGACAGAAGCAAATTCCTTCAGATGATCACAGGGTAAGTGAGGTGGAGTCCATGAGTGGAGTCTTTTGAAGGACATAGGATACCTCTCTTAGTAGCGGAAGAGAAGACAGAGGGTGAAAGTGCAGGTGCGTGGGATTGTTTATGTTTAATTCTATTGCACTAAAAGTGATTACATATTCCCTGAGGAAGGAGATCATATCTGTTTTATTCTCCATTATGTCTTCAATGGTCAGCCCATAGCATGTACTAGACAAATTGTAAATACTCAACAAATACATCTGAAAGAAGGAGTCTTTCCCAAGGATGTAGTTTATTAGGTCCTTCCCTCAGTATCTTTTCCTAAAACACCAAAAACTTTAAGTATTGTTGGGCAAAACAGTAGCCCAGAAACTTCAGGAAGTTCATGGCCAATGTAGAGGGAGTGGCACTAGGCTTGGAGTTGGGAGACCTAGATTTGAGATGAATTCTGATTTATGGATGTTTGTTACTGTATTCTGTAGCTGCATGGAGAAGCTATTATTTGTGGAGCACTTTGCCAAATGTATAAAATATATTTTCCCATGTTTAATATTTCATACATGTATGCTAATTAATTATATTAGAAAGATATTTTTTATATTAAAAAACTTATACTTGCTTTTATTTTCTTTCCAATATAAATCTGCTGCTTAGCATAGAACTACTAAAAATTGACTTTCAAAATGATGATCATTTCATTCCAGTATGCTCTGAACCATAACTCTAAATAGGGTTTTAGATGGATCAAAATGTAATATTTTATGTCCTGTGCTGTAAAAGGGATTAAAACAGGTGTTTCTGCATAGGAGGATATTAGGTATCATATTGCATAAATATGGAAGAAAATTGATTAACCTAGTCTTGCTCCAAATATAGCCTGAATCCTGTATGCTTTTTTACTCCATATTTATAGCAGTCCCATTTTCCTCATCACCTCATTTTTCTGTTTTCCTTTGCTTCCATTCCATTGTGTAAGGCAATTTTTATTCCATTTTCCCTCATTGGTTTTTGCCCTTGACATTCTATGCAACATTTAGCCATGAAAGCAGTAGCATTTTGAAGGTGGATTTCAAAAGCAAATTATTTCATCCAAGTACTCCTAAGGCACTGGAAGGACTGTTGCTGAGAAAATCTTTCTTTATGTGTTGTTAATACTCTGTGACATTTTTATAATTCAGAGCACTCACATCTTTACATTATTTATTATATTGTGCATAAATGAGATTTATGCACAATGTAATAATACTTTGGTTCTATAATGCTTTAGAGTTTTCAAAATAGTAACAGCTGTATTTTAATCATCTATTAATGCTTTTCCTATTTTAAATAGTTGTGGTGAAGAACAAATGGGCAAGGTGATCATTGTTATTTCTGTTTTATACAGATGAAAATTGAAGCTCACAGAGGGCAAGTGGCTTGCCCCAGGTCATTCAGCTAGTTTCTGCATTCTAAGATCAATGATCATTCTGCATATTGCATTGCTTTAGTAGAAGGTTCTTTTTTTTCTCCCAAATCCTAAAACTCTAATATGTACCAAATGCAACCACATGTGTATCTATATTTTATTCTTACCTCTTTAGTAATTTCATGCCTGTTATCATTTATATTCACTTCTAATATTTGTGGTTGATTTTCTATAGAGTGTGTCTCAGATGAGTTTGTAACTAGACATCAAACTTTGTCAAGATAATTACAGTGTAATGTTAGTTATGAACTGTATGAATTTCCCAATTCATACAGATTTATAATAGCTTTCATTAAAAAAATATTTTTAGTTCTATTAATTTTCTATACAGATTTCATTATTTAATAATGAGGTAAAATAGCTACAATATCTTTAGTTTTACCTTTTACTAATGAAGTCTAAAACAGTTTATGAACCCATCCAACCTTGGAAGTTTGATAAACATGATCCATGATATCCATATGTTATAGCCTAATAGACTCAGAATGTTCTATAGTTAAGTAGGATGGAAAGAGTTATAATTTATGACTCAATCTGATGTTTCATTCACAGACAATGTGATGCCACCTAGGCATAAACCCTAAGGAATTCTAATTGTGAATTTGAAAACAAAACAGATCATATCACTGGGAGGGACCTCATAGATCATCTAGTCAAACCCCCTCATGTTACCGGTGAGAAAACTGAGACACAGAGGGAGTCATCAGGCTGCCATAGGTCACAAAACCAGCTGACAGCAAAGCGAAGATCAGAGCCCCATCTCCTAATTCCCAAGTGAGTGCTGTTTCCAATATGCCACATTACCTCCCCCAGCAAGATGCCTCCCATGGGGCATTGCTTCTTGAAGATGAAGTATATTAAATTCACATTTGGCTGCTAATCATTTTCTCAGCAGCTCTATGGTATTTCATTAACTTCTGCATGTAACACCCTGGCCTTTCACCTGTATTAACTTGAGCTCATTAAACTTGAGGCCAGTAATAAACAGGACCAAACTAATTCAGATATTTTGCTTGGTATGTGTTCAGCATTTTTTTTAATGGTTTCTACTGTGTGAAACATTTTCCCTTCAAAATTTGTGGAATAAGTAAAACAGGAAGCATAGATTTCAAGGAATGGAGTATGTAGGTAGTATGCTTCTTTAAATAAATAAAAAGCATATTAAACACCTACCTTATACAAAACTTTGTGAGGACTACAAAGAAATATGAGTGGCAGGATAGCACAGAGTCTATCAGGCAGACTTGGATGTGAATTAATTGTAGCAAGTTACTTAGTCTTTATGCCCCTCAGTGTTGTTGTGTATAAATGGACACTAGAATACCCAACTCATGGATATTCTTTATCTTCTTTGCAATAAGGAAGAGATAATGTACTCATGTGCTTTGCAAAGTGTCTGGTATATAGCCATGATCAGTTAATAAGATGATATATTCGTGAAGGTGATGATGATGGTGCAGTTCCTTCCCTCTCCCTTGTTAAATTTATAATCCCCTCTCAGCCATTTTTGAGGAAATTGATTTTCCCCACGTCACCTCCCCTACCTCATCATCTCTACAAAATATAAGCAAAGGTCCTTTAGAATGCAAGGAAAGTAAAACTAAGTCATTTTACCCTTCCCAGGTTGTCCACCAACACTGCTTTATGTTCCTTTTGACTAAGAAGTAAGTCTTTGGCAGCTCATAGACTATGCAGGCCCCAGTTAACAAAGTTCCTATGTAATTTTAAAAGTCAAGAATCTGATTGAGCAGGGGATGGTGATAAAGGAGGGGTCATCTGCAGAAAGATGACCAACAAAGAGGTGGAAATAGAAGTCTGTCAGGAAGAATGACAGCATGCAGGAGTTTCAAGGCAGAAGCCATTGTGAGTCAGGGTGAGGCAGTCAGCAGGCAGTGTGGGAGTGAAGATCAATATTGGAGCCTTGGTGTGGGGACAGGTAGTCAGTGTTGGTTCTCTGTTTCCCGAATACTACGTGTATTAGAGTTCTCCAGAGAAACAGAGCCAATTTAACATATTAGATTCCCTCTTATATATCCATACATAACTAATAGGTTATATATTCAATTCCCTCATATATCTATATGCAGCCAATTGGTTATATTATTATAGCCAACAGGTTATAGGTTATATCTGTATGTAACCCATTGGTTATATATAGGTATGTAAAACGGAATTTAATATGGGAATTGGCTCACGTTGTTATAGAGGCCAAGAAGTCCCATGACGTGCCATCTGCAAGCTGGAGAACAAGGAAAGCTTGTAGTGTAATTCAGCCTGACTCTGAAGGCCTAAAAACTGGGGGAGCCAATTGCATACTTAACTCTATGCCTGAATCTGCAGGCCTCAGGACTGGGAGATGAGGTGGGCAGCAGATGGTGGAGGAGATGGCTGGGCGAGTGCTATAAGGCCTACAGTCCAAAGGCCCAAGAACCTAGAGCTCTGATATCCAAGAGCATGCGAAGATGGATGTCCTAGCTCTCACTCCAGAAGAAAGAATAATTTGCCTTTCCTCCACCTTTCTGTTCTATGCAGGCCATCAACCAATTGGGGGATGCCCGCCCACATTCTCTTTACTCAGGGCGTATTTTCTTTACTTGGTCTACTGACCCAAATGCTAATTGCTTCTGGAAACACTCTGACAAACACACCCACAAATAATGTTTTACCAGCTCCCTGGGCATCATCTCTTAACCCAGTCAAGATGATACATAAAATTAACCATTACACCATAGAACCCTTTTTTAATTTTCTACTATAACAGCTTTGAAAATAATGATGACCTTAGAACTCATCTAGTTCACTTTCCTACCACTACCAGAATCCCATCTCCAACATTCTGGATCATTCTCCCTTTTTGCTACCGCCATCATCCTACAGTCCACCCTTCCTTCTGCCACTATGAGGATCTGGTCACACATTTTCAAATATCTGGTGTTCCCATACACCCTAAAGAATAAAATCCAAACACTTTGCCCAGAATTCAGAGCCCTATGTATAGGTATTCCAGCTTCATCCCCCACTATCTCCCTGACATTTAGTATATTTTAGCCATATAAGGATAAGCTCATCCTGTAGTTCCTTCACTTCATTTCCTTACTTCTCTTCTCCTCCTACAACTAGGCACTGCTTTCCCCTTTCAGAATTTTTCAGCATAGTTTAAATTCCTCCTTCACTGTAAAGATTGTATTAACCTCTGAGTTGGAATTAATTGCTCATTGGATCTGGGTTACATCAGATTGTTTGTGCATGTCGTCCTCTACTTATTTCTCCTTACAATGACGTACGTAAGCCACATGTCAGCTGACTTTACCCAGTCCTGTCCTTCTGGAAATTGCTACAAAATCCCCAGAGATTCTGTTCTCTAGGTTACTTCTGGCTATAAATTCCAGCTGTCATTGAATTCTGAATCTCCCTCAAACCTCCCTCCTGTTGGTTTCTATTCTTTTCAGCTATATGCCAACCCAACCATGAAACCCAACCCTGTTTCCCTGATTTTCCTCCAAATGTCTCACCAAGACATGTAAGTGTGTAGCAGATGTTCTTAGATAAAGACTATGGAGGAGGATTTAGATTGGAGCAATGCAAACATCTTAAAATTAAATAGTGGCTCTCCCTGTTTATAAAAGTCCTTCAGCCTCATACCAACAGGCTTTGCTCCTTCTCTCTTGCCCTCTCTTTTCACACTTCCTTTTACCCTCTCCTCTCTTTTCTATTCCCCCTCTCCTTCAAAATTCTACATTCCTCCATGCATAATGCTCGGACCATCTCTTTGTTCTGGTTTCTCCTAAAACATGCCATCAATACCACATTTCCTAAATCCCAACCTAGAGGTATTTCTTCAAAAATACTTACTTTAAAAAATGACAGTTTTTAAAGAGAGACCTGAATTATTTAAACTGTTTCAATATGAAAATAATAATTTTCTTATCTGAGTTCCTTTGAATATGACTTAGTCCTCTTCATAAGGCTATAAACTGCTTTTGGAAGGAACAGCCTCCTGGTCCTCTTTGTGGCCTGGGCCCCAGCACCTGCACAGCACTTAGCAGAAAGCAAGTCTTATTTCCATCATCCTTTGCTGGCATTCCATGAATGTTAGACTTTCTTCTCTTGATTGACATTATTCCTAATTCATGATCCGACTTCATCACTTCACAACAAAATGCGTTCTGCCTGCTTTTCACAGGTGAAGTGCCTCACCCTCTTGTAGCTTATGAACGATGGAACAGAGGGTTAGCAGTCCATTGGCTCCCCGGTGCCTTTTCCAAATTGTCACCCTTCTCCCTCCGCTGTTTATTCCACCTGGAGGATTCTCTTCCCCTTTCCTGACCTCATGCCTCCACTGCACCACTTGCCATCCTACCTTCACCTTATCCTTCAGAGTTTAGCTCGGATGACACCTCTTCTAGAAAATCTCTGGCCCCTCAGCCTGGGTTAGATACACATTGTCACTGCTCATATAACAGTTTGTGTCACTTCTGCCACAGCCCTTGTCACAGAGTATTGCAATTGTTATTAATATAGTCTCTTTAAGGTCACACACTATCCTTTCTATATAAATTTCAAGTGTCTGGCTCCTTATAAATGTTTTCTGAATGTATGAATCACAGCTTTTCTGTAAGTACGATTTTTTACTTCATGTCATATTTGAAAACCTATTTATATACTTTAATTTGTTTCTGAAAGTAATTGTTTGGGATTGTTTGACAATTCAAACAACCAGAAAGATTTTGTAAATATATTCAAGATATTCATTCATTCATTTATTCATTCATTCATTAAGCTTTGAAAAATTATATTCAGCACCTATTATGTGCTGGATCAAAGTTACCTGTCTAGGATCTCAAGCTGGGCAGATGGACACATAAGCTAATGATGATAAGGCAGTGCAGTAGGCACAGAGATTAAAATATGCCCAGGATATTCTAAACCACTGGGCAGGGAGGGTAATCGGTAAAGGAGATTACTTAGGTGTTATGAAGACTGAGCTGAAACTAAATAGCCTAATTGGCATGTACCAGGTGAAAAAGACAAGATGGGGTATTCTGGCAGAGGGGATGCATGAGCAAACATGGAAACACAGAGCACAGTACACAATGCAATAGAAGCAGTTAAGGCTTATGGGAATAAATTGGCAGGCATGCATTTTGCAAATATTATTCCATTTAATGCTTATACCAACATCGTGAGTTTGATACTGTCATTCTCATTTCATTGATAAGGAAAATTAGTAGCGGAATAGTAAAGTAATTGGCTCATAGTCACACAGCTAATGAGTGCAAAACTGATTTTAATGCAAATTTGACTTCTAAATTATTTCCCTCATCACTATGTGAATGTTGACTTTCTACTTTCACTATGAAACATGAACTATCTCTGCTTTTGACCAATTTAGATATCACACATTTGATCAAAAGTTGTAGCTTACATTTATCAGGTTAAACTAATACTCATATTTCATATATTTTACATGTCCAATGCCAGTGTACTGATTTGCATCATTAGCCATCACATAGCACTATGGTAACGTGTAATATGTAGATGGACTTTCTGTCTCTGTCCTTTTATTGTGTTCCACTGTCCAAATTTGATAATATCATGAAACATTGCTTACTGTTATATCAGTGATTAAGCATTACATGCCACTTACATATGGGAAAATCTGAGCTTGTGATTCTAAACCATGCTAAAACTGATTTTGAAATAAAAATCAGCATCAAATGTAAGTAACTGATTACTTTCATACTTGAAAAGAGGAAAGAAGAAAAGTAACTGAATTCAGAAACTACAGAACAGAAAAGAGACTTCTCATCTCTATCTCCTGTGCTACCTTGAATCATGCTGAGCACAGAGATTGAAATTAGGGTGAGTTAGGAACTTTACCTGGATTACTTTATTTAAACCTCACAATGGCCATTTTATAGATAATGAAACAGACTCAGAGAACCCATGCTCTCAACCATTATACCACACTGCTCCCATATTTTTTTATTTTAGGTATCCAAGAACTACTTCAATTAGCTTTTTGAGTTTTTTAAAGATCAACTCTTTGAACATTTATTTTCTTCATTTTTCTCTGCAATTATTGGTCATTTTATTGAGTTCAAACAGTTTTCCAAGGAGTCTGGCATATTATTCCTTGAGATAACTGCAATAACCAGGTATATTTGACATACAATTCAATCTGACACTAGCCCTTAATGAATAGCAAAAGATACTTACAAAATTAATAACAATGATAATTTGTACTACACTGTCTGGAAATTGTTTAGCCTTTAGTGTAGCAAAGGACAGTTCCTGGCCCAGAGTGGATATTCAATACTGTATTTGTTGAATAAATGTCAAAAGACTGATAAATAATAGAGCTGTGTCATATGCAAACATGTCTTTTGGGAAAAAAAAGTCAACTTTTAGATATCCTTTACATGTAACTTATCCTTTAGTCTGTCAGTTGTATAGACACACACACACACACGAAATAGGTATAAAGGAGATAGATAGATAGATAGATAGATAGATAGATAGATAGATAATAGATAGATTTCAGGTTTATACTGAATAAGATACATATATACATATACATATATATATATATATATATATATGATACTGAGTGATATATTCTGACATAAGCCGGAAATATTTTCATCTTTCACATATTACAATTTAGATATCAAAGTAATTACTTGTCTTCTTGTTATGGTTTCCAATTAGATAAGAGAGTGTGATTAAGAAAATAAAGTTGATCCATTACAGTACTACAGACTAGTGCTATTAGGCAACTTGCTGCCATTCTCATAAAAATTATGCAATTTAAACTGGAAGATACAAGTGCTTGTTTCTATTACAAACAAGAACCCTTTTCTACTTCATAATATGCTCAATTACCTTTAGATTGATCAATGAATAAATTATAATCCAAATAGACTTCTTTACCTTAAAGCTTTGCTGGCTTAAGGTATCATTGTTGATTCATTATGTTGTCACTTTTCTATTGGCAATGTAATGCTTTTTTTATATCTGGATAGAGACAGTTTTAGTGTAAGATACTGTTATCTTTAAATGAGTAGGATTTAGCCTTTCTGGTGAGAACAAATTCATCAATGATGAATCCCTGGCGAAACTATTGAAACAAAACTCACACCATTTCTGAGCTTTGTTCAGTTCATCAGTTACAAAGCAGCTTTTGATAGTCCTAAAGAACTTTTTCCTTTGTTTAAGAAATATAGCATGACGCTCAAAACCTCTCACTTTGAGTTACCGCAGGCTACAACTTTTCTGTAAGAAAATAATGAATGAAGAGGAAAAGCTCCTGCTGCTGGCACTGTCAGGTCCTGCTGCTTCTCCTCCTGCAATAGGAAATCAATTAACTATATGTTCAGGCAGAGATTTGAACTAAATGCTTTATTAATCATCACTGATTGCACACACACACAGTGGCCAACTATGCATTCATCTTCACTCTTTCTTAGCTTTGTTTTGCTTGCTTGCTTTATCCTTCTTCCTTTTTTTTTTTTTTTTTTTTTTTTGCAAGATCAAAACACAAATGTATGCCTAAATGTAGTATGTGTAAAGGTGATCGGTTGATCCTTTGTTGCAGGAGAGAATTGATGTTTTTTTGTTTTCGGAAAACTTTACTTTTAAAATGTTCAGTACTTAAATAGCCTTAGGACCACTTTAATATATACAACATATTTTTTAAAGCACTTAAATTTTCAAACTAATAAGGAAAGCAAAATGTCTACAGCAGCCTTGAAGTTTTGGAAGCTGGTACTATACCTTAGTCTCTGAGAGCTCCATGTAGCAGTGAGGAATTAAACAAAAATGAACCCAATTTGATGTGGAGATGCTTGGTGGAAGGTGGAAGGAGCAGTCACTGATATTTGGTATTTTTTTTTTGCTTTCAATTAAAAAAAATTGGCAAGTTTTCCTTTTAGTCCATTAATTCTTCTAACCAATGCACAAAGAAAATCCTGTAGGAATCTTTATGTTAAATTGAGATTCTCTCTTTAGGACTAATTATAAAACCAATTAGCACATTAGAAACTTAGCATGTTAGCCAGGGGAAGGCTGTGTAACATAATTTAGGTATGGCAAATGTGGTCAATCATTGCAAAAAATGACAGAAAATATCAGGCCGTTGGATATTTACACAGGCTGTATTATATTCAGCATCAAAAGATTTTCAAAAATTTATTGTTATTATTACCATTGTTGAAATAATTTGAAATCATTATGGTTTAAATTTAACTACATTCATTGTCTGCATTTGGATAAATAATAATCTAAATGAAAAAATATACTATCCTCTGATGTACATTTAAAGGAAGATAGATTAAAAGGTTGCAAGAATGATTTCTTTTGAATGGCCTTTACAAAACTCTTAGGTGAAATTAGATGATGTTGAGTAAGGTAAAGTCCAAACAGAGAACCATGTAAACCCCAACAGGGAAAATAATGGTTCCGATTTTCATGGAGCCTGCTAACCTGAGGCATCTGCTAGAACCAGAGGTCATATGTTTCAACACTTAACCGTTCTTGATAGTCTTTGAGTATATTAGATTAGGATTGAGATGCCCCTGAGGTATAAGAGAAGCACACAGGGGGTGACATTCTGAAGATTTATATCATGTGGACATGTGCTCGCCACCTTATGTGGTGTTATCTGACCCCAAAGGCATTTCTTTGGCACCAAGTGTAATCCCTAACACCTCATATACCTCATATGCCCCAAGAAAAAGCCATTTCATAAAAGCATTGTCTTTTAAGGATGCTTATATATGTGATAAGGACTTGTTTTATACTCTTATTTATTTTATGCTTTTAGCAAGTCAGTATCACTTGTTTTATAGCAAAATAGATACAAAATACTATCTCCCTCCATCCTATCATTTCATATTACTGCAACAATTAAATATTACAAATTAAGAAAGCATTAAGGTGTAGAGATGAAGTACGCAGTTCTAGTCTCATTGTATATAAATTAATTTGGCATTCATAACATTGTTTCCATTTACTTGACTTGTTGACATAATTATAATGAATTGATAATGGAAGTAACAATCTTAGATATTTCCACATAAGTATGTTCTTTGCTAACATGAATTACAGTTGCAGTTTGCAGTTCGGCTTAATTGGAACATGGTTTAAGTTTAGCTTACCTACTCTACTGAGGTCTCTAGAGGACCAGAGAACTCATTTTCCTGGGGCGTTATGCAAGCTGAAATGTGGAGGCCAGTGTTTTGAAACAAGTGTGATTTTTCACCAAAATACTTGCTAGGTCAGAGATCAGGATGACCTTCAAGTGCTGTAGTTTTCCAAACCTCCATCAGCTAGATAAATGGACTTTATTCTGCAGGAGAGAGAGGGTATTTTTGCAGTCTTATGAAAGAGACCTAGCAATTCCAGGTTACAGGCCGACACAAAACATTTGGAATTCAGTGATGTCTATCACCAGCAGTATGTGTCAGTAAAAGTGAAGATCAAAGGTTCTAGAAGAGGGGAAGGACAAAGTGAAGAGAAAATAATTGTGGGATAATGAATGGTATGAGGGCATTTTCGTGTTAACTTGAAACCACTTAGCATTTTTCCATGACGCCCAGGTATCTTTCTAAATGAACTTTGTAAAGTACAATTGGATAACCTTGAAATTTAAAGCTCCATGATGTGATTTTGAATACTGATGGAGTTTGTTTAAGCACTGTAAGATTTCCTCTCCTTTTCATTTCTATTTTTGCCTCCATGCAAAATAAAATTTGTTTCCTGTACAGAGAAATCAATATTTTTACCATTTTTGTTTTTCAGCTATTCCAGTAAATTGCAATCAACATTAGTTACAATCTTTAAAGAGATGTAGTAAGAATTTGAACACAATAAAATAGAGATACAGATGAGAACTTTGGCGAAGTACCTTTGCTATTGACAAAAGCATTTGTCAGGGACTACAACTGTGTCTATATCATGCTAAAAACCTGATGAAGGGGAAAAAAGCATCAATAGGTTTCACCTTCTGTCTATACAAACCAAACAAATGGTTTAACTAATAGCTGTTGTTTTATGTGAATGGGTTTGGTTTGCCATTGTGAACTTTCTTCCATTTAGAAATGTATTTTAATTAACATTTGTATATGTAATACATACATATTTGGTAAAAGTATTGTACTGTTGTGTTCTTTTTAATAATTAACGGAACCTGATACCGAGAAGACTAGTGGTCCAAAACAATGAGTGAAGACCTAGTTACAGTATACATGAAACAATCCCTAGACACACATTTGTTTGTTGATAATATTTATATGTTTATATCTTCCCATTTTTCTCTTCTCTGAGCTAACATGCTTCCTTATTTGTGTGTTTTCCTTTTAGAAACTGCCAAGTTTTGGACCTTATCTGGAACAGCGCAAGAAAATCATAGCAGAAAACAAGATTAGACTGAAAGAACAAAATGTAGCTTTTTCACCACTTAAGAGAAACTGTTTTATCCCCAAAAGGCCTATTCCTACCATCAAGGTAAAAATTATGCCAACTATATAAGTATGCCTACTTTACTGGTTAAATATACAAATATAGTTAAAATGTTTATTTACTGCTTAAATGTATCACTAATTTGGTTTTAGAATTATAATGAAAGTTTTAAAAACATCTGTCCATGGTGAAAACTGCATTTAAATTATAAAATAACCTCTTTTATTTGCATATTTTATACTTTTTAGAACACTGGCAAGCATGCATGTCATGGAAATTTTTATATACATTAAATGTATCAGGAGATATTAAGATGAAATTCCTAGTTTTCTTATAGTCACTTAAAAATTATTTTAATCCATAATTAACTCCAAGATATCTTGTATTAGTCATGTAGTACAACTCAATTATCAATAAGTACATCAATATCAATGTGATCACTTGAAAGTTTTGGAAAAACTTTCTCTGGTTTGGCCTCTGGAAAGCCTGGACATTTATTTGGGTCTCAGGAGATTATTTTCTGGTAATAACAAAAATTACACTAAGATAGAATTATGAGTATGTGTTACCTTTCTTGATTTTTTTCCTTAAACTTTTCATTTTGACAGAAATGTAGATTCACATGTAGTTGTAAGAAATAATACAGAGAGGTCTTGTGTACCCTTTATCCAGTTTCACCTGTTTTGCATGTTGCAAAACTATAGTATGATATCACAACCAGCATACTGACACAGACACAATCTACCAATCCTATTCAAGTTTTTCCAGTTTTACTTCTATGTGTGTGTTGTATTTAGTTCTGTACAATTTTGTCATGTATGGAGGTTCATGTATCCACCACCACAGTCAAGATACAAAACAGTGCCATCACCACCAGGATTCCTCAGGTAACCCTTTTGTAACCACGCCTTCTTTTTTTCTGTCACCCTCAAGACAGTATTGTTTCCAAGCAGTCATAATGAGAAAAATGGAGGTGTTACTGGATGGCATTCTGTCTGAAATCATCATCACTAAAATGTAGTTTGCAGTTACTGAAATTCATTCTTCTGTATTTGATGACACTCTACTCCTACATCTCCATTTTCTGTTTGAAATATCAGCTGAAAAGCTTGCTTTTATGTGTTCTCAAGTAGACCTCACTGAAATTCATCTTTAGCAGTCAACTGGAGACTGGAACCCTTAAAAATTCCTTCTACCGATGAAGAAAAAAAAAATGTATCTCATGCTAAAATCAGTCGTCCAGACTCAATGTTCCAAAATTTCAGCAATACAGAGTTCCGAAAGGGCAAAGGGAGTGGCTGACCACAAAGCGTGCCAGCACTTCAATGCCATCATTCTAAACAAAATGAACATTTGGGACTTTTAACAGCATAAAAGCCCCAAATCGTCTCTTGAGTTGTTCATGTTAAATTATTTTTGTGCCACTAAAAGTATGAACTGAACAAACTGAACACTAATGGAATGCGAAGGCCAGAACCTACAGCCCTTCACGAGCCTTTTTGCCAATGTGTGGCTATGACTACTATATGATTTGGAGATATAGTGTGTCCGGAATTGGTTCCTGCCCAGGGGTTCATGGTCTCGCTGACTTCGAGAATGAAGCCGTGGACCTTCGCAGTGAGTGTTACAGCTCTTAAAGGTGGCAAGGACCCAAAGAGTGAGCAGCAGCAAGATTTATTCCAAAGAGCGAAAGAACAAAGCTTCCACAGAGTGGAAAGGGACCCCAGCAGGTTGCCACTGCTGGCTGGGGTGGCCAGCTTTTATTCCCTTATTGTCCCCTCCCATATTCTGTTTTTGTCCTATCAGAGTGCCCTTTTTTCAATCCTCCCTGTGATTGGCTACTTTTAGGACCCTGCTGATTCGTGCGTTTTACAGAGCGCTGATTTGTGCATTTTACAGAGTGCTGATTGGTATGTTTTTACAGAGCACTGATTGATGCATTTTACAATCCTAGTTACAGAGTGCTGATTGTTGCATTTTACAATCCTCTTGTAAGAAAAGTTCTCCAAGTCCCACTGGACCCAGGAAGTCCAGCTGGCTTCACCTCTCAATAGGAATTCTCCCAGCTTTCTCTCTCTTCTTAATCAATTTGAATTAAATGTAAAATCTCCATCTCTAGGCATCTTTTCCTTAGGTGTAAAAATTTCTAAAGGAAGATATTATTTATATTTGAAATAAAAGAAGTGCAATATGATTATGAAAGCATTTTTACCTTTTCTAGCCCTCAAATCTTTCAGAGATTATATATTAAATATTGATAACTTAGACAAAAAACAAAACAGAGCAAACAAAAAATCTGTGGTTGCATGAAAGCCCGTAGATCATTAATCAAAAAAAATCAAAGTCAGAATTAAATAAACCAAAGAATTGTGAAGTCTTGGATGTAGATAAAGATTTCTGAAGTATCAAAGAGGGATAAGGCATCTTATTAAAAATAGTGCAAGTTTATGTTCCTCTCCTAAGTTGTCTTACTTTAGAGGTTATCCAGAGTGAAATGTCCTTGGTGTTACATGTTACATAAGCCTCAAGACATTGTAGATACCATCTTACCAGCATCTTAGACCTTATCAGTGTCAACATCTTAATGGGCAGCTGTGGTAGATTTTCTCAATGTCTGGTGGATTTTCCACTACCTTGGCCTTCTCCCCAGAATGTCCATACTCATTCCACCTGTTGTCATTTCTAGGCAGATGCTGTGCCCTGTCAAAAAACAAAATAGTAGCTGATAGTGGCGAGGTTTTCGGGGAAGCGAGCATTTTCAGTTTTTATAAATGCAGTTATCTCTTTAGAAAATTAGAGATTAAATTTGTTATAACAAATAACTGTATTATAAATATAAAACTGTGTATTTATATTTATATTATACTATAAAACTGTGTGTGTGTGTATATGTATATATACACATATACAAACACACACAGAAGTTTTAATTTGTGTAATCATCTCTAGCAAAGGCTCATTTTGTGATTTTTGCCGTTTGTTTGCTTAGGTTAGCCTTTTCTACCATAAGATTATATCAGTATTTACCCCATCTAGTTGTTTTAGGATTTTAATATTTGTATTTTACTTCAATTTCTCTAAAATTTGTTTTGCTCTAAAGTATCATGTACAGTTATAACTTTATTTTTTTCCAAATAGACAGTTGTTCCAAGACCTCAATATTTGCATTTTAAAGGGATCCCTTTCATCTCTCAAATTATGATTCAGTGACAAAAATGTACCATAAATTGCATCATTTACTTTATATTCAAATTTTCAACCTCTCAAAATTTTCCAAAACTTTTCAAGGGCAAATCAAAAATGAATTAGACAAGGTTCTAATAAGGATGGTCAATCTCTAGAAAAAAGTTTTATGCCGTAAGTAATTATTTGTGCCATAATAAACAATTTTTAAATATTTATAAATGAAAACTTCTAATTAAATTCAAAATTCTGGGTTCTAAACTCCTTATTTAATTAATACCAAACTTAAGATACCCCTTTTACACTTCTACAAAACAAAATTATTTCTTGTCCTGTAGCTTTGATCCTTTACTTTGAAATATGTTTAATATGATTCCTTTTTCCTTCTGATATTAACCTCATGGAAGAGGTAGGGGAAGGTGGGCCTTGAGAAAATCACTGAGTTCAGAGAGCAGCGTGTAGTCTCATATGATGGAAGCTGAAGAACAGGTTGGGGAAAGTAGAAAAGGATTGAAAGAACATGATGTTGGTGTCTGTATTCACCTCTCTGCTTCCTTCTCTCTGTATAATCTTCCTTTATGATAAATCTAAACGTTTCCTACACAATGACTCCACTATTCTCCATCCCAGACATCTTTTCTATACTTCAGACTTGTGTCACCATATCTTGGGGTCACCTCCACCTGCATCGTCTGACCAAGGAACCCAATAGTCATCATACTTAGAACTAAACTGATTCCCATTCCTTCCAAACCTGCTCTTCCTCCTGAGTCCTCTGTCTCAATGAACCCCATCTTACCTAACTCAAAAAGCTGCAGTTCAGCCTGGATGTCATCTTATTACTCATCCTATTCACAAGCTAGTCAGCAATGACTATTGTTTTTATCTCTTACATCTCCCTCCTCTTACATTCTTTACATAATGCTGAGGCCTCAGTGTGTTGCTTATATATTCTTTCCATAATGCTGAGGCCTCAGTGTGTTGCTTACATATTCTTTCCTGGAATTCTAAAACATTATATTAACTGTCCTGCTTTCTTTTGTCCTCCTTATCTAATCCATTCTCCAACTATTATGAAGGACTCTTTTAAAAATGTAGGACTGTTTGTTTTATCCCTTGCTTAAAATTCCCCCATCGTAACCGTAATCCTAAGGTAAGCTCCTTAGCATAACCTTTAGACCCATCACATTTTAGCTTTTCCTGGCCCAAGAAGCAGCTTCAATGGAATGATGAGAAGTAGAATCCAGGAGGTGATAATTTGAGGAATGAATGAAGACTGAGAAAGTAACAACAAAGTGTGCAGAATACACTTTCAGTAACTTGAGAAAGGTCAGTAGGAAAGGGATAAGAAGGGGAATGGAGTAGAGGAAAAGATTGTTTTGTTTATATGAGAATGATCCAGGCTTGCATATGCTTGCATATGTTTGGGAGAGAATAGCTGAAGCTGCCAGAAAGGGCATGATTAAGGAAACTACATCTTTGGCAAGCAGAGAGGGAAAGGAGTCTAAACAATATATTAAGATATCTTGCATAAGAGGAGAGAGGTGTCATGAAGCTGAATTTGGACTTCCCAGTGTCATTTTAACAAGCAGACATATTTAAAGAAAGTGACCATAAAAATGTCTTCAGAAACTATTGCCCTCATTGAAATACAAAGCAAAGTTTGTAAAATTTTAACAGATTATATTTGTGGTGAAAGAATTTCCTGAATTAGGCATGGGACTACTCTGTCACACTGCCTAGGTTCAAACTCTATGGCATTGCCGTTTCATAGCTGCATGAACTTGCCTCAGCTAACTAATCTGTGAAATGGAAATAATAAAAGTATCTGCCTCATAGAGTTATAAATTAGATGATGTGTGAAGTGCTTTTAGCATGGTGCCTGCACCAAATGTGTCCTAAATAAATGTTACTATTAGCTATAATATTTGAAATGAACAGTTTGAAAGAAATCCACGTTAAGATGACTATTCATTTCCATTTTGTCCAATAAAATGAACTGAAGAATGAAAACAGAAATACATAAAGCTCTGGAGGCCAACAAAGTTGGAAGTTTTGAAGAAGCCTATGTATTTTTCAGGAAATCTTTATTGCATACCTACCATGAGATAAGCAATGCACTAGGAATTGAGCATCTGCAGGGCAATAAATAAAACATACACAGCTTCTGTCCTCATAAAGCATACAGAATATAGAAAGAGACAGATATTAAGGAATCACACTAACAAGATAAAATTATTTTTTGATATGAGCTACATAGAAAAAATGCAAGATATATAGAATCTGTTTCATAGTGAGACCTAATTTAGATTGAAGGGGCCAATGAAAGCCTCCTTGAGGAAGTGACATTTAAGGAGCCCTGTAGACTAAGTAGAGATTAGAAGGGAATGGGGAACTGAGACTATTTCAGGTATGCCATAATGTGGTCCTGGATTTGGTAATTGGCTATGGTAATGGAAACAGAGATGAAATTAATAAAGTCTTGTTAATTCTTCCTCCAAGAGTCAGTGATTCTCATTATATTAGGCATAGGTATAGTAAAGAGCTGATAATAAGAAGACTAAGATGTCCAGCTTTTTTATGGTTCCACAGAGATAAAGAAAAATAAAAGATAATGAGTTAAGGTTTTGATGTTAGTGTTTTAGGTTTGAGGGGGGTTTGGGGTGTAGCATGAAAAACTTAGATTTGAGTGTATTGAAATTGATAAAGGAATTATGGGCCTATGCTGGAGGATATAAAGGAGAAAGAGCTGACATTTCCAACGCCCACTGTGTTCCAGACCCAAGATAGAAGCTGCACATGTATTTTCTTATTTCTTACTTAACCTAATACTCTATGAAGAAGTAGGGAGTTCTGGAGGAACAAATGTGAAGAAGTGATCAAAGAAAGAGAAGGATAACCAAAATAAAATGATAGTGTGGAAGAAATACAGAAAGGAAGTCTTAAGAATAGGAGAGTGGTCCACAAGGTCAGAAAGCACCAATTGTTTTACCAATACTTTGTATTGTTTCATTTTGTCTCGCATATGCAATCAATGAAATTCCACCTCTAGTTGGCAACAGTTGTCAAATTCATCCATGTATGTTTCTTAATTTGTCCAATCTTTAATGTGCAACCACTATGTTCCGGTACTATAGCAGTCATTGGCACAATCCAGTAGTGAAAATCCCAGCTCTCATGGAGCTCACAGTTTAGTAGAGAGAAACAGACAATGACAAATAAACAAATGAATACATAATATGTCAGATGGTGACAAGTGTAATGGAGAAAATAGAATAATCTTAGGAGAATAAAAATTACTAGAGAGACTGGGCAGGGAACACCTGCCTGTTTAATGGCATATGGGTAAACACCTAAAAAAAGTGAGGGAATGAATGATGTGGGTATCCAGGGGAAGAACACTCCGTTCAGAATGAACAGAAAGTGCAAAGACCCTGAAATAGCAAAGTCCTTGGCAGGAAACCAGTAAGGCTTTTAGAAAGGAAGACTGATATGATCTGGCTTATTTTTGCAAGGGATCTTTCTGGCTGCAGTGTTGATACAGTTTGCTAGAGGGGCAAGGGCAGAAACAAGGAGACCAGTTAGAAGCTATTGTAACAGTCCACGCAAGGGATTGGCAGGAGGGAAAATATGTACTGGATAATGTCAGAAGGCCTCAACTCCATTGTTTTAAATGAAAAGATATGTGTGAAAGTATTATACACAGCACAGCTCTATTCAAATTCTAGGAGCCACAGTTATTGTCATTTTTATACAAGTCCCTGCCGTTTTGCCCATTATTTCAGACCACATCTAGATGATGTGGCTGTGTGATTTTTCAGTCCACGTTGATATTAACGGCCACATTCCCTTTAAAGTCATTTTCTGTCTGCACATGCATCAGACATTGCCTCTTGTCCTTTTATTGTGGTTGTTGTTGCTGTTTTTTAGCACACACCCAGGCACGCCATGTAATTGCTGCTACATGATTACTTCAGTGTTTTCCCTAGAGTGTTTCTTCTTTCTTGACATACCATTTTTCCTACTTCCCTTTTTCCTGGAGGACCTGGGTTATCTGTTTTCATGCTTAATATTTTCTCTGTCCACCCATCTGTTTATTTTAGCTTGTTTCTTCCCTCCTCTCTGCTGGCCTCTTTATAGATTCCTC
Source organism: Pan paniscus (assembly GCF_029289425.2). Lineage (NCBI taxonomy): Eukaryota > Metazoa > Chordata > Mammalia > Primates > Hominidae > Pan > Pan paniscus. The sequence goes on from NC_073249.2 coordinate 129,936,142, forward strand.
TGTTCGATAGTTTAAACTCCACGACACTGCTTTGTTTATCCTCTCAGCTTCCACAGTACATTATTCCCCATCTGCTGTAGAAAGAACCCCAGTGTCCCACAAAGTTAACTAAGCCCCTCTTGTCTGAACAAGTTTTTCAGTCATGCATTCAAGTTTCTGATCTACCCCATCTTCCCTGGTTGGGAATGCAACAATAATATTTCTAAGCAAGCTATGCTCAGTAGATCTCATCTTTTGTTCTTTTTTCCTTTCAAATGCCTTAATGACCTAATGGTCTATTTCTTCAGAGGTAGGCAGTTTCAATATCAGTCAATCAGCAAGTATGTATTTAGTATTTGCTGTGTGACCAGCAGTGTGCTAAGGACTGCAGGAGATTCAAAAAAACAGACACGGCATGGTCCAAGGCTCAGGATGTTTGTAATCTCGATGGAGATGTAGTGCTAACATATATTTATTATGCACTTGCTGCAATCCAGAAATTGTGCTAGAAACTAGGAATACAACGTGAATTTTAAAAAGAAAGACGTCTATCCTTATGGAGCTCATAGTCTAGCAAGGGAGAAAGACACATGTTAAAAATTATTTACAGTTCAATCAAATATGTACAAGATGCTCTGGGAAAACAGAGGAGTGAAAGGGATTAGTTATGCCTCGGGTAATTGTGGAAAGCTTCACAGAGATGGTGATATTTAAAATGGAGTTTAATAAATTAGTGTTAATTAAGCAGAGAATTAATAATAAAAGCTAATATTTATTGAGTACTTATGAGGTTTCAAGCATCACTACGTGCTTGCGAATTAGCTCATTTAATCCTCACAATAACCCTCTGTGCTATTATGGAGTAAGCAATTGATAAACAGAGAGGTTAAATAACTTTCCTAAGGTTACACAGCTAGGAAGATATCAAAGCCAAGATTTGATTCCAAAGGTAGCTCTAAACCTTGGGCCCTTAAGCACTGTCCTCTGCTGTCTCTCATGAAACACAGAAATAAGAAAGAAAAGGAAGGTGGCATTTCAAGCAAATCAGTATGTTTGCAAAGCACAGTATTCAAACATACTTGTAATAACCTGCAGCCATGGGACCTTAAATCCAATACATAATCCCTGGATCAAGCAGATAGTGACATCAAAATGGTAAACTCATTCTTTTGTTAAATTGGAATTCATAGAAAGCACAGAACTGAGAAGCAATAATGAGGAAAATAACTGGGTTTTATAAATCAGTATTAATAACAGAATATAAAAAAGCAATGGGATCAACTGATTAAACTGCTATGAATTTCATCTGAACATCAAGCATGGTTATGCCCAGTGTTATCCAGGGACTAGAGAGTCCTTGAGAACCAGAAATCTTTGCTAGACAACATACATCCTGATTCTCCTAGCCCCTTGAAAGTAAAAAAAACAAAAACAAAAACAAAAACAAAATGGCCTCAGAGGCCCTCCGTCCTACCCCTGGGAATGATCTGGGGCCCTGGGGACAGCCTGGCATCTGCATGATTTCCTTTTTATCAACACCACATTTTCATTTCCAATGCATAATAGCATAGCATTTACCATGCGTATGGCCCATATTATGAAGCTACCAGTTCCATAAGGGAAACAGAAAGAAAAAGATTCTGAGGAAGAAGAGGGTATCAAAAGAAGTACTGGAAGGCTGATGGGAAAGAATGAGATAAAAGAAGAAAAAGAAACCTGGCCTCCTGCAATGAGTATAAAGATTTCCTTCTAAAAGATGAACAAGGACCTTCTGAAGAAGCTCCTGACATATTCTACAGGTTCACCTGTGCTAGAGAAAAGAAAGCAGACAATGCCTCCTACAGGAGGCAGTTTCGTTTCCTCGCTGAGAGAACTGAAGTGACAGTGTGCACATTTGGCCCAGTTAAATGAGAAACGTGCTTTATTCCCAGGCAGCCTATAACAGAGACTTGAGAGTCTGCCAAGACTTATAAAGTCCCCCGAATGCTTTCCACTTCTGTTGATATATATGAGAATGAATTCTCATTCTCTTTATGAAGCCGGGAATGTATCTCTAACGTCTTTGAATTTCTGGGTAGGAAAATGAATGGTTTAGGGGCACTAGTGATGTTTTCATCTCTTCTTCCTGCTGCTTCTAGTAAGAGATGGACTGCATCTCATAAGACTGGCAAGACAGTGTTGGCGGGACACCAGTCAGCCTGATCGAGTGCTTTATTATTTCAATTGAATTGTGAAAGGAAAGAGAAGAGTACTCAGATAAAACTGCAAGACCATATTGGATACTATGGAGCATAAACAGGAGGGAACAGAAAGAAAAATAGTGGAGGCCTTGCCCAGCAATTTCCAAAAGATACCAGAGAAATGGGCTTGGAACAAGGTTAATATTCTCAATTGTCCCTGTACCAACACATAGCAGATGAAAATTATCAAACTGAACTTTAAAAACTGAAGAGAATTTGGTAAAATAATCCCTTAAGTCTTATGGGGATTTGTAGAAATGTGATTCCTGACCAGATTATGGCATGGAAAGGTGTATCTTGTCTGGAATAAATGGGTCTGAAGGAAGGGCTAGGGGAGAAGCAGTATCTATCAAAAAAATTATACACATGCATGGAAATCCACAAACCTGAGGGTGGAGTATGGAGGAAGCAGCTGCAGGAGAGTGAAACGAAAGAAAAACAAATGTTACCCTGGGACTGCATCAGAGACCTTGTAACCAGATGGTTAATAGGGACAGGCAAGACAGAGGAGCGATGAAAGCCTTTGCAAACTTCAGATGGAAATCCCACTCCACTAAAGGCAAAACATCGGAAAAATTATTGAATTGCCTTGTTGGAAATTCAATCTCACAAAAGAGAGACAAGTAATGAGGGGACTTGCTGCTTTGGCTTATTTCTGGCTAAAAAAGTCTGTTTGAAGAAAATGGCAGCTAAAGGAATCTTGAAGGAAAGTAACCATTCCACGTTAACTTAGAGTTTATTAGGCCAATGAAAGGAAGTCTGAGCTTAGAAATGCAAGTATCCCACCTTTAGTAAACCTAATTTCAGGAAGTTCAGAGAAAACAATAGATATTATCTTATAGTCAGCAACTCTAACCTGAAGATGGATCAGGAAAAATGAGAAGCTGACAAGTACAAATTTGATTATATAATCACTAAGTTTCCTAAGAAGTAAGAAAAAGGTTATGCATTTAGATAACTCAGTGTTTGGTGCTTATATGAGAAAAGACAGATCACATTACCAATGATGAAATAAAAGGGTGGCATCAAGATTTAAGGACAGGTCAGAAGTGCTAAAGCCTCAAATGATCTGAGTTTGGAGAAAATATTAGGAAAAATAGCAACATATTTTGTCTATTAATACTCACTACTTAGAGCAGGTGGTACACCATTAAATTATAATTAGAGAGAACTGTTTGACTCCTATTATCTTTCTAGAATCCCATAAAGAATTTTATCAGAACTAAAAAGAGTAGAGAAAATATATTTGAGAGTTAAAACCTAAGATACCTAAGGATATTGTAGAAATACACTTACCTTCATTAAATGAATTTAAATCCAAAGTGTCTTGCAAGACATTACCACTTTAAAGCCTGAGCTCATCCCAGATAGAAAAAATACAGTGATCAGGGCCACAGACAGGTACTGAACCAACTTTGCTCCTGGCCAATCCTTACTCATCTGATTCTCTCACTAATAATCTCCCTCTCACCCAAGCCGCTCTCACTACTTTGGTTCCAAAAGTCTCACTTGCCTCTATTCAATCTCTTGATTTACTTGCTTCTCTCACCCTCGCCGGCCAATCTAATACTTCATTTTCTGGATCATACTTTGTCTCTGCCCTCTGCTCTCAGCATATTCAAGCCGAGTCCTTAGTTATTAGAGTTCTGCCAAATTTAAACTTAAGATGTCCTTTTCTTACTGTACAGTACTCCTGTCTGCCTTCTGCTCAGAGGGCATATATAGAATATCCAGAATAAGGCACCTGCTATATTTTTAAGTGCTTTTGTAAGAGATCACTATACCACACTGATGAAAAATAAATGTTGCTCCAGGTTCTTTCCCAAAGAAAAAGGTGGATGTTGTAGGGGAAGTAGGGAAAAGATGGAAACAAATCAGAAAGATTGAGATCTAACCCCAAAGGAATCCTACAAATGTCATTCAGCTTTTGACTTGGGAGCATTAGTAAAGGAAGAAGTTAAAAATCAGCATAAATTCAGTAAGAGCAAACTGAATTATCTCATTTTCTGTTTTGAAAGATGTATTAGGCAAGAAGTGAATATACCATAAAAAGATATGACATTGGTAATGGTACAGATAAGGAAATAGTTAAATGATTAAATAGCTACATCCAAATAATTTAAATATTGAATGTTTTTAGGTTAGAAGTCATAGTGACTGCCCACAGCATGCTGTTCTGGGTCCTGGTTTTTGAAGGATACTTATTTGCAGAAGTCGTACAAAGTGCAGACAGTCCTGACCTACAATGGTTTATCTTATGATTTTTTTTATTTTACAATGGTTCATCTTAAGAACTTAACAATGGTTCATCTTATGATTTTTCTTTTTACTTTACGATAGTGTGACTTACAATGGTTCATCTTATGACTTTTGTTTTACTTTAAGATAGGGCGAGAGCCATAGGCATGCAGTAGAAAGTGATATGATACATGCTAATCAAATATGAAGACTTGAAGCTAGAAAGAACAGCTAACATGCTAGATAATCACAATTTGAAAATACTTCCATCAGCTATTAAAAATAGGCCAAAACTAATAAATTAATATTAGTCATAATAAATTCAGAATGAAACATCAGGGACGGAATCAGGGCTGTCTAGTTCCTCACTCTTTGGCCTTAAACTTTATATCAAACAGAAACATTGACTGGTCTATTAAAAAAAAAAAAAAAACAAACTTGGCCAGGCGCCGTGGCTCACGCCTGTAATCCCAGCACTTTGGGAGGCCAAGGCGGGTGGACACAAGGTCAAGAGTTTGAGACCAGCCTGGCCAACATGGTGAAACCTGGCTCTACTAAAAATACAAAAATTAGCCGGGCGTGGTGGCGGGCGCCTGTAGCCCCAGCTACTTGGGAGGCTGAGGGAGGAGAATCGCTTGAACCCAGGAGGCAGAGCTTGCAGTGAGCCGAGATCGTGCCACTGCACTCCAGCCTGGGCAACAGAGCGAGACTCTGTCTCAAACAAAACAAAACAAAACAACGACAACTTTTAATTATCTCAAACAAGTAATAAATTGATAATAATGGGATCTTGGAATTCTGTAGTACTTTGCAACATCCATTCCTTGAACACCTACATTAAAATTAAGTGTTATCATCTATAATTTAAAAGATTTAACATTGCTTTCTCCACATACATATCTACATATAACCATTTCCACTAATCAGGGATGGCTACACCATACTGCTGAACCTTCATACATCCAAATGGGTGTAATAATGAATTGGAATAATGAATATGGGTTCCCTGATCTCCACAGATGTGTGTACAAGAGGGGCTGGAGACTACCCATATGTGACTTACTGATTTTATGCATCTTTCAGCCAACTCCAGATTCCAGGACATCTACTCAAGGGTATTCATAAGCTGGTAGTACTACCTGGAGGCTTTGGGATTAAAACAAATGTCCACATTCTTAGCCACATGGAATAATTTTTTTTGCTACTCTTTCCCAAAATGATTTAAAATAGTTGTCATTCTTTTATCCTCTTCCAGATAAAGAAAAAAATATAATTTTCTTAAAAAATTGTAATTAGTAAGGGATGAATTGTTAACACCATGTGCTAATAACTTCTAGAGGCTCCACATTGGTTTCACATTAAACAATGATGTTTTAATAAATGACAAAAGCAAATCTCCAATATAGAGGAAAAGGCATATTTAATGTACACAGAATGTGGACTTGCTCCACATAAAATTTCTAAGGCATATACAACGTTTCTTTTGAAGAAGGCTTATACACTTGTTGACTGCCTAGAGAGTTTCCTGTATAATCATCATTTGAATATTTATTGATGATTTTAGTCATCATGATCTGATTCAGTGAAACAACTCTTTGGGTTGATTTATTTACTAGATTTAAAAAATTATTTTCTATCACATATAAATGGGCTTTTACAGCCAGATAGTGACCTCTTGAATTTATTATTTTAAAATAGTACTGAGAAATATTACACATATCCAGATACTTTGACTATGATTATTTTGTATTTAAAATACTCGTATCAATAAAAATGTTCAGTAAAATAGCTATTACTTCATCCCACTATGTGCCTACTACCATATTATAGGTTTCGTGTATAGATATATAAAATTTATATTTATGTTAACAAATATTTGAGTACCCATTGTGTTTCAATGATCTCCAGAAACAGGATACACCACATGAGATACACAGATGAATTAAAGCTTACTAAGAGACCACAACATGGGAAGCTAAATGTAGAAAATATCCATAACATGAATTAGAATTTGCTAAATACAGAATAACAAATGAGTCAGCATAGCAGAGTGCTGATGATCGTGGTATTTAAAGTCAGACAACACTGGTTCTCAATCCCTGCTTCATCATTTACTTAATTGGATACTTTAAATCTCAGTCACATCATCAACTATTAAATGCATGAGGTTTAAGTGAGAAAATGTGTAAAACATATGGCACTGGCCTGAAATATATTAAGGACTCAAAAGGTATCTGTTGTCATTAGTTCTACATAATAGATATAATACCATAGGCCATCAAAAAAAATTTTTAAGAAAGAGGATATGGAGGAGAGAGGGCAAGGAAGGGAGGAAAAGGGGAAAAGGAGAGAAAGAGGAAGAAAGAGAGATCACATCCTCACATTTGGTTAGGAAAGAAGAAGGAAGGATTAAGGAAATCTTCATGAAGTAGTGGCATTCGAGATGTCTTTGAAGGATGCTTGGGATTTTGCAAAGTGGAGTTAGGAATGAAAGGTATCTTAGACAGAGGATTTAACCTAATGTTAGATCTCAGATGGGTCAGTTGAAAAGTGTGTCCTCCAGTGTAGCTGAAGTGCATGGTGTTTGAAACTGATAAATAAGATAGAAAAAGACATGTTTGCAGAAAGCCTTAAATGCCAGCGTGGTAAGCCTGTGCCTAATTCAACACATTTTTGAATAAGGTAGTGAGAAATTTAGTCTGTGTCTTACATCCTAGATTAAGGTGGCAGCATTGCCCAGGGTAGAGTGGGAAAGGAAGAATGTGAGGATGAAACTTATCAAGTAGTCTCTTACAATTGCATTAAAATTAATGAGAAATTCATTAATAATGTTTAAAGATGGCAGTAAACATGGAAAGGATTCAAAAGATATTGCACATCTGGAACCCAGAGTTGGCAACAGATAGGAGATATTGGAGCAAGTTATGTAGTGACATATAACTATGAAATTCCAAGACTCCATGATTGGAAAAATCCTAATGCTATTCACAAAACTAAAGAAATACAAAGGAAGACCCAGTTCGTGTTGTTGATGATAAGTTCAGTGAGTAGAGAATCTGAAGTACCAATCTCTAATGATAGTGCTCATTATGCAGCTGATAAATGTAGATCTTGAGTTTATGGGAGCATTTCAAAATGGAAATATTGATTTGGATGTCAAGTGCCCACCTACAAACAGACTGCAGTGTAGTTGAAATTATAACTTCAACGCATTATAAAGAAAATAGGGAAGACAATATTGGAAGTTTTCTAGCATCTTATCACTTGAGAGATACACAAAGGAACTGTATAAAAATGTAAACTTTGTCTCAGTTTGAAATTCCATGATAATGACTATATTATAATTTAGAGATCAAATAGAAATAAAAGTAAAGAAGAGTAAGCAAGATTATAAAAATAGCAGAAAATGCAATACCAAAGAGAATATGGAAAGATGGTTTTAAGTAAGAGTCAAACCTCCTTGAACATGGACCTTGAATTCAAACAAGATTCTCATGTTAATAGTTAAAAACAAAAGCAAAAATCTTGACAGCATGCTAATTTGACATTGCTACATTCTTTTGTTTTGTTTTATGAAGCAAAATGTTTCTTATTGTTGATGAAACATAGTCTGTGCTTCACATATTAGGCACACTCCCAATTAGTATGAAGAACAAAGCAATGTGTAATCACATGAAAGATCTTCAATGGTGAATGAAAAAAATTCTAGTTCTTTAAAGTAAAAGAGCATCTGACTTAATTATTGGATCAACCTAATCAATTAACATAAATTAGAATTTTTAAATAATGTTGCATACTCTTCAAGACATGCCAGGTGAGTATTCTATCACAGCACTTTTTAAATTAAAATCTAAAATCCTCATGCAGTGAAATAAATGCATAACATTCACACTCATATTCCCTTCATTATGAGCAATCTAAACTTTTCTAGCATAGTGTATTACCCTTTGTCACTTTGTATTACTTTTGGTCCTTCAAGGTCCAAAAATGAGAAAAAGTTAGCCATAACAACTCAAACGGGTGTCATTTATTCTTTCTGTCCACAGAAATGCTGTTTTCAATTATCCAGTCAAAAACCTATTGAATGCAGTTAATTAGGTCTCGTATTTCTAAGCTAGGCATGCATATTGCCCATCTTTCAGAAGACAAACATCTAAGCTATAATTATCATAAAAAGCTTATCTATGAGAATTATGCTATCCAGTCTCCCAAGTTAATATAATGCAACATTGTATAAAAACAGGAAAATGCTGAGTGATATTAATTATTACATGAAAATGTTTTAAAATGAGCTTGCTAAGTAATTCAGTGGCTATTTTTAGGATGTAATAGGAAAAGCACTGCAGTACCTTGGAACATTTGGTGAATTGAGCAACGTAGAGCAAGTTGTGGCTATGATTGATGAAGAAATGTGTATCAACTGTGGTAAATGCTACATGACCTGTAATGATTCCGGCTACCAGGTAAGAATCCTGCTGGAATTAGAATGCTATGAGACATGTTTCTTCTCGTTTTTGTGGCAGAAAGCATTTTCTGTTGCTATGTGTGAAATTTAAACCAGTGGTGCCAAATATTGCTCTTCTGCAACAGTACATCTTTCTGTCCTGTCACCCTTATAATATGGTCTTTTTTTAAAAGGAAACTTGTAACTTTTACTAACTATGCCAGCATTTAATGCACAGAATTATTTTCATACCATTTAATCAGCCACAACATTAGAGAGAAAAATCCAACTGAAAAGAGAAATGCACACAAAATTAGGAATACTAGGAAAGCATTATGCTTTAATACAGAGGAAAGGGAACAGAACTACCATTTATGGCCATTACTCTGAAAGGCTATGATTCCTTCTGCCAAAAGAGAATTCTCTTCCATTCAGTATTGATTAGGCTTTTACTACAGTCAGAAAGAAGCACTTTCCCACCAACGAGTTGTATAGGTTGGTCCCAGGAATTCCTCTGAAGCTGGAAAAGCCTAAGAGATGTATTCTTCCCTCATGAAGTGAGCCATAGCTACTTTCCAGCTCCTCAGTCCTCAGCAGAGCATCTACCATGCAGGAAAAAAAAAAGAAAAAAAGAAAAAGAAAGAAAAATTGGGGATTTGACTCCTTCTAGTGGGCTATTTTCTTGAAAACACATTCTGTGAATTTCTCTTTGGCTTATAATTTGCTTCTTCATTTACTTCCTATATATTTATAACCTGCTATTTTTTAAAGAGTTTGGCACAACTATGACTTTTAACTGGTTGAATTTTAGAAATGAATGAAAAAATGGTCATAACAATACTTTTAAACATAAGTTTCTTCTCAAAAGCCTGATTTATTGTGAAAGTAAAAGAATTTCTTAAGAAGTCGAGTTTGGAGAAAGCAAATTTTAAAGTTTTGGAAAACTACTAAACTATTAAAAATTGCTAAAAACTATACAATATTGTTTTTATTATATTTTTCAAGCTATAAGTTAAAAAAGATCTTTTTAAGAAATGATCAATGGAATGTTCTAAATTCATAATAAAATGTCCCCATGTTTAAAAAGAGAAGTTTGTGTACCTTATTCAACCTAGGGGCAGATTCCATACTGCTCATGGTGGGATTTTGCATATTCTTATGACAGACATATTTTAATTTTAAAAAACTATTAATTTTTCTTCCTAGTTTCACAGTTCTACACCAAATTTTTACTCAATTCATCACCTTTTTTCTAGCTAAAAGCTGTCTTAACCGTTATTTTTATAAAGTGCTAGCCATATCACATTTACTTTCATGTCATCTTTCAAATTAACCAATCAGAGATCAATCAGGAAGTCCTATAACTATCAGAGCATCAGCTCTCTAATATCTTAAATCTTAGAACTTATGGCTCCCACCGTGGAATTCTAGACTTGGAACAACTTTAGAAAAATCTTCTTAGTAATGAGAAAGAAAATCACAAGTATGCATTTTAAAAGACTTAGAAAGTTCTTTGATTCTTCTGTCTCAGAAGATAAAAATAGAAAACCAAAATTTTTAATTGAACATAAAGTTTTATATCTTTGCAGATTTTCAAAGTATATTTCTAAGCATTAGTCTTAATTTTTATCAGTTACTTCACTGAGTTTCCATTTATATAAAAGGGTACGTAAGGAAGATAAATCGTTTTTACTCATCCAAACAGCACCTTAAAATGTTGTTTTACAAAACATAGCACCAATTTGTGTGGACAAATATTCTCATGACTTGCTATAGCTATAGTTCTTGTTCAAATATATGTTTATTTCCTTAAAGATCAGACTTTTAAAAAATATTAAGCAACTATCATGATTTACTCTGAAAATATTATTTTCATTTATATGTGCATAAAAGAGGAAAAAATATAGTTGCATGCAGCTTCATTTGGAGGAGGGAATTTTTTAAACAACTATATATATATATACACATATATAATTGAATTATAACATTGGTATGAGACAGGAAAAAAATCAAAATAATGCAATTCCTTGAAAATGTAAGATTTGTAGACCTGGCCTCAAGGGGTACCATGGGGGTGGAGAGACACTTATTGTCCCTTGTAATTTCCTCAGCCCCGACTTAGTCACTTCAAAGTAGTATACAGTCTGAGTAAAACTCTTGTATTTTTTTTGCAAGTGAGACTGCCAGGCAAGTTTCCTAAATCCCCTCTGACACCATGATCCACCCCTACATAGCTGCCCTGAAATCCCTCTTGGATAGGAATCCTGTAACTTCCGCTGAGGTCTTACATGTCATTTTTCATCATTGAAATGTTTCTCTTTAATGGGAAAATAATCATCATATCTTTTTTTTAAAAAAACCCGGTCCTGAATTTCATACTAGGTATTTTTAATTGCTTATTCTACATTGCTTCATGGAAAGAAAAAGAGAGGAAGGGAGGGAGGAAGGGAGGGAGGGAATAGAGGAAGACGGGGGAAGGAAAATTGTAAAATTTCTCAAAATCCTAAGCCGTTTCAGAGCTGGAGGCCTGGCTGTGGTAATCTGGGCTCAATAGTGTCAGGGCCAGGACTGGACACCAGTTTTCCTGGCTCTCCATTCAGTGTTTTTTCCCCTTCTTGGTGGACAATGACTAGAGTCAGCTTGGAAATCTTCAAAACTCAAAGCTGACTGTTAAGCTAATTTTTTTCTTCTGCTTTCTTCTAAAAACTACATGCATTATTTGAAATCTAAACAAATGTATTCATTGCCTCAGAATCTGACAGTAACACTTTTCCACTGTCAAGAACAAAGAGTGTGAAGAGGAAAAGGAGGACGTGTGAAAGTCCCCCAAAATCCACAGGTAGAAGACGCCCCATCCTGGTAGAACTGGAAAGACCCAAACTCTGCTCAGAACAAAGAAAACTAGAGAGTGACTATGTTATGACATATTTTCCTCACACAATGAAGAAAAATACCCCTAAGGAATTTTAAACATTGTGTTTTTAATTTAAAAGGATTTCTTTTCTCGCTCTTTTTTTCCTCCTCTGTCAGCTCAACTGTTGCTATAGTTGCACCATAGAGCTGGACGTAGTTGTCTCATAGTGTGGCTCCTCTGCAGCAGAGAAAAATGTTGATGCTAAAACGGGGACATTGTTGACCTTTGTGGTCAGTGACATCAATACCCTCTATTTCTGTTTGCAGGCTATACAGTTTGATCCAGAAACCCACCTGCCCACCATAACCGACACTTGTACAGGCTGTACTCTGTGTCTCAGTGTTTGCCCTATTGTCGACTGCATCAAAATGGTTTCCAGGACAACACCTTATGAACCAAAGAGAGGCGTACCCTTATCTGTGAATCCAGTGTGTTAAGGTGATTTGTGAAACAGTTGCTGTGAACTTTCATGTCACCTACATATGCTGATCTTTTAAAATCATGATCCTTGTGTTCAGCTCTTTCCAAATTAAAACAAATATACATTTTCTAAATAAAAATATGTAATTTCAAAATACATTTGTAAGTGGAAAAAATGTCTCATGTCAATCACCATTCAATTAATGGTCATAAAATAGAATAATTCTTTTCTGAGGATAGTAGTTAAATAACTGTGTGGCAGTTAATTGGATGTTCACTGCCAGTTGTCTTATGTGAAAAATTAACTTTTTTGTGGCAATTAGTGTGACAGTTTCCAAATTGCCCTATGCTGTGCTCCATATTTGATTTCTAATTGTAAGTGAAATTAAGCATTTTGAAACAAAGTACTCTTTAACATACAAGAAAATGTATCCAAGGAAACATTTTATCATTAAAAATTACCTTTAATTTTAATGCTGTTTCTAAGAAAATGCAATTAGCTCCATAAAGTACAAATGAAGAAAGTCAAAAAATTATTTGCTATGACAGGAAAAGAAAGCCTAAAATTGAGTTTGTAGAACTTTATTAAGTAAAATCCCCTTCGCCATAAAGTACAAATGAAGAAAGTCAAAAAATTATTTGCTATGACAGGAAAAGAAAGCCTAAAATTGAGTTTGTAGAACTTTATTAAGTAAAATCCCCTTCGCGGAAATTGCTTATTTTTGGTGTTGAATAGAGGATAGTGAGAATATTTACTAACTAAATACCATTCACTACTCATGTGTGAGATGGGTGTCCAAACTCATCCTCTTTTAATGGCATTTCTCTTTAAACTATGTTCCTAATAAAATGAGATGATAGGATAGATCCTGGTTACCACTCTTTTGCTGTGCACATACGGGCTCTGACTGGTTTTAATAGTCACCTTCATGATTATAGCAACTAATGTTTGAACACAGCTCAAAGTATGCAATGCTTCATTATTCAAGAATGAAAAATATAATGTTGATAATATATATTAAGTGTGCCAAATCAGTTTGACTACTCTCTGTTTTAGTGGTTATGTTTAAAAGAAATATATTTTTTGTTATTAGATAATATTTTTGTATTTCTCTATTTTCATAATCAGTAAATATTGTCATATAAACTCATCTATCTCCTCTTCATGGCATCTTCAATATGAATCTATAAGTAGTAAATCAGAAAGTAACAATCTATGGCTTATTTCTATGACAAATTCAAGAGCTAGAAAAATAAAATGTTTCATTATGCACTTTTAGAAATGCATATTTGCCACAAAACCTGTATTACTGAATAATATCAAATAAAATATCATAAAGCATTTTAAATATGGTCTTTTGCTGCCTCATTTGCAAATATAATTTCATATAAACCATTTAGATTTTGAAATAGAGCAGTTTTTGGTTAGTCCTATAGAGCATTCCATCCAGATATAAAACTCATGTTAGTTTAAGTAAAATAAGGGTGATAATAGTGCAGTCACTCAAATGTTTCACTTCCTGTCCTTCTTACCCATCTTTACCTACTGAATTAGATTCTATTCTGCCAAAAGGCATCTTTTACTGGGAACAGGCCAGGATTCTTGCAATGGCCCATGGGCAGGGACAAATGGAAAGTGGCAGCCTGCCTGCGTGTCTGAAAGTGCCAGTCTCACTGTAGGAAGTATACACCTCACTTAATATTACTGCTTAGATAGTTATGTGATATTATTGACTCATATAAATTGACTCTCTTTGCATTCTTGTCATGGTGAGGGATTTTAACTTTTGGAGTTGGTAACACTTAGAAAACAGTTCCAGTAATCTAGAAAAGAGATTTACCAGGGCTACGTGGATGCCATCATAATGTCTTACCCCCTACTTGAATCTGATGAGAGTTTTTCACTCTGGGAGTTCTGGGAGTTTAGTAGCTTTCTGGGAATATTATAAAAGATATCCCATGTATGTACACACCTGAGTCCTCTTCAAGAAACTGAATGCCAAATGCCAGGGAGAAATTTCCTTGATCGAGATTAAAGAAATAATCATGACCTTTGCATTTTTTTCTGAGAAAGAGAGGGCAAAATACTTTAACTGTTTCTGTAACTACTGTGGAGAACTACAAGTGACCAGGGTTAGGCCATGGCAATCCGTGATTTTATACTAGTTTCTTCCTTAAACACATTTCTTTCTGTTGTATTCACTTTCTATTTCATACCAAGAAGTCTTTCTTATCCATGTTGTGTGTAGAAAACATAACTCAATTTTACATATGTTATTTACAGAGAGACTCAGAGTAAGGAAGAATGAAAACCACATTATTCCCATCCAGCAAGACACCAGGAGCCATTGACCCTAACACACACATTCTCATGGCACCTTACCTCCAGACATGATTGGGGACATAAGACCGGACCAGAGAGTGTGGTTAGTGAGCACTTCCTAACGAATGTCTGAGAAGATGTACTAAATGTTCTACATATATGATAGTTAATTTTATGTGTCAGCTTGGCTGGGCTGCAGTACCCAGACACTTAGTCAAGCATTATTCTCCATGTTTCTGTGAGGGTGTGTGTTTTGGGGTTAGATTTACATTAAAATTAGTGGACTCTGAGTAAAGCAAATTGCCCTTCATAATGTGGGTGGGCCTCATCCAACCAGTGGAAGGCCTGGCTAGAACAAAGGCTGACCTCCCTCGAGCAGGAAGGAATTCTCCAGCAGACTGCCTTCAGCCTTCATCTACATCATTGGCTCTTTCTGGTTGTATATCAGACTGCCTTTGGACTTGAACTATAGCTCTTTTCTGAGAGGCCAGCTTGCAGACTTCCCCTATCAAAGTTGGGACTCATCAAGCTTCCACAATTATGTGTGTTCATTCCTTAAAATAATAAATGAATTTTTTAACTAAATAAATAAAGTGTATCAGTTATGTTTCTCTGGACAATCATGACTAATACAACATGTATTATTACATTGGAATGTTATAAAGATCACAGGTAAGTGCTATATTTTTTTCCATTTAAAAATGAAGACGTAGGTGCTTAAAGAGTCTAACTAACTTGTTCCAGGTCATATAACTGTTTAGATATGTTTGTAGGTGCCCTTGGTTATGTCTAATATGCTACATGCCTTCATCCTTTTGTTCAACCAACCATTTATTCATTCAACAAATATTTATGAAGCAGCTATTATACAGTGAACCAAGCACTGGACTAAGGGCTGAGGGTATGAACTCGAATGATGAATGCTCCTTGTCTTAATCTGTTAGGGCTGCTATAACAAATTACCATAAATTATGTAGCTTATAAACAGCAAAAAACAAACAACAATAACAAAAAAAAACATTTCTCACAGTTCCAGAGGCTGGGAATTCCAAGATCAAGGTGCCAGTAGATTCGAGGTCTGGCGAGGGACTGTTTTATGGTACAGAGATTGCACCTTATGGCTGTATCCTCACATGGTAGAGGGATGAACAGGCTCCCTTGGGCCTATTTATGAGGGCACTAATGTCATTAAGGAGGGTTCCACCTTCCTGATTTAATCACCTCTCAAAAGCTCTACCTCTTAATACCATCGCCTTGGATATGGAAATTTCAACATATGAATTTTGAGGAAACATAGACATTCAGACCACGGCACTCCCTAACTTCAAGGTGCTTACAATGTACAGGGGAAATAGTAGGTAACATGTGGTGAATGCTAGGAAAGCAATCTTGAGAGCAGGGACATCAAAGGTATACTCTCTTAACAAGGTGACAATTAAGCCAAGTTTTTTTTTTTTTTAAACTTTGGCTCTTTTATTTAGAAGTTTTCTCATGTATTCAACAACTTGATTAAAACATATCTCTTTAATTTGGGATACATTGATTTTTCATAAAATATAATATTTTTAACGTGATTATCAATATTGCACAGTGATTAAAAGTTTGGGCTTTGGAATAAAGAGAACTGGATTGAATATGACAGCTGCCACTCATTATCTGTATCATCTTGGACAGATTATTTAATCTTTCTGAATATGAGCTCATAAAGGAATTTCCTAAATAGGTAACAAGAGAAGGACACCTCAAGCAGTGAAAACAAGAGAGAGCACAGAGGTTTGAGAAGTCTGGAATGTTTGGAAAACCACAAAAGCTTGAATTAGCTAGGACAAAAGGAACGTGGTTGGAAGTAAGGTGGAGACAGAGAGACAGGTTTGGATCACACTAGAATCCCTCAAGGAATCAGAATCCACACTTTGTTCACTCATTCAAAAATATTAAGTAACTTCTTTATGCCAAGCACTTCCTAGCTGATAGGGATTCAACTATGAACAAGACAAACATGGCTCCTGCCTTACTGGGTGGGCCTCTTAGTGGATGATACAAAAATCAAGCAAATAAATTAAGTGCAAACTATGATAAGTGCTCTGGCAGTAACAACAAGGCCTGAGATGGAGTTGAGGAAGGTACTTATTCCTTCTAGTGTGGGCAGGTAAGTCCTGATGGGTGGGAAGAAACCAATGGCATGAAGAATAGAGAGTGTGTTCCAGAGGTGAAACAGCAATTGCAAACGTCAAGAGATTGGAGAGCCTGAGTTACTTAAATGACTGCAAAGGTAAGCTGAGGTAGGATAGTAAAAGACAATAGCTAAAATCTATAGGAACCATGAACCAGAAGCAATCTGCAAGATGCTCCTTGGGATGTCTTCCCCCTCTCCCACTCTGACTGGTGTTATCACCTTTTCTGTACAGTTAATGCCAACATCTATACCTGTAAGTTGGACTTCTGAGTACCTGAGCACTTGCTGTATTTAAATATTTTTAACTTAATTCCAATATCAAAATAGTTATTTCCCTACTTTTTCTGTTCCATACCCACATCCAGTCAGTTACCATGTCTAACAATTTTACCTCTAAAACATCTCCTAAGGCTTTCTCCAGTTTTCCATCGTACACACTGCCATGATTCATTCTTCCATTATGTATTATCCAGCTCTTGTAGGAATATCTCACTCCCACTCATGCAAGCACTCTCCTAGATTGCTTGCCATCCTGCATATCCTATCATATTTCTCCATTGTTATAAAACCCTCAAGATTTCTCCACATTTTAACAAATTAAAATGGAATTCAAGACCCTCCTAGGAAGGCCTCCCACTACTATTCCAACTATATGTGACCTTCCTTACCCCCAAAGTTTGAGGATTAGTATGTATTTGAAGTTTGATACCCTGCTGCCTCTTAATTGCTTGTCACCTCAGACATCCAAACCTCAACTTCCCAATCTGTAAAGTTGGTATTAAAATAGTTTGTACCACCTAAGGTTAAGGTTATTGTGAGGATAAAATGAAATAGTGACTCTTCAATGAATAAGTATTCAATTACTGTTTTTCTTATTTAAAAACATCCTATAGTGAAACACTAAAAAACAAATGTTTTGAATATATTTCATATTTTGTCTCGTATTTTTAAGATTAAAATGTTCATACTGGGACTACTTGTAAATCTTAACCATTCCCTCATTAATAGTGAGTTAAATACAATGTTTAATATGTATTCAGTTAAAAAATGTTTGTATCAGAACTCATCTAAATTATACTTTATAACAAATAGATAATTTCAATAATAAGAAAACAGTAACTAAGATGTTACATTGTCCTATGACACCATCACAAGTTTATCTTATAAAATACTTATGGTAGAGCTTTGTCAATACATTGAAATGGCTTAAAATTTTATGCTGACTTTGTATAATGTCAAGAAATAAATTACTTGTAGATACTTGAGAATTTTTATATGAATTTTTATATAAATTTTATGTTTTTAATGCTGAAAAAAATCTAGCTTTGTTTTAAAACTTAATTGACCAAAAAAAAAAAAAAATGCCGAAATTGAAATGTAATGAAACATCTCATTTAACTGCACAGAAATGTAGTCAGGTAGAGGTTATCAGCTCCATTTCACAGATGAAAAAACAAGGCTTAGGAGTTTCTGTGATTTTCCCAAGACCATACGTTGCCAAGGGCAGAGTTTATATTTAAACCTGTTACTCCAATCACTCACTATACAGTCCACAGTGCATGATCCCCATCTTCACTGGAGTCTCTTAAAACTTCCTACTAATATGAAAATAGTTATTCACCTTACACACAGGATAGTAGAATCTATATCTGCCACTTGCTGAACTTGGATACATTAACTAGACTGCTCAGCCTCAATTTCCTCATCTATAAAATGGAGAAGTAATAGTCATACACTTAATAATTTAGATATAATTACTGTTGTTCATGAGCGTAGAAATTTCAAATAGTTTTGAAAGATATACGGCCACTAACTAAAATCTACATTTGCTAGACTCAGAGTCAGATGGTCATAGTAGTAACTGATAGTATGACTTCCTAGGCTAACATTTGTCATGGCAATCTGGAAAAAAAAAAAAAGTACTCCATGCAATGGAAAGATCAAGATTTTTTTTTAAGAGTAAGTTAATCAACTGGGCACGGTGGCTCACGCCTGTAATCCCAGTACTTTGGGAGGCCGAGGTGGGTGAATCACGAGGTCAGGTGTTCTAGACCAGCCTGGCCAACATAGTGAAACCCTGTCTCTACTAAAAATACAAAAATCAGCTGGGCGTGGTGGCACATGCCTGTAATCCCAGCTACCTGGGAGGCTGAGGCAGGAGAATTGCTTCAACCTGGGAGACAGAGGTTGCAGTGAGCTGAGATTGCGCCACTGCACTCCAGCTAGGGCAACAGTGTGAGACTCTGTCACAAAAAAAAAAGAGTAAGTTAACCAATTCTGTCAAAAATAAAAGATCTTAGTAATAAAATATATATAATTGAAATGGTGAATGTGATTAAAATGAACATGTTTATATATTTATATATTAGTATATAAATATGAAAATATATAAATATTAAATGATCTCATTTTACCTCCCTAATTCTATAAGCTGGTCATTTCTATATTTTTTAAAAAGGAAATTAAAAGACAAAGCAAATAAATGACTTACATAAACTGACATGTTTAATCGGAACTGTATTTGGAAATGAAGTTAAATTGACTTGATATTCAGGCAATGCCCTTTGTCAGATAATCTTTCTGAGCATTAGATATTTTGCTGTAATATGGATATTTGGAGATGCATTTTTCACTTTTGCATGGTCTTAGGTTACCAGCAAATGGGCTGGCAAAATCATGTAATAATATTGTCTGAAAGGTACTGCCCTTAGGAATGAGTTTGTTACCTGGCAGGATTTGGTCTGCTTCTATCCCATGAAGTTAATCCAATTAACAGGAAAGCCATTAAACACACTAGTATCTACCCAGAGCTGTAACATTTTCCACTTACTCACATATGCACAAAATTCAGCAAACCGCCTGCCGGGTGAAAATTTGGACCAGACCCTTAATGGTTCTGGGAAGTTCCTATAG
Organism: Pan paniscus; assembly: GCF_029289425.2. Classification (NCBI taxonomy): domain Eukaryota; kingdom Metazoa; phylum Chordata; class Mammalia; order Primates; family Hominidae; genus Pan; species Pan paniscus. The sequence goes on from NC_073249.2 coordinate 129,955,789, forward strand.
TCTATAGTGCTCCCCTTTGTTAATTAATATCGTAGCACTAATTAATATGGCACATCTTTTATTAATTAATATGGATTTTCTGCTTAAATTTTTAAAATTACAGATGACATCTTTAAATTGGATAGTGCTATTTGCATTGGAAACAAGCATGGCTGACTGTCTTGTTGAGTGTGTTAACCTTTCGTTAGCTGATCTAGAGCATTTATAAACTTTGATACTGTCTTTCATTTACTATTCTTCTGGTATGCACTATAAACTTCTACATTATAAAAGAATCCAAGTTATTTTGTCACTGGCAAATAGTCTATAGTAGTGAGTCATATTGATTTATGAATCTGTGCTGTTACTTGTTTACAGAATTTATATCGTGCTTTTTCATATGCTGTATTCTGCAAGCACCAAGAGCCTTCTGTCTGTTTCTGTCTTTCTATGGCCCTGCCTTCCTTATTCCACTACCATTGATGCATTCAAGTTTATACGCTTTTGGCAGTTTTCAAAGATTTGCATTAATCAACATATGGGTCAAGACCTCCTCTCTCACCAGTAATTTTCCTTTATGTGTTTCTACTGAAAATGAGATCTACCTGCCTATTAATAGTGTTGGCTTATTCATCTTTCCTGGCTTCTATGGTATCCATCTCTATGAAACCTAGGTATTTGGTCAATAATAAAGAACCAAATATATTAATATATATGCATATACACATCCATGAGTGTGCATATATACATGTATGTTAAAATTTAAGATGAATGAAAAGGTTAAGTCTGCATGTTTTGTCTTGGAAGCATAAGAACCTGAGTGGAAGATAAGAGCCTTTCAATTTGCTTTATGTCTTCAGGCAAGAAACTCAAAGATGCTTATTTCCTCAATTTTAGAAGAGCAGCTTTTGAGTAAAATAGGTAGAAAGGGGTTAGGGATTTGGGATAGGACTGTAGAAAACAAATCATGAATATTTTTACACTCCATTTCAGTTTTGCAACATTTGGGAGACCACATCTTGCTCTTCTTCCTTATAGGCTAGGATGTTTCAATGAGACTTCAACCAGCATATGTGGTTGGGGTGGGGGGAAACAGTAACACCTCATTTTCTCTTTCTCTTTTGAGACTACGAGCATGAGTCATTTTTATCACACTACAAAGTCTTGCCAACAATTATGGCCAATAACATTGCTTTCCATCACAATATAAACATGAGCTAACCCTTAAAACTTTGAAAGTTTCTTAAAGACAAGAATGTGATGTCTTTATGCTCTCCTCTGCTGAACATGGAAGTATAGGAATCCAAGGATCTAGAAAACCAAGAACACCATAGATAAAAACATGCATATTAAAGATAAAGGGAAAAATATTAGATATCCCCAAATCTTTCTTTCATCCTGACTTCTCTAAAACCCAAACCTATATGTATATATTTGAATACAAATGTATATTTTATTCAAATACAATGTATATTCATATACAAACCCTAAACTCAATATGTCTAAAGTTTACTCTATCTCTTCCTAAGTTCATATCTTCTCTGCCTTCTACATGTATAACCGCTTCAGCCTTCTCACATTTGCTTAGGATTGATCATTAAATTTGCAATGAACTCTTTCTTCTCTTTCCCCCCTACCTCTTCCTTTTCTTTCCTGCCCCATATCAGTAAGGATGTTTGATTTCAAGTGACAGAAAACCAACTCAAACTGGTTTAGGAAAAGAAAAAAGAATTTTATTGCCTCACATAACTTAAAAGCCCAGGAATAGAGTTCACTGAAGTTTTTACTGAATTCAGAATTTCAAACAGTGGCATCATCAGAACTGTTTCCCTTCATCTCTCTGTTCTTCTTTATGTGGCTTTATTTTCAGGCCACATGTAACCCCTGTAGCAGAAAGTTCATATTATCTTTATTGTTCTGCATAGTAGACAGAATAATGCTCCCCGCCCCACTGCCCCCAAAGTTACCTATATCCTAATCCCTGAAACCTGTGAATATATTAAATACCATGGCAAGCATGGAATTTGCATGGTGAAATCCTAACCAACAAGGTGATGGTATTAGGAAGTGGGGCCTTTTAAGGGATGCTTAGGTCATAAGAGCAGAGCCCTCGTGAATGGGATTAGTGCCCTTATAAAAGAGGGCCTGGGGAGCTTATTCACCCCTTACAGGGTGTGAGAACACAGCAAGAAGTTGCTATCTACGAACCAGGAAATAGGCCCTCACCAGACACAGAATCTACAGACAACTTGACCTTGGACCTCTCAGCCTCCAGAACTGTGAGAAATACCTTTTTGTTGTTTATAAGCCATCCAGTCTATGCTACTTTGTTATAGTAGCTTGAATGGACCAAGACACCTTCCTTAAAGAGGATGTTCATGATCATGAACAGACCTACATGGAACTTGTCATATAGTTAAAATTTTAAGATGACTTATTTGGTACAGCAACAGTAAAAAACAAACAAACCATATTTTGCATATGACTATCAGGTCAACTGTTTTTACATTGGTGTTTACAAATCAACACTCTTCGTCACCATGCTTTAAATAACAGAGATAGTTCTACACTCAACAAATAACAATTATTAAGGACTTTCGGGTGGCAAGGCTGCCCAAATTATCATGAAATTATTGGGCTGTATGTATAAACATTTAGCTTTTGGATCAATTTTATCAGCTGGAAAACTGTAGATTCTTTTGGTTGCACAGAAAAAAGATCACTAATATTATCTCATATCACAGGGTATGGTGCAGGGTAGGCAGCACAAAGTCTAATTAGGATGCTGTTACATCTGCTCAAGCAAGAAATTTTGAGTGCCTGGACTAATAAGGCAGCAGTAATAGGGTTAGGGAGGAGGGAATGGATTGAAGAAATATTTAGCAATAGGGTTTAGACTAACAACATATATTTATTAAGAGCCTACTAGATACCAGCCACTGTGAAAATGGAAAATATAGCAATACGGTGTCCTACATTTCTAATAAAATGTTGAACATTTTATTTTATTGCTATTATGCAAGTATAGATAAAGCCATCCTTAAATTCTTCTTCTGGGAAGACAAAGGATGCTTCACAGAGGTTATATACCATGGGAACTGAATCTTCTGGAGTTGGTTCAGAATGCAGATTCTGGAATCAAATTCCCTGTGTTTGAATCCTGGCTCTGGCTCTTAGCTGTGTCTTTGTGTGGAAGGTACTTAATAATGTAAACCTCACTTTTCTCAATTGTAAACAGATGTAGAAAGAAAATTACTGATAACAGCTACCACTTAGCAGTCACCATGTCAGGTACTATTCCAAATACTCAACAGCCAATAATTTATTTAGCCATCACAGCAATCTTACGAAGTAGGTACTATTATTAGATGAGGAAACTGAGGTACTGATATATTAAACAGATTTCACACACCACGCTGCTGGTAAATGGCAGAGCTAAGATCTGAACCCATGCAGTTCACCTCCTGAATCCATGCTGTTGATCAATATGCCACTTTCCCAAGGATAAGCTGCTTAGCATTATCAAGAGATCTAAAGGGGATAATGCACGTAAAGTGCTTAGCACAGTGCCTGCATGTAGAACTTGCTTGATAAGTATTAGCTTAATTTTATACTCATAAAATTAAATATTAATAAATATTGGCTCTTCAGATTGGTGTCACTGGGTGGTTGGATCTGCTAGTTAGGCACTATAAAGAGTACGAAGGAGGGAAAAAGGCAGCTGTCTTGAAGCAGAAGGCCAGAACCTCCATTTCCAGCTTCTCTACTTGTAGGCAGTGGGATTGCCTATGCTCATGCCTATGCTTCATGCTTCATAGCATGGAATCTTTGAAATAAACAGATAGGAGAGCATGGATTTATTCAAACAATAATCATTTTCCAAAGTCCAGCAATGGGCCAGGCCTTGGGCCAGGTTTCATGGGGAATACAAAATTGGAATAACGCCTTCAAAATAAGATTAGTGGCTTAGAGCTCAGGTTCTGGAGACAGATTTTCCAGGTTGAATACTAACTCTGCCAATTGGCCACTTGAGACTTTGGGCAAGTCACCTTACCTCTCTGTGCCTCATTTCTCTTGTCAATAAAATGAAGAAGAGTAAGCAGATCTTATAGGGTTGTGTGCAGACAAAGAGAGGCAAGACCTGTAGGAACAGGGCAGGGGCTCTATAAATGTGCCCTTTGCTTATTCCCAACTCTCCACACCATCCCACATGTGTGACCTCAACTTGCGTCCTTGCCACCTTTCATCAATACTAAAGCAATTGCCCAAAAAGCGCTTTTTAAACTTCCTTTTTTCCTTTTTGTAGCATAGAGTTTTTCAAAAATAAATTATATCAAAATAAATGTGTAAAATACCTCCACGTCTTAGCATGTGCTACTTTCTCATTCTGTATTGCTCTTAATCATGCCACACTTGGAGGAAACTTTTTTTTTCTTCAAATACTCTCTCAAGCAGCTGGGACCTCCTCTCTGATATCTCTCAGGATATCCCCAACTGCAAGAATTAATCATTCACTCCTGGTAATATCTCTACTCCTTATGCATATGCCTATTAGTGCATCAGATTAAAAGCAGTTGTCATATTCATCTTTGCATTCCCAGAGCCAGGTGCAGAGCCTGGCATGTAGTAGCCTAGGTACATAATAAATTATCCTTTATAACAGCTTTATTGAGCTGTAATTCATGTAACAGCCATCTAAAGTGTACAATTCAATAGGTTATAGTGCATTTACATTTATGCAACCATCACCAGAATCCATTTTTATGACACCAAAAAAAAGAAACTCAGTCAATTAGCAGTCACTCCACATTCCTCTCTGCCCAACCCTAGGGAAACACTAATCTGCTTCTGATCTCTATGGATTTGCCTATTCTGGACATTTCAAAAATCGAATCATGCAATATAGTGTGGATATTACCACTGTACTTTGTGACTGGCTTCTTTTGCTTAGCATGCTATTTTCAAGGTTAATTCATATATTAGCATGTATTAATAGTTCATTTTTTCTATGGCCGTATAATATTCCATTTGATGGATATGACATATTTTATTTACCCATTCATCAGTTGGTGGATATTTGGGTTGTTTTTACTTTTTGGCTATTATGAATAAAGCTTCTGTGAACATTCATGTAGAAATTTTGTTATGGACATATGTTTTCATTTCTGTTGAATATATACCTAAAAGTGAAATTGCTGGGTCACGTGGTAACTCTTTTTAACCTTTTATGGAAGTGCCAGACTGTCTTCTAAAGCAGCTACACCAACTTACATTTCCACCAACAGGGAATGAGTGTTCTAATTTATCCTCATCCTTGCCAACACTTATTATTATCTGTACTTTGGATCATAGCTATCCTAATGAGATGGTATCTCATTGTAGCTTTGGTTTGCATTTTACTGACAGCTTATGATGCTGAACATCTTTTCATGTGTTCGTTGGCTTTTTCTGTCCCTTCTTAAGACAAATGTGTACTCATATTGTCTGCTTATTTTTAATTCGATTGTCTTATTATTGAGTTGCAGGAGTTCTTTGTACATTCTAGACTCAAGTCCCTTATCAACTGTATGATTTGCAAAAATGTTTCACATTCTGTGGGTTGTCTTTTCACTTTCTTGATAGTGTCCTTTGAAGCACAAAAGTTTTTAATTTGGTGATGCCCAATTTATCTATTTTTTAAAATTGTGTTACTTTTATTTTTGGTATAATTTATCTAAATAACTATTAGCTAATGAGAGTTCACAAAATTTACACCAAGGCTTTCTTCTATTTATATTTTTACCTTTACATTTAGGTTTTTGATCCGTTTAATTTTTTTTAGATGGTGAGTAGGAATCCAGCTTCATTTATTTGCATGTAGATTTCCAGATGTACCAGCCCATTTGATGAAAAGACCAATCTTTCCCTCATAAGAAAATTTAGAATTAAACTCCATACTACCCCACCTCTGCCTTCAGGGAATGCATAGTACTGTGATGGAGACTGGTGGATGCATGAAAAAGTGGCAATGCAACATGGCAATGCAACATAGCGATGTGTGAGCCCAAAAGAGTGCAAGAGCTGGCTAGGAATGTCTTCTTCAAGTTTCCGAACTGAGCCCCGATATTGAACATAGAGTTACTTACAAACAATAATTCTCTCTTCCTATGATATATAATTAAAATGACACCTGCATAATGCCTCTATTGTCTCCACTCATATGCAATTCTCAACAATTAATAGACACCAAGAATAAAAGCACAGAGGAAGCTGGAGATGCCTCCATTTAAAAAGAAGAAAATATTAAGTGTTATTAAAAATAAAAAATAGCTAGGAAACTGAGGTAGGTCTCTCTTGAAACACAAGTCCCATTATCTTTTATGATATCATCCTGGTCATAGATAAATTAATTTTTTTAGCTTTAAATAAAAAGCCACCACATTGCCCTTTTTTACCCTTCTATCTTGTTTTCCATTCTGAATCTGAGTGCCTGGCTTCTCTGCAGATATTGCTGAAATCACCATACTCAATTAGCAAGAAAGACCTACACTACCTACCCTCAGATGCCTGGCAGAAGGTGTCCCAAAGGCTATAAGGAAGGCTTAAGAATGAGCAGAGCTTTTCAATCACAGCATCTTATTTCAGTATCTGAGCCGAGCTTTGAGTTTGGTACTTCTAAGATGATAAAGAAAATATTGACATGAAATGACATTATTCATCAAAATTTTGACATTTGTCTCTAAACTACAATGTATTAACAAGATACCCCAGAATCATTTTCTTTCTTTATTCTAATATGTATATGTTCATGCACAAAAACATATGTGGTATTCTGAAATTGTGTTTTTCCAGCAACAAAAACAATCAGCATAATTCTTATTCATTGAATAATATGGAGGTTTACAAGTTCTCTAAAATTTTTCTTGTAAAGATCTGAAATCTTCTTTTGTTGCATAAAGGAAAGTACTGGGGTTATCGTTTGCTTTAATGTGGAGCACCACTTTGCTGATGACCTGTGGAAGGCGTTTTCCCTGCCAGCATCTGGCTACCTGGCAGACTCCATAGGCAGCTGGGAAAGAAACTTCAGAGCTGCTTCTGGGTCTTCCACATAATTAGCCTGTTTATAGGCCATCTGGGTTGCTTTGATTTCACCATCGCCATTTCTCTTTTCTGAAGATTTTCTGTGTGTCTCTTCCTTTGGGACTAAAATCATTAATAAGTCCTTCCTTAGTTAGGGACACAGGCTTCTTTCATGTGTCTGGCAACTCTCTGCCCCTCTGGATCCATCTCATTATGAAGCACCCTACAGACCAAGGGAGGGTGGTGTTTATATTTGATTATGCTATCATCAAATTAACAGGCCTCATTAGAAGGAAATTACAGATTTGGGGCTCCCTAATACAATAGATTCTTAGAAAACCTCATCCAAAGAATAACAAAGCATAGTTAAAGAGAACTATTGCAAGAAGGCCAGGATTTTAGTGAGGGCTGCTTAGATGGATAGAGAAGCTGAACTATTGGTGCTGTGCTAATCAAACAATGTCAGTATGAACTTAAGCTAATTTGAATATCATGTTATTCCCCCTTCTCAGAAACCCTCCTTTCTCCTGTTCAGTTATCAAATCCTACTTATCTTTAAAATCCATATCAAATCTTACCCAAAGTATGCAAATTAGCTGCAAATGAGGTCATAGAAAGGATTTTGCTTGTATCAGATGACATTAAATCTGTTTTGATTCAACATGTTAAAATCAAGATATTTCACATCACAATCTTGACTTCTAAATCCCTTTGAAAACTCAGATCCAACAGCCATCAGCTCTAGAGCAGAGGTTGGAAAACTATGGTGACCACACCATGGCCTCTAGTTTTTGCAAATAAAATTTTACTGGAACACAGTCACACCCATCCAGTAATCATGTGGTCAATGGCTGCTTCCATGGGTAACAGAGTTGCAGAGCTGAGTTGCAACAGAGACAGGAGGGCCTTGAAAAGAATAAATATTTGCTATCTGTCACATTACAAGAAAACATTTCCCAACCCCTGAGCTAGGCCTGAAGCAACTGCCTCTTTAAGTAGGATGTGAGTTTTCCAGGTCAACAGACCATCCCACCACCTACACAAAGGCTGTCATATCTCCAGTTGCCTGCCTGTCCCCTGTAGACCTGGAAGTTTCTTCTCTGTTTACAGTTTTTAGAATCTCTTAACATGTTAGCTCATGCTTTTCTTTCTCTCTCCTTTAACCAAGTTAGATCCAGATTCTCCCCACTGTCAATCAAAACAGCCACATTTATCTGCCCTGGTTTTGCTGCAGAAATGTTTTCTTCCTGTGCAAAGTTTGTTAGTTTTGTCTCTCCAGGGCAGGAACATTTCTTTGCTTCTTTTGCATTTCCCTAAGGCCTGGTGCAATGTGAATAAAATAGTAGATACTTAGTAAATATTTTTTATTTGACTTATTGTTGCCAACCTGATGTACTCTAACCTCAGAAACAAATAAAGAGTACTAAAATACATGTTTTTGCTTCAGAAAGAAAAACTCTAGGGGAAGATGCACAACAAGGGGAGTCACCTGTTGTCTGCTTCACCTGACCACCTGTCTACCCTCTGGAAGCAAGGGCAGGGTGCCTCAGGAGAAGCCATGTCTGCCTGCAAGAAGTCCTCTCTGGGTGGTAGCCTCAGCCTCTCAGTTATGAGGGCTTGTTAGCACACACACCATGACTAGCTCCCTGCCTTGGGGCAAACTCTGACTACCTCAATTCACAAACGTAGTTATATAAAATAGAACGTGCAATAAGAACTAGAACAACCAAGGAACTTGGACTCTTGCGTCTTCTGACCAGTGTATTTTTTTCCTCTAGGCAGGGAAAACGTAGGAATAAAGCAAGGGAAGTTGGTTAGATGGTTGGAATGTTTGCTGACATCAGTTTCAAAGAGTCCAGAGCACTGAGGCTGGCAAGTCACCTCCCATGACCAGGGTTCCCTTCCTCCATGGTACTTTAACAATTTCTGTCTTTTGAAATCATTTCTGGGATTTCATTACTAAACAAATGCCTTTCCAGTGTAATATTTCTTTTTTAAAACATGTCATTTTTAGCATCCATTCCTTAATTAGGCCTAGGAAACTGCTATCTCTTTACCATGGCCTTATATCTCTGGTTTGATTAGTAAATACTGATCTTCCAACCTAAATCTCAGAGGTATTTTATTTTCAAGATGAACAGAAAGAAATGTCAGAGAGTCACCCCAGAGTTGTCCCAAGAGCTAGCTGCATAACTGAAGTAGGACAAGGTAGAGTCAGCATGCTAGAGCAGCTAAACTGAACACCAAACTGAAAACCACAGAGAGAGAAGAAACCAAATCTCCAACATGCAAAGGCCTGCTGGAATCAGAAATGCTAGGTCCATGGGCTTATAGTCTAATTTCACTGGGGAGATTATCCTTCAGTTTGAATTATAATCACCCAAACAGTCTCTAAATTTTGACCCCTGGCTTCAAAAGAGCAGGAAAGGATGGCTTTCTCTAGTGCAAAAAAAAAACCGTCACAGTCTGTCATGGCTGTTGACCTTGGTTCAATGGCCTTCCTTTTCTTTGGGAGCCCATCAGGGCTCTGTGTAGAGGTGAAAGATGATGCAGGATTTTCTGCTCTTTAGCTCAGTTAAATCCAGTATCTTGTCTCATGACCAAGAAGAATTAGGCACATGGACACATTGAAGGGTGAGGAGGGTGGAATTTATTAAGTAAAAGGGGAGCTCTCAACAAAGAGAGGGGTCTGGCCAGCAGCCTCCCATCTCATGGTGGAGTGCTAGGACTTTCACATATGAGCTGAAGAGGCTAGGCTCCTCCCCAGCATAAAGCATGAATTCCTGGTGGCTCTATCCTATTCTCCCAGTGTGCATGCAGGCATGCCCAGGCAAGCCATAGGTTGTATAGAAAAAGGTAACATTCAATTGGTTAAAAGGGACTATTCAGAAAGAATCAGTTGGGAAAGAGCAGGCAAACAGGGGCAGTTCTTCCTCTGGGTCACAGGTTTCATCTGGTCTTTCATCCTTCAGGCTGTTTTAGGCTTGAAGGTGGGGTTTTGCCGGGGACACGTACCTATCTGCCTAGGCATCTGTCTGCCTTCTGCCTCTATCAGGGACAGCCTCTCAAGGAGCGGACATTCAGAGTTGGAGGCTGGAGGAGGAAATGATGATGACACTGGGTCTGCTCACATTGCTAAACCAAAGTAAATCTGTGAGTAGGTGTAGTTCTTAATTCCTACCCACAAAGCTTGGGGCCACATGTGTTTCCAACTTCAGAATTTTTCACATTTTAGGAAAAAAAAAATGTTTACGCTTTATGTTATATATACCCCCAGTGGGGTCTAGGGCAACACTCCATATGCAAGGTCATTAAATGCTTCTGAATCCTTGCATATAATATTCATTCTAAGGTTAATGAAGACTCTACAGTAGACTCACATGAGTTCAGATTTTGCCCCCAAATGAGTGCTGATCAAGTTAGTTTTACTAATAAGTGACTGTCCCATCCCCAAAAACCCTCTTTAATTTTGGAGTTCTTTAGATTTTAGAATTGTGGAAAAGAGATCATGGACCTGTACTTCCAAATAAATCTATAAATTGATTAGCATCAACTTTAGCTCATCTTTAGTGCTTTCTCAGCCCAGTGGGAAACATTGTTGTGCCTCAGGACCTTGGCTCAGGCACGGAGAGGTTCCCATGGCACTTGTTGCCTCCAATCTGCAGGCCCAGAAGGCTTAGACTGTTTTCCTCTACTCATTAAGTGAGATTCAACATTCACTAATGTTTGAGGATGCTTTCTCCCAGAAGGGAAATGCTACCTTTTGATTTTCTTCAATAATGAAGAGTGAGCATTGTTGATTTTACAAATTTTACTGCCAAACATTATGGGGACCCAGAGGTGAATTGGTGAGATATCAGTAATAGTAATAATAATAAAAGTGGGAAATAATAGCAGTAACAATGGTACTAACAGTAATAATAATTACTAATACTTATTCTGCCATTATGTGTCATCCATTGCCCTGACAGCTTTATTTACATGATTTCATGGAACTGCAAAATAAGTCAATGACATAGATACTAGGATTATCTCAATTTTACAAATAAGGATATTGAGGTACTGATAGGTTAATTTACAAATTTACAAATGTTAATTTACAAATTTACAAACTTAGAAACTTTAACAAACCCTGACTTTATTGGTGAGATGGTAATGTTACAGTTGGATTAGACTGTGGTCTCAGCTTACTGGTTTTTAATTGTTGAAGATAGAAATCGACATCACTCCTTCCCTCCAAAAACTGCTCTTCGATCATTAAGTTTTAGAGGAAACTATAGCAGAACAATAGAAGCCACCTTTCCCCAAGTGGTTGATTGACTTATTCCAGCAATTTCTAACCATATGAAAAACATTTGTCTCCCTTTCAGAGTTCTCTTATATAGAACTAAAACAGGCAAATTTCACTGGTGTCTCCACAGACTTTCCACTACTGTTCCCATCAACTACTGGATGAAATTAGAAAGTGTAAGAAAAGTCCTCTTGCTTAAAGAAACTTTATAATCAGTTGCCCTGTAAAAGGACTAAAGCAGTGATCATGAGCTAGCCAGCAATGTTTAGTAAATGTAATAGGGCAATTTATTGATCAGATTAAAGGATGACTCTAGTTCAATTTAACATAAGTTGACAAGCAGTTCGGAACTCACAAATAATTAGACAACTCTCTTGTGTTTCCTAGAAACATGTTTCTGTCTAGAAAAGCTAAACATTATGAGAATTTTTTATGTTTGTACTCAAAAAAGTGGTTTTTTCCTGCTCCAAAGTCATTACCAAATGTGTTAAGGTATATATTTCCACCTACAGGTAATGATTTATCCTCAAAGCAGAAGATAGAAGTAAAATTCAGAATGAAACTTACATTTGCAAAAATTCTGACCCTGTGGAATGCCACCATAAAATTAAAATAAATGTGCTTTAATCTCCAGTCATAACTGCTTAACACCCAAAAATCCTGCCCTTCAAATATTAGCTTATAAAAAAAGACATTCCACTACTAAAAAGGTAGTCAATGTTCAATTTATGCAGTAATATCTCCCTGCCCCCCGTTTATTCTATTTACACACGAATGGCTAGCTAACTAGAATGTATCTGCTGAAAGAACAATTATTTTCCTTATTCACAGGTCTTGAGACTTCTTGCAATCACCATTTCTATTTGCCCTTATTAGAAAAAGGTTCAAACACAGTAACCATAGCTGACAATATCATACACAGTTACCAAACATAGTAACCAACGAAAATATATCCAATATTTGGTAGTTGATATTTCACAGGAAATTATTTAATAGTATCATGAGATTGGAGCCAGAGAATGAAATCATTCAATTTGATTATATGGATGACACTGTTTGTCCTGAGTCTAATGACCAAGTAATACATATGCAACATCTATGTAAAGAATGATTGTAGTCATGTTAATAATTAAGATAATCTTAAGTGACTTGAGATCTGATCTGACCACTTCTAATAAAAAAGAAAATGTTACCATGCCAGGCAGATGACTCAAACTCTACTTTTATTTAAGATGAGCTCACCTAGAAAAACATAATGAAAAAGTTTTCATCTTCCAGACCCCTCCCTATACCTCTCTTTTTAAAATTCATCAGCTCTTCAGAGGACTCAGAATTATATCCCACTTGATTCGGCCATTTCAGGCAAAACCCTGTGTACAGACAATTTATTTGAATTGTTCATGCTGAACTCTAATAGATAAGCCAAAAAATCATTGTCAAATAAATAGATAATATAACTGGGAAAAAATATCATGCTAAGAAATACAAGACTCAATTACAATCTCTTCATTTCATTCATTGACACATTTTTCAAGTAGCTAGTAAGTGTTAGGCATTATAATAGGCATAGACAATAGAGAGATTATCCAACTGTAAATTACTTATTTGTGAGATCTGTGTTTCATATACAATTTGCATTCCCAGTACCCAGTACATTCCTGGCACATAGTAGGTTCTCAATAAATATTTACTAAATGAATTTGATCAAATTATATTGTGCACCAGTTTTATCAGATGCTGAGATGGTCACCAGGCATACAAAGATGAAAGAAAGACACGTTCAGAAGATCAAGAAGCAGAGGAGTGTCACTTAATGATATATATATATATAATTATTATAATGTTATTCACATATCATGTAATATTTTTTGAATTATAAAAGCTATTCATGTATATTATGGAAAGTTAGGGAAAAAAAAGAAAATTTTAAATGAACTATAATTATACCACCTAGAGGTAATCACTTTGATTACCCAGAGGTATGTACCATGTGTATATCTTTCCAGGTTCTTTTCTGTATTTCAAAGGGGTGTATGCATGTCTATGTTTCACTTTTTACAAAAATATAATCACACAAAACCTTTCTATTTTTAAAAGAAACTATTAAGAAAGTAAAGAGGAAGCCATAGACAGGGAGAAAATATTACATAATATTGAGTGATACAAACATAAGACAGAGAACTTATTTTCAGAAAAAAAAATTCTAAAACGTTACAACTCCAGAAAAAGGAAAATTAACAGTGGCCAAAGATTTAAACAGACATTCACCAAGAGAAGATATAAAATCACTCAATCACTTTTAAAAACAATTTGACAGTACCCTGTAAAGTAATCATATACTTACCAATTCTTATAGGCTGAATGTTTGTGTCTTCCCAAAATTTGTACATTGAAATTATAACCCCCCATTGAGATGGTATTAGGAGATGAGGCTTCTGGGAGGTGATTTGGCTTCTGGAGGTGATGAGGGTAGAGCCTTTGTATTAGTCCATTCTCATGCTGCTATGAAGAAATACCTGAGACTGAGTAATTTATAAAGAAAAGGTTTAATTGACTCACAGTTCTGCATGGCTGGGGAAGCTTCAGGAAGCTTACAATCATGGTGGAAGGGGAAGCAAACACATTCTTCTTCACATGGTGGCAGCAAGAGGAATTGCTGAGCAAAAGGGGAAAAACTCCTTATAAGACCATCAGATCTTGTGTGAACTCACTCACTATCACAAGAACAGCATGGAGGTATCTGCCCCCATGATTCAGTTACCTCCCATCAGGTCCCTCCCATGACACATGGGGATTATGGGAACTAAAACTCAAGATGAGATTTGGGTGGGGACACAGCCAAACCATATCACTCCTTTCCTGGCACCTCTCAAATCTCATGTTCTCATATTTCAAAACACGAGCATGCCTTTCCAACAGTTCCCAAAGGCTTAACTCTTTCCAGAATTAACCCAAAAGTCTAAGTCCAAAGTCTTATCTAAGACAAGGCAAGTCCCTTTCAACTATGAGCCTATAAAATCAAAAGCAAGTTAGTTACTTCCTAGATACAATGGGAGTACAGGCATTGGGTAAATACACCCATTCCAAAAGGGAGAAATTGGCCAAAACAAAGGGGCTGCAGTGCCCAAGCAAGTCCAAAATCCAATGGGACAGTCAAAACTTAAAGCTCTGAAATGATCTCCTTTGACTCCATGTCTCACATCGAGGTTATGCTGATGCAAGAGCTGGGCTCCCATGGCCTTGAGCAGCTCTGCCCCTGTGGCCTTGCAGGATACAACCCCCTCCCAGCTGCCTTCATGGGCTGGCATTGAGTATCTGCAGCTTTTCCAAGTGCACAGTGCAAGCTGTCAGTGGATCTACCATTCTGGAGTCTGGAAGGAAGTGACCCTCATCTCACAGCTCCACTAGGCAGTGCCCCAGTGGGGATTCTGTGTGGGGGCTCCTATCCCACATTTCCCTTCCACCCTGCCCTAGCAAAGGTTCTCCTTGAGGGCTCCACCCATGCAGAAAACTTCTGCCTGGACATCCAGGTATTTCCATGCGTCCTCTGAAATCTAGGCAGAGCTTCCCAAACCTCAATTATTGACTTTGGTGTGTGCAATCTCAACACCACGTGGAGGCTGTCAAGGTCTGGGGCTTGCATCCTCTGAAACTATGGCTTGAGCTGTATTTTGGCCCCTCTTAGCCATGGCTAGAGCAGCTGGGATGCAGGGCACCAAGTCCCAAGGCTGCACACAGCAGGGGGGCCTTGGGCCTGGCCCACAAAACCATTTTTTCCTCCTAGGCTTCCAGGCCTGTGATGGGAGGGGCTGCCGTGAAGACCTCTGACATGCTTCTGAATTTTCCCCATTGACTTTGTGATTACCATTTGACTCCCAGATACTTAGGCAAATTTCTGCTGCTGGCTTGAATTTCTCTCCAGAAAATGGGTTTTTCTTTCCTACTGCATCATCAGGCTGCAAGTTTTCCAAATTTTTATATTCTGCTTCCTTTTGAACGTTTTGCCACTTAGAAATTTCTTCCACCAGATATCCTGAATTATCTCTCTCAAGTTAAAAGTTCCACAAATCTCTAGGGCAGGGGCAAAATGTTGCCAGTCTTTTTGCATGGCAAGTCTGATCTTTACTGCTGTTCCCAACAAGTTCCTCATCTCCATCTGAGAGCACCGCAGCCTGGACTTTGTTATCCATATCACTATCAGAATTTTGGTCAAAGCCACTCAACAAGTGTCTAGGAAGTTCCAAACTTTCCCAATCTTCCTGTCTTCTGAGCCCTCCAAACTATTCCAACCTCTGCCCATTACCCACTTCAAAAGTCGCTTCCAGATTTTGGGGTATGTTTACAGCAGCACTCCACACCCTAGTACCAATTTACTGTATTAGTTCATTCTCATGCTGCTATGAAAAAACACCCAAGACAGGGTAATTTAAAAGGAAAGAGGTTTAATTGACCCACAATTGCACAGGGCTAGGGGGGCCTCAGGAAACTTACAATCATGGCAGAAGGGGAAGAAAACATGCCCTTCTTCACATTGCAGCAACAAGGAGAAGTGCTGAGCAAAAGGGGAAAGCCCCTTATAAAACCATCAGATCTCATGACAAGACACTCACTATCATGAGAACAGCATGGAGGTAACCACCCCATGATTCAATTACCTCACATCAGGTCCCTCCCACAACACATGGGGATTATGGGAACTACAATTCAAGATGAGATTTGGGTGGGTACAAAGCCAAACCACATCAGCCTTCATGAATGCGATTTATGCTTTGATAAAAGAGACCCCAGAGAGACCCCTTTGTCCCTTGCCACAGCAAGAAGATGGCCATCTACAAACTGAAAAAAGAGCTCTCACCAGGTACCAAATCTATTGGTGTCTTGATCTAGGACTTCCCAGCTTCTAGGACTGTAAGAAATAAATGTTTGTTTTTTAAGCTATCTAGTGTATAGTATTTTTGTTATAGCAGCCCAAATGAACTAAGACACCAGTCAACTGAGCAATTCCACTCTTACATATTTATCCAGGAGAAATGAAAACAAATGTCTATGTAAAGACTTGTACTTGAATGTTTATAGAAGTTTTATTCATGATAGGCCAAAACTGGAAATGACCCAAGCATCCATCAACATGTGAATAAATTACTGAATGTCCAAATCAAATGCGAATCACCAATAAAAGTAAAGGGACTACTGGTACACAGGACAACATGGGTGAATCTCAAAGTCATTATGCTAAAAGAAAAAATCCAGACACACACAAAAAAACATGCTCTAAGTTCCATTCATGTGAAACTCCAGAAAAAAAATCTAGTCTATAGTGATAGAAGTCAAATCAGTGGTTGCCTGGGGCCAGGGATGAACATGAGGAATAACTAGAAGGGAACAGCGAAAATATTCTATATATTGATTGTGATTGTGGTTACGTGGTAGTATACTCTTTTTTAAAAACCATCAAACTGTACTTTTTAAATGTGAGTATTTTATACTATGTAAACTATACATCAATAAAGTTAATTGAAAAAATTGATTCACCTAGCATATACTGATTTTAACCCAATAATAACCTTAAAACAGAGCAACAATAGTTTTTTATATCACTACATGTGTATCTCTAGCATGGTGTGTAATGACTTGATATTATGGCTGTGCTACAATTTATTTAACTGTGGAATATTTTAATTTTGACCTTTTCAAAAACTATTATATATAAAGCACTATATTGCTCACCCTTGAAAATATGAGTTAAATTTACAACTACAAATTGGAAATCATTACATGGAAAAGCAAAAAGGGACATTCAAAGTAAAGGACAGTCAGCTATAAAATGATACAGAAATCGTAAACATAATGCCCATTCAGAAAACTTCAGAAGGTCTTTTTGACTACACAGCAAGTGGGGCATCAGAGGAGATGAGGGTGAAGTTGCTAAGGTTCACGTGAAGCCTCTTCTAAGCCATACTAAGAACTTTTGATTTTTCTCAGACAGAAAAGGGAGGAAATCTGAAAGATTTTAAGAGAAGGGACATGATTTCACTTATGTTTTAGAAAGATTACTTTGACATTTGGCTGGAGAATGAATTGGAGGCCTGTTGATCACAGTAATCCAGGAGAGAAACTGTGAGTACCTGAGCTAAGAATATGGAATAGAGGAGGGAGGACAGTTCTCGTAGAGACCTATGAAGAAGGGAGATGAGGAAGACAAAGAAATCTAGGTGAACTTCCAGGGCCAAAAAGAAGGTAAGGAAGAGATTCATCAATGAAGCTGAAATATTACATGAGTCTTTATCAGAGCCTGAAATTCATCTACAACCAGGGTTGGATTACTGGTATAATATATTTGGCAAATTGCAGTGGACCTATAAACAACATTAATAGGCTTATAGAACAAACTCTGCCACTTACATTACTATGTTCCAGTGAGTTTTTAAAATTGAATTATTTTTGCTGTTGTGTTGCTGTTGGTAGTAGCAGTGATGTTGTTATCTCAAATATAATACATTCCTACTGACTAGCTAGATAATAGTGCATTTGATAATTACCTTGATATCCGATTCAAACATATTCTACTTTTTAGGGTTTCACTCAGAGTAGGTTTTTATTCTGAAGGAGCATATATTTACTTTTCAGATCCCCTCTTAACATTGGACATAGGTAAACTTCTTTTATAAGGTTTATAATGTGCAAACATATATTCCTTTTTATGCTACTGGTCTATTTATTGGATTAACTAGAAGGATTTGATGTGAAAGCTTAGAATGATATTGAAAACACATCACTTCTATTGTAGCTAAGAAAATCAGCTTTAGAATTAGAGACCTTGTATTGGGCATTATGTGTAGACCTTTAGCTTTTTATCACAGCTGTTCTTTGTTGCCATGACAACAGAATTAACCGTTTCATTAATATCAGTGAGAAAAGACACATATTTATGCGTGTCTGACTTAGAATGTAGTCCCTGTTCAGATTTCAAGACCTTTGCCATGCTCATGGGCTTGTTTTTATTCCTTAATATTTTGCTTAATGTTTCTACAGGATTTTCAAAGCAAAGTCTTATGTTTTTAAGATTAAATTTCTATTGGCTGTGTTGGTTTGGCTGCTTTTTAGTGTCCCCTGAGTGGCGAAATGAGCTTCAGGATCTGAAGCTAGTGAAAGCAATAGGAAAGAAAATTTAGTACAAAAGAAAACAGTTACCAGTTACAAGAAAAGTCAGTTGTTTGTTTTTTCCTTCTTTTGAGCCCTACTTGGTGAAATGGGTGTTACTATAAATACTGAAGAGTAATCCCTCATCAAAATGGGTGATCCAGCTGTTTCTGTTGCTGCTGAAAGCAGGTAGTGTGCTGATTGCAATTGTGATGAAAAGGCAGAAAAAAGTGTTCTACGACAAGTAAAATCCATTATTTTGAAAATAATACCTCAAGATAATAATTTTGCCCATTCCCCAAAAGCTACAATGTTTCCCTACTTGTTTGTATCTGGCTTTTCTTTTGAAGGAAAAAAAATTATTCTTAATACGGAACTCTCTATTAATATTCATACTTTTAAAGACCAATGCAAAAATTCCCTAATTACCATTGAAATGGTTTGAGGAATCTGTTAACTCTGTTTTCTATTCATGCACTTTAGCTAAATAAGGATTATCTTTAAATAAATTGACTTATTTTCTTCAAAATTATTATTATTAATTTCTATATTTTTTGAACACCTATCATGTCTAAGTAAATTTGCAAAGTGCTTAAAATATGTTATCTCATTTAATACATGAAACAACAGCTATATGAAGAAGGTACTGCTATCCTCATTTTATAGCGAAGGAAACTGACATTCAAAGAGAACTTGTACAAGATTTCACAATGAATAAGTAGGATTTGAATCTTAATAGATCTGATCCCAAAGCCAGTGCTGGCATTCATTAGGGAAAGTGCCACCCTCAACTCTTTGTTTCTGCTCATATAAATATTGTAACAACACTTAAAATATTTACATTCCCTCCAAGGCATTTTGTCCTGGGAGGTGGGGAGAAAAGTCTGAGAGAAGATTATTCATAATAATTAAACTCATAAAACAAGAAAGCAGGTTCGAATCAGACATAAAATCTTTAAACCAAGAATGGTTTGGTGAGGCTAACTGCACACATATGAATAATTTTCAGTACTGAATAAAGACTTTGTGCCAACCACTGAAATAAGGAAAAGACTTTTTACAGAACACAGTAGGTTTTTATTTTTAATTTATTTACTTTTTTAAACTTTTTTTTAAAGAACAGCTTGACTGAAATATAATTCTAATACCATAAAATTCACCTAAAGAGTACAAGGTAATGGTTTTCAGTATACTCACAAAATTGTACAATCACTGCTACAATCAATTTTAGAACATTTTTTATCACCTCCTTCTCTAAAAAACCCTTGTGCCCATTGTCACCATTTTCTTCTTTTTCCCTCTCCTCCCCTCCCCAATCACCCCAACTCTAGGAAATCATTAATCTACATATCTCTATAGAGTTGCTCATTTTGGACATTTCACAAAAATAGAACCATACATTATATAGCCATTAGTGTTTGGCTTTTTTTACTTAGTGTAATATTTTCAGGGTTCATCCATGCTGTGGCATGTATCAGTACTTCATTTCTTTTTATGGCTGAGTAAGAACCCACTGTATGTATAAATCACATTTTGTCCACTGACAGACATTTGGGTTGTTTCCATGTTTTGGTTATTATGGCTATTATGAACAATCCCGCTATGAACTTTTGTGTACAAGTTTTTGTGAGGACACATGTTTTCATTTTCCTTGAGGCTCTGTTTGTTTTTATGTCATCCTTATCTAATAAAAAGGTGGGGCTCAAACATACTCTGGTGACCAAAGACCTTGTGGAATTCTAAACTATAATCACATCAGAGCTTTACTTTTACATTCTGTGAGTTATACGTTAGAGACAGAGTGATTAATTCAGACACCATTGCTCAGGGTTCTTAGCCACTCTTACAACTTTCATGAAGATATTCAACTCATTCTTTTCTAAGTGACAATAATTATTGAAGCTCTTTAAAACCCTAAATTTAAAAAGTACAAGAAAGCATTTACATAAAATAAAACTTACTAAAGTCTCAGATAGAATAATCTATCTTACCTACTTATCAAATATACATTTTTGAAATACTACTTCTTCAATTCAATTAGATGCTTAGGTAAATAAGACCTAAAACAGTAGAAGTGAGTGGCACTCTATTTTTCACTTCTCAGTGCTAACATTGTGAAGGATTCTTCAAGTTTCTTCTCTTCCGGCGGTGACAAAGCCAAGACCTAGACTTCAATAGACCCAAACGAGTGGGTCTGGTTTCTTTTTCATTAAGTTATATGATTCAGTAATAGATGAGAATGTTTTGTAATTAGAAATAAACACATCATTTATTTGTTGAGAGCAAAACCCTATAGGCTGTTCCTAATGGGGAGCTGTTTCCTTGAATTGAAGGTGAGAGTTTATCTTCGGTCTGAGTCATATGGAGGAACCATGAGAATCATAATCCCTGCTAAGGTACAAAGAGTCCAGAGGAAGGTTAAGAGTAAATTCTTGATATTTTTAAAAGATGACTTGTGGGTTCCAAGCATAGCATTAACTTCCATTTTAGAATCCAATAGAAATTGCATCAGCTAATAAGCTAAATGAGGCTTTTTAACAGTTGCTTCTCATCTCTGCACAAGAGGGCAGCCTTTCACCAAAACCAAGGAAACACTTGGGCAGAAGTGTGCTAATGTATATAGAGACCCCCTCCAATCATAGAACTTCCATGAAAAGCTCCCTTGACATAAAGAATGAAGAAATTATGAGATAGTTAATACCATGTGCCCGTGTGCTGTCAATCCCAGAAAATGTCTGCACATTAATATTGCCACATAAATGTTTGCAGTTTCAGTGATATTTTGGGTTTAATGTTACATAAATATTGTTTGAATTTCTTAAACTACTGTGGACAATTATGGACTATTGAAATTAATGATAGGAATAATACATTTTCTAAATAAAAAAAACCTATTCGTGCAATTAAATCACTCGACCCTAAAATAAATTTTTTTTCTATATCTCATGAGAATGTTTTCTTAGTGGTTATCCATTATTAGATTTCAAGGTTTTAGAATCAAATTGCCAAAATCAATTCCAAATGAATAATAATTCATATTGGGACAATTATAAATTTAAATCATAAAATACAGTCAAAAAGATTTACCGAGAAATTAAGAGAAACCAAAGAGGGTTGCTATGTGCATACACTTCCAAAATAATTAACCACATTTGCCAGGAAATACATAATTTAAATGTATCATGATGAAACTAAAATGCGATTAAAAAGGGGGCTAAAGTTAATTTGTCACACACAAAGGTAAATGTAACTGTCTTTACATTCAAAGCTTTGCAACAATATTTTCATGAAGTATAAAGTAACCACAACCCCTTTTTTTCTCTTCAAGTTTATGGAACTTTCAACTAAACATTTCACAGGAAATTACTGTCTCCAAGAATATAAAAGGTTTTATATAAAGGATGCTGATCAGTTGTTCTCCATGGACACAGAGGTGCAAACAAGCAGAAATTGGTTTAATAAAGCAGAAGATATTTCAACTGGACACAAAGCAGAACTTCTTGACTATCATGGAGATAAAGAAAAATGGGGGAATCTTTCCAATAAATTTTTAAAGATAACTGTAAAAAAATCTAGTGAAATGGATAAGAGATGTCTTTACTTTTATTACTTATATTTACAAAATTGAGTACTAGACAGAAAATAATGTGTACACAATATCATTTCAACCATTTTATTTTATTTTTCAATAAAGTAATACTTTCATACTAATAAGCTAATAGAGCAAACAAGGAATAGCATTTCAATTTCCTTCAGGTTTTTGTTTTGTAGATAGACACAAGTATATTTTGTCATATACATTGTAAGAACTGGGCTTCCTTTACATAACATTTACTGGTGGGGAAATACAAAAGACAGCCAATGTAGATAAAAATGTTTTTCAATTCTTACTTGCTCAACAAATTTTACCAAACAGAAAGCTCCTTAGCTGTAGGGACATTAGGTGCCAAGTACTCTGTCTGGCACATAGTAGACTTTCAGTATAGGTTTATTGAATTATGTTTCCATAAAATTACAGCTTTTTTCTGTATCATTATGAGAATCAAACTCTAATTCTTAGTTTCATTTTCATAGACTGCAAGCAGGATTGGAGAGAGAGCTAAACTGGAGGTATGTATAACGGTTTATAAAGCCCTTTCACAATTTTCATGAACCTGTACTACTTTTCACTTGCTTTTAAGCAAACCATACTAACCAAATACTTACAGTCTTTACTGAGAGTAAATATTTATTCAACAACAAATATTTATCTGAAATTTGCTGTGTACAAGAAGACATCATGCCAGGTGCTAGGGATGCAGCTATAAACAAGGTAGGCACTGTTTCTGCCTTCCTGGAGCTTACATTCTAGAAAATGTAACCAAATTAAGTTGGCAATTAAGCATTTAATTACAGGTGCTATAAGTGATACAAGGAAGAAGTCCAGGGAGTTATGAAAGAATATTCACAGGACTTACTGATGGAAGGGAAAAAAATGCCATTACAGGATAGAAATCATTGAAGTTGAGAACTGATTTTATAAACAGAGCTTCAAAGAGCAAGTAGGAGAAGTTAGGTGGGGAGTTCATGGAGGGTATAGTGGGATGATTACATGTCGGAGGAAAGAACATAAGCAAAGACCTAAGTCAGGGAAAAGAATGGCACCATACAGGAAAGAAAACGAGGCAAAGTTGCCAAATGTGGAGAGGGAGAGGAAGTTTCTCAGCATGATCAAAAGAGCAAAAAAGTCATAAAAAGATAAAGATGGAAGACCAAATGAAGATACTACCTGCTGGGAAGAGGCTCACTTCTCATTGGTCTTTCCTTTATTCGATACCAAAACTACCTTCCGTTGCTCTTCTGCAACTGATTTCTACAAGCCCCACCACATTCCTAACCACGTGTCAGTTCCCACTCTGCAGAAAACATAATGTAAACTCTAGTGCAGTTGCTTTTGCCTATAGAAGCATCTCTTTGAGGATTTAATCATAATGTAGAATATTCTCTATCAGTGCCATGCTGAAATGGCAGGCATAAATGATGCATAATTCTTGAAAACCCCATTGTAGACTTGGGTCTTTATAACAAAATAAAAGCTCCATATTAAACTATAAGGCATTATGCTTCCATAAAATAAATTAAATAAATGGCCAGCAGGGGTGTTTTACACAATTTATTGGTGCCCTCTACAGTCGATGCTACATCTCATTAGTGGCTCTGTCACTCATGAAAGATGTGGCACCCATCAGCATCCTTCATTAACTGAAAGCATGTGCCCACACATCAAATATATATTTTTTAATTATGGGAACAAGCTATAAAGCAGATGTGTGTGTGTATGTGTGTGTGTGTATGTGTGTGTGTCTGCCATGAACAGCAGAGAGCATTCAAAACCCTCCAAGGCTCTCTTTGTTTTTGTTTTGTTTTGTTTTGTTTTTTTTCTTTTTAACCAAAATGGTGAATAAGATACAGTCTCGTTCTTTTAAAGTTATTTCTCTCTACTGACTATTCCCGCTTGCATTCATTGCAATCATCCAGACTTTGCCAATTTTTTTCCTTCTTGACATTTCATTTTTAATTAAAAATGACATTTTAATTAAAAGGAAACATATGTAGAATAAACAGAATAACTCACCAACAGCAGAGAGCTGGGGCTGTCCTGTCAGCTCAGTTTTAACCTTTCTGGCTCACAAAAGCTGTGCTGGGCTTCTCCAATGGTTGCCAAGGCACATTCTCGACAGAGAGGAAGAAAAAGATGGCCATCAAACCAAGATCCACCCACATTCAGAAAACCGTGAGAAATGCAGAGGATGGAGAACAGAGAGGCTATACCCACTCCAAACTATATTATTTGGGACTTTCAGAACTAAAATATTAGTTTTTCTTCTGTTCAGAATATTAAAACTATCACTTTGGTGAAAGACCCCAGTTTTACAACTTTTCATGTTTACAGATGGCCTGATTTGGCAATCTTAAATGTTAAGGGAGTTAGAAATCTGGCAGGAGGTAAGCACAGCCAAAAGTAAAGAATTACAAATAAAACAAACTACCCTTCTATGAACATCCATAACTTAGAATACTTTGCACCTCTCGGGGCTGATTCCCCTCCTATGTCAGAGCTGGTGCTGGTGGGGTCCATGGGCAGCTGGACGCCTCTCCTCTCCCTGAAGTGAGCTGGCTCCTTGCACAAAAGCATATTGTGGTGTAGGAGGGAATGCAGCAAGACTGTACAAAATGACAAAGAAAGAAACCAGCAGTGGCTACATACTGCATGAGGGTCAGACCGATGGTTCTCTAAGAAAAATCACCGAATAGCATTATAAAGCCCAGGTCCTCAGAAACCACCTGCCAGTTGATGAGGATCAACAGGTAAATGGGTGACCCAATTTTCACCACATTGCGTGCACACCTTTTGACAAGCATAAAGGCACTGGGACAGACAGAAATCAGTCATGAATAGTCACTGTAATTATAACCCAGCATGAAGAAGGAAGGAAAGGAATATCATTTTGTGGCACCCACTAGGTGCCAATAATTTGTCATTCTAGTTCAAAAGTGAATTATATAAGTCAGTGTTATAGGTTGAATTGGTTCTCAAAAATAGATACATGAAAGTACTTCAGAATACCAGTACCTCAGAACATGACCTTATTTGGAGCTAGGGTCATTGCAGATGTGATCAGTCAAGTTAAAACAAGGTCATAACTGGAGTAGAGTGGGCCTCTAATCCAATGTGATTGGCGTCAATATAAGAAGACGGCCACGTGAAGACAGACACACACAAGGAGAATGCCATGGTGGCAAAGGCAGAGATTGGAGTTATGCAGCTGCAAGCTCATGAATGCCAAGGACTGCCAGCAATCTATCAAAAGCTAGGAGGAGGCAAACCCACAGGTTTCAGGAGCAGCATGGTCCTGCGAACAACTTGATTTTGGACTTCTGGCTTCCAGATCAGGAAGACAATAAATTTCTGTTATTTTGAACCACACAGTTTGTGATACTTTGTTACAGCAGCCATGGGAAACTACAACTAATGTTAATGAAACAGGTCACTACACATTTTTTTCACCAAAAAAAATTACCTCCTATTAAGAATAACCACAAAATCATCAAACTGGGTTCTTTCAGTATGTATTTATTAAGCTCCTATTATCTGTTCTGCAGCTAGTATGCTAAAAACTGCCTTCAAAGATTATTCAGCCAATCACGGAAAATGCCCATGCAAAATACAGGTAAAGCAGTGCCCTAGAGTGTCATGGATAGTTTTATACAGTTAGGTACCTGATGTAAATTGGGGATCAAAGAGTTGTGCATGGAGAAGATCACAAATGGGGTTATATATAATTCACTGTTAGGTGTTCAAGCTAAGTGTCATCCAATTAAATATGGCTTAAAAGGAATTTTTATTAGCAATGATCATTTGTGAATGAATTCTTCTAAGAAATTACAAGAGAGGTCTAATATTATCAAGGCTTAAACAGTGAATATATGAAGCAAGTTTACATTCACATAACCATCAGCTGCCCAGTTGTTTAAAGCAAGTTTGTAGATAATGAGAACTCAAACCATGTACCTCCACACACAGATTGGACACTGTGTGCTCAATAAATACATGTTGAAAGAATCCAGTTTGATGATTTTGTGGTTATTCTTAATAGGAGGTAATTTTGTTGTTGTTGTTAAAAAAAAATGTGTAGTCACCTGCTTCATTAACATTAGTTGTAGCTTCCTATGGCTGCTATAACAAAGTATTACAAACTGGATGGTTCAAAATAACAGAAATTTATTGTCTTCCTGTTCTGGAAGCTAGAAGTCCAAAATCAATGTGGATGGAAACTACCCACTTCCACCTCCAAACCTAACTTACGCTCAATATCAGCATGACTTTTCTATTGCCATCATTAATAAGACTTTACAATTGCAGGAGAATTTAGTTCAGACAAATGACTTGATTCTGCATGAGAAAACTTTCTGGAAACAGCTAAAGTCTTCAATGGAAAGCATCAACAGTTTGTACCCTAGAATTCTTTAAATTCCTTCCCTCAAAAATCCCCACCTTGCCGATTCCACCAATCCTAAACAGTTGTATGGTGACCCTTACCGAATCCTAATCAAGTCCCCACATTAAAACACCCATCTTAAACCAAAAGTCTCAACAAATTCAAATTTTGCTTTCCCACTTCCCACACACTGCCAAAGTTCTATCAAGGTGGTATTCTCTCTCACTTCGGTAAATAATGAACTGAACTTTAAATTATCAACACATTGTGCTAGTGATATTTGGGGAGCAAGTATTCAATAATAATCATGAGCACAGGATAAGGGAAAAGTTAGGAGAGAAATAACAACATTAGGGACACATTGGGATTCATCAGGGAAGCCAAGGGACCCATGTACAGCAGAGAGGAACAAGGCAGTACAGCCACCCATCTGGGATTGGCATGCAGGCAAGGGAGGCTCCCCACTGTAGGGAAAGGGTGAGTGAGCGAGAGAACCCAGAGACCTACACTTCTGCCATGGACCTTTGCAACCCTGGGCACAGGAGATACCCCCTTACTGCCTCTCCATGGGATCTCCAGACTGAAACGAAGAGCTGGGTAGAGTCTGGGCAGAGCCGCAGCACAGGCCTATGTACAGCCCCAAGGAAATTGGATCCCTGAGCTCCCTGGCACCCAGGACCACAGCCCTGCCAACAAGGGAGGCCAGGCTCTCGTGCACATCCTTAGGATAGAGGCCACATCCACAGTGCTGAGGAGTGGACAGACTGCAGACCTTGCCTCCACTGCACCTCCTCAGGCAAAGGCCACTGCCCTAGGACCCAAGCACAGCTACTCTATCCCCTCAGAGCACACTAACTGGTCACAGCTCAGCATTTCTCTGGGTTGGTGCTCCCAGAGGTAACCAACAGGACTGCAGCCTTTGCTGCTGCTGCTGCAGGCCCCATCCCTACTGCCGTCAGGCTGGGGAGGGAACAAAAAAAAGCCTAAGAACTATTATCATAGACCTCTAGCACACTGCAGCTGCTTTATGGAAAAGTGGCCAGACCATTTTCCATGAGGGTTCCTGCCCCTGCTACTCTTCAATGGGCAGGGCCTCCTCACCTGAGCCCCCAGCCCAGCTGCCCTGCCCTCACCTGCTAACTTCAGTTGGTGGCAACTCCGCTTTTCTCTGGAGTGGAATACCCAGAGACAACCCACAGACTTTCTCTGCCATTGCTGCTGCAGTAGTACCATCCTTGCTGCCCTTGGGTTGAGGAACAAAGAACCTGCTTGCTTTGCTTGCACCTCCAGCACATTGCAGCCACCATACAGAAAGGAGCCCAGTTTCTCTTTCCTGTGAACCCCTGACCCCCTGCTCCAGCAGGCCCACTCCTGGCTGAACCTTCCCATTGGCAGCCCTTCTGTGTCTCTCTGGAGTGGAGTTCCCAGAAGCGACTGATAACTCCTCTGCCGCTGCTGCTGCAGCTGTACTGGCTCTTGTTGCCCTTGGGCTAGGGAAGGAACAAAGAGCCATGGTGTTTCACTCATACCTCCAGCACATTGCACTCACCATATGGAGAAGAGGCCAGACTGTCTTCCCCATGGGACCCCCATCCATCCTGGTCTTCACCAGGAAGGGTCCCACAGCTTGGGTTCACAGCACAGCCGCCCCACCCACAGCTGATCATTCTGATTGGCAGTGGCTCTGCATTTCTCTGGGGTGGAAATGGTGCCCCAAGAGATAAGTGAAAGGTCCTCTGCCATTGCCACTGCAAAGGTCCCTGACCCTGGTGTCACGAAGTTGAAGAGAAAACATAAAACCTTAACTCACCCCAGGGATGTAGTGTGAAGCCTGGGAGTGCCAAGCCTAGATCTATGGCCAGCACTTGAGTGGGAGAGGAGCCCACAATTTCAGAGCATTTAGAGGTAGCATGGCTGCAAACACAAAGAAATACAGAGGAGACATAGGCTGAGTAAGAGTCTTTCTACTGGTCATTATGCTGAAGCACCATCCACTGGACCACAGTCCAGACTTCAACACCAAAAATACTTTGCTAATATATGCATCTGTGAAACCAAGGACAAGAACTCAGCCACAAAGACCCTGCACAAAGCTGTGGCCCTCTGAAAACATCCAGAAACAAAGCCAACTGACTATACTCAAATTTCACCACAGTTAATGGAACATGAATCCACTCTGATGAGAAGTAACCAGTACAAGAACTCTGGCAACTCTAAAAGTCAGAATGTCTTCTTAATCCCAAGTGATCACACTAGCTCCCCAGCAATGATTCTTGACCAGAATGAAATGGCTGAAATTACTCAGAATCTGGATGGCAACAAAGATCCTCAAGGTTCAGGAGAAAGTTGAAACCCAATCCAAGGAATTTAAGGAATTAGTAAGATGATTCAAGAAACGAAAGATGAAAAAGCCATTTTAAGAAAGAACCAAACTGACCTGTTAGAGCTGAAAAACTCACCACAAGAATTTCATAGCATGATTGAAAGTATTAACAGCAGAATAGATTAAGCTGAGGAAAGAATCTCAGCGCTCAAAGACTGGTTCTTGGAAGTGACTCAGTTAGACTAAAATAAAGAAAAAAGAATTTTAAAAATTGAACAAAACCTCCAGGAAATATGGAATTATGTCAAGAGACCAAACCTATGACTCACTGACATTCCTAAAAGAGAAGGAGAGAAAGCAAGCAACTTGGAAAACATATTTGAAAATACTGTCCATGAAAATTTCCCCAACCTCTTTGGAGAAACTGACATTCAAATTCAGAAATTTAGAGAACCCCTGCAAGATACTGTATAAGATGACCATCCCCCAGACACATAGTCATCAGATTCTCCAAGGTAAACTTGAAAGAAAAAAATTCAAAGGCAGCTACGGAGAAGAGGCAGGTCACCTACAAATGGAACAGTGGACCTTTTAGCAGAAACCCCACAAGCCAAAAGAGACTGGGCCTATACTCAGAAACCTTAAAGAAAATAAACTCCAGTCAAGGATTTCATGTCCAGCAGACTAAACTTCAAACAAAGGAGAAATAAAATCCTTTTCAGACAAGCAAATGCTAAGAGAATTTGTTACCACCAGACCTGCCTAAGAAGAGATCCTTAAAGGAATGCTAAACTTGGAAACAAAAGACCATTATCCACCCACACAAAAACACACTTAAGTACATAGACCATTGACACTATAAAGCAACTACACAATCAAGTATACATAGTGACCAGCTAAAAACATAATGACAGGATCAAATCTGCACATATCAATATTAATCTTGAATATAAATGGGCTACGTGCCCCATCTAAAAGGTGCATAGTGGCAAGTTGTATAAAAAAGCAAGACCCAACTCTATGCTGTCTCCAAGAGACCCATCTTACATGCAAGGACACCCATAGGCTCAAAGTAAAGGGATGGAGAAAGATCTTTCAAGCAAATGGAAAACAAAAAAGAGCAGGAGTTGCTATTTTTATTTCAGACAAAACAGAGTTTAAAGCAACAGTGATTGAAAAGGACAAAGAAGGGCATTACATAATGATAAAGGGTTCAATTCAACAAAAAGATTGAACAATGCTAAATATATATGCACCCAACACTGAAGCTCCCATATGCATAAAACGAGTTCACAGAGACTTACAAAGAGGCTTAGATAACCATACAAATAATAGTGGGAGTCTTCAACACTCCACTGATGGTAATAAACAGATCATCAAAGCCAAACATTAACAAAAATATTTGGGACTTACACTCAACCCTTGACCAAATATACCCAGCAGACATCTACAGAGCTCTTCACCCCCACAAAAACACAGAACATAAATTCTTCTGCTCTGAACATGGCACATACTTTAAAGTTGACCACGCTTTCAGCCATAAAGCAATTCTCAACAAATTCAAAAAAAACTGAAATCACACCAACCACACTCTCAGACCACAGCACAATAAAAATAGAAATCAGTACGAAGAAGAACTCTCAAAACTATACAATTACATGGAAATTAAACATCTGCTTCCAATGACTTTTGGGTAAACAATGAAACTAAGGCACATATCAAGAAATTCTTTGAAACTAACAAAAACAAAGATACAGGATACAAGAATCTCTGGGACACAGCTAAAGCAACATTAAGAGGAATGTTTACATTGCTAACTGTCCACATCAAAAAGTTAGAAAGATCTCAAATTAACAACATAATATCTCACCTAGAGGAACTAGAAAAATGAAAACAAAGCAACCCCAAACCTAGCAGAAGAAAAGGAATAACCAATATCAGAACTGAAGTGAATGAAATGGAGGTAAGAAAAAAACATAGAAAAAATCAAGAAGACCACGAGTTGGGGTTTTTTTTTTAAAGAATAAATAATATTGACAGACTGCTAGCTAGACAAATAAAGAAAAAAGGTGAGAAGATCCAAATAAACACAATCAGAAATTACAAATGGGACATTAAGACTAACCCCACAGAAACACAGAAAACAAAACAAACAAAAAAACCCAGTGACTATTATGAATACCTCTATGCACACAAAATAGAAAATCTAGAAGAAATGGATAAATTCCCAGAAACATAAAACCTCCCAAGTTTTAAACAGGAAGAAATTAAAACCTGACCAGACCAATAACTAGTTCCAAAACTGAATCAGTAATAATAACAAAAAAAAAAACCCTACTGACCATATAAAGGCATTGACCAGGCAGATTCACAGCTGAATTCTACCAGATATATAAAGAAGAGTTGGTACCAATCCTACCAAAACAATTCCAAAATTCAAGGAGGAGGAGCTCCTCCCTAACTCATTCTATGGGTCAGCATCATTCTGATACCAAAACCTGGCAGAGACACAACAAAAAAGAAAACCTCAGGGCAATATCCCTGATGAACATAGAAGCAAAAATATTCAACAAAATACAAGTAAACTGAATCCAGCAGCACATCAAAAAGCTAATCCATCACAATCAAGTAGGCTTTATCCTTGATATGCAAGGTTGGTTCAACATACACAAATCAATAAATGTGATTCATAAAATAAACAATACTAAAAACAAAGACCACCTCATCATCTCAATAGATGCAGGAAAGGCTTTTAATATAATTCAACACCCTTTCATGTTAAAAACCCTCAACAAACTAGGCACAAAAGGACATACCTCAAAATAAGAGCCATCTATGGCCAACCCACAGCCAACATCATACTGAATGGGCAAAAGCTGGATGCATTCACCTTGAGAACCAGAAAAAGACAAGGATGCCTATTCTCACCACTCCTGTTCAACATACTACTAGAAGTCCTAGCCAGAGCAGTCAGGCAAAAGAAAGAAATAAAAGACATCCATATAGGAAGAGAAGAAGTCAAACTATCTGTCCTTGCAGACAGTATGAACCTATACATAGAAAACCGCATAGTCACTCTCCAAAAACTCCTAGATCTGATAAACAACCTCAGCAAAGTTTTAGGATACAAAATCAATGTACAAAAATCAGTAGCATTTTTATACACCAATAATGTCCAAGCTGAGAGCCAAATCAAGAGTGCAATCCCATTCACAATAGCCACAAAAAGAATAAAATACCTAGGAATACAGCTAACTAGGGAGGTGAAAGATCTCTACAACAAGAATTACAAAACACTGCTGAAAGAAACCAGAGACAGCACAAACAAATGGAAAAAATATCCCCTACTCATGGATAGGAAGAATCAATATTGTTAGAATGGCCACTTTGTCCAAAGCAATTTATATATTCAATGCTATTCCTGTCAAACTATGAATGGCATTTTTTCACAGAATTAGAAGAGAAAATTCTAAAATTCATTTGGAAAGAAAAAAAGAGTCCAAATAGCCAAAGCAACCCTAAGCAAAAAGAACAGAGCAGGAGGCATCACATTACCCAAGTCCAAACTATATCACAAAGCTGCAATAATAAAAACAGTAAGATACTGGTACAAAAACAGACATATACACCAATAGAAAAGGTTAGAGAACCCAGAAATAAAGACAGACACTTAGTATGTCTCTCTGATTTTCAACAAAGCAGACAATAACAAACAATAGAGAAAGGACTTCTTATTCAAAAATGGTGCTGCGATAACTGGCTAACCATATGCAGAAGATTGAAACTGGACCCCTCCCTTTCATCATATACAAAAATCAACTCAAAATAGATTAAAGCCTTAAACGTAAAACCTGTAACTATAAAAACTCTAGAAGAAAACCTAGTATTCTGGACATTGGCCCTAGCAGGGACTTCATGATGAAGACTCCAAAAGCAACTGCAACAAAAACAAAAATTGACAAGTAGGATCTAATTAAAGAGTTTCTGCACACCAAAAGAAACTATCAACAAAGTAAACAGAAAACCTACAGAAAGGGAGAGAACAGTTGCAAACTATGCATCCAACAAAGGTCTAATACCCAGAATCTATAGGGAAATTAAATCAACAAGCAAAAAACTAACAACCCCATTAAAAAAGTGGGCAAAGGACATGAACAGATAATTCTCAAAAGAACACGTACACGTGGCTATTGAGCATTTGAAAAAAATGCTTAGTATCACCAACGAAACCACGTTTCACTAATGAAAACCATGATATCACTACTGAAACCAATATCACTAATGAAAACCATGATGAGATAACATCCTGTACCAGTCAGAATGCCTACTATTAAAAAGTCAAAAAATAACAGATGCTCGCAGGGTTGCAGAGAAAAGGGAACACTTATATACTGCTGGCAGGAATGTAAATTAGTTCAGTGACTGTAGAAAACAGTCTAGAGATTTCTCAAAGAACTTAAAATAAAACTACCATTCAACCCAGCAATCTCATTACCGGGTATATACCCAAAGGAATATAAATCTTTCCACCATAAAAATATATGGATGCATATGTTCATCACAGCATTATTCACAATAGCAAAGTCATGGAATCAACCTAAATGCCCATCAATGCTGGACTAGATAAAGAAAACATGATACATATACACCATGGAATACTATGCAGCCATAAAAAATAATGAAATCATATCCTTTGCAGCAACATGCATGGATCTGAAGGCCATTATCCTAAGCAAATTAATGCTGGAAAAGAAAATCAAATATCACATGTTCTCACTTACAAGTGGAAGATAAACTTTGAGTTTCTTGACAAAGAAGAGAGCAATAGACATCAGGGCCTACTTGAGGGTGGAGGTTGGGAGGAGGGTGAGCACTGAAAACCTACCTATTGGGTACTATGCTGATTACCTGGATAACAACATTATCTGCACACCAAACCCCCATGACATGCAATGTATCCATAACAAACCTGTACATGTACCCAGTGAAAGTAAAATAAAAGTCGGAAAGAAAAGAAAAAAATATTTTCAACATATCTAGAAAACAATTACCATTCTTTACCTCTTTAGATGGTTTCTGGTAAGAGAAAAGGAAGAGGCAAAAAGTACTCAAGTGTTCAATTCTGCTTTGCTGTGTTTTATTTTCTTAATAATGTATGTATTTTGTTTTTGAAGTACCACAATGAATAAAGGGACATCATTATGTTTAAAAAACCCCACAACATTGGTTTTTAATATGCTGAACTTTAGATGTCTAAGAAACAACAAGGTAGAGAAGTCCAGTAAAGGCAGTTAAAGGGAGCTTAAGAGAAAGATTTAAGCAGAAGAGCTGGGTAACTTTGTAAACTGAACAGTGACTGAGGCGAATTTCAATCAATTAGAGGTTAATTTTGCCAAGGTTGAAGACACTCCTGGGAAGAAGAAATGCAAGTCATAGCAGGTTGTGTGACCAGTGCTTTTTCAAAAGATGGTTTTGGGAGCTTCAATATTTAAAGGGGAAAGAGCAAGCAGGAGGGGAACAAAAAAAGGAGAGTGGGTAAGCAATGAGACAAGTGGTTACATTCTTGTGAGGGTCTGATTAGCTTTGTGAATCTACATTTTACATGTAAAAGAAAGGAGCAGAGGAAAAGTCAATTTTGCATTTGTCTGGCACTCAGTAAATCTGCACTTTACGTAAGTCCAAGGCATTGTACTGGTGGGAAGGGAGATGCGAGGATGGAAGAGAAGTGCTGTATACGGCACTTCTTCCCGGAAAGGTTTAGAATTTGAATAATCTGTGATAACTATTAGTTTGGAGCATAATACTAAGTTATCACAAATATGATTTCTTTTGTTATGCATTTTAAAGTTCTATGTGCAATATTTTGTACCTGTGAACATATGTTTAAATACCTAAGACACACATGCTAGAGAACAAGAGCCTTGAGGTAATGGATTCTGTACTCTATTTTTCTTTGTATCCAAAAATGATAATCCCAATGCCTAGCCACTAACAATTACTCAAAAAGAGTTTGTTGAATGAATAAATGATTTTATTAGTACATTTGTGCTGTTATTGTGACATTTATGGTAGAAACAGGAAAGATTCTGAGAACAATTAAGCAATTGATTGTCAATTACCTCCAGGAGGGGAAATAGAGACCAGTATCATTTTTCTCCCAGGAAAACATTTCTTCCCATTTACATTCTGTTCTTTTTTTTTTTTTTTTCTGTTCTTTTTTTTTTAGATGGAGTCTTGCTCTGTCCCCAGGCTGGAGTGCAGTGGCGTTATCTCTGCTCACTGCAACCTCCAGCTCCCTGGTTCAAGTGATTCTCCTGCCTCTGCCTCCTGAGTAGCTGGGATTACAGGCTCCCGCCGCCACGCCCAGCTAATTTGTGTGTGTGTGTGTGTGTGTGTGTGTGTGTATATATATATATATATATATTTTTTTTTTTTTTTTTTTTTAGTAGAGACGGGGTTTCACCATGTTGGCCAGGGTGGTCTCGATATCCTGACCTCGTGATCTGCCCGCCTCGGCCTCCCAAAGTGCTGGAATTACAGACGTGAGCCACTGCGCCCGGACTAGATTCTGTCTTACTTAACATTACATTCAGGAGGTTGTCAGCGGAGTTGCTACTAAGAAGCCTTATTGGAGAGCATTTTTAGGCTGTATAAAATAGTCCCACTTTGAAAGTGCTGAGAGCTGTTTCTGCTGAGGTGTAAGCCATAGTAAAATACTTGTGAACAATTTTCAGACATCATTACACTAAAAAATACAATTTTTAATAGCATCTTGAAGTTTATACTTGCCTTACACTTTCAATTTTAAGTACAAATGAAACAAATGTAATGCATAAGAAAATACTAGTAGGTTATGTAGAATCCATTCAAGACCATGCTTTTCCTCTTACCCCTCTGTTATTTTAGGCATGCCATTAACATGTTTCCTCAACTATAAGACAGGATAATAACATCTGCTTCACAGGATTCTTGTGAATGTTAAATGAGATAATGCATGTCAAATCTCATTTAATTGTGTTTAATTCATTTAACATTTTACTAGGTGCTGTGTTAGAAGCTTTCTCATTGCTGAAATGTGTCATTATTAAGTTAGGCTCTAATGCCATGTTTTCACAAAGTTAAGAATAATCAAAGGTACTTGAACCATAATACATATAATATATTTAAGTAATAGAGGAAATTGAAACTACAACTCTTGTGTTCTATGATATTGATTGGAGGCGTGTGTGTGTGTGTGTGTGTGTGTGTGTGTGTTTTAAGACTGTCTTTGGTGAAAGTCCAGGAATCTTAAAGATCGCCAACAACTTCTTCAGGAAACATTGACACGATATTAAAATGGTCTACACATTGAAAAGCTTAAAAAAACTCTTCTCTTAGATTCCCTGAATGTTCTCCCCGGGTTCACTTCTTTCTTTGTCTTGGTCATTATCTCTTTTCCTTTCCTCTGTGGATCATAACAAAAAATAAAGTTGATCCTTTGACCACCTGAAGACTCTGAGCTGGGAAGATGACCCACAAACCATATGGACCTTCACAAAATGGTGATATCCAGCCAATGTAATTAACCAAAGAGCTGTATTTTTTATCAATTTTCTCTGCTAACAGTAGCTTAGAAGGTATGCATATGATTTCATAGAGGATGATTTTATCTTCAATCTCTCTCCCTCCGTTGACTCTTCTCTGATGATCACTCTTAAATCTACTTCATGCTTATTTTGTAAAGCTCCTTCTACTTTTTTAATACCCGAAAACTAATTTCATCCCTACTCCCTTGGCACTCAAGACCAAACTTCTTAAAAAAAAAAAAAGGTTTCAAAAACTATCTTTAATTTTTTATGCCCTCGTATTTCCTTAACTAGAAACAATCTGGAAATAACTTCCATGTCCTACTACTTCCACGTGCCACTTACTTAAAAACACCATGATGTTCTAATTATCAAACCAAAAAAAACCCCCTTTTTTTTTGGAAAATCCTTCTCTAGGCTCCATGATCTCTCTAATCTGCAAAAATTCTTTCTCACGGTATCATGAATCTTGTGGCTCTCCCCTCTTCTACAATCTCATCATTCTCTACATGCAGCAGCTGCTTCTCAGCAACAACCCTCCATCATGGAAGTAAAGCATGACAATGTTGTGGTCAGTTACCTACCTCTGAGTTACTTAACCATCTGCAGCTCAGTATCCTCTCATGTAAATTGGAGACAATAATAGGGCCCACAGCACAGGCTTATTGTGGGTACTAAATGAATAAATTTATGTACAGTGCTTACTTAAAACAGTTCCTGGCACATAGAAAGTGTTATGTTCGTGTTTGCTATGATTTTGCTGCTATTATTCACACTGCATATGTGTATATTGGTTCTAAGTCTTATTCCAGTTTAATGTATATCATGTTTAAATAGGTACATGATAGACTACATTAAAAATTTCTGGAAGTCTAATACAGTCTTATTTGTGCATTCCCCATAATGCCTTGGGCATTGTGGGCCTGCAAGTAATGTTATCTGAATTGTTAAACTGCTTACATTACTGAAGTTTTACTTTATATTTCTACTGTTTATACTTCTTGCTAAATTTTACTTTCATAGGCTCAAATGTAATCCATAGATTAGGATTACTTATAAAACTGGTGATTCTTGAAAATTCAGCACGGGAAGTATTTTAATTTTACCATGAAACCAAGATGCTGTGTCATTTTTTTCCTAAGAAATTAATTCTGCATTTAAATGAGAGGTTATCATAGTGTGTAGTGTGGTTTCTAGACCACTGATGGCCCACGAGTGCCCTCTGACTTGTCTTAGGGCTCATCACTTGTAGTTTGCAGGTTTATAAGACACCATCTGTGCTTTTGTTGCTGCCATGATTTCATAATCTATTTATGATGGTCAATAAAATCCGAATATTACTTCAAGGGTACACCAATCATGCTGTTAATTCTAAAAAATATTTTATTCTTATACTGAGAAAAAGTTGGCAGATGAGGGGGTTCACTGGATTTTATGTATAGCAACTGACCTGAGATTGATGAAGTGTGCTAACCATTTCTTTGGATAGTCTCTGAGCAGAAAAAGTTGCAAACTCTTCAAGACTTTTTCACATAGTCTGTCTTATCACAGACCAAAGCTTTCCTGTTGACCAGCTGCATATAATTGTATCTTTGTCTTTGAATCACAGACAAAGCTAGACATCAGCCATCAGTAATAAAGGACATAAACAAATAATGGAGTGATCTGAGGCCACTGACATTTTATCAAGACATAAACTGTATTTTCAGTTCTAAAGAACCTATTAAAATAACTCCAACTAACCAATGTTGTGCCTCATATTATTTATTTTGCCCATTTCAATATAAGCCCCAGTTACTCTAGAAAGCAGCTTGACAATGCATAACTTCTCCATTAGGAATATTTTTATGGAGCCCATAGTTATGAGTTCATTTGCTATTCACTGTAATAGCACATATCATAATGAATTCATTTAGTATTCATGTGGATAATGCAAACACCATTTAGTAACTGGTTAATGAACTGAGTGGAGTTCTTTATCCTTCCTGAATTTTATAAGAAACATGCTCATTTATTTAAATCATCAACTTCTTTTTAGCTTCATTTTACACATGGTAGCTTTTTGTTGTTGTTCTCCAAAGTCCAAGTAAAGAGCGAGAGAGCAAGGGACAGCTCTCTCTGGATAATGGAAATTCAACAACAAAGAGCCATGAGGCAAGAAGATAGAGCAATTAAATGTAATTATGTACAAGTTTACTACAGACTAGTTTTGACTGTTTTATTATGACAATTAAAAATCACCAAAGTAATAATACATATGCATCAATCTATGAGCTAAAAGTACTATTTTAATGCCCATTTTACAGATTACAAAACAAGATCAATAACTGAAATACAGAAGGATTAAGTAATTTGTTCAAGCTCACATAGTAGTTAAGTGAAAAAGCTAGAGCTCAAACACAAGTAGTCCCATTTCAGAGGCCATGGCCTTCACTCTTATACCAAACCACATGCCAGTGTCTCAGCTCTTTTGTAAAATAATGTTATATGTGTATCTTGCTTAATAAAGTTTTATTATAAAGTGATCAAAATCCTCCTGAAGCATTTTGAAAAATTAAAATGCCAAACAGGTTCAATAACCTACAGTAAAGTACTAAACCAAAAATTAGCATGATCCAGTTATATTGTGTTGGTAATTTGGGTTGCAATAACTAATTGCTTTTAGGTAGGGTACACACACAGTCATCCACGAAGAATTTTGTTTGGAACTCATGCCCACAAGGTAAAATATGGCATATTCCAGAGTAAAGTAGGCAAAAGAAAAGAGAAATACAGAAAACATAAAATAGAGTTCTCACCAACAAAGTTAAGACCACGAATAGAAAGAAGTAATGTATGATATGAGGTAGCAGTTATCACAGTAGATTTGCTCTTCTTAAGTAACATCTACAAGCCAAACAAAATCTACATGCAAAAATTAGAGGTTGTGATAGGAGGAAGAAGAAAAGACCTCCCTTCCCTTCTATATATGTGCACAAATTATTAATCAATGATTTTATATGAGAGATAAACAGAGCCTAAGAAGGCATGTGAATAAAATGACATCTGAAGGAAATATCTAAGTGATAAGAAATTAGAGAAGCCAGAGGAAGAGATGAGAATTATTTATTAATGTATATTCTTAGTTTTTCTACAGAGGATTTAAGGTAAATGTTATAAAATAGAAATCTGAATAAATTTGGTTTAGGAGTTTTTTATTCTATTTTTTTAAATTTATTTTTTGCCTTAAAGGATTTTTTCAAGAACAATTTTAGGTACATAGCAAAATTGAAAAGAAGGTATAGAGATCTCCCATATGTCTCTGCCCCCACACATGCATAAATAGCCTCCCCTGTGATCAACATCCCCCACAGGGTCATATATTTGTTACAGTTGATGAACCTACACTGACACATCATAATCACCCAAGGTCCACAGTTTACACTAGGGTTCACTCTTGGTATTGGACATTCCATGAGTTTGGGCAAATGTATAATGATATATATCCTTCATTATAGTACCATAATGATTACTGTCTTAATAATTCTCTGTGCTCCATCTATTCATCCCTTGCTCTACCCTCACTCCTAGAAACCACTGACATTATTACTGTCTCCATAGTGTTGCCTTTTCCAGAATGTCGTATATAGTTAGAATCATGCTGTATGTAGCTTTTCCAGATTGGCTTCTTTCACTGAATAACCTGCTTTTAAGTTTCCTCCATATCATTTCAATGTTTGATCGTTCACTTCTTTTTTGTGCTCAATAATATTCCATTGTCTGGATGAACCACAGTTTATCTATCTGTTGACCTATTGAAGGACATCTTTTGATTCCAAGTTTTGGCAATTATGAATAAGGCTGCTAAAAACGTTGTGTGCAGGTTTTTGTGTAAAGGAGTGAAAACATAAGCTTTCAATTCCTTTGGGTAAAATATAAAGGAGTATTATTGTTGCATTGTATGGTAGGATTAGTTTTGTAAAACAATGCCAAAGTTTCTTCCAAATGTCTATATAATGTTGCATTCTTAAAAGCAATGAATGAAAGTTCATGTTGTTCCATATCTTGTTCCATATATTTACCTGCTTTTGGTGTTGTTCTGGATTTTGGCTATTCTTTTTTTATTTATTTTTTGCACGTCTTTTTTATTTTTATTTTTAATTGAAAAATAACAATTGTATATATTCAGGGGGTATGTAGTGATGTTTCAACACATATAATATATAACAAAAAGATCAGAGTAATTATATCTTCCATCTCAAACATTTATCATTTATTTGTGTTAGGAACATTCAATATTCTCTTCCTAGCTATTTGAGTCTATATAATATGTTATCATCATCCTGCAGTGTTATAGAACACTAGAACTTATTCCTCCTATCTAGCTGCAATTTTATATCCTTTAACTAATCTCTCTCTATCTCTCCCTTCTTCTTGCTCTTCCCAGCCTTTAGTATCCCCTGTTCTGCTTTTTAT
Source organism: Pan paniscus (assembly GCF_029289425.2). Lineage (NCBI taxonomy): Eukaryota > Metazoa > Chordata > Mammalia > Primates > Hominidae > Pan > Pan paniscus. The sequence goes on from NC_073249.2 coordinate 129,996,580, forward strand.
TTCTTTGAGATCAATATTTTTTCATTTCCACAAATGAGTGAGAATATGCAGTGTTACTTTCTATTCCTGGCTTATTTCACCTAACATAATATCCTCCAGTTCCACCCATGTTGCCATGAATAAGAGGATTTCATTCTTTTTTACACTTGAATAGTATTCCATTGTGTATACGTATCACATTTTTGTTATCCACTTGTCTGTTGTTGGACACCTGGATTGATTCCTTATTTGGATATCGTGAGTAGTGCTGCAATGAAGTTGTGGGCACAGGTATTTCTTGGATACTTGCTTTCCTTTCCTTTAGATAAATGGCCAGTAGTGGGATTGTTGGATCCTGTGGTAGTAATATTTGTAGTTCTTTGAGGCACTTCCATACTGTTCACCATAGTGACTATACTAGTTTACATTTCCATCAACAGTGTGTAAGAGTTTCCTTTACTCTGCATCCTCAGCAGCAATTTTTTTTTGTCTTTTTGATAATAGCCATCCTGCATGGGGTGAGATAACATCTCATTATGGTTTTGATTTGCATTTCCCTGAAACATCAATGATGTTGAGGATTTTTTCATGTATTTTGATCATTTGTATGTCTTGTTTTGAGAAACATCTGTTCAGATCATTTGCCTATTTTAAAATCAGATTGTTTGTTTTTTTGTTGTTGAGATGTTTGAGTTCCATGGCCAGGTGCAGTGGCTCACACCTGTAATTCCAGCACTTTGGGAGGATGAAGCAGGCGGATCACCTGAGGTCAAGAGTTCAAGACCAGCCTGGCCAACTTGGTGAAACCCCATCTCTACTAAAAATATAAAATTAGCCGGACCAGGTGGTGCATGCTTGTAATCCCAGCTATCTAGGAGGCTGAGGCACGAGAATCATTTGAACCCAGAAGGCAGAGGTTGCAGTGAGCCAAGATGGTGACACTGCTCCACTCCAGCCTGGGTGACAGAGCAAGACTCCATCAAGGAAAAAAAAGATGTTTGAGTTCCTTGCATATTCTGAATATTAATCCCCTGTTGAATGAGTAGCTTGCAAATATTTTTCTCCCATTCAGTAGGCTGTCTTTTCACTCCGTTAATGATCGTTTTCTTTGCTGTGTGGAAGGTTGTTAGTTTGACATAATCCCATTTGTTTATTTCAGCCTGTGCTTTTGAGGTCGTATTCATAAAATATTTTCCTAGACCAGTGTCCTGAAGTGTTTCCCTATGTTTTCTTCTAGTATACAAACTGGAAAGGAGAAAGCCAAATTGTCTGTTTGCAGATGACATAATCTTGTATATAGCAAAAGCAAAAGACTCTAGCAGAAAACCTCTTAGAACTGATATTCAGTAAAGTTGCAGGATACAAAATTAATATATAAAAATCAGTAGTATTTTTATTCACTAACAATAAACTAGCTGAAAAAGAAATTTAAAAGGCAATCTTATTTACAATAGCTACAAAAAATGAAATAAAATAAAATAAAGTAAAATAAAATAAAATAAAATACTTAGGAACAAATTTAACTAAAGAGGTAAAAGATCCAGGAGATATACCTAATGTAAATGATGAGTTAATGGGTGCAGCACACCAACATGGCACATGTATACATATGTAACAAACCTGCACATTGTGCACATGTACCCTAAAACTTAAAGTATAATAATAGTAAAAAAAAGAAGTGAAAGACCTCTACAAGGAAAACTACAAAATACTGATGAAAGAAATTGAAGAGAATACAAACAAATGTAAAGACATCCCATGCTAATGGATCAGAAAAACAATATTGTTAAAATGACAATACTATCGAAAGCAATCTACAGATTTGATGCAATCCTTATCAAAATATGAATGACATTCTTCACAGTAATAGAAAAAAATCCTAAAATTCAAATGGAACCACAAAAGACCCTGAAGAGCCAAATCAATCCTGAGCAAAAAGAACAAAGCTTGAGGCATCATACTACCAGACCTCAAAATATACTAGAAAGCTATAATAACCTAAACAGCATGGTACTGGCATAAAAACAGATGCAAAGACTAATGGAACAGAAGAGAGAACCCAGAAATTAATCCACATATTTACAGCCAACTAATTTTTGACAAAACTGCCGAGAACAAATACTAGGGAAAAGAGAGTCTCTTCAATAAATGGTGCAGTGAAAGCTGGGTGTCCATATGCAGGAGAATGAAACTAGACCTCCAACCCTATATAAAAATGAAATCAATTTCAATTTTCTGCCTATGGCTAGCCAGTTCTCCTAGCACCATTTATTAAGTAGGAAACCCTTTCCCCATTGTTTGTTTTTGTCAGGTTTGCAGAAGATCAGATGGCTGTAGGTATATGGTCTTATTTTTCAGTTTTCTATTCTATTCCATTGGTCTATGTGTCCATTTTTGTACCTGTACCATGCTGTTTTGTTTACTGTAGCCTTGTAGTATAGTTTGAAGTCAGATAGCATGATGCCTCCAGCTTTGTTCTTTTTGCTTAGGATTGACTTGTCTATTCTGGCTTTTCTTAAGTTCCATATGAATTTTAAAATAGTTGTTTCTAATTCTGTGAAGAATGTCAGTGGTAACTTAATGGGAACATCATTGAATCTATAAATTGCTTTGGGCAGTATGGCTATTTTCATAATATTGATTCCTCCTGTCCATGACCATGGAATGTTTCTCCATTTGTTGTATACTCTCTGATTTCTCTGAGTAGTCGTTTGTAGCTCCCCTTGAAGAGGTCCTTCACTTTCCTTGTTAGATGTATTCCTAGGTATTTTATTCTTTTTGTAGCAATTGTGAATGGGAGTTCATTTATGATTTGGCTCTCTGCTTGCTTGTTGGTGGTGTATAGGAATGCTAGCGATTTTTACACATTGATTTTATATCCTGAGACTTTGCTGAAGTTGTTTAGCAGCTTAAGATACTTTGGGGCTGAGACTATGGAGTTTTCTAGATATAGGATCATGTAATCTGCAAACAAATATAATTTGACTTCTCTTTCTATTCGAATACAATTTACTTCCTCCTCTTGCCTGATTGCCCTGGGCAGGACTTCCAATACTATGTTGAATAGGAGTGGTGAGAGAGGGCATCCTTGTCTTGTGCCAGTTTTCAAGAGGAATGCTGCCAGCTTTTGCCTATTCAGTATGATATTCGCTGTGGGTTTTCATCTATGGCTCTTATTATTTTGAGATATGTTCCCCCAATACCCAGTTTATTGAGAGTTTTTAACATAAAGGGATATTGAATTTTATCAAAGGCCTTTTCTGCATCTATTGAGATAATGATGTGGTTGTTGTCTTTATTTCTGTTTTTGAGATGAAACACATTTATTGATTTTTGTGTGTCAAACCAAACTTGCATCCTGGGGATCAATCCAACTTGATCATGGTGGATAAGCTTTTTGATGTGCTGCTGGATTCAGTTTGCCAGTATTTTCTTGAGGATTTTTGCATTATGTTCATCAGGGATATTGGCCTGAAGTTTTTCTTTTTTGTTGTATTTCCGTCGGGTTTTGGTATCAGGATGATGCTGGCCTCATACAATGAATTAGGGAAGAGTCCCTCCTCTTCAATTTTTTTGATGCGTTCCAAAAAATTCCTTCTATTCCTTTCCCTTTCAATTTTTTGGAATAGTTTCAGTGGAAATGGTACCACCTTCTCTTTGAATTCTACCTTTGGTAGAATTCAGCTGTGAATTTGTCTGGGTCTGAGGTTTTTTTTGGTTGGTAGGCCATTATTGCCTCAATTTCAGAGCACATTATTGGTCTATTCAGGGATTCAATTTCTTCCTGGTTCAGTCTTGGGAGGGTGTATTTGTCCAGGACATTGTTCATTTCTTTTAGATTTTCTAGTTTATGTGCAGAGAGGTGTTTATAATATTCTTTGATGTTTGTTTGTATTTCTGTAGGGTCAGTGGTGATATCTCTGTTATCATTTCTGATTGTGTTTTGTTTATTTGATTTTTCTCTCTTTTCTTCTTTATTAGCTTAGCTAGTGGTCTATTTTATTAATTTCTTCAAAACACTAGCTCCTGGATTTGTTGATTTTTTAAAGAGTTTTTCATGTCTTTATCTCCTTCAGTTTGGCTCTGATCTTCATTATTTCTTGTCTTCTACTAGCTTTGGGGTTTGTTTGCTCTTGGTTCTCTAGTTCTTTTATTTGAGATGTTAGGTTGTTAACTTGAGATATTTCTAGATTTTTCATGTGGGCATTTTGTGTTAGAAATTTCCCTCTAAACACTGCTTTAGCTGCATCCCAGAAATCCTGGTATGTTGTCTTTGTTTTCTTCAGTTTCAAAGAACTTCGTGATTTCTGCCTTAATTTCATTATTTACCCAAGAGTCATTCAGGAGCAAATTGTACAATTTCCATGTAGTTGTGTGGTTTTGAGTGGATTTCTTAATCCTGAGTTCTAATTTGATTGCGCTGTGGTCTGAGAGACTGCTTGTTATGATTTCAGCTCTTTTGCATTTGCTGAGCAGTGTTTTACTTCCTATGATGTGTTCAATGTTAGAGAAAGTGTTGTGTGGCAATAAGAAGAATGTATATTCCGTCGTTTTAGGGTGGAGAGTTCTGTAGATATCTATTAGGTCCCCTTGATCCAGAGCTGAGCTCAGGTCCTGAATATCTTTGTTAATTTTTTGTCTCGATGATCTGTCTAATATTGTCAGAGGGGTGTTAAAGCCTCCCACTCTTATTGTGTGGGAGTCTAAGTCTCTTTGTAGGTCTCTAAGAATTTGCTTTATGAATCTGGGTGCTCCTGTATTGGGTGCATAAATATTTAGGACAGTGAGCTGTTCTTGTTGAGTTGAACCCTTTGAGGTAGTCTTCTTTGAGTTAAATCTGCTTGGTCTTCTATATTTTTCTTATACTTTGATATTAATATCTTTCTCTAGGTTTTAGAAGTTCTCAGTTATTATCCCTTCAAGTAAACTTTCTACTGATATCTGTTTCTCTACCTCTCCTTTAAGGCTAATAACTCTTAGATTTTTCCCTTTTGATGCTATTTTCTAGATCATGTAGGCATGCTTCATTGTTTTTTTCTTTTTTTCTTTTGTCTCCTCTGAGTGTGTATGTTCAAATAGCATGTCTTCAAGCTCACTAATTTTCTCTTCTGCTTGATCAGTTCTGCCATTAAAACACTCTGATGCATTATTCGTTATGCCAGTTGTGTTTTTCAGCTCCAGAATTTCTGTGTAATCCTTTTTAATTATTTCAGTCTTTGTTAAATTTATCTGATGGAATTCTGAATTCCTTCTCTGTGTTATCTTGGATTTCTTTGAGTTTCCTCAAAACAGCTATTTTGAATTCTCTGTCTGAAAGGACACCTATTTCTCTTTCTCCAAAATTGGTCCTTGGTGCCTTATTTAGTTCATTTTGTGAGGTCATTTTTTTCCTGGATGGTCTTGATACTTGCAGATGTTTGTCTGTGTCTGTCTGGTCTTCATAGTCTGTGCTTGTTTGTACCTAGCCTTCCTGGGAAGACTTTCCAGATATTCAAAAGGACTTAGGTGTTGTGATCTAAACTGTATCTGCTTTAGGGGGTGTCCCAAGGCCAGTAACACTGTGGTTCTTGTAGACTAATAGAGGTCCCAACTTGGTGGTCTTGGACAAGATATGGATGAATTCTCTGGATTACTAGGCAGAGACTTTGCTCTCTTCATTTTCTCCTTAAGAACCAAAATCTCTCTCTCTCTGTTTTGAGCCATCTGGAGCTGGGGATAAAGTGACACCAGTACTTCTAGGGCCACCACCACTAGGACTGTGCTGGATCAGACTTGAAGCCAGAACAGCACTGGGTTTCACCCAAGGCCTACTGTAACCTCTCCCTGGCTACCACCTATGTTCCCTCAAGGCCTGGGGCTCTACAATTAGCAGGTGGCAAACCCAGCCATGTCTGTGCCTTTTCCCTGGCATCAGTTCCCTCAGTGCCCAGGCAGGTTCAGAGGTGCCATCCAGGAGCTAAGAACTAAAGTAAAAAACCTTAGAAGTCGACCTAGAGTTCTATTGTACTGTGGCTGATCTGGCACTCAAATCACAAGACATAGTTCTTCCTACTATTCCTTCCCCTTTCCAAAGGCAGAGGAGCCTCACCCCATGGCCACTGCCACCACCAGAACACAGGGGAGCACTGCCAGACTACCGCTGATCTTCCCTTAAGGTCCAAGAGCTAAGTCAGCTTCCGGTCATTGCTGCCTGGCCTGGGATTCACCCTTCAGGGAATCCCAGGGGGAGTGGGCTCCACTCTGGCCCAGAGCAGGTCCAGAAATGCCATCCAAGAGCCAAGTTCTGGAATCGGGGACCTCAAGGGCCTGCTTGATGCTCTACCCCCCCAGTGGCTGAGCTAGTATCTAAGGTGCAAGACAAAGTCCCCTTTACTTTTCCCTCTCCTTTTCTCAAGCAGAAGGAATCTTGCCCCATAGCCATCACAGCTGGGAACATGCTGAATCTCACTTGAAGCCAGCAAGTCTCAGTGTCTCATTCAAGGCCCTCAGTGCAGTCTGTTAGTATTACTGCTAGTTATTCAGGGCCCAAGGGCTCTTCAGTTAGCGGGTGATGAATCTTGCCATGACAGAGTCCTTCTCTTCAAGACAGTGTGTTTCTTTCTGGCCTAGGGCATGTCTAGAAATGTCATCTGGTAGCTGGAGTCTGGAATGGGGGCCTCATGACTCTGACCAGTGCCCTATCATACTGTGGCTGAGCTGGTATCCAAGATGCAAAACAAAGTTCTCCCCTCTCCTCTCCTCAAGCAGAAGGAAGAGGTCTCTTTTGGAGGCACAAGCTATGCAGCCTGGGGTTTGGGAAGGGGTGATACCTGCACTCCCTTAGCTGCCCCAGCTGGTATCTCAGTAGGTCATGTGTCCCCCCAAGTTCACTGGTTCTGGGCCCAGTTCAGCACTAGGGTTCACATAGGAGTTGCAGTCCTTGTTGCCTAGACTGCCTTTCAAGTTTATTTAGGGGCCCAGGGCCCTTTAGCCCAAGGTGACAAGGTTTGTGGGAACTCAAGTTAAGACTGCTGGGATCGGCTAGATGCGGTGGCTCATGCCTGTAATCCCAGCACTTTGGGAGGCCAAGGAGGGCAGATCACCTGAGGTCAGGAGTTCGAGACCAGCCTGCCCAACATGGAGAAACCCCGTCTCTACTAAAAATACAAAAAATTAGCCGGGTGTGGTGGAGAGTAATCCCAGCTACTCAGGAGGCTGACGCAGGAGAATAGCTTGAACCTGGAAGGCAGAGATGCAGTGAGCTGAGATCACGCCACTGCACACCAGCCTAGGCTACAGAGCGAGACTCCACCTCAAAAAAAAAAGAAAAAAAATGACTGCTGGGATCAGTGATTCCCCTCTGGCTACGGCTGGTTTAAATTCTCCCTCTGTGAGTGAGCATCAGCTGAGTTGTTCTGGTTTTGCTTTCTGCTATAATGGGGCAGCACTGAGTTCGGTGCTTCTCAGTTGCTGCGCGCTCCCTCTCCTGCTTCACAGAAATGCTCTCTGCACCACGTTGCCACTGCCAGGGGATGTGGGGAGGGGTGGCACTGGTAATTCAACACTGTTTTTCCAATCTCTTCAGTGTCTCTTTCAGTGATATGAAGTTAAAATCAGGTACTGTGAGTGCTCACCTGATTTTTTTGGTTCTTATGAAGGTGTTTATTTTTGTGTGTGGAAAGTTGTTAAATTGGTGTGCTTGCAGAGGAGACAATTGGTGTAACCTTATATTTCACCATCTTGATCTGCCTCTCTCTGTAGTTTTGTTTTTTTGGAATGTCTTTGCCTAATTTTGGTATTGGGGTAATGCTGGCTTCATAGAATGAATTAGGAAAAAACACTCTTCTCTGAAAAAGGTTGTAGTAATTGACACGTTTTTTCATTGAATGTTTGGTAGAATTCACCAGTGGAGCCATGTGGGCCTAGTACTTCCTGTTTTGGAAGCATATGAATTGTTGACTCAATTTCTTTAATAGCTATAGTCTATTAAGATTGTTCATTTGTGTGTGAGTGTGAGTTTTGGCAGATTGTATCTTTTGAGAAATTGGTCTATTGGATCTAAATTGTCACATTTGTAGGCATAGAGTTGCTCTTAGTATTTCTTTATCATCCATTTAATGGTCATAGGACCCGTTGTGATATCTACTCTTTCATTTCTGATATTACTAATGTGTATCCTTCTTTTTTTCTTAGTTTGCTTGGCTAGGGGCTTATAAATTTTATGGACTTTTTAAAAGTGTCAGGTTTCGGTTTTGTTGATTTTCTCTATTGATTTCCCATTTTCAATTTCATTGATTTCTTCTTCAATTCTTATTCTTCCTTTCTTTCTTCTGCTTAATTTGAACATAATATGCTCCTTTCTTCCTAGATTCTTAAGGTGGAAGCTTAGGTTATTGATTTTAGATCTTTTTTTCTTTTCTAATATATGCACACAAGACTATACATTTCCGTCTAAGCACTTTCACTGAATCCCAAATTTTGATAAATTGTGATTTTATTTTTATTTAATTTAGAATATTTTTTCTCTTGAGATTTCTTCTTTGACTCATGTGTTATTTAGAAGCATATTGCTTAACCTCCACATATTTTGGAATTTTTTAGTTATACTTTTGCTATTGATTATTATTTAATTCTATTGTCCTCAGAAGCAGACATTAATTTTTATGCTTTTAAATTTGTTCAGGTGGATTTCATGGCCCAGAATATGTTCTACCTTGGTGAATTTTCCATGTGAGCTTGAGAAGAATATGTATTCTACAATTGTTGAAATAAATAGTCTATGGAAATCAAATTATATCCAGTTGATTGATGGTGTTATTGAATTAAACTTAGTTTTTACTTATTTTCTGCTTGCTAGATTTGTCCATTTCTGATAGAGGGGTGTTGAGCTATCCAACTATGATAATGGATTCATCTATTTCTCCTTGCACTTCTATCAATTTTTGCTTTATCTAGTTTGATGCTCTGTTGTTAGGTGCATACACACTAAGAATTGTTATGTTTCTTAGACAGTTGACCAATTTTTCATCATGTAATGCCCTTCTTTATCCCTAATAACTTCTTTTGCTTTGAGAGCTGCTTTGTCTGAAATTAATGTGTCTTATTTTATTTTTATTCATGTTTGCATGGTATATTTTTCTCCACATATTTACTTATAATTAGTATGCGAGTTTATATTGAAAGTGTGTTTCTTACAGACAACATATAGCTGGGTCTTGTTTTAGAATCCACTCCGACACTCCTTGTCTTTTAATTGCTGCATTTAGATCATTGCCACTCTAAATTATTATTGATATAGCTTGATTAATATCTATCATATTACTATGTCCTATTTCTTGATCTTATTCTTTGTTCCTAGTTTTATCTTCCACTCTTTTTCTGCCTTTTGTGATTTGAGCATTTTTTCCATTTTCTATTTTTCTTGCATATTAGTTCCTCTTCCTCTTTTTCTTCTTCTTCTTCCTTGTCCTCCTCTTCCTCCTCCTCCTCTTCTCCTTCATCTCTCTGCTTCTTATTTTACTTTTTATGGTGGTTGCCCTAAACCTTCTACTATACATTTACAACTAATTTAAATCTACCTTCAAATAACATACCAATTCACAGGTAGGGTAGTGCGAATACTTTATAACAATAAAATAATCTTAATTCCTCCCTCCCATCCCTTGCATCATTGCTGTCATTTATTTCACTTGTATGTGAGCACATATATATGTGTGTATATTATATTAATATATACACAGTCAAGATATGTGAGTAATATTGAAACATACATATTCAAATACATTGTTGCTATTATCATTTAGAACAGTCATCTGTAAGATCAATTGCGAATAAGAAAAATAGAAGTTTTCATTTTACTCTCACTTATTCCTTCTTTGATATGATTCCTTTCTTTATGTAGACCTATTTCTGACCTATATTATTTTTCCTTCTCTCTAAAGAACTTGTTTTAACATTTCCTTCAAGGCAGGTCTACTAGGTAAAAACTTTCTTAGTTTTTGTTTGTCTGAGAAAGTCTTAATTTCCCTTCACTATTGAAAGATAATTTTGCAGGACACAGAATTCTAGGCTGTTGAGATTATTTAAAATAGTTTGCTCTACTATCTTCTTCCTTGCATGATTTTGAAGAGAGTCAAATGTAATTTCTGTTTTTACTCCTCTAAAGGTAAGATTTTTTTCCTCTGGCTTTTTGCAGTATTTTCCCTTATCTTTGATGTTCTATAGTTTGAAAGATATATGCCTAGGTATAGATTTTCTGGTATTTATCTTTTTGGCATTCTTTGAGCTTCTTGGATCTATGGGTAGGTGTCTGACATTCATTGAAAAAAATAACTGAGGATTTTAACAAATTAATGTCAGACACCTACCCATAGATCCAGAAAGCTCATGTATTAGCATGAGCATTAGCATATCTATTAACCCCATGTATTTATCATTTCTCTGGCAACCACTGTTCTGCTCTCTATGATATCAAGTTTTGGGTTTTTTTGTTTTGTTTTACATTCCACAAATGAGTAAGACCATGCAGTATTTGTCTTTCTACATCTGGATTATTTTAATTAACATGTTATCCTCTGGGTTCATCCATGTTGTTGCAAATAACAGAATTTCAATCACGTCATGACCGAATAGTATTCCATTGTGTATATATACACCACATTTTCTTTATCTATTCATCCATTTTTGGATTGTTGGGCACTTGTAATGAGTCCATATCTTGGATATTGTTAATAGTGCTGCAATAAACATGAGAGGGCAGATACCTCTTTGACATAGTAATTTCTTTTCCTTTGAATATATACCCAGTAGTGGGATGGCTGGATCATATGGTATTTCTGTTTTTAATTTTTTGAGGAATCTCCATGCAGTCTTCCATAGTGGCTGTACTAATTTACAATTCCACCAACAATGTGTTTGTGTTCCCTTGTCTCTACATCCTCACCAACACTTGTTTCTGTTGTCATTTTGATTATAGCCATTCTCACCGAAGTGAAGTAGTATGTCATTATGGTTTGGATTTGCATTTTCCTGATGATTAGTGATGACAAGCATTTTTCCATGTACCTGTTGGCCATTTGAATGTCTTCTTTTGATAAATATCTATTGGGGTATTTTAGCCATTTTTAAAATTTGGTTGTTTATTTTTCTACAGTTAAGTCTCCTAAATACTTTGGAATTCTGGGTATTAAACCCTTGTCAGGTATGTAGTTTGCAAATATTTTCTCCCATTCTGTAGGCTGCATCATCACTGTATGGTTTCCTTTGCTGTGCAAAAGTGTTTCAGTTTGATTTAATCCCATTGATCTATTTTTGTGTTTGTTGCCGGTGCTCTTTAGATCTTATTCAAAAAATCCCTGCCCAATCCAAGTCATAAAGTGTTTCCCTATGTTTTCTTCTGGTAGTTTAATAATTGGGGGTTTTACATTTAAGTCTTCAATCCATTTTGAGTTGATGTTTGCATTTGGCAAGAGGTAGAGGTCTAGTCTCATTCTTCTGCACGTGGATATTTAACTTTCTCAGCACCATTTGTTTTAGGGACTGTCTTTCCCTCAATTTGTGTTCTTGGCACCTTTGTTGAAAATCAGTTGGCTGTAGGTACATGCATTTATTTATGGGCTCTTTATTCTATTCCATTGAGTTACATGTTTGTTTTTATGCCAGGACCATGTTGTTTTAGCTACTATATCTTCATAGCATATTTTGAACTCAGGTTGTAGGATGTCTCAAGCTTTTTGCTTTTTGCTCAGGTTTGCTTTGGCTATTCAGTATTTTTGTGGTTCCACTTGAATTTTAGGATTGTTTTTTCCATTTTTGTGAATTATTTTTTGTCTCTATTTTGTTTACTTCTGTGGTGATCTATCCTGGAGAATGTTTCATATACAATTGAGAAGACTGTGTATTCTGAAGCTTTTGGATAGAATGTTCTGTAAATGTCTGTTAAGTCTATTTTGTCTGTTTTGAAGTTTATGTCTGATGTCTCTTTGTTGATTTTCTGATTAAATGATCTGTCCATTGTTGAAAGTGGGGTGTTGAAGTTTCCTAATATTATGGTATTTCACTCTATTCTTCCTTTTAGATCTAATAATATTTGCTTTATGTATCTGGGTGCTCCAGTATTTGTGCATATATAATTGTTATATCCTCTTGTTGAGTTGAGCCTTTTATCATTATATAATAGTCTTGTCTCTTTTTATAGTTTTTAACTTAGAGTCTATTTTATCTAAGTATGAATACTCCTGTTCACTTCTGATTTCCATTTGCATGCAATATCTTTTTCCATCTCTTCACTTTCAGTCTATGTTTGTCTTTAATAGTGAGATGATTCCCTTGTAGTCACCATATAGTTGGGTCTTCTTAAAAAATCCATTCAGCCACTGTTTAACTTTTAATTGAAGAACTTGATTCATTTGCAATAAAGGTTATTATTGAGGTTATAATTTTGTCAATCATTTTCTGGTTTTTAGAGGATCTGTCTTTAGATCCTCAGTTATTATTTACACCTGCGGTTTGGTGATTTTCTTGTGGTGCTAAACTTTATTTCCTTTCTCTTGTAGTTTTTTCTTGGTAGCTAAGCATGATGAACCAGGCAAAAGAAACTGTTGTAAATAGGCCTTTAGTAATGTGGTGATAAGGTGCGGGCAAGGGGAAGCATTCTATAGTTTTATAATCAGGTCTCAGTCTTTTATGAGCCTGTGACTCTGGTCTAGGCACTTCATTAGTGATTCTTCATTTCCCATCTCCCTTAGGTGGGACAGGATAGCTAAAGTGGGCTAAATTTGGGTATTTTCCTTTCTCATGTGAAAAGTTAAAGCTGACTGGAGTTGAGTATGTGCCTTCCCCCAGGTCAATTAGGCTCCGATAATAGCCCAGCAGGTGGGGCTCTGGTTAACTAGTTTCCCATGTGGGCCTTATTCAGAAGAATGGAGTGCTCTGGCATATTTCAAAATGGCTTCTTTTCCCCTTCCCTTCGAGAAGCACAAGGACATTTTCTCTGATATTTACTGTGAAAACCTGGTTAAACTCCTGGAGATAAAACTGACAAAAATGTGGGAGGCCCCCTGGAGTTTTTGACTCAAATTTGTCCACACTAAGCCTCTAGCAATTCACAAATTGCAGTTCAAGTTTTCTTACTCTAGTTCTTGTTCCCATGTCTGTTTCCTCTCCCGAGTCTCTTTTCTGACAAGCCATGACTCCCTGCATTTGCCTGTCTCTTTAGTCTTGGGTTGAGCAGTTTGCCTTGCATCCTCACCTCTCTGATGGACCTAAGGAAAGTTGATTTTTCAATCTGTTCAATTTTTTACTGTTTTTAGGATAGAGTGGCAACTCTAAGCTCTGTATGTATGAAACCAGAAACTGGAAATCAATGAATTGTTTTTTAAACTCCAGGACCAGAGATATCCGAGTACGGGTAGCCTAAAAAGACCTCTTCAATGCCTGTGATTAAGATTTGAATTTGACTCTGAGCTTTCTGGATTCCAATGTGAAATAGTGAAATGGGTTTCACACCAGAGCCACATTGAATAATGTGGTTAAAAAAGGTCCTCAATAATATTCCTAAATAACTAATACAATGATAGGATTTATCAACCTTTTCTTATAGTCTTACCGTAATGAAAGGTCTGAGGGCCTGAAACACCAAAGCATGTTTCAATTAAAGAATCACTCTGACATGGTCCTACCACTATTATTCAGAAAAGGTAAAAGGATCTAGTCCACTTCTTTAATTTTAGACAAAAGAAAAGAGAACTATAAGGATTTTAATTTGTTCATTTTCTTCTCCAGTAGTCACGAACGTTACATGTTGAAAGATGGTACTCCCAGAAAAAGTATAAGTTGATCATTTCCCCCACCTTCTCTCTTTTTTAAAACCAAAGACATTTATAACTCCTCATCAGAGATTCTGATCAGCATGAACCACTTTCTCTATACTGAGTTGACCTAATTGGAGCCAAAAGAAAAGAAACAATGAAGTGCTATTGCAGATCAATTTAAGGCTTCCCTCAGGCTCTTGAAATAATTAAAAATCCATAAGGATTCCCAATATAGTCTCTTATTTGATACTCACTGGATTAGGTCACAGGAAATTACATATATATATGGAATTTTATGTCTTGCTTGCATTTTATAAATTTTTCTGGAGTATTTCACATAAAATAAGGAAATAATTTCATATATTTTATTTAAAGTCAGGACATCTTCTGGGCCAAATACGTAACTTTTAGAAATGGAGTTAGGACATGATAATCTGATTACATATATATCTCTATATATGTAAGTGTATACTCTGTCATTGTTAGAGGAAGAAAGAAAAGACTGGAGACAATAATGAACCAAAAAGAAAATAAAGAAGAGTAGGAGATAGGGGAAGGGAAGGAAAGGAAGGAAGAGACTTAAAGAGAATAATAAGGAGAGGGAATAAGAAAGATTAAAATAGCTTTCATTCACACTATGCAGCCAAACTACCTATCTATGTAGCACTAGACTCAGCGCTTTATAAGTACAGTCTCATTTATTTTTCATATTTGCACCAATTTAGAAATGAGGAGACAAAGGCAGAGAAAAGGTGAGTAACTTGTCCAAGTGTATGCAGCAAGTATAGAGCTGGGATTTCAATTTCTGGTTAGTCTGAGTCCAAGGTGCTTTGATATACAACACTTAGCTTTTCCCAATAAAATAAACGAGAGAAAAAGCTTTAAGAGATGAAAAGGAAAATATATATATATATATATATATATATATATATATATATATATATATAAGCTTGAAAGAAGGGCACAGGAAAGGAGTCAGGGGTATGCAGGGACAGATAATATGAAAAGAAGCTGAAGTGGCAGCCTTGCCAACCTCCAGTTAGTTTTATTGTGTCTCTACCTTGTAAAAACATAGAAGTTTTCATTACTGTTGGGTAATTGATGGCAGATCATATGGGAATGAACACAGGATAAAATGTACGTATAAAAATAAATATGGTAAGAGGTTTTTGAAACCTGTCTTGCTTCTTAGCTCAGCATACTTTAGATTTGTCTCTCATTTGGGGCAGACTATCATGTCCTAACTCCATTTCTAAAAGTCACCTCTTTAGCCCAGAAGATGTCTTGGTTTTAAATAAAAGATATGAAAGTACTTCCTTATGTGAAATACTCCAGACAAAATTTATAAAATGTAAGCAAGACACAAAATTCCATTCTTAAGGTAAACCTATAATGGAGATATATAGGATTTATGAACACTAAAGGGTGCAAATAAAATCTGTCTCCCAACTTTGTGGGGTGAAATAATTCTCTGGCTTGTTTTGTTCTTCATAAAAGTCAGAGTTTCAATAGGTTTATTGTAGCACCAGAGCTGAAAAGAGCTGTGAAAGATTGCCAAAAACAGAAATAATCTTTAAATAAAATAAAAACATAATCACTGTGCAATTTTTTATTTTGAACATATAAAAGATAGACAGCAGCATTGATATTTGGCTAGAAAGTTACGATAAAAAATGTAAAATCAAAGACAAGTTGACAGGATTGGAAATGCTCCACCATGGTGAGTAAACACAGCAATGAGAGGTATATGGTAGCAAATCCTTTGTAGCAGGATTGGTAGCCTTTTTGGAAATCCATCCTCAGGCAAACAGATAATATTTTGTCCCTAAATACTTCAGTCTCCTATGAAAAGAGCTGTTACAAAAGTCAGGCCACACCTGGGTCAAAGAGCCAGTTTACTCACTGTCTACTTTATGTCTCCAGAGTCTTGATAACTGAAAGTAAATGATGACCACACTTTGCATTACCTTACCTTACAGAAATATTGCTCCAGTTAAACAACAACAAAAAAATTTCTGCTCATCTCTGTAACGATGCCTATTTGTGAGGCTGACAGGCTGATGAGCTATCTTGCTGTTATGGGCAGAAATGTGTCCCCTAACCCACACTAAACGGAAGCTTTAATCCCCAGTACTTCAGAGTGTGGCCACATTTGGAGATGGGGACCTTAAAGAGAGGATTAAGTTAAAATGAGGCCGTCGGGCTAGACCCTAATCCAATCTGACTTGCGTCCTTATAAGAAGAGAAATTTGGACACGCGGAGGGATACCTGGTATGTCGGCCAACAGAAGAAAGACCATGTGAGGACTCAGTGAGAAGGTGGCCATCTGTGAGCCAAGGAGAGAGGCCTCAGAATCAAACCAACCCTGCTAACACATTGGTTTTGGACTTCTAGCCTCCAGAACTGTGAGAAAATGATTTCTGGTGTTTAAGCTACCTAATATGATATTTTGTTATGGGAGCCCTAGAAGACTAATAGACCTGCCCTTTTCTCTGGAGTCTTTCGGCTAGGATGGAGAAGAGAGTCCCCTCCCAATCTCTCCCTGCCCTAATGGGTTTGTAGGGGGTAGACAGCTGGCAGTCTGGCCCTTCTGTGGTTCTCTTCTTTCTCTTCACACACCCTGTCCTTTGCATCTTCTTATCCCTTTGCCAATACTCTAATAACCATTTGTTATTTTGAAGACAAAGTGTTCCTTGTTTTTCTATTCCCTTCTGTCTACTATTGTTTCACTCTTTTGCTTATGGAGAGATGGTTTGCAAGTTTTCCAAAAGAAATAAATTATTCCACAATGGGTGGAAAACCTTTAGTTTGGACATAAGTTTCTAGCTGAACCCTAAGTCATTATTTGCAGGAGGTGAAAAGGTATATTTTGGAGAATTTTTATCTCCATTATAAAGACAGTCTGGAGGCTCCACCTCATCTCATATGTTCTTGACATAATAAAAATTAGAACTGTACTTAAGTTTTTCCTAAAGTTGTTTTCTGTCCTATTACTGAGCGATTTGTTAAAAATGTGTTTTTCTTGGAGTTGGCTATGTATTTCTTGAAATATTTCCAAAAGATGCAAAGGGTCAGACTCTAGGTTCAAATCAGTTCCAAATAACACATGAGTCATTGCTTCTAGATTTCCTGCCCCTGTCCTAGTGTCTAGAAAACAGAGGAAAGGAAGCCAGAAAGTTCTTCCCGAAGGACTTGGAAGGAAAGTGGGACAAGGATAAAACTAACCAAGGTACTTTTTTTCAAGGTGGCAACTTCAGGAGGGTGTCTGTTGGCTAGGGCATATATTTAGATCAATTACAGTCTGCGTAAGCACACTTCATTTCTTGTCAATTTTGCACCCTTCTTGCGTTTGTCCCACCCTGTGTCATCCTTTGGCTCCTTGTTTTCCCCATATATACCAGCTTGTCCTTTCAAGCTGCTAGGACAGCCTACTATCACCATAAATTAGAGATTATATTTATTCAACATTAAATTGTTTTTTGAATTTTCTGTACAAATGCACATTTATTCCCAGGTGCAAAAAACATTACTACAAATTAGCCCTAGTATTATTATCATCATGTTCCCAGAGTTCATGCTAAACAAAAGAGATTTGTTAATATCAAATATAAATCTACATATAAAGCACCTTTAAAAAATGTATTTGAGCTAAAATTGTTGATGTTCATTTTTCCAAATGATGGGGCCCATTGCTGCATGTACCCATCCACAGCACACCACTATTTCTCACACTCACTGATGCTGGCCAAGAAGAAAATCTTCAACCTGACTTCCATATATTTTCATATATGTGAAGTCCCAAATGTAAATGTATTTTTCTTACTTAATGCAAATAAAAAAGAATGAGAAAGAAATTTCTTCTTCCCGTCTTGGCTCTAGTTCAATGCTGAAAATGTGACCTCCACAAAATGCAAGCCTTTTCCAATGACATAATTCCTAAATAGACTCTTATCCAGTACCATCTTTTACTCAGCACAGCCATAGCAATGTAAGGCAGCTGTAGCTAGACCAGTGATATTTCCCAGTTGCAAATTTCAGATTCCTCAAAGAGCTAACCCAGGTCTACATCTTAGAATTGTGTTACACAATGTCCTGTGCATACTAATTCTATTTTTCTCCTTTCATTAAAAAGCACCAGGTGACAGGTACAGCATCAAAAAACTTTGACAATTTAGTCACTGAACTTTGCATGTACACTTTCATTCTCTGCTTAAAGCTACCTTAATCATAGTCCTGGATTCTTCCAGAAGTCATTCAGTAGAAGGTCCTAGCTATTCTTCTAAGATAGGTGCTTCTTATTCCCATTGGCTCTTCATTGCAAGTTTATCTTGCTTTAAATGAACTCATCTAAAAATCCAAATTAAGGATAATATTATTTACTTCACAATAATGTTACTTTTGCTGAAAGACATGATAAAATTTTTCCATATAATTACCTATTTATTAAATTAATGAAATTCAATGTGCATACCATTTTCCCAGTATATTCATCGAATTGTATAAATCAAGAAATATGTTTTCAAGCCCCCTAATAGTTACCTCTATAACTTAATGCTAACTTCAAACAAATAAATTTAGTTGAGTTTTACTTTTCAGCAAACCAGTATTGTCTATTCATCACCCGGTCCCTTCTCCTGGGAACTTCTCCATTTCTATTCCATTCACATATTTCTATGAGACTGACATGTTTTCACAAATAATCCTATTTCTCCATCTCAAGTCACATTTGATTTATTCTAGGGGTGGGAAATTAACCCGTTAGGTCAATAAAATAAATTGCCTTGGATTTTTGTACTTGACATCACGACAATGACAAAACTGTCACCCTCTTGTGATAAGATGTAAAATATAAAACTTATAAGCTATGGTCATTTATGTTTCCTGCCATTTGAAGAAAGTGAGTTGGAAGTAAAAGAAAATGAACGCAAATAAAAGCAGATTAGAACCAGCGGGACCTATCAGTATTTGCTTCCCTGTGTGAGTTGTTCCTGAGGCCTCATGGCCTCCCTGCTCCTTCCACAACTTGGCTGTTCAGTAGTTCTTTGGACACCACAATTCAATAAATTTGTTTTCTTCCTTAAGTTACTGCAGGTTAGATTTCTGATATGTATGAAAAGTCATTACATGCTTGAAGCCTCAATAATATCTTTTTAAATTAAACATTCTCTGAAATGATAATATGAAATTAAGTTGTTCTGGAAAGTAGGTATAATTTTTTTTTTTTTTTTTTTTTGAGATGGAGTCTCGCTCTGTCGCCCAGGCTGGAGTGCAGTGGCGCGATCTCGGCTCAGTGCAAGCTCCGCCTCCCGCGTTCACGCCATTCTCCTGCCTCAGCCGGTATAATATTTTTAAGAATCCAAAATCAGGCTATAAAACTGCTGAAATGACTCAAGTGCTTACCAGGAGGACTGATTGTAAGACTGGATAGATGTAGTTTAGGTCAACAGCAAACATCAACTACTAAGAGAAGGCACATCCTCTCCTTTAAGGAGGGACGCTCTCCTGATTAGAAAGGACCAGTGTTAGAGAGTCACAATCTGATGGTACAATATGGCCATGCTCATCTTCTCTTCTCTTTTTTACCAAGCAAATGGGCTCAAATCATAACTCAGCTGCTCACTAATTTTGTGATCTTGAGCAAATTCCTTAGCTTCCCTATACCTCAGTTTTCTTAACAGTAAATAAGGACAACAACACTTTCATCACTGGGTTTTGGTAAAGGGTAAATGAGTTAACTTGGCCTAATGCCTATACAGATTTAAGCTCTTAATGAATGTTACCTATTTATTCCTAGTATAATCGTCATTATTATCATTATAGTCTCCCTCTAAAACATAGAATATTAGATTGCAAGAACATGGGACACTTGCTATTACAAAGAGAAACTTGTGGTGAAAGAGAAACTCTAGAGAATCTTAGTTAAAGATTATAGGACCATGAGTTCACCTTGATTTTTAAAAACTTGAATTTGAATGCAAACAGCATATTTTTCTGGGGAATGGCCCTTTGTTTTCATCAACTACTCTAAAATCCTGGCCTATAAAAAGTTAAGAACCCCTGCTAACAGAAAATAAGACGTATAGGTTTTAAACTAGAAATTGAAACTAGAAACCTTAGAGCTGAGAATAGAACATATATAGGTTTTTGGGGTTTTTTAAGGCTTAATGTTTCTACCCCATCTCAAAGAGTTAGTTGGGGAAATACAAATAATGCTAACTGCTGATAGTTCATAGGGGAGGGGAGGGAAGGAAGGAAGGGTCTGGCAGAGGAAGAGAACAACAAGAGGCAGTGCAAAGAGAGGAAGAGAGTGAAAGGGAAAAATTTTAGGAAAGCAATACAGACCGCAGTTTTGGCCATTTCGCTCAATGCATGTATGTCCCAGAAAGAATTGAAGACGGAGTGTGAGAATATGAAAATTTGCTCCTCAAGCCAGCCCCAGTTCTCACGTGCCCCTCATCATGCAAGTATCTGTGCTATGTTGACTCAGATTCTAATGCTTAAAAATATGTATTTCTCATACATTATGGCCCTAAAGGAAAGGCACCTACTACATCTGGTGCACAGAAATATCTACTGATTTATCAAACCTGGGAATAAAGCTGGCAGTGTAGGATTCACTGAGAGATTGTCTCAGTCTTCAATATGGCATCTTCTTGAGATTTTCAAGGGTAATTTTGATGGCATATGTCTTTTATCCTTCATGATTATAGTAGAACTTATCACTTAGAAAAAAAACTCCTGTGTCCTGACTCTGCATTTAACATGCCACATTTAAGAATAACCAAGAATTGTTATGGCACTGTCTCTGTAAGTTTATGTGCAGCTTCTTTCAGACCTGAGCCTGAAGGAACCCATTTAGGCCTCCCATTTCAGAGCTCCAGAATGTCACAGGTGTTGTTGTGTCATCTCCATCTCATAAATAGTTGTATCGTATGACTTGCATAGACTCAAAAGTCCTAGAATTGATGGGACCCTTTGGGAGAGGATGCAATGATAGCACATTATTCTGTTAAGGGTCCATTTGTCATTTTACATTTTTTTCTTGACATCTGGTTGTGGCAAGATCTCAGAGTGACACTTGTCCACTATTTTCACTGTGGTATCCATTGACAACTTAACCTCTGCCTGAGAGGCTTCGAGCATGTAAGATTTTCAAAGCTTAAATCTGAGGAATCCAATGTTTCTTGTCTGACTTTGTCTCCCATCATAAAATCGATCTTAGTTTTCTTTTCATTAGTCCATCCCAAAGACCAAATGTAGTATGTAATCTGATAGACTACACTGAAAAATGGAAAGTATTTCTCCACAGTATAGAGTCAACATGGAATCTGCCTGCATACACAGTTCCTTTAGTCAAAATGAATACTCGTCTCCTGAAGCATATTCTTACTGTTTTTGTCCTAACTTGCTTTAAGAATAGGGAAGGCACTTCATCAATACACAAATGAATTGGAGATTCGTGTAGTCAACCAAGAAGTCACTGTTAAAGAGCTTCTCTTTTTAACAGTGTCTTCTTGTATCCTCTAACTTTTTAAAGAAAATGTCCTATCACTATGTATAAAGCTAAAAATAAAATGTGAAACAAAAACTCAGTAAAATCAATATCAGTGTGAAGCAGAAGTGACTTTAGAAAAGTTATTCCTGGCAGGGTGTGGTGGCTCACGCCTGTAATCCCAGCCCTTTGGGAGGCCAAGGTGGGTGGATCACGAGGTCAGGAGTTCAAGACCAGCCTGGCCAACATGGTGAAACTGGGTCTCTACTGAAAATACAAAAAAATGAGCCGGGCCTGGTGGCGCAGTCCTGTAATCCCAGCTACTCAGGAGGCTGAGGCAGGAGAATGGCTTAAACCCGGGAGGTGGAGGTTGCAGTGAGCTGAGGTCACGCCATTGCACTCCAGCCTAGGTGACAGAGCAAGACTCCATCTCAAAAAAAAAAAAAAAAAAGAAAAGGAAAAGGAAAAAGAAGTTAGCCCTAAAAGTGTATTCTTAAAAAAAACTATTACTCATTTGAATGTGATACATAAAATTTATATATGACAAAAAATAGAAATGCTATGAACAAATTAATTTTTCAGTGCTAACATCACTTAATCACTACTGTCCATCAGTAGTTCACACAATAATACTATGCAACATTTAGCCTGACCTCCTTCCTTTATGTGTAATTATTGCCAGAAATGAGATATACCTGTGTCAGTTCACAATTTCAAATTACCTCTATGTGATAATTTATGTTAATAGCATAATAGCATAACAATGATGGATAATGTGTACCAACATTTACAAATCGGTTGCAATGCATTTCAATTACAATTCTCTTCCTATCTCTGATCAGCAGCAAAATCAAATTAACAGTGCAACCATTAGTTACTGAATTATCCTAACATGTAGAGCCTTTACTTGGACACCTTTTCATTTGTAGAACTGCTCTAGGATTCTAAGTGCAGCCAAACAGGCAAGAGAATCAACCAAATCATGCACAAGTGCTGCTAATGATTTTGTATGGAGCAACAGAGAATATAATCAGGGGGTGACACTAAAGGACTCATGGTCTGGTTAAGACTAAGAAGAGAATGCAGTTGATATTACACCAGAGTGCAATGGCTTGTGTTATATGGAATAATATGGTATGGGTTGAAAACAAATGAACCAATGGTTCACCTCCCTCTTGTGTCCTAGCCACAGACCAAAGTAAAGTCTGTGCAAAGGTCCCCAAGGGTAGAATTTCAACTGGTCCTCATTTCTTTAAGGCTCTTGAGAATCTCAGTGACTCAGTATTTCCTCAAATGCTTGCCACAGCTCAGAATTCAGGGGCATGCAAGGCTTGTTCCATTATTTATGAGGCAGGGCTAGGCCTGATAGGAGCAAATCAAAACACTCTACTCAAAGGAATCCTTTGAAAGTTCAGTCCTTAATCAAATGCACCATGTAGTGCATTTAAAGAAAATGTCTTATAACCTTGTATGTAACTTGAAAATGTGATGCTCACACTTCCTCTGATAGGAGGGCACAGTAGTGCTCCTTATTCTAGATACATGACCAGATACTTTAACCATTGGGAGCACTACATTCCTTTTGGGTGGAACCCTATTTCTTTCTTAGGGAAAGCTTAGAACTGTGGATGGTACCCATCTTGGAAATGCCTATCCTATCACCACCACAGCCATGTGTTGAGGAAATCTTTATGCTTATACCATTTACAATTTGCAATTCCTTCACGTGCTCTCAGTATGTTACCCGTTCAGAATATTTTTGTTGCTAAGGAGAAATTGTGTAGCTACAGTAGACTTAGGATTTTCCCCAAATTAAGGAATCCTGCAAGCTGTTACTAATCAGGCAAAGAAACCTAACAAGCCAGGAAATTTGTGCATTAGAAATCAGAGAGTCCTTGCTTCTCTACTGGATTCACCTAATACTGAAAAATTCCCTTACTGCTACTTCTACAAAAAAGCTGTCTCTCAAACTCTATGGGCACAGAGGTTAGAAGCACTATGCCTGGAATAGGAGTGGCTGGGTCTGTTTTCCTCCCACTACTTACCAACTGTGTGACCCTAGGAAAATCACTTAACCTTGTTGTGTTTTAGTGTCCTTGTCTGAAAATTAGAAAAACAGTAATGTCACTTCATAGGATAGCTGTGATGATTAAATACATGTAAAGCCCTTAGAACACGCCTAGTCATAGTGCTCAGTAAACACTAATTCATCTATTGTTCTACCAAAGAAAAGCACAATCTTCACAGACCTAGAAGGACAACTGAAATATTCCAAACCATAGCTGCATTGTACATAATTACTGGACATCACTTGGTCAGAAATTGCAGACACAAGGAAACCTCACGTTTATGGTAGAAGAGGGTCATCAATCAATCATTCTCTTATTGTTGTACTCAAATCCAGAGTTACTTGAAATCCAATTTGGCAATCTCTAGGAGTCTTGGTAGGAGATTGTTCTCCACAAGAGATAATACAATATTCTGAACTATCACAGTACCTAGTGTAAAACAGGAGTATCTTGAATGATAAGCCTATGAATCCTAGCTCCGTCATTATCTAAAGAAACCTTGAGTTGGTGAACTGATCTCATTCCTGGCGGACTAATAAAACCACAGTAACATATGAAGTTATTGAAATGGTATGCACAAATCATACACTTGTTGAAGGCTCACCAATTTTCATTATGTGTATAATACATACAGTCTGAATCCCTTAGATTTTGCATGAGAGATTTCAGAAGCCAAAAAAAGTCCTTAAGTCAGTGAGGATCAATTTTTAAAGCATTATGCTTGTTGAGTAAAAGGTAATGTGTTTTTATACAGTCTAGGAAGTGCTGTGAGCTCTCCAAGCTTCCTTCATTTATTGCTCTAATCAGCAATCCAATGTGCACAAGACCGGATTCCAAATAAAGAATATCCCTTAGAGTGAATCTGTGATGCTACTTGAGAAGTTGTTATCAGGATAGAAGAAGGATCTTTGGTTTACAAATGCTTGCGATTGAATTTTGGTGATCGTTTGTTCTCAAACAGGAAAATTTGGTATTTCTATTCATTTAAGAAAAAGATTGTTTAATTGCCAAAAAATACGCAGAAGGCAGATTTTGTGTTTTTATCGTGTTTCTCTCTAAATGTGGTGCATTGGACAGGCCTGGAGAAAACAAATCATATTTTTGAAAGTAAGCATGGAGCTACAAAGAGGCACACCAGACTTGCCGGCAACGCTGCACGTGGATGCTGACAGCCTCACCCAATCTTCACATATTAGCTGGTACAGCCAAGTGAGTGATGCTGCATAAATATGAGAACTGGTGTTGTTAGGCATCACAGCTACCATGATATAATTAGTTACCCATTCTGAGTCCCATTCCCCAGTGGGAAGAGAAACCAAAGGGACAGAAAAAGAAAAATATTTCAGATTCAGAAACAATGCTTGTCATTGACAGGGTTTTGCTATGAGGAAGCTCTCAACAATCTCATCCCCCTGACACTGGCATGCAGCCAGCTGGCATTTCTGTGGGCTGCACTGAGAACCAGTGAATACCATGTGGGTGGTTGTCAACATTAGAAACAAGAAAAGTAGAGGGAAAAAAATGCGTTGAGAGTTATAACATCAACCTTCAGGGCCTTTTTATTTCTATCCAGATGGTGCAAATATTCCTAGGTATTGGTACCCACGCAATAGGCATCCCGGAATAATAATCATAAGAGCTTTAAAGTTTAGAAAATACTTTTACATATATAGGCCAAGAACTGATGTGGTAGTAGTCAGGTATATCCACACAACTGCTGTTTTTATTTTTATTTTTGTTTTTTTTTAGTTTGCGTATGGATCAGAGTTATCTGAACTGGTAAGAAAGTCCAGCAAAATGGAAGTACTGTTTTCTTCTCTTGTAGGTGATATAACAGGTACTCATGTGATACAGCATGTGGCATGTTTGCCACCAGTTCACATTAGAATGCACGTTCATTAGTTATATACAAGTATCAGAAGTATCTTAGGGGGGCCTCTTGGCCCCTAGATTACTGGATGATGTATCACCTTAAACAAACCTGGCTTTAAGTCTGAATATTCCACCTATCATGGTACAGTTTAGGATCGCTTATATTTAATTTATTTTTCTCATTTTTGACAGGAGAACATGTCATTCTGATACTTATAAAGCTGATATTGATGGATCTCTATGTGCCAAGTGTTTTTCTGAGTTTTTTTGGATGTGTTACCAAATGTAGTCCATGAAACAACTCTGTGCAATAGGTATTCTTATTTTCCTCACTATTATTATTCCAATTTTTTATATTAAAAAATCAAGGCAAAAGGGGGGGGGTCCAGATGACACACTTATAAGTGACAGTGTCAAAATCCCAACCCACAGAGTTTGGCTTCAGATCCTGGGTCCTAACCACTAGGTACATGGCCTCCCATATCCTACCTCACCTGTGTCTAAGATAGCACATGTGAAAAAATGAACCCAGTAACCCAGTATGTAAGAAATATTTAACAAGTGTTAGCTATCAATATTATAATTAATGTTATTAATACTATGGTAATTATTAGCCTTTGTCTTATACTTTGTTTGAGATACTCAGAAAAGGAGACTTCATTTGTTTCAAGAAGAAGATAGATTCCAAAGAATCAGCAACTCAAAACAAGTCAAGTATGACAACGGACCTGCTGACACCTCAACAGAGCTGGAGTTGTGTATTATGTCAGTGACAGTGAGAAGATTGGTTCAAATGCATCTACTTGGAAAGATAGCATCCCTCTCCAGTGACATGAAATAGAGCACGTACTCACACACTTAGAGAAGATGGATATGTGAAGTAGAGGTAAACATGGATAGTACAAATGGAAGGAAGGAAATCAGAGTTACATGCCTTAAATGTCGCCACATCATAAAGCGTGAACATGACACAAGGATGGTGAAAACCCCAATAGACAGGTGGAAGGATATTCAGGCCTAGATCATAAATAAGCTATTGGGAAAAACAGTAGAAGGTAAGTGGCTTTTGTTAGTGTTCAACCAGAGGCAAAGGACCTTTAATGTCATCCCTTCTCATGCGTTCATATTAAACCATGAAGCTACAAAAGAATGGGACTTTCCTTTAAAAATATCAACCTGGATGATGTGCAAATATCGTCCTCACTACTCCTTTCATGAAGTATGTGGGAGTGTGTGCAGGCTTGCCTTAGTCCCTTCCATACGGGCAACCCTGCATATGTCTAAGAATTTCATGCTCAGCAACATTACACACCCTCCAGGCCAGTGTAGTCTATGGCCACTTTTCCATTTTCCTTAGGATTATGATGAAGAAGAAGGGAGAATAAGTTAAGCTTCCATCCTCCCAGCCCCAGCTATTCATGCAGTGGTTTCCAAAAAAAACAGATGGGAGGTATATGTTCTTCAAACACTTAAGTTGCCAAGGGCCAGCTATGACCTGGCACAAAAGCACCATCTATTTGCTGTAACTCCATCTTTATCTTCGCCACAGCATTCTTTTCTGAATATCAGGCTCACATACCTAAAATCCTACTCATTCTCTCCATTTAGATATCTAACAGGCATCTCAAATTTAGTACGTTCAAAATGGAAACTTTGATCTCCCTGTCACCAAAAGGGCTCTAAGAATCTTACCCATCTCATTAAAAGGAACTTCCCATCCTTTTTAACTCATGCAAACATATACACTTACACCTCCAGTTGATAGGGGAAAAAATAAATTTTAACCCAATCTGAAAAACTTAGATCCAATAGTTGACTTTTTCTCTTTCGATAGCTCAGTCTCTTCTGATCAAACAGTGTCTTTTCAGGATTTTGAACAATCTTATCCTTTCCCTGCTACTTGTCAAAATGTTGTCATGTAGAAGAATGTAGATAATGTGACCTAATGCTGGCACTGGGGAGGCAGAATCTGTGAATTCACCCAATGTTCTCTGCTACAAATGGTGTGGTCAGCTTGTGCTGTAGAGGTATAATGTTTCTATCTCACATTTTTCTGAAAGCGAGATTCTGGTGTTTATTGCTAAAGTCCATAATCCCAACCATTTAAATTCATTTCCTTGATTCCCATCTTGGGATCCTCTGGCCTCTGTAGCTCCTCACCAGGCCAATTCCTCCAAGCTTTCCACAGGCCAAGGAGAGCCAGGAGTGCTCACTCAAGCTTATCCCTCAGAGCCACAGCACTATCACTCCTAAACCAATGTGGGCTATAGCAAGGATTGGAATTGTTATAAGAGCCTGCAGCCCGCCACCCCCCATGTACCACAGCACTAGCACTCACATTCTCAGAATCCCAAAATTATGTGGATGGTTCTAAAGTTCCCTTGTGCCAATGAGATGCTGAACAAACCAAGGGGCAGAAAGATCTCATTACTCTTGCTCTGTCTGCTTCTTCCCCACATCCTCCTGGAACGGAAGGAGCCAACTTCTGGCTTTCCATTTCCTTTTCCTCATGGTCTCCTTCCATGCCAGGGCAGCAAGCCTCATGGCCTCACTGATAGAGTTAGAAGAGCAATCCTCTTTAAGTAATAAAAGAAACATCCTGCTTTAAGTCCTCTATATTTGATTCTTGAAAAGATAAATGAGAAGTAAGAGAATGGAGGCAAAACAAAGCAGTTTTATCTTGGAAAAAAAAAGCCCGGATTTCAAAATGACTGCTGTGATACAAAGATCACATTTAGTTAACTGTGGTATCTTGGACTGACTGTTATACAACCATTTATTGAACACTTTCTGTGGTCAATGTGTGTGAAGTATATTTTGTAATAGTGCAAGCTTTACATACATTATCTTTTTTAAACCTCAAAACTACCCCGGAAGAAAGGCACTTTTCTTGTTCTTATTTCACAAATAAGGAAACTGAGTCTCAAAGAAGGTAAGCTGCCCAAAAAGAATATATTTAGCAAACATAAGAGCCAGAATTCAAATCTAGATCTGTTTGTCTTGTGACCAGTACACAATGAATAGAATATTTAAAAATACATCAATGAGATTTTAGTTTTCGTTTTGAAAGTGCAAGATAGTTCATCCCTCAAATTGCGTCTATAACATAAAAAGACAATTTAGTTAAAATTATTGATCACATAATACAAAGTAAATGCAGACTATATAAGGAGGGAGGGAAGGAAGGAAGGAAGGAAGCAAGGAAGGAAGCAAGGAAGGAAGCAAGGAAGGGAGGGAGGGAGGGAGGCTTGGAATTGGCCTGGTGAGGAGCTACAGAGGCCAGAGGGAGGGAGGGAGGAAGAGAAGGAAGGAAGGAAGGAAGGAAGGAAGGAAGGAAGGAAGGAAGGAAGGAAGGAAAGCAGGAAGGAAGGGAGGGAGGGAAGGAAGAAAGGCAGGAAGGCAGGAAAGCAGGAAGGAAGGAAGGGAGGGAGGGAGGGAAGGAGGGAGGGAAGGAGAGAGGGAGAGAGGGAGGGAGGGAAGGAGGGAGGAAAGGACATAGTCCATAGTGTAACTTCCCAAAGACAATTACACATTTGGTAGAGTTATTATTGTGATTTTCTACATCTCTGTATATATCCAGACTTTAAGAACTCAATATATATTACACTCAGATTAAAACAAACACACAAATTTTTTTGAAGACAGTACAGGTTATTAGACAAGACAGGGCTCTGCAGTCATACTGCTGGGTTTGCACAATACTTGTGCTCAGGAAAAATTAGCTCTATCATTATCATTACCACTGATAGCTTTCTTAAACATATCTAACCACCTCCATGAGTTCACCACCTCCTTCTGTAATAAGAAATAAATAAATTTTATTCCTGCTAATGAATGCAGCTTAAATCATTTATTTAAAAATGCCTTAGGTAACTGTCTCTTTACAAATAGTCTTTCAGATTCTGCAGCAAATATCTAGCAATATAGAAGTTAAGTGACTGTACCTACACTATGATTACAATCACACAATGTTAATCAAATGAAAAAACTCTAAAATAAATATTTTAAAAGACAGAAAAGGCTAATTGTGAAGATGACAGGATTACTGATATTATTTGTTTATTTATTTACTGAGACAGAGTCTCGCTCTGTCACCAGGCTGGAGTGCAGTGGTGTGATCTCGCCTCACTGCAACCTCTGCCTCCAGGGTTCAAGCGATTCTTCTGCCTCAGCCTCCCAAGTAGCTGGGACTACAGGCATGTGCTATCATGTCCAGCTAATTTTTGTATTTTTAGTAAAGATGGGGTTTCACCACCTTGGCCAGGATGATCTCAATCTCTTGACCTTGTGATCTGCCCACCTTGGCTTCCCAAAGTGCTGGGATTACAGGCGTGACCCCCCGCACCTGGCCAATATTCAATTTTTTAAACTGTTTTCATAACTCTTAAAGGTATGTTTGTTTTATAATTTTAAAAATTAATTAAATTGCCACAACAATTTCCATCCTCCACCCCATCACAGATACACAAACACAAGCACATATACACAGAAAATGTAGAATTCTTATTTAAATGCTATTTGTCTTCTACTAAATAGTAAACTCCTTAAGTGCTTTTTATGCATCTTTGTACTTCTAGCACTCAGCCCAGTGTCTGGCAAATAGTAGGTACTCTATAAACATCTGTTGAGCCTTTCTAAAGTATTAACCAGAGCCCTAATTGGTCTTTTCATATCACTCAACCCAAAGAAAGTGCACATATATTTGATCTATTGGCAGTGACATAGAGGACCACTAGAAGCTAACATTTGATGTGTACTGACTCCAGGTAAGGTGCTGTGTTCACATTTAACGTGTTATCTCATTCAGTCCATCTGATTACCCCATGAGTTGTTGCTATCTTCTTTATTTTCTATTTCCTTTTTTTTTTTTTTTTGACAGATGAAGAAAAGGAGGCCCAGAAAGTTTGAGTTACGTGTCAAGGTCACACAACCAGTGATAAGTTGCAGAGCTGGAATTCCACTCTGCCTGGCTCCCAGGTTAGTGCTCCTAACAGCAAGCCATGTTGCCTCTCCCATAAGCGTTGCATATGTTCAAGTTCCCTACAGATAATTCACATGCAGAATAAGTAGATTGTTGATGATGGCTCTTCTCTGAGTTGTGACAGTAGGACTGTACTGTCCTATACAGTAGCCACCAACCACATGTGGTGATTGAGGGCTTGAAACGTGGCTGGCTAAACTGAGATGTGCTGTGAGAGTAAAACACACACCAGATTTTAAATGTTTGGTACAAGACAAGGAATGTAAAGTATCTTAATAATTTTTTGTATTGATCACATGTTGAAATGATAATATTTTGGATCTATTGAGTTAATTATTTCACTAGTCCAAATAAAGTCTGCAATTTAGTTAAGAATATTGGATCTATGATGATTTCTTAGTGTTGTTAACTTTGCCATGATTATGCAAAATGCTAACATTAAAAGAAGATGGGTGAAAGATATGCTGGAACACCATACTATTTTTGCAACTTTTTAATGTCTAAACTTATTTCAAAATATAAACTTAAAAAAATTACTTCCACTTATTTCTTTCTACTTTTTAAAACGAGGCTTCTAGAATGTTTAGAAATGCTATGTGTGTGGCTCACATTATATTTCTATTGAATAGTGCTATACTAGACCATCAAACTGCAGTAAGAACCAAAGTAACATCCATCCAACTCTTCGCTATCAATTGCAGCTCCAAGTTTAGAGATAGTTTAGTTTACCTAAAAAGCAGTTTTATTGTTGGAAATCTAATGGAACCATCAGTTAATGAAGCCCCATAACACCACTAAACCGAAGTGAGTAACTTGTGGATTTGTAGGTCCTCCAGTCCATCTATGACTCCAGGCAGAAATACACTAAAACTTTTCCTGGAAGACAGTCCTGCTCCTCAAAATCTCCTGTGGACCTTTCCACCATCTTCATTAGAATACTACTCCAATTTTTCATAATAGGAAAGTCAGAACATTTTTCCTCTTGACAATAATAGTAAATAGGATGATATTTATGGGTTTTTATTTCTTTTATATCCCCTGGGGTTGTGAAGTAGGCAAAATATACCCCCCACCTCAAAAAGAAAAAAAAAACAGTCTGAGGGCAGAGAATAGGTTATACATTATATACTTGCTCAGAAATGCTGTGAGTTAATGCTCATGCTTGAAAAATTATATTAAGCACGGTGAAGTTGTAGGGGAATGAGAAAAAAATACATTTAAAAAAACAACAATCCCTCATTTGTACTTTTGTGAAGACCATAATGAGTATGTATAGATTAAACAAAATTAATAACTCACGTTAGATCCACTGCTTACTCCGTATTTATAAATGCAGTATGGTGAACTGATAGGGCATTTAATCACCTCTGAATCAGAAGACCTGCATACTAGTCCTGCCTCTAAAAAGTCACTCAACCTCATTAATCCTTAGGCACCTCATCTCTAAAATGAGTAGATAGGATTAGACTGGAATTTTTCAAATCACAATGTTATGCCATTGGTAGATAATGAAATCAATGTCAAGAGTCAAGACAAACTTTCTTTAAAATGAAACAGAATAAAGGACTTCAGAATTCAGTGCACAGATTAAGAGTCAACATTGTTTCATAAAACTTCCAGTATGGATCACCACAAAATTGTTTGAGAATCCCTGTTTAAATGTCTAGAGTTCCTCATACCTCTGAGATCATGTGCTCAAAACAAGAAACAAACCAGTTACAAGCAACAAATCCAATTCCAGTACTCCTCAGTCCCCATCAAGCAGTCCAGGACGCATCTATGAGGCCTCTAAAAATGGCCACCATCAGTTCTTTCCTTCCCTGTACACACACACACTGCTCATTCAACCCCTTAACGGTGGGGATCTATCCCTACCGCTACCTATCTCCCCTCCCTTGAATCGGGGCTGGCCCCATCACTTGCTTTAATCACTACAATATGTCAGAAGTGATGTACTCGGACAAGCCCTAGCCTTAAGAGTACTGGAAGCTTCTGCCTCCTCCTTCCTGCAAGCCACCATCATGTAACACATCAGAACTCTCTGAGACCATGCTCTCCACATGAAGAGGGCATGTGGACAGGAACGCCTGCCCAGCCACCAGCTGTTCCCAACATCACAGCTGAAGCGGCAGACGTGTGAGTAAAGTAGCCATCTTACAGGTTCCAGCCCCAGCAGACACCACAGAGTGCTGAAGAACTGTATCACTAAGCCCAATCCAGGTTATAGAATGGCAAGAAATAATCGATTGTTGTTGTAAGCCACTGAATATGGGGGTAGTTTGTTATACAACATTAAATTACTAAAACAATGCCCATGGAATTGTCATAAAATTGCTGTGGATCACGGGAGGCTAAATGCTTGTTCATTTGTAACAAAACCTCAGTTTACTCTGAAGGGCTCATTTCACAGTGCCCAGCATCAGTATTTACTGAGTGTTTCTTGGGAACACTGGCAAATCATGGAAAATGCAATGCAAATTGCAACAGTGCACTAGCAACATAGGGAATTTACTGGATGCAGAGTAAGGTTGTAAGATCTGAGAAAGTATATTGGATTCATGTAAATAAAGGATTTCAAACATCTCGAGATTTGTCATGTTGTTAAATTTGCTGAAGTGTGGATAGAGAGAAATATTCTGGCAGGCAAATGCAGAAGGGAAAGCTATGCTCTTAGACTTTTCTTCTGACATCCTACCCTATGGACAAAAGTGAAAACTGAAACATAGCAAATTATTTGCGACTGACAGCCCTTTCATTTGTACCCACAGCTGCTGTTGAGGACCACCGCTGCCTCAGCTTGATCCAATTACGGCACTGTGTACCTTATCACACAGCTTCGTTTTGTTCCTCTCCTGTCCTAGGATCTGTAGCTCATTAAGATAAGATCTGACAGGCTCGGTCAATGCTGAGTTAGAGCTAGTGGCTTCTCTCTATTTGGGCACCACCATAAGTTTCATGGACTTATATTCAGTCACACAAACAGGAGGGTATCCTTTGCTAGTGTGATTTTCATTTACTATGCTGTTATTTATCCCAATCCAAGCAATTAAACAAGTAAAACTTTCCAGGCTTTTCCATCAAAAATCTCTTTTCTGTCCCCCTCCCCGCCACTTCCTTTTTCATGAGGGTGATGTGCTGCCTCTTGATCAGAAAAATATCTCTAACTAGGAGGCTATAAATTCACATGGTGTTTTGTGACATGGGTCAAAATGTTCCTTATTTTAGTATTCTAGCTATTCTCCCAAAAAGCCATAAATAACAATAAATGGTAATACAGGCTCTTGTCAAGAAAATTCATCTCCTTTACCTTTTGTGAGCTTGATTTCCTTTCATTCTGACAAGGACTCAGTTCCTGACTGTCTGCCTTCATTTATCCCTTATGCTTTAGAGCTGCCTTTTGCACTGGCTCACAGCATAGTCCATATGGAAATTAAATACACCCACATTTGAAATGAGCATGCCTTCCCTCACTGATATTTGTTTCAAATATGATATATTTATTTCAGTGACAAGGTCCAGTGGGTAAAGACATAGTCAGACCAGAGTTACATGAGCAGAAAAAGGATTGAAGTGATTCCCTGGTTACTCAGGCAAAAGTAGCAGAAGGAGAAAGGGGTCCCAGAGGCCTGGTAAGTTCTGCCTGAATTATCCAGATAATTGCTTCAACCTTTAACCTGACAATGGAGACCTGGACTAAAATGACATAAGCCAACGGAAGTTTATGTAACTTATTTTTCCACGTTCCACTAATAGTGACAGAAATGAAAGTGAGTGGAGAAGCCTGTCAGGATTTAGGTAGAGAGCTCTAATTCCACGGCTGTGATATTTGTGGGGAATTCGTAAAATGTTGTAGAGGTATATTCTAAAATGAATGAAAAGGAAAAAGGAGGAAAAATTTCCAATTCCAAAATGCTGAACTTTGGAATGCGGAAGGGCTCCAGACGAGACCTTATCCTCCTTTTCATCTACTTTCTCTCCTTGAATAATCTCCCTCCAGCCCATCATTTTAAGTACTATTTATACTTCCAAATTTATAGCTCCACCTAGGACCTCCCCAGAAGTACACACCATGTACCACTGCAGAAGTCACTGCTTATTTCAAATACTATTACTGCTTCTTCTGCCACCAAGAGTTAACACTTCCTGAGTGCTTTCCATGCCAGACACTGTCCTTAAACATTTATAGGCATGATCCCCTTTAGTTCTTACAGGTTTAGGCAGTGAAATTTATGTATCTGTTTTTTATAGATAAAGAGATGAAGGCTTAGAGAAGTTATGTGAATTTCCAGTGTTTCAGCTAAAAAGGAATGGAACCTGGACTCAAGGGCAGAGACATTTGATTCTCAAACCTCTGTTTATGATGTGCTGCTTCTCTATTGTGTTTGCTCTTCCTACCACACATTTGTGATTTGGTGTATGCTACTTTGAATTACCATCATTATGACGATTATTATTTTATACTTAAGTCCTGCTTCTTCCCACCCCAATGCCAGCCCTGATGACAGGGGCCTGTCTGGTGTCTCTGCACACTATCCCTAGCAAAGCCTTGCATGTCCCATGATTAAATATTGTGATTGAGCTTTCACAGAAAGCCAGCATCACAATTATTAACAATAACCAGGCTAGAGGCCTAAGTCAAGAGGTTTTAAAGAGCATCTTCAGTAATCAGGGTTTTAACTGGTTACCCAGGTCTTTAAAAAACTATAGAACATGTTGTCTGTGCTATACCTGGTATGTAGAGGGATAATGAAATTCTATGGCTCCCTCTCCAGAATACACTTTGTGGAGATATATAGGAACCAAATATTAAATGCAGGTCAGATTCCTTTAACTCTGCAAATTATACTTTGGAGGTCACCAGGCCAAAATCTAGGAGACCAGCCTAGAAAGTCTTTTGAGGGTAGGGATTTATTATTCGTGGGACAAAAGATGTAATCAAAAGACTTGTCCCTAACACTACTGGGGATCAGCCTCTTGTCTTAAGGACTGATTTTTTTCCTGTTTTTAGCTTTTGTCAAATTGTTCTGTCATTTAGTGTCAAGTGGGGCAAGTTCTCTTTCCCTTTGTAACTAATCATTGCTGACATGTAGTTAAAAATCTTTTACTCCAGAGAATCTGCCTGTGGTGTTTTGGGTCAACCTCACCCCGTGTGAAAATACCATACATGGAGTCTCTGAGTCTGGGATCTAAAAATACAACAAGCTTGTTGTATGCTGACACTTTATAGTACATTAGGTGGGGTCATCTTTCACTGAGGCGAATGTGCTATCCAACAGGTCCACAGCAAGTGTATCACTGGCTTTGTTCAAAGTGTTCCTGGATGCTGCAAATGAAAGAGGACAATAACTCTCCACCTCTTGCCCATCCTTTGGGAAAGACTTCAGCATGGTAACTCACTTTCTCTTGACTTTTTGACGTAGTTAACTCAAAAAGTTCAGCACTAAAAGCCATGTGGTTTTTTGTTTGTTCTGGTATTTCGTTATATTTTTGTAGCTGTTTATTCTTTTATTTAAAAAATGCTATTTAAAAAAAAAATCAGCTCTATGAAGATATATATTTTTTATTTTTTAATTTTTTTGAGATGGATTCTGGCTCTGTCTCCCAGGCTGGAGTGCAGTGGCTTGATCTCGGCTCACTGCAACCTCTGCCTCCTGGGTTCAAGAGATTCTCCTGCCTCAGCCTCCCAAGCAGCTGGGACTACAGGCGCAGGCCACAACACTGGGCTAATTTTTTTTTGTATTTTTAGTAGAGACAAGGTTTTACCATATTGGCCAGGCTGGTCTCAAACTCCTGAACTCAGGTGATGTGCCTGCCTTGGCCTCCCAAATTGCTGGGATTACAACTGTGAGCCACCACCACGCCCGGCCAAGATAAAATTTACATATAGTAAAATTCACCCTTTTTGGTGTATCATTCCATGAGTTTTGACAAAGGTATGCAATAATATAACTACTACAGTCAAGGTGTAGAATGGTTTCCTTTCCTGCAAATATTCACTTGTGCCCTTCGTAATCAACCCCTCTCCACAACCTCAGTCCTCAACAGCCACTTCTCTGTCTTTATAGATTATCCTTATGGAATTATACAATATGTAGCTGTTTAAGTCTGATTTTTTTCACTTACCATAATGCATTTGAGTTCATCTACTTTGGTGTGTGTGTCCGTAATTTGTTCTATTTCTTGTTAAATTGTCTTCCATCGTAAGGATGTATCACAGTTTAACCATCCACCAGTTGAAGGACACTTGAGTAGTTTCCAGTTTTTGGCAAATATAAATAAAGCTACTATTAACATGTGTGTACAGGTTTTTGTATGACCATGTTTATACCCCCACTTTGGGTAAATATGGATTGCTGTTTAACTTTATAAAGTTAAACACATATGGTGAGTATGTGTTCAACTTTATAAAAAAAAAAAAAACTGCCTGTGTTCCAAAATGGCTGTGCCTTTTGTCATTCCTAACCAACAATATATAAGTCCTGGTTGTTCTTTATCCACCCTGGCGTTGGGTACTATCAGTTTTTGCTGGCTTTTTTGGCAGGGGAGGGGTATGTTTCCTTTTTAACCATTTAGTTAATGATATCTCACTGTGATTTTATTTGCATTTCCATAAAGACTAATGATGTGCATCTTTTCATGTGCTCATTTGTCATCTTCATATCTTCTTTGGAAAAGTTTCAGTTCAAATCTTGGTCCATCTTTTATTTGAGAGTTGCTTTTATCATTATCGAATTATTATTGTTCTTTATATATTCCAGATACAAGTCCAAGACAGTTAAGAGACATTCAATTAAAGAGATTAAATTGTATCTGGTGTTTACTATTGTAAGGGCCAAAAGGTTTAATACTTTTCCTCACCGATCATAAGGGTCATAGTCGAAACTCCCGTAGCAAAAAGCAAGTTAGCAAGAGAAAAACATAACAGATGTATTTAATCAAAATTGTATGTGACATAGGATCTTTTAGATCTTCAGAAATGAAGATAGGGCTTTTAGATCTTCATTTCTGAAGGGAAAGCTGTCGATTTTTATGCTTAGATTCAATGAAGAATGAACAGCTGTGTAGAGATGTGATTGCACAAGGTATGATCTTGTGCTAATAGACTGAGGAGGGAAACCCAGCGAGGCCTGTCTGTTCAGATTCTCCTTGACCTCCTTGCATAGCATTCCTTCCTCTCAGGTGTAGGGCAGGATGCCTCTGGAATCTTCAAGGGGTGGGGAAAGAGTAACCTTTGTAGACTCTATGGTTTGGTTTGAGGGAGAGGAATCCTAATTTCTACGACCTACATTGGGGAAAAGGAATTCTGGTTTCTGTGACTCCCTTTTGGGGGAGAAAAAGGGGCAGTAGACAGAAGGGCAACAGAAGGTCAGAGTGACCTGCTCATAAGGCCCTTCTAATGTCCTTAAGTTTAAAGTACTCAGCATATCAAAATGCCATACTTTGGGTATTGTGTTCTGAGTCCCATTGCAGCCTCTCTTTCAGTGGAATCCTGGCAAAAGCAGGAGGACTTAAACCTTTTGCAATTACAAGGCAAGAAAGTGATCAAATGTAGATATGGCCTCTTTTGAATAATGCTGCTTTTCCTTTAATCTTCAGGAGACATCATTTAATGAAAGTAAACTCTTCCAGGGCTCAGCCCTTGGTGCTGTCTTCCTTACCACACATATTTCTTGGTGATCTCATCCAGTCTGTAGCTTTAAATGCCATCTGTATGCAAGCTATTTCCACATTTATATCTCCAGCCTGACCTTGTTTTCAAACTGCAGTTTCACATTTCTGACTGCCTACTTGACATCTCTACCTTGAATTAAATAAACATTTTTAAATATAGTATGTACCAAACGAACACCTGATCTTCCACCCCGAATCTACTCTACTTCAGTTCCCCTCATCTGAAGGCATACTGAGGGCAACTGTGTTCTTCCAGTGGCGTAGGCTAAAAACTTTGAAGTGACTTTTGACTCATTTCTTTCTCTTGCACCCTACAGTAAGTCCATCTGCAATGCTATTGTCTCTGCTTTGAACATATATATCAAGAATATGATTACTTCTCAAAAGTTCCACTGCAATCATACTGATCCTAGTCATTGTCAACTCTCACCTGGATTACTTACTGTACTATCTGCCCGAAAGGTCATTCTGTTTCTCCCTTACTTTTCCCTTCCCACCTCCAGTCATAGGCTACTATCAACACAGCGACCAGAACAGTCCATTAAAAAAATAATTCAGGTCATTTTACACCTTTACTTACAACCTTGAAGTGGTAAAAGTCAAAGCTAAAGTCCTCAGAATGGTTAACAAGGCTCTGTTTGACCTGTTCCCTCCCTTATTACTTCCAAATCCCTTTCTGAAAACACTTTAGGACCATGTTATCATCACCAAATTACAACATCAAATTTTCTATGTAACTTAAACAACTGCATTATTAACGCCAAGTATACGGTGAGTCAATAGTAAGGTTAAAAACAAAATTTAGCAACTTGCCCACTTCTAATACTATATTCTAACTAGTAGATATTCTACCATCCCAGAGGTGATCATATTCTTGTTAAAAATTAAAAATAGCCAAAAAATTATTAATTGCTTACTGTTTGCTGAGTACTTTTCTTTAATCTTCACAACAACCCCACATGGTGTATAATTGTACCCAGTTTTGAGGGAATGAGCCTGCACTCAGGACTGGAGAGAATTCCTTCAAGCCAGGCCACGTGGATGGCAAGTAAAGGGTAGAGGAGAGTGCAGGTGGGTCAAGTTCCAAACCCACCTCATCGCTGCCTTATCCTCTTTCTTTTGCCAAAAGTAGGACAAAAATCAAAGAAAAAAATACAAAGATTATTTCTTCTAGGTTTCTTATAAAAATTATATCAAAGGTAAACACTTTTAAGCTTTGTAAATGTTCTATACATGCCTCCTTCTTCCTTTATTTTTTTTTTTTCTTCTTCTTCTCCCATGCCGAAGTAGGTGGCAAAGGCCTTGTAGCCTTGGGAGAAATGCTGCCAGTGAAAATCCTGGGACTGTAAAGAGAATAGTGAATTTATGGGAGAGGAATCAAGTTCTCCTAGCCTGGAAACCAGCCAGCCTGATCGATATATAGATCTACTTGGCTTTATGCACTAAATGTTCCTGAAAAGTTGTCTATAAGATAAATATTTGTATACGAAAATCATGT
The DNA here is from genome assembly GCF_029289425.2 of Pan paniscus. Lineage (NCBI taxonomy): Eukaryota > Metazoa > Chordata > Mammalia > Primates > Hominidae > Pan > Pan paniscus. The sequence goes on from NC_073249.2 coordinate 130,035,933, forward strand.
AGGCTCACTCTCTTCCTTTGTCATTTTAGAAATGTGTTCCCACACACAAAGAAAAATATTTACCTCAATATTACAAAATGCTGCTGGTGAAGCCAAACCTGTACTTTCAGGAATATTCTGACTTTGTCAACACCACTCATGCAAGTACATCAAACCGACAACCAATCCATACAATCATTGATACTCCTGTAAAAGCACAGCTATGTCAAAACACACAATCAATCCTCTTTCAAATATTTAAACAGCCTTCTTAGGCCTTGATGCTGGATGTTTAATGAAACCCAGCAAAAAATATATAAAAATACTTTTAGAGAAGTGTTTAGGCATCCCCTGCTTCGCAGTTAACAGTTAAGCTGCTACTGTCCCTTTAACCATCCACACACTCCTTCACTAATCAATAAAAGTTTGCTAACCTTAATGAGTGTCTAATTGATGAAAAAGAGATTCTATGTCTCTTCCCTGATAAGAACAATTGTAGTGTCATCTGAGATAAGAGGAATCTTCTTGCTACTTCTATGTAACCCTGAAAACTTTAAAGTGAGATGTCAGATCTCACTCAGTAACCCACTAAATAACACACTGAGGGCAAAATCAGAATGTGCCCTCAGTGGGTTAGCTACATAGGTGCCATTCTGTGCAAATTGGAGGACTCATATTTGGGAGAATCTCGATTGACTTCTCTGTAAAAATACGCATAGTAATATCAACCTTATAAAGTCATTCATAGAATTAAGTATTAATTTACTCACATGTATTATCTAATTTAACCTTCATCAATCATGCAGTAAGGATTATCTATCACAATCTGACAGATGTAGAAACTGACAGTTGAAGGGTGTAAGTCACTTACTCAATGTTAAGCAGCTAATGGGATTTGAATTAGGTCTTTCTTAAGACAAAGACTGTGTTTTCCTTTTTAACAGAGCAATTATCTTATTGTGGCCCTCAAATAAGTTTGTACATTTAATGACAAAAGTGTTAATCAGCAAATAAGTAGTTGTTGAATAAACAAATGTAGTAAGTGTGTAAATGTGCATGCATGTGAACTACATAATGTGTATGCAAATTTACACCATAGAAACTCTGTTGCCTATTACAGCCAGCGGAATAGAATGCATCCCGAATAGAAAGTTACCATCCATAACCAGTTATGAAAGAATTATAAGAAACAAAAACACATAAACAGCACTAGCTCTATGCTAAACATAGCTTCCCTTTTCTTGGAATGAATTCAGAAGTTTTCTAGACAAATTTTATTTATTTAAATAAGAGCTATTGGCTTTGGAATATTTTCGTCAAGCCAGGCTATTCAGTGCAGAAACAAATGCATTTGTGCTTAATAATCATACTGTTTCTGAAAAGTAAAGCCACCACAATTATAAATATGGGCAAACATTGTCAAATTTTCTGATATAATGTGAGGAAATGCTTATATTGTTACTAAAACATTTGAATTATTAATAGATCTGTTATTAAGAGTGTTGACATTTTGGTTGATTTTTCAACAGCCCTTAATAGAGTGGGGTTTTTTGCATTCTGGTGAGGTTAGCAGGCCAATTTACAGGTCCCAGTTGTAGAGACACAAAAGCATTATCAGCCAAGGCTGCAAATTCCCAGTGAGGGACACTTCGTTGCCACCACTTGTGGCAACCACTGTTTCCAGTCTCCCTAGCTCAGGGATTCCCTAACAAGGTAAAGACTGAATGAAATGAAAAGAACACAACTCTTGGGATCAGGTGTCCTTGGCTTCAGTCCCAGTTTCTTTATTTATTCTTCCATTTAATAAATATTTATTTTCATTAATCAGACACTAACTACTTTCTTAGGAGTTATCAAAACAAAGACCACTTACTCTAGGTGATATAAAACTCCAGCAGCCTTTCTCCCTCCTCACTGGACCCTTCTTTGTGGAGGGGGTGTGGGAAGGACTTTCATTTTGAAAATCACACCAGCAAACTGCATGAAGTAGTTTCTGACCAAAGGGAAGGAGGGTTCTCTGCATTTCTGGGTCACTGACCAGTAAAGTATAAAAGTGTGTTTCTATTCATGTCTTTGAATAGGGCACAACAGATGGGGAAGTGAGTGTCCTGCCCATTCCCCTCTGCTGGGGCTGTGACTGTCCTAATATAAGCTATTGGCGCCTAACCCAAGTACCTAGGGCTCTGCCCTCAGGGTCTGGTTTCTAACAGAGGGCAGGGGCTGCCAGAAATGCTGGGGGAGTTAATCCCTCCTGGAGCAGCACTCAATAATGGAGGAAGAGAAAAATGGCCACCATTCCCAGTCCTTGGGCAACACCTCTGTGGTAATTTCCTCAGTCTCCCAGGGTTTGGGAGGAGAGGGAGCCCTGCACACTTTGTGGCTTCCTTTCATCCTCTTCCAGACTCACTTCCTCATTCCCCTGTTAGTGTTTCCTGAGACCACCTTCCAAATGAATGAGTTATGCTCAGATCGTTGTCTCAGGGGCTGCTTCTGAGGGACTCAACCTAAGACAAAGGTTTAGTGTCTTCAGTAATTTTTTCATAAGACGAAAGAACATGTTTAAAACTTAACATGCACTCTCAAGGTACAGATCCCACCCCACTCTCCTTCGGTAGCACAGCCTCTACTGCTATCTGGTGAAAATTGACCCGTGAGTCCTCCTCCCTCCTCCACCCACAGTCGTGTGTCAGAAAGAAATTCGGGGACTAGAAAAAAGAGATTTGGATTTGGTGCTATTCATGTGAATTAATCTAAGGAAATTTAGAATTTCAGAATATAATCCAGGCAGGGAGGGATCAAGTGTGTCTTTAACAAATAAGGCCAGGAACATTCTCAAAAACAAAACAAAACACCAAGGTCAAAGGTAAGTGGAGGCTGGGCTCACACCTGTAATCCCAGCACTTTGGGAGGCCAAGGCAGGAAGATCACTTGAGGTCAGGAGTTTGAGACCAGCCTGGCCAACATGGTAAAACCCCATCTCTACTAAAAAGACAAAAATTAGCTGTGCATGGTGGTGTGCACCTGTAATCCTAGCTACATTAGGCTGAGGCAGTAGAATCGCTTAAACCCTGGAGGCAGAGGCTGTAGTGAGCCAAGATCCCGCCACTGCCCTCTAGTCTGAGCAACAGAGCAAGACTCTGTCTCAAATTAGAAAAAAAAAAAAAGGTATGTTGAGAAGGAGAAATATAAACCCGCCACAAAGATTAGGCACAGTGTCTTACAAAGGAAAGCATCTGAGAAGGGTAAGGAAGGCAGGTGGTGAGGGGAGGGTGAAGTGCTTTCAGCAGAACCAGCAGGCTCTATGTGAAAGTTTATTCTGTGTTCTGGGAATGACTGGAGAGAAGGAAAAAGCCATGATAGGCAGGAAAGGCCTGAGACCCAGCGTCTTAGAATTTGCTGGACACGTCAGGGATACTATGGCTCCATTATTCTGTCCAGGGTGTTGAATTTCAAGGCCTATTGGAGGAAAATGGAAGGGGATAGGAATGATGCTGGGAGCACAGATGGGGAAGGGCTTTAAAAGGATGGGCACAGAGAATGGGGTGAATTAGTGAACAATAAGGTGTCCACTTGGAATATCCTAAAGGCCTATGTGCAGTGCCCAAGCACCACAATTTCACTGCCCTCATCTCCTGACTCTGTGGTTAGAGAGCAATTACATGAACCCTTCAGTAAAGAGCTGCTGAAAACGTTCATCAGTGTGTTTGTTCTGGAAGTCAGTGAAACAGACATTGCAGTCAGCCACACTGTAGACTGGCCGACGAGGAAGAGGATTTACCCTCTGACAACCTGGGAAACAGCCTGGCCCATTGGATGAAGAGAACTGGACTCCCTTACAGGAAGAGCCTAGCCAGCTGTCTCCAATATTTCATTTTCTTCCCCACTCAGCTCATGCACTTCAAGGTAAGAAGGTTTCCATCCATCTGCTTCTCCATCCTACCCCAACACACGTATATACATTTCCACGAGTTAATGTTCAAGGAGGCTTGAATTTTTACTCAAAGAGGCATTTGGGGGATGGCAGTGTGGCTGTGGTTATTGTATATTTGAAGGGTGTTGAGATAGAAAAAGAGAAAGCAGAAGTGGTGGCATGGTAGCCTTCGGGTCACCCACTCATTCTCCTCTCACCACCAGTCTGGTGGACATCAGCCTGAAATACAAAGAGAGGGAGACTTTAGGACAAAAAGAGCTTTATTCATAGAAGATGTTATGCAATTCTGGGCCTGTATTAGTCAGGGTTCTCTAGAGGGACACAACTAGTAGGTTAGATGTATATATGAAAAGGAGTTTATTATGGAGAATTGACTCACACTATCACAAGGTAAAGTCCCACGATAAGCCGTCTGCAAGCTGCGGAGCAAGGAAGCCAATGGTGGATCAGTCTGGGTCCCAAAACCTCAAAGGTAGGGAAGCCAACAGTGCAGCCTTCTGTGGCCAAAGGCCCGAGAGCCCTTGGCAAATCACTGGTGTAAGTCTAAGAGTCCAAAAGCCAAGTAACTTGGAGTCTGATTTTTGAGGGCAGGAAGCATCCAGCACAGGAGAAAGATGAAGGCCAGAAGACTCAGCAAGTCTGCTCTTCCATCTTCTCCTGCCTGCTTTATTCTAGCCTCCCAGCAACTGATTAGATGGTGCCCACTCATATTGAAGGTGTGTCTGCTTCTTCCAGTCCACTGACTCAACTGTTAATCTTCTTTGGCAACACCCTTACAGACACACCCAGGAACAACACTTTGCATCCTTCAATCTAATCAAGTTGACACTCAATATTAACCATCACAGGGCCCAAATTAAGTTACTCTGGAACCCAGGTGCAAAGCACAACAGAGATTTGAGGAGAAGGCCTTTTCTTTCTCTCTCCACTAGTGGGTCTCCAGCCCCACTCCACCCCCATTATTGTGCAGCTCAAGCCCCCTAAAGGCTACCAAACTACAAGATTACTGCTGAGCTGAGCAGTCTTCCTCCTCAGGACACAGCCAAGGCTAGGGAAACACTTTGCAAAGAATTTGAAAGACTAAATCCGACATGACTGTATCCCAGGGTGGGCCTGCACACATAATTAGAGAATCAAGTTGGCAGGGGGAGGGGAACTGGGATTCCCAAATTAGCAAGAGGTGCCTCTGAGCTGGTGACATTCAGGGAGTAGTCTTGTTTATGTGCCATCATGTGGAAGACCTAGGGCTTTCATGTGATATGAGTAGTTAGGCCCCCAGAAATGTGGTGCATAAGTAGTTGTCACAGAGCTCACTGCTGGCCCTACATTAGTGAAGATAATTCTGCAGAGCCCATTTGGAGACAACTAAGATATATGGAATGGATGCTATAGCCTGTGAAACATTTCCTAACTCTCAGAGACCGATGAGAAAAAAACATGTCTGTAAAAGAAAAGGAATGACAGGATGAAATCAGAAATGGGAGTCAAATCCATCTTGTGCTTCTGAGTGTTGTGAAACTTACTATCAGAGAGGCAGCTTCATCTCTCTCAGTTCATTAGGAAAAATGCATGATTCTAGAAGCAAAGAGAAAGAGAAAAAATTAAAATCACCTTTGACTGATTTCTCCTGTCATTCTGGCTGTCATGTAAATATCTGCTTAATTTCTGGAGAAGGGCCTTTGAACAGTTGTATTTAACTTTGCACTTGAGTTGGTTGTCCATCTTTTGTTAGTAATATGGTTTGGCTGTGTCCTCACCCAAATCTCATCTTGAATTGTAACTCCCAAAATTCCCGTATGTCATGGGATGAATCTGGTGGGAGGTGATTGAATTATGTGATGAGTCTTTCCTGTGCTGTTCTCATGATAGTGAATGAGTCTCATGAGATCTGACAGTTTTAAAAATGGGGGTTTTCCTGCACAAGCTCTCTCTTTGCTCTGCTGCCATCCATGTAAGATGTGACTTGCTTCTCCTTGCCTTCCACCATGATTGTGAAGCTCCCCCAGCTATGTGGAAATGTAAGTCCATTAAACCTCTTTCTTTTGTAAATTGCCCAGTCTTAGGTATGTCTCTGTCAGCAGCATGAAAATGAACTAATATAGTTAGGCCTTGTGAAAATGCATCACTTTAACCGATCATTAGAGAAATGCAAACCAAAATGAGATACCATCTCACTTCAGTCAGAACGGCAATTATTAAAAAGTAAAGAAACAATGGGTACTGGTGTGGAGAAATAGGAAAGCTTTTACACTGTTGGTGGGAATTTAAATTAGTTCATCCATTGTGGAAGACAGTATGGTGATTCCTCAAGGATCTAGAACCAGAAATACCATTTGACCCAGCAATCCCATTACCGAGTATATACCCAAAGGAATTTAAATCATTCTACTATAAAGACACATGCATACGTATGTTTATTGCAGCACAATTTACAATAGCAAAGTCATGGAACCAACACAAATGCCCATCAATCATAGACTGGATAAAGAAAATGTGGTACATATACACCATAGACTTCTACACAGCCATAAAAAGGAATGAGATCATGTCCTATGGAGGGACATGGATGAAACTGGAAGCCATCATCCTCAGCAAACTAACACAGGATGGAAAACCAAATACTGAATGTTCTCACTCATAAGTGGGAGTTGAACAATGAGAACACGTGGACACAGGGTGGGAAACAAGGCATTTTGGGGGGTGGGGGTGAAGGGAGGGAACTTAGAGGACAGGTCAATACGTGCAGCAAACTGCCATGGCACACGTATACCTGTGTAACAAACCTGCACGTTCTGCACATGTATCCTGCAACTTAAAGTTAAAAAAAAAATTAGGAAAAAGAAAGTGTCATTGAAGGAAAAATGAATGGAGGAAATAAATCACTGTGCAAGGGAAAGAAATGTGTGATGGCTCATCAAGAACTAACCTCCATTTGAATAAGAAAAAATTAATGACTAGCCACAATTATGCATCCTGTAAATCCCAAAGAATGAAAACCATCTCATTCTATTAAATTGGATGGCCCACCACTATCACCACCACTGCCCATTCATTCAGCACAGCAGTGGAGACAGATCACCCCCTGATCTGTCTTGTATCTAGAAGGCTGTTGAAATGACTGTTGGACTGACTTGAGGATGATTTCATCAAACAATTGGCCAAACAGCCAATTTAGCAGTCCTTTGCTTGTTAGCAACTTGCCCTCCTTTCACCTGCCAAGGAATTAATTGTTTAATTAACTTGATTGCCTAGATTAACTAGGTCAGTTGTTTTATGAATAGACATTGCCTTCAAACTTGTATTCACAAATAATTTATTAAAGATTGTGCTTTATTCTGAGATACAAAAGGTACAACACTAGAGGTCAGTAGTTCAAGGCTCTTCTCCATTTTGGTAACTGAAGAACTACTAGACCTTTTTATGTTTCAGTGTTTTCATCTGGAAAATGGGCTGAGCAGTGACTTTGGGGCTCCAAGTCACTGTTAATCTTCTCTGATGCTTCAATTCTCGTAGCAAAGCAGAGAAATGCGTTTGGAAACTCCCATGATGCGTTTTACACTGTCACTGGCAGTTTTATGAGATGTGAGACCTTCTCGTGGCAAATTCACTTCTCCATAGGAAGGAAATTAGTAATTGGCTTCCTCAGTAAGCTTGATCTAATTCAACCTACACATTCTGGAGGGCAATTGGGCAGAAAAACCTCGGAAGCTATATAGCCGAAGAAAACTTTCTGACTTTATGAGTTAGGTAATATATTTTCAAAATAGAGAGTATACTTGGGAAATTCCTTTGTGAGATTCAACATGGAATAACAAAAAGTTAGGACTTGGGAACTTTGACTAAGAAAGTGTACACAGGAAAGACAAGGCTGGAGAAAACACTGAGTCCGAGGCTAATATGGTTCATGAAGATGTAAGTTGCTTGGTTCAGGCTGGGTCTGTGATGAGAGCCTACTATAATTACAGACACGTTTTACTTGCATTATCTCATTCCTCTTTACTAAAATAAATAACTCTCTGAGGTGATTACTGATCTTATCTCCATTTTGCAGATGGTGAAGTGAGGACTCAGACCAAGCATCAGCCATTGCTTAAACCCAGGTATGTCTGACACCAAAAGCTGTGATAGTTCCCTTTACCCAATCCTTTGGGACACATTAAGCTGCCAAGTAGGTTGGTGCTTAGTTTTGGAAATACAGGTCCATTCTGAGTGGTCAGACCATACATTTCCTCATAAAATCTCTTGCGGTCACATCGGACGCCAGTCTGATGGCTTGGGGTTACTAGGTCATGTCGAGGTAGTCTGCAGAAGTTGAGTTTAAGGAAAAGGGAAGATTAAAATCAAAGAGCATGTCTTTCAGATTGAGTTGAAATCCTGGGACTCCCCTCCCATCCACTTAGGCCAGATGGGAAACAGTGTGAAATTGAACACAGAAAAATGTTGAAAGGGATATATATTAGAAAAAAATAACTCAAAGGGGTTCAACCAGAAGCACCTAATCTTGTCTCACTTCACATATTCTCAGCTCTGGTCTTCACATCTCTTCACTGTAGAGGGAGAAGTAAGATCTGCCCACTCTGCTTTTCCAGCATGCTGTAAAAGTAAATGAGGCCGGGCATGGAGGCTCAGGCCTGTAATCCTAGCAATTTGGGAGGCTGAGGTGGGTGGATCACCTGAGGTCAGGAGTTCAAGACCAGTCTTGCCAAAGTGGTGAAACCCCGTCTCTACTAAAAATACAAAATTAGCTGGGTGTGGTGGCACATGCCTGTAATCCCAGCAACTCAGGAGGCTGAGGTAGGAGAATCACTTGAACCCGGGAGGCAGAGGTTGCAGTGAGCCGAGGCTGCGCCATTGCACTCCAGCCTGGGTGACAAGAGTGAAACTCTGTCTCAAAAAAAAAAAAAAAGTAAATGAAAATGTGTGAAAAGTGTTTCAATCTTATTGAAATTGGTTAAATGAATTCAGGGTGCTCTTTGTTATGCATTATTACAAGTTATCATTGGTATCATAAGGAGCAGCCATTTAAGAGAGCTCTACTCCATCTCCAGGCAGAGACTTATTTCTGCCACCCACTCAGTGGTTTTTGATAAAACAGATCTTTCTGCTGTAAAGAAAGCCAACAACTGGCTATAAAACTATTTGCTTGGGATTATCTTTTAAATGACACAACTCTAGCAAGTTCCTACTCCATAATATACTTTTGAGTTCTTCTTTTAACCCTCTGCATATTTTCATCTCTTTTCCATGTGTGTGTGTGTGCATGTGCGTTTATGTGTGTGTTAAAGCCAGACTTTCAGGACTGAGACAGAACAAATGAATGCATCCTCAGGGGAAATGCTAAATCAGTGACATGAAGGTGATTTAAAGGTCTTGAGGGTCATCCAATATTATTAAGCTTAAAGCATAGCCCTGACTTCCAAGGAAATAGAGCCAGCTGAAACCAGCATCCTCAAATTTAAAAACTAAAATAAAAAAGAATGTTGTATTACAACTCCCATGTTAAAATAACTCAAAAAGAGAAAGACATTTCCAGAGAGAAAATAATTTTTTCTCTAGATTCATTACATAGGCGAGTTCAGCGCTTTTCTGAAAAGCTCTGTGCAGGATGCTTTTTAACTCAATTTAGTCCCCACTTTAAATTCTGTTTCTTAGGGCAAGAAAGCTTTTTTTAGAGCAGAGCCAGGTAACAGTCAGCCTCCTGGATAGTCTGAAGCTTATGAAAGCCATACTCATGCCTTTCATCTCTCCATAAAACTGTACACTCTCCTGATTACCCCAAATTACAATGTTTGCTGCTACTCTCTTTAATCAGATTTGAGCAATTCTGTTTAGTTAAAAAAAATCAAATGGCATTTCCCTTTCATAAGGCTTTGCACTTCATAAGAGGAGTGAATTCTGTTATTCTTCATAGCTCCCCATGAGAGATTTTTCCATTAATGTTTTGAAGCCATGATTGTTGTATATCAAGATACTCAGTCTTGGCCCCATGGTGGTGGATTGGATTACTTTGCTGATTTCTTACCTGCAGTGTAAGACTCCAATGTAGATTAGGACATGGTTTAAGAGGAATTATCTCCTTTTTTTAATAGATCACATACTGAGTTTCAAGCTCCAAATTCAACAGAAAATCAAGCTAATTGTTCATTTCTTCCAGGATATCCCTGAAGGATAATTGACCTCTGCAGAGCAACTTCTTAGTAGGAAACTAAATAATTAAGTTGAAGGAAATACATTTCTTGTTCATGATTCCAGTTGTAAAGGGTTTTTTGTATGTGTGATGAGATCATAACCCTGCATGCATTTTATACAAAAGATAAGTGCACCTGTTTCCCCAGTCTGTATTGAACTAGCTATTTTAAGCAAGACACATATCCAAATGACTATTATAGATAAAATCTATACCTTTTAAGGTTATTGAAAGAAAATATTCTCACTCAAATCAGGCCTCTCCTCATCTAATCTGCACCAATTGGGTTAATCCTTACACTAAAATCGCCCTACAAAATGATCTGGAAACATACGATATAGACAGTTTTATTAAATAACAGGTTTCATTGTTTTCCTCAATTGGCACATTCATATTATTTTAATATACTGTGCCTAACTGCCTATCCTATACATTTTCAGCAGTGGCAGTGATTCATACTTCCTAAACAATAAGAAAAGAATGCTATCCACATACTCCTAATTCAGTAAGTGCACAAATCAACAGCCCTGATGAGGCAGTTGTACCTTCGATGCTGTTTATAAGCTTCTCAATGAAAAGCATTGTAGTATACAGTCTTCTCAAAATAAGAGAACACTGAAAGAGAACTAGTATTTGCTCCAAACTCATTAAAAATCACTCTTCAATTACAGAGGCCTTGGCATTTCCTGGAGTCAATTCCAATTTAAATCAATTCAGTCAATGTAATTTTTAACTTAACAGTTATAACCTCCAAACAAAGTTTTGCCATTAAATATTTCAAGGTGCTAGAGAAAAAGGAAATGGTGTTCCCCAGCATAGCCTGAAGCACGGGAAGTCTGCCCTCAGAGAGGACAACTTTGCTAGCTCACTGCACATCCTAACCACCCCCAAAGTCTCTAATTTGTAAATTGCTGAATCAGTTTGTGCACATTTGGAAAATTACTGCTTTCCTGCAATTTTCTGTAAGCTATTGCTAAATTGTTCTGTTGAATGTTAGTGAAAAATTATATTTTTAAACCACCTCTGAATCCTAAAAGCCCATGGCACAGTATTCTGTTTGTGTGAGCAATTTAGCTTTATTAAGCAGCATGACATAGACTGAGTGAGCTAAGAAGCTTGGTACAGTATGTGCCCCAGAATGATTAGCCAGAGAAGCTAATCAGTTTCCATCCTGATTTTGAGAGTGGAATGGACACCTAGCAAGGAAGGAGGTTCTCTTTGGGTTGCTTTCCAGATAGACCTGACACCCTATTTTGCCTTGGATATTATTAGAGAAATTGTTCCAGACAGTGGAAGTTTGGAGAACAGCACTTTCCAGACAGCATTTATTTCTGAACTTCTCTGTATTCAACCTTTTACCAAACCACCAATTATAGAGTTTGCTTTGCTCATCTTGGGCAATAAGGTAATACGATGCCCAAAAAGAGTTCAAAGTACTCTATTCCAGAGGCAGAATTTGTCCATCCACTGGAAAAATGGATTAAGGTAACCCAGCTATAACTCCAAAGGTGAGAAAGACACATTTAAAGTTATCTGTTAGCATACAAAGTGATGGTAGCTCTGCAGACCAAGGCAACAGAAATGGTTGCTGAAATCTGTTAGTCTGTTTGTGTCCTCCAACTCATCCCCTGACTGGAAGTTTTAGAAAGGACGTATTGAAAGGAAACTTGCAGAAATTCAGTGAATCGTCCTGTGATGTGCTCTCATGTTTCACTGTGGGAAGTAATATTCTTGCTGAGCAGTTTGTTCCACTATAAATCTTTAGATATGCAGCCTTCTCTAAGATTATTGTATGAATTTAGACACACCATTCTGGAAACTAAATTAGCCTGCATTTACTGGGAAGTTGAATGCAGCCAGACTAATGGTAGTGCAAGTGTAATTGGTTCCCACCATGTGTCACTGTGTATACTTCTCGAGCCCCAGAAAAGATGCATTATGGGACTAATTTTTAAATGTTAATGGATATTGGACACTTGCCAGACACCCAGCTGTGCACAAAACACTGGGATGGTAAATAGCTCATGATCTGTTTAGAAACAAATGATGATGGTTTTTAGGATTCCATGGGACTGACGGCATGGCTACTCACTCAGACTTGGAGGCTGACCCCATTAATGGCATTGAAGGGAAGCGTTCTGATTTTTACCATCAAAATTAAAGAGCAAGGGCATTGTGTTAAAGCCTAAATTATTTTTGATTAATATTAAGGAAAGTCTAGTTTCTCACACCTATTAACCTTACCTGTGTTAACATAGCTGTTTGATAAGTGTCTTTGGTTTGTTTGCCTGTTTTCCATGGGATCGGGTCAAAATGAGACTGTCTTTATCAATTAACTTGGGTGTAAACGCTGCAGTCAGAATGACCTGCTCACTTGTGCTTGCAAAGACAGCCTCGCTCTCCCACCACACACCCGCCACAGGGCTGACAGAATGGCAACAGGTTTCCTTTCACTCGATCTGTTGCTGTTATCATTTTAATTGAAAGTCAACGAATGGAGCATTTTCTGTAAATTCTTTCTCTAAAACGTCTTACTAATTGTATACACTCTGTCAGCCAAGCCTACTAGAAATGGCTTCTTTTTGTAAAAAAAGAAAAAAAAAGTATTGGTGATGAGCTGTTTTTGATTAAAACACCATTAGGAAGAAGTATCATTCTTAGCATAAACATGGGAGAGAAATGGAGGCAGGGCGCCGTAGCCTACTGTTCCTCTGCAAAGAGGAACAACAGGCTGGTGTATTCTGCATCTAAAATGCCATCTGAGGCTATCAGCATGGCTTAAATATTTCATCAGCCAAGGAGAATATGAACATGAGCCGAGCTGGTCTGACATCATTTCTGGAGATGTGTGAGAAGCACTAGGGGAGCTCTAGTGTGTTGGCAATTCAACCACTAGCAATTTGTGTAGGGTGAAAGCAAGAGAAAATGACAAGAGAGGGAAGGTGCTGCCATCTGAATTCAGCTAGCATAAAAGTAAGAAAGTTTGGATTGGGAAGACTTTTGGCAATGATGCTACCCTTTTAGAAATTAGTAAGGATAACTCACTTCAGGAGGTGGCTTTACGTTAGAAAACTTTGTGGATGGATCTTTTGAGTAGCCAGCTTTCCTATTTATATCTTGTATTATTTTATTGTCCTTAGCAATAGGAGAACTCAAGCCATGGTGTTGGTCCATTTTCTTCAAGGGCAGTTTGGACCAAAAGACTCTGATGACTGAAAGATACAGATTCAAGTCCTGGTTCTACCACTTACCAAAAACAGTGTAATTTGAGGCAAATTGCAGTCTCTATAAACTCCGCTTCTGTAACCCTAAACAGGATTATGACTAAAGGTATGTAAAAGCATCTAGGGCACAAGAGTACTTAATAAATGCCAATAAGTAAAACTTTGGCCATGTCATGTAACAAGAGACAGTAACATTTTGAAGCTCTTTATATTTTTTCCTTATTTTAAATTGCAAGAATATAGTATTAAAAATAATATACCTCTTTTATAACATTTTTCTTTAAAAAATTTTCCTTTTTGATAGAAGTTTACTGGAGGGTGTATAGTAGCAACTGATTTTTGGGTATCTTCTAGATATTTCACTCTTCTGCATCTTATAATTGCATCTTTAGGAGGGAGAACCTAGGACAAATGACACAGAAAGCATTAAAAGGATAGGAATTATTTTTCCTCAAACCTAGTTTCCCCAAATCATCAGAGACTGAAGGTCTGAGTTCCTCACTTACTAAAATACAGATTTTAAAGGCTCAAATGGAATCTGAAATGGACTCTCCTTATTTGAACTAAGGCTATAATTTGGGGTGTCCTACAACCTGGTTTGGGGAGTCAAGTATTTTATTAGAGACTATTTTCAAACCACGGATTCAAATATTACTTTTTAAAAAGAGCTTTATTGATATATAATTCAAATAACCATAAATTCATCTATTTAAAGTGTATAATTAATGGCTTTTTGCATATTTGCAGATATGTGCAACAATCAACACAGGCAATTTTAGAACATTTTTGTCACCTTAAAAAGAAACTCAGTATTCTTTTCACAATCACCCTGCTATCCCCTCCCCCAAACCCTAAGCAAGCACTAATCTACTTTTTGTCTTATAAATGTCCCTATTCTGTATTTTCATGTGAATAGAATCATACAACATGTAGTTTCTCTCACTTAGCATAATGTTTTCAAGGTTTACCCATTTTGCAGCAGGTACCAATACTTCATTCCTTTTAATGGCCAAATAATAGTACATTGTATGTTGTTTAACTGGTTGTCAGTTCATGGACATTTGGATTGTTTTCCTCTTTTGTCTATTATGAAAAATGCTGCTATAGGCATTCATGTACAAGTTTTTGCAGAAACATATATTTTCTTTTCTTTCTTTCTTTTTTTTTTTTTTTTTTTGTTTTTTTTGAGATGGAGTCTTGCTCTGTTACCCAGGCTGGAGTGCAGTGGTCTATCTCAGCTCACTGCAACCTTTGCCTCCTGGGTTTAAGCCATCCTCCCACCTCACCTTCCTGAGTAGCTGGGATTACAGGTGCACACCACCATGCCTGGCTAATTTTTCTGTGTTTTTAGTAGAGACGGGGTTTCACCATGTTGGCCAGGTGGGTCTCAAACTCCTGATCTCAAATGATCTGCCCATCTCGGCCCCCCAAAGTGTATACTTTGGAGCGGAATTGCTGATCATATGGTAATTGTTTAATCACATGAGGAATTGCCATGCTATTTTCCAAAAGAGTTGCACCATTCACATTCCTACCAGCAAGAATAAAGGTTCTGATTTCTCCCTGTCTTTGCCAATGCTTATTGTTATCTAACTTTTTGTTTCTAGCCATCCTAATGAGTTTGAAGTGGCATCTTGTGGTTTTGATTTGCATTTCTCTGATGACTCGTGATGCTGAACATCTTTTCCTGTTCTTGTTGACCATATCTTAATCTTAACCATTATTGTAAGGTAACATCTAAGTGAGTAGACTTTAGAATCAAATAACTAACTGCAATACCTTATTAGCAAATATACATGAAAGGTGAAGTTTATCAATACTGCCCAAAGTTCTGAACACTGAGCTGTGGATGAGAGTAAATGAATATATGAGTAAACTTGTGTGAAAGCAATAGTATAGGACACTTCCCTACTGAACTCACTATCGGCTTTGCCAGTCAAAAGACTTTTGTGGCAAGGAAAAGGGATGTATACTTCTCTTCTCATCTCAGAAAATCAGATCTAGTTGAAGCCATCGATGCAAAATGTTCTCTTAGGCATAAGAAAACTGAGGACTAGGGAATTAAAGTGACCTGCTTCAACCATTTAATGACAGAACCCATGTCCCTGGCCCTGACCTGTCAACCCTTTGACACCATTTCCTCTCTCCTGCTCCATTCCCCACGGGCTCTAATTCTACTTCTCATCCATTCTTGTAAGCCCCCTGGAACCTTGTAGGTCCCAGATTTTATAATAGTCCCCATGTGATGTCTTTGCGTTAGCCTGCTGTCCAAAATACCTGTGATTACTTTGTGTGCTTAGATGTGTGTCTTAGTTTCAAAATATTTTGTTTTTCAAAATGCCATGAGCTCAGCGTGATACATTTGAAGTTAATTACCTGAGTAGAATCATAAGGATATAGATTTGAATGGTTCCACACAGACCATCTTCAAACTCTTCTCCAAAAGCAGGCAGCCTCCTGCAACTGCCTCTGACAGATGGCGACCCAGCCTTATCTGGAACACTTTCTCAAGAGCTTGTAACTTTCAGATGTAGTAGAACTCTAATTGTTACTAAGTCCTCTTCTATACTGAGCAAAGTCTGCCTCCCTAACCTTCCCCATTGGTCCTAGTTCTGTCTTATGGAGCAACATCCAATAGAAACGTAAGTTCCTTCCTCTTTTAAAGTTCAGATCTTCTACTATTTGCAATCATCAAATAGCTTCCCTTCCCCAAGGTTTCTCTTCTTCTGATAGGTCTACTCTTGAAGGTCTTTAGAGATTCTTCATACTTGCCTATATTCCTCTTTCTTAGTTTGCTTGCCAGAATGCAAGCTCCCTCAAAGCAGAGACTTTATTTACCTTACTTAACACAACACTATTGCATCCCCAGCACCTAAAAAATGGGCAAGCGCTTAGAGTGTAATAAATGGTTTTTGAATAAATATATGTTGAGTGATTGAATCCCAGTTGCCCTCCAAGAATGTGCAGTAATTTGTGATATCTTGTATCCAGAATCATATCATATTCTCCAGAGAATGTTTGACTAGTGTTAAGTAGAAGGAGATTTCTCCCCTTTGTAGAAGCTTAGATAACTAATTTCATAACCTTATGCCTCTGTGCGTATAACTCCATAAACTAGTAATGAGGAACTTCCTTGCTTTTCAGGGCTATAATGAACCACTGCAAGAGAATTTTATAAATATAAATGCGCGCTGATGACAATCGAACTGATAACCCTTTATAGTTCATGTTACCATTTCATGCACACTTTTTCAAGTATACTGTGATGACTTAAACGAAAGTAAATGTCCATCTGGCTTAAAGAATTTTAAGACATTCTAATGATGTCAGGATATCTGGCTGAACAATATGAAATCTAGGGCAATGGACATCTCCATTCTGTCTTGGAAAATGAATACCACAGTCCTTTGGTATTCATGGAGAATTGGTTCCAGGACCCATGAAGACACTGAAATCTGCAGATGCTCAAGTTCTTTAGTTGGCTCTTATTATTCACCAATTTTGGTTCAGAACCTGAAGATACAGGGGGCCAACTGTATCCTGAAGAAGGCTTGTATGGGAAAGACAAAGCCCCTATATTTTATAATTCCATTCAAGTTTCACCCCTACGAAAATCATAATGGACAATGAGTTTAATGTCCTTGAAATACCTGCTGAATTGTAATCTTCTACTGGTGAATTGGTCTCTCTCTTTAAATCTTAATGATGTTCGGATGTATTAGGCTGTTCTTACATTGTTATAAAGAAATACCTGAGACTGGGTAATTTATAAAGAAAAGAGATTTAATTGGCTCACAGTTCTGCAGGCTTGAAAGGAAACAGTGCTGGCATTAGCTCAAGATCCAGAGTTCTGGATCACAAAGACACCACCAAGCCATGAGGGACCTGCTCCCATGATCCAAACATCTCCCACAAGGCCTCACCTCCAGCACTGAGGATTATAATTCAACGTGAGATATAAAGGGGACAAATATCCAAACAATATCACTGGGAATGAGGTTATGATGCTGGGGTCTACAAGGAGAATGCAGGATATAGGAAAAGTCCCTATCAAATAGGACGAATGAGTAAAATAAAAGCCCAATCTTGCCAGCAGTGAGGTATAGCAGGAAGAAAAGAAGCAAAGGTAGAGAGTGCAAGTGCATCTAGATATGCAGACAACTCTCCTCCTCTGCCCCCTTCCTGTCATGGAGTCACATCCCAAGAGGGGATGATAACTTAAAACTTACAGTCATCGGGGAACTCAGGAACGCTGGGACAAGTGCCAGCATGCTATTTGAGACTCCAGGTCCCTAGGACATCCTCAGCCTTTGGAACCAAGCCAATTCCCCATGGTGCAGGATCAGTAGCACAGAGGCAGCCCCGGGAAGAGGCCAGATGGATGAACCAGAGGCTGAAGTGAGACTGGTTAAAGCAGAGGTGACTGATATCTTGTTAACTGGCAACTTGAAGTATTCAGGAGAGAGGGGGCTCATAAAGGAGACTCAGATCAATTACAGAACACAAAGACACACATTGTCCCAGCATGCTAGTGTGGTTTGAGTATATTCGTGACCCCACTACTAATCTACAGGGAGTGGCACATGGGGAAACCCATGTCGGAAGAGATGGGAGAAATCAACCTGTCACTGCAACTCCTACCCTGCACCAGGAGATATGAGTCCTGAGAGTTCTCCCAACCTGTCTGTGTGACTCTCCCACACTGTAATATTCTACTCTGTATCTCCATGCTTAGGTCTTTCTCCCTTATCAGAATGAATCCAATAAATTGTAACAATGCCCTGAACAAGAGAGGTTTTTTTGTTTGTTTGTGTTTGGTTTTGTTTTTGTTTTTGTTTGAGACAGAGCCTCACTCTGTTGCCCAGGCTGGAGTGCAGTGGTGTGATTAGCTTACTGCAACTTCTGCAGGGTTCAAGCAATTCTCCTGCCTCAGCATCCCAAGTAGCTGAGATTACAGGTGCCTGCCACCACACCTGGATCTTTTTTTTTTTTTTTTTTTTTTTTTTTGAGATGGAGCTTTGCTTTTGTTGCCCCCACTGGAGTGCAGTGGCACGATCTCGGCTCACTGTAACCTCTGCCTCCTGGGTTAAAGCAATTCTCCTGCCTCAGCCTCCTGAGCAGCTGGGATTACAGGCGTCCACTGCCATACCCAGTTAATTCTTGCTATTTTTTTTTTTTTAAGTAGAGATGGGGTTTCACCATGTAAGTCAGGCTGGTCTTGAACTCCTGACCTCAGGTAATCCACCCGTCTCAGCCTCCCAAAGTTCTGGGATTACAGGTGTGAACCACCACACCCAGCCAATTTTTTGTATTTTTAATAGAGACAGGGTTTCGCCATGTTGGTCAGGCTGGTCTCGAACTCCTGACCTGAGGTGATCTACCTGCCTCGGCCTCCCAAAGTGCTGGGATTACAGGCATAAGCCACAGCACTGGGCTAACAAGAGAGGTCTTAAATGTCACCTGGGTGGGAGGGAGGGAAGCATTCTGGGATCAAGGGGATACAGGGTTCTACCAGGGCAGCAGATAGAGAGATGCAGGGAAGAGGTTTGCGACAGCACTTGTTCACTCTAATGCCTTATCATTCCCAGCCTCTTAAATGAAAATCCCACAACTGCTCTCTCAGTTCTCAGTGAAACCACACTACTTGGTTTGGTGTTGAGTTTGTGGTTATAATTTTGGACGAGAAAGCACTAAGCTGTCTGACTAAATAGTTTTCATCATTTTCTTCAGTATTTACAAGGTTGTGCGTGCAGATGCTGAATAAACAGACACAGGAGTGAGTGTCTAAGAGAAAAGTACATATTGCAATTGTTTGTTTTGGAAAAGTAATTTCCTCTATCCGTTCATTTTCATCAATTTTATCAATTCACTTAAGTTGCCTAATCCAAATGATATGCCACATATTGGAGCAGAAATGGAAGGGTTGGGTGTTTCGAATCTCTTTTAGTCCTCCATATTCCTGCACTAAAAATCCCAGGCATTGCCAGCTACAGACTTGACTCCATTTTCATAGCTCTCAGTTTGGGATTCACGAGCCTATTGTGTTACTGAGCTGCATGGAGAGGAAAAAGCCATGTTCATCCCTTCAAGCTGTCTGTAATCATTATGTGATGCGATGTCTCACCCAGGTTCTGTGACAATATGTTGCACAGGAGTTCCTAACAGGAAAACAAGGGACGCTTTCCTGTATGCTGCTAGAATTGGTGAATATTCCCAATATTTTTTAAAAAGCAAGGTCTAATCAGAAAATATATGATTCCCTTTCTTGACAGATTGATACCCAAAGCAGATTTCACAGATATACTAATTTTAACAAATCCATCTTTGGAAATTTTTTATTTACAGAACTCATCGCAGCCTCCTCTTAATGTAATGAGATTTCATAATGAAGTCCAAATACAATCTGGTAGAGGAAAAGGGCATGTAACACTGATTCTAATAAGCCTGACTAAAATCAATAATGTTGTTAGTTTCCCTGAAACCAGCCTGCATTGGCTCACGGAACTATGTTCTGCCTAGAGAACAGTATTAGTGGTTTATGTTATATTGGGTAGATTTCTTCCATAGGGGGAAAAAAGATAGAAACTTAAAGAAATTAAGAAATGTTTTAAAATGTGTCTTTAGGCTTCAAATGACCACAAATTTGTTGGCTTCTCTCTTTTAATCCATGCTTGCTTTCTGTGGAAATTGCTTGATGACATCCTTGGTACCTGCTGGTTTCTCTGTGCCTATTTCTGTATCGTCCTTACTGCTGTCTCCTTTCCCACTTTCGAGGTCTCATGAGTAGGAGGTTGCTTACAAGTGTGTTTTGAGGAGGGTGTACAAAGAGAGCCCTGTATCTAGAAATCACTGTTAGAGACCCAAATCTCAGCAATACAGGCATTCTTTCACATGAAGGCATTGTCTGGTTAAAATGCAAACACCCATGGTAGAGTTAGTGGAATTTAAAATGAAACAGTTAAATTTTGATTGTGGAAAGTAAAGAAAAAGGCCTGGAGGTCCACCCATCACTCAAGAAATGTTTGGCAGAGGGTTCTAAACATCTGGCAAAGGTTTACAGGCAAGAGGGCAGTTTCATGGGCACAGGAGAAAAGTGCAGAGAGAGGAGAATGGGAGAGGGGGAGTGAGAATTTGATTCATCTTGATAACAGCATTGAGTGTTGTCTATCTATGAAGCAATTGTCCAGTGCTTTGCATTTATTAACTCACTAAACCTTCAAATAGCTCTATGGGGTAGATACTATCATTGTCCTTACTCTACAAATGAAGCATCAAAGACCACAGTCATGTCTGTGGTTAAGAGGAACTGCGGCTGGCGATCCTCTAGGTTCTATCTCTAGCCTTCCCCTCTGTATGGAATTTCTTGTCTTCATGGCTCATCTACTCTTCTGGTGTTAATAGCCACCTCTGTGTTGTTGACTTCCAAATCGGCACCTCTCTTTCTAATCCAAGCTTCAGAGGCTGTGCAGAAACAGTAACAAAACAGAAAATTCTTGCTGTCAAGTCCAATGACCCCCTACTCCTGGTAAGATTTATAGGCAAGTAAAATCAGGTTTATTAATTAAGTCACAAAGAGGGCTGTGTTGCTTGAGGGGGGCTCTGTGTTGGGCATAATGAGTACATATACTGGTTGATTCTTTGTTTGAAAATATCCCTCAAACTTTATGTCTTAGTTAAATCTACCTAAATAGAAATCCTCCTTTGCCCCTCAAGGCTGACTCTCTGAATCGCTCTCCCACTGCATAGAGTTCATAGCCCTAAGCAATTGCCCTAATTTTCCAGGCCCTAGGTTTGCCTCAATTCCAGTCTCACCAGGTGGTGCAGCAGGCAGGTATCTGAGAAACCCCATGTTCATAAAATTTGAGTAGAGCTTCTTGTGACCGGTTCATCTGCCAAGGGCCAGCCCACATCTTATGTCTATTTGTGCACTGGACTTCCCATAGAACTTATTTATCTGATGCATATAATGCACCTTAAAATTGTTAGTTAGCAAATTGTTCACATGTACTTGACATGTTTCTCCAAATACATTGTAAGTACATGGACAAAAAGCACTACATCTTGTATACTTTGAAGTAGCTAGAATGGAGTAGTACTGTGGAGGTGCTCAAAAAGGGTAGATGAATCGGCTGATTACAGAGGAGGTCCAGGATCCTGAAACAATAGAATGAGTCCACTGATTCTGATTTTCTCCATCTGTGTGGATGTTAGCAGAGAGTTAAACAGATCAGAAAAAGCTATCTGGGTTCTGGACATTGTCCTGAACCAGAACAGTGGAGTCTGGTTCAAATGCAATTAAACTTAACACAGGAAAATGCCAGAGAGAGAACAAAGCCAAACAGCCCAAGGTAGCTCCACTTTAATTTCATTTTTAAGCCTAAAATCAAATCAGTGGATGCTGAGTGCCTATTGTGTACAAAGAAGCCTGTGCAAATCGGCAGATACCTGAGAGAGCTGCCTTCTCTTAACCCAAACACCTTTCACGGCAGAGCACCGTACTTGGAGACAGAACAAGGGGCACCATATTCCATACATGCCTCAAAATCCAGGAACAAATTATTTAAAGTCTCTGAGCCTCATGGAATTTTTGATTTGTTTGTTTGTTTGTTTTATGATGTGCTTGCATCTGAGTGGCAGGAAAGACTAGAGCCATCTTGCTTCTATGTGGAGCCAGAGAATTAAACCAACCCTGGAACTCAGAGGTGGTGCAGTTCAATTTGACACACAAGACTTCTTTGGTCTTTGCTATCTTCAAGAGCCTGTGCTGGACCCTGTGTTATGTGACAACGTGACTGCGACCCCCGAAGAGCAGCAGCCAACTTATGACTATGAAGGCCCAAGCTGAGGATGAATCAGTGCCCTATGAGGACAGCAGAGCAGAAATATGACAGCTAGTGCTTAGTACTGAGGACATCATTGTGCCCTGGACTGCCTATGTTAAGCTTCTTGTTGCGTAAGATAAATATTTTTCTCTGTGTTTAAGGCATTTTGATTTGCCCAACCCCTGCCTTAACACTGTCTGCAAAAGAGTGGAAAAAAAAATTCTCCTATCTAGAGTATTTCTTCTCTCCTGCCTTTACTTAAATTTTTTTTACAAATATGTACATAGAATTTAAAAATATGTACACAGAATACTAAAAATGTGAGGTAATAATAATAACATGTTTCTCAGCGGGATGGTGTGAGGATCAGTAAGATAAATATGCAAAAAATACTGTAGACGCATTAATAATTTCCTTTATTATCTTCATCGTCACACCACCAGACTCCCTTCCTTTGCTCTCTTCCCAACAACACTGCCTGCCGTCAGTGGCGCGGAGTCAGGCAGGCAGTGCTACAGAGTCCCTTCAGAGCTAAGACAGCAGGGATGGAGAGAGCTAAGTGCTGTCAGTTATGTTGGCTAGTGAGGAAGAAGGGGGTTAGCTGCTTCACTCACAATTTTGGAACCCTGTAGCTATTCACCCTGTTTATGTAACAGATGCTAAATAGAAAAGAGATGTCAGCTTGGAAAGCAGAAACCCATACTAACCAACTCTGAAGTGAGAACTCTAATGAAAGCCAAAAATAACAAAGTTCTCTTCTCTGTGACAAGAAAGGGGTATTAAAAATTCAGGCAACCTGAAACAATCCATTCAAAATGGCATAAATCTTCCTGTAACATTTTACCATATTCCTGAATGCAACTTTTTCTACTCACTCAGGCATGATTGTGATGGAAAGCAAGATGGATACTATTTATAAACCAGTGATTGCAAAAAAAAAATTCAAAACTCTGACCCATTGACCAATGTATCCTATATTTTTAGTGTAAGCCATAGAAGGTATAGTTCTGTAGTAAAATACGTCATTTCAGTGATACACAGCTTACATTCATGTTTTTATTTTTTTAAATCATTATACATCTCCATAGGGTTTAGGTCCCCACTCCCCCCCCAAGAAAAAGAGAGAGAAAAATCACAAACATCCAAAGTTAAAAATGTGTATATAAATTGCATAAATTTAAATTTATAAATATAAATGTATATAAATTATATACATATAATTTAAATGCCCTGTAAGTTTTCCTTTCAATAAAAACATTCTTACAATTTATATTTATGTAACCATCATTCAATAATGCTAATGTATACAAATATTGCAAGGAACTCTTTCTTGTCAATGATCTGGAGATATTGCTATTGGCTTTTATTGGTAAGTTTACTCAGCAACAGTTAAGATATATACAGTCCATTGCATCTTTGTTTTGCACATTCTTGTTCAGGGTAATAAAAAGGGCCAAATTCCTTTAGTTAAACTTTTACAATGATATTGTGGCAATATATTTGAAATATTTGTCACTCTCCAAGGAATTATACTGATCAACATACAGCAGACTTTCAAATAAATCTAATTATTTGAATATGTTTATGATGGTTACTTAAATAATATTTAAATATGTAAAGATATGGCTACTTAAAAACGTTGCAGTGTTCCTGTAAAATCAAGGTTTGTTTGACTTTGATCAGGTCTCCTCCGTAAGAAGTTCGTACAGCAGTAGCAGAGCCAAGGGTCTTAAACATTCTGAAGCACCTCTTCCGTTCACCCGAAGATCTCAGGCATTCCGGATGCTGTCTCTCTGCTTTGGAATCCTGCTGAAATGAGCAGAAGTGTTCATGTGAGGAAAGTCAGGAAAGTTCATTTTATTCAGAAGTATGGAAAGGGCTGTGTGGATTTGTTTTAAGAGACCCATCCTGGACATTGAGAGAGTGCTTTGAATTGGATATTGATATTTTCATTGAAGCTAGAGGAATCTGAAATGTTCACTGGAGTAAAGAGATTATGTTGTGATAACAACAAAAATAAGAAGCGGTGTTTCTCAGCCGGGCACGGTGGCTCACACCTATAATCCCAGCAATTTGGGAGGCTGAGGCGGGCGGATCACCTGAGGTCAGGAGTTCGAGACCAGCCTGACCAACATGGGGAAACCCCGTCTCTACTAAAAGTACAACTATTAGCCAGGCGTAGTGGCGGGCGCCTGTAATCCCAGCTACTCGGGAGTCTGAGGCAGGAGAATCGCTGGAACCCGGGAGGCGGAGGTTGCAGTGAGCCGAGATCGCGCCATTGCACTCCAGAAAGCAAGACTCTGTATCAAAAAAAAAAAAAAAAAAAAAAAAAAAAAAGGTGTTTCTTACTACTGTGGCTTATCTTGTAATGAAAACATGGTTATTCGCCACCATGGCACACGTTTACCTGTGTAACAAACCTGCACGTCCTGTACATGAATCCTGGAACTTTAAATTAAATTAAGTTAAATTTTTAAAAAAGAAAATATGGTTATTTATCATACGGGAAAGACCATGATGTGTTGACTGGTGTGCACTAGTTGCTAGTGCCCTCTGCTGGACAGAATGAGCATTTCACCAGGAGGGCTGTGGCTGAGCTGTCTCCCTTGTTACCAGCAGTAAGGATGGATACATATTTTTCCAATTCAGATGCTTTTGTTGTAAGACACACAACACACAGCATCTCCCCAAGGAAAAAAAAATCCAAACTAAAGACAAGATACAGAGACTCATTCTTACTATGTGATTCTATTAGGAATAATGGTTTTCAATTTGCATAAACTCTGATAGCATTTTCTTTTCACTTACCCTTCCTGCCTTCTTTTAAACAAACTATATAAAACTCCTTACACTGAAATGTATTCCATAGGAACTCTTCCTATTCTTTTTCTTTCACTCTCTATCTCGGACATGTTATCTAAAACATTTCTTTTTAAAAGAATATATCTTATACATATTCTATCTATATATATATTTTTAATATATGTTCCAGTTGTAAAATGCATCAATATAGTGTCATTTCAAATCTAGGCAGTAACCATGACATTGCTCACCTCAAAAGGCTCCAGTTTATCATAAATGATCAGTAGCCGAGAGTGTGAAATCAAAGCTAGAGAAACATGAAAGACCTCCTTCTGGTGTCAAGTCCTTTGAGGCCAGTTCGGACCAGCAGTCCAGCAGTAGGAAACACAGCAGTGGAGGTGTGCAGAGGCTTGTGTGAACAGTTCACCGTTGTTCACACCCCTTGAGTTTGGTTGTTGAATGGAAGGTTGAAACATATTTCCTCAACTCAAAGCAAAACTAACCTGAAAACATAAATTGGCCCATTTGGGCTTCAAACTTGACTCAAATGTACAAAAAGGGGTTCACAAACTTCAGGGAACCTGATTCAACCTTTTAGTTTGTTAAGAAGCCCAGAAGAGAGGGCCTTTATAGTTATCAAAGGTCTGCACGTTACCTCGCCAATGGAAGTGTGCTGTTAATAAAAGCTGCTCCCCCACGTGTCGGGGGCACCAACCCACTGTGCCTCAGAAGTCCCCAAATGTCTGGCATGGTACCAACCTTTTTTTTTAGGCTAAATTTATACTCTATCCAGTTAAACTGTGATGAGCAGAGTGTCAGTTACTTCAGTTAAACAAATAGCTAATTCTGAAAATAATATTAAAATTAACTTTGATAAGGTTATAGACATAAAAACTGAACATATTAAGGTTTTATATCATTGTCCACTTTATAATAATAATTTCAAAAACTTACAGCAAGGACCCTAATATATTTCATGTTTGCTTTGTACTTTTCTTCGATATATTTGAAAATGTTTGAAAAACGGCTTATTCTCCTGTAACATCTGCTAAATGGTCTCATAAGTGTCAGCACCTTCAATGTCACTTGCTTTCTATAAATAGCTAACGTGCCTGAAGCTTCTCAAACATCACTTACTTTGTACCTGGAGGTTTGTTTTCCCTCTATGTTGGAACAGATTTTTTTTTAATGTATAGGCAACCCTAACACCATTGTTCTATTTTTCATACTTGGAGCTCTTCTTGCCTTTTGTCATATCTGATATTGTTTTAATATGTGGAAATCAGACAAAAATGTCAAAAGAAGAAGAAAGCACCAGCAGAGATGTACTACAAATTGAAATATTTTATATCTACAGTAAAAAAAAACCTTTAATTTTAGAAATGCCAGAAATGATTCCATCAGTATGAAAATAAAGATGTCATGACTAAATAGGAATTTTCAGTCTCTTAGCTGTCAATAATTAATAGATTATTTACACTGGCACACTTACATTTCCCAGCTTTCTGGATTCCATTTACACTTTGATCCTTTGCTCAGCAGCAAATTTAGCATCATTGTGACCTTCCTCTGCCCAACACCATCCACCCATCAGACAGGGAGAGAGCATCATCTGATATGTGCATTTATTAAGGCAGCAAGCTCCAAATATTGGAAAAATGACAAATGCCAGTGTTTCCTATAATAAACTGGAAAAGAAACAGATTGTTCTTAAGGAAAAATCAATTAGCAAACCCTCTCTACAATGCTTTTCTTAGGAGACAAGATGTTTGCATCCTATGGTGAAGTATGGCTCTTAAAAGATTGTTTCTGATTAAAATCCTACAGAATTGATAGCACTTTTGCAATGGTTATATAATTTCTTCATATAGAGGAAATCTTAATGTTAAAGATTCACGATGTCTGCTTAATTGTATTGCAAACAATGGCTTAAAATAATTGAAGTATCATTAACACCCTGATCTTAGAAAAGCCTAGATTATGATGAAAAAATGTACATTTAATGAAGTTTATATTTTAAAAAAGAAAATGAAAACTTATTTAAAAATTATGCCCAAGAAACATATTGTGAAAGTCCATACATCATATTAATGATCAGAAAAAGCGTTATGAAACCATGGAATCTTAAAAATGTATAGTAATCAATGTGATAATATTTGGTGTAGATGCAAAAGACTGTTAGTGTGGAAAATCATTTTGAAGCTGATTTTTCCTTTGATGTTGATTCAGGTTTGCATATTAAAAGATTTTGAACTAGGCCAAAATGATGTGGAGCTCCAATATGCAGTAAAGATATAAAGAAGAGTGAAAAATACACACTGTAGCTGCTATGTAAACAAGATGTCAAATATTATTTGTGGATTTCCTTACTAGAAAATGGTTGTGCAGATAATGTGTCAACATTTGCATTAATGATAGCACTGTTAATAATGAAACTGTGCAGGATGAAGCTCTTGGTACCATGTTTCAGCTTGGAATGTATTAGGGGAGGGAGAGGTGTATTTCACCTTTCTAAAAACAAAGACTTCAATATTAAGAATATATTACAAGTACAGTCTTCATGGTGAGTATGCAAATATCATCCTGCTTTCCCATGGCCTCTTTTTAGGCCATATTCATTCAGAATCAAAAAGAGAACAAGGGTTTTTTTTTAAGGTTATATGAGATTGAAGTGACACCTATACTGCTTTTGTGTCGATTTGGAAATTCTAAGCTCTTTTCAAGTGCTCCCCGTTGACCAGTCAGCAGGCCAAAGCTGCTTTTACCTCCCTTGGAAGGCTCCATAGACAAAGACAACCTTTTTTCAGCCAGTGTAGATCTGGTTTTATTGTTACTGTCTCACTCTATGGCATCTAACCAACAGCTAAGATAACTAAAATCTCTAGAATTTATGGAGGGCTTTTATTTCAACGAAAGTACTTTTATATCTATTTTTATTAAAACATGAAAACTTAGGGCTCAAAAGAAATTCAAGTTCCCTGGCCCATTTTTCACCTAGAGGTTCACTCTCATTTGATACGATTCTAAAATGCTGAAAATACACTTTGCCTAGGAAATGAAGGGTTAGAAATGAACCATT
Source organism: Pan paniscus (assembly GCF_029289425.2). Taxonomy (NCBI): domain Eukaryota; kingdom Metazoa; phylum Chordata; class Mammalia; order Primates; family Hominidae; genus Pan; species Pan paniscus. Next base: position 130,063,957 of record NC_073249.2, read on the forward strand.
TCCAAGACCCCTTATCACTACGATGTTTTCTTTCTATGATTCTTCTTATGTAAGCCTCCAAATGAGATATTCCAAAAAGAACTTTGAGAAATCTCTGGGGTTTTCTTAGCAGACTACACTAATGGAAAGTTTTTCCATTAATCTATCTTCTGTTCCTTGCCCAGAATTTTATAAATGTGTTCAATCACCATATTAATTACAAAGCCACATGTGGGTGTCTAGAACATTCCAGACTCGAAAAGTATTTTCTTCCACCTGAGTGTAATCATGACATGAGCACCTGATCTCGTTTACTTTTCTCTCCAGAGCTGTGTACTTGTCCTCTTTCCAGCCTGACTGTGACTCACAGAGAGAAGAAGAACAAGGCAGGTTTTTCTAGTCCAGGATTTTTTTTTCTGCTGTGAGTATGTATTTTTATTCATTGTGGTAGGTATTCAGTACCCCAGCAAATTACATCCTTCATGCAATACCACAGCATAGCAATTTCCTTTGCAAAATTCCTTGGCAGGAAATACTACCAAATGCTAACTTTGTCCCAGAAATAACTGCATATTGGACCATATGAAAGATTCTACACAATATACTTTAACTATGCTTAAAGAAATGGTGATGCCAGGAAAATCGCAAAGTATGAATGAAATTTGAAGCTTAGGATAACTTTCTACCACAAGTTTCCATCCATATGGCAATAATCTTGGGGGAGAAATTACCACTGCATTTAAAAAAGACATCAACGGCTATCTCTCTGGAAGATATGCTTTGCTGGAGGCAGAAAGATGAATGGCGAGTAATATTCTTTCTTGTTAACCTGTTTCACAACATGAAAATATCTTTTTATCAGTGATCTGTATATAATACAGGATTCTACCTAAATGCAAGAAACCCTAGTGTTTCAAGATGATTACAGATAAATAGTAGAAAAATATTGCATAAAGTTGTTTTATTACCAGGCAACCCTACAATATTTAGACAACTAAAATAAACCTAAGCAGCATTCCATTTGTGACACTGGCCAACAAAAAGGTATGGAGTTTTCACTAGAAGTGAATTTTCAGCTTGAGCTATGACCTCTGAAGAAATGAGATTTGTAATGTAAATGCTAATAGAGCCTCTTCCATGGCAGCTTGAACCCACTGCTATGAAAACACAGAATTACAAGCATCTTTCAGCTTCTTCAGTTTAGTTTTAATTACTGCGGAACAGCCTTCTTCTGCTTCTCTAGTCCTGCCTCTGTCAACACTCCACTCTGAACCTGGATTCTCTGAAGCTTCTGTGTTCATAATATAAGCTCGCTCTTTAAGAAGGCTTTGTTTTGCGAGATTCTTTTTAAATCTCTATTTTCAGCTGGATGACTGTAATTCCCTCCTACCATTTCCTATTCACTCTTTCTTTAAATTCTGCCCAGAGAAATAGATATCACTGTGCTCAAAATACTAAGTTCAAAAATTGCAGTTAGAAAAATGACTCCTGAAGGAAATGGACATCCTTATCCTAGGGAAATCCAACGTTAAAATTGGTGTATTGGGCATCCAAGATGTCTGCAGCCTTTCCCTTCACTGAAACTACTTAAGGCACATACTAAGGCTTTGATTAGCCAGCTTCTCTCTCTACAAAGTCTGTTTCCCAAACCTTTCAACCTCCCCTCACAGGTTCTTCTCTTTGTATCATCTACACCGGTGGTTCTCAAAGTGTGAAATGCAGAATCTTCAGGGTTCCTAAGAACCCATAATGGTTTCAGGGGATCTACAGGGTCAAACATTTTTTCATAATAATACTAAGACATTTACCTTTTTCATTTTGTTGACTGTTGCATGGATTGTGCAAAAGCAGTGGTGGGTAAGACTTCCGGTGCCTTAGCAAAATCAAGGCAATGGCATCCACTGTATTAGATAGTTATTGTGCTTTTCAGTTGCCTCACACAGTTTTTGCAAAATCCCGTTTCACTTAGAAATATCTTAATAAAAGAGTAAAGATTATTAATTTTATTAAAACTGAATCCTTGAGTACAATATTGAATAATATTATTCTTTATTTTTTATTAGAGACAGGATCTCACTATGCCACGTATGCTGGACTGCAATGATGTGATCATAGCTTACTGCAGCCTAGAACTCTTGGACTTAAGGGATCCTCTTGCTTTAGACTCCTGAGTAGCTAGAACTATAGGCATGTGCCACCACGTCAGGCTAAATTTTATTTTCTGTTTTTGAGAGATGGGGTCTCACTATGTTGCCCAGGCTGGTCTTGAGCTCTCAGTATTTAATAATTTAGATGACAAAATAGGAAGAAGACATGCAGCACTTTTGCTGCATATAGAGATACAAGCTTTGTGTCGAGGGAAACATTAGTGTGATTGTTTGGGTTGCAAGCTCCATAAGACAGTTTGTGGAACATTATTTTTACTTGAAAGAATAACCGACAAGCTATGATTACTCAATCTTGTGTATTTGGGGGACATTTTCCCAAAAAGAAATAAAATAAGCCTAGCACATCAAGAAAAGCAACTGACAATGTTTGCTGCCATTGATAAAACTAAAAGTTTTGAAAGAAAATTGAAATTTTGGAAACTTGTATCTAAATGATAAGCTTGCTGCTTCGCAATACTTGAAAATTGTTTAATAAGACTGATGGTGATATCAATAAGTGCATTTTTTATATTATATAACAAAATATGTTAATATTTGGAAGATCTGTGTAACTCCCTGAATTTATATTTTCAAATGACCATTGAAAAATGTTGCAAAAGTCATGCAAGGGCAAAATAGCTACTCAAAATTAAAAGCAGACCAAGGGATTTTAATTAACAAAGCATGAAAAGTTTGTTTAATGTGATTTCAGCTTTGGCATTGTAAGTAACTTTTAATAAACAACCACTTGCTAAGTTTTGGTGAAGTATCAAAAGAGGAATATTCACAGATGATGATCTTAACAGACTGTTAATGTACTCCCCTTTTTCCACTACATAGCTGAGAACAGATTTTCTTCATATGCTTCAACAGGAGTAACATATCCAAACAGATTAAAAGCTCAGAAGCAGGCCTGACAATCCAGTTTTCTTCTATGGAGCCAGACATAAAAGATATTTACAAACAAACAACGCAATATAATAACACTAGTCATTAATTTTTCTTGTCTTTGAAAATGTGGTGTTTTTTGTTTGTTTTGTTTTGTTTTTTTGAGACAAAGTCTCACTCTGTCGCCCAGGCTGGAGTGCAGTGGCACAATCTCAGCTCGCTGCAACCTCCACCTCCCGGGTTCAAGAGATTCTCCTGCTCAGCCTCCTGAACAGCTGGGATTACAGGCGCCCGCCATCATGCCTGGCTAATTTTTGTATTTTTAGTAGAGGTGGGGTTTCACCATGTTGGCCAGGCTGCTCTCGAACTCCTGACCTCAGGTGATCCGCCTGCCTTGGCCTCCCAAAGTGCTGGGATTACAGGTTTGAGCCACCGTGCCTGGCCTGGTTATGTTTTATAACAACATTTACGTTAGCATGTAATGGGGTTCGTTATTGTAATTTTTGAATTAATAAATATGTTTAGATTTCTCAGTTCTAATTTCTAATATGATAAGTATAGATTGACATAATCCACATAAACAAAAAATCAGGAGAGTTCTCAATAATTTTAAAAAGTATACAGAAGTCCTGAGATTAAAAAGTTTGAGAACTGCTGCTGTACACCCATTCGTTGTCATTGTATTCTAGTAGGCTCATTATTCAGTTACCTTGCTTTCTTTCAGACACGGAGTCCTTAATGTGGGGTCCTAAGTGGATTTTAGAGAGTTCGCAAAACCATAATACTTCACAGAATTTCACTTAGGTATATTTTTTTCTAGGGCAAGACTCATGAATTTTATAAGGTTCTCTAAGTCATGAGGAATCACTGCTAAAGTCAGGGATTGTATCTTCTCCAGACTCTGCCTAGACTCCATGGCACCTGAGGACAAACAGTATGGAAGTCACTGGGTTCTCTGGTGTCAAGAAAGAGTGACTTAATTTAACAAAATTAAATACTAAATTGATTTATTTGTTCATATTATGTGCAGTACTCCACCCAGGAGCCAGAGCGTAAGGAATGGACAAGGTATAGGATGAAGCTCTAATCATAGTAACTCTTCCTTTAGCTTTCCTCACTTTCCTATGGCCTTTCTTCCAGATGGATGGGATACCTTTCCTTTTGCTTCTCTAATGCCCTCTCTGCACATCCTGTGATGCAGCGTAAGTTCATGATTATCTTCCCTGCTGGACTGTGAGCCCCTGGAGAATAGGAGCTATGCCTATTCATCTTTGCATCCACTGTGACTGCCACAGTGCCTGGGATGTAAGAAATGCCCAACTATTATCTTTTTTAAGGCTGTTTGTTAGTTTACAGTCGGAAAGAAAAAGCAGAACACAAATAACTATCATAGTAATGTAAACAATGTGTCATAGTGGCTTAGATTTGGATCGCCTGGATTCAAAGCCAAAGTTCTGCCTCTTAATACTTTAGTGACCTTGGACAAACTATTCTTCCTCTCTGTGGATCAGTTTCCTCATCTGTAAAGTAGGAAAAATAATAATGTCTACCTCATAGCATTGTTAGGAGGTAATTTTTATGAGAATAAAGGAGGTAATTCTTATAAAATTCTTAGAACAGTGCCTACACATAGGTAGGCCTCTCTTGGTAAAGAAGATGAAGTCATTCATATCTGACTAAATAGGCAACATTTGAGTAAAGTGCATTTTATTCCAATATCATTTTAATTATCATTCACACTTTAACACATGTTTGAGGATAAATTTATAGAAGTCAATATCAGGTAGTAATCAGAGGTTCATCACCTTTTCATTTGATATCTGGCTAATCTCTGATAACTTTTCTCCTCAAGTGACATGGTGTAGCATCATAAGGCGTTGTGCAGTATCAAATGTTATGCACAAATAGGTACCTAATGGTGGGTTTAAGGATGTTGCAGCAGTCCAAGTTCTTTCATTTTCCTGATTATAACTGCATTTGCATAATGTATGAATTCAAACATTATTGCTGTTAAATAATGCATAAATATTCTCTCATGCTGAAATATGTCTATTTCCTCTCCATGAATTCTGTTGAGTATATCCTTCAGTTGTTGTTCTAGTTACAACATACTTGGAGATCCAAATACATCAGAACCATGACTGGGGGAAATGTCATAGCCAGAAAAATGCATATTCTCAGAACTGTAAATGAAGTATACATTATTAAGTGTGCCAGGTTTTTCCCTCTTCGGGGTGCATTATATTTGGAATCTAACATTTTCTATTTTAGAAATGGCAAATACTTCCTGGATCACCTGATAATTAGAAGAAATTTGCATGTCTAATAAAAATGTCCTGGAAGGCCTCAAAAAAAAAAGACAATTTTTTGTTTGTTTTCTTCTGTTTTTCCAAAGTTAAATATAAATATGAACATGATCATATACTTTAGAGATTTTCTTGCATACTAGGAAATACTATCTAAATTATTAGAGGCAATGATAATTGGTATGAACTCCCACTTCAACTTTACAGCTTTAAATTTTCCATTTAATGTACGCTCTATGATTCTCTTATGGAAACTGCAGCTGCTTCTTTGTTTTATAAAATATATGTTTAAAACAAAATATGAGTGTTTATTTCTAAATATATTGTCTATTTTTCTTTCCCAAAAAGATGACTTGCCTTTCCAATTTCCTTTCACTTGTAAAAGAGATATAGCCTAGGACTTAATTTAGAATCGACTGTAGTAGATTCTCTTGTCTTAGTCTATTTTCTATTTGCTGCTAGTATGAAATAATCAAGTGATCAAAACAGACCACATTTTAAAAATTGTATCTTACTTTATGATTCAACATTATGATGCCAAAAGATGTCTATCCCCATATTACGATTGCTGTAATGTTACTCACACACATGCAATCACATACACATATGAAGAGAGCCTATTTTCTCTGTCAGATGGATTTTCTGTCACTTCCCTATTCTATCCTCTACTTACTACTGCTGATAAAATGGCGTGGTGCATTCAAATGTCTAATAAAAAAAAGGATGTGCCTTTAAGAGAATGCATTTTAATTCTAAGCATTTCATTATAGAAAAAGATAGCTCTGAAATACATCATAAGAACTTCAAACTTTTAAATGAGAAATTCAAATATATTTTATTTGAAAATTGAATATACCTGTATAATAAAAAAAATAAAATGGACTGTGACATTGCTTGTCAGTTTCACACATGGAACTCTCAAACAAATATTTGCTAAAGAAATCAATTTCACATACAACAAGGCTGTTCATTAAATGTTTTCCACTTTGCCGTAGATTGTATGCAATGGAGCTATCAAAGCATGAGATAAGAGCTGCAGAGCCCTAGCTCTGGGCACTTCGGATTTAGAGAGTGCAAATTTTCAGCACAAAAACTTGAACCAAATTTGTTTATTTCTCAACCTCTTTAACGAGCAATTCTAAAGCCTATGGAGCAATTGATTTAAAAACAACAACAACCGTAGGAAGCAGACCACTGGGCATGGAGATCCAAGGACACCTTCCATTGGAGAGATTGTGGCTACAATTTGGAAGCTTTAAACTCCTGCTCATTTCTCTGCATAGTTTATGCCCATAGGATATGTTACCTACCTAAATCTTAGTAAACAGAGGGAACTCCTTAAAGCTGCATGCTCAAACATTAGATTATCTTCAATGGAAAAGAGGTTTTATAAAAACTTCAACCCAAATTCCACTTGTAAACCCAGGAAAAGAGAAGACCCAACATCCACCACATCCTCAGATCCACCAGACAAACCCCCAGCCTTAAGTAGCCAAAAGAATTGGAACTTCAGCATTTTACTCTTTACTCTTTTTTTTTTTTTTTGAGGCTGGATCTGGATCCCAGCATCTCGACAGCCTGGATCTCGACACCCAGGCTGAAGTGCAGTAGCACAATCATGGCTCACTGCACCCACAAATGCCCATGCCCAAGCCATCCTCTTGCCTCAGCCTCCTGAGTAGCTGGGACCACAAGTGTGCATTTTACTTTTATCAACTATAAAAACTTGATCCAACCAACCAAATGGCATAAGATTTGGGGGAGCGTTGCTGTTTTTATTGAAGCATATTAGATAGTACAAATAACTTTGAAACTCAAATTGCATCTGTGAGAATGCTATGGCAACATGGGGAAGTTCTGCAAGTCTTGTAAATCTTATATCTTGGGTGTTCCCAGAACCTTTACACTGTTTTGTAAGTCTCTCCACATTCATTCAATTTGATGACATTTTCTCTACCTTGCAAAGTCCCTCAACCAAAAGAGCTTATTAGTAGAATAAACCTTTTGAAAGACACTAAATTTCCTCAAGGTGCTAGAAAACCACACATAACGTGAGTCTATTGATTGCAAAATTACTCTGTGAGGTCTGAATATTGTGCTGGGCCCTAATGTCCCAAATGCCTGCACTGACAAGTATTCCTGACTCAAGGTCTTGGGAAGATCAAAGCCCTGGTGACACTTGCACTCCGAATGCTGTCTCCCTTCTCGCCCTGACTGTAGGTCCAATCTCCAGCTCTTACTCATTTAGGCAGTTTCTCTAAGGCTGAGATAAAGGAGTGTTTAATCAGAAAATGTATTAACTAATTGGTGAAGCCTATTATAAAAATCCCCCTAATTACTCTGTTGTGTCAAGAAAAAGGGCCTGTCAAGAGAGTATCAGTGCTACAACTGTGACAGCAAAAAGCAACATTTGGAAGTGCTCCTCCCTTGGGCCTTTTCTTTGATTTTTGCCTTTAATACTGATAAGAAGTGACAGTAGTTGGATAAAACAATCAAAACTTGAGTTGAAGAGCTTATAAACCTTCTGACACTTCAATAAACCAAACGCCAATATGAAACTAGCAAAATGGTTTTACTTTAACTCTGGCTAGCCACACACCACAGACATGACATCCATTTGCAGAGCTCTGAGCTCTCTCCTTGATATAATATTTTACTAACTCTCATTTCACATCTTTTAAATAAGAAATAAATGCTAAATTCTACCAAGAGAAATAAAATCTTTTATAATCTTTTAGACAGTTGTTGTCATCCCTCAGGAGAGCTTTATGCCTGCTGCTAAATGTCTACAAATCAATATTTAATATTTTGAAACATGAAGTCTTAATTATCTATCTCCCCTTTAAGCGTGAAACCCATACTGAGCGAAAATAAAACCATTTGTTGGCTGATGGATTGATTGCCACTTATTAGCACTTTTTTGATCTGCAGGTCAGATTACAGGGCTTCATTCCAGACACATACTATACCTTATCATTTATGCCTTGACGTATGAATGAGTAGAACAGAATATGGTAACTCAGGGCTATGTGAAGATCTTTTTCACTTTGGTTTATTGGAGTAACACTGACAAATTAAGAAAGAAATAATCTTCAAGTCATAACCATTATTTATGTTCCAGACAGACTTTTTACTCTTAGGTACAATAACAATAACAATACAAATTCTAATGCCCTATGTACAAACTAGAACACAAAAGAGAATTGTGTATATCTCTCCCTACCAAGGAGGAAGGAGGAAATTGTATGATCTTGATCAATTGTGTAATGTTACAAAAGCCCCAATTAAGAAAGGGGGAAAACCCATGGGCTTCTGTGCACCTTTCACCTGCCTATACTTGACCAGAAGCCTTAACTACAACAGAGCTGAACCCTGAGCAGGTCTTCTGCCTCTAGAAGTAAAGAGGCCACAACTAGATTGGTAATAAGCTGAATTGCCTTGGTTGTATTTGTCCAAAACATAAGCAGGAGCTTCCTGAAATGAAACACATGGTTAAGTGGGGAAAGGCTTTGTCCATGTTCTAGAACCTGTGAATGTGACCTTATTTGGAAAAAAAAGGTCTTTGCAGATATAATTAAGTTAAAGACCATGAGATGACAGCATCCTGGACTATCCAGGTGGGCCCTAAATCCCATGATAAACGTCAGCACAGGAGTCACACAGGGTAGAGGCACCCAGAGAGAAAGAGGAGAAGGTCATGTGAAGACAAAGGCAGAGGCTGGAGTTATGCAGCCACAAACCAAGCCATGCCTGGAGCCACCAGTGGAGGAGGCAAAGAAAGATTTCCCCCAGAGCCTTCAGAGGGAATGCAGCCCATTGACACCTTGATTTTGGACTTCTGGCCTCCAGAACTGTGAGAGAATAAATTTCTATTCGTGTAAGCTATAAAGCTGGTTGTTATTTGCTGTGGCAACCCTAGGAAACGGATACACACGGCATGAACACAAGAAGACTTAATGGGGAGCTGATGAGGTAGACAGGCACAGTGACAAATGAGCTGTACTGACTGGTCCTAAATTCAGCTGGGATGAGAGTTCCACAAGTGTTTAGAGGCTTCCTTCAAATTACATCTTTCTTGTTTACCTCGCTTTCTCTATCATTAACACTTTTTGGTCCTTTTTCCGTGTAAATGCACTACATGCCTATACTACAGAATAATGGGATTGTATAGCTTGGGTTTGCACATCAGCTCGGCCACTTAACCTTAATCATCACTTAATCACTCTGAGCCTGTATTCTATTATTTATAAGAAGAAGTTAATAATATCTCCTTACAGGTTTGTTGTAAGATTACAGATATATTTGTAAAGTATTTAATACGGTGCCTGGAATACCATCAATGCGCAATAGGTTATAGAAAAAGAAGCTGCTTTTTCTTCTACACAAGAACAGTAGTGGGAATTAAATTTGGACAGTATTAAATTTGGGCGTCATTCTGGTTATAAACTCCAGAAGAATGAAAGGCCTGTCTTTTGGATGCACCTAGCACAAAGTTGTGTTAACAAATGTTTTTTAAATGAATGGTGTCACCAAGCTTGCGGCAATTTCTATGTCAAATTACACCCCTTCCCACCCTTAAAACTCTACTTGTCTCCATTATGGCATTTTACACAATTGTTTTGTTCCCATCATTCCAAATTAATTCCGTTAAGCAAGTCCCCAGCCTTACGATACAGTGATGAAGGTGGATCTTATCTTCAATTCCAAATTCATCCAACCTCTAAATCTTATGCCATCTCCAATTTAGGACCCTATAATGGAAACCACATTAATTCCAACTCTGTCTGGCTCTCTCAGCCCAGGTGCTTAGTTTATTTTATCTCTTACAATTTCAAATCAAGAAATATTAGCTTCTATTAAACAAGTCCTTTTACTGCCTCCCTGACTCTAGCCTCTATCTTGGCTTAAGCTCTTTGTCATACTCGATTGATTGCCTTGTTCCTCCCATCTACCCATCAATCTCCACGCACCCGAATGCCCCAATCAAGTCATCCCTGATGCCTCTATTCATATTAATCTCCTTTTAAAAATTTATTTTACAATATCTGCATGGCATATTGCACAGATTATAGTTCTTTTCATGATAGAACCTCACAATTTAACATTTAGTTTTATCTGCATGTGATATGCATATAATTCCAATATAAAATCTGCTGCTAATACAATTTTATAGATATATAGATAGATATACACATATTTTTACATGTATACACGCAACATATATACACATACACACATGTGAGTGTAGCTTGTCCAGGTAATCATACATACTCTCTTCAGAAGCAGTCCACATCTTTAACACTCATTAATTTTGTATTTCATTGTTCATAACATAGATATTAGGCCCTCAGCAAATACTTTGTGATTGATCCTAGATCAGACACAACTTTATTGTCTAAAAAACCCAATAGAAACAAAAAATTGAATTGTATTTGCTTAATTTTTTAAATCAATTTTCCATCTTTAGTATTTTATGAGTTATTTTTATTTAAGCAAGTAGGAGAATTTTCCAATGCCAACCCATCTGTTCCTCCTCTTGACTTTGAAGTGGTCATCAGGCTAAATTGGTAACATCTTTCATCCTGTGGCAACGCCCCCATGTTGTCGCAAGCATGCAATTCCGATTTCATTGCCCTATTGAGCCAAAGGCAAAGAGAGGCAACAAGAGATAAATCCCTTCAAAAACTCAATAAGTTTTAATAATAGCTAACAGACACAGAATACTACCCACCATAGAAATGCTTAATTGCTCTTTGTCATTAAGTTGGCTCCAATGATAAAGGCTCTTTGTGAAGGTCCCTTTCCCTTTGGTATTAAACTCTGAAGAATTGGACTGGAAGGGCTTTTGAATACCCACCCACTCCCAACACACACACACACACACACACACACCCACACCCTCTTTCAGCTATCACTGCACTGAAATAATATAAACAAGGAGGAAGCCAGTCTGCTTACAAAGTTCTCAAGGGAAGGAATCTCAGTCATTCTAGATAATACACCACAGTGTTTCAAAATCTTCATCTGAGCCAGTTCTACCCTATGTCTTCCAAATCACTCCTGTTTCACTTTAAATGCAATTTATCTTAGGCTGCCCTCTATGGAGACCAAAAACAAATTAACAATATAAGAGTGGGCCTGAAAGTAATAGAATAGGAGACCATTGCTTCTCTTGGGGATGTTAAATTTATTCCTACATTTCATTTACAATATTCAAGGAAAAAATACAAGTGAATTTACAGAGAGGATTCACTTGTGCTGTGGTCATTACAGTAGGTTTTTTAAAAGCTCTTTTTCTCCCAGAAGAAATCCACTAACTGAACATAAGGACAGCAAATGATTTTTATCAAGTTGAAATGTGGAGAAGAATTAGAGAATGTTAAAAAAGCATATATTGGAACATAAAATGATAGAACCACATTCATATTTAGCCACTAATCCATGTCCACTAACTTTCTCTTGCTTCTTTATTTTCCTCTGGAAATTTAAAGGGGGGGTCACACATTTGACAGCAATTTTCCTATGAATTATAAGAAAACTGAGGCAAATATGTGGGACAGAGGCCAGATCTAGGAGAAGCTACAACACTATAAAAACATTGTTTCTGGTGCTTCTCTTTCCTCCCTCTCTACCACCTGTTAAAAGATAAACTAAGATACATTAAAATTTTAGAGAGTTTATTTGAGCAGACAGTGATTCATGAATCAGGCAGCTCCAGACTGTGGGCCATTTTGAGCTCCACTGAAGAAGGAGCACGAGGGGAAGGCTCTTATAAACTAAAGCAAGGCAAAGAAAATATTTGATTGGTTAGAGTGGAGCAGTTGCCTTATTGGGATCATTCCAGTGGAAAGTCCCTAGTCAGAGGTTAGTTGGCACCTTCTGATTGGTTAAGCCTAAATAGTGGAAAGTCACTAGTTAGGGGTAATTGGTGATTTCTAATTGACCTAGAATATGAAAGTTTACATTGATTTGGGTTTCACGTTGCTTACTTGACACAGGGCACTTGATCTGCCCCAGTCTAATGGTCTTTCAACTAATTATTTTAGCATACCTCAGTCTCTCTACTCAACATACTCATTACTTTTTTGGAGAAATAAGTAAGATTAAGCAAGAGTTTAAAGCTCATAGGAAGTGCCTGGCTTTAGTATCACTCAATAAATACCATTTTTCAGATTATTTTCTTAAATCCTTAAGCCTACTCTATGAGATAGATGCTATTATTAGGCAAGTTTTACCAATGAGGAAAATGTGGCTCAGAGAGGGTAAGCAATTTATCTAACTCACTAAACTAGTCAATGCTTTACCTACCACACTACATTGACTCTATGGCAAAAAGGGGCCAGAATACTCCAGCCTTGTTTCCTTCTCTTTTACCTAAGGGGAATGCAGTCCCATGAATAGCTATAGCCTTGCTTCAGAAACTCTACATTCATAATTGGTTTGCAAAAACTGAGGTAGAGATGGAGATCAGCTCCAATGACAGAGAAATACAGAGAAAGTCCTTCCTTTCCCTGCCTCACCTACATTGCTGCTTAGCACCATGGCCGCCAGAACCAACCAACAGAATCTGGTAAGCCAACCTCTTGGTCAGATTCATCAAACCACTGAAACTGTAGGCCTTCAGGCGATCCCATCAGTTTGTAGAGTTAAAGAATATTAGAACTAGGAGACACCTCAGGGGACAAATAATTGGACTTCCTCATCTTATATTTGAGAAAACAGGCCCAGAGCTTAAACAAACCTCCCACAATCCCAGAACCAATATGTGGGAGAACGTAGTCTTGAACTCAGGTCTTTGGACAAGACTCAAAAGATGGACTCTTACTTTATCATATCTGTAGTAGCTGTGGCCTTGATTTGTCATCCCCTTGCCATCCCTTGATAGCAAAACGATCATAGCTTCTACTTACAAAATTCCTTCCACTTCACGCCAAACATTATAACATCATGATACTTTTCCAGAGTTGTAATTCATTGTGGACGCATTTGTGTTTCAGCTATATATGTTCATTACTTTTCAACATTTAAAAACCAACTAGGATATAAGTCCTTAAAGATAGACTCGGTGTCTATTTTTCTCTTTGTGTGTTTTACTCTTTTCCTCACCCTATAATATACTGCAGTTCTCAAATCCACCCAGCAGGCTATTCAAAGACACCTTGCATGGCGAGATTCTCGTTTTATAAATATGAGATCTGAGAATTGAGTAAAAAGTTACAGTTTTTCATGACTAGAGGAAATTTTTGCTTCCATGGACTTGTTTTTTTACTAGTGAAATAACTTTTCAAATTCTATGAGCAAATTTAAAACCAATGAAACAAAAACACACCAGTATTCCAAGCTGCTATAGATTGAATACTTACGCCCCCCGAAATTCAAATGTTGAAGCCTAACCTGAATGTGATGGTATTTGGAGGTGGCGATTGTAGACATGGATTAGGTTATGAGGGCAGAGCCTTTATGAATGGGATGAGTGCCCTTATAAAAGTTGCCCCAGAGTGCTCTTTCCTTCCTTCTGCCACCTGAGGTGACAGCAAGAAGACAGCTGTCTATGAATCAGGAAGTGGGTCCTCACCAGACAATAAATCTGCCAGTGCCTTGATCTTGAACTTCCCAGCCTCTGGAACTGTGAGAAATAAATTTCTGATGTTTATTACCACCCAGTCTGTGGTAATTTATCATAGCAGCCCAAACAAAGACATGATCCAAATGTCCAAGACAGCTACTTTTCCCAAAGGCCATTCATATTAGTGAATCATAATGGTCGGAATCACCATCCATTAACAGTTTGGCCATTCACTGGGTGTGAGGCTCTGCATATTTCTTGCAGCTACCACCACTATCAGCTCTACAGTATCTCAAGCCCCATGATCAGTCTCAGGACCTCTTAAATAGAACATGATTCTACTTTAATCATAATCAGCAGAGAAAGTTTGGGCTCCACAATTACTTTTAATGCCATTTTCTTGACAAATGTACATTAAAGATTTGTTTAAATTTTGCTGTGCAAACAGCTCACAAATGAACATGAACTTGCTTAAATATCAAGAGTTGGGGTTGAATTTCAAAAATGGGCAATGAATAGGGGAAAAAATAGTGATTCTGTACAGTGATTCTGAGAGCAGGAAAGGCATGCCATAGCTAATTCTTTTGCCATAGGGCAAATAAATCATTAACCATTATCAATACATGATCATTAAATATAAAATACCTCTCTCCATTAGGTCTGAGTCTTCAGAATATAATTTGATCCTTTTAAAAAATCACATGAAGCCCTTGACTAACACAGACATATTTAATGCCTGTTTTGTTTCAGTTCTCATTACAAAGGCTACTATTGTCAGAGACATAATATAATTCCTACCAGAGGACTTAAGAAATAAGATTTAAAACAGGCCAGGGACTTATTCATCCAGATCAGATTTTCCAAAATGTCCAAAAAATTAATCAGTTCATCCTACACTACAAGAAGAGCATCAGTACTAGCTCATGAATTATGGAGCAGTTAGTCCAACTCTCAAATCTGAAAGTTTCTGGGGCAATTCATTAAGAAAAAGATCAATTTGTAAAATCCTGGAGGTTATTAAGTTGTTTAGAAGCAGCCCACAAAATTTGTCATGTCAAACCAATTCCATTTTCTTCTTCAGCCAGGAGTTGGTGAGAGGTGGCATGAAAGATGCAAAGGAGATGGCTTACTCTGTTCTTAATAAGGCTTTGGATAAATCAACATATTGACCATCAACTAATATGTTGTTTGGTTAAATTTAGGGACAACCAAACCACAGAAAGGGATACAGTAACAAATAAGAGAATCAATCCTTCACCCAATATTTATTGAGTTTCTGGAATGTACAAGGCACCCTGCTAGGTAATGTGTGGGAGACAAAGAAAGTCAGACAGCTGCTCTACACTCAAGACAATTAGCGTGTAGCAGGAAAGGCAGTGTTCATCAACACTACTAGGCATAAAGCCCTGGAGAGAGTTAGGCATTACAGAATAAGGTTAAAAACCTGGACCCTTGAACCAGACCGTCTAGGTGTGAACCCTGGATCTGTTATTTACTAATAGCATGAACTTTGGAAAGTTATATGACTGTTGATATTTAATTTCCTCATCTGTCAAATAGTGGTGATGACAAGGTTATGTACATGATAGGGTATGGTTAGTATTAAATGAGTTACCACATGTAAGGCACTTAGAATAGTGTGGGAAATTCAAGGAGAGACATTACTTGCCATGGTAGGTAGTTTTGAAAGGGAGGAGGAGGAGAAGGATGAAGTGAGCAAGAGGAATAAGAAAGACATACTGAAGATGCAGCATTTAAGCTGACTGAAATAGTACTTGGACATGCAGAGATTGAGATAGACAAAGCCTGTGGTTTATATAAATGCTATATTTGTTTAGTAATAACAAATACATTAACATGTGTAAAATAGATTTCTGTCATATCATTGAATAGTCCAATTTTATCACATCATAATGTCCATAAAAGATAGAAATGACACACCGGGTCCTGTTGGGGGATGAGGGGCTGGGGGAGGGATAGCATTAGGAGAAATACCTAATGTAAATGATGAGTTGGTGAGTGCAGCAAACCAACATGGCACATGTATACCTATGTATCAAACCTGCACTTTGTGCACATACACCCTAGAACTTAAAGTATATTTTAAAAAAGATAGAAATGAAAGATAAAAAATAAGGATTCATTTACATGGACATCATTATGAGGGCCAGGAAATCAAGAAAAATTAAAAAGAGAAAAAGGGTAAAGAAAAGAGAAGGCGTACCCTGAGCAGCTCAAAAAAAGAAACACACACACACACACACACACACACACATACACACACGCACATGCATGTATAGCAGGAAGGTGGAAATTAGAGTAGAAAGGATTATTTCTATTTCAATTTTATACTTATTCATTTTTCCTTTGTTTAATAATAAACATGTCTGGCTTCCATCAAAAGATAACAGATATCCAGGCTGGGCGCAGTGGCTCATGCCTGTAATCCCAGCACTTTGGGAGGCCGAGGAGGACGTTCAGGTCAGGAGCTTGAGACCAGCCTGGCCAACATGGTGAAACACTGTCTCTACTAAAAATACAAAAGTTAGCCGGGCATGGTGGCAGACCCCTGTAATCCCAGCTGCTTGTGAGGCTGAGGCATGAGAATTGCTTGAACCCAGGAGGCAGAGATCATGTCATTACATTCCAGCTTGGGCAACAGAGCAAGACTCCGTCTCAAAAATAAATAAATAAATAAAGATAACATTCAAACTAGTATAAGCCAAAACGGAAAGTTGATTCTTAGAAAAGAATTGTAATCCAGTGACTCCAATGGCAAGCAGTGCTGCCAGGCTGCAGAAGGTGAAGTGCTATCAGGGGCTAAGAGTGCTCACTCACTCTCTCAGTGATACTTCCCTTTCTTCCCTCTCTCTCTCAGAGCTAGATGGCAGTCTCCAGAGAAGGTGTATGTGGATTGGTCAGTCACCCCCTCAGATTCTGTAAGGTCTACCCATCTGTTCTTCCCCACCCACATGGACCAGAGCCTTGTACAAAGCTGGACACCCAGTAGGAGACCAGGAGTTGTAGCTGGAGAAGATTGCTGCAGGATTTGACCCCTGCTTGTTTAGAACCCTTCCCTGCTTCCACCATTATCTAGAAATAAACTTGGCATAAATTGCCTACTTAATAAATGTTGAGAGACTTACAATTTATATGGAAACCTTGGTTTACTCCAACTCTTGACATGTTATCTTTAAATGAGATGCTTTTCTTTCTTCAAGGTAAGGAATGTATATGTTTGAAGAGGTAGTTTTCTTGAGTTTAAGGGAGACCAACACCTGTGTTATAAGTCGGAGACAGCTAGCTTCTTCAGGAAGTGTGCCCCTATGTCAGAGGCACACTCTGGGCTCTCTTTCCTGATTCCACTCCTCAGATATACAATGTTTCAACCACTTACCCTTTTTACATAGTCCATATTAGAGGCTGTGAGATCTTTTCTTTATCCCCATCACAGATTCTATGCTCAGATCTTAAAGAAAAGAAACCCTCTTCCCACTACAAGTCACCTCTACCACCACAGTAACACATTTTCCTCACACCGCCTGAGGACGTGACTGAAGCAATATCGAGGTGGCCACCATGACAGCCAGATGTCAGCAGTCACTGTCGGCACATTCAGCCAAGTTACTACCAGAAGGTCCAGCTGAATGGGCTGATTCACCCGGGCTGTGCAACCACAAACAGTTAATATTTAAATGTACCTGATTTCCCTGCAGGTGGAGAGAGAAGCTAAATTATGAAGCCTCAAAAGCAACACAAATGACAAACTCTTACAAAATGCAGGAGGTTTCACCATGCTAGTTGCGATGGTGAAATACTGAGTGTCAACTTGATTGGATTGAGAGATATAAAGTATTAATCCTGGGTATGTTTGTGTGGCTGTTGCCAAAAGAGATAAGCATTTGAGTCAGTGGGGTGTGGAAGGCAGATCCACCCTTAATCTGGTGGGCACAATCTAATCAGTTTCCAGCGAATATAAAGCAGGCAGAAAAATGTGAAAAGGAGAGACGGGCCTAGCCTCCCAGCCTACATCTTTCTTCCATGCTGGATGCTTCCTGCCCTCAAACATCAGACACCAAATTCTTCAGTTTTGGGATTTGAACTGGCTATCCTTGCTCCCCAGCTTGTAGACAGCCTATTGTAGGACCTTGTGATCATTAAGTCAATACTTAATAAACTCCCCTTTATATGTATATACTATGCTATTAGTTCTGTCCCTCTAAGAGAACCCTGGCTAATACGTTAGTTCTTTACACAACATTTAAGGTGCATTGTGCACCTGAGCCTCAACACTCTTCATTCCTGTGTATTTAGCCCTCTCAAGGTATCCCACATACATATACTACCTTAAAATCCAAGCTAAGATTTCTGAAATCACACAGAGAGTTGTATCTTCGTTTGACTCCTTTTGCTACAACTTTACATCCCATGGGAGAAATATGCTGATGTGAGGCACTACTTCAGCACATTGAAAACTGATCTGGAATTTTTCTGAGCTTTGTCCTGCCCTTTGCAATAATCAGGCTTTCTGTTGACAGCTCCTTCTTCACCAATACTCCGCAGCTATTGAGACTCCTTATTCCATGTACTTTGCTGTCTAGAGCCCTATTAACCTCAGATTTATTAGCTTTTTTTTGTCAACCACTTACACTGCCAGCCTCCCAAGAGGAGAACACATCACAAAGCAAAGAAACTCTAAGAGACACATACATAGAAAAATATCTCAAATAGCAAACATTTACTGAAAGCAGGAAAGTCAGATGATAGCACTTGAATAACCCTTCTCCCCCACAAGAACATTCTATAGATACACTCATGGAAGTTGTGCAAATAAATCTCATTATGCTGCCGAAGTACAGAATTATTGTCTCTCTGAGAGTACTGAGATGAAGCTGAGAATCTTCACAAATTTACTGGTCTGGCTCCAGACACATGCTAGATTATATTTATCAAAATGAATGGATTTTAAAGTGAGTCCAAAATAGATTCTTTCAAAAATCTAAGACTTTGCCTCAGAGGGGCTTCTTTTTTTAAATTCTGTCCTGTCTCTGGCTTCGAGAGAGGAGGCTATGAGGGAATAGTTATTAAAACAAAGAGAAAAAGGTAATTTGACTTAAGTTACCGAACCAGAGAGCTGCCAGATGTCAATAGTGGCAGCAGAGGTTACTAGCAGCTAGGGACCAGGAATAGAAATTAGAGCAAATGTATCCATAGAAAATGTCTGAAAAGTCCATTCAGCTCCAAATACAGAGTGATTTTGAGATCCCTAGATGGAACCTCTCCTGGCTGACCAGCCTAGGCAGCTGCTTCTTTGGTCGGTTCCACAGACACATTCTTCATAAGTGTCATGTTCCTAATTACTCCACTTTAATATATCAATATGATATATGCAGCTCAGTTTAACCATAAGACCAACGAAAAGGGACATAAGTGAACACATCTTTCCACTGGATTCATTTTTCACCCAGGTCATACACAAGGTGTTTACACACACATACACACACACACATACACACACACACACACTCTGTGAATACTCATTATAGCTAATATTTCTTGACTGCTTACTATGTGCCAGTGCAGACTGGCACTGTTTGATCTCTTTTAACTTCTCTAAGTTTTATCTTATTTAACTCTCAGAAGTTCTATGTGATAGGTAATATTATTGTCCCCATTTTAGAGATGAAGTAACATTTTCGAAATGAATGCAAAGAGGGAATGAGTAACTGGCCCAAGCTCAAATAGTAAGCAATGGAGGAAACATAGAAAAACAATTAGTCTAGCTTTAGAGCTTGGGCTCTTAATTACTATAACTGTCTTCCTAAAATAGTACTTAACAATGAAAAGTGTCCGCGATGTCACAATATGTGCCTTAAGAAAGTAAAATTTTAAAGCTTTTTTAAATCAGGTTCTGTGCATTTGTAGAAAGACAAAATACAGTCATTTAACTACAAGTCCTTTGTTTCTATATTTTTTTATCCTCTAGATCTACACTGTACAATATGAAAGCCACCAGCTACATGTGGCTATTGAGTACCTGAAATGTGGCTAATCCAAATTTAGATATGTTGTAAGTATAAACTACATGCTGAATTTCAAAGACTGAGTACCAAAACTGAGACCATAAAATACCTCTTTAATAATTTTCATCTGGTTATATGTTGAAATGATAATTGTGGATATGTTGAGTTAAATAAAATACAATACCAATGTAAATTATATCCATTTGTTTACTTTTTAAAATGTGGCTACTAGAAAATTTTTAATTACATATATGGTTCATAGTGTATTTTTTCTTCTTTTTTTAGAGACAGGGCCGCACTGTCACTCAGGCTGGAGTGCAGTGCCATGATCATAGCTCATGGTAACCTTGAACTCCTGGGCTCAAACTATCCTCTTGCCTCAGTCTCCAAGTTGCAATGACTACAGGTGTATGTTGCCTTGGCTAGCTAATTTTTTAATTTTTTGTACAGATGAGGTCTCACTATGTTGCCCAGGCTGATCTCAAACTCTTGGCCTCAAGCAATCCTCCCACCTTGGCCTCCCAAACTGCTGGAAGTACAGATGTGAGCCACCACGTCTGGCCACACATTGTATTTTTAATGGCTAGCACTCAATTTATGTAGGTAAATAAGGATATAAATAAACTCTGTCTCAGATTCATCACATAACTTTGAAATGGTGAAGGCTTAGTGGCTCATTTTTATACTTACATCCTTAATTTTTTGTACCTCAATAACATTATATTTCCTAATAAGATTTTGAAAATTTAGTTATAACTGTGTTTATTTGCAGACAATATCATCTTTACATAGAAAATCCTAAGGGATTTATAAAACAAAGCTAATAAGTACATTTAGCAAGTTCAAAGGATACAAGGTTAATATGCAAAGTTAATTAAATTTTCATGTATCAACAGCAAATACTTGACAAGTGAAATTTAAACTGATTCATTCTATTTAAAATAGCACCAAGAAATAGAAAATAGAAATAAATTTACCAAAAGATATATAAAAGTGTACATCATTTCTGACAGAAATAAAAGAAGATCTACATAAACCAAGAGATATACCATGTTTATGGGATGGAAGACTAAATATCATTACAATGTCAACTCTCCTTAAATTGATCAACACGATTTCAATAAAACTTCCAGTGAGCTTTTTAAAATAGATACCAAAAAGTTGACTCTTAAATCTATGTGAAAAGAGCCTATAATAGCCAAAACAATATTAAAAAAAAGAAGAAAAAATTTCAACTCACACTGCCTGATTTCAATGTTTACTATGAAAAGTATGGTATTGCATACTTTCAATGAGAAAAGAATAATCTCTTCCAAAAATGATGCAGTAATTAGATGAGGAAGAAATTAACTTTGACTTCCACCTCACAGAAATATTAACTTGAACTGGTTTATAGACCTAAAAGCAAAAGCTGAAACTCTAAATCTAGAGGAAAACAAAATGCCTTTGTGGTTCAAGGAGGCAAAGCTTTCATAAAGATGAGACAAAAAGCACTGATCATAAAAGAAAAAATTGACAAATTGACTTCATCAAAATGAAAAACTTCTGCTCATCAAAAGACATGGTTAAGAAATGAAAATGCAAGCTACAGTCTGGGAGAAAAGATTCACAGTGCATATATCTGACAACAGACTTGTATGGAAAAAAAATTATACCAGATTGTTTATAGCAGCTTTATTCATAAGAACCAAAAACTGGAAACAACCCGAATGTCCATCAACATTTGAATGGATAAACAAATTGTGGTATATTCATACAATGAAATAACGCTAAGCAATAAAAAGGAATGAACTACTGATATAACATGAATGAATCTCAAAAACCTCATGCTGAGTGAAAGAAGCAAGACATGAAAGAGTGTGTACTCTATAATTTCATTTATATGAAGTGTAAGAACAAGCCAAAGCAATCTGTGGTGATAGAAATTAGAACGGTGATCTCTCCTGTGGGGTATAAACTCAGTGGTAAAGTGCACCAGGGAAAATTCTGGAAATGTGCTGTAGTTTGACAACAGTTGTGCTTAACACAGGTGTATATATTTATCAAAACTCATTGAATTGTTCACTTCCTGTCTGTACATTACACTATATATAAATTTCCCTTCAGTAAAAAGTCCAGTTACATTGCTCAAACTTATATACACCTTTCACTAAATGTTTAGTTTATAATGCAATTAAAGTCATCATGAAATGTGCACTACACAAAGGCAGGAATTTTTTTTAACTACTAAATTCTCAATGCCTGGACCTCAATATTTGTTAATAACAAATAAATATTTGTTAATGGATGAGTTATGGAACACATTACTAGTTTCAGCTGAGGATCTTAACCTCAAGTTATATATATTCTTGTGTTTCCAGTTATGTATTTATAGTTAGATAGATGATAGATAGATAGATAGATAGATAGATAGATAGATAGATAGATAGATAGATAGACAGACAAATTTGTTGTTTTTTTTGAGACGGAGTTCGTTCTGCCGCCCAGGCTGGAGTGCAGTGGCGCGATCTCTGCTCCCTGCAAGCTCCGCCTCCCGGGTTCCCACCATTCTCCTGCCTCAGCCTCCCGAGTAGCTGGGACTACAGGCGCCTGCTACCGCGCCCGGCTAGTGTTTTTTGTATTTTTTATACTAAAAAATATAGTGAGACGGGGTTTCACCGTGTTAGCCGGGATGGTCTCAATCTCCTGACCTCGTGATTTGCCCGCCTTGGCCTCCCAAAGTGCTGGGATTACAGGCGTGAGCCACGGCGCCTGGCCTATTAAAACATATTTTTAAAGATACGTGTCCCTGCGATCTCAAAGAAAAAACAAAACAAAACAAAACAAAACTCCACTTTTATACCGTGACATCAAATTTTTTTCCACTACATTAAAATCTGAGAGAAAATTAGAAGAATCTTAAAGTAGATGCGCAAATATTTATCATCATTGAAGAACATTATTTTCTTGTGGTTTACTATTTAACTACATGAGTTAAACAAGTAAACTTAGACTTGACACCTCACAATGGCTGTACCTCATGAAATCATTCACCTCAGGGAAAACCAGTTACATTTTGTTTTACATCAAGTTGAGATTTTCTGATTAATTTTGAGTATCATTATCTCAGGAAACTATCACAGAAAAAAGTATTCTAAAAGAAATACCACATGAGAAGAGGTTGTGTTGGCCATATAGTTCTGTATATTTAAGTTCTGAGATGTTATACCTGGTTAGTCCTGAGAGAAGAGAGAGAGAAAAAAGAGAGTGTGTGTGCAATAGAAGAGAGGATGTAGAAAAGACAAAATGAAAAAAGGTCTGTCCCTGAAGAAAACATAAAAATTATCTAACCTATGCAAGTAATTTATACTTTTTCCATTTCCCAAGCACCTAATAGACCTTTTAATGCTTTTTCTTATTTTTATAAAACAATCTAGTTTTGAACAGGTTTGAAAAGTAATAGACCTGCATATAATAGAATATCCATGGCCATTTTTGAACACACACACACACACATCGTACATATAATTTGACCTCCATAGTTCTATGAGAAAGATTATTTCTGATTGGGTGACTCTCTGCCTCAGTGGTTGCTAGGTAATGAGCTTTTGGAATAAATGCATTTCCTACCTCCAAATCAATAATCGTACAATGTTAATTTAGAACATGATCTCCATGGTCACCAACAATTACTATGAGAATTTGCTTTTCACGAAACAGCATTTGCACAAAACTTGTCCCTGCCAATGTATTCTTGAGTACTTACTATATTTGACGTTGGCAGCTGTAAGTACCATGGCTTGCTCTTTGCTGTTGGATCTATTGATTGAAATGCCATTCATTTTGTGCAGATAAAAGAAATATGGCTTAGCTGGCTTCTGTTTATTAAGACGTGGCCAAGTAGAAATTTCATTTAATTTTAAGAAGCCATGATATCATTTTCCTTCCATCTTTGCTTCTCACAAAAAGTATTTGAAATTCAGGAAAAAATTTGAAACCATTCACATGCTGTTCGGTTAAAAAAAAAAAAAAAGCCTTTAGCTTCTAGTAAGTCTTCTACTAACAGCCTTTATTTCCACCACAAAAATACTTTCACTATGAAAGCAAACTGTCAAATAGATGTACTTAAAAAAAAAAAAAAAGCATCCACTCTGAATGAAGGCAGAAGTACTGATGAAGATGAGTGGAAAAAAGAGGATGGGTCTCCATAGAGCGTCTCAAATCAACTTGTAACAAAGCACTTGTTTGCAAGTTTTTCTATTTAAATGGAATGATTTCATGAAAGAAAAAGGGAAGGAAGAAGATATTTGGAGATCAGTGTAAATGTATCAAAATATAAGTATCTATATTAGTTTGCTAAGGCTGCCATAGCAAATGACCACAAACTACGTAGTTTAAAACAAGAGAAATTACTGTCTTGCGGTTCTGGAGGCTGGAAATCTGAAATCAAGGTGTGGGAAGTGCCACTCTCTCTCTCTGAAGGCTCTAGAGGATCATGCTTCTTTGCCTCTGCCTAGCTAGTGGTGGTTGTCAGCGATCCTTGGCAAGAGGTCTGTGGAGCATAACTCCAATCTCTGCATGGACATCACATAACCACCTTCCTTCTGTGTGTGTCTGTGTCCAAATTTTCCTCTTCTTTTGAGGACACCAGCCATTGGATTAGGACCCACCCTGATGCAGTTTGACCTTATATTAACTTGATTATATCTGCAAAACTTTATTTCCAAATAAGGTCACACTTTGAGATTCCGGGTTGTTGTGAACTTTGGCAGGGACATGATTCATCCCACTACTGTTGGCTACTTTGGAAGATTAGATTGTGTGCTACACGAGGGTAAGGAATATCGCTGACTAATCTCTGTATCCTCAGCATCTAGCATGAAGTCTAAGTACCATGTAGATACTTAATAAATGCTTGTTTAATAGGGTAGATGGTTAAATAAATAAGAAACGAGATAATGACTCAGTGATAAAAAACCAATAAATTATAAATGTTAAAAACAATGAATGTCGCCTTTCTATTGCATTATATTTTATGCTATTTACCTTTGGGTTTCTGTTTGGGAACAGTCCAATCAGGATCCAAGACTCCCACTGTAGCCTGGATCAGAAAACACTATCATGCCCCTCAACCTCTCTGGACTTCTATGTCCACATCATGAGCTCTAACATAGAATAACTGTGTTAAAGCACCAGTGAAGATCTTTGTAGTTTAATCAAACTATGCTGCTCTTCCTTGCAGTACATGAAAATAAAATAGAGCTTCTTATAAAACAGCATATCCAATTAAGGAAAAAGACAGAACAGTAAGCTGTCTTCATTTTATGTCAGCCTCTCTTGGTTCTTTATATACTATTTTTCCAGAAGTCTTGAAAAATGTGTCAGAAGATTTTTTCAGAATTTTCTTGCTTTAGCAAAGCTATGACAGATTATAAGGTTAGCTCTGCCATTTAAGAGAGAGAAAGACATTTCCTTGTCTTTATTAAATGGAAGCAGTGACCAGAATTAGTGTCTTGTGCTATGAGGATACCACCATATTCTCATTTTCCAAAGGTGTTAGAAGTTTGGCATCCTAATAATGGGCCAAAGGACTACAAAGAGAAAATATTGGGAATCATTGAGATGTTTATCATTTTCTTTGGTGAGAAACCCTGGGAAAGAATCACAGCTTTAAAAGAAAACCAGAAGACAGTAACAAAGAAGATTTACAATCAACCTACCCCCTTAAACATTTCCTTGTTCCTATTATTTTGTTTCTAGAGCAGTTGAGTGGCATGCTCATGCTGCCATTAACTAATAGCCTCTATCAAGAATATCAGAAATTACAACTGTTTTTCTGTAAAGCTCCAAATTTGTGCATCATTTGATAACAATATACTGGTATTTAAGGAACAGGAATTGGACCCACTCCCCAAAAATATTTCCCCAACAACCTTATTTCCAAAGCCTGAAATTCCATTATTAAGTCACCAGGCATTGGGTAAGGCTTTCTCCTACTGTTGAAAATGCAAATACCCCTAGAAAGTGGACCACATTAAAGACTTCCCTCATAATATTTTATTATGATCCAGAGAGAGGGATTTTTGAAAATTTAAAAATGTTATAGCACCAATTATTATGATTGATTTTTAACCTCCTTTACCAGGGAAAGCTAAAGACAAACAGACCCAAGCTGAAATTTAACCAGAAATCCTAGTGGAAATCATATTTTCCTAGTGTACTCACTTTCCTACTCTCTTACATGATAGCTTTTCTTTACTTTAAACACTCCACATCCCATCTCCTCTTTTCATTGTCAGCTGATGACCTTAAATCTTATTTCACTGAGTTATTAGAAGTTCTCAGAAGTACCACATGCCCCTACCATATCCACCAATCTATCTGCCTCTGCTGGCATCCTATGCCTTCCCTCTGGTCACTTTCCATGGTCCTAGGGAAGGCCAATGCTTCCCTGGGCTGCACCTCCATGCACTCTCACCTGCTCAACTGTCCTCCACCTGCATCATCAATTTCTCCTCTCTATTCATTCTTTCCTATCAGCCTCCCATTTTTAGAAAAAATTTCCCTTGAAATATGATGCTGTCCATTACTGTACCATTTTATTGCCTCCCTTTATAGAAATCATTCCTAAAAGATGTCTATACTTGCTGTCTTTACTTCCTCCCCCGTATCACTCTTGAGCTTACCCCAATCAGTTTCATCTTCACCATGCCACGGGCTGCAAAAACTCTTGTCAAAGTTATAAAACCTCTATATTAAAAATCCAATTGTTCATTTTCAGCCCTATGTTTTTCCCTCTACCAGTTGCATTTTCATTCTCTTTTTCTGGAAGTACTTTCTGCACTTGACTTCCTGTCTCCACTGGCCCCTCCTCAGTCTCTTTTGCTGATCTTTTCCTCTGTTCTCCAATGTCTAAATACCAGTGCACACCAAGAACCAATCTTTTGATGACTCCCAACTTGTATTTCCAGTTTTGAAGTCCAAACTTGCATATCCAACTCTCTTTTTTATATTGATACTCAAGTGCCCAATAGGCCACTCAATCCTAACATGTCCAAAGACATAATCCTCATTCACTTCTTTGAACTTACTCTGTCCCCAATCTTATTCATCTGTAAATATCAACTCATCTTTCAGCTGCTCAGGTTAAAAATCTTGATGTTATATTTGGGTCTTCCTTTTCTCTCATACCCCATTTCCCCTTCATCAGTCATCTTCACAGGTAGACCTTCAAAATACACTCACAATCTGACCCCTTCTCCACCTCTGCTGCTACCATCAGGTAGGATATTTTAATAGCCTCTTAACGGGTCTCTCTTCCCCATCCCTTGTTTTCTTCCCCATCCTCAACAGGCAGAGTGATCCTTTCAAAACTAAAGTCAGATCACATCACGTCTCTGCTCTCAAATCCTCCAGTGGATCCTTATCACACTCAGATTAAAAACCAAATTCCTCAAATGTTTGCTTATGGTTTGGTCCACATCACGTCTCTGAACTCATCTCCTATTTCTCTCTAGTTTGCTTCCTCTGCTCCATTTATTTGTTCTTCTTCAAATATTGTAAACACATTCTCACCTAAGGGTCTTTGGGCTGGCTATTCCCCGTGTCTGAAACACTCTTCCCCACATAAACACTGGTTGTATCTTTTATTTTCTTCAGGTCTCTGTTCACATGGTACTTTGCCAGGGAGGTCTTTTCTGGCCATTCCATATTAAATAACAATTCTGCCACCAGAATTCCCAATATCTATCATTGCTAAATATTATGTGTGTGTGTGTGTGTGTGTGTATTTATATATATATATATATACACACACACACATATATATATATAGATATATGCTTGTTAATTTGTCCATTATCAATCTCTTCTTCTAGAAATGGATGTCTATGATCCCAAGACAGGGACTCTTGACTGTTTTATTCATTACTATATCCCTAGATCCCAGAAAAATACCTGGCCTATAGCAAGTGCTCAATATGGTTTTCTCAAATGAATAAGTGCCCACTTTTTTAGCAACTTCATTCTTACTTCTCCCAACAATACCTTCTTCTCATTTTCCTCTCATTGACGTGATTAAACCAGCTCAAGAAACTGCCATCTGCAAATGATACTTAGAATTCCTCCCACAGACAGAGTTCCTTGAAAACTAAACCAAAAAGTAATAGAAAGCTGTGGAAAATTTTAATATATTTATTTTAGGTTAAAATTATAATTTTTACTAGGCCTGCACAGTATGATTTATTTTAGGAAAAACATTTGTGAACTAAAGGAGGAAAAAAAAGAAAAAGAAAAAGAAAGCAAGAAAAGGAGGGCGGGAGGGGGTTAGGTAACTGTCAGATCTTTCCTAGTTACTGCAAAGGTTATCTACGAGGATCAGATGTGTGTGAAAACACTTTGTAAACTGCACAGTAGTGCAAACCCAGGTTGTTTAATTAAAATCATATTTTCTTGTTTCATTGTCAACCGAGTCATTTTTGTTTACAGACCTATTTTTTAAAGCCTTTCTAAAATATTCGGGTAACACTTTCTGCCTAAGTAGATACAGTACTGCATTCTAAATCTTGCCTTCTATAAAAAGAGAAAGAACAGTGTGGTAGGCGGAGCGATGCCCCCACCCTTCCTAACCACCAAAGATGTCCATGTCCTAATCTCTGTAACCTGTGAATACATCAGGTTACCTGGCCAAGGGAAATTAAAGTTGCAGATGGAATTAACATTGCTAATTAGCAGACCTTAAAATAGGGAGATTAGCCTGGATCATCCAAGTGTGCTTGATACAACTACAAAGGTCATTATAAGGGGACATCAGAGAGACCCAACAGAGACAGCAGCATGAAACCCGGTAAACATTGCAGGCTTTGAAGATGGAAGGGGGCCAGGAGCCAAGGAATGTGACTGGCCTTAAAAAAAAAAACAGAAAAGGCAAAGAAGTGGATTCTTCCCTAGAGCCTGCAGAAGGAATGCAGCCCTGCCTACACCTTGATTTCAGCCCAGTGATACTCATGTTGGACTTTTGACCTCCAGAACTGTAAGATAATACATTTGCATTGTTTTAAGCACCGAGTTTGTGGTAATTTTCTACAGGAGCAATAGATAATGGAGACAAACAACAATGTGGCAAAGCATAGGCTCCCGTGCCAAACAGACTTGAGTCTTAGTTCCAGACCCACCAACCACTGCCAGCCTTTGTTCCTCATCAGTAAAATGAGAATCAAGATAGTGCCTTCTCCCTAGGAATAGCGTTAGGATTAACTACGGTGGTGTAAAGTAATTAAAACAGGGCCTGGAACAGGGCAAGTTCTCAATAATCATTAGCTGTTAGCTTTTAACTGATCATTTTCTTTGAATTTTAAGTATGAATTTACCATAGAAGTCAAGGGCATAGTAAAGTAAACAGCATATGTATTGGAACAAGAATAAAATTTGGAGTTGGAAGAAAGTTATCATAGCACGTGATCTTGGACAAATCATTTAACCTTCTTCATCTGCAAAATGAGATAATCATAACTGCCCAGTCTATACCAAATTAGGTGCTCAAAATGAAAGCACTTCGGAACTCAAACTCACGCTGCTGGAATTTTTGCACATCTTGTAAATCCTTCCCGTCAGCTTCTTTTGTTGATATTTGGTTTTGTGAGTGTGGCATAATGAAGAAAGGTTCTCTAGCTACTGCAAGGTTATAGTTAGTTGGGTTTTGGTTATGATCATTTTTTCACTAGACAACAAGGTAGTTGAGAGATAATATTAGCCAAACAAGATTTTTCTTTAAATATAATGTGGGTCATAACTATGTCCCAGAGAGGAATCAGAGAAATTTTTCTAAAATCACCATAAAGAACATGACATTTCTTTCTCTGTATTGACTCTTCTTGAAAAATGCTTATCTTAAGCTCAGCTCACCTTCATCACAATTCTTCTGAACAGGCTGAGTGTCTGAAGATTATATCACATCTGTTTGTGCATAGAGTAGGAATCCTGTCATCACAAATGCAGTGACCCAAGCAGCCTGGTCCCTCATTTTCTCTTCCCTTCTCCCTAAATCAGATGTTAGGTGTGAAAAGTCCTTGATTAGCTGTAATATACCTCAGCTGGGTTTCCACTTTAATGCCATTGTTGTTCTAGATCTATCTCGGTCTTTTATTATTATTATTATTATTATTATTATTATTATTATTATTATTTATTCACCTTCCTCTTTTCCCCACTTGTTTTCCTAAATTCAACCTCTTTCCTCTCTTTCTTAGGTATTCTGTGACACAAATGAATAGAGACCCACAATAATAAAACTAAGGTAATAGGATGGAAAATGTGGCAGAATGGGTTAACAGTGTATCCCCAACATGTCTAATACAGACCTCTCGCTCCACAGCTGCTAGTGTTATATAACTCTAGGGTTCCTGCTTTCAGGGAGAATGCTAGGTTACTGTGCACCACATTTCTTTATTTCAGGCTTCTCTGGGCCTTTAATATGCTAGTGTACATTGGGCTGTAGGACCTAGTGTTTCAGACTTGCCTGACCATGAGTTTTTTTTTTTTTTTTTTAATGTGGAACATTTGGGAGAACTAGAATTCTCTGGATCACTCATAGGTAAAATCCAGGTTAAATATCTGCTGGGGGGTGGAAGGAGGGGGTAGGAAGCACATTTACCAATGGCATGAGGTGCATGTCAAGACAGAAAGTTTCAAAATACTGTTTAGGTGTCTTTTAGGCTGACACAATATTGTGCTACATTAAAGAAAAAAAAAGCCCTACTCTAATCCCTTTCTCTAGAGGAAAAAGCCCACTTAATTAATTTCCTCTTTTCCTCTCTCACTTATTTTTCTTTTCCCTTCCTTCCTAAAGGAGGAGATGTATTTCCCTAATTTTTCTCCTTTATCTATTTTCTTCTTTCTATTACCCTTCCACCCAAGTCAAGATGGGAAGACATAGTGATAATTTTACAAAGCATCCTGATGTAGATGTAGTTTTTTTTTTTCCTCAGTGGAGAGATAAACTATAGCAGATAAGTTTTTATTGATCTCTTATAACTAAAATATTTAAATAATCAGGAATCAATTACCATTCAAATTTCTCTGGCTTTGAGTTTTTGCCCCTTTTCTAAACCCTAAAGCTTACCATTATCACACCTTAATTATTCTCAACAGCAAATAATCATGTACTTGAATTTTACAATGATCCTATGTCCCCAGAGCTAAGATTGGAATGTCAGAAGAGATCTTCTTTACATTTAAGAAGTACATACTCTGCCTCCTTGATTCTTACGTACTGCTCAATAACTAGGAAGTTGTTATTTATTCAATAAAGATATATCTAGTCCCTGTTAGGTTCTGTGCAAGTACCAAGGATTCCAATGTGTAGTTTATATTTATAGTTATTGGTGGTGGTGATGATGGTGTAGAAGATAATGTGGTCTCCTCTATAAGGTGTCTGCCATTATATGAAAGGTCCAGTAAAGTGAAAGCTCCCAGCATTCCAAAAAGATTAGCATGGGATCAGCTTACAAACAGAGTAATTATTATTGTTGGTGAGTGGCTTATTGGACCAATTTGTTGTTCTGGGTCAGAGGTTCTGAACTTCAGCTGCAAAATAGAATTCTTCAAAAATATTGATGCCTGGATCCCACCACAAATCAACTGAATTAGAATCTCTGAAGGTGGAGTCTTTGGACACTGTCATTTTATAGAAAGTCTGTTGGTGAGTATAACATCTAGCTAGTGTTGAGAGCCATTGTTGGAGATGAAAGCAAGAAAGAGATTGTGTGAGGCAAAAATATCTACATTAATAGTAACTAAATTGAGAAGAAGATCAAAAGAAGAATGATTAATTCTACACAAATTAACTAAGGATCTCAAAAGTTGGGCATGACACAGAATTATGACCAAGGGTCATAGCACCTCAGAAAATACATAAGCCAGATCCTTTGTTTCCAAAGCAACTCCATTTCCTTAGAATATGCAGAGAAAGATTGTGCTATGGAAAAGATTCCAAATTTCCAGGGAACTCAGCTTGTAGACTGGTTACATTCATCAAAGTTAAAGTTATAAATATTGCACATGGTCTCAATACTCAGAGATAAACATTTACATAGCAGATTTTATTAGCAGACAATTGTGAAACCAAATAATGATTTATCTGCAAGGTTACACACATAAGAACAAATACAATTTAAAAATAAGAGACTCAATTCTTCCTGTGGAAAATGGGGAAACAGATTTCTCTCCCCTCCTTTTCCTTGGAACATTTAAAATGCTTCTCTTTGAAATGTAAACCTCAAGGGAAATAGCATCTATCTTTTAGTTTTTGTGGAAATGTAAATGCCTAACTTCAGTGGGCGCCTTGCTCCAAGTTACAAATCTACCTCCTGTCATAAAAACAGAAGAAATGTGTTTTTCCTCTGGATAAAGCAAATTAACTAACACATATGGTCACCCCAGTTATCAGGTGAAATTAGGATACACTATGTGTGACAATTGGTGTTGTTGAGTCCTCTTACTTGAGGATAGTTATTGTTTATCTTGAAAACATATATGTAATGAGTTGTATATACTTGGCTTAAAGGGATGAGATTTCTTTCTGTCTTTGCAGCCTTTTAATGGATTGTCTGTGATGTGCATCGCATCTGGGTTTTATGCTTATTTAATAATAAAACTGTTTTATTTTTAAACTGCCTTTGTGGAGAGGTTTCCTGGGCTGGGAGAAAATTTTGGTTTTAATTATATTTTCCCAGCTGATATGGTTTGGATCTGTGTCCCCACCCAAATCCCATGCTGAATTGTGACCCCCAGTGTTGGAGGTGGGGCCTGGTGGAAGGTTATTTGATCATGGGGATGGATTTCCCCTTTGGTGCTGTTCTCATGATAGTGAGTAAGTGCTCACAAGATCTGGTTGTTTAACAAGATCTGGTTGTTTAAAAGGGTGTAGCACCTTCCCCCTGCCCTCATCCTGCTGTAGCTACATAGGACATGTCTGCTTCCCCTTCACCTTCCACCATGATTGAAAATTTCCCAAGGCCTCCCCAGTCATTCTTCCTATACAGCCTATGGAACTGTGAGTCAATTAAATCTTTACTTTATAAATTACCCAGTCTCAGGTATTTTTTTACAGCAGTTCAAGAACAGACTAATGCACCAACACACAGGAGTTACTTACTTAGGAGTGGCTTACTACAGAGTAAAAAAATTTTCTATTTTTTCCTCTTTTCCTTCTTATCTCAGACTCATATCAGAGACAAATAATTGATATATTATAGTTAGATTTTGAATTATTTTTAATGATCATAGGTCAAAGTAAACACTTGAAAATTCATTGTTATAATCTTTTTTAAAATCTAACCAAAAACCATAAAAGTTTCTGAGAATCCTCAAAAAATATTTGCTGCTAAAAAGAAAAAAAAGTGTCCATTTTGGCAATGATGAGTGGCCATATTTCTCTGAGCACTGCCAAACAAATGGTAAAAAAAAAATAGGATTAAGGAAAAAAACCTTAGAATTCTTTCCTGCTTAGTGTCCACTTATGCTTGGGACAGTCTAAGGCAAAGATGTTCACTGAAAAGCAAATTGCACCAAGGGAGGCATCGTCTCGCTTTCGCTAGGAAATTTCTTGAAGAAGTAAGCCTTTATTTCTATGGAAACTATGGAAATTCATTACATTTCCATAGTTTTCTGATACTAAAAGTATTGTTCAACAAATGCAAAGTGCTTGTTTCAGAAAAAAAATTTAACAAGTTAAATTTTTTTTAATTTAAAATGTGTTTAACAATTATTTATTTAACAAGTTAATTTGTTTAAAAAGTATAGAGTGGCCGGGCGTGGTGGCTCATGCCTGTAATCTCTGCACTTTGGGACGCCGAGGCAGGTGGATCACCTGGGGCCAGGAGTTCGAGACAAGCCTGGCCAACATGATGAAACCCCGTCTCCACTAAAAATAAAAAAAAATTAGCTGGACATGGTGTCACATGTCTATAATCCCAGCTACTCAGGATGCTGAGGCAGGAGAATTGCTTGAACCCTGGAGGCAGAGGTTGCAGTGAGACGAGATCGTGCCACTGCACTCCAGCCTGGGCAACAAGAGCAAAACTCCGCCTAAAAAAAAAAAAAAAAACAGTGTAGAGTGCTAGAGGAAATCCGTTTTTAGTTGATTATGCTAAGAGTTCTGATGAATCACAGGTTCTATTATGTCCTGTAGAAGCAGAACAACCACACCCGGAAATGTAAAATCCCACTCCCAAAAGAATTGGGACACAGCCATTATCAGAGCACCATTTAGACAAGTTACACTAGGGTCCTGGGCTGATCAGCTGGATAGCTAACTAGAAAAAAGAGCAGGAAGACCCAGACAGCTAGTGCAAAAAACATCCCACAGATGGTCAAAACAAGGAAAACTGAACTAGTTCAAGAGACATTTTCCAGAGCCTGGGACTTGGTCGTTGTAGATAAGCAGTAAGGAGGAAGGTGGGGTCATGCTAGATGATTTGGTATCTTACCAAATACCATCTAGCCAGGCACTTACCAAATGAGCCAGAGCTCCTTCACCTAGCACAGTGTCTAGGATGTAGAAATTGTGTAATAAATATTGAGGAACTGTTACTTTTATTGAGGAACTATGTTAGTAAAAGTGTCTTTCTTTCCCATTCTTTTTTTAAGTACCATTTGTTTAGTGCATGGAAACCTTGCTTAAATTCCTAAGGACAAGGTGAACACAAAACACCTACCTTAACTCAGTATGTGGGTGGCTCTTATCTATGCCCTAATGCAGTGGTCCCCAACCTTTTTGCACCAGGGACTGGTTTCGTGGAAGACAATTTTTTCACAGGTTGGGGGGCGGGGTGGGGGGCAGGTGGGAGATGGTTTCAGGATGATTCAAGCACATTACCTTTATTGCAAATTTTATTTCTATTATTATTACATAATCACCATCATGGAGAATCAGTGGGAGACTTAAGCTTGTTTTCCTGCAACTAGATGTTCCCATCTGGGGGTAATGGGAGACAGTGACCGATCATCAGGCATTGGATTCTCATAAGGTGCGTGCAACCTAGAACCATCGCATGCACAGTTCACAATAGGGTTCGCGTTCCTATGAGAATCTAATGCTGCAGCTGATCTGATCGGAGGTGGAGCTCAGATTCACTCACTTGCCTGCTGCTCCCCTCCTGCTGTGCAGCCTGGTTCCTAACACGCTGGGGGTTGAGGACCCCTGTCCTAATGCCAGTGTAGATTTGAAACTTTCACTGAGTGCTTAAACTCGCTTCCCCTGTGTTTTTACTGTAAGTGAACAAATAATTATCCCTTTAGAAGCAAGTTATTCTTTGGAAATTTGATCTAGTGATTATTTAAACAAACACACATACCTTATCATTCACCTAAAATCCACCGACGTGCCCACATTGTCCAATTTCAGCTCCAATTTGCTGCCTCCTCTCAGCAGAATTCAAACTCAGCCAAAAAGTTCTTTTCTTTTATAAACTAATAGTTCCCTTATCCCAAGCCTTAAATAAAAAGTGTAATAAATTGAATGCTTAATGCAGAAGATATATGAGTGAGAAGTGCTACTTGATCTATATTTAAAGTGAAAGCATAAAAACTACACTTTTGATGCAGATATTGATCATTAGAAACAGGTTCTTAAATTAAGAATATAGATCATGTCACCTTTTCCTAGATCTTATTCTGGCTCAGAGTCTGAAGAAATTCTCCTACCCTCAAATTAAAAAGATGATAGAATCATACACAGGAAAAACTGACAGCAGCACCAATTGGTTCCTCCAGTAAAATCATATCCTCCTTGATTAATATGAAATATTCAATTGATAACAGCTGAACGCAAATGTATGGGAATCATGATATCTCATGAGATTAAGTCAGTCATATCCTCTCAGAGTAAATTTATGCTTCTTCTGATATTTGTATTTTTACATAGTAATAAAGTCTAAGTGTAAAAATAAACTGAAAAAAAAGATTAGCTTTGAAAAACAGCAACTCTGAGGCAGCAGGCATTCTGTTGGTTGCAGCCAGGGCCATTGCTTCATTGTTTCTCAGAAGAACCCCACTGACCACGTCAATGAGAAAGCTGTTGCCTGACTCATAATGGCCTCCAAACCCTTCACATAGAACCTGGGTGGCTTCAAGCTGGGGGGAGATGGAGTGAGATCTTAGCAAACAGAATAGCATCAAAAGACCTCGCTGTCGCCACAGAAGCCAACATCCCCACACAGCCTCATGGTAGTTCTGAGGAAGCGCACTCAAGGAGCATTTGTTGATTGGTTAAATTTACAGGGACAGCTGAGCTTATTGTGCACTTACTAAATTCACAAGTTGGAAAATTAGGAAATGGAGTATTAACTTGTGCCAGGATGAGAAACCTATGTATTTCATGGATGACAGTAGATATTTATTTTTTTTTATATTTCTGACTCACTAGTGGTATGGATACACCAATGCTCCAGGAATGTTTTAATATTTAAAATCCATTTAACACCTACACCTCAAAAGAATTATGTACAATTCATGTGCTAAAAATAAATGTCTCAAAAACCTAGTCTTCACTGTTCTCGATGAGAAAATGGAAACACTGGGTGGAGGGGGGTTCTTCATGGGATCAGATGTATGGTGGAGTGAGCATGACAAAAGCAAAGACTAGGTATCATAATTCCTGCTTAATTATTTTTATGGTAAAAATTTCTTTCATATTAAAATATTACTCAAAAACACATTAATAAAATGACCACAGTCAACCAACTCACCCAACTAGATAATTATGTTATTGCAGTGTTTCTTAATTTTTTTAGTCATAAACAATTATAGCATACATTCTACATGTAGATATTCTAACAGGTACCTTGTCATTTCAGCACCTTTCTGATGCACTGATATAACACCAAGCCCCAATCCCCCAGTACCCCTCATCCTTCAGTGTCCTATTACCTTAGGCAACCCAACAGAGGTGATATTATTTCAAGACATATCTGAAAATAACTTTCTTTTTTTATAACCAACCACCTGCATGGCAGGCAAATCACAGGAAGCAAATAACCATCCCTGCATGAGTCACTGTTGCCAGCAATCTCACAAGGTAATGAAACCAATTCCACACTTTGCTGGTAGTCTGCAACTGATGGGTAAAAACCAAAGAGTTTTGATCTTCCTGAAAGTGAAGCCCAGAAGAATTCCTGAATTTAAATAAAGAATAAAGGCAGAGATCCCTGAGTTCATTGTTCTCAGCTATTTAATTGTCCTTCTGATTCAATGTTCATCCAGGTGCATGAAGCACTACTGGATATCTGCAGACGAAACTGAGCTCAAATGAAGAAAATCATGACCAAGCAGAGAAAAGCTATGATTAGATCTGCAGGAAGCTGCAACACAGAAATTTGAATTTTGAGTTCTGACAAACAAGATCCTTCAAATTCACTAAAGATATCTCCTGAAATTTTTTCATCCATGAGCAAGTCAAAAGGAGTTCTACTCAACTGCTGGGATCCTGGAAAATTCGAACCCTTGTCTACATAGATGGTAATTAGTGTGCCATACCTTGAAATACTAAGCAGAATACATAATTTGTGAGGTTCTGAATAGGATAAGAAACCTCTTCCCCTGGTGGGTTGGGCAGACTGGGATGCATCCAGAGGTAAACCAGCAGCCTAGTATGCTTACACCTTCTGTTTTCCCAAAGCCAAATCTAATGAGAGAATTGGGAGAATGAATTTTCTTTCTTGAAGTCTCCCTTCGCGTTTCAGCATTTCAGACAAGATTCAATAAAAAATTTTAATCTAATTTTTGTGCCCGTAAAGCCTGTATAAATCAGCACAAGCCCTGAAAAATGAAG
Source organism: Pan paniscus (assembly GCF_029289425.2). Classification (NCBI taxonomy): domain Eukaryota; kingdom Metazoa; phylum Chordata; class Mammalia; order Primates; family Hominidae; genus Pan; species Pan paniscus. The sequence goes on from NC_073249.2 coordinate 130,101,672, forward strand.
AGGCACTGTTTTTTATTGAATCCATAAATCTAAGAACTTAGAACTTAAAGAACTGTTTTAAATGTTTCCTTGTTTCTTTTTTTTTTTTTTAATAATTAGTGTTAGAACAGGCAGGGAAATAGAGCCCAAGAGTGTAAGAACCTTATTCAAATCTCAGAAGGAAGAAGTATTTCTGAAACAAACATTGGCTAAATAAAATTGACAAAAAATACCTGAATCCAAACTCAACAATTCAATGCCTTTTGTTTCAGGGAATTTTGGTTTGGATTTTGGTCACCTTCTATCGGTATTAAAGATCCAGTAATAGTCATGGCAAGAAGGAAGTGCTTTGAAATTCACTTAGTTTTCAATGGAAACACTTAGAGATCGATTTTAAAATTTGCCATAGAAGTTAGCAAAAAAGCACAAAGGGGGAACTCTGAAGTGACATTATTCAGATTTCTCTCCTCTAACAAGTCTTTTGATCAATTCAATTTTGATTTGTATAGATAGGGTTGCCACCTGATTCCCAATAACAAACCAAGAATAGTATATATCTATATAAATTATATTCTTCCTGTACTGTAAACCACTGCATTGTGTGCTTTTTTTAAATGTCAGAAACAACCTCTTGTTTGCTTCCCTGAAAAATTTCCTAAAGTGTGACATAGTGTAAAGCATATGTGTATCTAGTAGATTCAGATTCTAATGTTTGTTCTGCCATCTGTATCTGTCCTTACAACTCTAAGTGTGGCCCAGACAGCAGCAGCATCAATATTACCTGACAGCTGGTGAGAAATGCATAAACTCAGGCTCCATCCAGACATAGTAAATCAGAATCTGCATTTTAAGAAGATACTGAGAAATTCATGTGTACATTATTAAAGTTTGAGAGGGATTGTTCTATGTAACTTCAGCACACTAATCTTTTGTGTTCCATTTTTCTTACTGGTAAAATGAAGGAGATGCACTAAGTGTTCACTAAGATCCTGTCCACAATTTATGACTTACAGCAAATGCAAGCTGTAAAACCCCATTTCTTAGATATTGTTTCATCTTGAATTTCCTGAAGAGCTTCCAAGCACAACACCATCTATATTTGGAGACTGAGATTAAATGAGCCTTTGCTGCCTCTAAGTTTTCTTTATAGAAACAAATCAAGCCAAATGTTTTATTTCATCTGATTCAAAATTAAAGCACATTAAAGAGCACAGGGGAAAGAGAAAAAAGGGTACTAACATACACTGAACTGTAATAAACACTTTAAATCATCATCTATTTTAATTTTAACCACAAACCTGTGAGGCAGATTCAGTAAAACATATTACAGATGAGAACACAGTCACAAAAATCTTAGATAATTATTCTGGGTCACAAAGCCAAGTGGTACAAAAAGAATTTAAGTTTAAGCATCTCTCACTCCAAAACCCCTGAAAAGCAGAGTTGCTTTAATAATGTGCTGACAAATTCAGTGGTATTAACTTCTTTCATTATTTCTGGTTTTCTGTGTAAACTAAATCACTTTGAAGTCATCTAAATTCCAACAACACAAATGGCACCAAAATGCCTTACTTTGGCCTCTCTTTCTTTCAAACCACCCTTTCTAATGATACATCTATAATTCTAGGTTTTGCTTTTATTTTTCATATGCAATTGGATCATCTCTTTTTAATTGGTATATTTAATCCATTTATATTTATTGTGATTACTGATTTCTTTACACTTATTTATGCTACTTTCTTTTATGTTTTCTGTATACCATATTTTTTCCACTGCTTCGTTTTACACATTTTCAGCCTGTTGTTTGATTGATAAATTTATTTGCTCTTTCTTTTTATGTTAATTTAGAAATTACCATTTGTATTTCTATTCTTTTAGTGGCAACATTAAAATTTTTTGCAATCCTACTTAATTTCATATTTTTCTAACAAAACCTAAAGTTTGCTATTTCTCTCTTACTCCTAAAATGTTTTAGCTTGTTTTATCCTCCAAACACTGCCCTTCCTTTTTTCTAGGATATTGTTATTCCCAATAATCTTAAGATAATTAGTGACTATTAATATTCCTTTTAGAGTCAGTAATTAGGCTGCATTCATATTCCAATGATATCTTCCTAGAGAGTCACAAATTCACTAGTTCACTATTTCTTCATTCAGTAATTACATGTGGGCAATAAATTCATTTAATCCTAGTACCTGAAAATGGTATTTTGCCTTTACTATTGAATGATAGCTTAGCTAGTTATAGTTACGTGTTGAGAGTTATTTTCCCTCTCTGACAACTTATAACATCTATTGTTGCTTCCTAGAAGGCTATTGTGAGTTTAATTTTACTCTTTTTTAGGTAGTAAATAAGAGCAAAATTTTCTTTTTACTCTATTTAAAAAATAGAAAATTTTTTTAAATTTTCTATTTCCTTTTCGTTGTTTACAGGGTTTTTTGGTTCTGAGTCTAATTGGATTTACTTTTATTTTTCCTTTTCAGCTTGCAGTGTGTATTTTGTGACAATAAATTTCTTGTCTTCAATTCAGAAAAACACTAAGCTATTATCTCTTGAAATGCTACTTCTCTGCTATTCCCTCGTTTTCCTGCTTCTGGAACTGTTATATGTAGTTTGGGGCTCCTCAGTCTATCCTCTGTGCTTCTTAATTTTACTTAGATATTTTCCATCTCTTTGTCTATCTCTCCTGAATAACAGGTCAAGCTTTCAGATATTTCCTCCAGTTAACTCTTTCTGTTTTGGCTATGTTCAATTTACTGAGTTTATTATAGTGATTACATTTTTTTATTTCTCAAACCTATACATTTAAAAAATCATGCCCTGTAATTGACTCATAATCATCTTTATTTATTCATATCTTGCTCTTGCTGTGTATTTTTCCTATATGATTTTCAGCATTTTAACCATGTACATTTTAATGTCCTGTTCAGAAGATTGTAATTTTCTGGGTAATGAATTTTATCATTTATGAAATTTGTTGGCTATTATGAGTTTAGTTTTCATTCATAGAATTTTAGTTGCAAGACCAAGTTAACAATTTCCTTGTGTTTTATTTTAACTTTTTTTTTCTATTTCTCTCTCGGCACTCACTTCTATATGTCTGGTCTTTTTATAGTTGCCTCTATTTGGGTTACCCAAGTCTCCAGTCAGAAACAAGTCTTGTATTGGCAGCTCAGAATTACCATTCTGGGAGCTGTAACAAATTGAGGGTCCAAGTCAACATATGGCTTGAGCCATATTCAGCTGTCTCTGCTTCCTCCTGCCATGCCATCCAGCACTACAATATAGGCTATAGTCCCTGAGAATGATTTTGGCATTTTTCCTACTCCAGCTTCTGACTGGAGTGTGGAAGACTTAGGTTCTACTTCCCCACAGAAATTGAAATCTTAACTGCCTCTTTGTACAGTAGATCTCTAGCTTCAGCCTCCCTGTAGTGCAGTAGATCTCCAGCTTTAGCCTAACTTACTGCAGTTTGGTTTTGTTTTTCTGTTTTTTATAAGAAACATTTATATATTTTTTCCAGAGCAACAATGGTTCCATAAATATTATTTATAGCTATCATTGCTATACGTTTATAGTTGCAGGGAAGTAGTTTTATACATAAACTTTCAACCCCACCTCAATCCGATCACTGCCTCTCTAGTCTGAGTTTTAAATCCAAAGAACGGAGTGGCACCACAGTTAGAATCCTTTGAAATATAATGATCTTTTCCTGTGGTCAGATGAATTGTTTAAACAATTCCCATCACCCTATACACCCACCCCTCAAGAAATCTTGAAAAACAAAGTCATAGAGTCTTAAGAGCATGGCTGACCAAAAAAAATGCCTCCTACTCAGCATCTGTTTCCCTATGACTAGTTTAAAGCAAACTGGACCAAATTTCAATCAAATAATGAGGACAGCAAAGCTGATTTTCTTCCCCTCCAATTAATCTTTTCTGCCACTTTTATTCACCTACCACTTCCATGTCTACCACTTCCCTAAACTCAGATATATCAAGCTATCATTTCTGCTTTGTCTCTTTTCTTTTGGAATACTAGAAAAGATTTAGTATCAGTCATTGGAATTTTTTGGTTTATTAATAGAGCATATTTTAGTGAGTAAATTTCAGACATTGTGTTATTTGAATAGTGAATAGTTTATAGCTAATTGGAAATTAAATATTTTGTTTTCTGTTAAGGAATTTAGTCAGTAAGCAAGCAAAATGTGATTTGTTGATTCCGTAAAGAAAGCTCTTAATTTCACATTAGACCAATTTGTTGGACAAATCATGAAAACACAACAGAGCAGAGGGAGAACCAGAAGGCACAGACTATGATCTCGCTATGCTAGATCGGGAGTCGACAGATGATGCCTGTGGGCCAAATCCAGCCCAATGCCTGAGTTTGCATATAAAGTTTAATCAAACCCCTTACACATGGCCTCAGTCTACGGCTGTTTTCACAGCAGCAGAGCTGAGAATTTTCTGCAGAGGCAATGTGTCCTGCAAAGCTGAAAATAATTGCTATAAGGCACTTTATAGAAAAAGTTTGCAGTCCCCTGCCCTAGATGGTCTTCCTACTTTGTTGAGAAGGAAAATTAGCAACTGGCACGACAACCAAAGGGAAGTCTGAGAGTCTTTAATGAAAGAAGGAACCTGTGTCCATGTTATACCAGCTTCTCAAAGATATGGGTCTCTCATGCCCTGGTCCTGTTTTCTCAATCTTCCCTCTATACACATGTAAACCCACTTTTCCATCAAACTCTTTCCTTCCTCCAACGTAGCCCTTCTTTTTCTCTATACTAAAACCCTAGTGCCTAGGAACATAGATTATATAGCATGCTTTCATTTTATTCACAGTTAACTATATTGTGCCGTAATTTCTTTCATCTGACATATCACTTTGCATTATGTGTAACCAGCCTGTTACACATAAACACAGGGAAACAAAGGAGTTCATGGCCCAGAAAGAGAGGCAAACAGATCAACAAGCACATGCAATAAACTGTTACAATTGAGTTTAATTTGAGACCAAAATACAGGGATGAGATCAATTCTACATTGGAGGAAACAAGAAAATTTGTGAGGAGGACTCTTGCGCTAATAAAAGTATTATTAGTGTGCATGTCCTAAAAGTCCTGAAGAAAGTAAGAAAGATTTTTATGAATTTGGTAAAGTAAAATCCATCAAAATATAAGAAAAATTATTCTAACATAAGAATGTATCACAAATATGCTTTTCTCAAATGCCTTAAAGTTGTTATAAAAAACAAGTGAGGCAACACGAATTTAATTAAATATAAATAGCACATGATTGATCTCCTGCCCTTAGGAATTCATTAACTCTAGCTGATTGGATTTGAATAAATCAGAATATATAGAGTTACCTTTAGTGGAGGTTGTGCTACAGTACAAGCTTCAGATAGAAAAATACCTAAGAGAAACGGTGGATAAAATAGGCAAATAGTTGGATGGAAACTTTATGTTGGTTTCTGATGATAACAAAGAGAAAATGGAGGAGGAGGTGAAGAAAACGAGAAGGAGAGAAAGAAATACCCTCCCAATCAACTTGGAAATTCAGGTGGAAGATCAGAAATTTTAAATATCTGTTCTCTACATGAAAAAGGAGACACTGGCAGTCAAACTGTCTTGATTTGGAAATTGATCAAGGCAACTAGAATTGACCCTTCTAAACTCATTTTTCCACTTGATTGGGAGCCAAAGCAGTCTAGCAACTGTTTCCTCTGGAGACGAGCTTGCTCTTCCCCTGCAGGCAGCTCTAGAAGAGCACAGGGATAAAACCTAGTTACCACGGGCACGTAAAGAAAAGGATTAAGGCTGAAATTTGAAGAATGGGCTGTTACAAAAGAACTAAATTCCCGGCCGGGCGCGGTGGCTCACACCTGTAATCCCAGCACTTTGGGAGGCCGAGGCGGGTGGATCACGAGGTCAGGAGATCGAGACCATCCTGGCTAACACGGTGAAACCACATCTCTACTAAAAAAAAAAAAAATACAAAAGAAATTAGCTGGGCGTGGTCCAAGCGCCTGTAGTCCCAGCTACTCGGGAGGCTGAGGCAGGAGAATGGCGTGAACCCGGGAGGTAGAGCTTTCAGTGAGCGGAGATCCCGCCACTGCATTCCAGCCTGGGCGACAGAGAAAGACTCCGTCTCAAAAAAAAAAAAAAAAAACAAAAACAACAACTAAATTCCCAATCCCAGGAAGGTTTCAAGTGGAACTAGAACTGTTTGGAATGATGTAGCTTTTTTTTTTTTTTTCCTGCATCTGGAGGGAAGTCTAACCACTTATATACCCTTTTAGGTTCATTATACCTCAGTGGTTTTATCCAATGAATGCATTTGATAAGCCTATACATTTTATAAGCCAGAATCCAGGGCAGAAAATGTATTCAACATGGATCCATACAAGAATAAGAGAAATAACATGGATGGATGGACAGAAGGAAGGCAGGAATAAGGAGGGAAAGGAACGAGCCAGTTTGTCATTTCAACCAAGTGGGATCAATGCAGTCTAAATCAAACAGATCTGCTTTGAAAGGACTTGCCATTTACTAGCATGTAACTTTAAGGAAAATTACTTGGTCCTTCTCTAAGGCTTAATGTTTCATTTGTAAAATGCGGATAATAGTACCTACCTCATTGGGTTGTTTTGAGGAATAAGTGAATTGCATGTAAACATGTATCATACTTCATAACAGATAGTAAACACTCAGTCTGGATAACTTTTTTGATATTGTTATCATTGCTGTCATCCATATCAAAATGTGGCATATTAAAATTGTGAACTGCATTCTGTCAACCAACATCAGAGCTTGAGGAAACCTCTAAGCAAGTCAAGGTAGAGGTGTGTACATTTAATAATTTTTTTCTGTAGTTAACTTTTATAATAAGAGCCCAGATGGTATCCCTATCATATTTTCTTATTTTAGCCATTCAGAGTTACAGAATTTTGAGGTGACGGAGAGGCAGGGAAGCCTGTGTTTTCTTTCATTATTGTTGGCATCTCTTCAGTCTGCTGGCAACTAAGGAAAGCAGTACGTCACCACTCAGTTATGTGTGGGAAGATTTAAACCACATCAATTTCAAAGTGTGTCTAGCACAAGAAAATATTGCTTCTTTTAAAAAGACTAATGCAAATCAGATTAAGGGAGTTAAATAGAAATAAACCTGTAAAGGTTACTAAGGTGCTGATAAGCTTTTATAGTTGTAAGACAAAGAAGGGTTATCTTTTATATTTAAAAGAAGACTTACAGAGTCAGCATTTATTAAGGTAAAAGAACAGTAACCCAATAAAAATCCAAACACCCTGGAAAATGTCTGATCATTTCAGAGCTCCAAAAGCATATAAATTCCATAACAAGGAGTGTGTTTTTCCTTTAATTGACAAGTAAAAACTGTATACATTTATTGTGTGTAACATGATATTTTGATATATGTATACGTCATGGAATGGCTCAATCAAGCAAGTTAACATATGCATTACTTCACACACTTTTTTGTGCTGAGAACACATAAATTTTCAAATATACAAAATATTATTAATTGTAATCTTCATTATTTATGATAGATCTCTTGTACTTATTCCTCCTGTATAATTGAAATGTGTTTTTTGGCCAACATTGCCCCAATTCCCCTTCCCCCACTGCCTTTGGTAACCACCATTTATTTTACTCTCTGCTTCTATGAGTTTGACATTTTTATACTACACATATAAGTGAGATTATGCAGTATTTGTATTCCTGTGCCTGAATTATTTCACTCAACATAATGTCCTCCAGATTCATCCATATTGTGTCAAATGATGGGATTTCCTTCTTTTTAAAGGCTGAATAGTATTCTATTGTGTATGTATACCACAGTTTCTTTATCCATTGGTAAGAAGTTTCTTAATCTCTGATTCTGGAGAATGTTTCCTCCATTCCTGAAACACCTTCAATATTTCTTTCCCTTTGCCAGCAATCAATAGGAAAACTTATTTTTCTCAAAGAATGTTTTTCTATTACTTTACATACTTTTTTGTGATGACAGCATTTAAAATCTAATCTCTTAGCAATTTTCAAGTATAAAATACATTATTATTAAGTAAAGTCACCATGCTATACAATAGACCTCCAAAAGATTTTTATCCCATCTAATTGAAACTTTGTAGCCTTTGACCAACATAGTTCCACTTCACCAGCCTCCTCACCACCCATCTGCTACCACTACCATTCTACTTTCTGCCTCTAGTTCAACTTTTTTAGATTTTACATATAAGTACTGTAATGCAGTGCTTGTCTTTCTGTGCCTGGCTTATTTCACTTAACATGTTGTCCTCCAGGTTCATCATGTTCTTGTAAATGACAGAATTTCCTTTTTTTAAAAGGCTGAACAGTATTCCATTGGGTATATATAATAAATTTTCTTTATTCATTTATCAATGAACATGGTATTTATTCCATATTTCGGCTATTGAAGGTTCTCTTTTTTTCATGATTGTCTAGTTGTTTCAACATTATTAAGACTATCCTTTTTTCCTGTTGAATTGTCTTTGCACCTTTCCTGAATATCCATTGAGCATATACGTGTGGGTCTATTTTGTGAACACTTTATTCTGTTCCATTGATTCATATGTCTATCCTTTCCTAATACCATATAGTCTTGATGACTATTGCTTTATAGTAATTCTTTTTTAATTTTTTAATTATACTTTAAGTTCTAGGTACATGTGCACAACGTGCAGGTTTGATACATAGGTATACATGAGCCATGTTGGTTTGCTGCACCCATCAACTCTTCATTTACATTAGGTATTTCTCCTAATGCTATCCCTTCCCCAGCCCCGCACACCCTGTCAGGCCTTGGTGTGTGATGTTCCCTGCCCTGTGTCCAGGTTTTCTCATTGTTCAATTCCCACCTATGAGTGAGAACATGCGGTGTTTTGTTTTCTGTTCTTGTGATAGTTTGCTGAAATTGATGGTTTCCAGCTTCATCGATGTCCCAGCAAAGGACATGAACTCATCCTTTTTTATGGCTGCATAGTATTCCATGGTGTATGTGTGCCACATTTTCTTAACCCAGTTATAATAATTCTTTTTTTTTTAGTTTTACTTTAAGTTCTGAGATACATGTGCTGAACGTGACGTTTTGTTACACAGGTATACATGTGCCATGGTGGTTTGCTGCACCTATTAACCTGTCCTCCAAATTCCCTCCCCTGCCCCCCATCCCCCAACAGGTCCTGGTGTGTGTTGTTCCCCACCCTATGTCCATATGTTCTCATTGTTCAACTCCCACTTATGAGTGAGAACATGCAGTGTTTGGTTTTCTGTCCTGTGTTAATTTGCTGAGAATGATGGTTTCCAGCTTCATCCATGTCCCTGCAAAGGACATGATCTCATTCCTTTTTATGGCTGCATAGTATACCATGGAGTATAAGTGCCACGTTTTCTTTATCCAGTCTATGATTGATGGGCATTTGGGTTGGTTCCATGACTTTGCTATTGTAAATTGTGCTGCAATAAACATACATGTGCATGTGTCTTTATAGTAGAATGATTTAAATTCTTCTGGGTATATACCCAGTAATGGGATTGCTGGGTCAAATGGTATTTCTGGTTCTAGATCCTTGAGGAATCACCATACTGTCTTCCACAATGGTTGAAATTTTTAACATTCCCACCAACAGTGTAAAAGCATTCCTTTTTCTTTATAGCCTTGCCAGCATCTATTGCTTCTTGACTTTTTAATAATTGCCATTCTGACTGCATGAGGTGGTATTTCATTGTGGTTTTGATTTGCATTTCTAATGATCAGTGAAGTTGGGTATTTTTTCATATGTTTGTTGGCTGTTTAAACGTCTTCTTTTGAAAAATGTCTGTTCATATCATTTGCCCACTTTTTTGATGGGGTTCTTTGTTTTTTTCTTGTAAATTTGTTTAAGTTCCTTTTAAATTATGGATATTAGCCCTTTGTCAGATGGATAGATTGCAAAAATTTTCTTCGAAGTGTTTTTAAATATTTGAATTGAAATACATATGAGCATTTATCCACTGATTTCCACCCCCCACCACCCCCATCATGGGTTGAGGGTTGCCCCAAAGCTGTTAACTTCTCCCTGACTTCAGAACCTACAGGTTTTGCAGGAAAGCTGCCAACACAATAAGAGTTTCAGTTCCCATGGAACTGTGCATCATGGCTGTAGCTGAAATCAGAGATTGTAAGAGGGGATATGACACTGGGTACCAAAGGAGTCTACTGTGGTGCCCAATGTTATTTTTTAAAGTCTAATATGACTATATATATATAAATATATATATATACACACACACATATATGTGAACATTATACATGTATCATACTGTATTATACTTATATATGATATACAAATGGAAAAGATAGTGAGTTCTTAACAGACTCACCCCCAGAGCATGACCCACCATATCTTATTTTGCTTGGGTGGTAGTGATGTGGACCAAGGAAGATATGTGCTCACACAGCTACTGAAATGACAGAACCAAAGGGGCAATACGGAGATTTTGCCTCTGAGCATTTACTTTTTGTATTCTTTCCTCCATAAGCTTTACCTAACAAAATGTTCTCTGCTCCTCAAATCCCTCTCTCTAGATGGCTTCTATTCAGTAAGATTTGTTTCTGTCCTTTGACACCATTTCTTATTCCAAGAGAATCTCTAGAATCTTCTTAGCAAGACTGCACCCTCATCCTCTTCCACGGTTTGAGTCTAAGATGATCCCTCTTCCTGGGATCCTTTCTGGTAATATCCATGCTCAAAGTCTTCTGTTTGTTAGTATAGGTCTACACATCTCTCTTCCAAAACCATTCCTTGATTTCTCCAGTTAGATGCATCTTCTATTTTATGGTCCTTTTCACTTTCTGTCTTGTATTGTAATTATTTATGTGCCTATTTTATCTTAGATAATAAAAACCCAGCAGGATCAAAATCTCATTGAGCTCTGTACGCCTCACATCATGTAGCACATGGTATGGCTTATAGGAGGTATTTGATGGATATTTATTGACTAAATAAGCATAGAGATTGAATTGTCTGCTCTTTGTAGGTAGGAGTTGTGATAACTTCTATGTGTGTTCTCAATATTGTCTTGTGCAGCACTGGACATGTGGCAGAAATTTTTATGCACTCACCAAATCCAGTTTCCTTTCCCTCCTGGCACGTATCTGGATTCCATGTCATGTCTTTCTTGCATTTAGGTTGGGCCATGTGACTGAGTTTGGCTAGTGGAATGTGAAAGCAAGTGATGTGTACCACTTGTAGGACTGGTTGGTAAGTGTGCTGCGAAGTTGTCTGTGCTCTCACTTTTCCCTTCATTCAGAAAATCTAGCAGAGGACATCCCACCCCAGAGGATGGGGGAGCCCCCAGTTGGAACAAGCATAGCTCCCTGAAGGGCTGCATGGCAACAGGCTCCCCTCATCCCTTCTCTGACCCACGTTAGACTGGAACATGAGTGACACCTAAACCTCTGGTAAGCAGCCACTGAGACATTCTGGTTATTTATTGTGGTACTTAGAATACTCTGACTAATACAGACACTTAGATATTTTTAACTGATTTTATTAACTCTAGTAAGAAACAGAAGTACTATATTTCTTTGAATTTAAGACACCATCAAATGTAAGACACATCATTATTTTATGTTTCATAAAATAAAAAGAAAGAATGAGTGCTGCTAATCAAGCTGTGATAACCCATTCTAATTTCTGAGAAGGTAAAATGTGCAAAAAAGTGGATCTCAGAACTAACGAAATACAACAATTTACATGTAAAATAATTCTGCAAAATATGAAATTCTTTAGTGAAATATTCAATGTATTTATGCAACATGCATTCATTAGTCACCTCTTTTATGCTTAATATTATGTTTGGTCCTGAAAGTAAAATGAGAATAGAACATAGTCCCTGCCCTCAAGAAATTCACAGACTAGTAGAAAAGATTAATATGTAAAAATAATTAAAATTCAGTTTAGCAGGAATAAGAATATAACTAATATGTACTGTATATACAATGTGCTAGATACTGTCAATTACACATATTTTCAAGCATATGTCAATCCCATGGGAACAGTATTACTTTGTCTATTTTATGACCATGCTGTTCAGTAAGTATACTGATGGAGGTTAGTCTACCCAGTCCAGCAATGGCATTATAAAGGGAGTCACTAAGTGCATGATTGAGGTGGGCTGGGGTAGGAGGTACAATACACACAGGGTCAAGGACCATTTTATAGAGAAGATGAGGCTTTAACTGTGTCTTGAAACTAAAAAATGGTGTCCAGAGGGGCAAGACAAACATTCCAGAATAAAGGAACAGCGTGTGCAGAACCAAAAGATAATGAATGATTGCAAAACGCCGATGTGTACTGTGTGAGGTTATGGGAGGTAAAGAAAGTTGAGTGCAGGGAGAATAATGGATAGTTCACAATGAGCTTCATGTATGATGTTCAAGTGTTTGAACTGATTTATAGGATGATGAGAATTTTAGAGAGGTTTTAGGGAGGAGTGGAAGTAAGAGTGGACATAACCAAAATAAGGTCAAAAATGACCATTTAAAAAATACTTCTTAATACTGTCTACATTTGTAGAAATTGAGATCAAATTAACGAAGAAATAGGATTATTTATGTCTCATTATCAGTCAATCAACAAGAATAAAAGATAAATAGTGAGATCTATTAAGATGGTAAAAACATCAAGAACGTGTATTACTGAAATTCACTTGAATTGAGTTCATATTGCACATGCATAAAAAGATAATTTTCTATTCCTTTTGCAGTTTTGTGAGTTATTACCTTAAAAAGAAGACTTTATAGCAATCATTCACAAATCCATTCAGTTCACTTATTACCTCTGGAATATTTTCTTTTAAAAAATATTTCTAGAAGCAATTTTAACCAGCCCAAGTTTCAAGCTTTAAAGGGCCGCAATTTTGCATACACAGTAAGTACTTTTTCTGAAAATTTTGTGTTATAGATTCATAATTCTCAGTGGGCTACCCCTGTTAATATGCACTCACAGCTGCATGTAGCCCTAGGAACCATTATTATATTAAGAATAATGTAAAGACACTTCAACTTATTCTGAATCATCATGCATATTACCAAGTGTGTGCCATTATGAATAGCAGTCATAGCACACTGCATAATGGTATGTTAAAGACAACGTTGTAGTGTAAACTAAATGCATATTAAGAATACACAAAACTCTGCTGAATTTTAATCGTCCTTATTCATAGGACACAGAGCTCTAATGATCTTCAAAATGCATGTGATTTAAATAAGCCATCTTTATTCCATTCCATTTAAACCCTTGGTGAGAGTTAATCGGCTTTGGTGGGCTCATTCCTACTGATGAACATGAAAAAAACTTAGCTCACACATAGAGAAATGTATGGCAAGTGGTGAACAAATCAAGTGAATCATCTCTAATGTACCTCACTAAAAGCATCCTACTCACCTCCAAGCCTAATCCTAAAGTTATATGAATTTAGAAGGGACTCCCTAATTGATCTCCCTTTCTGAAAGCTGATTTCCAGAAGATTTGCTTATAAAGGAATTACAGCTAAATAAGAATGTTGCCAAAGTCACTCTAGGAGTGCTAAGGAGAGATGTTATTGTTGCTCTGATACTTTATTTAAGAAGTGGTATTAGCAATAGTTACAACTAACAAAACCCAGTCAGTGGAACTCATCTTAGTCACTTGGGTAACTTTATTTCCTCTGACCTGGTGAGTGTATAGCTTTACAGAGGAAAATTACCAGGCCTAATCTGGTAATTTATGATTCCTCCCAAATTTCTTCCAAATTTAGTTGCAAGAAGTAGATATGAGGTCTTGTGTTCTGATCAAGTGGAAATCATATGTGATCATTTTCTTTTTCATTTTAAAAAGCATTTGTGCCAGACATTTGTGATTGGTGATGGGCTTTCAGAGGAGTGAGAAAACTCATGAATAAAGTTAATAGGGGCACAATATTAAAAATCCCTGAGGCAACTCAACAGCCATAGTGGACTGTGGCAGCTATGGTTTTGTCTGCTCATCTCTCTTCCTCTGATATATACCAATTTTCTTTCAGGAAACTTTACTCCCTGATGCTGTGTGGGGTCATTAATCCCAGTGACCTGGTCTCACCTGGTCAAACTGCATCCAAATATTGCCAAAGTCCCCATGTGTCTTGGGGCCCAGGAATTAATGTAGGAATAGGAAGCTGACCCAAAGAGGGCCAGAAAGTCTTCTCCAAGGATTCTGGAGCTAACAGTAAAGACAGTTTTTGTCCACTGAGAGTACTCAAGTAGTTGAACTTTTCTAGCTTTATAGCAAGCACAAGGTTTCCAGTTGCCATTTGCCCAGTTTGTGGAGAAACCTGATTACTAAAGTAACACAAAGAGAAATGACAGAGTGCAAGTGAAGCAGAGTCATGCCAACATTTGAGTCCCCTGCAGGCTTATATGAAGTTAGCTGCATCTCTGGACTTCCCATGCATGTGAATTAATGAATGTTGTTTTATCTTTAAGTTATTTTGAGCTGGGCTCCTATAAGTTGAAAGAGGAAAAAAAACCCTAAATATAAATGACTTTTATAGCCATTCAGCATCTATTCACCATGTTTCCAGTAACAGTTGTTCAAATTCCCTCTTGAGGAAGCACCCTGTTCCCATTCTTAGTCATGGCACATGGGTGGTCTCAACCTTCAACTGTAAGTCTGGCCAACTAGAGCACCAAATTCCCTGGCTTCACGGTGATTGGCTCAAAAATTGAAATATGCCCCAATTAGAGCCAATGAAGCAGAATGAAAATTTTGGAAGAAAGATATATTCCTTTCCCACTAGATTTAAATACTGGGAAAACTGAGCCTTGCATCTACAGGGGCTACCATGCTGGGCCTACCTAATTGGTAAGTCAGTATAAGTCAAAAAGCAGAGCACAGAAATAAAGAGTAAGTAATGTATCATTTGAGGCCTTCAGACCCGAGATCAGCCTGTATCTGAGGCTATATTTTGCCTCTAGGTTTTTAGTCAATTATTTCCATTTTTTATTTAAATCAGCTAGAGATTTTGGTTTTGGTTTCTGTGGGGGGTGCTTTTTTGTCAAGTGAATGATCATTGATCATCCAAATGCACTAACAATTATCTTCTAGACTAAAGTAGGTTAAACAGTTGGTACAATACATATTTTTTATATTTCACTTGATTTTTTTTCTTCATTACTGGAATGAAAGGCTTGAGAGCTGATTCTATGGCCTTTCCTCTATTCTCAGAGACATCTGGAATTTGATCCTGCAAATCCTCCTTTAACATTAATGGAAAGAATTTTAGGAGTATACGTACACCAGGCCCAAGATAAATAATAATCCAGCCAAGGACTATGTACTGGACCAAGAGCCTATACCTTATTAGCAAGATTATTCATCAAATAATGAATAAATTTCAGTGGTAAGAATGAGCTGCACGAGAGAATGAGAGTTAGAATTATAATCCTGAGGAGTCTAAGAGACTAGCTAGTCTATAATAGCTAAAAGGACCCAGAATTTATGGCTTTCCTAAACTGAGGTTTTCTGCGTCTACTCACTTTTATTGCATTCCAATTGTAGAATGATGGGGACCTCAGAAGCTGTGCCTACAAGGACTTCCATTCTACCGTTCCATTCATGCCATGATTGCATCCTGTAGCCTTTCTGAAAACCAAATAAACAATGCCGGATGAAGCCTACAGTGTCTTCTGAGTTTGTCTGAACTCAAGATCAATGCTGCTATCAAGCAGAGATGGCATGGCAATCACAGAACAGATTTGGCTCCTATGCTAGGAGGCTAGTAAACATAATTATGAAGAGTGCTCTTTCTTTGAAAATATGTCATAGATTCCAAGGGAAAACTTCCCAGTAAAATCTGATCAGACTTCAGTTAATTTGGAAGAAGGAATTGAGGCTGCTTAGGTCTCCCATATTTTCATATCTAACTGTTTACCAAGAAGGCCTATTCTATTAGACTCTTGTTTGAACCTATTCTGTCCACTCTACCCTCGCTTCCATTGTATTGGTTAATAAGCTAATCACTTCATTTCTAGATTAGTTCAATAAAGGGAGAATTGAACTTACTGTCTTCCTTCTATCTCACCTCCCACCAAAGCATCCCTCATACACAACAAGAGTGATCTAAAATAGGATACAGGCTATATACCAACGTGCTAAGTCTCTTTCAATTGTCCTTTCTAGTCACATATTCTATTGCTTCAAACACACACACACGCACACACTCACACACACAATTTACATATATACACCCATATCAGGAGGCTTGCCCCAGTTTATCACTGTCTATGACCATGGCGGTAAGTCTGTATAATTCTGGAGATTGGTCAGCAGGCCTATATTAAGCTACATTCTCCAATTTGGCATGTATGGGTTTAGAAAAATATGTTTTTTTCTCTATCTGCTACTGCATTGTCTTTTTTAATGATTTGTTCCAAATCCCAGGTAAGGAAGAATGATGCTATAATTGGCCACTTCCAAATACTCCAATACTCTTATGCCTGAAATATGTACCTGTCTTCCACCCTTGCCATTCTCTGTCTTACCTTCAAACCTAGACTAAAGTCTTTAGACTATAGTCTCTGCCTCTATAAAGCCTGTCCTGATAGTCAACGTATTAAAGTTTAAGGATGCCAATTACATTTTTGCTTCAAATCAATAGATATTAGACACATGAGGGAAAACAGGGCTTGAAGCATTCAGTTATTAGTGGTAAGGCTGGATTGGAGAATTGAGTACAGGCTTGTAACCACCGGCTACCCAGACACACTGAAGCTTACACACAAGTGACAGATAAAAAGATAGAAGAGTCATCTCCTTCACACTTTCCCAGAGCTTGATCTATTGAGAGTCTGACTTCATGGAAATTGTAAGGAAACTATGTGGCTTCCAGAGAAACCAGTCATAGAAATCAAGTGTCTGCATCATACATAAACAGTTTATCAATGCCAAATGGAAAAGTGAGACCCAGAGAATGTCAGGTTCTTACCAATCTCAGTAATGAGTTAACTCAGTTGAGAGAATACAGAAGGGAGAGGCTTCTGTAATGGTAATTTCTGGTGTCAACTTGACTAGCTGAGGAGTGGTAAAACATTATTTCTGGTGTGTCTGTGAATGTGTTTCTGGAGGAGACTGGCATTTGAATCAGTGAAGATCTAAGCTCATCAATGCAGTTGGGCATCATCCAATCCATGGAAGGTCTCAATAGAACAAAAAGGCAAAGAAAGGATGAATTTGGTCTCTCTCTGTTTGAGCTAGGACATTCTTCTTTTCCCAGCATCAGACGTCAGTGCTCCTGGTCCTCGGGCCTTCATATTAGTACTGAATTGCACCATCTGCTTTTCTACTTCTATACATTGTTGCCGGTAGATCTTGAAAGTTCTTGTTCTGCATAATCACAATACAAATATATATATATATATTAAACATTATATATATATATCTCCTATTGGTTCTTTTTCCCTGGAGAACCCTAACTTCTAATATATCTCCTTCCCCATAACTTCCTCAAGAGACCTTAATTGTTAGTGGAAGTTTATTTATGTATGGGTAAAGATGGGAAATAGGGAAACAATTGCCTCCCCCTATACTCCCCAACTTAATTTTCTTAAACCCAAACTCTCCTGAGTGCCCCATTAAGTTTACATATTCCTCTACTAATACACTAATTGTTTTTGCTCTATGTGTATCTGCATTTACATGTATGTATTTCTGGAATATTGGATTTTTTTAAAATGCAAGTATTTGTCTATGTTCCAGTGTTTGGCAAATACTTGTTTCTCAGTAAATATATAATGGCTGAATGAATAAGGCAGAATCATAGAATATGATAAATAGAAAGGGATCCTAGAAATTATCTACTTTGATTTCACATCTAAAGCCAAGAATCTTATAGACAACATCCCTGAGCATCAACTAGTCACTGTTTGGACACTTCTGAAAACTTTACAAGTTTTATCTAGACATAGAAAAGATAAAAATATCACCTCTATATATTCAGAAATATACAACATCGTTTCCTTGGTATTCTTGCCAAAAAGACAAAAGTTTATTCCAAGAATGAGAAAATATTAGACAAATCCAAATGGAAGGACATTCTGCAGAACAACTTAATAGTATTCTCCAAAAGTAGAAAGATTATGAAACGCCAAGAGAGACTGAGGAACTGTTGCAGATTGTAGAGACAGAAGACATAACAACTAAATGCAATGTGGGATCCTGGATAGGATCCGGGAACAGAAAAAAAGACAAATATTGGAAAAATTGGAAGTTAAAATAAGGTATGAAGTTTAGATAAGAGCATTCAATCAATAATTTCCTTGTTTTGACAATTGGATGATGGTTTTTTAACATGTTAACATTAGGGGAAGTGAGATAAGACATATATAGCTACTCTCTGTACTATCTTTGCAAGTTTTCCATGAATCTAAAATAAGTTCAAAACAAAAAGTTTTTAAAAATCACCTCTATAACGCATATATGAGTGTGAGTTTACAATAGTTGAAAATCTTACCAATCTTTTGGTCTACTCAGCACAGTAGTACAGCCATAAAGTTGTATATGGAGTACAATTACACTATCAGGCATCACAGCAAGTTAGAAATAGCTGAATGTCTGTGGTTAAGCAGCATATGGTATACAAGCATTTCAATTGTTCATTTTTGCTAACTAATCTGTCTCTTTGCATGGGTCTGAACTCCAGAGCTAAAACAGCTTTCTTATCTTCAGGATTAATTTATGATTGACAAAAGTCAGGGAGCAAGGTGACGCAAACATCTTAAATGGGCCCCCAGGAATTCCCAGTTTCTTGCCTTCCTTTCTCAAGAACGTAGTATTCTCAGTCCTTACCCCCAAGCCTCCTGTTTGAATTACACTAAAATTCCCTTGCATAAAGTCTCCATGTCACCTCTGTCCATTAACAGATTTCATGAAGACAGTATGTGTTTCACATAAAAGATAAGATGAAGGCCTCTATTCAGAGTGGTAGGAGATGTGGTAGGGCACATAGGCTCACAGCAGAGGAGTTTAGTAGATGTGGTATTGATTCCTTAATTCATACAATATCAGAAAATGAAAAATCTCAGAATATCAGCAAATGTCTGAACAATGTTCGTGATTTCAATTTTATTAGAATACAAGGTAATGTTAAATCCAGTTGAAAATAACAATGCTCTATCCCAGATTATTACATTTGATACTTCTTCAAACCTTTACTAGGAACCTAATATGTCTCCAATAGGCCCCTCTTGTCTACTACTCCACATCCTCGGAGCCTCAGCGGTATCTTTCTCAAGCCCCCGGTCAGTGAGTGGTTCTACATGGACCCTGATCTGCTTCAGGGAGGAGCATTTTGATAGCACCTAGCCCAGGCCTATGCTGTATGCCCTGTCCTCTTAGTTTGGGGTTCCTGGGTTGGTACTGTGGCGTGTGACATTGCAGGAACCTAGTCAGTGTTCACATACGTACAACCAATGGGTTAATGTCCCATGGGTTAAACTTTTGACTAATGAGAGATGGGAACTAATTTACACTAGATGCTAAAACACATTTCATTTTGTTTCTCAGATATCAACAAGATTGATCAACTTGTCACTGTAGTTGAGACCAGCTCCATAATCCCTCTTTGTAATGGCTCTCCCTCCTTTCTTGCTTTGGACCCTGCTATCTGAAGGCACCGTCTAAATGAAGTATAGGTTCCAGGATCTACTTTTTAGGGAACCCAATAGAAGACAGCATCTTTGCATATTGCAATTAAATTGTCCTATCAAAGAAAAAAAGTAAAAAACTGGCAAGAGAAGTATAAAACAAAGTTCCTAAAAGCATATATGTTAAATTCTGGGGAGATTTTCAATAAATCCATCACTGAGATTTATACATTCATAAACTTATTCTTAGATTACACATATTCTGTGGTATTATTCTTGGGTCTGACCAAGAATAATACAGAATACAAAAAACAATAGAAAACCATAAGAACAAACTTGATTCACTTGCAATATTAGTCCTTAGCCATGGTATACATGGTAGCATGTACAAAATCTAGCTGACCAAAATAATGCTTCTCTCCCTACTTCCATATGCTTGCCACTTTCTACATATTCAGGGGCTATGAAAGTCAACAAACAACAGTACCAGAAAAAGATGAGAACAGTCAATAGTGTACAGCATTTTTGGAGACATAGGCACCTGGAAAAAATGTGTACTATGAGATGCTGGGACATGAAGATTAATGGGACAAGTACACACTGGCAGGGATTAGTCTCCCCTATTCTAAACCTGTGCCAAGAATTGCTGTCTCATCAGCATAGGTAGAGAACCCAACCACAGAAAATATCTCACCTCACCCCAGTAGACCCACCCTGAATAAAATAAGTGCTAGAAACTAAATGTAGAGACTATTCACACTACTTTGCCTCTAAGACCTAAATCTGAGGAGGAATTTCCCAACAACCAGTAGACAAGGAGTGTTGCTAAAAACACATTCCCCATGTCATGTCTACAGACAAATGTGAGACACAGAGAGTCTTCTCCCAACCAAAGACAAGTAAACAACAAAAAGCAACACATGAGGAAAGGAAAAGTATGTTAAAAACTCAGGAAATCATAAGACTGTTTTAGAAGTGTGTCTATTTGGTGCTCTCAGAAACAGGTCCCAAAGCATGATGAAAAACGCTGTTAAATCAAGGCACAGGCAAAAATGAGGCTGATGAAATAAGAAAGGATTTAATGAGTCCTAAAATACATTTTAAAATTTTAAAAAATTAGGCAAAAAAAGCAAAGCTACACTATGTAAAATCAAATCTTTGAGGAAATGGTCCAATTTGAGATGCTCTCCTAGAAGTTGAAAAGAATGATTTTGATATAGATATTAATATGAATGTAATATGATATAGGATAAAGGGCTGAGAACCAAGCTAATATATAGATAGGCCCTGAAGAAAAACATCAGAAACATAGAATCCTTGAGGAGACAGTATAAACTAGTGAGCTAGTGCTTAGGATTTGGAGTGAGGCATTTAGGGTTGAAACTCTACTATTTACTAGCTTAGAGGCTTGGGAAAGTTAATTAACATCGCTGACTTTTGTCTGCTTCTCTTTAAGAGAAAAAGAATAGTAGCTATTCTTGACTACATTAGATAATGCATATAAATTTTTTTACATAGGCATTTTAAGCACTCAATGAATAACTGTTACCAATACCATTATCATTGTCATTGAACACAATAATCAAAGATGTGTTCAGAGAAACTTTTCCTGAGATCAAAACCTATGATGTGAAACTGAAGGAGCTCACCATATCCCAGACATGGTTAATGAAAAAGGTACATACATCACCACAGCCCAACTACTGAAACCAATTATACGATAACAACATTTCTGCAAATACCAAAGCTTCTTACTTAGAGCAAACATCAGGTCACCCTCTAACTTTTCCTGCAACACTAACACCTAAGAAAATGAAATAAAAAGATGTTCCCAAACTATGCCACTTACAAATCTCCCTAGAAAAAATTATTCAAAGATCCTCTTGGTTACTAAGAGATAATCAAAATTTAAAAATCAAGAATGGCAAAGTAGCAAAATTAAAACCAACTAATATAACTTCTGCAGATACATTTACAATAATTACATTAAAAACTATACACAAACACACCCACAGTAACTCTATATTCAGCCTTCAGAAATTACACTAAGGAGAAGAAGTAGAATGGCATAAATTCCTCAGTACATAAAGGGAGTGTCATTTCTTTTTGGTTCTTGATTTTAATAAATGGAGAAATTGGGATTATGCATTTATTTGATAAGTTAAAAGCAATCAAATGTAGAATTTAGAATAGAATATATTGTGGCTGCAACATTAAAGAAAATAAAAACAAAATATTCTCATGAAAAGAGAAAAAAGAAACTAGAAAGCACAAAACACACTGAAAAAGTAAGATGTTGAAATTGACAATACAATCTGGGAGGCCGAGGTGGGCAGGTCACTTGAACCCAGGAGTTCGAGAGCAGCCTGAGCAACATGGTGAAACCTTTTGTCTCTACCAAAAATACAAAAATTAGCCAGGTGTGGTGGCACATGCCTATAATCCCAGCTACTCAGGAGGCTGAGGCAGAGGATCAGTTGAACTCAGGAGGTGGAGGTTGTAGTGAGCCAAGATCATGCTACTGGCACCAGACTCCAGCCTGGGTGACACAGTGAGACCCTGTCTCAAAAAAAAGACAATAAATAAAAATACATTATATGCTGTTTAAACAGCAAAGGTAAAGCTAAAAAGAAATAAGAATGATTAAATATATATTGAGCAAATGCCAAAAACATAAAAGAGAAGGCAGGCCAAAACAAAGCATTAAATGGAGCAGATAATATAAAATTATAAAGGAAAGCTATTTAAAATTTTCAGGAGAAATGGCCTGTGTATAACTGTAGAAGACTTTCATGAGCCACTGTCCATCTGTGGAAAACTCAGTTGCCAAAATTATGACATACATGGTTCAAATAATAGATTTCATAGGACTTATTAAGTAATAAGATTTACTAATTATTTTAAATATATATATATACTTTTTAAAATATCCATAGGACATTTAAAATCATCAAATATGTACTAAACTATTTTTTAACTCAGCAAGATTCAAATATAGAAAAATTTTTGAGGGAGGTAAAGAACACATAACGTGAAATCTATTCTATTGTATTTTTAAGTGTACAGTACAGTATTAACTATATGCACTTTGTTGTATAGCAGAGTGTATACTTTGTTATATATTAGGTTGGTGCAACAGTAATTGCCACTTTTGCCATTGCTTTTAAGGGCAAAAATCCACAATTACTTTTTGCACCAACCTAACAGCACCTTTTCATCTTGCATAACTGAAACTTTATACTCACTGCATGGCAATTTGCATTCCCCCTCCCCACCATCCCTGAAAATCAACATTCTATCTTCTGCTTCTACAAATTTGACTACTTTAGATGCCTTATGTAAGTGGAATCATGCAGTATTTGTCTTTCTGTTACTGGCTTATCAGTGCTCTCAGATTTCATCCATGTTGTTGCAAATGACAGGATTTCCTTCTTTTTAAAGTCAGAATAATATTCCATTGTATGTATGTATCAAATTTCTGTTAGCCATTCATCCAATAATAGAAACAGGTTATTGCCACCTCTTAGCTATTGTGAATAATGCTATAAAAAACATGAGTGTGCAAATATCTCTTCAAGATCCTCTTTTCAGTTCTTTTTGGTAAATACTCAGAGGTAGGATTGCTGGATCATATTGTAGTTCTATTTTTAATTTTTTGAGGAATCATACTGTTGGAAACAAATGCTCGGTGCCACAAAGAAGAACCGGCACTGAGACAAAGAATCTCTCAACAAGGCAAATCTATTTCTGCAGAAAGGTGCTTCTCATAGGTCGGGTTGTCAGGAGAGCACACGGAACAAAGGAGGGAAGGGGTTTTATTCCTAACCCAACTTGTCCCTGCTACTGTGTCCTGCCTCCATGGGCTGGAGTTGGACCGCATAATCTAAGCTGAACCCGGTTGGCTAACTTGAAAAGTGCAGGAATGCAGTTACACTGGCAGGGGGACAATTTCGGCGGGAAGAGCCGTTGCGACAGGAGGGGCTGTTGCGAAGGGAGGGGTAATTCACAGAGTGGGTAGCAGATGTGGAACGTGGGCTCTATAGATAAGGACTGGTGGGAAGGTTGTTTACCAGGATGGGGGACACAAAAAGTAAGGAAATCTGGCCTTGATAGCAGGGAACAAAGGACAAGGAAACTTAAACAAGCTAAACCTTTGAAGAAGAATTTCTTACTGTATTTAACACATATTATTTTCCATGGCAGCTACACCACTTTACATTTCCATCAACAATGCACAAGGATTCCATTTTCTCCACATCCTTGGCAAAATGTGTTATTTATTTACGTATTTATTTATTTATTTATTAATAATGGTCATCCTAACAAGCGTGAGGTGAGATCTTATTGTGATTTTGATTTGCATTTCTGTGATGATTAGTATGTTGAGCGTTTAAAAATACACTTGTTGGCCATTTATATGTCTCCTTTGGAGAAATGTCTATTAAAGTCCTTTGTCCAATTTTTACCTGGGTTATTTGTACATTTTTGTTACTGAGTTGTAGGAGATTCTGATGTATTTTGGTGATTAACTTTTTATTAGATATATAGTATTCTGTTATTATACTTTTCAGTTCCAAAATTTCTGTTTGGTTCTTTTAGATATTTTCTATTTCTTTGTTAATATTTTAATTTTGTTCATACATCATTTTCCTAAGCTTGTTGACTATCTTTATGATAATTATTTTCAATTATTTGTCAATTATTTTCAATTATTTGTATGCTTCTGTTTTGTTAGGGTTGGCTTCTGGAGATTTAGTTTGTTCCTTCGTTTGGACCATGTTTCCCTGTTTCTTTATGTGCCTTATTATATTGTGTTGGGATATAGACATTTGAAAAAACAGCCACCTCTCCCAATGTTTACAAACTGGCTTTATGTAAGGAAAGACTTTCATCAATAAGCCCCGTTAGAGATTCTGACAGCCTCTCAAATCTTTTCTGTGGATGATTCTTCTCTGACTTACATGTGTAAATTCCAAATTAGAGTGGTATTGCAGAGTTCCTTTTTCAGCAGCTTGCAATCTCTTGCACCCCCTGGTATCTCTCTTGGGTTCCTTGGGGCTACTGTAAGATCTTCTTTTTTCCTCTCTGTCTCTCTCTTTCTCTCTCTCACTGGCCACCTGGCATCTAGAGTATGCTGGTTTTGTCATGCCACCAGTCAGGTAAGATACTATCCCTCAGGCAATGCCCTTCAGAAGCCAGAAAGTAAGGGAGAAGCTACCAAGCTGTATCAGCCTGTATACTATACTATAAGTCCTTTGAAGCAGCAGCAAGCTTTCAAGCTCCTTTTTTGTTCTTAGGGTGCCCCAGGCATGTAAAGTCCTATAAGCTCTCCTAGTCAGGAAAGATAGTAACCAGCCTCAGGCAGCCACTCTCTTACCCCAACAAAAAGTTTGAATGTTGGACATATGCTCCAACTTTTTCTCTAACCAGGAAGAAGCCACAAGTTGGAGGTTTTCTCCTGCTGACTTTGCACTGAGCTAGGGGAAGGGGCAATGGCAAATGAGTATGTGCTAGTTCACATCACCTTTGTTCTCAGTGGCCCTCAACCTGATATTCATTTCTATCACCACTTAGATTCAGGTAAGACAGAAAAGTTTCATATTAGATGTACGTTCCAGTCTTTTCTTTCCATCCCCAGGAGAAGCTGAGAGATGGAAGTTTCCTCCTAGTCACCATATTATGCCAGAGACAGGTGCTCTGGAGAATGAGTGCTATGAATTTTTCTACCAACTTGAAAGCAATTGTTTTGGTGATCCCCTGGGTATACAACAGCCTCTTAACTGGTGTCTGGATTTCTCAAAAAGGAGATAGGCCCGTGTATTGTTGTTGAATCAGTGCTTCCAAGAGGGAAGCAGTGCCTGGGGCTTCCTAGTCTACCATCTTGCTGATGTCACCCCCCAGTATAGAAACACTAATGACTGTTTTCTCCAATTACAGTGAAGTTAAATAATTAATATGAAAGTTTTAATATAAATCCTAAACAACTGAATTTGAAACAGACTCCATAAACAGTGAATGGAACAAGCAGAAAATAAAGATACAGAATTAAATTTTTTTTTTTTGAGACAGAGTCTTGCTCTGTTGTCCAGGCTGGAGTGCAGTGGCACGATCTTGGCTCACTGCAAGCTCCGCCTCCCGGGTTCACACCATTCTCCTGCCTCAGCCTCCTGAGTAGCTGGGACTACAGCTGCCAGCCACCACGCCCAGCTAATTTTTTGTAATTTTAGTAGAGACGGGGTTTCACTGTGATAGCCAGGATGGTCTCGATTTCCTGACCTCATGATCCGCCCGCCTCGGCCTCCCAAAGAATTAAATATTTTTAAAAATAAAAATAAAAACCTTATACATAAATACACAAAAGTATGAGAGGCAACTGAATCCCTACTAATTTCTAGCTAATTTCATATACCTAATGGTCATTAAATCCTGATTTATTGGTTTTCAACTCAAGGAATAAGAATAAGCAACATTATCACAAACACCAAATAAGCCCCAAGGAAATAAAAAATATAAGGTAAAAGAAAATAACATAATGCCATAAATGAATGATTTTTAAAATAGAAAAATAGAATTAATATGTCAATCTAAAAACTCAAGCTTTAACTCAAAAAGTTAAAAAAAAAACACCAAGAAGTTAACACCATGGAAAGTAAAAATACAAATAAACACAAATAATAGTACAAATGAATTACTTTAAAAACATAAAAAATGAATTAACAAACTTTAAAAGTTTTTCTGCTGTATAATAAATGAATAAACCAGATCAATTTATTAAAAAGTCAATGTAGAACAAAAGAAGGAAAGAAATAAGAATGACAAATGAGAAAGAGGATGCTGAAACAAATATAGAGTGTTTATTATAATTATTATTATAAAAGAATGTGAATACATTGGAAAATCTCAATGTCATAAATAATTTCCTGGAAAAAGATGTGACTAATATTACAAAGAAATCATTGTAGTATTGTAACTGGGAGTACATATAAAAGGATTAAATTTTGCATATTTTAAAAATAAGTGATTTCAACAATTCTGTGAACTTGTCATAAGAAAATAACTAAAAATCTGTCAAAGCTGTAACCACAAGAATCTTCATTGCTTCAGTATTTGCAACATATACAATTTGAAAAAATTTGAAACAACCTGAGTATATTACAAAGGAGATTCATAAAAACATTCAGGTAAGAGAATATCATGTAGCTATTACAAAATTAGATATAAAAAATACTAGATTTCAATCCAAAGGGTACTCTGTGTGTGTGTGTTTCGGAGGCTGGTGGTGATGTGGTTCTGTGCGTGTGGATGAGTAATAATTAAGTGAACTCATTCAATGGGCCAAGCAATTTTCAAAGCAACACAATAGTTAACTATCATTGACTCTCAAAAAAGTGTCCGGAATGACTACTGGGTAAATAATGAAATTAAGGCAGAAATAAATAAGTTCTTTGAAACCAATGAGAACAAAGACACAACATACCAGAATCTCTGGGAAACATGCAAGGCTGGTTCAACATATACAAATCAATAAATGTAACCCATCACACAAACAGAACAAGTGACAAAAACCACATGATTATCTCAATAGATGCAGAAAGGGCCTTCAACAAAATTCAACACCCCTTCATCCTAAAAACTCTCAATAAACTAGGTATTGATGGAACATATCTCAAAATAATAAGAGCTATTTATAACAAACCCACAGCCAATATCATACTGAATGGGCAAAAACTGGAAGCATTCCCTTTGAAAACTGGCACAAGACAAAGATACCCTCTCTCACCACTCCTTTTCAACATAGTGTTGGAAGTTCTGGCCAGGACAATCGGGCAAGAGAAAGAAATAAAGAGTATTCAAATAGGAAAAGAGGAGGTCAAATGTCTCTGTTTTCAGATGACATGGTTGTATATTTAGAAAACCCCATCATCTCAGCCCAAAATCTCCTTAAGCTGATAAGCAACTTCATCAAAGTCTCAGGATACAAAATCAATGTGCAAAAGTCACAAGCATTCTTATATACCAATAACAGACAAACAGAGAGCCAAATCATGAGTGAACTCCCATTCACAATTGCTACAAAGATAATAAAATACCTAGGAATACAATTTACAACAGATGTGAAGGACCTCTTCAAGGAGAATTACAAACCACTTCATAAGGGAATAAGAGATGACACAGACAAATGGGAAAACTTCCATGCTCATGGATAGGATGAATCAATATCTTGAAAATGGCCATAATGCCCAAAGTAATTTATAGATTCAGTGCTATCCCCATCAAGCTACCATTGACTTTCTTCACAGAATTAGAAAAATAAAAACTACTTTAAATTTCATATGGAACCAAAACAGAGCCTGTATATCCAAGACAATCTTAAGCAAAAAGAACAAAGCTGGAGGTATCACACAACCTGACTTCAAACTATACTACAAGGCTACAGCAACCAAAACAGCTTGATACTTGTACCAAAACAGATATATAGACCAATGGAACAGAACAGAGGCCTCAGAAACAACACCACAAATCTACAACCATCTGATCTTTGACAAACCTGACAAAAACAAGCAATGGGGAAAGGATTCCCTATTTAATAAATGGTGTTGAGAAAACTGGCTAGCCATATACAGAAAACTGAAATTGGACCCCTTCCTTTCACCTTATACAAAAATTAACTCAAGGTGGATTAAAGACTTAAACATAAGACCTAAAAGCATAAAAACCCTAAGAGAAAACCTAAGCAAGACCCTTCAGGACATAGGCATGGGCAAAGACTTCATGACTAAAACACAAAAAGCAATGGCAACAAAAGCCAAAATTAGCAAATGGGACCTAATTAAACTAAAGAGCTTCTGCACAGCAAAAGAAACTATCATCAGAGTGAACAGGCAACCTACAGAATGGGAGAAAAATTTTGTAGTCTATCCATCTGACAAAGGGCTAATATCCAGAATCTACAAAGCACTTAAACAAATTTACAAGAAAAAAAACAACCCCATGAAAAAGTGGATGAAAGATACGAACAGACACTTCTCAAAAGAGGACATTTATGCAGCCAACAAATATATATATATAAAAAGCTCATCATCACTGGTCATTAGGGAAATGCAAATCAAAACCACAATGAGATACCATCTCACACCAGTTAGAATGGCAATCAATAAAAAGTCAGGAAACAACAGATGCTGGAGAGGATGTGGAGAAATAGGAACACATTTACACTGTTGGTGGGAGTGTAAATTAATTCAACCATTGTGGAAGACAGTGTGGCAATTCATCAAGGATCTAGAACCAGAAATACCATTTGACCCAGCAATCCCATTACTGGGTATATACCCAAAGGATTGTAAATCATTCTACTATAAAGACACATGCACACGTATGTTTAATGTGGCACCGTTCATGATAGCAAAGACTTGGAACCAACTCAAATGCCCATCAATGATAGACTGGATAAAGAAAATGTGGCACATATACACCATGGAATACTATGTGGCCATAAAAAAGGATGACTTCATGTCCTTTGCAGGGACATGGATGAAGCTGGAAACCATCATTCTCAGCAAACTAACACAAGAACAGAAAACCAAACACCACATGTTCTCACTCATAAGTGGGAGTTGAACAATGAGAACACATGGACACAGGGAGGAGAGGATCACACACTGGGGCCTGTCAGAGGGTGGGAGGCTAGGGGAGGGATAGCATTAGGAGAAATACCTAATGTAGATGGCGGGTTGATGGGTGCAGCAAACCACCATGGCACGTGTATACCTATGTAACAAACCTGCATGTTCTGCACATGTATGTCAGAACTTAAAGTATAATAATAATAATAATAATAATAATAATAAAACTACACTCAAATAAACAATTTAAATTTGTTCGGTTTCTTAAAGTAAAAAAAAAAAGTGTCCCAATTTAGATATGTCATTTAAACCTCACACAATAAGCAAATGGATGAAGCTGGAAACCAGCATTCTCAGCAAACTAACACAAGAATAGAAAACCAAACACCGCATGTTCTCACTCATAAGTGGGAGTTGAACAATGAAAAAACTTCTACTCAATGGTAACAAACAGAATTTATAATTTGAAAAATAATGACACCAAATTTAGCAAGGTTTAAAATTGATATATTTGGGTGCAAAAGTGCAAAAAGAGAGGTACCTGCATTACTAGCAAAAAAGTAAACTGGCACAAAGTTTCTGAAAGATTTGGCAACATTTATGTATCTGTAACATTTTATAAAGGTATCCACATAGAGCTTCAAAATGTTTTCTATCTTTTGACCCAATAATTAATATACTTAATAGCTTTTATAATTTAAGTATGCTTAATATTAAAATTTAAATAATGTAGAAAAATTAGGGGAAAAAACTAAAATCAAACAATACGAGAATAATGAAATATCAAACTAATAACATATAATCATTAAAATCATGTTTTTAGAGTATAATTATAAGAATTGGGGGAAATTCTTATTATAATAATTTGAAGTATAAAATGTAAGATACCAAATTAAATATACAATGTGATTCAGCATTTGTTTATATGTGTATGTGCACAGATAAGTTTTTATACATACAAAAAAATTTACCAAAATGTTAAAGTGGTTACAATTTTTATAGTTTCTCTGATGCACATTTATTCTTTTATATGCAAAACAGAAATGATTATATAAATAAATCAAAAGTTAAGTGTAAGCTTTTTTAATGGTTGGAAAGAAATGCAATCCTAAATACAGTGACTAGCATTGGTGAGAAGGGCAACTTTATTGATCCCTAGAACACTTTTTCAAATGTTACCACATATCTTTCCCCATCATCAACTTCTTACCAATATCCCCAGAAAGTCCTGTTTTTGGCAGCTCATACCACCCTGATTCTGCTTCAGCTCATTTTAGGTTTCCATTTGAGCCTGCACCAAAGATGCTGATGATTAGAAGCAAGAGAACACAGTGCCATTGTTTCTAGTATAAATAACCAAAACTTTGAAAAGAAAAATTTTACACAATGTAAAAACTGACCTACCCTCATGTCTGGTGACCAGTGATCATCCTCTCCAAGTGGCAAACATTTCCTCCCATGAAAGTTCAAGAACAAAAGTCACTTGAGAACTCTTTTCCTACTTCTATACTTTCAGACATAGCAGAAGCACACTCTAATGCCTGGGAGGGGTAAATCGAGACAGTCTTTCGAGAGTCGATGATAGTTGACTATTGTGTTGGAAATGTTTAACACACAGAGCCTTTGTAACAGATGCTGCTAACTACCTGTCCATATCCAACCTCCAAACTAACAGAACCCAAAATGTTCTCTCAGTGGCAATGTTTTCAATGGCAATGTGCCCAGACTTTGTGTGTGTATATATATATTATATGTTATATATAATATATAAATATATATTATTGATATATAATAATACATTTATATATGTTACATATAATATATAAATATATATTAATATATAATATATTTATATATGTTATATGTAATATATTAATATATAATATTTTATATATGTTATATATATTTATATGTTATATATAATATATAAATATATATTAATATATAATATATTTATATGTTATATATAATATATATTATTAATATATAAATATATATTTATATACGTTATATAATATATAAATACATATTATTAATATATGAATATTTGATAATATAATATTAATAATTTATATATATATGCGCCAGTCTCCATTGCTGTTAGAGTTTGTCTTGTGAGACTATTTTGGTTAACAAAGCATACACGGAAATCCACGGGAGATTCTGTGAGTTTTGTTTTCCCGATATAGACAGAAATCCTTCCCTTTCCTCCTTGTCACTGACTCCCACTATTTTCCTGTTTAAAATGAGAATGCAATGCACAGAGGTAAGGCAGCCTTTTTGTAACTGCAAGAAAAAAGTTATATGTTAAAACGGTGGAAAAAGAAGAGAAAAATGAACCTGGTTCTTCAGATACTTGCTCCAAGCCTGAACTTCATCTTCCAGACTTTGTTATGAAAGACAAGCAAATAATGTACTCAGACAAACGATTGTTACTTATATTTTTCTCATACAGACAAACTGAATGTGATCCTAAAATACACCCTATGTACAACAATCCCCTTTGTAGAAATGTATTTTGTGGAGATGGTAACACATGTATGCAGAGATATCTATGCACGGATATGTCTGCAGCATTGTCTATAATAGGAGAAAATTGAAAAAAATCTTAATCTTTCTCAGTTAAACAAATTATAGTACATCAGTACTCTTGAATACTAAGTGAAATCTAAAGCAATTATATGGAGTGACATTTATTGATAAAGAAAGATGTCTATAACATACTGTCAAGTGGAAAAAGCAAGTAACCCAATAACATAATCCCTGTTCTATAGATATGTGTGTCTGCACATGCCTAGAGATATATATGTGCAGGCACACAGTCCTACAGAAAAGGGATTACGTTATTGGTTTACATGCTTTTTAAGGATTTTTATAAAAATGTTAACCGTAATTATCCTTGGGTAATTTACATTTTTTTTTTATTTTTATTTGTATTGTATTTTGTTTTGCAAATTTTACTTTTTCCAATTCGCATTATGTGTTTTTCATGAGTATGTATTATTTTAATAATAAAAACAAAACATAAAGCTGTTTTCATTTCGAAAATAAATAAAATGGCAGCCACATGAGAAATCCTTAAGAAGGTAGGTTGCATAAGTGAGAAACGAGGTCACCCTTGTGGCTCCCTTTCCCCTAAAGAAAGTTCTATAGAGACTTAGATCTAAAGTAGATACAAAAAGGGAAATGAGAAAGTAGAACTATTTCCACTAGTACTAACAAAGAACAGGGAGAGATCCAGCGAAGAGGAGGAAGTAGAGGGAAGGAACAAAGAGAGAGGAGAGAGGGGATACTTCTCTGTGTACTTGTATTGCCAGAAGAGATTACGGAAGATCATTGTTTCTAGAAGTCCACTACCCTGAATGAGACAAATGACTGGGGAGATTAGAGGATTCTATCAGGCTTCTAAGAACTAGTAATCCCTAGTTAGTCGAAATGACTACAGTATTACAAACTAGAATGCAAATAGATTTTTCAGGTGCAAGCACCTAAGTTCCCTAGGGGTTCAATTTAATTCAAGTAGCATTGAATATGTAGCTGTTTCAATTATTCACTTTCAGAAGATAAAAAATGAGTAAACTGTGTATTTTATACCTTATATCACCAAGTTTATTAAATTTTTTACTTTCTGAGAAATATGTAATATATCTACTAAGAGCCTTGGACTTTGAAAATTTTACAAATACATGGAAATTAAACAACATGCTCCTAAACAACCACTGGGTGAATAAAGAAATTAAAAGTAAAATTAAAAAATTTCTTGAGACAAATGAAAATGGAACTATAACTTGCCAAGCCTATAGGATACAGCAAAAGCAGTTTTAAAAGTGAAGTTTATGGCAATAAAGACTTACATAAAAAAAAAAAAGAAAGATCTTAAACAACCTAACATTGCACCTCAAGGAACTAGACAAGAAAGAATAAACTAAACCTAAAAATTATAGAAAAAAGAAAATAATAAAGATCAAAACAGAAATAAATAAAATAGAGTATAAAAATACAAAAGATCAATGAAACAGAGAGATGATTTTTTGAAAAGATAAGCAAAATTAACAAACCTTAATCAGAGTAAGAAAAAAAGACTCAAGTAAAATCAGAGATGAAAAAGGAGATATTACAACTGGTAACACAGAAATACAAAGTAGCATAAGAGACAATTACATACCAACAAATTGGTTAATCTAGAAGGAATGGGTGAATTCATGGGCTCATACAACCTACAAAACTGAATCATGAAAAAAGAGAAAATCTGAACAGACAATAACAAGCAACAGGATGGAATCAGTAATAAAAAGTCTCCAATCAAATAAAAGCCCAGGACCTGATGGCTTCACTGCTGAATTCTACCAAACATTAACAGAAGAAAGAATATTAGGTTGGTACAAAAGTAATTGGGGTTTTTTGCATTACTTTTAATGGCAAAAACAGCAATTACTTTTGCACCAACCCAATGATCAGCTCTACTCAAATTATTCCAGAAAATTAAAGAAGAGGAAATATTTCCAAATTTATTCAACAAATCCAGTATTACCCTGATACCAAAATCAGACAAGGACACAATAACGAAAGAAAACTACAAGCCAACATTCCTGCTGAACATAGATGCAAACATCCCCATGAAAATATAAACAAACCAAATTCAACAACACATTAAAAAGATCATTCACCAGGATCAAGTGGGATTCATCCCAGGGATGAATGGTTCAACATATGCAAATCAATAAATATGTTACATCACATTAACAGAACCAAAAACAAAAACCATATAATCATTTCAATAGATGCACAAGAATTTGATAAAATTCAACATGACTTCATGATAAAAATTCTCAATAAATTATAGAAGAAATGTACCTCAACACAATAAAGACAATCCATGACAAACTCAAACCTAGTATCATATTGAATGGGGAAATGCTGAAACCTCTAATAACCTCCTCATTATTAAATTGTGAATAAGAGAAGGATGTCCACTTTCACCACTTCTATTCAGGATAGTACTGAAAGTCCTACTCAGAGCAATTAGGCAAAAGAAAGAAATAAAAGACATCCAAATTGGAAAGGGAGAAGTTAAATTGTTTGCAAATGACATGATCTTATATATAGAAACCCTAGAGACTCCACTAAAAACTTAGAACTAATACATTCAAAACGTTGCAGAAAATAGTCAACATACAAAAATCAGTAGTGTTTCTATACACTAATAGTTAACTATTTGAAAATGAAATTAAGAAAATAACCCCACTTACAATAGCTACAAAAAATAAAATACTTAGGCATAAATTTACCCTATAAGTGAAATATTTCTACACTGAAAACTATAAAACATTGATTAAATAAGCTCAAGAAGATAAAAATAAATGGAAAAATATTCCATGCTCATATATTGGAAGAATTAATATGGTTAAAATGACCATTCTACCCAAAGCACTCTGAAGATTCAAAGCAATTCTTATCGCAATATCAATGACATTCTTCACAGAAATAGAAAAAAACTATCCTAAAATGTGTAAGGAATCACAAAAGACCTCAAAAAGCCAAAGCAATCTTGAGAAAAATTAACAAAGATGAAAGCATTACCCTGATTTCAAAATATGCTACAAAGCTATAGTAACCAAAACAGCATGGTACCAGCATAAAAATGGATACATAGAAAAATAATACAGAATAGAGAACACAGAAATAAATTCATTCATTTACAGCCTACTGATTTTTGACAAAGTTGCCAAGAATACACAATGGAGAAAGAACAGTCTCTTCAATAATTAGTGCTGGGAAAACTGGATATCCATATGCAGAAGAATGAAACTAGATCCTTATCTCTCACCAAATACAAAAATCAACTCAAAAAGCTGGAAATGTGAGACCCAAAACAATAAAACTACTAGAAGAAAACATAGGGGAAATGCTTCAAGACATTAATCTGGGCAAAAATGTTTCGGATAAGACACCAAAAGCACAGGCAACAGAAGAAAACTGAAAAATGTGATTGCATCAAACTAAAAATCTTATGCACAGCAAAGGAAATAATCAAAGAGTGAAAAGACAGCACACAGAATGGAAGAAAATATTTGCAAACTATGCACCTGACAAGGGGTTAATATCCACAATATATAAGAAACTCAAACAACTCAACAACAAAAACACTAAATTATCCAATTTTAAAATGAGCAAAAAACCTCAATATACATTTCTCCAAAGAAAACATATCTGTTGATAAGATGATCAACAGATATATTGTAAAAATCCTCAGCATCATTAATCATCAGGAAAATGCAAATTGAAACCTCAATGAGATATCACTTCATTCCAAATAGAAGGGCTATTATAAAAAAAATAACAAATGCTAGTGTGGTTGTGGATAAAGGGAACTCATACACTTTGGTTGGGAATGTCAATTACTATAGCCATTACGGAAAAGAGTATGCAGATTCCTCAAAAAAATTAAAAGTAGAGTTATCTTGTGATCCAATAATCCCATTACTAGGCATATAACCAAAGGAATTTAAATAAGTATGTTGAAGAAATATCTGCACTGCCATGTTTATTACACTGCTTGCTATTCACAATAACCAAGATATAGAATCAACCTGTGTCCATCAACAGATGGATGGCCAAAAATATGACATATAAACATAACGTAATACTATTCAGCTATAAAAAAGTAAGAAACCCTGTCATTTGCAGCAATGTGAATGAACCTGGAGAAAATCATGTTAAATGAAATATGTCAGGCACAGAAAGACAAATACAGCATGATCTCACGAAAATGTGAAATCTAAAGAAATTGATCTCACTGATGTAGAGAGTAGAATAGCAGTTAACAGAGGCTGGGAGGGAAGAAGGAAAAAGAGCATAGGGAAAAATTGGTCAACAGGTACAAAAGTTATAGTTAGGTAGGAGGAATAAGTTCTGGTGTTCTATTGCACAGTATGGTGACCATGGTTAACAATGTTGTATTGCATATTTCGAAATAGCTAGAAAAGGGAATTTGAATGTTCTCAGCACAAAGAAAGGATAAATGTATGAGGTGATGGATATGCTAAATACCTTTGATTTTTGCACAACATATACATGTATAGAAACATCATACATATGTGCAATTATGTACAAGTATGTACTATTATGTGTTAAAAACAAAATAGATAATTTTTTAAATTCACATTTATAGCTTTGTACATAGATATTTTTAAAGTTACCCTATACACACTCATATTCAGGATTATTTATCAGGTCCATGAATATGACAGCCATTTGATCAAGAAGCATTATGTTTTCCGATGCTATCTTTGAGAAATATAGGTCATAGTTCTATAAAATGAAAAATTACAGACATATTTCCTCATGAAACTGTACAACAAAATATTTTTGAAACAGACTATGGCATTCTGTTAGCTATATTACTCCAGAATTATCTTACAACCAGGTGAACTTCAATTTATCTTTTCAAACTAAATAATCTGGAAAAAAGAAGTGGTAGGCACATAAAACACACAATCAAATGCTTTATAATAATTTGGCTTAAAGCAAATTTCAATATGATGTTTCAACCATGCAACAACCCAAAGCTAATGCAAAAAAAGAGTAGACATATATTATGTGACAAAAAGGAAAACTCCAGCCAGCTTTTAAACTAGGAAATTAAGAAGAAAACGGCATACAATCTGGTATTTTCAAGTAACACTCTGTATGTTTCTTCAATCCATGACCTGTCTGAAATTATTGAAACCTTTTCTACATGCTGCCTCTATATGTGTGAATCAATCCAGAGTGTGAGAAAGAATGGAGCGAACAAATTCTCTCTGGTCGTTGGCACTGACGTAAATAACACAAAGTTGTGAAGTAACAAACACGAGAGAATAACATAAACCACATGAAAATATCCCTTTGGGGCTTGCACTAAAGAAGACTGGATTCAGGTGGATTAAATAAGAAGTTTATTTAAAAGTTTTTCTTTTGCTCAGATCAAATCATCATAATGGCTATAATTAATTATCTTTTTCCTAAATAACCTCCTTGCACTGCTGTCCCAAAATGTAATTCCTGTTGCAGACTTCTTATAGCCCCAAGGAGAAAAAAAAAATCTATTGACTGTTGTTTTTGTTCAGTTCTAATTATAATTGAAAAGGTACTTGCACCAACTTTAAATCCCCTATGTCCACACTGTATGCAAAAATCAGAAAGGGTTATGAAAATACACTCTCCTCTGATAATTTCTGTAGATGTTTCAATTGCATATCCACGTTTTTAAACCTAAATCTCAGCCTTTGCACATATTTTGACACTAGGAAGTGAGTGAGGGAGGACAATAACAGAATTTGAAGTTGATTTTGTGAAGTCTATTGAACCTGAGCCAAAAAAAAAACCATATACAAACAAAAAAAACTTCACATGATAATGCAATTCAGAAAAATAATCTTGTTTTTAAAACGCTTACATTAAAAAGAATAAAATATGTTTTTTCTTGTACCCACTCATAATTCTGAAGTAATTCATCATGAAGACGTTCTGGATAGTTATGAAAAGAATTGTTGTTATATTTACATATTTGAGTATTGAGTAAGAGTAGTCATTCAATTCCTGCAAACACTTGCATTACTGGGCATGAGGTTCATAGTTGCTTCACCCTTCTTATGTGTCTATGACACAATTCTATGTGATATAGCATAAGTAAGCCATATTGTGAGATGTGTAGGCAAATAGAATATAAATACAATGCCAAAGCATGCTGGAAAGTTTCAATTGATGTTGAAAGAAAACAAAATCTATGAAATAGATAGAGAATATCTATCACCTAGTAAGAGTGGAAAGAGAACAAACTCTTGTGTGGTATGGCAGGATCCACACCATCTCTGGCTGAGTTCAGATGAAGGAAATTCTTGAGAGAACCCCCACACTGCTTCCTACTTTCTTTGTAAGATTACCTCCCACCATCACTACCCTAGAACAGTTCAATCTTTTCCTCACTACAAGATGCACCCCCCTTCTCCCCGCTGCCTTTCCATCCTGAAATATATTCATGTCTCCTGATTGATAATACTTTTTCACTTCATTTTAATGTCCTTTCTACTTACCAGTCCATAGCACCCTCTGTTTTTATGCCAACAATCTAAACAAATGCCCCATTGCTGGTCTTAATTCTCATTGTAATTTCATGTACTCTTACTCTTACCCCTAACATCATCACTGATGACTCTCTCATTTACCAAATCTCATGAATTTCTGTCAGTCAGTGACACTGACCTTTCTGGCACTTTCAATACTAGAGACAGTATTGGAAGTCTCTAGTATCCTCCCTTGACTTTTAAATTTCATTATTCTCCTCCTTCCCTATAAGTTATCCATTTCTGTATCCTCTTCCTCCTTTTAATAAGAATATCTATTATCATAAAATCAAAACCAGTATTTCATTGCATTTTAGTATATACAATACATGCTAGCTTACTTACCCTATTTGATTCTCGAAATCTCTTTCTCACCATTGATTTACTTCCTCACCGAAGTTAAGTGCACTCAGGATTTCAACTGTAAAACTGC
Organism: Pan paniscus; assembly: GCF_029289425.2. Lineage (NCBI taxonomy): Eukaryota > Metazoa > Chordata > Mammalia > Primates > Hominidae > Pan > Pan paniscus. The sequence continues at coordinate 130,140,490 of NC_073249.2, forward strand.
TGAAAGTAGATTCCAAAACTTCTTCAATCCAAATCTCCTACATCTACTATAGTTTCTTATTTCAAACTATCTTCAGAACATTTTCTCTTGGAAATTTGCTGACAGGCTCAAATTCGAACCAGCAAAATTAAACTTATCTTCCCCTTCTACGCAATTTGCCCTTCCTGCAGGAAGAGAAAATCGTGGATAGGCAATAATCTTCTACCGCCTTATTCTACTTCTAGATTTGGAATTTTCAGTGCAGTGACTGGTGATATGATAAAACCAAATTAGGCAAAAAAAAAAAAAAAGCTCCATCTGTTTCTTCCCAATCCATTTTCCTTCATCCCTGCCCTGAGACAAGGGCCATTAAGCACAGAACAACATGTAATGTGGATGAACAGATCCCAAATAGCAAAGATTAATCCCATGAAAGTGGGCTTGATCCTCAAAATAAGCAAACCAATTAGCTCGGTAAACAGAATTTGGGAAGGATGGCTTGAGAGGCAGAGATCCCTAGAAGTGGCTTTTAATAAATTAAATGGAGTTTCTAAAGTGAATGCGGAGGTTTCAAGAGGGTTGAAACATCAGTAAAAATCCCAGGCTTAGAGAGTAGTGGCTTATGACTGATTCATCTGAATGAAAGAGTCACCTAGGCTAAAACTAAGACAAAGTACAATGGATACCGCCACCACCAATAACTGAACTACTATGGCAATTCAGACACATAAATACATGCTTAAAATTATTCCTAGTGCCCTGTTAAGAAGGGACCTATAGAAAATGGTGTGCAAGAGAAAAACCTGGGGCAGGGAGTCAAGATTTCCTGCCAAGGATGTATTCTAATGCCAAGAAAGGGATCTGATAAACTATTTCCCATGGATGTCTCTTTCCCCATAATACACTTTATTATCCTATCCAGAGGATGCAGAAGATGACCAGCATATGGTGTTTACCTGAAGTTTCCTTACCTTTTCTCCCTTTAGTGAGATTTTTGTTTTAATTGTTTTGTTTTTCAACTACTATTGAATATTAGCTAGGGTACATTTGGGTGTGCTGTGTGTGTGTGTGTGTGTGTGTGTGTGAATGTGTTGTTTCTATTGCCAAAATTTCCCCACATATATATTTTTTAACATCGCTGTCATCGCAGTTTTAATAATACTTTAGTACTTTACCCCAACTTAACATATATGACTACATTTTTCCATTTGCTAATCATCCTTTTAACTCCTCCACGATTGTTCTTTTTTCTTTCTTTTTTTAGAGCAGTCTTGGAGGAAGGTGTAGAGATTTCCCATATTCTCCCTTCTTCTAAACATGCATTGCTTCCCCCATTATCACCATTGCCCCCAGAGTGGTACATTTATTATAATTGATGAACCTACATTTACACATGCATCATAATCACCCCAAATCCATTTTACATTACGGTTCACTCTTGGTTTTGTAGATTCAGTGGGTTTGGGAAAATGTATAATGACATGTATCCACCATTACAGTATTTTGCAGAGTATTTTCACTGCCCTGAGAATCCTCTGTATTTTGCTACTCATTCCTTCCCCATCCCCTAGAAACCACTGATCTTTTCATTGTCACTATACTTTTGTCTTTTCAGGGATGTCATTTAGTTAGAATCATACAGTATGTGGTCTTCTCAGTTTGGATTCTTTTACCTAGTATTATGCATTTAAGGTTCCTTCATGTCATTTTGTGGCTGGATAGTTGATTTCTTTTAGTGCTGAATAATATTCCACTGTTTAGATGAATCACAGTATATTTATCCATTCACCTACTAAAGGACATCTTGGTTGCTTCCAGGTTTGGGCAATTATAAATAAAGCCTCTGTAAACATGTATGTGCTGGGTTTTGTGAACATAAATTTGTGACTGCTTTGGGTAAATATCAAGAAGCGCAGTTACTGGCCATCAGAGAAATGCAAATCAAAACCACAATGAGATACCATCTCACACCAGTTAGAATGGCAATCATTAAAAAGTCAGGAAACAACAGGTGCTGGAGAGGATGTGGAGAAATAGGAACACTTTTACACTGTTGATGGGGCTTATAACTAGTTCAACCATTGTGGAAGTCAGTATGGCAATTCCTCACGGATCTACAACTAGAAATACCATTTGACCCAGCAATCCCATTACTGGGTATATACCCAAAGGATTATAAATCATGCTGCTATAAAGACACATGCACACGTATGTTTATTGTGGCACTATTCACAATAGCAAAGACTTGGAACCAACCCAAATGTCCAACAATGATAGACTGGATTAAGAAAATGTGGCACATATAAACCATGGAATACTATGCAGCCATAAAAAAATGATGAGTTCATGTCCTTTGTAGGGACATGGATGAAACTGGAAACCATCATTCTCAGCAAACTATCACAAGGACAAAAAACCAAACACTGCATGTTCTCACTCATAGGTGGGAATTGAACAATGAGAACACATGGACACAGGAAGGGGAACATCACACACTGGGGACTGTTGTGGGGTGGGGGGAGGGGGGAGGGATAGCATTAGGAGATATACCTAATGCTAAATCAGGAGTTAGTGGGTGCAGCACACCAGCATGTCACATGTATACATATGTAACAAACCTGCACGTTGTGCACATGTACCCTAAAACTTAAAGTATAATAATAATAAAATTTAAAAAAAGAATTTAGAATATTCCTTTGTAATACATAAATGCTTAATAAATACTTAGATGGTGGATTTTTATCTACATCTTTGGTAAAAATCCAGAAAAAAATTTTATTAGGGATCTGCTTATAAATAATTCTTCATAAAAAAAATCCTTGAACATCCAGGAATCCTAATATTTAAATATCCAGATCTGTAATATAATTAACTTTCACAAAACTAATAAAACACCTGTGTGTGTGTGTGTGTGTGTGTGTGTGTGTGTGTGTGTGTGTGTGTGTGTATTCTGAGATCACTGAACAACTAGGAGCTGACCACAGCCCCAGAAATCAGAGAAACAAACTTGGAATCTTATTTTCCTCTTGAATACTTCTTGTAAGTACTATTTGAATTAATTTTTATTCACTGAAAAAAAGGCAATATATTTTAGCAAAGTTTCTTCCATCATTGAAAGGTTAAAGAGGCCAGGCGCGGTAGCTCACACCTCCAATCCCAGCACTTTGGGAGGCCAAGGCGGGCAGATCACCTGAGGTCAGGAGTTCGAGACCAGCCTGGCCAACATAGTGAAAACCCATCTCTACTAAAAATATAAAAAAGAATTAGCCGGGCATGGTGCTGTGTGCCTGCAGTCCCAGCTACTCGGGAGACTGAGGCACAGTGAGCCGAGATGTTTCCACTACACTCCATCCTGGGCAACAGAGTGAGACACTGTCTCAAAATAAATAAATAAATAAATAGTAACAAGAGAAGACAATCATTTCATAGGAAATCAAGTGAAACAGAAAGATCTAAAGATCTGTTCGGTGCTATCCTATTTAAGTCATTTTTTTTTTGTCTTTCCAGCGTTGTTACAGGGCTGAGTATAAGACAGAGGTGGGGAGCAGCCCTGTATAATCCTTTTCCAGGGAGGACGTGAGAGTCTGAAGAGTCAGGAGACTCGGGGGTCTTAAGTTTTATTACCCTGTGAAGAGAAAAACCCAGAGCCATAGAAGTTGTCCTTCTTACCTTTTTATGCATTTGTTCAAATCTTCATAACATGCCTACAAATTACAGATATTAGGAAATGGAGGCTGAGAGTTAAATAACATGCCCACAGACATCATTAGTAAAGATCGTAACTCATATTGTCAGATTCCACAGTCCACTAATCTTTCCGCTAAACAATCACATTCTGCTTCCCAAAAATCATCATTGGCTTTTCTAATATCACTAGTAACATCTTCAAATTAGAAGCTTGAGTTATCAAAGGCTGGACATGCCCCTATCCACATTCTCGGGAAATGATATCTAAATTGAAGGTGATTTTGATAATAATATTCTTACTGTATTCTTGGTATCCACATGCCTGACACTATTATTAGAAGTGTCTTCACACCTTAAGAATGTCACCTAATTAATCTTCATAATCCATGAGGAAAGTATATATTATCTCCATTTTACAGATGAGGAAGCTCAGGCTCACCACTAGTAAGATGGAAAGCTAGAAATTTCTATGTAGTCCACTAGTCTCACTATCTGTTCACCCAGCTTTGTTTAGGCACCATTGACAGATTAAAATTGTATATATTTATGATGCACAATGTGATGTTTTGATATGTGTATACATTGTAAAATTATAATCACAATCAAGCTAATTAACATACCCAGTACCTCAAATGATTATTATTTCTGTGTGTGTGCTGAGAACATTTAAGATCTGCTTTCCCGGCAAATTTAAAGTGCAGTTATATAGCAGATTATTAACTATCATCACCAGGGGGTACATGAGATCTTAAAACTTATTCATCCTGCCTAACTGAAATTTTGCACCCTTTGACCAACATCTCCTCATTTTCCCCACCCCCCAGCCCCTGGCAATCACCATTCTACAGTCTGCTTCTGTGAATTTCACATTTTTTAGATTCCATTTAAAAGTGAAACCATGCAGTATTTGTCTTTCTGTGCCTGGCTTATTTCACTTAGCATAACATCTTGCAGGTACATTCATGTTGTCACAAACCTGTTAGATTTGGGTTTGTCATATATGGCTTTATTGCACTGAAGTACTTTCCTTCTATTTTGTTGAGAATTGTTATTATGAAAGGTTGTTAAATTTTGTCAGATGCTTTTTCTGCATTTATTGAGATAATCATATAATTGTTATCCTTCATTCTGTTAATGTAATGTATTATATTCATTGATTTACGTATGTTGAATCATCCTTGCATCCCAGGGATAAATCCCACTTCATCATGGTGTATGATCCTTTCAATAATGTGCTGTTGAAATCAGTTTGCCAGTATTTTGTTGGAGATTTTTGCATCTATATTTAACAGAAATGTTAGCCTGTAATTTTCGTTTCTTGTAGTGTCTTTGTCTGGCTTTGGTATCAGGGTGGTATGGTTTGGCTCTGTGTCCCCACCCGAATCTCACCTTACATTGTAATACTCCCCATGCATCAAGGGTGGGGCCAGGTGGAGGTAATTGGAGCATGGAGGTGGTTCCCTCAGGCTGTTCTCATGATAATGAGTGAGCCTCATGAGATATGATGATTTATAAGCATCTGGCAATTCCTCTGCTTGCACTCATTCTCTCTCCTGCTGCTCTGTTAAGAGATAGATGCCTTCTGCCATGACTGTAAGTTTCCTGAGGCCTTCTCAGCTGATATAGTTTGGGTATATCCCCATCCAAATCTCACCTTTAGATTTGAATTGTTAACCCCCTTAATTCCCACGTGTAGTGGGAGGGAACTGATAAGAGGTAATTGAATCAGGGGATGGGTCTTTCCCATACTGTTCTTGTGATAGTGAATAAGTCTCACAAGAGTTGATGGTTTTATAAATGGGACTTCCCCTGCAGAAGCCCTCTTGTTTGCTGCCATGTAAGATGTGCTTTTGCTTCTCTTTTGCCTTCTGCCATGATTGTGAGGCCTCCCTAGCCAAGTGGAAATGTGAGTCCATTAAACCTCTTTCCTTTATAAATTACCTGGTTTCAGGTATGTCTTTATTGGCAGCATAAGAACTGACTAATACACCATTCATGCAGAACTGTGGGTCAATTAAACCTCTTTTCCTTGTAAATTACCCAGTCTTAGGTACTTCTTCATAGCAACCTGAGAACGGACTAATACACAGGGTAATGCTGGCAACCTGAAGTTCATCAGATTCTACCAAATATTTACAAAATCAACACCAATCCTTCTCAAACTTTTCCAAAAAATTGAAGAGGAGGACTTCCAAACTTATTTATGAGGTCAGCATTACCCTAACAATTCTTTGTTGGAAGGTTTTTGATTGCTGATTCAATCTCCATAGTCATTATTGTCCTATTCAGATTGTCTATTTTTTTAATCTGTGATTCAGTCTTGGTAGTCTGTATGTTTCTATGACTTACTCATTTCTTCTAAGTTATACAATTTGTTGGTGTGTAATTGTTCTTAGTAGTATCTTATGATCCTTTGTATTTCTGTGGTGTCAGTTGTATGTCTACTTTCTCATTTATTATGTTTATTTGAGTTTTCTTTGTTTTTTCTTAGTCTAGCTAAATATTTGTCCATTTTTTAATTTTTCAAAACATCATTGATCCTTCCTATTGTTTTTCTAGTCTTTATTTCTGCTTTGATTTTTATTTTTATTATTTCCTTCCTTTTACTAACCATAGGCTTAGTTTGTTCTTTCTTTTCTATTTTATTGATATACAGCCATACATGCTGGACATACCCAATCTCATCCATTTTGTTGAGATATAAAATTAGATTATTTGAGATATTTCTTCATTCTTGATGTAGGTGTTTATAACTATAAACTTACCTCTTAGAACTGCTTTTGCTGCATCTGATACGTTTTGCTAAGTTGTGTTTCCATTTTCATTTATCTGAAAAATACTTAAAATTTCCCTTTTGATTTCTTCTTGGTTGTTCAGGAGTGTGTTGTTTAATTTCCACATATTTGTGAATTTCCCAATTTTTCTCCTATTATTGGTTTCTAACCTTATATCATTGTGGTTGGAAAAGATACTTGATATGATTTCAATCTTCTTAAATTTGTTAAGACTTGTTTTGTGAACTAACCTATGATCTGTACTGGAGAATGTTCCATGTGAGCTTGAATAGAATGCGTATTCTGCTACTGATGGAATGTTCTGTGTTTGTCTTTTAGGTCCATTTGAGTCTATAGTGTTGTTCAAGCCCACTGTTCTGTTATCGATTTTCTGTTTGGATGATCTATCAATTGTTGAGAGTGGAGTACTGAAGTCTCCTACTATTATTATATTGCTGTCTATTTCTCCCTTCACTTCTGCTAATATTTGCTTTATATATTTAAAGTTTTCCTCACAAACTGCATTCTTAATCAAAGTCATTCTGTAAACACAGTTAGGAAAATCTGACTACTGTATCTGGGAAAAAGAAAAATTTATATCAATCTTCCTCTTTGAAGTGAAATTTCCATCTGTGACAAAGCTAGTTTCTACCTCTACAGCATTCCACAAATGCTTCTAGTTCACTGGGTTATATGTATGATAGTAAATCTCAGAGAAGCATCTTTTTCCCACTAGTAAAGAGGCCTATTTTCCAAAAATGTTCAAAAAAAGGAAAAAATACAAATCCAAACTGAGTTCTGGATTAAGACAATCAGAGTATTTAGAGAAAAGTCCTGTGAGTGGGAAATGCTGCAGACCTTGGCTATTTCCTGGCTTGGGTCTGGAAATTCTGTGCAGATCACCACTTCAATTTAAATATTGAGGCAAAAAGCAGAGTCCAAAGTAAAGAAACAAGCTTCCAGGAAGGCCCACCTCTACTTGAGAGTCTGTTTACAGAGATAATTTTCATGGCATCGCTCAGAACTTTCATACTCACATTAGTGTTTTCTGCTTTATTCAATCTCCTATCTGTTGAATTTATAAGACCTACAGTAGTATAATAAGTGGGTGCCAAACTCCTTAGAGAAAATAGCTGATGAGAAACATTCTCTATTTATCTCTGTTAAAGCAAGATAAGCAGGATGCTGTTAGCCTGGGGTTGTTTCTGTAAACGGAACTCTTCCACAAGCAAACAGAAACTTAACTTAGAGGCATTCCTTGTAACTGATTAATTTTGCATTGATCTTTAGTCAATCACAGACAGCTAATCAGCCAATTGGCTATATAACTAGGGACCTCCATCACACCATGCCCAAATAAGGCAAATATCTAGCTCCAATCAAATCAAGTAATTTCATTTTACTTCCATGTTCAACTGGTAAAGTCTTGCTGGTCATGCTGCTAGAGCAGAGCTCTTGGTACCTCTTATGGTTTTGAGTGCTGCCCAATTCATGACTTATTTTTTGCTCAAATAAAAATTGTCAAAATTATCTTATATAAGGTTTTTTCCCTAACACTTTCTAATATTGCTGAGAAATAATTTAAAACATATCCCTTTTGTATAGATAAGCCTCTAGAAGCTAGGAGACATTTGGCACAAGGACAGTACACCTATATTAAGGACAGTATGCAGGCCTCAAAATAAAATTACTAATAATCATTAACTAAATGATCAAACATAACACCACTGATAACAGGACAAACTTACATCAATGCTTCTTGATGTCACGCACTGAAAACACAACATCACCCACAAAGTACTACTGACCATAATGTAAAAAAGTGTAAACCTGACTCTAATTATGAAGAAACAGTCAAACTAATGCAAACTAAAGGATATTTTGCAAAATATCTAACCTAGACTAAAAAAAGTACCATGTTATGAAAGATGAAAATAAATGGATATAGACAGATAGATATATAGGTAAATAAATAAACAATGACTGGAGACCTTCTAAATTAAAGGAGACTAAAGGGAAATGACAACTAAATATGATATATGATCCTTTTATCAAATCCTAGGTTTTAAAACAAAAGGTAAGATCTGAATATAGACAGCATATTAAATAATAGTGCTATATCAAAGTTCAATTTCCTAAATTTGATAACTGAAATTTATTTATGTTGAAGAGTATTCTATTCTTAGAAGATAAATGCAGAAAAATATTAGTAACTAACTGTCCAATGGTGTAGGTATGTGTATGTATGTATATACACATATACATGTGTATAGATTACATATATGTAAGTTGGAGGGAAAATGGCAAAAAAAAGTTTATTTACTTGAACTATGACATTTGAAATTCTTTTTCTGTCTTTCTCTGTTGCCCAGGCTGGAGGGCAGTGGCATGATCATAGCTCACTGCAGCCTCAAACTCCTGGGCTCAAGTACAACTTCTGCCTCAGCCTCCCAGTAGCTGAGATGACACCAGCTACTTGGGAGGCATGCCACCAAGCCTGGCTAAATTTTTTTATTTTTCTAGAGATGGGGTCTCACTATGTTACACAGACTTGTCTCAAACTCCTGGCTTCAAGCAAACCTCCTGTCTCAGTCTCCCAAAATGCTGAGATTACAGATGTGAGCCACTGCACTTAGCCTGAGTAGTTGAAGTTCTAATGTTAATAAATAAATGAACAGCCTTGGTCAGCTGTGTTGGAGTAATGTATTCTATTCGACTTATTTATTCAATAAATTGTTATTGAATGTACATCTTACATCAAGTATTTTTAATCAGATTAAAAATACAGAGATCAATAAGATAGTAACCCTGCCCCCAAGGAGCTCACACGCAGTTTAATGGAGATATTACTTTGTAGTTCACTGTAGGACATCAGTCTCCAACACCATGCTTCTTTGTATTATGTTCCATTTCAATATTAAAGCATCACATTTTTTCATAATGATATAAAATTCTAAAGATTAAAGGAGGTGTTGGCTATGGTCTAATAGGTCCTCAGGATTCATTTTTGTCTGTTTTCTTTTTTATTCACTTTCCCCTAGGGGAAGGAAAACTACAATCTGCATTCCTCAGATATCGTTGTAGCTAGAACTATAAATGCAAATTAATTTCTGCCAATTAGGTATCAATTAGGTGCACTCTCTGGGGTCTGGAAGGTGGAAGAGAATTAGAGAGCAACTTCCTGTTAATGGGTGCTGACAATCATGATTATGGAGCAGAGGCAGTTGTGGTGGCTGGACTCAGCTTCTCAGTGTCTGGTCTTTGGCTTTATGTGTGTCAGGTGGCAGCAGTAGTTGCAGTGGTGGGGATTGAGATAGCAGCATCCTTCTGACTCCTGGATTGAAGTTATGGTGATATATCTTTAAACTCACTACTTGAATAGTCACTTCCCAACTCCTACTTCTCCAACCTTTCCAATAATGCATGTAAGTTTCTAATACGCTATATTATACCCCTTACTGTTTGAAATACATAGTGTTCTGCTTCCTGCACTGAACTTTGGTGAATATGATTTGTTTCTAGATATGGCCCTGATCAATGGTTTCTTGTCCTTCTGAGTTTTATTTTAAAACAGAGTTTTAAGCCTGTTGTTTATTTGGGACATTAGATAAAATGGGCTTAATGTAACCTTCTTTTATTTATTGGTCACTAAATTCTAAAATATGTGGGGAAAATATGAGGAAGGTGGTGCTTCAAAGCCCTTTAAACATGAACTTGATTTTATTATGTATATATGTTATTTATAAATTATATTTCAATTTATAAGACTGCATTTTTTTCCATGAACTATCATTTCGAAATTGGCAAACTTTATTCTCAATGAAGCGACAAATGGAGAATCAGCTCATCCAACAATAGAGAAAATTCTAAAATCACACATTGAAAGGAAAAGTAGATATGTCGATAAAATATTAGCACCATTTAATATAAATTATAACAATTAACTACAACTTTAAACAACCTAGTAGAAGCTTTTACTAGAACTGGCAGATTTACACAAAGAAAAATAGCCTACTGTGTTGGTCAGCATTGTGATTCCTGTCTGATTATCTCTGCATCCAGATAAGTAAGATAAAAATTCTATGAATTAGACCCCTATCCTATAAAGCCCTCAAACAGATAGAATGCAATGACGTCCATGATATGGTGTGTTTGCCTGTGCTGCTTCATCTCTCCCGGCTTTTACCCACAACCCTTTGATTTATACCCCTACAACATGAAAACATCATGCTTCTCAAGCCTTGTTCCATTTGCACTTCAGCTTCCTTTACCTAAAATGGCCTCTGCCTGCTTGTCAGCTAGGTGAGTTCCTAGTCAATCTTCAACTCTGAACTTAAATATGAACTTCTGATACCTTCTCCAATACCTTAAGATTAAAATGGCCCTTCACGGAGCTTCCACTGCCCACATATATTCTTTCATCCTGACAATGACCAAAATATTTCACAATTGTTTCTCTGCCTTTCTCTCCAAGCATAACCTTTTTAAAGGCAGCGACTGTGCCTTTTTCTTTATGACTTATTAATTCTGCTACCTATTGACTCCATAGTGCAGAACAACAGCAACAAAAGACTGAGGTACCCAACGTCATGCAAGTAATAACTGGCCATGATTAGAACCCAGGTCTAATTGGCTGATTTCAAAGCCTAGGTTGTGCTGTCTTATTCAAATATTTAGAAGGTGAATCATTGAATAAAGTTCTCATCGATCAATAAAAGGAAAATGTAATAATTAAATTTATTTTGTAGCTTTGACTTAAATATTCCTTTATAAATCAGAAAACCATTTATCAAATGAGAAAATCAGAGGTATACAATCAGGTCAGAATATGAGTCATTTCAGACAAATCTATTAATGAAAAAGACAAGAACGCTGATGGAACACAAAGTTTCTCATTTAACCTTTAAATGTAAAGCTTCTATATCAACTATTTTATAACATTAACTTGTTCTAAAGAAAATCATTCATTAAATAGAAATGTTTGATTTTTCTATTGTTATCTATTAGTTTTTTAAAAATAAACTTCATTGGTTATAATTTGCATGCCATAAAAAGAATTCATTTTAACTATACAGTTTGGTGATTTTTGACAAATATATATACCCATTTAACCACTACAACAATCAAGATATACAGCATTTCTATTACCCCAAAAGTTCATCCAAGACCCCTTTGTAGTTAATCTACAAACTTTGGCCTCATGTAACTCTAATCTACTTTCTGTCAATATTGATTAGTTTTTTTCTCTTCCCAAATTTCACATAAATGGAAGTTACAGAATTTACTCTTTTGTCTCTACCTTATTCCACTCAGCATAATATTTTGGAGATTTACCCAGGTCGTTTCATGTATGAGTAGTTTATTCCTTTAGGCCTGAGTTGCATTTCATTGCATGAATATAATATAATATGTTTATCATTCACCAGTTGATATTTGGTTTGTTTCCATTGTATGGCTACTATGCACATTTGTTCTAAATGAAAAAGGCAGCTATAAACATTTGTGCATTAAAGTCTTTGTGAAGCGTATATTTTCATTTCTTTCAGGTAAATAACGAGGAGCAAAATATATGTTTAACATCATAAGTTACTGCTAAACAAATTTCCAAAGTGGTTGTACCATTTTATATTCACACTCACAATGTACAAGTGTTCCAGTTCTTTGTGCTATTGTCATCCATTTTATTTTACATACGTTATAAACCCAGAAAACATTAGTCTCGCTCTAACTCTTATTCTAAGTCAATTATGTTTTTCAATTAAGAAAAAACATGTCATTTTTATTTTCTTAAACATTTACCATTTCTAGGACTTCAATTCCTTTTTTATAGATTCATGTTGCCAGCTTTTATCATTTTTCTCCTACTTGAAAGACTTCACATTATAGTTCAGATCTGTTAATAATTAAATTATCTCAGATTCTGTTTACCTGAGATATCACTATTTCACTTTATTTCTGATGAATATTTTTACTATAAGTAGAACTTTAGGTTGCCAGATTTTTTTTTTTCAGAACTTTATATTGTTTCATTGTCTTCTGGTTTGCATTATTTCTAATGAAAATTAAAGAACTACTATTAGTTTTTTGTTTTGTTTTTGATGCTGTTTTTCAAGATGACTGACTAAAGACATCGAATGCCAGCTCTCCTCAGAAAGAAGATCAAAGTTACAGGTGTATGGTCATGGCCCATGTGGAAAGAGTACTGAAACCTATCAGGACTCTAAGGGAAGAGTGCTGAAACCTATCAGAGAACTCATGAGAAGAAGCTGGAGTGCAGAGAATGAAGGCAGCAAAAGTCTGGCAGAGATCGATCCCCAAGAAACTTGGAGTCCCATGAAAAGGGTAGGTGGGGGTATTTCTTTGCTCCCCTCACCCCTGCAACAAACGCTGACTGCTGGAATTGTTGGAGAGCCCCTCTGCCCTTGTCAGCCTGGGCAACCCTGTGGCAATTTAGGAACTTCCTGGGGACAGAGCACCGGGAAGCAAATTTGTGCAGGTGCACTCACACTCACCCCAAATCCAAACAGAGGCAGCTGGCACCAAAGTGGTTGTGCATCTATTGTGGACCATTACCCGGCCCAGGGATTCTCAGCCCTTGTATTGCTGCATCACCAAATACCCCATAAACATACCCCAGAATCTGCTCTGATTTTGGCAGCCACAGAGGATCGGTAGGTTCTTGGTGAACTACAGGATCCCTGGAGATCTAGCCCTCAGCATGAGCTGCCCCTAGGGGAAGGGGCACCAAAGCACCCCTTGGAACAAAGGAAATGGTGATCTCTGAAGGTGGGGGACAGTGGCACCCCAGTTGATAGGCAGCACCAGTGGCTAGGAACAAATGTAGAGAGGGGGTCACCTCCTACTGCCCCCTCACCTCCCACACAACTGGGGGCTGTTGTACGTGCACTTAGAGACAGCCTTTCCAGTGCTATTCTCAGCATCTGCATCCCTGCTGAAAGTGTCCCTGCTGCACAGGTTCACACAAGGGTATGGCTCATCTTTCCTTCCCAGCATATAGCTGCAATGTCCCTGGAACAGAGAGTGGACCAGCCACAGAGCTATCTATTCTGGGCTGGGGGAAGAGGTTCCGCCCAGAGATCATTTCTGCAGTAAGCCGCCAGATGGTAATTTCCTGTGAACCTCAGTCGTAATGCAGCCTGGAGATAAAGGACACTGTCAATGTGAACTGAAGGTCCAAACTCTGTGACAGGGAGGTGACAGGGAACTGGATCATATCCCTGCCTGCCTAGGATGGGGAGCTGGTGCAGCCACCTGAGACCTCAGTAAATCCCACCACAAATTCCCCCTGCCACCTTCATCAGGGTAGGTGCTTCCACTCTTCATCAGGGTGCCCAAGAGTGAGCCAGCTTTTACTCTTAAGCACCACCTACTGGATTAGATACCAAGCTGCATCACCAAGTAAAAACCTGTCAGCATACAAGATAAGCTTTCTGAGACCTCTGCACTTCCAGCACCACGGAAGATAGTGAGTCAGATCATACGATCTGCTACCATAAAAAAGCTATCTATAACCAGGGAATCCATACAGAGCTTGGCCCCCTGAAAGCATCCAAAACAGTAGCCAAATGGTCATACACAACATACACTGCAGTTACACCCCTAAGAGAGAAAAGAATAAAAAATTTACAAGTCTCATCCAAATGATAGAAATTTCAAAAAGAAAAAGTGACAGTTTTTACAGATGAGAAGGAATCAGCACAAGCTTTCTGGCAGTACCAAAGGACAGAATGTTTCAACACCCCCAAAGGATTACACTAGCTCCATGGCAATGAATCCTAAGCAAAAACAATAAAAATTCTGAAACGACAGAAAAAGAATTCAAAATATGGATTGTAAGAAAGCTCAATAAGTGCTAAGAGAAAGTTGAAAACAACACAGGTCAGAAAAATAATTCAGGATATGAAAAACAAGATAGATGTGTGTTTTTTGTTTTGTTTTGTTTTGCTTTTTTAAATAAGTAAAAAAAAACTTCTGGAAATAAAAAATTCAATGAAAGAATTTCAAAATACAGTTGAAACCTTTAACAATAGACTACACAAAGCAGAAGAGAGAATTTCAAGGCTTAAAGACCAGTCTTTCAAATTAACTCAGTTAAATAAAAAGATTTTAAAAAGAATTCTAAAAACTGGATAAACCCTTTGAGAAATATACGATTATGTGAGGTGACTAACCCTACAACTGATAGGCATTCCTGAGGGAGAAAAAGAAGTAAAAAATTTGGAAAACATATTTGAGGGAATAATTTAGGAAAATTTCCCTGATCTTGCTACACATGTAGACACCCAGATACAAGAAATTCAAACAACACCTAGAAAATACTATATAAGATGAACATCACCAAGGCATATAGTTATCAGACTATCTAAGGTCAATTTGAAAGAAAAAAATCTTAAAGGCAGTTAGAGAGAGGTGTCAAATCACCTATAAAGAAAACCTCATCAGACTAAAAGCAGACTTCTCAGCAGACACCTTACAACCCAGAAGAGATAGGAGCTGCTGTTTAGTTTTCTTAAAGAAAACAAAAAGAAAAAAAAGCCAGCCAAGAATTTTATATCCTCCCAAACTTAGCTTCATAAATGAAGAAGTAAAGTATTTCCTAGATAATTGATTGCTATGGGCATTCATAACCACTAGACTGACCCTACAAGAAATGCTTAAAGGAGTTCTAAACATGGAAATGAAAGGATGATACTCACCATCATAGAGGCACATGTAAGTACAAAACTCACAGATCCAATAAAGTAATTACACAATTGAGAAGACAAAGCAACTGGCTAACAACACTATGACCAGAAAAAAACCTCACATACCAATATTAACTTTCAACGTAAATGGCCTAAATGCCCTACTTAAAAGAGACCCATTGGCAAACTGGATTTGCAAAAACCCAGATGAAACCCTCTGCTGACTACAGGAGACCTACCTAACAGGTAAGGTCTACTACTGACTCAGAGAAAAGGGATAGAAAAAAATATATCACACAAATAGAAAACCAAAGTGAGCAGGAGTAGCTATTCTGATATCAGATAAAAGAGACTTTAAACCAACAACAATTTTAAAAAGACAAAGAAAGGTATTACTTAATAATAAGGAGTTCAAAACAACAAGAAGATTTAACCACCTAAATATATATATGACCCAACACTGGAGCACCTATATTCTTAAAACAAATACTACAGACCAAAGAAATGAGATAGACAGCAAAACAATAATAGTGGGAGGTGTTAGGACCCAACTGATAGCACTAGAGAGATCATCAAGGCAGAAAATCAACAAAGAAACTCTAGACTTAAACAAGACTCCAAACGAAATGGAGCCGATAGACACCTACAGAATATTGTACCCCCAAACCACAGACAGAGTATACATTTTTATTGTATGTGCCTGGAATATTCTCCAAAATTGACTAGATGCTTGACCATAAAGTAAGTCTAATCAAATTCAAAAAAGTCAAAATCATATCAAGTCTCCCTCTTAGACCACAGTGGAATAAAATTAGAAATCAATACCAAGAAAAACTCTCAAAACTACACAAGTACATGGAAGCTAAACAACTTGCTCTTGACTTTTCAGGAAACAAAAAATTAAAGAAAAAGCTAAAATTTTATATTAAACAAATGAAAACAGAGACACAATACACCAAAACCTCTGGGACACAGCAAAAGCAATGCTAAAAGGAAAGTTTATAGCATTAAATGCCCACATAAAAAGAAAGATCTCAAATTAACTACCTAACATCAAACCTGAAAGAATTAGAAAAATAAGAACAAACCAAACTCAAAACTAGCAGAAGAAAAGAAATAATAAAGATCAGAGCAGAATTCAAAAGATTATCAGAGATTACTATGAAATTCTCTAGAAAACATAGAGGAAATGGATAAATTCCTGGAAACATATAAGCTCCCAAGATAGGACGAGGAAGAAATACAAATCCTGAACAGAACAATAAGAAATAATGAGATAGAATCAATAATAAAAAAATCTTCCATATAAAAAGCTCAGGACCAGGTGAATTTACAGCAGAATTTTATCAGATATTGCAAAGAAGAGCTGGTATCACTTTCTGAAACTATTCCAAAAAATCAAAGAAAAGGGATTCCTCTCTAATTCATTCTGCAAAACCAGAGTCACCCTGATACCAAAAATCAGGCAAGGGCAAACAAGAAAATATAACTACAGGCCAATATCCCTGATGAACATAGGTGCAAAAATTCTCAAAAACAATACTAGCAAACCAAATTCAATAGCACATCAAAAGAATAATACACCATGATCAAATGGGTTCTATTCCAGGGATGCAAGGATGGCTCAACATATGCAAACCAATAGTTGTCATTTACCACGTAAACAGAATTAAAAACAAAAATATGATCATCTCAATAGATGCAGAAAAAGCATTCAATAAAATACAACCTCCCTTCATAATAAAAACTTCCAACAAACTAGGCATCGAAGGAACATAACTCAAAATAACAAGAGCAATATATGACAAACCCATAGCCAACATCATACTGGATGGGGAAAAGTTGAAATAATTCCCCCTAAGAACTGAAATAAAACAAGATGTCCATTCTTACCACTTCTATTCAACATAGTACTGTAGCAGCATTTACTCTAGTTTTGGTTTAGTCCTACTATTAAAAAGTGATCCTTCTAGGTTCTCTACTGAATGTTTCAGTTGCTCAGAGATCTCTCTACCAAGCTAGTGAGAGCTTGAACATTTCCCAGCCCTGTTTCAGGTCTGAGAATTATCTGTCTTATAGTGCCTGTAGTCTCTGATTATTCCAGTATAATTCCATCATATGATCATGTAGCATAGTATTTTCTAAAAAAAGACTTTCAGACATACAACATACATTATTGTGTCATAGCCAGATATAAAAGTAATTAAAATTTTTAAGGAGAAAATTTTAGACATTTTTAAAACTAAAATATCCTTTTGGAGTCAGCTTTATTAAGTCCAGTTTCCTTCACCTTATAAGAACTCAATGAGAATTCATATTCAGAATGATGATCCAAAAGCACCGTAATATTCTAAATTGTCAAATAATCTACATTAGGAGTATTATGGTTATTTTTAAGAATGAGGAAAATTACATTAAAAACTTTTGTGAGGGCTGAAATAATCAATTTTGGTTGTTCCAGTTCACTAGAAAATTATATTCATATGCCTATTTCATTACCTGAGTATTCAGTAAATTAAGCATTTTATTATATTTTTATTAAAATTTTGATCACTTGTATTTTCCATGCATATTATGTATATATTTTATTTTACATTTACCCAGGGATGTGTATAAATATTAAAGTACATTTTTCATGTCTTTGGTAATTTGTTTTTGGGATAAATTCTGATTTATCTTTCTGCATAGCAAGGCAAGAAGCACCATTAAAAAGAGTCTCATTTATTTCCCCAAGTAGATAATTGTCCATAGTGAATTTCCTGAAAAAGAGTTGTACCTGGACATGAGAAAGAAGAAAACTCAAATCATGCCAAAATGAAAAATTGAATCGTGCCTGAGTAGGCTAAAATGGCCTTCTCAGACCTCAATACAGCACTTGGCCTACTTTTTTCTTAAGATTTTTTTCCTGGCTCCCAGTTTGTCATTTCTGTAATGGATTTTTAAATGACTCTTTTCTTCAGGAAGGTAGCATTTATCATGGTGTGGTAGAAAGAGCCCTGGGATGGAACTTGGGAGAACTGGGTTATGGCCTTGCTGGTTCTATATTGCTATGAGCTGTGTGATTTGGAGAAAATTATTTACCTGTCTGAAGTTTGGAAGACAACCAGAACTTCTTCATTCTGTTTTTCTTTTGCTTGTTTGCTTTAGCAGTAGCTTTTAAGCTGGAGACTGAAGCATCTAAAATAACATTCAGCGAAAGTTCAATGTGTAAAAGAGATGAAAGTGCACCTCCGCTGGTTGTTGGGAAAGCCTGAGGGCTCTCCAGCTCATCCTCTTCTCCTAGCTCCTGAGGATGCCTGAAGGCAGCCTGGAGTTCCCAGGAGAAGACTGAAAAGTCCACAAGAGGGTATGAACCACCCTCCGGGCATAGCTTCCTTTGATTTCAAATTTCCATGACATTTGCTCCACTCCATACCTTTCAAACATAATAGCCCAGAGGACAATTCTCTTCTCTATTGAAGAATATGTTCTGATGCTGGAGTAAAGGCATTATCATAAAGTAGGAAAAAATAAAAGACTTGAGTACAGTTTTGTCTCTATCTCCTCCTTGCTGAAGGACCTTGGACCTCCTTGCTGAAGGATATTTACCTCTCTGAACATCAGCTTCTGTTCTGCAAAATGGGGACATAAATGAAATCCACTTCACAATTTAAATGTTAATATTACATGAACATGCTTGGTAAACCATCAAATGCTATTCAAGTGTTGGCTTTTATTAATAAGCAGGAAAAGCAGATTATTAGATGAAGGAAGAAAATATGAGAAGATGATCAGGAGGATTAACTACTAAAGTAAGGATCATTGAGTGGAGAAAGTCTTTGGGGTACTTCAAGACTTACAGACATACAACATACATTATATAAAACTCTTTGTACTTCAGATTACTAAAGTTCTTCCAGTGAAAGGGATTCTGAAAGAGAAAGCAATATGTTTTAATGAAAGTGTTAGAATAGAGTCAAACAAACTTGGAAGTTAGTCTTGACATGACCACCTACAAACTCTGTGACCTTGGGCAGATTACTAAACATCTGTCTCCTCATCTATAAGATATACTCCTAGTCTACTTCAAATGAAGGTAAATGTGCTTTACCAAAAGTAAGAGATTCTTATTAAAAGAGATGTATAGAGTAATGTAGACAAAATTTTGCCTTTTGATGCTTTTCCTAGAAACAGTTATTCTTACCCTGATTTTTAATCACTGTGCTCACAAATTTCTGTAAGATAAAAATCCGTATACCATGCGCTAATGTAAATGCATTTCTAGCAGGACAAAAGTTTGTAAAGGAGCAAGATGACTGAATGGAGTGCTGAAGGCAAAATACACTCTAAATTATATTGTATAAAAAAGTAAAAGATATTTCAGACAAAATAAATCATGTTGGTACATTTCAATTCCTCTCTATAATTAACATTCAAGGGGACTTCATTAGGTGATTATGTTATCCCTGTGAAATATTACTTGGTTAAAAATATAATTCTGAAACTACAATACATAACCGAATGCTTTGGGCAGATGGAATTACTTTCCTCTAGAGCCCTGAGGTACTTGGCAAACATCTATTCACTTCTACTGTGCCTCTGTGAGTTAGGTCAGGATTTTTGTTTTATGGGTGAGAAAATTAAGACCCATGGAATATCTGGGAGACTCGCTCATGAAATCCAATCTTACTTCTAACACTGAAAGGGGAAAGATTATATAAAGCTACTTGCCATACATTTCTTCCCAATATACTTTCCTGTGCTCAGTGTGTAACAGAATTATGTAGGTACAAGATACTTAAGTATTGGCATTTGTATCCTGTTATGAGCTGAATTATGTTCCCCTAAAATTCACATGTTGAAATCCTAACCCACATGACTTCAGAATGTGACTATTTGGAGATGGGGTAATTCAGCTAAAATGAGATCATTAAGATGAGCCCTAATCCAAAATGACTAGTGTACTTAGAGATTAGGACACAAACATACACAGAAGGAAGATGGTTGTCTTCCAAGGAAAGAGGCCCAGAAGAAACCAATCCTCCTGACATCTTGATCTCTGACTTCTAGCCTCCAGAATTGTGAGGAAATAAATTTTTATTGTGTAAGCTATCTGGTCCATGGTTGTTAGACAGCCTTGGCAACCTAATACAGAACCTATAAGAGTTTGGATCCTGGAACAGAAAGAGTTACATATTGCAAATCCTGCCTTCCTGTAGGAGTAATTCCTAAACTCTCACAACTGCTATGACTCAGGCAGGAAGCCAGAATACTGGATCTCCTTTTAAGTGATCGCTAAGACCTAAATGTCTGAACTCACCAATTCTAACTCAGGTCAACTCCTGCCATGCTGTCCAAGCATCATCTCAGTCCTTTGGCTTGTAACTGTAGGAAGTCTCAGAAACTCGAGTTCCAATACAGGACCTGTCACTAATTAACTAAGTGATGAAGGAAAGTCAGTTCCTCATTGGGTCTCAGTTTTTTAATCTGTATAATGAATGAGATAGTTTTGACAGGGCAGGGATAGCTCAAGCTTCATTCTGGCTCTTACTTTTTTTTTTTTTTTTTTTTAACAGAGTCTAGCTCTGTTGCCCAGGCTAGAGGGCAGTGGCATGATCTTGGCCCATTGCAACCTCTCCTCCTCCCAGGCTCAAGCATTTCTACTGCCTCAGTCTCCCAAGTAGCTGGGACCACAGGCATGTGCCACCACGCTGGCTAATTTTTTTGTATTTTTAGTAGAGAGGGGGTTTCACCATGTTGGCCAGCTGGTCTTGAACTCCTGACTTCAGATGATCCACCCACCTTGCCCTCCCAAAGTGCTGGGATTACAGGCATAAACCACTGGGCCCGGACTGGCTTTTACATTTTGATTCCAATACAAAGATAATGGTAATTTAAGGGAAGATGAAAATTTCAGGAAAATATAGTTCATGATCCAAATCCAGCCACTGCCTCCTTTAGTACAACCCATGAGCTATGGATATTTTTACATTTTTACATAGTTCTTTTTTTAATCCAAGGAAAAATAACATTTTCCTTGGATTAAAAAAATATACTTTGCACTCTTCTAAATCTTGGCATTTACCCATTCATTTAATCTTTACAACAACTGTGTGAAGTAGATACTCTTATTCATTTTATAGATAAGCAAATCGAAGTAAGTAGTCAAAGATAACATGGCTAATGAATTTCAGTTCTGCTAGAACTCATACCATGAAGTCTTACCCCAGAGCCTGTGCTCTTAACCTGTCTCCTCATATTGAAAAAAAATCTAACACTATCAGGGTAGTGCATAAGTGCCAAAAGAGGGGCTCAGGCAATACATTCTGCTGTGTTTCCCCCAACCCCCGAAAAAAATCACTCTGTTTCAGAGAAGTACAGGAAGGCTTTGTAGGGGAATGAGGCCACATTTCTACCATGATGATGGAACACTAACTGAACCACAATTAAGTGAAATGTTCCCCCAGAAAGAATCCTATTCTTCTCAGTCATAGACCTTTATTCCAAAAAAAGTATTCAATTATTAATATATTAACCGAGTTATGTTGGTTAATAATATTCAATTATTATTATTACAGTACTTCAAATATTTGTGTACATTTGTTTTTCTCTTTTATATATATACCTGCATAATATCCTAGATTTTACCTGTTGGCCCAGGAAATCTAAAATACTAACTACCTCCTCCTTTATAGAAAAAGTTTGCTGACCCTTGCTCTAGAATATTAAAGTGTAAGAATAAATGTGGGTAATTAGAAAGGTGATTGTAAACATTAATATTAACTTCCTCTTCTTTATTAGCAAGTTTTCATCAGTAAAATTAGATACTTCACCCATTATGCTGTTACTTGCATTTTTAATTTTAATATATTATAAGTTTAAAAGTAATTATTGTTTGAATGACAGAAATAAAAATACCTCTGAATGAAGACAAAACAGAATAGATACATGTGCAAAGAAGCATCATCAGTGACTCTTTTAATCAGATAATCATATTTTGTTTTGTGGCTATGGGCAATGGAATAACTAATAGCACTCTACTGACATAAAAGGTAAAAACAAGATAAGCCTTAAAGCAAGGTGTCACAGACCTAAAGTAGATATGGTAGCCACATCCTCTTTTTAGATTATTTTTAATTTAGTGTTTTACTTATTTATTTATCTGGATACCCCCATATGAAAACTTCCCCATCACATATACTCTTGATTTTCATAAAAAATATTACTGGGGCATAGCTTCAAGATGGCTGAATAGAGACACCAGACACGCGCCCACTCCAAAGAAGAACCAAAATTGTGAATAAATAATCACTCGTCAAATAGAACATCTTGGAGAGAATGCTGGAGTTCAACAGAGAAGTCACAGTAAACATCTGAGTCACAGAAAGAGAAGGAAGTGAGCAGCCAGGTCAGCCGAGATCAACTGGGAGCCCAAGGGACTCCCTCCTGCAGGGAAAGTGTAAGTGAGAGATTCTAAGCAGTCCACATCTCCACAATGAACTGCTGCAATCCTAGCTATAGGAGAGCTCCTCTACCCACATGAGCCCTGAGACTAGTGTGGGCAGTGATCTGAACACTCTGGAGGGCACTGCACTAAACAGGGAACAGTGCTGGATCATACACAACTATGAGACCTAAGCAGCTACAGCATGGCATTGTTGTGAGAGCCCAGCCATCATGGGACATCATCCTTCCCTGGGAACAACAGCCTCCATATATCTACATCCCAGGAGCCCCCACTGACATTCCCCAGTGTTCATACCAATGCCTACAGTGGCACAGAGCTGGCTCGACCCAAAGGTGCTGGGTGTCCATAGTACTCTAGGCAACATGGGATACTACTCCCAAGTGAAAAGATGGTGCAACATACCAAGGAGGTGGCACCTGGTACAACAGAAACCAAGGCATGCACTTTCCAGAGCTTGAGAGCTCCATGTCTGGGGCTGTGAGAAGTGGCCACGCCCCCAGCAGCAGCACAGACTCTATGCTCAGGCCAACTATCAGAGACTGGAACCCCTTCCATTTTTCCACACATTGCACAGCAGTTGCTCCCACGAGGAGCTGAGGTAGGCAAGCCTGAGAGTAGACTGTCTGGTCTGGGAGTAGCAACCCTGCCTCCACTGGGGGAGTGATCTCTATGCTCAGACTTGTCATAGAGCAAGATTTCTTCCCCATTCTGCACACTGCTGCAGTTACTGTTGCTGCCACCAAGAGTAGGGGTGGGTGAGCCTGAGGGCAGTGTGTCTGGGGCTGTGCGTGGCAACCACATCCCCACTGGCTGCATGGTCTCTGTGCCTGGCCCATGCACAGAGGGCAAGATCCCTCCCTGTCTCTGCACACCACAGCTACCAGGGGCCAAAGCAAGCACAACTCACAGCCTGAGAGTTACCATCTGGGGCTGCGATAGCCAACGTCACCCACTCCAGGAGCATGGCCTCTGTGCTCCAGTGCCATCCCAAATATAGGCTCCCCAGGCATACCAAGGCAGCTGCTACTGCTGCCAGAGGCAAAGTGTGAACTCCCCAGAGACTTGAGAGCTGCCTGCAGGGGACTGTTGATAGCAACCCTACCTACATCAACAGCAGGACTGCTATGCTTTAGCACAAGTCCTGAGGTCAAGTTCTCCACACCCACCTCCACAGACTGCCCATTCTGTTTACTACAGCCTATGCCACTGCCTATGACCAGGGGCCTGAGGTCAGACCCACCTGGACTGATACTACCCTTGAGAGCCTGAGAATGCTGCCCAAGGATCTGGGCATCACTCCACCCATTCTACCACCTCTGGCATCTGTGCATTCACCACTGGGAACCTGAAGATGAGTCCACCTAGCCTGCTACCAACACCACTCATACCTACCCACATGTACAACCTAGGAGTCTGGAGACTGGCTTCCCAGCCCGTCACAGCCACCACTAACACCAGCACACACTGCTCAGGAACCAGAGGGTCCTGCCACTGCTACTGCCATTGCCCATGCCACACCAGCTTCCCAGGAGCCTAAAAACCTACCTGCCCAGCCCACTGCTGCCACTAGTGCCATCTAAGAAAGCCACCTGGAGGCCCCAAGAAATGACCTATCTGAACCCACTAACACCAGTGTCAGCATATGCCACCCTGGGGCCCAAGGAGAGGCACAAGGAAAGTCAGCTTACCCCTGCCACCAGTGAGGCCTGAAGACTTATCTACCTGGCATCCCTGTCACCAGAAAAACTTCATTACAGCCTCTACTAATAACTGCATTCTAAGCCACTGAGGAAATTACAGATTCCACTGATGCTGTTTGTAGATGAAGAACCATACAGAAGCTACACTACTGAATACACCCAGAATCAAAGCCAAAGTAGGCCCCTGCTCAACCAACATCATAGATACATCTTTAGGAAAAAATACTCTCCTACAAAAGTAAAGTTA
The DNA here is from genome assembly GCF_029289425.2 of Pan paniscus. NCBI lineage: Eukaryota > Metazoa > Chordata > Mammalia > Primates > Hominidae > Pan > Pan paniscus. The sequence continues at coordinate 130,165,029 of NC_073249.2, forward strand.
AAAAATTGGAAGAAGTGACTATCACACCTGATGTGCAGATATCAATGTAAGGAAACAGAAAACTTGAACACGCAAGGAAATATGACAACTCCAAAGGAACGCAATAATTCCCTAGCAACAGATCCTAATCCAAAAGAAATTCACAAAATCCCAGAAAAAAAAATATTGATTTTAAAGAAGCTCAGTAAAATCCAACACAATTCTGAAAGAACAATACAAAGAAATCAGAAAAATAATTAATGACATGAATGAGAGACTTACCAAAGGAACAGATATTATGAAAACAAACCAAATAGAAATTCTGGAAGTGAGGAATTTATTGAATAAACTACAAAATATATTTGGAAACTTCAACAATAGACTAGATAAAACAGAAGAAAGAACCTCAGAACTTGAAGACAGGTCTCTTGAAATAATCTAGTCAGACAAAAACAGAGAAAAAAGAATGAACAAAGACTTTGTGATATTTGAGATACCATAAAGTGATCAAATACATGAATTATCAGTATTTCAGAAGACAAAGAGAGAACAAAAGAGTTTGAAAACCCATTTAACAAAATAATAGATGAAAACTTTGAAGTCTAGTAAAAGATTAAGTCATCCAGATATTGGAGGACCAGTGATTCCCAAACAAATAAAATGCAAAAAGGGTTTTCTCCATAGCACATTATAGTACTATGTGTACACATCATACTGTCTAAAGTCAAAGATAAAGAGAGAATTCTAAAAACAGGAAGAGAAAACCATCTAGTCACCTATAAAGGAATTGCCATCAGACCAACAGTGGACTTCTCAAGAAGAACCTTATAGGCCAGGAGAGAATGGGATTATATATTTAAAGTGCTGAAAGAAAAAAGTTGTCACCACCAAGGATACTATATTACTATATCCAGCAAAATTAGCCTTATAAAGACTAATTTATAAAATGAAGGAAAAAATAAAGTCTTTCCCAGACAAGAAAATGCTATGGGAATTCATCACCACCAGACTGGTCCTACAAGAAATGCTCAAGGGACTCCTGAACCTGGAAGCAAAAGGATAATTGTTACCATCATGAAAGCACACAAAAGTATAAAACTCACTGTTAAAGCAAACACATTAATGAAGAAGAGAAGTGATTCAAATGGTACCACTACAGAAAACTACTAAACCACAAGGACAAACAATAAGAGAAATGGAAAAGAACAAAGAATATACACAACAACCAGAAAACAATTAACAATAATGAAATGACAAAACCTCACATATCAATAATAACTTTGAACATAAACAGATTAAATTTATCACTAAAAATATGTAGACTGGCTGAAGGGATAAAAAATCATTATCCAACTATATGCTGCCTACTAGAAACACACTTTACCCATAAAAACACATACTGATTGAAAGGGATGGAAAATAGATATTCCACACAAATGGAAACCAAAATCAAGCAGGAATATCTATACTTATATCAGATAAGACAGACTTTAAGTCAAAAACAGGGGCAAAAAAGAAGGTTATTAAATAATGATAAAGGGATCAGTCCAGCAAGAGGATGTAATGAGATTAAATACATATGGACTCACCCAGATTAATAAAGCAGATATTATCAGATAGAAAGAGAGATGTAGACTCCATACAATAATAGTGGGGGACTTCAATACCTCACTTTCAGCATTAAAGAGATCAGCTAGACAGAAAATCAACAAAGAAACATTAGATTTAATGTTGGACTTTAGACCAAATGGACCTAACAGATATTTAAAGAACATTTTATCCAACAACTGCAGAACACAATTTTCTTATAAGCACATGGAACATTCTCCAGGATAGACTACAAGTTAGGGCACAAAACAAATCTCAACAAATTTTTAAAAACCAAAATCATATCAAGTATCTTCTTAGACTGCAATGGAACAAAACTAGAAATCAATACCAAGAGGAACTTTGGAAATTATACAAATATATGGAAACCAAATAACATGCTCCTGAACAACCACTGGGTCAATGAAATTAAGACAGAAATAAAAAAAAAATTCTTGAAAAAAATGAAAACAAAAACAATATAAGAAAACCTGTGGGATACAGCTAAAGCAGTGCTAAGATGGAATTTTATAACAATAAGCACCTACATCAAAAACACAGAAAGATTTCAAAGCTACAATTTCACAATGTACATAAAGGAACTAAAAAAGCAAGAACAAACCAAACCCAAAATTAGCAGAAGAAACAAAATAATAAAGCAGAACTAAACAAAATATAGTCTAAAGTAAAAATACAAAGCACTAACAAAATGAAAAGTTGGTTCTTCGGCAGAGGAGCCAAGATGGCCGAATAGGAAAAGCTCCGGTCTACAGCTCCCAGCGTGAGCGACGCAGAAGACGGGTGATTTCTGCATTTCCATCTGAGGTACTGGGTTCATCTCACTAGGGAGTGCCAGAGAGTGGGCACAGGTCAGTGGGTGCAGCGCACCATGCACGAGCCGAAGCAGGGCAAGGCATTGCCTCACTCAGGAAGCACAAGGGGTCAGGGAGTTCCCTTTCCTAGTCAAAGAAAGGGGTGACACACGGCACCTGGAAAATCGGGTCACTCCCACCCAAATACTGCACTTTTCCAATGGGCTTAAAAAATGGCGCACCAGGAGATTATATCCTGCACCTGGCTCAGAGGGTCCTACGCCCACAGAGTCTTGCTGATTGCTAGCACAGCAGTCTGAGATCAAACTGCAAGGCAGCAGCAAGGCTGGGGGAGGGGCACCTGCCATTGCCCAGGCTTGCTTAGGTAAACAAAGCAGCCAGAAAGGTCCAACTGGGTGGAGCCCACCACAGCTCAAGGAGGCCTGCCTGCCTCTGTAGGCTCCACCTCTGGGGGCAGGGCACAAACAAAAAGACAGCAGTAACCTCTGCAGATTTACATGTCCATGTCTGACAGGTTTGAAGAGAGCAGTGGTTCTCCCAGCATGCATCTGGAGATCTGAGAACAGGCAGACTGCCTCCTCAAGTGGGTCCCTGACCCCTGACCCCTGAGCAGCCTAACTGGGAGGCACCCCCCAGTAGGGGCAGACTGACACCTGAAACGGCCGGGTAGTCCTCTGAGACAAAACTTCCAGAGGAACGATCAGACAGCAGCATTCACGGTTCACAAAAAACCACTGTTCTGTAGACACCGCTGCTGATACCCAGGAAAACAGGGTCTGGAGTGGACCTCTAGCAAACTCCAACAGATCTGCAGCTGAGGGTCCTGTCTGTTAGAAGGAAAACTAACAAACAGAAAGGACATCCACACCAAAAACCCATCTGTACATCACCATCATCAAAGACCAAAAGTAGATAAAACCACAAAGATGGGAAAAAAACAGAGCTGAAAAACTGGAAACTCTAAAAAGCAGAGCACCTCTCCTCCCCCAAAGGATCGCAGTTCCTCACCAGCAATGGAACAAAGCTGGACGGAGAATGACTTTGACGAGTTGAGAGAAGAAGGCTTCAGAGGATCAAACTATGAGCTACAGGAGGAAATTCAAACCAAAGGCAAAGAAGTTAAAAACTTTGAAAAAAATTTAGACGAATGTATAACTAGAATAACCAATACAGAGAAGTGCTTAAAGGAGCTGATGGAGCTGAAAGCCAAGGCACGAGAACTACATGAAGAATGCAGAAGCCTCAGGAGCCGATGTGATCAACTGGAAGAAAGGGTATCAGCGATGGAAGATGAAATGAATGAAATGAAGCAAGTAGGGAAGTTTAGAGAAAAAAGAATAAAAAGAGACGAACAAAGCCTCCAAGAAATATGTGACTATGTGAAAAGACCAAATCTATGTCTGATTGGTGTACCTGAAAGTGACGGGGAGAATGGAACCAACATGGAAAACACTCTGCAGGATATTATCCAGGAGAACTTCCCCAATCTAGCAAGGCACGCCAACATTCAGATTCAGGAAATACAGAGAACACCACAAAGATACTCCTCGAGAAGAGCAACTCCAAGACACATAATTGTCAGATTCACCAAAGTTGAAATGAAGGAAAAAATGCTAAGGGCAGTCAGAGAGAAAGGTCAGGTTACCCACAAAGGGAAGCCCATCAGACTAACAGCGGATCTCTTGGCAGAAACTCTACAAGCCAGAAGAGAGTGGGGGCCAATATTCAACATTCTTAAAGAAAAGAATTTTCAATGCAGAATTTCATATCCAGCCAAACTAAGCTTCATAAGTGAAGGAGAAATAAAATACTTTACAGACAAGCAAATGCTGAGAGATTTTGTCACCACCAGGACTGCCCTAAAAGAGTTCCTGAAGGAAGCACTAAACATGGAAAGGAACAACCGGTACCAGCTGCTGCAAAATCATGCCAAAATGTAAAGACCATTGAGATTAGGAAGAAACTGCATCAACTAACGAGCAAAATAACCAGCTAACATCATAATGACACGATCAAATTCACACATAACAATATTAACTTTAAATGTAAATGGACTAAATGTTCCAATTAAAAGACACAGACTGGCAAATTGGAGAAGGAGTCAAGACCCATCAGTGTGTTGTATTCAGGAAACCCATCTCACATGCAGAAACACACATAGGCTCAAAATAAAAGGATGGAGGAAGATCTACCAAGTAAATGGAAAACAAAAAAAGGCAGGGGTTGCAATCCTAGTCTGTGATAAAACAGACTGTAAACCAACAAAGATCAAAAGAGACAAAGAAGGCCATTACATAATGGTAAAGGGATCAATTCAACAAGAAGAGCTAACTACCCTAAATATATATGTACCCAATACAGGAGCACACAGATTCATAAAGCAAGTCCTGAGTGACCTACAAAGAGACTTAGACTCCCACACAATAATAATGGGAGACTTTAACACCCCACTGTCAACATTAGACAGATCAACGAGACAGAAAGTCAACAAGAATACCCAGGAATTGAACTCAGCTCTGCACCAAGTGGACCTAATAGACATCTACAGAACTCTCCACCCCAAATCAACAGAATATACATTTGTTTCAGCACCACACCACACCTATTCCAAAATTGACCACATACTTGGAAGTAAAGCTCTCCTCAGCAAATGTAAAAGAACAGAAATTATAACAAACTATCTCTCAGACCACAGTGAAATCAAACTAGAACTCAGGATTAAGGAACTCACTCAAAACCGCTCAACTACATGGAAACTGAACAACCTGCTCCTGAATGACTACTGGGTACATAACGAAATGAGGGCAGAAATAAAGATGTTCTTTGAAACCAACGAGAACAAAGACACAACATACGAGAATCTCTGGGACACATTCAAAGCAGTGTGTAGAGGGAAATTTATGGCACTAAATGCCCACAAGAGAAATCAGGAAAGATCCAAAATTGACACCCTAACATCACAATTAAAAGAACTAGAAAAGCAAGAGCAAACACATTCAAAAGCTAGCAGAAGGCAAGAAATAACTAAAATCAGAGCAGAACTGAAGGAAATAGAGACACAAAAAACCCTTCAAAAAATTAATGAATCCAGGAGCTGGTTTTTTGAAAAGATCAACAAAATTGATAGACCACTAGCAAGACTAATAAAGAAAAAAGAGAGAAGAATCAAATAGATGCAATAAAAATGATAAAGGGGATATCACCACCGATCCCACAGAAATACAAACTACCATCAGAGAATACTACAAACACCTCTATGCAAATAAACTAGAAAATCTAGAAAAAATGGATAAATTCCTCGACACATACACTCTCCCAAGACTAAACCAGGAAGAAGTTGAATCTCTGAATAGACCAATAACAGGAGCTGAAATTGTGGCAATAATCAATAGCTTACCAACCAAAAAGAGTCCAGGACCAGATGGATTCACAGCCGAATTCTACCAGAGGTACAAGGAGGAACTGGTACCATTCCTTCTGAAACTATTCCAATCAATAGAAAAAGAGGGAATCCTCCCTAACTCATTTTATGAGGCCAGCATCATCCTGATACCAAAGCCGGGCAGAAACACAACCAAAAAAGAGAATTTTAGACCAATATCCTTGATGAACACTGATGCAAAAATCCTCAATAAAATACTGGCAAAACAAGTCCAGCAGCACATCAAAAAGCTTATCCACCATGATCAAGTGGGCTTCATCCCTGGGATGCAAGGCTGGTTCAATATACGCAAATCAGTAAATGTAATCCAGCATATAAACAGAATCAAAGACAAAAACCACATGATTATCTCAATAGATGCAGAAAAGGCCTTTGACAAAATTCAACAGCCCTTCATGCTAAAAACTCTCAATAAATTAGGTATTGATGGGACATATTTCAAAATAATAAGAGCTATCTATGACAAACCCACAGCCAATATCATACTGAATGGGCAAAATCTGGAAGCATTCCCTTTGAAAACTGGCACAAGACAGGGATGCCTTCTCTCACCACTCCTATTCAACATAGTGTTGGAAATTCTGGCCAGGGCAATTAAGCAGGAGAAGGAAATAAAGGGTGTTCAATTAGGAAAAGAGGAAGTCAAATTGTCCCTGTTTGCAGACGACATGATTGTATATCCAGAAAACCCCATTGTCTCAGCCCAAAATCTCCTTAAGCTGATAAGCAACTTCAGCAAAGTCTCAGGATACAAAATCAATGTACAAAAATCACAAGCATTCTTATACACCAATAACAGACAGAGAGCCAAATCATGAGTGAATTCCCATTCACAATTGCTTCAAAGAGAATAAAATACCTAGGAATCCAACTTACAAGGGACGTGAAGGACCTCTTCAAGGAGAACTACAAACCACTGCTCAATGAAATTAAAGAGGATACAAACAAATGGAAGAACATTCCATGCTCATGGGTAGGAAGAATCAATATCGTGAAAATGGCCATACTGCCCAAGGTAATTTATAGATTCAATGCCATCCCCATCAAGCTACCAATGACTTTCTTCACAGAATTGCAAAAAACTACTTGAAAGTTCATATGGAACCAAAAAAGAGCCCGCATTGCCAAGTCAATCCTAAGGCAAAAGAACAAAGCTGGAGGCATCACACTACCTGACTTCAAACTATACTACAAGGCTACAGTAACCAAAACAGCATGGTACTGGTACCAAAACAGAGATATAGATCAATGGAACAGAACAGAGCCCTCAGAAATAACGCCACATATCTACAACTATCTGATCTTTGACAAACCTGAGAAAAACAAGCAATGGGGAAAGGATTCCCTATTTAATAAATGGTGCTGGGAAAACTGGGTAGCCATATGTAGAAAGCTGAAACTGGATCCCTTCCTTACACCTTATACAAAAATCAATTCAAGATGGATTAAAGACTTAAACGTTAGACCTAAAACCATAAAAACCCTAGAAGAAACCTAGGCATTTCCATTCAGGACATAGGCATAGGCAAGGACTTCATGTCTAAAACACCAAAAGCAATGGCAACAAAAGCCAAAATTGACAAATGGGATCTAATTAAACTAAAGAGCTTCTGCACAGCAAAAGAAACTACCATCAGAGTGAACAGGCAACCCACAGAATGGGAGAAAATTTTCGCAACCTACTCATCTGACAAAGGGCTAATATCCAGAATCTACAATGAACATAAACAAATTTACAAGAAAAAAACAAACAACCCCATCAAAAAGTGGGCGAAGGACATGAACAGACACTTCTCAAAAGAAGACATGTATGCAGCCAAAAAACACATGAAAAAATGCTCACCATCACTGGCCATCAGAAAAATGCAAATCAAAACCACAATGAGATCCCATCTCACACCAGTTAGAATGGCAATCATTAAAAAGTCAGGAAACAACAGGTGCTGGAGAGGATGTGGAGAAATAAGAACACTTTTACACTGTTGGTGGGACTGTAAACTAGTTCAACCCTTGTGGAAGTCAGTGTGGCGATTCCTCAGGGATCTAGAACTAGAAATACCATTTGACCCAGCAATCCCATTACTGGGTATATACCCAAAGGACTATAAATCATGCTGCTATAAAGACACATGCACACGTATGTTTATTGTGGCACTATTCACAATAGCAAAGACTTGGAACCAACCCAAATGTCCAACAATGATAGACTGGATTAAGAAAATGTGGCACATATACACCATGGAATACTATGCAGCCATAAAAAATGATGAGTTCATGTCCTTTGTAGGGACATGGATGAAATTGGAAATCATCATTCTCAGTAAACTATCACAAGGACAAAAAACCAAACACCGCATATTCTCACTCATAGGTGGGAATTGAACAATGAGAACACATGGACACAGGAAGGGGAATATCACACTCTGGGGACTGTTGTGGGGTGGGGGCAGGGGGGAGGGATAGCATTGGGAGATATACCTAATGCTAGATGACGAGTTAGTGGGTGCAGCGCACCATCATGGCACATGTATACATATATAACTAACCTGCACATTGTGCACATGTACCCTAAAACTTAAAGTATAATAATAAAAAAAGAAAAGAAAAGTTGGTTCTTTAAAAAGATAAACATAACTGCTAAACTTCTAGCTAGACTAATCAAGAAAAGAGAAAAGAGAGAAGACCCAAATAAACACAATCACAAATGAAAAAGGAAACATTACAACTGATACCACAGAAATACAAAAATCATCAGAGATTATTAGGAACAACTATATGCTAACACCACTGTCATGTTTATCGCAGCGCTATACACAATAGAAAAGATATGGAATTAACCCAAGTGTCCATCAACAGATGAATGGAAAAAAGAAAATGTGGTGTGTATGTGTGTGTGTGTGTGTATGCAATGTAATTATATATATATATACACACACACGTATACACGCACATATATATATACATATATATAATATATAAAATGTAATACCATTCAGCCATAAAGAAGAATGAAATTATGTCATTTCCAGCAACATGGATGGAACTGGACGTCATTATGTTAAGTAAGGTAAGCCAGGAAAAGAAAGACAAATACTGCATATTCTCACTCATATATGGAAACTAAAACACTCGATCTCATGAATTGGACATAGAAAATAGATTGATAGATATCAGAGACTGAGAAGTGTGGGTGCGGGCAGGGGACAGATAAAGAGAAGTTGATTAATGGGTACAAACATACAATTAGATATAAGAAATAGGTTCCAATGTTTGATAGCAGATTAGGGTGACTATACTTAGCAACAATATTTTGTATATTTCAAAATAACTAGAAGACATGACTTGAAATGATACCAACACATAGAAATGATAAATACTCAAGGTGATGGATACCCAAATACCCTGACTTGATCATTACATATTCTATGCATGTAACAAACACTCACATGTACCCCATAATTATGTAAAATATTGTTTTAATAAAAGAAGAAAGATTTTTAAATTGCCAATTATTTGTCTGAATTAGAAACTGGGCACAAACAATTCCTATACTTTAGCTAGATACTTAGGTTCTTCAAAAATAATACATGTAATTGAATGATCTGAGCATCCTTAGCCCTGAGTTCTTTTTCAGTTTGACCTAGGCCCATCAAAATGTTCAAAAATCTGTTCCACAGAAATGCTAACCCATTTCTATTTCTCTCTCTAGGTGTTGAAAACTGGGTTCATAATTTTTACAAAACTGTACAGCTTTAGAGACTGGGCTTTCACTGTATTCAGGAGTGTGCATAAAACACCTGAAGAGGCAATTTCTGGCAAAGTTAACAGCCAGGGTGTTCTATCATCTCTTTAAATTCAGCTTAGGTAAAACCCAGTTCTAGCACTTTGCCAAGCAAATAACTCCTCCTCCTGTTTTATGCATTTCTAAAAATAGTACCAAAATCCTTTCCAGGAATAAAACCTCATGTTTTTTTTTCCTATGCCCTCAGCAACTAATCAGTCACTAAAATCATAAACATTTTTCATGAACTTACTACAGATTTTAACTTCTAAGTGCTTCTGACATATTATTTCTAATTCATAGTAATCTTGCAAAGTAGTTCTTAGAATTCAATTGATAAAAAAACTTAGGCTCAGAGAGATTAAATAAATGACATGTAAAGATCTACTAAGTACTAGAGTCCAGATTAAAATCCATTATGTTTGATTCCAAAGCCATCTTCTTGAGTATTGCTATTTTTCCTTCATACAAATTCTTGTATCCTTCTGTTTTTTTCCATTCCCAATACTCCCACCAGCCGGCTTAGGTGCCTATCATCTATCCCCTTCACCAGCCTCTTGGGCTCCAGTTCCTCCCTATTCAACCGTCTGCCCACTCCCACATTACTGATCAAGAGTGTGAATGAGAGAGCTCTTTGAAAAATTCCCCAACTGGCTCGCAGGACAAGATCTCTCCTTTTGAAACTTTATAGCATATATTCTTTGTAAACTAATATTGTTCTTGCCAAGTTTACTCTTGTATGATTATTTTGTCAACTCTTGTTAGAGTCAAAGATTTTAGCAGGCAGGAATTTAATCCCAATACATATTGCTGAATATGTATTCTAATTTTATTCTATCTTAATTATATTCTGATTTTTCTGCTTCCTAAACTAATTGATATGGATGTTTCCTTACTTCTGTCTTTTTTCCTGCCTAAATTGTTATTTTCCCCTTACTGAAAGTCAAAAAGGCCTTAAAGAAAATACAATGACAGGAGGACCTTATCATGAGAAAACTTTTTTATAAATGTGTTTACCTGGCATGAGAAGACAATTCTGCTTTTCCTAGTGAGACCCATGCATCATGTTGAATAGCATTCAAACGACTATCTTTGCTAAATCTCCCATCTAACTGTGTCTTTGTTAAAGTCAGGGCACCAGGGAGTTCAAGGTGAGATTTTACACGGCATCCCCTCTTGTATTTTCAAAGATTACTTTATATTGTCCATACATCTCAAAATAGCACGCCTTTCTTTGACATCGCATTGCACTATGAACTCCTATTCAATTTGTTAACCGCCATCCTTCCCAAGTCTCACTCAGCACGACAGCTTCCTGAGTAATACCCCCATAATTTGAATCTGCGCTGAGCATTATTTTCTCTCAGGTGCATATTTTCTTGCATGGCTTTGTATTAAACCTCATTTCACATTTGTTCAACCAATGCCCTGTATTATCTATATCCTGCTGGGGTTGTAATATGTCATCTTATCTCCCCTCCTTGCAAGATTTCTGCTATTTGCAAATTTAGTCAGTATTGCATTAACCTTTTCAAGGTGAGGAGGATTGCATGGAAGTGGTGGGCTCAGGCCATATCCTGATGGAGCACACAGGACCCATATCCCAGCCCTGTACTATCCTGATAAAAACCACTGTTTGTAAGCCATCCAAGTTTATCCACTAACTCTCATATTCTCTAGACAACGCTTTTCTAATCTCTCAGTGAGTTGTGTGTTGTATTAGTCCATTTTCATGCTGCTGATAGAGACATACCCGAGACTGGGAAGGAAAAGAGGTGTAATTGGACTTACAGTTGCACATAGCTGGAGAGGCCTTAGAATCATGGCAGGAGGTGAAAGGCACTTCTTACATGGCGGCAGCAAGAAAAAATGAGAAAGATGCAAAAAGATCTGAAGATGAAGAAAGATCTGATAAAACCATCAGATCTCATGATATTTATTCACTACCATGAAAACAGTATGGAGGAAACCACTCCCATGATTCAAATTATCTCCCACTGGGTCCCTCTCACAACACTTGGGAATTATGGGAGTATAATTCAAGATGAGATTTGGGTGGGGACACAGAGCCAAACCATATCATTCCACCCCTGGACACTCCAAATCTCATGTCCTCACATTTCAAAACCAATTATGCCTTCCCAACAGTCCCCCAAAGTTTTAACTCATTTCAACATTAACCCAAAAGTCCACAGTCCAAAGTCTTGTCTGAGACAAGACAAGCCCCTTCCACCTATGAGCCTGGAAAATCAAAAGCAAGCTAGTTATTTCCTAGATACAATGGGGGTACAGGTATTGGGTAAATACAGCTGTTCCAAATGGGAGAAATTGGCCAAAACTAAGGGGTTACAGGGCCCATGTAAATCCAAAATCTAGCATGGCAGTCAAATTCTAAAGCTCCAGAATGACCTCCTTTGACTCCATGTCTCACATCCAGGTCATGCTGATGCAAGAGGTAGGTTCCTATAGCCTTGAACAGCTCCAACCCTGTGGCTTTGCAGGGTATAGCCCCACTCCTGACTGCTTTTACAGGCTGATGTTGAGTGTCTGTGGCTTTTCCAGGCACATGGTGCAAGCTGTCAGGGGATCTACCATTCTGGGGTCTGGAGAATGGTTGCCCGCTTCTCACAGCTCCATTAGGCAGTGTCCCAGTAGAGACTCTGTGTGGGGCTCTGACCCACATTTCCCTTTCACACTGCCCTAGCAGAGGTTCTCCATGAGGGCCCCACTCTGCAGCAAACTTTTGCCTGGGCATCCAGGTGTTTCCATACATCTTCTGAAATCTAGGTGGAGGTTCCCAAACCTCAATTCTTGACTTCTTTGCACCCACAGACTCAACACCACATGGAAGCTGCCAAGGTTTGGGGCTTACATCCTGTAAAACCATGGGCCAAGCTGTACCTTGGCCCCCTTTAGCAATGGCTGGAGCAGCTGGGATGCAGGGCACCAAGTCCCTAGGCTGCACACAGCATGGGGACCCTGGGCCCGGCCCATGAAACAATTTTTTCCTCCTAGGCTTCCAGGTCTGTGATGGGAAGGGCTTCCATGAAGACCTATGACATGTCCTGGAGACATTTTCCCCATTGTCTTGGTGATTAACATTCGGCTCCTTGTTGCATATGCAAGTTTCTGCAGCCAGCTTGAATTTCTCCACAAAAAGAATGGGTTTTGCTTTTCTACTGCATTGTCAGGCTGCAAATTTTGTGAACTTTTATGCTCTGTTTCCCTTTTAAAATGGAAGGCTTTTAACAGCACCCAAGTCACCTCTTGAATGCTTTGTTGCTTAGAAATTTCTTCCACCAGATACCCTAAATCATCTCTCTCAAGTTCAAAGTTCCACGAATCTCTAGGGCAGGGGCAAAATGTCATCAGTCTTTTTGCTGAAACATAACAAGAGTCACCTTTGCTCCATTCCCAACAAGTTCCTCATCTCCATCTGAGACCACCTCAGCCTGGACCTTATTGTTCATATCACTATCAGCATTTTTGTCAAAGCCATTCAACAAGTCTCTAGGAGGTTCCAAACTTTCCCACATTTTCCTGTCTTCTTCTGAGCCCTTCAAACTGTTCCAACCTCTGCCTGATACCCAGTTTCAAAGTCGCTTCCACATTTTCGGTTATCTTTTCAGCAACATCCCACTCTACTGGTACCAATTTACTGTATTAGTCCATTTTCACACTGCTGATAAAGACATACCTCAGACTGGGAAGAAAAAGAGGTTTAATTGGACTTACAGTTCCACATGACTTGGGAGGCCTCAGAATCATGGAGGGAGGCAAAAGGCACTTCTTACATGGCATCAGCAAGAGAAAATGAGGAAGAAGCAAAAGTGGAAATCCCTAATAAACCCATCAGATCTCATGAGACTTACTGAAAGCCATGAGAACAGTATGGAGGAAACCACCCCCATGATTCAAATTATCTCCCACTGGGTCCCTCCCACAACACGTGGGAATTATGAGAGTACAATTCAAGATGAGATTTGGGTGGCAACACAGAGTCAAACCATATCATTTGTGATTGGAGTCCTGTGTCCTAGAAAAAAATAGAAATGCATCAGGATTACCATAAGCACCAAGTGGAAAGGGGCAAAGTGTAATGCAGTGTCCAAATATTTTTTAGCCTCTCAAATTCAGGTATTATAGGAACACACCTCATTTAGTTGTGATCTGAAGATTTCTTTATCTACCACTTCAGGGGCTGGGTGTTTTAACCCTACTCTTCTGCTTTTTTAACCCAAAGTCCATACTTACTTCTCCTAGAGCCCACCATGGGATTTACTTGCAGATGAATGCTCATCTATGTCTTGCTCCTGAAACATGTTCACCTGTCTGGTTTCACCACTTTATCGCAGGTTTATTTCAAATTGTTTATTAAGTTTTCAAACCCAGTTCAAATGCTCTTCCCCTTTGTGTTTGGACTCCAAAGATGGTAGCAGCAAATGTACAATTCTGAATTCCTTGTGTGGAAAGCAGAGCTCTCATCCTGGATGGAGGGCTGGATGGGTAAAAGATAATGGGCTGAGACTGGGTATTGCTGTGGCTGCAGTGCATTTCATCATTTTCATTCTTTCTTTTCTGCCATGGAGTGCTGGGTGTAGTTTGCCATTAAGGTGGATTGTGTGTTGTTTTTAATCTCTGTGGACTGATTTATAATTTTGGACAACAGGAACGAAACTGCTCTTATTTCTATCATTATTTCCCCCTTAATATCCCTATCTCTGGCATCTGCACAAACACTCTTTGTCCTTAGGTTTTCAAAATAATTGTTTTAGACAGAAATGCATCTCCAAGTAAATGCTATTATCAGTGTTATGCCCAGATTTGTCAACAAACTTCTCAACACGTGTTATAAATTTTCAGATCATTCTACCCTGAACTCGGAACAGCCTGGAATCATCATCAGTTCTCTATCAAGAAGTTTTCTACTCTAATTTAGACCCCAGAATCACAGTGCTACCAGCAACAGTGAATGTCTCGCTGTTTTACTCTCTAATGCAGTGGTTCTCAGCCAGGATTGATTGTGCCACCAAGGGGACATTTGACAATGTCTGGGACATTTTGGTGGTCAAAACATAGGAGAGTGCTTCCTGTGGCTAGAAGGTAGAGGCCAGGGATGCTCTGAATATCCTACAATACCCAGGGCAGATTTCCAGCCCCAAATATCTATAATGCCAGGGATAAGAAACTGTGGTCTAATGTCTTTTCAACATTACACTAGTCAAACAAAACAAAACAAAAAGAAAAACAAAGCAAAATGCCCCCATTAAACCAATTGAAGTGAGTCTGTATTTTGGCTCCATAGGTTTCAGTGCCTCACAATAAACTTAAGCCTCTTCCCCCAATACTTCCCTCCCCATCCCTATTCCAGTTTGTCTATTAATCCTCATTCTGACCTCAGTGGAAGAAAGCAGAAGCCACCAGTCCATATATTCACAAGCTTTCCTAGCACTAACACCTTATTAAGAGTGCCTCCATTTCCATTTCTTTCAGAACAGGACCTCTGACACAAATAGTTTATTTCCCCTTTCTCCCTTCTGGATCCCATTAAAGGCCTGGGTGTTTTGTTGTTGTTTTGTTTGTTTGTTTGAGATGGAGTTTCACTCTTGTCACCCAGGCTGGAGTCTAATGGCACAGTCTCAGCTCACTGCAACCTCCGCCTCCCAGGTTCAAGCGATTCTCCTGCCTCAGCCTCCCAAGTAGCTGGGATTACAGGCGCCCACCACCACACCCAGCTAATTTTTGTATTTTTAGTAGAGACAGGGTTTCACCATCTTGGCCAGGCTGGTCTCGAACTCCTGACCTCAGGTGATCTGCTCGCCTTGGCCTCCCAAAGTGCTGGGATTACAGGCGTGAGCCATCACGCCCGGCCTAGGTTTGGGGTTTTTACGTCTTACTTGGAAAAACGTTCTCAAACCTGTGGCTGTCCCAAGGCTGTTCAACTGATGAATGTCTAGTAAGGGGTGGAGGTGGGAGAGAGAGAAAAGAAGGAGAGGGGGAGGAGAGGGAAGTGGGGTGTGGGGAGAAAGGAAAGGGAAGGACTGCTGTATCTAACAAAACATTTCATTTCATTCTTTGCTGGCAATTAATTTACAGAACTTCTTCTTTCCAGCCAAGCACAGCATATACCAAGTCACCCTCTTGGTTGTCTCACACCTTCACAATGGGTCTGTTCTCCAATTAGTTTTCTACCTCATGCAGATAAAGACACTTACCAGCTATCTGATTAGTGATGCTGGCATTACCTTCCTTAACGCCACCAAGCAGTCACAGCCACAGACCTCTCCAAGGAGTCGAACATCCTGCACTGTGCTCTGATGCTCCCACAGCATGCCCAGTAGGTGGGGTAGCCTGCAGTTCAGAGACAGTAGGGGTGCTGTTTCCTGCCCCACGCTGACTCCTTCGACCCACAGTCTTCCCTTAACTTTCTCCTATGGAAACGTAACTTTTGCTTTCTGTCATCTGGTAACAGCCTCTCACATGTCCCACTGTGATGTAGCTTGCATTTCTCTGTGGCCTCTCTCAATATTACTTTCAAATCTAACCAAATGTTGTACAGAAAAAGAATTTTCATGGGTGTTTAGATCCATGTGTGGACAGAGTCGTACTGGAAGTTATTGTACATTCCTTAAGCTAGAATCAGAGCCTAAATTTGCAGTGGTCCAGTGGATGTTAGATAATTTTTCTCATATTCCAGGTAGGGTGATTTGATTTATTTGCCAAGCAAACTTTCTTGTTTCTTTGTGGTTCAGATTTTAGGAAGTTAGACTACTAACAAAAATGATCTCTCCCTCCCTTCTGTACTGTTGCTGCTTTGATAGATTATATACTACTCTATAAATATAGAGAGTGGTACATAATTTATAAACATTCACATTTACATGTGCCAGTCTTTTCTATTAACTAGATTATAGATCATGGTTCAATTCAGTGAGCATATACGAGTGTCTGCTTTGTGCCAGGCACCATGCAAACAAAGGTGAGCAAGATGAACTGGAATCAAATCCACAAATTATTGAGGGTTTTCTACAATTTAGGCACTATGCTGAGTCTTTTACAAACATGCTATCATTAATCCTTATATTAACCCTATAAGGAAGGAATTGTTTTCCTTTTTTAAAAAAAGAGAGAGCCCCTAACTTTCTCATGAAGGTTTATTAGAAGGTCCGTATGGATGATCTCTGCGTTGAATCTGCATTGATGAGCTCTGCATTAAGCCCTAATTTTGTATGGGTTTGAATCCCTGTCTAAAAATTCTGATGTGCAATTAGAATTGATTTTAATTGATTTTAATCAATTTCTATCTTGTGTGCCCATTCTGCCAGGTGGTAGAATTTTCACCTCAGTCAGTTTGGGGTTGTATCCACATTCTGGGGGTGTTTATAGTGCCCAGGTGTTGTGTGTATGGTGGCATTTGAGGGCCTGGCATCTATAAACACATCCGTCATCCCACCTGCTTCTTGGGGTGGTCCATGTAGATCATACCCAAGTCATCCTTCACATCCAGCAAAAGGCCAATTCAAATCTAGCAACTCCATTCAGCAATTTCCTCTCTGTTGCTGCAGCTGCACATTCAAAAACAAGGGCGCTAAAATCTTATGGCACTTGTCTTCACAAGATCCTTCTGAGATGCCACAGCTCCCTGAACCAGGGTCTCCTGGCTGGAGCTCTAGGCCTGTCTGCTTGGATGGGCCACGAAACCATTCCCTCTCTGGGGCTGCTTCTCCTAGTGTGGACACAGCCTTCTGTGCTCTCCAATAACACGCACCTCTCTAAGAGATCTGCCTCTCCCTGTTCCAACCCCTACCCACTGCCCCTGCTTTCTCATTCCTCATGGCTCCTCCACCAACTCCTCCTTCCTTAAACCAGTAGAGAATTCATCTTTGGTGCTTTCATCTATGGTAGGGGAAAAGCTGCTTTTATGCCTCATTATTTTCTCAAATCCATGGCCTCCCTTTCCCTGAGGGCCTAAGGCTTTTAAAAACTCAGAAGTCAAGGATAGATGTCCCTGTCTTCTGCTTTCTGCTTTTCCTGAGCCAAAAAGCAGAATAAATACCCCAGTTGACTCAATGATGGAAAGCTACAGGCTAATATGGTGGAGAGGAGAGAGGCTATATTGGCTACTCTTAAAAGAATGAGAATTGCTCAGATCAAAAATGTTAAGGAAGAGATTCCAGGCCTGTAATGTAAGGTGTAAAAAGCCATCAGAAAGCACATGGCAAGTGGTTTGGAATAGATGTGGATCCGCCTGTAAGGGGAGGGATGAGAGACGCAGGGTGGAGATAGACAGGCAGGGAGCAGTGTGTAAAAGGGTTTCTAATTCCAGGTGGGGATAGGGGACTTGAAGTAAGGAGGTTGTTCTGGACTGAATGTTTGTGTCCCCCACGAAAATTCATATTTTGAACCCTAACCCCTAATGTAAATGGTATTATGAGGTGGGGCCTTTGGGAAGTGATTAGGTTTAGATAAAGTAGGGATGGTGGGGCTCTCATGATGGGAGATGAATGCCCCAGAAGAGGAAGAAGAGACACCAGAGCTTTGTCTCTCTGCCATGTGAGGATACAATGAAAAAGCAGCTGTCTGCAAGCCAGGAAGTGGGCCTCATCAGAGCCTGACCATGCTGACACCCTGATCTCAGACTTGCAGCGTCCAGAACTGTGAGAAATGAATGCCTGTTGCATAAGCCACCCAGTCTATGGCTTTTTTTTTCTTTTTTTTTTGAGCAGCTCGAGTTTGTTAGAGGGTTTAACAGAAGGAGTGAATGAATTTGTATTTTGGGGAAGCTTGTACTGGCACCATATGAACAGAAACTATGGGGCTGCACTCTCTTCTGGGTTCCCCACAGCCTCAGTGCTGAAGTGTGAAGATACTTGGTCAATAAATTAAAGACAGAGTAGAGTTTCACAGGTTAGAAACCCTGCCAGTAAAACAATCCTGTTATTTACAGTAACTTGGTTCCCCGAAACTAGCGCAGGCCTATGGGCCTGAGTAACACTCCAGAAGGGAAACTTGCTACTGACTCCCTCAAACTCCATGCTGTGTCTGTCTTCTTCAATGTCTGTGGTGTCTTTTAAATGGTGTCTTATTTTAACTGGCTGTTATTATCCCCAATGTGACTTTTAAAATTAAAGAAATTGAAATGTAGCAAATACCTAAACCGGGATGTGATTTGTTTCAAAAGAAATTTCAATGTCTGAGCACTTAAATTAGTCAATGGGAGATTCCTCCCCCGTATCGAGCCCTAATTTTTAATTAAAAAAACAAAACCCTGATTAGCTGCCCACCATGTGTACTTAACTAAATCAGAAAAGGTATACATGGAATTATAAAAGAATTACTGAGGAGGGATCCTATACTATGTATGGGTTATGGTTGATATAAAGCCTTGATTTTCTTTTTTTCCCCTTCTCTTTGGCATCTGGTTTTATTATCCAATTCAGAACACTCCTGTGTGAAAAAGTTAGTTTGTGAAAATGGGCTGAATCAAACTGTTTTTCCTGTAAAGAAGGATAATTTTTAAATTTCAGGGAAATGGGCCCTTTATAGAGGAACTATTACAGCAGTGGAGAGAAATCACTGATCTTAGCCAGAAAATTTTGCAAAGTACCAGCAGAGGAGGCTGCAAATCAACACTGCCTTTCTTTGCAATTTCCCTTTTTTTTTTTAATGATTTCAGAAAAGGGTAACTCATCTCCCCACTAGATTTCAGCATCAAGCTATCTGGTGTTAGAGCAGTTACTTAAAATTACATCTACTGGATAGAAATGCTCTTAACTCTACTGCTGAAATAAGGCAAAAAAAGAAAATGCAAGCAATACACTTTTTCTGGAAATACAATGTACATTGACTTGAATTTATACTATAGTGTTAATGACCGATGTCATTTTGATGAGGGCAGATTTTGATAGGAGAGGAAAAAGGAAAGCAAAGATATTGGTAGTAACTACTATCTTTGATATCTTTGCTTTCCTTTTTCCCCTCCTGTTTCTTTGTGTTAATCTGAGAAATAATTAACGGAAACATGGAAGACTGACCTTTTTCACCAATCTGCCTGACACAGGCTTAATTATTAGAAACACAAAGGTCTTCACAAACTGAATTTTCCCCCAACATAGTAAGTAGTTTATGTTGAAGTGTAAGCCATTGGCTGTGTATTATCTGGTACAGTTCTTGGTACTGGAGTCACAACCCACTATCACTGAACAATCAATTATAAGATGTTGTAAGTAACTTGTAACCTTTAATAATAATACTAAGATATAGGAACAAACAGATTTTTCATAAACATGGACCAGAATCAAGATTGTCCCTGTGCTGGGCGTGGTGGCTTATGCCTGTAATCCCAGCACTTTAGGAGGCCAAGGTTGGGCGGATCACCTAAGGTCAGGAGTTTGAGACAAGCCTGACCAACATGGAGAAACCCTGTCTCTACTAGCTTGACCAACATGGAGAAACCCTGTCTCTACTAAAAATACAAAATTCGCTGGGCATGGTGGCGCATGCCTGTAATCCTAGCTACTCGGGAGGTTGAGGCAGGAGAATCACTGGAACCTGGGAGGCGGAGGTTGCAGTGAGCCGAGATTGAGCCATTGCACTCCAGCCTGGGCAACAAGAGCGAAAATCTGCCTCAAAAAAAAAAAAAAAAAAAAAAGAAAAAGAAAAAGAAAAAAAAAAGATTGTCCCTGTAATAACATGAATTTCACTCATGTTCTCTTGAGTGATAAAGGAAAAGGTGGATTTAAACCTAAGCTGTCAGGAATTGCAGGTAAACTGCCCCAATCTAATCCTTGCCACACCCTATAATCTGGCAATAACCATGAAAGTGTGGTGCAGATATAAAGGCTGTAAGTGATATGAGTCGCAGCCAAAAAACTGGAAGGCCATTGATCTAGTGTCAGCAAAATAAAAAGCAATCCATACTCTGAGTTCATTTTGTTTTTCTCGAGGCAGCCTGGCCCAAATCAAGGTCAAACAGAGACCCTCAGGGCCTCATGTCCACTACTTGACCTAGTTAATAAATATGGAGGCAAAGCAAAAGGTTACATTATACTTGAAAGACTGCTTGGATTTTCCTTTGGCTTTGATGAATTGCATAGATATTTTCCTTAATCAAGTCCCAGGGCCTGAGAAAAGCAACTTAAAGCAAACAGAGTCTGAAGACAGGCTAACAGATTAATGGAAAGGTTGAAGAGTTGAGAGAGAATAGCATGAGATAAAGTGAATAAATAACTAAAATGTACCGCTGGGTGCTCTCTAATAGCCTCCTGGGCTGTACGATGGCTTTCAGTTGATTGGTCATGAGGACACTGCAAATACAGGGGAATTTAATTACACCTAAAGTAAGAGCTAAAATGCTATGTTCTGAGAATTTTTAATGTTCTTGAAATATCTTTGGAATTGTGGCTCTGAAACCACATGTGGTGTCCCCAAATAAATTGGATACACAATGTTGACTGAGTTTTCATGATGCGTCAGTGTGGTGGCTGAATTGAAAGGCAAATAGGGTGAGTTTGGCACAACTTATACTCAAAAAGGTTGATTCATGTTCATTATGATTCCTTTTCTAAGTATTTGTGTTTTCTAAAAAGTGAATTTAGTCTAGAATACTGTCCTGCATTGTCATAAAACTCATATGCTTGTGGTTTGAAAAGCATATGCTTCTCTTTTTTATTTGAAAAGCTGCACTATTGCCTTCAGTTTGGGGGTACCTCTCCAGCACTTCTCATTTCCTCAAAAATCACTAAGTAGCATTTGAAGGTTGTGCCTGTAAATTCTTAGAGTAACCTGGCATGAAGAAGTTCATCCACACCAGGACACTTGAATGTCACCCTCTCTCCAGCCTTAATTCCCTCTTGCTAATGTCAAACCTAGTATTTCTGCTAATAATAATTTTCTTTGATAGGAAAATAAAATGTGAGTTTAATGCTTCTTCCCCATATGTCTCTCACAGATAGACCCAATGCATTTGTTCCTCCAATTGCTTTCTTAACCTCCTGAGAGATAAAAGTGTCAATAGAACAAGTCAAGAATTTATGTTGTGAAGTTTTCTTTAAATGTGTATTTCTTCTTCTAGGCCATAAGCAATCTGAAGGTTGAGACCATAGCTTATAATTTTTCTTTCTGTCTCTGACTCATGGTACTTAGTAGTACTTGGTACAGAAAACTCAGTAAGCATTGAATGTATCTATTTTATAGAATTGAGTGTGAGTGGCAAATGTCAAGGGAGATTGTCCTTGTTATTCAGATTCTGATTTCCAGTTCTGCCAGACATTGTCCAGGAGGATTTTAAAAAACAGAGATGTCTTAGGCTACTGAGGATTTCCAACTCAGAGCACTGATGAGGAGAGGGTCTCTTTATCCCAGTGAAGTTGTCTAGTCTTGACATGGTTCAGTAAGTATATGTCTTCTGGATTCTTATTCATAAGTGAATAAAGTAGGCTTGTTCAGAGAAAGGCCTCATCATTCCTAGCATTCTGTGTTAGAGGCAGCAGAAATGTTTCTTTGGCCTTTTTCATCCTTTCTATAGCAGCCAACTGTGGTACTTTTTTCCAGTGGTACCCAACACATGTTGCTAAGGTTAGACAATCTTCAAAATAAGGTGAGTTGTTGTTGTCTAAGGGTGTTTCCAGTTCTAACCATCTATGCATTCATAAAGAACATTGAATAGTTTTCTGCTCCTCAGGATATCCTAAGACTCCTTGCTAATTGGAAATGGCCCTGCTAGGGCCTGGCAATGTGTCTGTTGCTTTGAGTCTGCAGATGGGTCTGTGAAACACACAGGCAAGTAGAATGTCATCTTCACTTGGATGACCTACAAGCATCTCAAAGGCAACCTGTCCAAAACCAATCACATTTCTTCCCTGACAAACACAATCTACTTCCTGCCTTCCCATCTCAATGACTGGCACCTCCAAAAACCAAGACACTCAAAAGAGAAATCAGAGAGCTCTTCCTAATTTTTCCATTTCTCTCACTAGCAACCCTACTTCTTCTCAAGGCCAATGACTCACGAGGTCTTGTATATTCCCTCTACTTAGTTGCCAAAATCTGTCCACTTGGATTACCTGATAACTGTCACAACCTCCTAAGTATGGTCTTATCTCCACTTACCCTTGATCCTCCACAACTAGAACTTTAGCATTACTTCCTCCATGCTGGCATCTTTAACCCAACAGTCTAATTTTGGTGCCCCTTATATAAGCTCCATATGAATAGGTTTATCAAAGTACTTCTCTCACTATTTTGAACACTAATTACCTTATGTCCCCTGTTATTTCATGAGTTCCTTTAGGGCAAAACCCATAAGAATATTTTCAGACTGAATGAATGAGGTGTTTCTTGTTTTCAGATTCTTCTTACCATAAATTCTTGCTTGTAACTGAAATCTATTCTGTTAGAAAAGCTCCCGTTCCTTCAGTGACTGGTGTCTGTGGCTTCAGGGGGTACTACAAAGCCAGGCCGAAGTCAGCTCTGAGCATGTACACTGGCGGCCTCCAATCTACCAAACACAGTCCTCAATTCTCAGTGGCAGTGTCAAGGCCACAAAGAAGGAACTCTAGTGAAAAAAGAAAATTAAGAGAGAGAGATAGAGAGAAAGAGAGACAGAGAGAGAGATTGGAGTTGGGGAAAAATGTGGCCAATAAAGAGGGCCCTCATCCAGCCATGTTCACAAGAGTTGCCTTAAAGAGAAAAGAAAGGCTTCCCATGGCTGCTTTGCCAAGGAGTGCAGGAAAGAGCAGGACAGTAAAGAGGCCAATATGAATCTATTGGAATGCAAAGAAAAGGGCCAGGAAACCGAGTGTACCCAGCCTGCCTCTGTGCTTAGTGAAGGTGACAAAATCAGTCCCCAGCTTTGCAGAAAGAACTTGCTGGATGAGAGGAAAAAGGTAAAGCTGACCCACCCCCACTCCTACACACAACCTCATGCTCACCTGGCATCTTGTGTCTGCAGGCCCTTGGGCTGGGTGAGGAACACAACACTGCTTGTAGTGATAGGGACCTCATCTATTGAAGCAGGAAGCAGAGATAACCCTTTGTTCAAGAAATAGTAGAAGCAAGTAATGGTGGGGACTGAGCAGCCCTTGTTCATATCTGACACCCAGAGAGTTACTGGTTTTGACTACAAATCCTTTCTGAGAGTCATGCTGCCATTTCTGGCTGTCCTCAGATAAGCAACAACTCCCTGCCAGCCGAGTGATGAGTTATCTACTGACAAAGTTGATCCCCCATGAGACAAATCCCTTTGATCAGAAATTTTGTTTTGTTTCAGCTCATGGAGACAGATCACAGTGAGGCATCTGAGAGTCAATAAGAAAATGTTAATAGATTTACTCTTGCTGGGGAGGCCAGTACCAGTGTTTTAATCATCTTGTGGCTGCTTAATTAACATTTGTCGGCATTATTTCTGCTACTGTTAGCAAAATGTAAATATTTAAATGGCATGTATTTTTCATGAAGCAGGAGAACTATGAGCGCAGAACTTGAGGCAAAGATCTGGCCTCATCTTAATTGCAGCTCTCATAAAACACACTCCGTAGCTTTTGGCAAGTGTCTTAACTTCCTGACTTTTCTACCTCAGTTTCTTCCCCCATAAAAGAGAGATAATGAAAACAGTTCTAAAGAGGGTTATAAAGATTAATCACCAACTGTCCCGAAAAATTCTTTGAAGATGAAAATGGGCAAATATAGTATTCTACCTGTGAGCAAAAGGACTCAGCAGAGACCATGAAGAGACGTGGAACTATATACTGACATTATTCCACATACTTTGCATTCACCCTGTTTTAGCTGCTCAGGGTGCTGCATATTAAGTATATGCAGACCACAGTGAGAAACAGAATATTCAAGAGAATAAACGAGAATGCTCTAAAAATAAAGTTGTTTGTGGAGAAGCTGTGTATTTCAAACTGCCACTAATGCCCAGATGGATCCTATTAAATAGATCCATCTTGTCTTTTTTGCTTTAACTTTTAGCTGCAAACTGTTTACAAGTCAGGAGAAGAGAAACTGTAGAAAATAAGAATCTTCAGTGTCAGAGAGCAAACAGTCCTCAAGGGAAAACATTATTGTTCATGTTCCGTCTATGAGAATAGAGTTTTTAAATATTTTGACAAGATTGCATGGAAATTGGTCTTTCTTTAAGGAACTTCTGACCCTTACATTGAGCTCATATAATGTACTAGTTTATATTACCACAGGCTATGGGGAAGATGACAGGGGGTAGATTGCGAAGTCTGGAACTTCTTACACTGTCTTGAACAGTGAAAAACTATCTTCATGCTAAATCCATTTTTATCCACTCCTTCAGGTTAAACAAAGCTGCTTCTTATGGTTTCCATTTTGAGTTTAGCTAAAAACAGCTAGGTTTTAAAAGGGAGATTTTATGAGGTGGAAAGATGACAAAACTATGGGTTGTACTTCTGGTTTCATCCTTGAACAGTGATGTTGAAACCTGTTTCCATACCTAAAAAAATAGGGATACTGTAGGAGTATACAATAGAGTAGTGAGTGTGCAGACTCCAGATCAGACCATTGGGATTAACTCCTGACTCAGTCACCTACAGCTAACATACTTGGGATGAGTTATTTAACTCAGTATTTTAACCAATAAGCAGGAATGGTAATCATAGGGGAATTTGTGAGAACAAAATGATAATATATGTAAACCACCTAGATCTGACAGGGGTCCATAGTTAATGATTGATTAAAATTTAGCTGCTATCATCGTTGAAGTCATTGTCATCATCATCATCATCATCCTCCTCCTCCTCCTCATTGGCTGAGCTACCTCTGAAAGTTTTGTATCAAGCCTAAATGAACATAGGAATGTATTGCAAACTGCAAAGTGCTACAGGAGTGTAAGTTATAATTATATGAAATTAAAAATTTAGACCTAAGAGTCTGAGATTAAAGCCTTACATTCCACACATGGCTTGAGACAGTCTTCTTGGCTCAACGGGCAAGAACTAGGTGTCAGGAAAGCTCAGCTGCGTCTTACAGCCCTAACATTGTCTGCTAGGGACACTCTCACCCATCTGTGCCTCAGTATCAAGTGCCATGGCTTCTCACCATCCCCTGGTGGTCTGCCCAGGCCAGGAGGCTATGTGTGCCCCGGGCGAGAGGAGGAAAGGAATGTTTCCTGAGCAGCAAAGTGTGTGGGAAGTTCAGTAAGTGGAAGAGGGGAGTGAAGCATGATGAAACGTGGAACAGAAACTTGGAGATATGAAAGGCCAAAGCTGCTTTTTCCTGCCGCAGACCTGGGGGAGGTGAGATATACTCAGAAAAATAGATGAACAGTTGAGACAGGATGGTGGGAGGCTAAAGCAGGAAGGCCAGAAAAAGGGGAAAAATGCAGATTGGCCGTTTTATTGGAAGAGCAGGTACAAATTTCAGTCTCAGGTGAGAAAGAAATGTAACTGTATTTTTCTCTGATTGAACTAATTGTGGAGCCTTTGCTTCTAAAGTGGTGAAGATACCCTCAGGCAATTCCTAGCCCAGTCTTTGTGGCTCTCTCACACACCCTTCAGAATGCTGCTCAAATGATCCTCTATCAATGAAGCCTCTCTTAATCACATGATACAGATTAGCACTCCCTAACTCTATTCCAATCTCTTTCCATTTTTTGTTTGCGTGTGTTTGTGTGTCCACTGCATTTGCCACTATTTGAGATGATATAGCAGATAGATGATGGACAGATTTAGATAGACAGATGTAGGTATAATTTGTTCATTGCCTGACATCCCTTTCTAAATGGAAGCTCCACAAGGACTTTGATGAGCATCGAGGGCATCTGTGGTAATATGATGTAGATGACAGCAGACCCACTATGTCAGTCAGCATGAACTGTTTGTTACAGAAAATTTTTGTGAGGAAAAGGCAAGGCTGTTAGCCAATAAATAACTTCATTGTTTTCTTTAGGAAATCCCCTGAGAACAATTTATCAGAGACAATGAACTGTTCACTCATCAACCACAGCTTACTTATCAAAGTTCTCTTCAAAATTATCAATTTCCCATGTTCACTAATCCTGAAAAATTTTATAATAATTTCAAAGTGGGCAATTTCAGGTGCCCACTTTGAAAGGTCTGCCTTAAACTACTTGAGCTCAAACTCAAAGTCATACAACACTTAATTTTTGACTTCTCCTTTCTGAACCACTCTTAAAACTGTCAAGGTGGTGTTCTCCTTTATTGCAGTAAGCTCTAATGAATTTATCTTTGTTTCATTAACAGGTTGTCTGGTGATATTTTGGGGAAGTTCAACATTGTTTAAACTTCTTACACACTGTCTTTCATAGTGAAAACGATTAAGCAAAAGTTTTTTTTTTTTAATGTTGTGCTTCCCATTCTTAGATCCATTTTGGAAGATAATATGGGTTCTATGAGTATTTGTTGAATGTCCGAATGGATGAATGAATGAATGAATGAATGAAGCAATGGATATAAGGTCTCCACTCTCCCATCTCTGCCATTCTTTAAAGGGACATTGTGCATTGGCATGGCAAGTCAAGAGTACCTGGTCTGTGGTGTAGGTTCTTAGTCCAGACTAGCATCTGTTATAACATTAGTCATCCCTTTGGGTCCCTGGTCACTGGATCATGCGGGATACTGAGGGGCCATCCTTTGTTCATTTCTGTGCTGGCTCCCCCAAGCCCTGATGGTAGTCTTAGTTATTTCTGTATAGTCATTGTTCTGCTGCATCCATGCCATACATAAGTTGTGAAAAACTCACCTGTCTGTCTTAGGCTTTCCTCCACTCTTCGCCACTCTGAATGCATGGGAAATCATTTGCTTATTATGTGCTTAGTGGTTGTGTCCAGTCCCTCAACCTAAGTATAGCAGCCATTTCTTCTGCTCTCACACAAGACCAGCCAGGCTCAACTCCCTAGGCCAGGGGCTGACAAGTGTTTCTGTAAAGGACTAGATAGTAAATATTTTGGGCCATGCAAACCATAAGGTCTCTGTTGCAACATTCAGCTCTGCCATTGTGACATAAAAGAAGCCATAGACAGTACAGAAATAAATATGTATTTACAAAAAAAGGAAGGCTGGTCTGTGGACCAGCCAGTGTTTGATGACTCCTGTCCTAAGCAATACTAGGATAAGAATATACATGTAATAGGATGTTAGAGGACTACAAGCACTGATACATGTAAACCACTTGCATAGTAAATTTGGCAATTAGAAGGTCATTAATAATTTAGTGAGAGCAGTTTCTGTGGAATGTTGGTGGCAGAAGTCAGACTGCAGTTGACAAAAAAGGAATAAGGCATTGAAATATTGAGTATAGATTATACCTATAAGCAGTTTGAATGAGAAGGGAAGGTGAAATTAAATTGTATTTAGAAGGAGAAATAAGACCAAAGAAGGTGTGTATGTGTGTGTGATTGTTCTAGGCAATTTGAACATGTTTATACGCTGAGACAGAATACAAAGGGACAATTTAGAGATTGATGAAAGAGGGTGATTCACAGAAAAGTTCTTAAAAGTGTAGGAAGAGGGCTTTGAGAGGAATTATCCTGGTATAGAATGCGCTCATTCTCTGAGACTGCAGAGAAGTGCATATGTGACAGTGATGTTGGCAGACAGAAGTTGGGAGTCTCACTTGATGTTTCCTATTTAGATTACAAATTTGGGATGGGGAGAGAGGAAGGGTGTCACAGGATCCTTTACTGAGTGGAACCACATGTGTACATACATATTACCTGTGTGTGTGCATGTTTATTAGACAGTAGGCTTGAGTAAATGTGAGGAGGAGAAGGAGGGGAGTAGGAGTTCATCAAGGTCAAGTAAAATGACTGATATGGAGCATTGAGAATGCAGTAAGTGATGGCCTCAATCTAATAGTTGTGAGCCTATCTTTATCTTTGGATCCATAGCCCAGATATGTAAATGAAGAAGTCTGCTTATGAGACTACATAGACCGTAAAGACAAAACATGCTACCAAACAACTGTTATTTGCAGTAAGTTTTGAAGAAACTTGCCATTTGGATCCTGCCTGATGTACTCTTTAAAGGACTCCATCTCTCTGAAACAACTGTGGTAATGTTCCAAGGAGCTCTCCTTTATCATTTTATATTAAACATATTCTCAATCTGTGATGATCTTAACTAAAGACGTTAGATTTTTAAGTCCTGTAGAGATCTTCCAAGCAACCATGATTTTCAGGACACAGGCACTATTCAGGGTCCTTAAACTAGTTAAGACTAGATACTACTTAGGAGCCTAGCTCTTTTCAACTACATCACAGTATGATTTTTTTCAACTATCCTGTGATTCTTTTCTTCCATCAGAGATAAAATTTCCACTTATTTTATAATTAAAAACATTATTTGTTGTCAGCATTCTTTAAAAAATGTGTAGCATTTCCTACAGAAATGGAAAGATAGATGAAAAGATTTTTTTTTGGCTGGGTGCGGTGGCTCACGGCTGTAATCCCAGCACTTGAGAATTGCTTGAACCTGGGAGGCGGAGGTTGCAGTGAGCCGAGATCGTGCCATTGCACTCCAGCCTGGGCAACAAGAGCAAAACTCCGTCTCAAAAAAAAAAAAAAAAGAAAGAAAAGAAAAGATTTTTTTTCTATGTAGAAAGATATTTTAGTTTCTCTAAAACTATCAATTAAATATAATCAATCTATTCATGAGAAAATTTATCCATTAAATAGTTCAATGATTTATTCAAGGTCAGATTTAAATCATTCTCAATACTCGCTCATTCTCCTAAACTACTTTTAAATGTGTTCCCTTATGTATTAAGTTTTGACTTTACAACAAAACATTTTTCATGATAAAATGGACATTTTATAGATGAAAAAATACAATTGTACTAAATAAATATAATGGATCAGAGGTGACACAGTCTTTAGGTTGCACAAATAGGCTTCCTTATCAACAAAATAAATAGATAAATACTTTTTATTTAAGAAGTGCTTATTTACTTTTAAGTTCCAGTGTAGCATCTTTGAACTATATCTTATGTAATCAACTGAAAGGAAAACAGTTTAATACAACTATCTGGGGGAAAAAGATGCTTAATTTTTCACTCTAGCTAGGATCCTTTCAGTTTGTCATTTCTTCCCTATTGACTTCAGAAATGACATGTTCATTTTATACTCTAGTACTCTATTATTTCAAATAAGTAGTCTATTTAGGCCTCACAAACTCTTACTAAATAAAACGTAAATGGAATGAAACTAGCCTGCACTTCAGAAGAAAAGGTATAGCATTGAACAAATAAACTTATACATACTTCTAGGTACAAAAACAATTTTTAAATGAATACACAAAGAGAAATCATATTTTATCTGCAATACTGTGGTGTATATTATCTCCTGATTTTTGAAATATGTTACCTCAATTTAAGAATAAGTTACTTTTAAAGTAATAGATACTAGCACAAAAATTGTTTATAGAACTACGCATTTTTAAAGACAAGTAGTCACATTTTGAGAAATTGATAAAAATTAATGCCTTTTGTTTTCATGAAAGGATATTTTTGGGACATTCAATGCATAAGATTTTGAGCTACAAGTGAACATTTTAAAAGAGATATGCATTTGTTCTCATTTTAATAAATGATCTGTCCTAACATTTTCAGGAACATAGCAAGTATTAAACTTGTCATCAGTAAATCATGGTTCTTATGATAATCATAACTGCCAAAATAACGTCATGTTAATTCCAAAGTGCAAAACATTCTTGTATAGCACATAGTATATCTCTTAACCATTAAATAGATAACTACCAATCAGCCATAACCACAGATTTTTGAGTTAACATGTATTGTCCTTAAATCCTACTAGCACTATACAACCAAAGTCTGTGACGTGTAGAATATGGCAAACTTCGCGATGTATCTATAGTTAAATAAAAGAAGACACGCACACGATAAAAGTAGCAACACACAGGGTACTTACCCTCAGAGAATGCTAAATTTAAATGTATATTAAAAAATAAATATAATAGGCAATAAAATTTCTGTGATTGACTGAAAGGATTTTCTCAGGAGGTACATGAATAAGTTTGAACTATAGAATCAAAGCAGTGTTTTAGCACTGACTGATTTCCTATGATAAAATAGGTTTCCTGAGATTTAACTTGAGAATAAATGAAATTTCTAGCAGCTTAATTACAGGAATAAGGCAACTTTAAGACAGTGTTTCTTGAAATTATAATCATGTTTGTGAATTTCAGGCAAAGCTCAAGTTCAATATGCTTCAAGGTCATGATTATACCTTTTAAAGTAATATTAAAGAATGAATGCAAGCCTGAAAGTCAGTGACCTGAATGTTGTTTTGTGGCTATACTATATATTTTAAAATAGAATACCATGAGGAAAACAGTGCTGAGTAGAACCAATGCAAAGCTTTCAAATATTTATGAATCAGATCATTAATAATACCAACGATGTACTAAGTGTGAGCAGTCAATCGATGTAAAAACTGTACAGTTATTGGCCCTCTCTGACTGGCTGGAAAAGTATGGGGTAACTGATGATGTAAAATGCTTATTACAAATTTGATAGTTATACAGGTATATATTAAGATCTGGGAATAAAATGATAAACTGAACCATAGAAAAGAGATTTTGAAGCAATTACTAATCAGGATAAGATTCTAATAAATCAATCTGCATTAAGGTTGCTCTTCATCAGCTAGATTCATGGTATTGCAAATTATTTACATTTTTAAAGGCTCACCTGGCTTAGCAATGATATTCAAATAATTTCCATAATGTTGCCTGACAAGGACACCTTAGAAAATTGCTTATTTAACTCTTAGATTTTAATGGAACAAAAAGAGTGTAGAGAAAAAAAGAAAAGAAGGGGGAAAAGAAAAACCCACCTCACCTAAGCCAGTTAGAGGAAAATATGAAGGAAAAAAATGCCAAATATAAAGGAATAAAATTGTAACATGTATCTACAAGCATAGAGTCAGCCTATTGACATAGAGTATAGATGTATAGATGTAGAATTGTGCAATTTTTCTATGACAGCATATCTGTAAGTAATTTATATCATTATAGAATAAGCAGTGATAGTCTAAGCCCCTTTTCATACATTTGGTGAAAACCACGCAGTACCCTATTTATATACTGTATCCATTCCAATTAGCATATATTTTAGCTTCAAAGCATAACAATAGAAGTTACATCATCATCACTTTACAAAAAAAAAAATGACTTTTTTAATGTTCTTGAAAAATCTCTAAGGTGAAAAGAAACTCTGCCCAGAGTAGGTTCCACAGAGCATTCAACTTTTTCCCTGTGGTGGAATTTCATTATATTCTGCACCTTGCCAGAAATTACTGTCTAAATTACTCTCTGTTCTGAATTGAACAAAGAGTACATAAGCAAAGAAAGAAAAGTGCTTTAAACATAAAGGAGCAAAGAGGGAAAAAAACTTCTTAAGCAAATATTCATTCATGTTGAAAGTATCATTTTCTGCTGCTGCACTTTTAGAGGCATACAAAATTTGACTCAGTCTCAGCCCTCAAGGTGCACACAGTCTACTTGGACAGAGATAACTGATAGAACATGAAACAGATAAAAATATAAATATCTACCCACTCTCTAGAGATAGTCTTATCTTATTCACTCCCACTGCTTAAACTATTATCTACATGGTATGGCCAAAGACTCTCTAAATATTATCTTCACTCTCACCTATTCTCTGTGATTCATATTATGCTTTTATAATCCAATAGACGTTTCAATAGTTCTTTAAACTAATGTGAAAATCACTAGCTTTCACACTCAGACTATACTACAAGAACTACTTTTTCTAATTTTTTCCTTAAAAAATAATAGCTTAACCTTCTGGTCACCAGCTCTTCTTTCTCCTTCACATTTTCTCATTTAGTCAATCCTTCAACCCATCTATAAAGAATTTCTCAAATTCTCTCCATTCCCACTGCCCGAGCTGATAGCATTATCTTTGGTCTGCACTACTTCAAGAGTTTCTCAGACTGATCTCAATTACTGCAGGCTCTCTTCACTGTAATTCATCCTCATCATTCCTACCAGTTCCCTTTCTAACACAAATCTGATGAGATAAAGCTCTTGCTTAAATATTGACTATTTCTATCTATAGAAATGAGACCTATCAGCTTTCCCACTTTTATTTCTTGCCACTTCCCACCTGCCATCAATATTGAACTATTCATATGAACTAAATGTAATATGTCTTTCCACTACACTGCACATATTTTTTACTGTATCTAACCAAGATGTGCACGTTATCCTTTTCTCCTCTGGCAAATGGTTACCTAACCTTCAGTACCCTAATGGAATGTCACTTCCTCTGTAGCATTATCCTTCCCATGTGCTCTCATGGCACAATTTATATAAATATATATCTATATATATTTATATACATACATATTATATATTTATAAACATAAATCATACTACCATGGTTATATATATTGGTATGGCTTATGTTTTCTTTGCTAGACTATAGATCATTTTTGTAATTTTTACTCGAATGAATTTGGAAAGTACAGTGATACAAATAAACAGAGTTTGTTAGCAGAGTACAAATTACCAAGGCTAGGCTGAGAAATCAGGAAGGACTCACATAAAATAATTCAGTCTTAGGAGTACATATACATCAGCAAGCTGGGAAAGGGGGAGGACATTCCAGCAGAAGGACAAACATGTACAAAATGTCATGTTCAGTAATCCATAAGTATTTGCTCGTGGTAAAGCTGGGAAAATGTATATATAAGCTAAAGGGGATAAGAAAAGAGAATTGAACCTGATCCTTCAAATGTTTAAATGATGTTGCTACAGACTCAGATGAGTTGAGCTAATCTGCAAGGATGTAAGATTTTGTTCAACTGTACCTAGCAATACAAAGAATATAGAGTTTGATACTGATCTGGGTTGGGATTTGTGGGGCAGGTGTGGCATAAGCAGACAAGTATAAGGATAATGAAGATCTTAGTGAATGGTTCAGATAACCTGTCATTGGTTCCAGACTATGTAGAAGAACTGGGAGGAATCAAGGAATACAGACTATGTTTTCAAAAATCAGATATGCTGGAATTGAAAAATTGAAAGCTGTAATTCATGGATCCAATCGGTTATTTACTAAGCACTTCCTATGTCCCAAGTACTGTTTTAGGTACTGGGGATACAACAATGAAAAGAAAGACAAAAATCCCCAAGATGTTTGTTAATCTTCAAGTTTTCAGAGGTAAACCAGTTCTGGAAAACATCATGACCACACACGACTCAAGTGTGGTGGAAGTCTGGGTCCCTGGAGTTTAGGTGAACAAGGAACTCTAAGGAAAACATATTCCATAAAAATATGTTTAAGTGATAAACAGGAAATCAGAATAATCAGGACATAAGGACTTGGATGATAATGGACAAAAGGCTAGGTGCAAAAGTTTTCAATGAATGTGGAGTGAACAGGAGGTTGCTGGGTTGTAAAGATGAAAATGGGTAGAAGAGAGCATGGTCAGATGTAAATGTTTCATTGAAGCAAGAATTTTTACTTGAAAGTAGAATATGACGAGAAGCAGCCATTGAGAGAAAAGAATATGCACTACTTTCTGATCCTGTGGGATGCACACAAAATGGGCAGAACTAGGTTAGTATTGGTTAAGACAAGACCAAGGAAGACACATTTTATGAACATTAAGGATACGTTTTGTTTACCATGGCATGAGGAACAGCGTTCCACAGGCCCACTAAAAAGGTCAAGGAGATAGTAGCAGTGGTGAAGTTGGTTCAGAAAAAAAAAAAGCACAGAAAAGTATATGGGTGAGTGTGAGGTGGAAGATGAGAAATGATTTGAGGAACGGACATTGTGGGCAGTGATCTGAGTGCGCTTGGCTGACTCAAGTGTTAGAAAGAGCGAAGTGCGGCAGATGAGTGCAGGCTCTAAAGAATTCCTGTTAAAATTACAGCTTTACCAAGTACAGACTCTGTGACTTTGGAAACCGTATAAAGTACTTTATGTAGAGCTTGCCAAAAGCAATTTTTTTTTTTTTTTTTTTTTTTTTTTTTTTTTTTTTTTTTGAGACGGAGTCTCGCTCTGTCACCCAGACTGGAGTGCAGTGGCGCGATCTTGGCTCACTGCAAGCTCCACCTCCTGGGTTCACGCTATTCTCCTGCCTCAGCCTCCTACAGGTGCCCGCCACCACTCCCAGCTAATTTCTTTGTATTTTTTAGTAGAGACAAGGTTTCACCTTGTTAGCCAGGATGGTCTCGATCTCCTGACCTCGTGATCCGCCCGTCTCGGCCTCCAAAAGTGCTGGGATTACAGGAGTGAGCCACCGCGCCCAGCTGCAATTCTTAAATAGTAGCTATTATTAATGTGCTAAAACCAAAGGTAGTGTTGAAAGTTGAAAGAAACTGGTCACTGAAGGCCTGTTTTATAAGCCAGTGTAGGCTGACGCCTTGAGAAATCAGAGGTCTGTAGATGTTGAAGTTAGTACAAATAGGTTCCGAGTGGAAATGGAGGTGAGCATATTGCAAAACTCAGAGTGGACTGAGGCTTCACTACACTGGGGTAAGTAACAGACATACTAGGTGATCAGAGCCTCACAGCCAGCACAGGTAGTAAGTGTTGGAAAATCAGTGGCCTTGTTGTATAAGCCAATGATTCTCAACCTTTGGTGTCCATCAGAGTCATCTGCAAGGCTTGTTAAAAAAACAAATTGCTGAGCGCCACCCCTCCTGATTTGTATTTCAGTAGATCTAGGGTGAGTCTTGAGAATATGCATTTATACTAAGTTCTCAAGTAATGTTGATACTGGTCCAAGGGCCACAAAAAAGAGAATCATAAATTCAGGCCCTAATTACAAATGCATTCCTGGTAATCAGAGGTCATTAATAAAGTCTGTTTTGAATGAATAATGTGATCAGCCAAATAGTACAGAAAGCCATGTAGTCTCTAGACATCAGAGAGGGCTCTACAGAGGAGGGGAAATTTAATGACTCTGGAAAGATATGTGGAGATCAGAGAGCTAGAAGCATGCAAGCTGAGGGGAGAGAGAAACACAAAAACCTAACTCCAAAAACAAAAAATGTGTATATGTTGTTAGAAAGCAGCTAGTATGGCTGAAGCAGACTATAACTATTTTATACATACATACACACACACACACATATATGAACACACATACATTCCTTTTAGGCAGAGTCGAGATTCTGGTGTACCTACCCAACTTGAAGAGTAAAAAGCAAAGAATGCTATCACCTGGTCTCTGCAACTGGCTCACCTCCACTGGAAAGTGAGCCCAGCTTTGTGTTTGTTTGTCCCTACCTGAGCCTTAAGTAGGCAGGGCAATGAGACAGGATAAATAAATGTGTCAAATGAAAATTCTGCATATTTATGGAGGCTTATGATAAAGTGTTATCACTAAAAGCTTGTGGCCTGGGATGACAGCGGGAGAATCAGAGTTTAAAATACAGGTTCAGGCTTTACCATCTGCTATATGACCTTGGTAGTTAACACCTACTGAACCTGTTTTCTCTAATATGGAAGTAATATTTGCCACAGGAATTAAATCAGCAAATGCATACAGAGTTCGGCATAGTGAATGTGGCTAGAAAATATTCTCTAAGCTCTAGCTATTACTTATTACAAGACCACACCTTTAAATCCAGACCTACTGGACATCAGATTTGTTTTCCTGCTGCCACTGCTCCAACAGGAGTGTCATTTCCTGAAGCTTTACTAAGCCCTAATCTGAAAAACGAAAACAGATGTTCCAGTGCTGGTACTTCATGACAAAGATGGGGGACAGCTGAAAGTTCTGGCTCTTTAGTGCAAAAATGCATTTAGATCTTATGATAAAAATGTGTAAGACTTACATCTAAAAGACAGAAGAAATGTTAATATAAAATTGTGTCAGAAATAAGACAGCTAGATAAGGGGCCAGAACCAAGAAGGATAAAATTCAAAAAACATTCTTTGCTCCATCCTCTTTTTT
Source organism: Pan paniscus (assembly GCF_029289425.2). Lineage (NCBI taxonomy): Eukaryota > Metazoa > Chordata > Mammalia > Primates > Hominidae > Pan > Pan paniscus. Next base: position 130,201,595 of record NC_073249.2, read on the forward strand.
CACTGAAGGACTACCAGATGGATGGTTTACTTTTAGTGTTGGTTGTATATACAAATTAAAGGCGTATGTCCTCTTCTTGCACTGCAAATCTAACTAAGCTAGATTAAGTCCATGGGCAGGAACACCATTCTGATTTTGTCATGTCTTCATCACAGCAAATGAAAACAGTATAAATTTAGTTTTTTATACTGAACCTCAAATTTTCAGCGAATTGTCAAATAGCTGTTATTGGCTTCTTAGGAAATACTTTTTTTTTTTAAAGGAAGCTGAAAAGAGAAAAATTCACCATGATTCCAGATCCCAATGCATGAAGTTGATTGTTGAGAGTAGCGCAGATGGAAAAGGACATACGTAACCATGTTTGTGTTCTTTCTTCTTACATAATCTTCTTACATGTTAAATAATGTTGCTATGTTCTTGTGTGTCTTGTTTTATAATCTCAATTGCTTCCTATAGTTTGCCTTAACAATTCTACAAGGAACCACATACTTCAGCTTTCCAACCCCAGCAGAAAACAAAATCCTAGCTATTCTTAAAAAAAAAGGAAAATCTTGTTACTGGCAGATTAGTACTTGTGTATATTGTGTTTAGATACATAATTTAGTGAAAATAGATAAGTGAAAACAAAATTTGGACTGATTTTGCCACTTATTTTTCATTTATTAGGGCCATGTGCTAGATGAAGAGGGTCTGAGATTTATGCAATAAATATATTAAATATAGATTGAATAAAATGAGTTCTTTTATCTGTTTGGATAGGTCAAACACTATTAAACTATTACAACTAAATTATATCTACTCAATAACAGTTCATTTAAAGTATGTGTCAAAATTTGACAGGCTTTTGGGAGTTTCTAAATTGGGATTTGACCTAAGGTATCAACTCCATAAGTCATCCCAGTTATGAATGATTTTAGTAAAAAGAAAGACACAGGAAAAGAAAAAAACCTGAAAGAGACTATGTTATTGGTAACCTAGATTTCTAGGTTAAGTATAGTGATTCAGTGAAACGCTAACACAATTATTTTTGGGAAAACTTAGGTATCTATCATAAAGCTCAATATTCCCACAGACATTTTGTTTACCTGATTTAAAATAATTCTCATGACTGGGTGTGGTGGCTCACACATGTAATCCCAGCACTTTGGGAAGCCGAGGCAGGCGGATGGCTTTGGCCCAAGTTTGAGACCAGTCTGGGCAACATGGCAAAACCTTGTCTCTACAAAAAAACACAAAAACTAGTCAGGCATGGTGATGCATGCCTGTGGGGGACTGAGGTGGGAGGATCTATCGAACCTGGGAGGTTGAGGCTGCAGTGAGCTGTGATCATGCCATTTGCACTCCAGCCTGGGTGACAGAGTGAGACCCTGTCTCAAGAAAAAAAAACAAACTCAATTACAAATGACTTTAATGACTTTTATATATAAAACAAATTGAAGTAGATAGCAGGTGGAGAGACATAGGTAGTAATGTATGGTGAATTTTCAATCATTAATCTGTTTCTTTGTTGGTCACAAACTCAAGAATATATTGCACGTATAATTCTACTCAAATTATCTAAAAAATATATTATGGTTAACAGACACTTTTACAAGTAGTATTTAATCGTACTGTGAGGATTCAACATTTTTTAAAGGGTAAGCATTTTTTATAAAGGGGTTTTTGCTTATCTACATTAATTCTTTCTACTCAACCAAATAATTTACATGTCAAAACTTAAAATTGTATCTTAGTGATTCTCAAAATTCTCAAGCCAGAACAGCAGCAGCAATAGTATAGAGTGAACAAGTATTCCTGGGTAGACCTGAAAGCACAGCTTTAAGTAGTCTTAAAAGCATAGTGGCTAAAATGGCCTTGAAATTTCATCTTGGCCGGGTGCCATGGCTCATGCCTGTAATCCCAACACTTTAGAAGGCTGAGGCAGGTAGATCACTTGAGGTCAGGAGTTCGAGACCAGCCTGGCCAACATGGTGAAACCGTCTCTACTAAAGATACAAAAAAATTAGCTGGGCTTGGCGGCACACGCCTGTAGTCCCAGCTACTCAGGAGGCTGAGGCAGGAGAATTGCTTGAACCTGGGAGGCAGAGGGTGCAGTGAGCAGAGATCACACTGTTGCACTCCGGCCTGGGCAACAGAGCAAGATTCTCTCTCAGAAAAAAAAAAAAAAAGAGATAAATCTTGTCTTATAACTTACAAGCTTTATGTTTTGCAGTTTTCTAATGATATATATCCATGTTTCATGAAAAAATGTTTTAAGTTACCATGGAAAGACAATTCAAAAACATGCATGTTTCTTCCATGGTTTTGCCAAATCCTTATCACACAGAGAGGCATGGCCATGGGTTCAAACTGCCAAAGTATAACGCAGCTTTACTGAGTAAGGGTCTTTCTTTTACTCTTATTCAACAAGATTCTTTTGGAAGTCTTAATTTTGTAATTTTAAAAGAATCTAACATCAAGTTTTGTGTGCAGCTTTTAGATGGATAAGTTTAACTTATTTGTATGATTTTTTGGAATTATAAAAAAGAAACATACAAAAACTAAATCAATTCAAAAGGGATATTTTAATGAACATAAATTCACTAGATTTGTCATGTCAACCCTGTCCCTTCTCCTAAGTCCATTTTACCAATAACTGCATTTAGAAACCCTAGTGGAGCCCAAACAACTTAGCACAGCCTATAATCTGACTATTCTATCCAAACGTATTTCTCTATTTGTTCCTCGTCTCCTAATTTATGACCGAGCCATGCTTAACTTTCTCCAGGGTGCCGTAATCTTGATTCTGGTCCTTTTTTGTCCCCAACTTTTAAACAAACTGTTCTGTTTCTAACACTTGTGTCCCCAACACTTACCTCCAACCCAGGTAATACAACTACCTTCAAGAATCCTTTCCTAACTGCTAAAGATTGAGCACACTGTAATAACACCCAATAGTTCCTCCAGAAAATTTATCAACCCATATAATTCTTTACTTATCTCATACTGAACTGAAAGCCCCATGATAGGAAGAAATTGTGTTTTAGTTATTTAGGTTGGTGCAAAAGTAATTGTGGTTTTTCTAATTTTAACGGCAAAAATCGCAATTACTTTCACACCAACCTGTATTTCATCCAAAGCATCTAAGCTGGCACATAGCAGGTAATGAACACTTGTTGAAAAAAAGAATTAAAGACTCTCAAGAGGTTAAATATTAGCAAATAGGCTGGGAGCGGTGGCTCACACCTGTAATCCCAGTAGTTTGGGAGGCTGAGGCAGGTGGATCATTTGAGGTCAGGAGTTCGAAACCAGCCTGGTCACATGGTAAAACCCTGTCTCTACTAAAAATACAAAAATTAGCTGGGTGTGGTGGTGGGTGCCTGTAATTCCAGCTACTCGGAAGGCTGAAGCAGGAGAATTGCTTGAACCCGAGAGGTGGAGGTTGCAGTGAGCCGAGATAATACCACTGCACTCCAGCCTGGGTGACAGAGCAAGACTCTGTCTAAAATAATAATAATAATAAAAAAAGTAAATGTTAGCACCTTATGTGGCTAGTAATCCATATTTCTAGGAGCTATTTTCCTTGAAAGTTGGTAGTAATCCATATTTTTAGGAGCTATTTTCCTTGAAAGTTGATAGTAATCCATATTTTTAGGAGCTATTTTACTTGAAAGCATAATAATGGATGTTTTACACTGACATACAATCTTTAAAACTGAAACCAACCTCTTCTTAACTGTATAAAGTTAACTGCAGGTACACTCCTGCAGTTAACTTTATAAATAGATATAAAAAATTAAACTACTACTTTACAAAACAAAAATGGAAAGTCGAGGTAATAAATTAATCTCATATATACACTGTGTTATTCACAATGGTGTAGAGAGAAAAGAACAAAGACTTTGAGGTCGAAAAATGTCTCATAATTATCTCACCTTAAAATTGGGCCAAAAGTTGATTTTTGTACCACTAGATATTCCCAACCCTATATTTCTACACCATATTTCATATCTTACTTGAACTACAAATAACACAAGACAGAAAAGACATGTACTATCATCACCTCCATTGTACAGATGAGAAAATGGACTTCGATAAATGAAGTGCCTTGCTCAAGCTACCATTGGTAAATGGTGATATGCTCAGCCTCCTGTTCCCTGATGTCCTTATTTTGCTATACTGTAGACTGTCATAACGTGAATCAGACTAGAAGCTATTTGAAAGTAGTAAGTCAGTTATACTATAACACAACATAAGCATTTCCAAGAATTGCCACACTATGCAAAATCATACAATAAAAACCACAGGACTTATGAGGAAAATGATAAGGTTAGGGCACAACACTCAAAATCTTCAACTGTGACACTAAAAAGGATAGAATTAATTTCTTAAAAGGCAGCACAGTTTACATGTTAAATGGTTAAGAAATATATAGACACTACTATAAATGACTTTATCTTGAAAAAGACCTGAAGTTTGCTTGAAAAAAAGGTGTCAGATGTGTTGAAAACAGCTATCTGAAATTGGATAGGAAGTTATTAGCACCAGATATGGATAAGCGTGGCTTTTAACTTGTGGAAAACTGAGAATGCTAATAGATGTCTGAGGTATGTACATGCGTGCACACCATATATATATTTCTTACACAGCTGGTTCAGCTGGTTGTAATTTTCTGCTTTCATTTGTTTCTCAGGATGAAATCTTCAGTAAACATGAAATTCACATTATGCTTAAATTGTTCCCTAATATATTAAATATGCTAGAATATGCATTTTCAATGTCTAATAGAACCAGCTGTACTGTGGTTCTGTTTATCTTTGTATTCTCTACAATGTACATAGCAAATGTCCAACGTACATAGCAAATGTCTTCTGAGACGTCAAAATGATCTTAGGGAAAAAAACACCTTCCATAAATAGAATGCCAAAAACTGCCCCCACCCCCAATTAGAGGAAAAGAAAAACTACTAATGGAATGGAACAGTATTTCACATAATCCTTATAAGTGAACATATGAAGTAATTCTCTCCATTTTACAGATGAGAAAATAATGGTTTTTAAATGTCTCTTATGTCAATGTCTATGCTTTTTCCAGAGTAAAAGTGTATTTATAATTAGAGCTATTATATATATATTACACTATAAAACTCCAAACTTAGGGCAAAGACAACTATAGCAATGTTTCTATCTCTTCCTGTAGCTAATTTCTAAGAATCATGACTATATGAATCAGAATCACATTTTAGAATTCTACAAATCTCCTTTTTAAAGGAGCTCTTTAACCGTAATTCTTCGACCAATTTCCCTCCACTATAGTTGAATATACCAGTAATAAATACATGAATGCTTCATGTAAATCACTACTAGTGATTTCAACCATCTGGAACCACTGCAATCTCAGAAGTTAAAAAGCAAAACAAAACAAAACTGGAAAATAATAATAATAAAAAAAAAACCCACAAAAAAAGGGAGTGGGGGGCAGGGAGGTTTTAAAGTGAACCAGATAAAAATAGCATAACACCTGAATATTACATAAAATGCACTATCATTTATCAACTCAATAACCACAAATAAAAAGAATCTAACTGGTTGATTATGGTTATAAAAAGTCTAAATCATTTAGTTGCAAAGAAGAGAATGATGGAAGAAAAACAGAGAAATAAACAGTGTTAAGTGATGGACAGCTAATGCAGCAACAAGGTTGAGAGAGAAATGGGGGTGGTAAGCAGGAAATAGTAAGACATGACAATAGATAAGATTGCTAGCCATAAGAATATTTTAAAATTTTGCTAAGGTTATGGGGAATAGCCCCTGAAGGCATACTTTGCACAGGTAATGTATATTTATAGTACAGCTCTAACTCTCAGAGAGAATATCAGTCATCATTCAGTAAGGCTTAGGCATTTCAACTGTTAGACTGTGCTATGCAATAGGAATAGAGAATGTGACTGAGGAAGCATTAATAGAAAAGCTATTTATGAAAATGACCCGAGTATCATTTTATTAAACCACAAAATGTAATAAACAAATCAGGAATTGAGTATTAATTTGCATTCTATTAAAAAAATCAGTTCACATGGACATTCCTTCCCTGTCAGACTAAATTTGACTTTTAACACTAATCATACTGATTTCTATTATAAGCTATCAACTTGTACATAATAGTTTAAATTTATGAATAATAGCAGGCCTGTATTTCTTTTGATCAGTATTATACATTGAAGACTGGATTGGAAAGCCAGGGACTTGGATTCTAACTACAGGTAAGTTACAATAAATATGTTGCTAAACTATTCATTTGATCTCTAGAACTGTTCATCTTTAAAACAGCTGGTTAAAACTAGATATCCGGGTTCCTTTTCAGTTCAATTATTTCTTGATATTAACTATATCTGCATAACTTAAAATTACTAATGAAATAATTTCCACACTCAGGAAAAAACTTTGAAGCTGATTTTTATAGAACTGAAAAAATGCATTCTATTAAGAGTGCTTCTCCAACTTATGTCCAAATGCATCACCTGCCAATCTTGTCAAAATGTAGATTCAGTAGGCTCATAGACTGAGTTTCTAATAAACTCCTAGGTGATACTAATTTGCCACTGGTCTGGTGACTATATTTTTAATAGGGAGGTTCTAGGATTTGAAGAAAAGTAGTATTGACCAGCTAGGCTAGTCTAGATATTAGAGAAAGCAACTATGACTACGAATAAAACAACACAAATATATGCTACAAAATTTCTTGATAAAATATATCTGGGATTTGCATTAATAAAGGAGATGAGAATTGGGTGGAGGAAACGAGGAAGATCTAAGTTGCTAACTGAAGCTGACAAGGGTTAAATATTCTTCTATTTTTTGTATCTAAAAATGTTAAAATTTTCTGATTCAAAAACCTATACAACATACCAAGACAATAAACCAAGTGAATGAAAATAGAGATGCCACATAGTCTTTCTGTCCATTGAAATGGGAGCAAGAGGGAGGAAGAAAAGGGAGAGAAGTGCAAAACGGGTGGCTCTGTGAAGCTACAAAGGGTATGTTTGTATTTAAGGACCTTACACATAATTCAGCGTCTAAAATACCAATGATATAGCTCCTTGTTTACATCCTTCAGAGAAACCTGCGGCCCAAATGACTTATTTCTTAAACACATTTAAAATCCTTGTTAAAAATTGGTTAAATGTCATGAGATTTGATAAGGGAATTATCAATGTCCAAACAGTCTGTTAAAAATTATAAAGTGTGTTTTGAACAATATTGTACTATTTAAACACCCAATATCATATTATTTGCCATTTTTATAACTAGGCAAAACAAGAAATTTAGCCTACAGAATATAGGACAAATTCCTCTTGAAAAGCAACCACTGAATAATAAAATACTAAATTGAAGGTAACAATTACCTCTTGGGAAAGAATAAGGTTTGAACTAAGATCAGAAAGAGGTTCATACGGGATTTCAGTTCATTCTGTAATGTTTTCTTTCAACTAATATATAATTACGTTTAAAATATGGAAAATGTTAGGTAGTGATATAGTTGAGTGAAGTGCATAGGTGTTCATTACGGTTTTATTTTTCCGCGTATTTGAACAGTTCTTAATGTGAATAATCTAATACTCTATAACTTTAACATGTACACTTTTATTTGCAAAATCCGAAACTAGAAAATTTAAAGGGAAGCTATTCAAAATAACAAAGAATAACTATAAAACTAAGGTTTTGCATAATCAATGAATATTATGGTTCAAAATTAAGACTTTCTGCTGAATTCTTGCCATCAGGTTTCCTAGTATACTCAACTTCACTGAATTCTGTACTTTCTCCTGAATGAAAAAAACGTTTTCAGATTTAGGCTCCATTTTAATATATTAAGGCAGCCAGAAAATCCTGTTTGAAGTTCAGAGCTGCTCATGAGAATATGTCTTTCTTCCTTAGCCTTGAAATTCCTGAGTGTTAAAATTACCTGTTTCACAGCAACTTTTTTATACATATGAAATCTTAAGTGCAGTCTATAATTAAATATGTGCATTTTATGATTGGGCTATCAAGTTCAAACAGAAAATATAAAGCTAAATCCATGGTTTCTTTTCATCTGGCTTGGGATGCTCTCTATAACTGCATTTTACATCTTTCTGCTTTATGAAACTAGTAAATAATTTTAAAACATTAGTATTTCTTTGTAGCAAAAAGACGTATTAGGGTAACATGTATTGTGGATAATGAAGTTTACTGTGGGCAAATCTGGCAGTCTGGGAACTGGCATTAGTTAACTAATTGCATAGCATTCCTTCACTTATCCTATTTGAGCCTCTATAATAATCCTGTGAGGGGAGCAGAGCAGAACTTATTGCCTCCATTTTACAAATAACATTGAGGCTTTGAAAAGTGATTTGTCCTTTCCCTAGTAATTATATGGTGATACAAATAGATGTACATGAATGAATTAAGCTAATCACCATAATTTCACTATACTAACCTTAACTCTAGGAGCTAAAATGCTTCCAAAGTGTTAATTTAATCTCTAATATAATGATTCATTACACTTCCTGGTTAAGGAAAAATTTTCTTCATTGCTTTCAAATGCTAACATTAAATATAAACTGTAGATATCTCTTCCTTAAGTAGGTACTTTAAAACCCATTTCCAAAATACATCTTCTTTAATACCAAAAAATAATTTTTCTGATTATTTCTAAATATTCAAGACCTCTATTAACAAAGCAGCTAAGTCCTAAGAATACTTGTTAGCTAGTTCACTCTAAGAGTCATAGAGTACTAATATACGACAAAGCTGTTTTTATTTTTACCTAACTTTTAATAAGCAATTCACTATATGCCAAGGCCTGGGTTAATTTGATGTACTGAATTAAAAATATTCTAGAATGTCAAAATCCCCCTTTAGTGACTTGGTGCTTTGGAAGGAAGGCCGTATTAGGGCATACTGTAAGACAGTATAGAATCTGCTGTAGTCCTTAGGCAGGAAGAGCTGGTTTCTGGTTATCTCCCACTAGGGAGACTGGGAACTCCCACCAGCTTAGCAACTGGCACAAACTAAGTCCACACACACAGCTCAGGACTTAGTTTCTCCTTCCCAAGGCAATCCCACCCACAATGAGCACCTGAAAAGGTGACAGAACCTACTTTCAAATATTATAGCCACCACTAATTACTGAGAAAAACTTCACCTTGAGAAGCTTTGTTCAATTACTATTCACTAACCCTGGTATTGGTTTTTTAGACTTTAGACTTATCTGATGCTGCTAGAGTTCCTCTGTGCTACGACGTTATTTTAAGAAAAAAACACAGATCACCTAGCTTCCAAATCATCCCAGACTGTTGACTCTAATGGTTTTTCTTCAGATGACAACAGTGACACTAGTGTAAACAAAATTTTACTTATTATATTCTTCTTTCTTGGAGGTAACTGAATTACTACATTAAGTATAGTAAAACATATTTTATGTTCCTTCATTTACTTTTTATTATCCTATGTATAAGTTTTGCATAAGTGTGGGATATTTTATAACAGAACAAACCTAAGAAACATGTGTAACTCCAAAGTTATTTGATACCAATATATCTGTTTAGAAAAACTGACCAAAATATTTTGAATATAAATAGCACCCTAACTGTAACTGCTTACAAGTTACAGTAGTAACATCCTCAGTTGTTAAATGCAAATTACTCTAAGTTTTTAAATACTTGAATGTATATCATTCTTCCCACCCAAGGCAAAAGCAGATATGCTGATATGCAGATATGCTGCTCTTTCTTCCCAGTAATATCAAGTTCTTTTTGTTAACTCACAAGGTAGTCTAAGATTAGTAAGAAATCTTTAGCAGACACAAAAGATGAAAGATGAAACTGCAGCAAGAGAGCATGGCAAATCCAAAAGATCTATTAGTGCATAAATCTACTGGAAAAAAAAAACAACAAGAACAAAAGAGATAGAATTAACAAGCTACAATAAAAGTTATGTCTTTAAAGCAGTAGATTATAACAGGGTGGGAAATGTTTAATATGTGTCCTCCTGAAAAGCAGTTACCATCTTTTAAATTAAAAAAAACCAGCTGGTATATTTTCACAGCATCTAGATTTATTTATGGTATAAAGCCATAGAATTGTAATATTATTACTCCTTTCCCACCCTGGCAGAGAATAAACATGAATTCAGAAGCACAGTGGAGTGAAAACAAAGAAGAGGAGAGAGAAAAGGCAGCAGAGAAAGACAGAAAAGGTGAATATAGAGCTACAGAAGTGTTTATTGAGCATGCTACAGGGGTAAGCAGAGTACACACAAAATGAAATTAAACAACCATCAAACCTCCCAACTTTGTTAGAAAATTAATTTTTAATTGTGCCGCTTTCAAACTATACTGAATTTTACATTTCTAAAGATGTAAAAACTCAACTAATAGAAAATATACATGACCATTCTGTCTACATAGATAACAGAATCTATGAATCTTGAAACTAAGTACATCAATTTCAAAAAGTATTGGTCATTTAAACAGAATCAACAATTCGGATTGACAAGAACTGTTCAAATTAATTTGACCTGTAGATTCTGAGCCATGTTTTTATTAAAGTCAGATCTATTCCTAAATACAAAATATTTTGAAGATTTATTAAAACTGAATATTACAATGCAAGGTAAATTAAGACTAAAGGCACATAAACTTTGGTCCCACCTGGTTGTCAGTTTTAGAAAACTGCCACAAAATTAATCTTCCTGCATATTTTCGCAGTACACTTTCTTTATCTTTGAAAAATACATGCACCAGTTCCTGAACTAGCTAGACCAGTCTGCACATGCTCAGAAATCCACAACCATATTCCAAATCTTAATTACAAACTAAGGATGGCAATATATATTTAAATGCACGTAAGTCATGTCAACTTCAAAAACATCTACGAAAAATATTCAGCCACAAACAAGACATTACTTAGTGCTGACATTTATATGATACGTCCCACAAGAGTGTGTACAAAAAGGTTAAGATTCCACAATGCTTTCCACATAGGGCTCAAACTTACAGAAATCACTTTGTTGTCTTAAGAAATTAATACTCTGCATCTTGTTAATTTTAACTAATGCCTACATTCATAACTGAATCTAGACCAGAATTGTGAGATACAAAAGGCCAATGTTGTTTTCAAAGCAATAAAGCCTAAGGTAGTAAAAACTAAAAATGCTGCTTTATTCTTTCAATATCATGTATCTTATTTGATTAAATAGAAAAAAAGGTGACAAGCCAGTAATTCAAAATAAGTTCCAAGCAGGAGAAACAAAAACTTAACCTTTTTACACACCCCTGCCTAAACATATTTTAATTCCCATATAACAGTGTGCCCTAAACAACCAATTCCTTTTTTCTAGTAAATGCACAATAGCAACACTAGTTTTCCTTTTTAAGGCACATATGTCAACTAAGTTGAAAGGAAAAAAAAAAAAAAAAAAGCAAAATTAAACTGAAATTTTAAACAGACAAAATGGCTTCCCTATAGAACAGATGAAATATAGCAGTTAACAACTCTGCCTTTACATATGCCATTTCATTTTATAACCAAGGAATGATAACAGCATGGAAAAAAAAGAAACCCCAAAAAAACAAAAACAAAAAAAATCAAACTCTGGTCCCCACTTTTCTGAACAGTCAAATAGGTGATGACATTGAACAATGTGATTCACCCCCAATCTTCATCTTCCCATTTTTAAATTGTTGACTTGGAGAAAGACACTCTCAGATGATGGTTTTCTCCAAGGTTATAATTATGAAGATCAATCAAGGCCTGAATAGCTTCTTCCACTGTTGCCATCTGAAGAAGAGCCATTTTGTGATCTCTTCTGAAACAAAATTATAAAATTAGATACTTCATACAAATTAGAAAGGGCTTATTAAATACTTGAATTTTGGCCATTCCGGAATCAAAAATTTCTATAAACGAAAAGAACAAAAACTACTTAAAGAAAAATTTTATCAGGTCACTAATTTAAAGATAAGGAAGCTTGCTTACTGAAAAAACTTAAATGCTTTCACAGTGCCCCCAGTGTTAGCGAACAGTGTTCGTAGATCCTCTTCTGCTACTGATGGACTAGGAAAATTGAATGGGAAGAAAAAGTGAAGATTAATAATAAATTTCATATTTTATCAAAATAGAATGTATCTCAATACACTCTAGCTTATATACTTACGGGATATTAGATAGGTGAAGGGTGGCAGAAGGAGGAAAAATGTTTTGAAAATTTTTGGATCCAGGTTTCTTAAAACGATGCAATGGGGAATTACCAAAATCTTTTGTTAGCCCTTGATCATCAAGTCCCTCTCGAGGTAGCTGTACAGTCTGATGTTTAGACAGAGTAACACGAATAATTTTTCCATACATTTTCTGTCCATTAAGATGATTCATGGCTATAAAAAGAAAGCATGTCTATTAACAAACAATATCAAAGCTCAAAACAAACATAATTCTTTTAACGTAACAGTTTAAAAATCTGAATTTTCTTATGATTTTAAAATAAATCACCAATTTACCCTGGCCACTGGTGATAAGACTTAAGTACATTTTCATTTGAACTAGACAAGGCATTCTGGCAAAAAAGCCAGCTACTTTCATAGAATGAAAATCCAGATTATGAATATCTATCTTCCTCAACAATCCTGCTAACAAATCGTATAGTGAGCTACACAAGAAAGAAACTTAATAAGCATCCCTAGCTCTTTTTCTCCCTTCTGTTACACATCCTAATTGCTAAATATTGTGATAGCCTTCCTCCTAATTGTCCCTCAAATTCATGATCTGTTTCTCTACTTCTCGCTGACATTATTTTTTATCTGGATAACTCAGTCTCATATTTGTCTTCCTGTTGGATATTTTTTTCCAATCCATTTTCTATACAGCAGCTTCATGACCTTCATAAATTACAAATCTGATCACGTCAATACCTGCTTAAAACCCTTAAGGACAAAGTTGAAACTCATTCTTTAACATGGCTTATACCTTTCCCAGTCTGTACAGGTTGAGTATCCTTAATGCAGAAATCTGAAATCTGAAATGTTCCAAAATCCAAAACTGAGGGCCAACATGATGCTCAAGGGAAATGCTCATTGGAACATCTCAGATTTGGGAAGCTCAATTGGTATAATGCAAATATTCCAAAATCCAAACCTTTGTCTCTACCCCAGAACATAGTGCAGTGTGTGAAAACAGAACATTACATGACTATTTCTTGACATAGCTGCTGGATCATTTTTAAACTAAATGAACTGGTCTGATGCTAGAAAGTTATATGTTTTATTCACCAGTCAAAATAACTAAAAAAGACCATTTCTAATATGTCATGCACTTTGGCTAAACTGAAGGTCTAAATGACTACAATCAACTAGATAAAAACATTAAAGTATTAACAGTAGATGCCGGGCGCGTTGGCTCACGCCTGTAATCCCAACACTTTGGGAGGCTGAGGTGGGCGGATCACAAGGTCTAGGAGTTTGAGACCAGCCTGGCCAATATGGTGACACCCCATCTCTACTAAAAATACAAAAATTAGCTGGGCGTGGTGGCTCGTGCCTGTGGTCCCAGTTACTCAGGAGGCTGAGGCAGAATTGCTTGTATCCAGGAGGCGGAGGTTACAGTGAGCTGAGATGGTGCCACAGTGCACTCCAGCCTGGGTGACAGAGCGAGACTCTGTCTCAAAACAAAAACAAAAACAAACAAAAAACAGTAGAGTTACAGATAAAGACAATGTGGAAGATCAGGAAATTAAGAATAGAACATCCACTTTCAAAGAGTTTCTAATATAAACAGTATACTACAGTATACATTTTGACACAGAAGATACAAAGAACTGGTTAAATCCATGAATCTAATCATACTTACATGTATAATAAACCAATTAAATATAAAACAGATCTGAAAAGGATAATGCTGTCAAAATATGAGGTACCATTCAGAAAAGAAACAAAAGTAAAATTCTTATTTTACCTATAACTTCCTTAAATTTTTCTTATTATGATAACCACTAGCCATTGAACTTACTTCCCTAATTTGTTTTAAAAAATTTAAAAAAAAGAGTCCACTCTTCCTGATTGTCACTCCAGTGTTATATATTTTAAGTTTTCTCAGATTTTTCGCGAAGGCTAAGCACAGAAAAAAAACAAAACAATCTTCTCACAAGTCTGAATTTTCTCATTTGTTTCTCACACTGCATTTCACATACTTAATTTCATATACTTGCAAATTTACGCTTACACCTGTAAAACCAATTATCTACAGTGACAGTACATAAAATCCTTTTACAATAAAACCCACTGAATTATAAAATTTTAAAGTTCTATAACTATTTTAAGTGAACAAACTTTTGTTTAGATAAACTACCTCAGACAAAATGTGTTATTAAGTGTGAGTTTGAGAAATTAAGTGATATAAATAAGTAGACTTCAGGTTGTCAGAAAAAAAGCTGTCTAAATAAAAAGACAGCACAAACAGCAGAGCTTTGAGATAATGGAGGGAAAGAATAAGAAAATAAGTCCCAGGCATAGTAATTGCATACAGAACAGATGAGTGATAGAGGAATGGGATTAAAATAAAGCTAAATAACCAAACAGCTACCTCAGGAAGTAGCCAGGTAACAAGAGAGTTCTAGCCAGCTGATTGCCGACAATAGGATCTGAAGTGATCTAAAGGGGAAGGGGGATGATAATTAGAATACCAAAATTTTTAAGTAAAAAAGAAAACAAAAGCTTTGTCAAAAACTGAAAGTACACAAGGAGTAAACAGAGCAGAAGGAAATTACCTGAATTACTAATTTTAAATGAATAAAATTTTAAACAATGTGAATCTTACACTTGAAGTCTCCTATTCCAAGAAATGTGGCATAAATGGACAAGGCAATAATAAAGAAGGAAAAAGTCAATGTTTCACAATTGAAATGACATTTTTGATTTAATATAATTTTTTACCTTTCCCTTAATCCATCTATGAAAGAGATTATTAACGAATAATAAAAATTTTAAAAGACCTCAAGAAATTTACAGACAGAGTGGTGTTTATATGATGTGGAAACTGGAGCTTTATCAATGCTTCTTCCCTTTATAATTCAAAAAAATTTTTTTGTGTTACCACTCTCATTTTTTAATCAATCTTTAGATGTTTGTCTATTTTTTTAGTCTTTTCAAAGAATCCAACTTGTGGCATGTTTTTTTCTCTCAACTGTCTTTTATACCATTGATTTCCAGTCTTGTCTTTAATATCTCCTTCCCTGGGGGTAACACTGTTATTCTTAAAGTTAAAACTTCCCGTCAAGACTTCTCTTTCACTGTACCACATATATCTAATTTGTATGTAGTACTTTACCGCTTAATTTTAAGTATTTTATATTCCCATTAAAATAACTTCTGTCTGGGCAACACAGTGAGAACTCATCTCTACAAAAAATAATAATAATAATAAATTAGCCGGGCAGGTGGTGCATGCTTTTAGTCCTAGCTACTTCGGAGGCTTAAGTGCAAGGACTGCTTAAGCCTGGGAGGTCGAGGCTGCAGTGAGCCACAATAGCACCACTGCACTCCACCCTGGGGGACAGAGCAAGACACTGGCTCAAAAACAAACAAACAAACAAACTTCTGACTCATGCAATACTGAGACTTATTTTTAAATCTCAGGATACAGATTTTATATGCATCTTTTTGTTATTAATTCTAACTTACTTGTGCAATGGAGAATGAGGTCTGTATGATACTCTGAAATTAGCTGAAGCTTGCTTTATGGTTTAGTATGTGACTGATTTTTCAAAAATGTTCCATATGCGTTTAAAAACTGTGTTGGATGCATAACTTAGACACATAATTCTGTTAAGGTAATTGTATTGTATCATTTGTATCTTTGTTGATTTTGTCTTTTTTTGGTCAGTTTGACATGTAATTCAGAAAAGTGAATTGAAATCCACCACTATAATAGATTTGCTCAAGTCTACCTGTAGTTTTATCTACTTATTATTTATATATTTTGAGGCTATTTCACTAGGCACACATATACATAAACTGTTATATCTTTCTAGTGAACTAAATCCTTTATCAATTCTGTCTTAATAAAGGTATTTAAGTTTTGTCTTGCTTACTATCTGTCCAGTATATTAGTATCTCTTTACATCCTTTTCCTTTCAATCTTTCATATTCTTCTGCTTTACATGTCTCTTGTAAAAAGTATATAGCTAACTTTTTAAATACCAAGTTTGATAATCTTTTTAGTACACCATACTAAATAGTACACCATAGAGTTTTGTGTGGGAGTGTGTGTGTGTGTGTGTTTGTGTGTGTGTGTTTTAAAGGAAATGATGGTGTCAGTACATACTTTTATGGTCACACAGTTCAAGAAAGCAAAATCTACCTAGCAGCAATGAGAAATGATGAATTATTTACCACTACAGATAGTCCAAAAATTATAAGCCCTACTAGCAAGTCAAAACTTTAGTGACAATATCTTATAAAATTTGGGATAAATGATTTACAAATTTAAGTACTATTAACTGAATTGTGTCCTCCCCAAATTTATATGTTGAAGTCCTAACCCCCAATGTAACTGTACTTAAAAACAGGACCTTTAAGGAGGTAATTAAGGTTAAATGTGGTCATTAAGGGTAAAGCCCTGATTCAACAGGACTAGGATCCTTACAAGGGGAAGAGACTCTTAACGTGCTTGCACAGTGGAAAGGCCACATGAGGACACATGGGGAAGATGGTTGGCTGCAAGCCAAGAGAGACCTCACCAGAAACAATCTGCTAGCAGTTTCATCTGGGACTTCTTGACCCCAAAGTTTTATTTCTCAAAACTTTGAAGAAATACATTTTTGTTGTTTCATCTACTCAGTCTATGGTATTTTGGTTACAGCAGCCCAAGCAGACTACGAGTATGGCAAAAAATTAAAATATTACATAAAACAGTCTTTACATAAAACAAAAACTATCTGGAAGATCTGAGGTAATTCTACCACAGGTAATTACCAACCATAAAGACTATGCATCCCTTATTTAAATGACACAATGCCACCCATACCTCAAACAATTAGGGAAAAAAATGACATATTTGAGAATACTCCTATTATGAAGTACTGTTAAGTGCTACTTACAACATATATGAAAACAACAGCAATGACTATTCCAACCAGAGTACAGAAGTGCACACAGAGAAAGAGGAAAATACGTACTAAGTATCTTGACATAATCAGCACTTTCATATCTCTTTAAAACACATACCACCATTTTAAAAATGGACAGCCAGATGGATAGTTTTATACCTGATCTGAGTTGCTAAGACTATTGCCAAGAAACACTAAAATTCAAACCTATTATGTGTTTGAAATTCAAAATTTTCTATGTGATGTCAAAGGCCAAAATTGGTCTAGTATAGCAAGTTGTTCATCTCTGAGCAAAAATACACTCGTCCTTACATCAAAAATGGCAAATTTACAAATTAACAATGTGAATACAATCAGTCTGAGGCACCATTATCCCTGAATCTCAATGAACAGAAATGTAAGAACATCCTGGCATTTACAGTCAATCACTGGTGTGAATGTGCAGGTGTGTTCTAGATTTATGTATTCAAGTATGTATGAAGTCAAACGACATAAGTTTAATTAAAATAATCAATTACTTATTTAAGTAATGATATAAAGTGTAACCTGACTAAAGTGCCTTTTAAGATTCCCAAAGGGATTAACAACAGTGTTTTTAGCACAAGCTTTTCATCTTCTAAGAACCTGGTATCGCAAGCCTTTAGAAGAATTAAAATAACATGGCATTAAGAAGGATTCTATGGACTGTATGAACAGTTAGCCTCTATTAACAAGGAGTAGCTAGAATAAAAATCACTATGAATCTTCAATATAAATGATATAATTCTCATGTGAAACTATTATTACAATTTTGAAGCTAAAATCTCTTCCTATTATGAGTGCATTTGAAAAACAGTAGGAGGATAGCAGAAAAATACAAATATGTTCGTCACATACAACTATTCACATTAAAATGACATTTTGAGCCCTGGCCATTAAAATAATTTCTTACTGATGTAAAGGAGTTTATTTTTATTCGCAGATTCACATTATGCATTTGAAAGCAGAAGTGAAGATGTATAGATAAAACATAGTTTAATCTTACCAAGTTGTGATTGGTTTCCATCAGCCATCTGTATTAGAGCGCTGTCTTTCTTATTGTACAAAATCTTCACACGCTGCACATCTCCATAAACACCTTTTTTGGAGCCACAGAGAGGTAATCCAAAAATGGAATTAATTTTATGTGGAAGTCACCTAAAGATTATCTTTCTGACATATCAATGAAACATTCAGACATCAACATGATCACTCAATCTCATCATTCTCACAAATGAATAAAGAAGATCAAGATTTTGAACAGTGAATTTTGAAAAGAATAATTTTTGATAAACCCTCAAAGCTATGTGAATGATATTAAATTAAAGACCATGCAAAATAAATTAGCATGCATTAAAACAAATTTTGTGTCTATGGAGAGTTTTAAATAGCAAAGAAAAATAGCAAAAGATTTACTATTCAACTTTAAGCCAAAGTGCTAGCTACAAATAAGAATTAAGGTGAAACAAAAATCAAATCAATAATAAAAGTATAGTGCTAACAATAACATACCGAAGAGGGTAAACAGACTTTGGGGCGTAACCATCTTTAGAAGGAGAGAAGAGCAAGCAGCGTAAGACAAGAAGAGAGAAGAGTCGAGGAAGAGCGGAGATGAACAGATCATCCATAACGAAGGGTGGTTCCCGCAGAATGGTGAGGTGGTCATGGATCATGGTTCAAGGCGGTTAATTGGGGCAAGTTGGTCCGAGGAACATTTGTTCAAGCACAGAAGCATGAACATAGGGAATGGAGACAGGGAATGAAGACAAGGACAAGGAAAATAAAGGATAAGACAGGGAAGGGAATGGGCATTTGGGAAAAGACAAGGAAAGGGAAGGTGAACACACAGGGAAAAGGATGAAATGGGGAAGGGAAACAGCAATGCAGAAGAAAAAAATAAGGAATTGGGGAACAAAAACAAAATAAAATATAGGTCAGTACATAGGAAATGCAGGAATTTGGTCAGAAAATGGTTGGTTTATGTACTGTACAAGAAAAACTGAGTAAAATGTAGTCATCCAAGACAAATATGGGTAAAGTACATCTATATCAAAGAGTAAATTACAGCATTTCATCTCAACATAGGGAAGGAAAGCATGCATAGGAATTTTAAACTTTGAACTTTAACTGCATAAGCATGGCTGGTTATGAAATGCAGGCAAAAGTCTTAAAATAAAAACAAAGGCACTCTGATTCAAACATTTTAGCATGCAGAACTGTGAATGATAATAGTATTAAATGGATAAAATAAGCTAATGTTCATATTAACAGAGGCCAATTAAAAATGAAACAAATATTCAAATTAGACATCATAAACTGATACACTGAGCTTCCCACATTTCATACCAGCTTTCATAGCATTCAAAATAAAATATACCAGACATAAAATGTACAACTAAAGAAAATAACTTAGCAATAAATTTTATTTAACTGGGTGGGGGGGGTGGTAAGGAAGGAAGGGGTGGGGGAATAAAGTCAAAAAATATTTTTAGAAGACAATGACTAATAACTGCAAAGAAAAAATTACTAAGAAAGACGGGAAGAGTGCCTCGTCAAGATCTTTGGAAGAACCTTCAAAGAAAAATGTATTAGAGTAGTTCACATAAAATAAGATTTAAAAAAAATGCAATGACATATAAGCATGAAATGAACAAGCAAATAATTAGAAAAGGCAAAGAGCAAAATTGTTTTACAGTTAAATTTGCAAATTAGATCACATTTGCCTTTGAGAACAACAAAAAGATAAGCCAAACTACAGTACTTCACCATATTTTTCTTAGGAAAAATAGGTTAGGTTAAAAAATATACATATATATAGATATAGATATAAAGAGACATGACTGTTTAAGGAAATAAAGTATTACCTAAACCATACGTAGATTTTATTCAGAAGTAGAAACATACAGAAAATACTTTGACTAATGAATGTACATAAAAAGAAAGGCAAGTGCAAAATGAAATAAACATGAAAAACTTTCACAAATGAAATGGAGTTAAAGAATAAACATTAGAGATTATTTTACTAACCTCTTCATTTAAATTGCTAACCAACAGGACTGTATTGCCACCAGCTGAGACTCCAGGCATACCCACTCGGCCAGCAGCAGCTGCAGCAGCTGCTGCAGCAGCATTTGGAATGGCCAAAGGACTCAGAGCTCCTGGAACAGCTGCAACAGGAAGCCCTAATTTTAAAATAAAGCATATTTTACGAAACACACACAAGTCGTTTACAAAAACCAATTTAAGCACGATGGCTGCATGGCTTACGGCTGACCATTCCAAATGGTTCCTGAAAGTTAATTTTTATAGTGTTTAGAAAAATTGTTTGCTGATGTGTAAAGAAAAATAATTGATTCCAACAAAACAATTATTTGAACTAAAGTACATACCTGTATTATGTTAAAATATCAAATATATAATACTCTATTTCCTCTGGAAAAGCAAACAAAGCATGAAGAATATAATTCCAAGTCACAGGCTTGGAAAATTCACTTCCACGATTTACAGTAAAAGGCCAAATGTAAAAAAGTATCACTTTCGACATAATGGTAATTCATTTTTTTCCGCAAGTGCTATCTTCTTCATAAACTCACACTTGAAATCAAATAATTACAGCTTATGAAACAAAGGTAGTAGTCTTTCAGCTCCTAGAGACAAATCACTCTGAACATCATTATTTAATTCATGCAAATAAAGAAAATCTTAGCAAAATGTGCTTGCCTTCTTAATTATACACTCAAGTAATTAAAATGAATACAAGTTCCTTCAACACAACACTCTCCTGGTTGAAAGAACAAGAAACCATCACTATACAACACAGATTTTGTTTCAGTATTTTCCTATCCTTTCCCAATCTATGTTATCATTTCCTTCTTATTTTATTGTTCTAATTTCCAGTCTTATTGCTGTCCTACTATCTTTAAGTCACCATATTTTCATTTATTCTAGACAGAATTCCCTTTTGTGTTAGCACCGTTCATCTACTTTTCAATTACCAATCAACTTGGAATACTTTCATCCCTTAAATTCTTACACACCCAGCTTATTTCTCATAAATACTGGTTCACTCAAGAAACGAATTATATGTTCTTTTTTATCTTCCCAACATAAAGGAACAAACACCCAAAGTAAATGAATTTGATTTCATAACATACCTGGGTAGAACAGGCCCTTACCACTCTTGTTCTATAAGTTCACATTTTATTTCTTCTTTCTTTCCAGCTTTCTGGTGCATTTCGTAAGAATCTGCTGTTACCTTTGGTTTTAGAGATCTTACTCTTTTAAGTCAAGTTTTTGATCTTTTTACTTTATAGAAACTACTATGACCTTTCATTGGCAGTCTGAAGTGCTCTTTAATATTCACAATCCTTAACCTAAGTTTTTGACTTATAAAACTTTCCCCTCCATCTCTTTTTAATTCAGCCTTTATCTCTTCTGAGAACTCTGTCAGTGGCATATGTTTCTCATTTAATACTCTTGCTCTTGATGAGTTTCTTTTCACAGCTTTTTGCCTGTACCTTTTTTTTTAGGCTCTCCTTTTTTTCTTACTTTGCTCCCTTTTTTTTATGGCTATACATTTTGTTTTGGAAGATTTCCAACATATACAAAAGTAAAAGTGACTAAAATAATGCATCTCTATGTAGCCATCACCCAACTTTAACAATGATCAACTCATGGCCAACCTCGTTTCATCCCCTTTTATTCTTAAAGTAAATCTCAGAAATTAGGGTCCAATTTTAAAATTAAGAATTCTCATGTTTAATACTTACTAATGCACAATAGTCTTCAGTGTGTCTTTGAATACACCAATGTGGATCTTTTCAACCAAATATTCTACTATATTACTAACTTTTCCATGTTAAATACTATACCCCTCACTATCCTCCCCATAAGTTGTTCTCATTTAACATTCAATGGATACGTTCACTTGTTGTCAAGTATACATTCCTAATTCCTAGGCAAGCATTCCTACACACAACAATTTTTTTTCTTGCAGTCTTGAGAAGTGACCTCCCCATATTGTAATAGTATTTGTCAGTATTTTCAGATAGCTCTGACTGAATGCACAGAATATTCGACTAAAGTTGACAATACAATTATTTATTAGTAGCAGAAACTCCAGATGTAGTCATTATATTGTTACATCATTCTATTTTCCTGCCTTTAGTTAGCTACCTTTTAGGAAAAACAGTATCTTAAAAATTCTATTAAATTCCATAGTCTGTATGAGATCCCACTGATGGCAAACAAACAAAAAACCACCAACTTCAATATGGCATGCAGAAGAAGTTCAGTACCAAGCCTCAAATTCCCTTTTTAACAATAAAAAGTCTGTTTTCAAAAAGTCCATCAAAGATACTTGGACTAGATCTTTGCCACAATAAAAAAATTAAATCACTTTAATTTCTGGTTTCACTTTTAATTCTAACAGGAAGAAGTAATTCTAAGGGCCCACTAAGCCAAAAAATCTTAACTGAGGAATTATAATTAGTTACCAAAATTAAAATAATCTAAAAACTCTAATCACTAGCATTTTCTCTGTACATCTCTTGACTCTTATAACCATCTACTGTTCATTAAAATACTCTGTTTCTCCTGCTTATTTAACTATAATTGTCTTAAACTTTGTATCCCACAGTGAAAAAGTTCTCAAACTTTTTGGTCTCAGCTCCCCTTTATAGTCTTAAAACTATGGAGAATCACAAGGAGTTTTTGTTAATGTGGGTTCTATTAATGGTTGTCATTTCCAAAATTAAAACCAATAACTTTTTTTTTTTTTTTTTTTGAGATGGAGTCTTGCTCTTGTCCCCCAGGCTGGAGTGTAATGGCGAGATTTTGGCTCACTGCAACCTCCACCTCCCAGCTTCAAGTGATTCTCCTGCCTCAGCATCTCGAGTAGCTGAGACTACAGGCACCCACTACCATGCCTGGCTAATTTTTGTATTTTTAGTAGAGATGGGGTTTCACCACGTTGGCCAGGCTGGTTTTGGTCTTGAACTCCTGACCTCAGGTGATCCACCTGCCTCAGCCTCCCAAAGTGCTGGGATTACAGGTCTGAGCCACTGCGCTTGGCCAAAACCACGAACTTTTTAAAGCACATAAACACACATACTATTAGCCTTCAGTTACCGCTGTATGCTATTAAGAGAAAAAGTAAAAAGAGGCAAAATACACTTTAGTATTACCGTGAAAAGTAATACTAAACTTTGTGGGCCCCCTATGAAGATCTCAGGAACTCTCGCAAATCTCTGGACATTTGTAAAATGCTACCAAATATTCACATGCTTTATACATATGGAGTGCTCAAAAATTACTAAGGAATTTAAAAAGATACATTTACTCACTTCAAATAAAAGAAAATGCTGTAATATATGACACATATTTTTTAAAAGAATGCTGAGTTAATTGACACTCCCAAACTTTAAGCTCTCAGTCATCTCCTACTCATTTTTCCCTCTTGAAATCTCAGGAAAAAGTATAAATTCATAAAATATATAAAAAATTATCAATCTATTTAAATACAGTATTGATCTAAACATACCAGCCTAAGGTTAATACTTTATTTTTATGAAAAACTGCTTCATATCTTGAGATACAACCCTACCGTGCCACTATACATTTTAACAATCTAATGAAAATCACTTACCAAAAAAATTTAAAGATGGTTAAAAACATGTTTAAAAGAATTTTAAATATTTAAGACATAATTGTTTTCAAAATACATTTTTTTTTTCTTGAAATCTGGGTTTTCCAGTAGAGATAACTTGGTGGTATAATACTGTTTAGAACATCAAGCCTTTTCATGGAAAAATAGTAATTGAGAATTAAAGTAATTAGTTAATAATTAAAATAAATTTATAATGGTAATTGAGAATTAAAAGTCTAGGCTAAAGCTTCCCCACCCTTTATTTTTTGAGACAAGGTTTGCTCTGTCACCCAGGCTAGAGTGCAGTGGCATGATCATGGCTCACTGCTGTTTCTATCTTCTGGGCTCAGGCAATCCTCCCACCTCAGCCTACTAAGTAGCTGGGACTACAGGCACATGCCACCAGGCATGGCTAATTTATTTTATTTTTAGTAGAGACTGAGATCTCACTATGTTGCTCAGGCTGGTCTCAAACTCCTGGCCTCAAGCAATCCTCCCACCTTGACCTCTCAAAGTGCTGGGATTACAGGTGTGAGCCACAACACCTGGCCTAAAGCCCTTTTTAGTGTGACAGATCTGAAACATTAAAAAAAAAAAAAAAAAAAAAGCCAGAGAATGCTACCTTTTACTAAATAATCTTGTACTTTAGTAAAAATAAGACTACCAATCTTCTAGACAGAAAAATTTGGGCTCAAAATAGATGAATTTACCTCTTTCTAAGGAGGTAATAAAAATCTTACCAAAAAAGAGAATACAAGGTGTGAGGTCCCCACTGTCTGAATGCTAATTCAGTGTCCTCACTTGTCGATTTACTTCCACCATTCCGGGCCACCTTGTCAGATAATCTATTATGTCCAATGATCCTTCCTTTTACACAGTTCACAGTATGGTGTAAGAATGCTTTAATAGGTAAAAGAAGCCACCACGTGTCCTTAATGCCACTCGTATGTATTTCTCTTTCATTATTTCCTTCCCGCGGCTGATAACTTAGAAAAACTACTTAGGCTATCTTTACACAGTTCTAAATCACTGGAGTAGTCTAAGATTTTCCTGGACTTTTAAAGCCTCTGAAGATTCTCCAATTTCCCTCAATATACTTTTGTCTGAAAAACTACTTTGTCAATCAGGTATTTTTAGGTTTAATCTAAATGCTGTCTGCTGCAATAAAAATATAAACACCTACAAAATATTTCATGATGCACTATTTATATAATTAATACATTCTAGAAAACAGTTCTGTTCTTAACTCCCAGCTAAATGAGAAAACAATAAACTTACCACGGGCCCTTTGAGAAAGTTATAGAAAGCATATTACACATATTGTATACACTGGCTCTAACAGATTACTTTTAGCTACATAAATTATAATTTCAACTTTAATGATTTGCATCTTTAGCTAAGGCAGCAGATATGTGGGGGAAAAACTGTTTACACATGTTGATGAGGAGGGATAAAAATACTTGATCTATCACAAGGTCAGGAGATCGAGACCATCCTGGCTAACACTATGAAACCCCGTCTCTACTAAACATACAAAAAAATTAGCTGGGCGTGGTGGCAGGCGCCTGTAGTCCCAGCTACTCAGGAGGCTGAGGCAGAAGAATGGCACGAACCCGGGAGGCGGAGTTTGCAGTGAGCCGAGATCGCGCCATTGCACTCCAGCCTGGGCGACAGAGTGAGACTCCATCTCAAAAAAAAAAAAAAAAAAAAGCTTGATCTATTCTGAGGATTGCTATAAAGATAAAACAATGTAAAAGAGCTTCATAAACGATCATGTGCTAAAGAAAAGAAGGTGTTGCAGGAATCTTTTTCATGTGAAATGGCCCTCATCAGCTGGGTCACCCAGACATTTTGAGTGACTCAGTAATCTCCTAAAATTCTCATGTTAGTTCTGACACTATTATTCCTAACCTTTCCTCCACTGAAGCTGATGGATGCCCAGTCATGTATATGACAAGAGACCCTAAGTCCAGAGAGAAGTGATATAAATTATGTATCTATTCTTTTCCTTTCAGATATTACACTGAAACACACAGGTATCCCTAACCTTGCTCATTTCAACTGAAGAATTAAACTGGTTTTGTTAATTAAATCATTTAGAAATTGTATCTATAATTTTTAGCTATTTTAAAAGGTTTAGATTTACAAACAAATTTAAGACATTACAGAGTTCTTATATAACCTGGAAACCGCAGTTCCCCCATTATTAGCATCATACATTAGTATGGTATTACAATTTATTAGTTCTTGCAATTAATCAACCAATATCGATAAATTAACAAAAGTCGATTCTTTATCAGATTTCCTCAAATTGCATCTAATGTCCCTTTTTTGTTGTTCCAGTATCTCCTATTACATTTAATCATCTTGTCTCCTTAGGTTCCCCTTACTTTAGAGAGTTTACTCTATGATTTTGAACAATGTCAAATTTATCCCTCCATCTGCCATTCTAAAAGTTCCATCCAAAGTAATTTATGATTTCTTTTGGTCTTACTTCTTTTCCCTGTTCATAACATCTCGTAGTTATTCGTCTTGTGTACTACTAAACAGAAGAGCATTAGTGGTGGGACTCTAAAGCCCTTTCTAATTATTTTTGTATTTTTGAGATGGAGTTTCACTCTGTCACACAGGCTGGAGTGCATGGCATGATCTCAGCTCACTGCAACCTCCACCTCCTCGGTTCAAGCAATTCTCCTGACTCAGCCTCCTGAGTAGCTAAGATTACAGGCGCCCACCACCACACCTGGCTAATATTTGTATTTTTAGTAGAGACAGTGTTTCACCATGTTGGCCAGGCTGGTTTTGAACTCATGACCTCAAGTGATATGCCCACCTTAGCCTCCCAAAGTGCTGGGATTACAGGCATGACTGGGATTATAGGCATGAGCCACCACGCCTGACAGCCCCTTCTAATTCTTTTTTTTTTTTTTTTTTTTTTTTTTTAGAGACAGAGTCTCGCTCTGTCGCCCAGGCTGGAGTGCAGTGGCACGATCTCGGCTCACTGCAAGCTCCACCTCCCGGGTTCACGCCTTTCTCCTGCGTCAGCCTCCCGAGTAGCTGGGACTACAGGCACCCACCACCACACCCAGCTAATTCTAATTCTTAAAGTATAGTCAGCCCTCTGTATCTCTGGGTTCCGATTCAACCAACCTTGGATCAAAAATATTTGGGGGGAAAACAATGGTGTACTGCAAATGTATAGAAAGTTGTTCTTGTCATTATTCCCTAAACAATACAGTATAACAACCATTTACATAACATTTATATTGTACTGGGTAATATAAGTAATCTAGAGATGATTTAAAGTATACATAAGAGGTTGTGTATAGGTCATATGCAAACACTATACCATTTTATACAAGGAACTTGAGCACCAGTGGATTTGAGTATCCAGGGGGTGTATGGGGTCAGAGGGTGGGGGATGGGACTGTGTGTGTCCTAGAACCAATCTCCCATGTATACCACCAAGGGGTCTGGAAGGCACATTTTACGTTTTATTTCCTGATTTGAAAATAAAAATTTTACTTTTCATAAGGATGACAACTGCTATTCTTTCTTGAAACAATTCAATCCTCTTCCTCTTCCACCAACCTTCCCTTGAGTTCTTATTTTGCCCTATGGAATCCATTCTCTTCTACCACTAACAACTACACTTTTATTCTACCTGTTCCTCAGATTAACTTTTTAATTAAAAACTTACTTTTCTTCTAATGAAACCTCTACAATCCCCTCAAAAAGTCATTTTTGGTCTCCCTCAACTTTTCTCCAAAGGAAGAATAAGGATGCATCATGCGCCACTCTACCTCACCGCACAATGTTACTTTCAAACTGCTGTTCCACCACCATCAACGAGGATGGCTTCCGATGTCAATGCCACCCAATCATACCACACTCTTTCCCATCAAAATAGCCATTGGATTACTGGAACATCTCCTCCCATTAGATAAAGACTTCAGCACCTGGCTTTATTTCCCTCTTCTCCATTCCCTGCATCATCCTATGACTTTTCCAAGACTCTGGTCTCATGATTTCTTAAAAACATCTACTTTGCCATCCATATTAGCAACTTCTTTTGATACATCTTCATTTTTCTTTCCTCCGTCTCTTTTTGTAATGGTCATTCAACACTTATATCTCCTTTCCTAACTTCATTCTTTTCTTGATCCGCCTATTCCCACACAACCACTAAACCCACTTTTGACCTTTATGGTGACCCCCTTTCTATTCTCCCTTGACTTGACTTTACCATAGAGTCAAGCTTAGGCTCAAGCTTAGGCTTGAGCCAACACTCTGCTCATTTGCTACTATTCCTTTAATGTTACACAATTCCAGACTTAGATAAATCCAGTCTTACATTCTGTCTATGCTTTCATCTGAGCTTGACAAATACTAGAGTGAAAACACACACACCCCACAAATGCTAATTCTAGAAATATTTTGTTATCCACTTTTAGCTGAATTTCCAGTCCATTTTTGAGAGTTTCCCCAAATCTAGTAGAGTCTTAAGTCTACTTTCCTACTTTCAACTTGTTAAACAAGTGCCTTATAATTTTTAGATCAGAATTCAATCAAATCTTTCAACCAACTTCAAAATCCTCACTTCTTTCATCTGTTCTTCTTTCTCCCTTGCTTCATAAAGACATATAATGGTGACAGGAAAGAATAATGACTGTAACACTGATGATTTCGGTTCTGCTTCCAGCTCTGCACCTACTTCTTTTTTTTTTTTTTTTGGTGGAGACGGGGTCTTAATATGTTGCCCAGGCTGGTCTCAAAATGTTGGCCTCAAGCAGTTCTTCTGCCTCAGCCTTCCCAAGTGCTGGGATTGCAGGTGTGAGCCACCATGCCCAGCCAATGCACCTACATTTCTGTGTGAACTTGATAAAAAATCTCTTCTGGTTCTAACAATGGTCCTAAAAAGCATCTCTATATTTAAATATTTAAATCCCAACATGTCCACTATACTCCTGATCTAATCCTTGCAATCAATTCTAGGACTTAAACTAGCCTTAGAAACAAATACTAGTTAATAGGTAGCAAGCATTTATTATATACCAGGCACTGTGTAAAGTTATTTGCACATTAACACATTTAATCCTCACAACAGCCTTAAATGAAAGGGATTATTATCATTATGTCCATTACAAACATGGAACCTGAGAGGACTCCAAACCCATGTTTTAAATGATTATACATACTGCCTCACAGCAAACACTCCCCCCACTGGGTCCTGCTTTACTTCTGATCTACCATCCTATTTCTTCTTCCTTTCTATGGCAAACTTCCGCAAAGAGTACAGTGCATACTTTCTTATCACGTTTATATCCTTAATTCCTTGTAATTTGATTTATATACTCTTGTGAATAACAGTACGTAACTACTGTACTGAATGATCACTACTAATTTTAATCCTATTTATTTGATCCCTAAATTTCTTATCTTATCTATAACATAAATATGCACTGCTTAAAGTTTAATTACAATGCTTTAATCCTCTTGCTTTCTTATACCTGGGAAATCTTAAACCAAAATTTTAAATATCACATCTCTGGCCTCTGAATTCACAACTCCACAGAACTCTTACCCAAGTCTTAGGCTGAATTTCCTACTGTCCAGTGGACTCCTCCACATGCTTCATTTTTCTCATAATCAATCACATCAATAAGATGCCAAGTCCTATTACTTTTCCATATAATTTTCCCCATATTTCTTAGTTTGCATTCTCATTTTACGTTCCTAGCTTAGATTTATAATTACATCTTAATTAGACTAATAGTCTCCCACCTGTTATTCCTAGTCTCCATTTTCACTTCTCCAACATACTCTGGAGCCACAGTCAGTTTCTTAAAACTAAATTGGTCATTTTTACCCAACTGCCTAAAAATAGTTGATGAATCCTTCACAGCAATGGTTCTTAACTCATCCCCCGCTTTGATAACCTGAAAAAAGCCAAACATCTAAAACTTGGTATATAATATCATCAAATGGTCACAGACACTCTGATGCTCATCTTCCAGTCATAAAGGAGTTTAAGAATTCCCATATAAAATTCATACTCCCTGGGTAACACTGGTTTTAAGATCTTGTCCCATAATACTTTCTGGCATCATAGCCTTTCATATTTTTTCAATTATCCTATTCGTCACACATAACTGAATGTTCATCACTCCTAAAACATGACATATACTCTATCACATTTAATCATGCTGTTTTTGGCCCATAAAACCCTCCCAATTTCTCCTTTTGTTGATGGATCACTCATTTGTGTGCTGATAACCACACTAACTCCACTATATATTTCAGTTTGCCTCCAATTAGATCTAACTCGTATGTTTTCTGTCTCTGATAAGCTTCATGAGAACAGAAACCCTGTTACTCTTCTGAATCCCTAAAGTGTCTAGCATAGTGTTAAAATGACTGCTGAATAATACAATAAAGAATAAACCAGGATGACACTGCAATGAGCCAACATCCTTCTAGGGCTATGAAATGTTCATGGCAATTATTTGACGGTAGCCTTTTAGAGCTGCTAGTGAAAATCTTCTGCATAACCTTTACCTCCCTGGAAAGAATCATATTTTATACTTTGGTCACAAACATATATAGTTTTTCTTCTACTAAATGCAGAAGCAACAGAAGTATTTTCTTTGTTTTAGCCATACAATATATATTTGTCAACTCTTAAAAACACAATTTCTTCAATAAAATCTGCAATCTGATTTGATTTAAACCTATCTTTATGCAGAAGATTTCATTACGCAAGGCTGGAGTTGATTACCATAGAATTTAGGCTGTTTGGCCTTAAAAATATTAACCCTAAGATGAATACAAGAGAGGTCTTCAAGTATCAACAGATTGTCACAGAAAAGGGGAAGGTAATGGAAAGTAAGTATTAACAAATGAAATAAATTTCTTAAAACTACAGCTGAGAACAATATAATGGGTAAACATAATGGATCCATTTAAGCAAGACTATGTGAAAAGTTTTTAATGGATGATCAGATAGTCTTAAGTATCTGCCCTGGACAGTTAAACCTTTGAAAAACATTTTATAGTCCTATAGTAATAAGCTTATTTCATTGAAAATGCTGGTCAGTATGTAAACACGAAATGACGTAGTAACATTTTTTTCTCATCTGTAGCCCGTAATACCTTCAAAGTTCCCAACTACCATCAAACATATTTCCTTTACTCAGATGATAAAAATCATTCCAGATGTAAAACACATTCATTCAAATATTATTTATAATGGAATTACGAGTTGAATAAGCTCTCTAAAAGACACAGCTTCAAATTAATTTGTGACTCAAAAATAAAAATTTTACCCAGTGTTAAAAAATTTTAAATGAGGCCAGGCACGGTGGCTCATGACTGTAATCCCAGCACTTTGGGAGACCAAGGTGGGCAGATCACGAGGTCAGGAGATTGAGACCATCCTGGCTAACACGGTGAAAGCCCGTCTCTACTAAAACTACAAAAAAAATTAGCCAGGTGTGGTGGAGGGCGCCTGTAGCCCCAGCTACTCAGGAGGCTGAGGCGGCAGAATGGCGTGAACCCGGGAGGCAGAGCTTGCAGTGAGCAGAGATCGCGCCACTGCACTCCAGCCCAGGCAACAGAGCCAGTACTCCAACTAAAAAAATAAAATAAAATAAAAAATAAACAATTTAAATGAACAACTCTATCTACTTTAGCTCTTCCAATGTTTTTTCCAAAAGACACATTTTAAGACTTCAAAATTAACATTTTAAAAATTCAGCTACAGCAAAGCAGAGGACAGTTCAATAATCCAAAGAAGTCAACATAATTTAAAATTGCACATATAAAGAGGCATGCTCCAACTATTTTTTACTTCTTAGATATTAAAACACATGAAATGAGAAAGCCGAAGTTATGGGACAGTTAGGACAGGTATTATCATGTGACCTCTAACCAAGTATTTCTGATTTATGTTGAAAATAAAATATTAATTTTTAATTTACATGTATTTTTTAGTTTGGTGTTACTATGGCATTCAGCAATGTGCTTCAAAATCTATGTATTTTTAATATTTCTGGGAAATACTAGCATGTTTAGGTATGTGTGATTACTTTGGTCTTTCTTGGGGGATAGCTTTCAAATATGTCTGCAGTAGATGAGTTTTTTGGTTTAATTTTATGGCTATTATTTGCTATAATTAGTCTTAATAAAATATAGAAAAGGATTTTGAAAAAATAAGATTGACATAAATTTTAACGTGTTGTCAAAAAGATAAAAATATAAGTTCAATTTATTATTTGCATGTTACATATCTACTCCTGTTTTGTACCCAATTTTGAATCAATGCATGAACAATACACATTTTTGGTATTTTAATCAATAAGATAATCAGGCTAAATACTTAATGGACTTGGTAACAAAAAAATCTTAGTATGTAAAAAAAAAAAGCAAGCTAAAATGATGGGACTTAAATTTTTACTATATGTATATTACTATTCTTGATAACTATTCTACAGGTGAGAAGACGACAGGCTAAAATGTCAAGCTAATCTAATTTTATTCCACTATTTATTAGTTAGGAGTACGGACTTTGGAACCAGACTACCTGGCTTTCAGTGCTAGGGCTCGGCCACTCAAAAGTTAAAGGAATCTGAGCAAACTGTTCTTTGTACCCTACTTTCCAAATCTATAAAATGGGATCGATAATGGTAACTACATTTAGAGATGATGTATTAACTTACTTGTAAAGGGCTAAGAACAGTGCCTGACACAGAACACAAAAATGGTTAATATTAGTATTCATATTCATCAAACTTTTGGCTCCTAGGATTGAGACAATTTCATTCTAAGCTACAGTATTTTAAATGTTTGCATCACAAAATAATTACATAAAAAACTCTAAGCAGGCTAGGCACGGTGGCTCACGCCCATAATCCCAGCACTTTGGGAGGCCGAGGCAGGAGGATCAGGAGGTCAGGAGATCAAGACCATCCTGGCTAACACAGTAAAACCCCATCTCTACTAAAAAAATACGAAGAAATTAGCTGGGCGTGGTGGCGGGCGCCTATAGTCCCAGCTACTTGGGAGGCTGAGGCAGGAGAATGGCGTGAACCCAGGAGGCAGAGCTTGCAGTGAGCCGAGATTGCATGCCACTGCACTCCAGCCTGGGTGACAGAGCCAGACTCTATCTCAAAAAAAAAAAAAAAAAAAAAAAAAAAAAAACACAACTCCAAGCAACAGAGGTGGAATCTAAGTAACCAGTATTGTTAATAATTTTTGAGCTATTCCTAGGGTGGCAACTATTGCAAAGGGATCTATCTAAGCATTTTGATAGTGGAGCCAAACTTTATACAGAGATCCAATGGTGGCAGAAAACATAGCGAATCCCTTCTACCAATACCAATGATCCAAAAAGATTAGTTCTTAGAAACCAGTATATATGTATCTTCAAAACCCCTCTCCTCTGGGGTTTCGTTTTAGAAAAGTCTACTTAATGGCCTACATCACAATAATTAACTAAAAGTAGCCTTACTAAACCATGAAAATACCATGCCATATTTTTGTTCTTTCTAAGTTCTGGTTCAAGAAACCCAAAAACTTAGAAGCAGCATTCTTCTTTGTAGGATACTGAAACCCTGAACAGCCTAAATTTATTAAATTATATCTAAAAGACTACAATGAATCTTGTTTAAAAACACATACACACACACAAAAGTAAAGAACACAGGCATCACCTACATATATTTTAAGAAAACATTTGGGTATTGCTCTATTACCTCACTACTGCAATACTAATTTACAATCTGTCTAGCTTTGTAGTTTTTCCCTTCATCACTGTGTATGAAATGCAATAATGTATTTAAGAAAACCACATTTCACAAAAGATTTTTTTTAATTGTACATATCATCCTATTCAAAAAGAATAAACAGGCAGACTACACAAAAGTACACATACGACAAAAAACACCTGAGAGATGTATATCCTCTCAATGAATAAATAACACGCATACCTGGATGGTTTTTTTTTCACAATTATGTATACGAGAAAAGTGACTTATAATCTATTGGTATTTACCGAGAAAATATGAATGTATCCTGGTCTTTGTTTTATGGGCATGAATTCCTTCTGAGAGAAAAATTTCTAAATTTTAATTAATTTTGTTTAGTCCTTTATCCACCCCACCCCCTTCCTTTTTTGGGCCACTGGTCAAGGCCAAATTAAATAATTACATACATCTGGGCTAAGGTCACCATTTCAAACCACTCTGGGCTACCAGAACCTGCAAACAACTGACAGTTTCAAAAGTTTAAAGCAGACAGTGGGAAGAATCTATACTGTACCTGTTCATAAGCTGGTTTAAGTACTTACCTGAAAACAAAAGCTGGGCACCAACTTAAAATTAGCAAACAAATGCAAGAATTTAACTAATTGTCCTGCACAAATTGAATTACAAGGTTGATAATTCTAGTTGATGAAGGAAAATTCTACTTTATAAAGATTTTCAGCTAATTAATGTAGAGAAGGAATATGTGAATTAGGGGAGAAAAAGCAATATTTGCAACCCACTAGTGAAATTAATTAAGGCAGCAACCATTATTGGATACTAAAATCATTAGAAAAAAAAGTAACGAAAGGATCAGAATGTCAACACCCAAATCCACAATCAGTCTTAAAGCATCATTAAAATCACTAAAAGTGGGGCAACCAGATATTAGATGTCTCCTACTGAGACACAATAGGAAGCACAAGAAACACTTCAAAAAAAAAAAAAAGGCTCTAAATCTTATCAAGCCTTTGGAACTAACTTTAAGTTTATATAAGAAACGCAGCAGATAGAGGAACAAGTTAACATGACACTCTAAAGAAACAGCCAGACTAGTCTAATCTGTGAAACTTTCTAAAAGGAAACATCACTTCATAAGTAAATGAACGAGACTGGGAGTAGAGAGAGGGAGAGGACTATTACAGACTGAAACAGACTAATGAGATATAACAACCAAATACTATGTGCGGCCCTCCATAGGACCTTGTTCTGAACAAATCAAACTTTAAAAGCATTTTCAAAATAATTGGGGAAATTTTAATGTAAGCTGGGTATTTGAGGACATTAAGAAATCATTGTCAATTCTGGTAAGTGTAATAATCATATTACGGTTTGGTAAGAAAATGTAATTATTTTAGAGATACTATGGTAATATTTGAGAAGACATGTCACAATGTCAAGGATTTGCTTTAGAACACAAAAGAAAAACTGAATAGATAAAACTAAGTGTCAGCGCTATTGAACCAAGATGACAGGTGTATGGGATTCATTATATTAGCATATAGCTGAAATCTCTAATAATAAATTAATAAATATTACCAAATGAATAACCCATACAAATGTAACAAAGAAAGAAAATCAAAGTAAGTTTTGCAGTTAGTTTTATGTATCACAAACATATAGAAAATTATAAATTCAGTTTAACAGCTAATTAAAATTGTGCCAGCAGAACTGTACCAAAATAGATTTAAATGACATTAAGTTACAAGCTCTTTTCTGTAGCAGTAATTCTCAACTCTTGCTACATAGTAAAACCATCTTGAGATCCTAAAAACACAGGAATGCCTGTGACCCACTCTTTAACTATTCTCAGCCTGGGGTAGAATCTGGTGACTTCAACGTGCAGCAAAATTTTGAGAAACAATGTTCTATAAGACCTACATGTTTACCTTCATGAATAAATGTTGTATCTGTTCACAATTATAACTATTTTAACGTCAGTGATTTCCTAAAGTCTGCTTTGCCTTTCTTTTAAAAACTTTATGATGAGAATGCCTGTTATTCAATTTGAAATACAAGGAAAGCTCTAAAATAAATACTCTTTGTACACACTCTCTCTCCTAATTTTTAGAATGTAGATAACATGATCATGAAAAATTACTTCCAGCAATTTTTCTAAAAGTGATCTACCCCTTAATAAATTAACTACACCTCTTAACATGATAAAATGATCTATTATAATGATGTCTCAATTTATAATCTGAAGGATTTTTGATCACTGTGTTCTTTGAAACAGAATATGTGAATGACTAATAGTTGGCCACATTTGTGATTATGTATTTTAGATGTCAGATTTTAAACTCATTACAAAGCACTCAGTCTCCTTTCTTTGAACAAATTACATTTTCTGAGACACTGTGATACCTAGCATTAAAGGAAACAGAAAAGCCAGACATAAATGTTAGTCTTAAAAAATTACTGTGTAAAATAAATCAATTAAAATTTATAGTACTGATTCTAAAGTAATTAAATTCAGTCAAGTAGCTAGATCTAATATAAAAATCATACAAGGTAAAGTGAAGCCCCCCACAAATTTTAGCAAAAGAGTATCACCTTATATTTGTGTTCTTACAAAATTTTTGAAATACTCTATCAATTATTTCATTTTGAACAAGTACTGTTACTGGAAGACTGAGCAGGAAGTTAATCCCACCAATATTAGTTTGCTGAAGTCATCTGATTAAATAATTAGAAGAAAGATTCAGTTATTATTCTAAAAGGCATGACCTCACTCATGCAATATTGGATATCACCGTAAACAATGTTTAAAAAGCAAAAAGAAAAGTGGAAACTGAGATCAAAATATTCACCAAATGTATGAAGAAGAAAATTGTGTCTTCATGTCCTACAAATGAATACTTTGGGATTGAGATCAATTATTTAAAAAGATAGATTATTGAAAAATACTTTTCCAAAAACTGACCTAACATAAGTGAATAAAGCTGAAGGCTTGGCTCATCCAAAATATGCATATTAATATCCTTACTATGCATTTTATAAGAATTACCATACATCCTAACAGAAAGAATGCAGGCAAACAATTTAGCGAATTGTGACTATCAAATAAACATTTAAAGACTGTAAACTAAATCTTAACAGAAATTAAAATAACAGACATTTGCCTATCAAATTAATCTTGTGAAATTAAAAAATAGTATGCTGGCAGGGGAAAAAGTAGGACACCCAGCCTCATATATAATTAATGTTAGTTTAAGTTAATATCACCTTTAGATGAAGAAATTTGCAAATAAAGTAAATACGCTTTAACATTTTCTTTGACCCAATAATTCTAATTCTAGGAATCTAGTCTAAGAAAATAATTTGAGAGGCAAAAAAGTACAAGGGTGTTTTAATAAAAAGTATGGAATAGCCTACATGTCCACTTTCAAAGGTATGGCATACCCATGAACATGCTACGCAGGTATTAAAGCTATCTTTTAAAACAAATTCTAAGTAAAATGTCAATTACAATAAAACATAATGCAAATATGCAAATACAGAGCAATTTTAATTTTGTAAAGAAACATGTATTTACATAAAAAATATGAAAATAAATGGTTATCTCTTGTGAATTATCAAAACCAGGGTCCATTATCTGATTTTTAAAACCTTTAACTCACCTACTTTTAACCTATTTTTGAGTATAGTTAAAAAGCCCAGTTATAACAAGATGCAAAAACATTAAAACAGATAAAAAAAAGAAGTCACTTAGGAAAGGCTAAACACTTTTTCCTTTTTCTTATGAGGCAGAGATGAAGAAACAAAAATGCGTTATACTAAAAAATTCAACACAGAAGTGGAAAAAGACACTAGACAATTTTTTGGCGAAGGGAGCAACTTAATTTACACGCCTTTAATGTAAAAATGTACGCTCAAAAAATGAAAAAAAGCGGCCAGGCATGGTGGCTCACACCTGTAATCTCAGCACTTTGGGAGGCTGAGGCGGGCAGATCACCTGAGATCAGGAGTTCCAGACCATCCTGGCCAACATGGTGAAATCTCATCTCTACGAAAAAAGACAAAAGTTAGCCAGGAGTGGTGGTACACGCCTGTAGTCCCAGATGCTCAGGAGGCTGAGGCGGGAGAATCGCTTGAACCCGGGAGGCGGAAGTTGCAGTGAGCCGAGACTGTGCCACCACACTCTGACACGGGCGACAGAGTGAGATTCCATCTCAAAGAGAAAAAAAATGACTTTATTATTGTTTTAAAAGTTTCAGCAAGGTCATAAGATCACAAGAAAAATGGTGATAAATTCCCTAGAAGAATCCAGGTGACTTCTAACCAAGCCTCCCACCCAGGATCCAAGCACATCTAAGTATATCCAGATAGGCAAATACACACACCTCAGTAGGGTCCAAAGAAGTGATTATTGTAGTCCATTGTTAATACTAGCTGGAGTTTCTTGGTATTTTATCTTTAGCTGGAGTTTCTTGGTATTTTATCTTTAAATTGTTTCTTTGATGAGTTGCATGTGAATTTTTCAACTTCTTAGAAACTATATGTAAAATCTTGATGAGATCATCTATTTTAACAAAGTAATGTATCTGCCAAGTGCCTAGCTGAATGAATATGACCTAGAAGCTACTCAATAAATTTTGATTCTTTCTAAAACAATGTCTATCAGTAAAGAGTTTAATAATCTATAGTAATAATTATAAGCAAAAACCATGTTTCACTCTTTCATTCCTGACTTTGCCTTTAAAAACTGCACACTGTGAAATACTCAATCTTATTAACTTGAATTACGAATTAAGCTAGACACACACAGAGGTAGAGATTCTGTCAGGAAAGAGTGTAAGTGACCTAAAGCATCTACTACAGTCATAATAAACACTATGACTTCTGCTAGGATATACCAGAAAATTCGAATAAAGGGTCAGATTTGTTTGCAGCTGCCAGAATTAACAGGTAGTTAATTCTGATTAGTTACCAGAATCAAATACCAACTGCCTTAGAGTATCTCTCTCTACATATATACCACTTACAGATTTCATATTCACAAACTGATGGCATGACTGTTATATATTGGGAAGTAAATATTTCCAATAACTACTTAATTATACTATTTTTTCTTTTTGAAATGACAGACATAAACTAAATTGTAAAAGCTAGTTTGTCAACTATCAATTTTGAGTTCCATATATATAAAAATCATGACTTAAAGATAATCTTACCAATACTAGAAATCAAGAAATACATCAAATAAAAGGAAACTCTAAAATTCCATCTTAACTTATAAATCACTTTGCACATTTTACTTACAAAGTAAGATTTTCCTTTATTTTTTTCTTCATCTTGATTTCACTCTATCAACTATAAGTTGCATATGTTTGCACTGTATTTTTATTAGGTGGCTCAAGTCCATTGTGGTACAAAGTAAAATATAAATGATTAAGACAAAATGCAAAGAAATAGCAAAATTAATTTTATAGAAAATTTCTTCTAGTTTAAATTGTTTTTTTAAAAGGCCACTACAATATGCTTCAAAAAAAATCCCATATGTCTCCACCCATTATG
Source organism: Pan paniscus (assembly GCF_029289425.2). Lineage (NCBI taxonomy): Eukaryota > Metazoa > Chordata > Mammalia > Primates > Hominidae > Pan > Pan paniscus. The sequence goes on from NC_073249.2 coordinate 130,240,693, forward strand.
TATGTTTTGTCTCTTAACATTTCACTGTTTCCATGCAATGCTAAATTAAAACAATCAGATCAGCACTGAAAAACACGCACAAGAACTTTAGGCCTAGACTCAGGCATAGTGACATCAAGTTTAAAGTGTAAATATGGCATTAAGAATTCAACAGTATTTCTTCATTAGAGCTTTTCTTCTTTTGTTCTGGGAGAGTGGCATGGAAGAGAAGCTGAAGGTATTAAAAGGAACAAAACTAACATATAATTTTAATTAGACTTATAAAGAATACTTTGGGTTTTTCTTAACAGTATTCATATGCCTTCTCACTTGAGAAAAAGAAAACTCACGAAACCTAACACAATTTGGTAAGGTCCAAAATGGGGGGATTCATTATACTTACTGGTACTTTTCCATTTGGCAAAATGGGAGAAAAGTGGTTAAGACAATAAAAATCATACCTAAGAGGGATGTCTCCTTGGCAAATGCTGCAGCAATAGCTGGGTCCAATGCAGGTTGTCCATCCCCAGATGGAAGATCAGGTCGAGTATAATCCCTACTTTTATCATTGTTGTATTTTACATTCAAATTCACAAGTTTGGAAAAATCAATCCTTAGGGTACAGCAGGCATTATAAATATTCTGACCATCTAGGGCCTGTAAAAGTGAATAAAGCATATCAGCAATCTTAAACAAAAAATAAAAATTAGTGAAAGTATAATTTTAGTAATAAAACTCAACAACAAAAACTCGAACTTAAAAGCTACCAGGAAAAGGATTCAAATTTCATATATCAAATTTTGCTGTTCCAGCTGTCCATGTGTTAGTTTCCCCCAAATATTATCTTCCTTAAATAGAAAATGCTACTTCAACCTAAAATACAACCAGCTAAGCATCCATGCTAATACTTTCAATTTTTAAAAATTGCAAATAGGTTAGTTTAAAAAAAAACTAATAAGGATCACAAACAGGAAGTCCTACCAAAGTAGTACCACACTACTCTGCTCAATAAGGTTAATTTTATTATACATACATTTATTGCTGGATGGCAGTACTTATATGATTCAGTACAGTTTTAGAAGGTAACTGCTATTTGATGCCACATTGTACAAAGTTGCTTCAAACCAAATTATCCTAACACATAATAGCAATTCCCATAAAATGAGGCAAAAAAGAAAAAAACTAGTTTTTTTCTTTTAAAAAAACATTTCCTTAACCTGAAATGTTCACCCCCAATCAGATTATCTTGATGAAATTAGCAAATCCAATGTCATTCCCGAAAAGTTCTGAAACTGACGAGTGCCAGGTCTAGGATTAATTAAAAGCCTAGACTCTTTTAGGTCATCTTAAGCAAGTTATCTGACCTCTCTGAATCTCAATTTCTTAATCGGGAAAACAGGAATGATGACAATGGCTGTCATGCTTCTTCACAGGGTTATTAAGAGGAGTAAATTAAAGACAACATATGTGAAAATACATCATGAATTATAAAGGACTATGTTACCGCTATGATTATCTTGTACTTTTTCTGCTCCTATATAACCACCATTTCTAGTTCAGCTGGATATAAGCTGGAAACAAACTAGAGAACAGGTGAACATACTGTTAACTTTTCATTAGAAGAATAAACATGTCGTGTTATGGAAAAAGTAAAACTCTACAGTTGCTTAAGTATATAAAGCTTTTAATTCAAATATTCTCACCTCTGGGAATATAAAACCTTTTCTCTTAATATACGAATTTTTTTATGGACTAATCTACCTAGCTAAAAACTAACCTAGAAAATAATTCAACACAGATTCATCCACTTCAATACAGCACTGGTAAAAACTGAAAGAGAGTTCATACACATCAGGATTTGAATTACATTTGGGTTAGGCAAGGTACCTATCATCACATAGAAGTGGAAGCCATGTATCAATCAACTTTATCAGCCAGAATAACATAACTATTAATTGAATACCCTGGTGTAAAGGTGAAGAAAGCACTGAAGATAGGTATTCATTTACTAATGTAGCATTCCTATAGGGAAAATGTGAGATAAGTAATAGAACTGATGTTTCTACACAATAGATAAATATCAAAAGATAAGTAGCAAAATTCACTCTTAGGTGACTACTTCAATGTTATCAAAGAGAAAATGATACCTTATGAGAAAGAGCTGGGTTTGAGTCACAGTATCTAGGTTAATGCTAAAAGTGCTGATACAAAATTACTAAACATACACTAAGTTTTTTAGGAGTTGAATTCTTTCCCAGCAATACTGAGGTCCGACTGCCAAATTATCTAACAATGAATATGCCAATTGTTAGAAAGCCCTCCAGGACCCTTTGAAATTTTCCCTCTGAACATTAAAAACAAAAACAAAAACTTCATGTAGGTGGAAGATGCAGAAGTATACCTAAGGTACAAGAGCTAGAGAAATAAGCAAACAAGATGTAAATTAATGATCTGTTGGCAAAAGAGGAAAGAAATAGGAGCTGAGGGTGTATGAGAGCAAAAATCCAGGTATTTTAAATAGTTGGTTAAAGGAGGTGACCACAAATAAGAAAGGGAGTAAAATCAAATTTAAAAAATATATGCAAGCTCACTTCAAGCTCATGTATTTGCAAAATCCCAAGAAATAGTAGTAGCACACAAACCAGTCCTGTGGTTCAGCAATCAGGAATGTGGTGATCTTGTTGGAGCAAAGATTTCTGACATTAAAAGCTCAAGATAATTTGCAGAAAGACCTTCCAAATGTGCCTACTCACAGTGAAGGTTTAGACAGTAAGCAAAAACAATCAGAAAAAAAAGTTTTCATGTAAATTTAAAGTTTATGGCTAAAACATGGAAATCAAAACACAGGAAAGATATTAGGCACAGAAAGCATAATTAAAGCAGCACAATGAAACACTGCATATGGACTGAAAACATGAAAAGCCAAAATAAAACTATTTCCATTTTTCTCATTGTTTACTATTTATAACTTACTTTTTTGAAGAGATTGTTGGGGATCAGATTTAACACACACTGAGAGAAACCTTAACTTCCAAATTCTTTAAATATCTACTTTTTAATATTTGGCAAGTCATGAAAAATTATCAAAATCAACAACACAAAATTAAGCTTATAATACTAATGTAATACTTCAGACTAATTATTTACCAATATCAAATAACCCCACCCTGGTAGATTATGCAGGATTTTCCTAAAGCATCCTAAAACCACTGATTTCATCATAAATTCTCCATTAATATGAATGTAAAATATACAGATTGTAAATTAAGCAGATGTCAAGGAGAATCTTTGCCCAAGAAATTAGGAAAGGATAATTCCATTAGGTCTCTCAAAGAATCTGCATAAAGCAATGTGTACTCTGTGAGAAGGAAATGAATGACATAATCTTACTGCTGCAAATGTTTTATCTCATATTTATTTTTATTATCAGTTAGTGATGAAATGGAATCTCCTGGAAGAAATAAAGAATAGGAAACAACCCACTTATATGTTAAAATAAAATGATCATATAAACAGGACTTCCAGAAGACACAATATACTGTCCAGTGTCAACTAAAGATATTCCTAATAAAGACATGTTTCTGAAAAGCTGTTTCTAATAACAAAAACCAAAAAGAACCATTTCCTACTTATGTGTGTTATAATGTAAGGACTATGTAAAAACAATTTTTAAATCCCAGGTGAAAAGGAGATTACATTATATGTCTTATTATACTATTAAAAAGATTGATATTTTTATGCATCAAGTAATTATATTCCTCAACATTATAAAAGCTGAATTAGAAAGCCAAGAGAAGACGCATCTTTGCCTAATACACTACTTTCCAATACATAAACAAGATTTTCTGAAAGGTATTAAGGTGTTTTCTTTAATAAATATGAGGATCGCATAAAATACTTTTTATTGATCATTAAGATTGTTACTATGACTTCTGATTTTCACCCTGAATGTCAATGTTTAATAAATACAGCAGAAAGCAAAGCAGACATGGTACTCAGAACTTACAGTCCGACAGAAAATATACACATTTAACAAATTATAAATTTTATGTGTGATACTGAGAACTAAGAAAGGAAGGGATCTAATCTAGTTGAAATGTTACAGAAGACTTATCTCAGGAAGAGGCTTCTAAACTGATACTTGAAAGACAAAGAGAAGCAGAAGTTGGGCATAAAGAGATGAAGAGAAAAAATAGTATTAGCAAATGGAACAGCAATCTGTAAGATCGAGACATCAGAGAAAATACAGTATATGCAAGCTATTTAAAGAAGTCCAATATAGCTAAAAAGGCATGAGAGGAGAATGGAGAGGCAAGCTGAGGACTGATTTAGAGTCTTATAAGCCATGATAAGGACTGTGGACTTTATTGCAAGGACAAAAAAGTCACTAAAGGGTATTGTGATTAGAAGCAATATGACTTGACGTTGAGATGATTCTTAGTACTCTGTGGAAAAATAATGGAGGTAGGGGAAGATGTCAAAATGGTGAGTTCAGTCAGAAGGCCAAGGAAGTGGAGATATGAAAGAGAATTATTACTACATCAATGCTACTTAAATTATGATTGACGGTCCAGAAGCCCAGGCTACTCTGCATGAATATAAGAAGTCTGTGTCAAAATTTATGCCAATATTGACATTAAGCATACTGTTGCTAGAAGTATGCTGATTTCAGTTTGACACACACTACTACCTTGAGAGATCAGCATCTTGAATAACACTGGCTTAGACTGCAGTGGTAGCAAGAGTTGGAGAAAAAAGGCCAGATTCAACAAAAATTTAGGAGGTATAATCAATAATATCTGATGACAGGTTGGAAGGAAGGGGAAAAATACCATGTTTACTGGCTTGTTAATGAGACTGAAGTTGGTATCTTGCACTTTACTAACACAGCGGACACCAAAAACAGGAGCTAGATTGAACACACTGTTTGAAGATATTCATTAGTCCACCAGGTTCTTAGTGTGGGTCTCTTAGGAGAGGTCTGAGCTAGAAAATGTGATGTGAACTCTGTCTGAATCACAGAGGTTTAATGGAGCTGTGACAGCAGGTGAGGCCTCCCAGGTAGAAGGGGAGTTACAAGACAAGGAAGAAATAGAGAGGTAGGATAAATCCAGGTGAGAAGTATCAGAGACCAGGAAGAAAGAGAATTTTAAGACAATGGTGCACAGTGCCAAATATTATCTAGGTATTAAGTAAGACAAGGACTAAATCATATCACTAGCATTTAGCTACTCTACTAATCACTGGTGATGCTGAGGAAGAGCAATTTGGGTCAACAGTGCTAAAACCAAATAATAGTAAGTAGAGAAATGAGGAGATAATAAACAACAAAGATAGCCTATTTAAGAAGTCTGGTTATGAGTGAAAAGGGAGAGGGGAGGCAGGGTGATAGAAAGTATGTAGAGTTATAGATGGATGGATTGAAAGTTGAAGGTAAATTCATTTAAAATGAAAGAAGCTGAGAATGCTTGAAACTGGTGAAAAGTGGCCAATATAGAGAGAAATAAATGAGAAAGGGGACGACAGATAGTGCAGTCTCTTGAGAGGCAGAAGACGATAGGCTTTGGTGTTTATTGGTCTTAGATAACTAAACATCTATGCCTTTTATTAAAAGAGAAAGACAAGTGTGAGTATTAGCAGATTTTGCAAGAAAAGCTGATGAAGCTTCCATGTGATTTTCCTCTTCAAGCAAGTGAGAGTGAGAAGAGACATGGTAGAAGGGAAAATTTCTATCTGACATAGGCATTGTGAAAAACAGAAAAACTGTTGACTGAATAAATGGGAAGAGATTTTTAAAGTAGAGTAGAGGGCTTATTTGTAGTTGATGTTGATGGATTTAAACCGGTACCAATTGTCAGATTATGTAATATTGTGTGATATTCTCTAAGTAGAGCCCAGATGCAGGCAAGTAAAATGAACATTACTGTAGTTATCAAAAATGCAAATTTTACCAAAGGGTCTAGATTACAAGGTACTGGGGCAAAGCAAGTTTAGGAAACAAATTTCTTTTTCCTTCTGTAATAAGTGAAGTGTGAGTTCTGATACCAGAATAAGTACTTAGTAAAACAATTATCTACTCTCTTAGAATTATAACTTTAGATCTTTGTCAAGAAGACCTGAGTGCATACCTGTGCACAAACATCAATATCATAGTTGGATGCTTAGTATCTGTTCACAGAAGATTAAACAAAAATTTCAAACAGTTGACACAATTGAGGTACTTTTATGAGATTTAATGTAACTATGTATTACTTCAGACAAGATACACATATAAACAATTTTCCCCATAAGAATTATAGCTCAAACACAGTATAATCCCCACTCAAATTTCATTTAATTGGTCCTCTAACAAATACTTTTCTTTGGGGTCAGAAGAGCAAGGAAAATATTCCACACCAAGAAAAATGTAGACTATATTTAAATGTTTGAAGTTGTGAAAAATGTCACAGAAACCATGACTTCTAGATTGTCTCCTATTCATAAAACCTCATACCACATTGATTTTGGTAGCCAGGGCATGTGAAAGGAGGATAATCATTTTTTGGAAAAAAAAAAAGAATTCTAATTATTAACCTATGCCTGAAGCGGAAAGCACAGTAAGATTAGATTATACCCGAGAACCAGTGAGAAGCAGCATACTGGAGAGAAAGGCTAAGACTGAAAAAATGTCTACCTTATAGGTGGTGTTCACTGTAAGTAATTCACCTCTTTAAATCTTAGCATCCTCTTGTAACGCAGGGGAAAACCCTGTTTTGTTGACAATATAGAGTAGTGGTCAGAAAAAATGAGACTACAGCACTTGGTAAACTATTACAATTATGCTATTATTACTTGTATAGCCTTTCTGCTACCTACAACTAATTTTGCTCCCAAAATGAGGTTGTGTGGATGGAAATGCAATGAAACAATTGTAAAAAATGGTCTGGGCTCCACAGAAGTAATCTTGATCTGGAGGAAGCATTTAAGTATTAGTGACAATAATTAATCTGAAAGTAAAAGAATGAATGAAAGGAAGAAAACCAGTTAAGATAAATGTAAGCTTATTAAATGGTTTCATAATAATGGCTTAATAATGAATTTTTAATGGCTTAATAATGGAATAGTAATAATAATGAGATACTATGGCACAAAAAGTTAAAGAGACAGAGCAAAAGTAGATTTAAGATATACAAACAGAAGATTAAGGTACTTGGAAGCAAAGATGTGGTATGCAGTTTTCAGTGGCAGCCTTGACGGGAAATTTTACATCTCTCAATGACCTTACATCCTCCATATGTAACAATGACAAAAAAGATAAATGATATGAATAAAAAGTGACTAGAAACCTATTCATAAAACCTTTAAAAAAAAAAGACATTAAAGAGAATATATAGTTTTAAATAAACTGAGAGCCTATCATAGCATTTGAGCCACATCTGTATATTTCAGCCAAACTCTTTTGAAAACTAATTACTTTGAAATTCCCAGCAAAAGCCACTTCAAATCTTATGCTGGTGCACATTCACAATATAGTCCTGCTTTTTTCTTAAGAGTACAAACTTTTGTCCTTAAATTAAAAAAAAAAAAAAGTAAAATAATAGAAACCCACATTATGGTTAACTACAACTATGATTTTCCTAAAAATAAATTTCTCTTTTATGACAAATATTAAGGTTTCTTAATATTAATGCCATCAATTTCTACTATCTGTAATGCTACAAGATATCATTAAGTATACATACATATATATATATTTTTCTACATATACATTTCAATAAAAAAAAATCACCATCTCAAAAGAAAGACTTACTAGTTTTGCTTGTTGAGCATTTACTGGATCACCATACTGGAGCAAAGCTTGAAACTGGTTATTTTTTGTAAATGTGATTATCTTCAATACAGCACCAAACTTAGAAAATATCTGTTAAAACATTAAAATCAAAACATTACTTATTTACTATATTATTATTTCTCTAATTTATAGGTAATTATGCAGATTAAACTTACTTGGTGAAGAACATCAAGTGTTACAGGGTAGTACATGTTGTCAATAATTATTCTAAGTACTGGACTCTGGGCTGGAGTCACTGCACTCTCGCTAACTGTGGTGCCACTAAGAGGAGTATTTGCTGTCTGGACAGCTGTCACAGCTTGAAGAACTGCTTGAGCACGCTGGAAATTAAGATTATGTAGTTTAGAAACATACCCATTATTGTCACATACTTTGCTACCTGTTACACTACTAGTTCACTTTGTTCCTAGAACTTACACAGATTAAACAAAATTAAATGGCCACTCAACAAATATTTTTAAGCACCTGCCATGAGCCAGGTACTACCTGTTTAATAAATCAAATATTCTACTAGTATTTCATTCAAAAAAATTATCCAGGCTTTGGGATCAATGTTGAACAAGCAAAGGTATGATATGTAATTTATTCTCAAAAGAACATGATGTAGTTTTAGAAACACATGTACCATCAGAAAATGTTTTAAACAGAAATTTAGAGAACAATAAAACTTTAACATTAATCACTCCATAAAACAGGTACATTGTAAATCTCAACAAGGGGGTTACTGAATTATCCAAAAGAACTCCCATAAAGCTTATTATTTCTAATACAATCTTAAAATAGGAACATTCAGAAAATACATTTTTCATACTACACTTAACTTCTGACACCAAAATTTTTAGAATAGAAACCAACGTGTAGTCTAGTCCAAAACCACAAAATTCTCAGGTAAACTTCAAGATATAATATGAAGAATATTTCCCATACATTTTATGGTATCAAATACACCATTAATTATAAAATGCACTATTGTTTTATGTATGACTAATAAGATGTTGCCAATTGAACTATGGAAGATAGACTATTGCAGGACACATCAAATTTCTGAGATTTTAAAATGCGAAAAAATATACCCATAAAATTGAATAAACACAGTATTTGTAGGAAATCTGTCAATCAAATATTATGTTAAATGCTCCAAAAGACTGCCTTTATTACTATTATCCCTTTCCTGTTATTATTATGACAGTCTATGATAAGGAAATAATTTCTTTCTACCTTATCTGTGGTCAAAAAACATACAAAGGCAAATAGTTCTAAAATATAACAATGACAAATACCACAAATACCTATACATAGGTTTACAGTTTGAAAAATCTATATCAACAGGTTAATGAAAGAGAATATAAAAGAATTAGGACACTCAGGAGAATAAACAAGAAAAGTCATTTTACTAAAATATTATATAACCACAGATCACACGGCTTGAGAGTCCAGATATATATCTAAACAATCATTTAAATGCTACTTAATTTTATCTATAAATTTATGTATTAGCCAAAATGACTTACTAATTAAAACTCAACATTTTGAAATGTGATAGATTATTTTAGTAGACATCTTGATACTATTATTGAAAAAATAATTGTAAATTGGTAAAATTAGATTTATAGAGCAGTATCTATTCAAATGTTTAAATATATTTAAAGTAGCTCATTGCAATATTATCTTCTTCATTAGTGAACATGTTCTTACTGTATTTATCTATAATAACAAGCATAGACTACCACAACTTAGAAAAACACTAACATCTGCTTCAAATAATAAAATGTTTTCTAAAATAGGAATCCATGATCATGGTATAAAAGTGGTATTAAAGATTAAAAATTCCCCTGCAACTCTGTCACCCAGTCTATTTTCCCCTACCAACCCCTCACAGCATTATCTTTGATATCCTTCCAGAGATACTAGCTACATCTACAAGCATATATATATATAAATATTATACTTAGTCCGTATTTTTTTCAATACTATTCATATTTTTATTCAATACTATTCATACTTTTAATACTATTCATTGTTCTCTATCTTCCTTTTATGGCTTAACAATCATGTTCTCTCACATCAGTAACAAATTACTTCATACATTGCTTTATGATTTCATTTTTAATGACTTCATATATTTTTTCTTATAATTCATGGAGCAGTGTTGGCTTGCAAACCTAGATTTTAATAAAACTTCTTATCAAAATATTACACACACACACAAAAGGACACAAAACCTAAGTATAAAGCTCCATAAAATACCACAAATTGGACATCTCTGTGAAATAATTACCCAGATAAAAAACAGCATATTATCAACACTCTAGAAGCCATACTCACGCTTCCTCCAAGTTACATAAATGGAATCATATCAGATGTATTCTACTTTGGTTTGGCTTCTTCCAATAATTATGATGTACACTACCCATGTTTTGCAGGCAGCAGTAGCTTGTTCATTTTTATTACTATACAATATTCCACTAAATGAATACACCACAACATATTCTGCTGCTGTTGAACATTTGGATGATTTATAGTTTTTTGGGCTATTACATACAGTGTTCCATGAACTTTCTTGTACATATCTTTTAACATACCTATGTACATGTTCTCAGGTATGTTAACTAGGAGCGAGTTTACTACGTCAAAGAATAGCTATATGCTCAACTTTAGTAGATATTTCGAGTTTTCAAAAATGGTTGTCACCAGTATTTTATTACCTATCCTTTTAATTTTAGCCACTCTGGTTATGTGCATAGCAGTATCTCATTCGGAGTTAACACTCTCAATCCAAACCTAATCTACTCTTTGCTTATCAGGGGATAGCTTTTAGGAGAAGAAATAGCTAAAGGGAGACCTCAAGATATTTAACACTGGCCATGTGAAGTGTGAGGTGGAGGAAGGGTGGTGCAAAAGGCAGGCCAACCCACAATATTCCATGCATGAGAGCAGTGACATAATGGCAGCAAACGACTGACATCAAGAGAAAACATGCCAGGTTACAGGATGCACCATTACTTTTGGGACAGAAGCATAAGCAAATAGGGTGGGAGTAGTCATAAGACAAGACAAAAAGTAGTAAGCTCAGAAAGGGCCTTTAGCCTGAGCATGAACAGGACCTACTGCATGGGAGTAACTTAGATATGTGCATTTGAGAAAGATACGTACTGGCTGTACTAGCGAGAAAAAAATTCCAGAAGGGAAAAGAAAAAGAAAGTAGTTTATAAAGAGAACTGTCGTAGTAATATAGCCAACAGGTGAGTGTGTTTGAGCAATACAAGTAGCAGGAAAGATGGAGAAAACCAGGCAGATAATTAAAAAGTGTGAACTAATAGGACCTGGTGATTTCATGAAGGGATGTGGAAGAATTCATGGTTAATGTATACTCATTTGCATGTCTTCTATTATGAAACTCTATTAAAATGCCTAGAAGTGAATGAATATAAAATAAACAAACACTGAAGGGAGGGAAGGTTATCATTAGCTGAGAATAATTTTATCAAATTCCTGGAACACAGAAAATGAATGGAACTAAATGGACTGGAGACACAGTGAACACAGAGCAAACAGGTGTTATACTGGTAGCAGCCACAGGAACCAAATCAGAAATTGGCAGGTTCACAGGAGGAGGGAGTGGGTGAAAAACAGACGAACAGAAAGTCTAGTTCATTAACAAAAGAGCTAAATTTCTCTTCTCCCTCCTGTGACCAACTTGTACCCTCACCATTAAAAGAAGAAAACAACAACAAATCTCCCTTAAAGGAACCAGAATTTCTTCCTTTTTTTTTTTTTAAGAGACTGTTTCTCGCTTTGTTGCTGAGGCTGGAGTGCAGTGGTGTGACCAGTTCACTGCTGCCCTGAATTTACCTCAGCTTCTCAAAGTGCTGGGATTACAGGCATGAGCCAAAGTGCCCTGCTTTGGTACCTGCTTTGGTACCAGGAATTCTTTTTTTTTTTTTTTTTGAGACAGAGTCTCGTTCTGTCGCCCAGGCTGAAGTGCAGTGGCGCGATCTCGGCTCACTGCAAGCTCTGCCTCCTGGGTCTGCACCATTCTCCTGCCTCAGCCTCCCGAGTAGCTGGGACTACAGGCGCCCACCACCACGCCCAGCTAATTTTCGTATTTTTAGTAGAGACGGGTTTTCACCATGGTCTCGATCTCCTGACCTCGTGATCCGCCCACCTCAGCCTCCCAAAGTGCTGGGATTACAAGTGTGAGCCACCATGCCCAGCCTGGTACCAGAAATTCTAAAGGGAGTTTTGTTGACCCAGAATAAGAGCCTCTTTGGTATTTGGGGGGAATGGGGGTAACAGCTTAGTAGACACTCTTCATTACTTTATCCTAGAGGAAAGCATACAACTTTAACAAAATCTAATTGTCCATTCTGAAACACGAAAAGACAACAAAGGGGGGATGAAGAGAATGAGAACAAGATAAACATAAATGCTAACACTGAAAAAATAACTCAGCATATAGTGACGTATTTTTTAAATACTGTAACTAGTATCCTCAAAGTACTGTTGTCTTAAGGCATAACCAACTACAAAAAAAAGATGACCAAAGGAGACTGAAGGGCTTTAGAAAATGAAAAATAAAATTATAAAAGCATTTTTTTCAACAGAAGGAACTTTGCATTGATTATTCCTTCTGTCTGGAATAAGTGGCTTATTCCCTAACCACTTTGAAGTTCGTTATTCAAATATCCCCTCTCAATGGGGCTTCCACTAGTCATCCTAAGTGCCCCTCCCTCCACATCCATCCATGTGTAGGCCTCAGCTTTATTCTTTTTTTTTTTTTTTTTTTTTTTTTTGAGATTAAGAGTCTCGCTCTGTCACCCAGGCTGGAGTGCAGTGACGCATCTGGGATCACCGCAAGCTCCACCCCCCCGGGTTCAAGCAATTCTCTCTTGCCTCAGCCTCTGAGTAGCTGGGATTACAGGCACCTGGCACCATGCCTGGCTAATTTTTTTTTTTTTGTATTTTTAGTAGACTCAGGGTTTCACCATGTTGGTCAGGCGGGTCTTGAACTCCTGACCTCAGGTAATCCACCCGCCTCAGCCTCCCAAAGTGCTGGGATTACCAGTATAAGCCCCTAAGCCCAGCCCCCAACTTTATTCTTTACATGTTCCTTTCGTTTAATCTTTTAAAATGAGAATGTACTTGCAAATTACTTAAATAATAACGAACTAGAAATGGGATATTAAATGTCATTTTAAGAGGACACTGTGTGTGCTAAGTGAATAAGTCAAACAAAGAAAGACAAATACCACATTATCTCACTTACATATGTAATCTAAAAAAGCTGAACTCACATTAGTAGAGAGTAGAAAAATAGTCACCAGAGGCTGGGGGAGGGAGGAGTGAACAGGGAAGGGGTGATGATGGTCAAAGTACAAAGTTTCAGACAGGAAGAATAGGTTCTGGTGATCTACCGCACAGCATGGCAACTACTGTAATGCATAATATTGTATTGTGACATTGTAAAATAGACATTTGGTCCTCAACCCCATTTCCTGGCATACAACTCTAAATTCCTAATAAATCTCCAAAATGATATATTTTGTATGCTAATGAGTTGACTGATGGCTGGCAGCCCCACTTTAAGATGGGGACTGGTCACCTGAAAGATCAAGGCATGATTAGAGGCTTATGATCCTTTTTAATATCCTATATAATAAACTAGTAAATCTCAGTAAATGTTTCCTTGAGTTCTGTGTGCTGCTCTAGCAAATTAATGAAATCCAAAAAGGGGGTTGTGGGAACCCCAACTTGAAGCTGGTCAATCAGAAGTTCCAGAGGCCTGACTTGCTGGTGTCTCAGGAGATCTTGTGGGACTGAGCCCTCAACCTGTGGGATCTGATGCTATCTCCCGGCAGACAGTATTGAAACTGAGCTAAGTTGGAGAACACTGCAGACCTGACTGCTTGCTTGGCGTGGAAAAAAATTCCCCCACATTTGAGGCCACAGAAGCCTTCTGTGTTGATTGTTGTGGTGTGAGCAGAGGAAAAACAGTTTTTCCACATTCCACTGTATACTTCAAAATAGCTAAAGGAATTTTAAATGTTCTTACCATAAAGAAATTGTAAGTACTGGAAGAGATGAATATGTTAACCAGCCAGATTTGATCATTCCATAATATATATGTATTAAAACATCACATTGTACACCATAAGTATAAACAATTATTTGTTAAAAATAAGTTAAAAATGCAAAAAAATCTAAGTAAAAAGAAAGAAGAGCAGATATTTTCTTTTGGTATTCTTCCTCTTGATAAATTATTAGAAGCATACATTCCTTTTCAAAAGAAATTAAAAACTCATCATCAAATTAAAAAAACAGCTGAAATTTCAGTCCTATCTTTTAGGTAAAAAGTTTTACAAGCTTATTTTCCATAAACTAACAAAATGATTTTGTCACTTTGTAAAGTGACAAAAATCTATGAGGAACAGTTTTCCATTACATTTTTATTAAGAAAAAGTTTGTATTTTACTGACAGAGAAAGATATCATTAGTTTTAAAACTATATTAAAACAGCTAAAGTTTTAGATCATTACAGCAGTCTTATAATGTAGGTCAGAACACATTCTAATGCTATTTTTGAATACATTAATTTTAAACAATATCTTCTATATTACATTTTTAAAACATCAATACATTCACATATTCTTCATCCTTAAGATTTCTTTTCCAGGAAAACCATTAACACATCTTCAAAAAAAAATTTTCCGTAAGAAATTAAGACCTATAAAAAAAATCAAATAACCAAAGGCACTGAACTTCTTACCTTAAATTCTAAGCAGGAGAGTTGTATAAACAGTTTATGCTAATAATAAATCCTACCCGATAAGTTTCTACACAAAAATTTTAACTTGCAACAAGAAAAAGAACATTTGACCAGGGGGTTAAAGGAATTCAAAATGACATAGTATTTAATACTTAGAAACATTCTGCATGAAAATACCTTAAAAATAACAAGAAAATGCCTATAAGGAACATCTGAACAGGTAAACATTTCCTTCCTATTAATGTTTATGAGATTCACAATATGTTCTAGGCCATTTTATTTATGTACCTACACATACTTACTTGGTTTAATGTATTATCTGTCTTCAGTTCTTTGTGATTCGAGTACTGGATATATATTGGTTGGTTACGAAGATGAGGTGTCACAGCAGAATAGTAATTAACCATGGTAATAGCTGCTTCCTCGGTTGCTAGTTCCAAAAATGCCTGAAAATTTAAGTAGCACAATTTTTAATACTATAAATTCAAATAAAATTAATATCTAAGCAATCTATTCAGATGATTTTAATCAATTATCTAGAATATAATCCTTCAGGTTACTTTTAAATGTTCTAATAAGTAGAATTAGAAATCTCTTGTTGAAGTTTAGGTATACAGTTAAAGCTAACCTCAGAAGAAAACCGAGTACACGCTGCTTCTGCCTTCCACCTATGATTTTTCACACCCACAAATCTATTCTTGCAACAAATGCTAGAGAAAATGTAAACATTTTCTAGCATCAGAATTTTACCACTTCTACCCTAGAGAATGTAAGATTTCCAAGTCATTTTAAAAGCAGTATAATTATATAGAGACAAAGAACAAAATTACAAATTAAATGTCAGATTAACCTCAAGTATATAAAAGGGAGTGTTAAATTTCATAAACTCTTCTAAATGGTATCATTTAACATTTTTAAATAAAATTTCATATTCTCATAAAGCTTAAGGAAAGATGCGACTAGTACCCCTACTGATTTCTGATATCAAAGAACAGAGCCACAGTAAAAGAAATACTTCATTTGTATTTTCCACAATTTCATAACAATTATTCAATTAGAGCCCTAAAGTCAATTCAAAAGACAAAGTTTAAAAACTATAGTGATTCATTCACTTTGGCTACCTAGCATTAGTTTCCCACAGACATCTACTCGAAAAAGTGAGAATAAGACTTCTGTTCTTTAAGAAAAATAACCTACTATTTTCTCCCTTTTACAATTAATTCACACCTGCTGGGTAGTTTGGGGTTTAACATTTCATAAACCCTGAAAGAAGTGTACCTGATTTTTTCCTTTCAGCATAAGGATGTTGGTCACCTTACCAAAAGGTAAGCCTAAAGCAATAACTTCAGTTTCTGTTACTTCCCCAGGTAATTTTCGAATATGAAGTACACGAGAAGGAGCACCATCCATTTTATCTTCTCCTTTAAATTTTTTACTATCATTACCATTGGCTGAAAGACATTAAAAAACAGTCCTTATATATCAACAATAAAAGAATGTATGAATTTTCCTATTTGTGTAAAAAAACTACAAATTTCCAAAAGGAACTTAAAAACATAGCTGAGACTACTTAAATAATTCTTGAAAATTCAAATGCCAGCCTTTCAAAGGAATAAAATCATATCCACCTATTATTAAATGAAATTATCAACTATTTAAGATTGCTGTTAATGTTTCTTAACAGTATTATAAAGAGTAATTATTAATAAGCAACAACATTAAAATGTAATCTCATAAAGAAACTGTCCAATGACTAAAGAATACAATCACAGTCATGTGCCACATAACTACATTTTGGTCATTGACAGGCCACATATACAATGGTGGTCCCATAAGATTATAATACCATATTTTTATTGTACCTTTTCTGTTTAGATACATCAATACTTATTACTGTGTTACAACTGCCTCCAGTATTCAGAACAGTAACATGCTGTCAAGTTTGTTGCCTAGGAGCAAAAGGCTACATATACCATATAGCCTACATGTGTAGCAGGTTTGTGCAAATGTACTCTATGACATTTATGCAGTGACAAAATTACCTAACAATGCATTTCTGCGAGAGTATCCTCATCACTATCCCCAAGATTTATGACTGTATCTTGTAATTTAATCATCTTATAATGAACTAATATGAACATTTTTAAAAAGTGAAAAAACTGGTTTGACCAAAATTAGGAAGATTATAATTTTACCTGAGAAATTATAAATTGTTTGATTTGAAAAATGTACTTGAAGGTGGGATCAAAGAATGTAAAGTTTATAAAAATGATAATGCAGTCAATCCATATTATGGCTTATCTACAATGAGCCTCTCCTGATATATTACTATTACCGTCTAAACTACCTAATATTTTGTGACTATTAACATCAATATACTCTAAATCACTCATGAACTTAGTTACCTTATTCTGTTATCGTGAGATTTAAAGTAACATAATTCAATCAACAAATTAGTTAACTGTCTTCATTCCAAAACTTCACCAAAAAATAAAAATATTATTCAAAATGCCTATAAAATAGGTAATATTTAAATACAGTTGTTTGAAGGACTTGCAGTATATCTACTACGCCAGATCAATGGTTCTTAGTCTTTTAGGATCTCAAGGATATTTCTGAGACTTAGCTAAAATGAAGGATCTTGACACATTCAGAAATATACATGTATACTCCATTTTGTATAAAACTTTAGGTAATTTATGGTATTTCCTAAAACATTCAACACAACCTATAAACTATATAATGTGTTTGTGTATGTTCAACAACATCTATAAGACTGTCAGATTATCTTGGTCTCCAAAGTATCTTCAAAATTAATTCACTCATTAATTCCTTAAACATCTACTGGGTATTCAGGGATGTGTCTAGCAATGTTTTACGTTCTGAGGGTACAGAGAGTGAACAAGATGATTATATGATTCCTGATACCTTATAGTAGGGAGCTGGACTAACTAGTACCTGAACCAGATACTTTCTACGGTATGTGCTGTGAGGTAAAACAGTGATGTGCTTAAAAGTTACTTTGTCTAGGACTGGAAGATTGATAGTAGTAATGACTTTATTGGATGATCAGAGAAGGTATCTCTAAGAGATAATATATGGACTCAAGCTATACTTAAGTCATATTTTACTCTAGGAGTTTCACTTAGGTTTATATACTTGAACGGCAAGCCAATGCATTTAAAAATCCCCTTAGGTTGTCTTTGTACAGAAGAGTAGGCTCTGGCTTCTGAATATATTACCCTGAAAATCTTGTCTGGGTAGCTCTTCACCACTCCAGAAATATGAAAAAACTACAGGAAGCTATCACATGTCCTTTCACTACTGACAAAGATTTGTGTGCGCACAGGGCACCTGAATTTGTCAAAAGGAAGAGGCTGAACTTTGCATTTTGTAGTATCTTATCTAACAAAATCATCTCTAGGCCCATTAATTGAAAATGTAAGCTAAAGCACAGAATCCAAAAAATACACATATGCTTTAAAACACATAATGGGCACACACAACAACCGGCATCAGTCAACAAGGAACACTTATTATTCTGATACAGGACTAAGACCTTTTTTTGACAAAGCAGTCTGAGTACAGAAACTTGATAATTTGTTCTTGTTCATTAGTTTGTTTGAATAACGAGAACAAATACTTCACAATCCAACCTAAAGCCCCATGTGTTATAGTTATGGTATCAGGATACTCAAAAAAGCAAATTTCAGTTTCTCCTAATTTGGTCTGTCCTTTTCCTTCTGGGAGAAAGACAAGGGAAAAAAAAAGACCAATAAAGATACTACCTATCACTGTACCCATAAGGAGAAAAAAGGCGTCCCCTTTCAAATGATTTTCCAAAAATAATTCCCAAAAGGCAAAAGCCTGCCTAAATCTATTATTAAGGAAATTAAATAATTTACTTTGGATTTGTGTTGGATGTTTTCTGGATAGTGGATATTAAGCAAAAGTAAAATAGCTGAATAACACAGAAAGAACGTAGGAAACTTCTGAGAATCAAAGGATAAGACAAAGATCTTGACTTCTTGGAAAAAATATAGAAAAGATGTAATTTTATTTTGCATCAATATTTAATATTCACTGCTAATTAACTACATGCCAGGCAATTTACAACTCTCAGATTGCTATCATTATGACCTATCAACCCCATTTACAGGTAACAATTAGTTAAACGCCCAAGATTAGATAGTTACTAAGTGGTATAGACAGGAAGTAGTAGAGAAAGGATTAAACTCAGGGAGCATGATTCCATAGTCTGTGCTCTTCAACAACTACACCATAGTAGGATCTCAGAAACAAACATTACATTACATACAGGTTGCCTAAAAAAGATCTGTCCTCTTCTCCCAAAGACCAAGCCAGTTACTGTAGTAAACTATCAACATTTACACTACCTGACACTCCCTCAGTTAATAGCTTCCATGGGGTGACTACTAAGTATTCATATCTTAGTGCCAAATATTATAAAAGTCTTCATTTTAAATAAATGATACTATGAGAATGTGAAACTGGGAATGGGGGCTCCTTTAATAATATAACAAAGCCTATTTTCAAATATAAAAACACTCCAGCAACATCGAAAAAGGGTCCAAAAATGGAAACATTAGCTTATGAAGCATTAGGTCTGCCTGTGTTACAGTTCTACAATTCTTCAGCATCTTCCCATGATCCTGAATGGGAAAGGTTTACTGGGGGAATGAAAGAGATCTTTCCCTTCCATTCCTCCAGTAAACCCAGAACTTTTGTTTGGGCGTGTAAAACCAGTAATAATTCAAATGTTTATGTTCAGTTAAGAAGGCATGAGGTAATGCTTTTATTTATGCATATAAATTTTATTCATTGTATATGAATGTAAAAATCTTTAAGCACACCATTTTCCATATATTAAACTCTTTCAAAGCCTCTTGCTTAGGGAAGATATTCATGTAATCACGGATTCAAAGCAAATAAAATTTTAAAATGGTTTCTACTTGAATACTTCTCTTCTAAACTCAAAACCAGTTTTTCACCTCAATTCTAAAGCCAGCATCTTCACCTCTGATCAGTACATCACTTTTCTCCTGCTGACTGACCTTTGTTCTCCACTAGCTTTTACCTGCAATTTTTACATAAATGGGTGTCGGCAAGATCATGGGTAATTTGTTAAATCACCACATCCATCAGTCAACAAGGAACTGTGAACCTTCTCTTCCTCACTGAATTTCTCTAATAGCACCCCTAAAAACTTCAATTTCTACTTTTCTAATTTCCCCTGACTCATCTGATACTTGCTTTGAATCCTGATTACTCATTCATTCCCCCAAACTGTTAGTTTCCCATGCTGTTTTTGTTCCGATACTCTACCTATCTTTACTTATTAAATATAAACACTCTAGCACTGGGTTTCACAGTATCTATCTATCTATCTATCTATCTATCTATCTATCTATCTATCTATCTATCTATCTATCTGAGACAGAGTCTTGCTGTATTGCCAGGCTGGAGTGCAGTGGCGTGATCTTGGTTGACTACAACCTCCACTTCCCAGGTTTAAGTGATTCTCGTGCCACAGCCTCCCATGTAGCTGGGAATTCAGGTGTGCACCACCACACCCAGCTAATTTTTGTATTTTCAGTAGAGATGGGGTTTCATCATGTTGGCCAGGCTGGTCTCAAACTCCTGGCCTCAAGTGATCCACCTGCCTCAGCCTCCCAAAGTGCTGAAATACAGGCATGAGCCACAGCACCTGGCCTACTTTCTCATATAATTTGTAAATTATTTTAGTCCTACTCATTCACCGTTATACTTTCAACTGTGTACAAATATAAAATACAACACGGCAAAACCTTATACTTCTGTCCAATGAAAACCAGTGACAAAACTTAGGTACATCTTCATTCTCCAAGTCTTTCAGAGACACACATTTATGAAAGTTTTCCTAACTCTCTTTATCAAATATGAAACTGAGAGGCAAAGCAGTTTTAATTCTAAGCAGTTTTAGACTTCAAGGCAAAGCAGTGTTTTCTAGCTTTAGAAAAACAAAAAACAAAATAAAAAGACTCTAAGCTAAGAAAAAAAAATGAATGCTGCTACTCTTTCCTGTATGAGAAACAAATTCCAAAGAAGAGTTAAAGAGAAAAAAAGCAGGTAGATGCAGATAGGTGGTACTTCTGCTATTCTGTTGGCTGTTTCTGCAACAGCCACCACACAAAAAGCCTCACTAGGTTTCCGTAAAAGGTAACTATTAACTCTTATATTTCCAAGTAGTTGTGTGGCGTAGTTGTCAAAAGCATATTAGGCATGAGCTGGAAAAACACAGAAGGCACCTAGAGAAGGCTCTCACTACCTTTATATACAAGAAGATAAGTTGTTAAAACCCTCATAAATAGTAACACTATGAAATAAGGCTCTCACTACCTTTATATGCAAGAAGATGAGTTGTTAAAACCTTTACAAATAGTAAAACTATGAAATAATCTACTGGAATACTTTCAAAACATTATAGCAAAAAGAATGACATCACCTCAAAAATATGTCTGTAAAAGTTAAAATGAAAATCTTAAAAGAGTTCTAAGTAAAATGTTCCAGACTCTATGGAATGGTTTAACTGCTTTCAGGTAGAGCAAAATGTCATGTTTAGCAATAATTTTCAGAAAATCCTGCTATTACAGAGTAACAATCAGCATTGGCAGAAATATGTATACCTAAAGGGATATTCCAGTTCCGTAGCTACAAAGAAATCACTAGAAAATTATAGAGACTGTACCTTAGAATTGTCAAGCCTCACAGTCACTGCTAAATAGTTACAAATTTAACAAAATCAAATTCTAATGCTACTTAGGAACAGTTGTATTTTTGAAATATTTCACTTTAATATCTCTTGAAGGAACCAATTCATTAGAAAATGTCCTTACTGTATCAATTTATTAAACATTTATTTACCTGAGATTAAGTTTCTAATAACATGAAATTTTTTCACCTGTAAAATTAATTTTTTCTTCAACAAAAAGCACCTAATTCAACAAGTACAGAGAAAGAAAAGTCTGCACAGATAAGGGAAAGGCTGTTGAGACAGATGCCTTAGGAAACAATTCTACAGTAAAATCTATTACAAGAAATATTTTAGATAAAGCTGGAAGCTGCAACATAAAAATGAAATCCTGTACTATATCTGATAACCATAAAAGTGTCCTTGTAACATTGTCTACCAAC
The DNA here is from genome assembly GCF_029289425.2 of Pan paniscus. NCBI lineage: Eukaryota > Metazoa > Chordata > Mammalia > Primates > Hominidae > Pan > Pan paniscus. Next base: position 130,262,463 of record NC_073249.2, read on the forward strand.
GTCCTTTTGAGTCATCTGAATTACATGGAGTATTTTTCCAGGCAAATATAATCACCAATTTTTAAAGGTCTTTTATGCTATTTGCTCTTATAAGCAACAGTATTCAAATTGGTGTCTCTTAGAATATATGCAGACTTTCATCTTTGTCAGAAAAAAAAATAGAAAAATCTTAAAACTCAGTATTTCCTCTGTACATGGAGGTTAAATAAACTGACTTCTTGTATTAAAACAAGGCTTAAAGGAATTTTATGCCATCATTACAAAAAGATTAGATTGATTCCTTGGTCATGAAGTACATTATATATCATCTCTAAAGCACAGTTAAAAAAACAGAACAGTAGCAGATTATTCTTTTTTCCCACCAAAAACGAGTCTCCTTTTCCTACTTTCCCCCCTTTGTTAATGGCATCATCTTCTCTTTAATATTATTCCAAACTTGTCTTCTTCCAGATAACTCGTTTTATCATTTCCTGCATATTATCCTTCCAAGACCCTAAAATTCAGGACCTTGGTATCTTTGGAATGAACTACCGTAATGTTTTAAAACTATTCTCCCCTCTATACAATACTGATCCTACCTGTGAAATACAAATGGAACAAAAATCTTTCTAAAATGTAAATCTGTTAAAGTCCAAGCTATACGCACACACACGCACACACACACACACACACACACACACCAAATCCCACATCTAGGCCCCTGCTACATGGACTCACCTAGTCATTCCCAATCTCATATTTCTCATTACAGCATGACACAACTACTGGAAATTCAGAGTTCTCAGAGATAATCTACTGCTTCAAACAAATTTTGGATTTGTTTTGCAACTTAGTTTATTAACATAGGACGTTTCCATCACACCAGAAAATGCCACCGTTTTCCCTTTCTGTTAATCTCCAACATTCTGGTTTCTAAACAAAAAATTAATGATCTGCTCTTAAACTTTCAAGAAATGGAATCACACTATGTACTCTTTCAGGTCTGTCTGGTTTCTTTTGCTTCATACAATGCTTACTATTCACCCATGTTTTCGCATGTACTACTAACCATTCTTTTGTTATTAGTAAGTAGTAATATACTATATGATTATACCACAATTTATCCATTTTCCTGTTGATAAACATTTGGGTTATTTCAAGTTTGGGACCATTATCAGTAAAGTTTTTGATACACATACAAGTTTTACAGCAAACAGGTTCTTACTGGGTAAAAAACTAAAAGTAGAAGTTATGGACCATAAAGTAGGTTAATGTTTAACTCCGTAAGAAAATAGCAAACTAGGTCAGACGCAGTGGCTCAGGCCTGTAATCCCAGCACTCTGGGAGGCCGACGTGGGCGGATCACAACGTCAAGAGAGCAAGACCATCCTGGCCAACATGGCGAAACCCAGTCTCTACTAAAAATACAAAAAATTAGCCGGGTGTGGTGGCGTGTACCTGTACTTCCAGCTACTCGGGAGGCTGAGGCAGGAGAATCACTTGAACCCAGGAGGCGGAGGTTGCAGTAAGCTGAGATCATGCCACTGCATTCCAGCCTGGTGACAGAGCAAGACTCTGTCTCAAAAAAAAAAAAAAAAAAGCAAACTATTTTCCCAACTATGTTATATACTCAGCAGTAATTAAAGACAGTTCCACATCTTCATCAACATTCGGTGTTGCCAATCTATTTAATTTTAGCCATTCTAGTTGGTGTAAATTCTATCTCTAATGGTTTTGACTTGTGATCACCTGATGACTAACATTATCTTTTCATGTGCTTGTTACCCATCCTTATAATGTCACTTCTTTTGCCACTTAAAAAAAAATTGGGCTGCTCATATTTATTGATTGGAGGAGTTTTTTTTTTTTTTACAAGTCCTTTGGGATACAAGTCCTTTGTCGTTGATATGGTTTGGCTGTGTCCCCACCCACATCTCCTCTTGAATTCCCATGTGTTGTGGGAGGGACCTGGTGGGAGTTAACTGAATCATGGGGGCAGGTCTTTCCAATGCTGTTCTCGTGACAGTGAAGTAAGTCTCACGGTTTTAAAAAGGGGAGAGTTTCCCTGCACAAGCTCTCTTTTCTTTGCCTGTTGCCATCTACGTAAGATGTGACTTGCTCCTCCTTGCCTTCCACCATGATTATGAGGCTTCCCCAGTCACATAGAATTGTAAATTCATTAAACTGGTTTCTTTCATAAATTGCCCGCCCAGTCTCGGGTACGTCTTTATCAGCAGCATGAAAATGGACTAATACAGTCATATGTATGTATTGATACACAAATATTATATTCTCCAAGTCTGTGCCTTGTCTTTTCAGTGTCTTAACAATGTCTTCTGATTAAGCAGAAATTTCCCATTTTGATGGAGTCAAGTTTATATATTCCTTTAAGATTTTTCTATTTTAAGAAATCTTCATTTATCCCAAAGTTGCAAGTATATCCTATGCTTTTTCCTAAAAACTCTATATATTAGTTTTTATATAATTAATCTCATTGTTTTATACAGAATGATGTAGGGTTTAAGTTTCTTTTGCTTTTTTGTATGTATATTCAGCTGTTCTAGCACATCTGTTCTAGCACACCCTTCTCTTTCTTCACTGAGTGATCAAGGCAACTTTAATGCATGAGTTATTCCCTGAACGCTATTCTGTGTCACTAACTATGCTAGTAGTAAACTGTTTTGGATTAACTACAGGTTTGTAGTGAGTCTTGAGAACTGTGGCAAAATTTACTTTTTCAAAATGGTTTTAATTGTCCTAGCTCCTTTTTATTTCCACATAAATTTTAGAATGTACTCTCAATTTATAAGTCTTTATAGATTCAATGCCATCCCAATTTAGGGAGAACTGGCATGTTAACATATTGAGCCTTCTAATTCATGAACATGGTCTACATCTTCATGTAAGTCTTTTTAAAACTTCTCTTAGCAGTGTTTCATATTGGTGTAGATGTCTTACATATCTTTTGTCAAATTTTTTTCCTGATATTTTGTCTGATACTTTTATAAACAGATTTTTTAAAATTTCATTTTCTAAGAATTTGCTGCAAGTATAAGGAGACTATTTCTGTACATAGAACTTGTATCCTATAATTATTCTAAATTCACTTATTAGTTCTACCAAATCTGTTGTAGAGTCTTCAGGTCTTCTACTTTAAAAAGCATGTTGAATGGTGAATAAGACAGTTTTCTTTCTTCCTTTACAATCTTTATGTCTTTTATTTCACCTGCCTTAATGTAAGCAGAAAGCTAAGGGGAAAAATTGAGAAAACAGACATCCTTGCTTCATTTCTGTTTTTAAGAAGAAAACATTCAATATTTCTCCATTAAGTATGAAATTTGTTGTAGGTTCTTAGTAGATACCCCTTATTTACATTGTAAAAGCTCCTTCTCTTCCTAGTTTTCTGAGAGAAATTCTTCTTTCTTCATTCTATCATTGTGACAAATTACACTGAGTTCATTTTCAAATGTTAAACAAACCTTACAATCCTGCTTATGATAAGTCTCAGAATTGTCTCTCATATTCTACCGGAGGTGATTTACCAACATTTTCTTAAGAATATATGCATTGAGGTTAATGAGAAATACTAGTCTGAAATCTTGATATATTACCCTTGTCAGGTTTTGCTGTCAGTTATAGTGGTTTCATAAAGTGAACAGGGTAGTATTCCCTCCTCCATTTTCAAAGACAGCTAGTATTCCTTTAAAATTTCATAAAATTCAATAGTGAAACCATCTATGACTAGAGTAATCTTTGTGGAAAGATTTTTTTAATTATAAATTCCAATTTGTATAATACAGTAGTATATAGCTGTTAAGCTATATACTTGTCAGTTTTGCATTTGTCAAGAAACTTTTCATCTAAGTTGCTGAATTTGTTAGCCTTAACAACATTAGTAATATTGACTTATTTTCCTATTATATTCTATATATCTCTGCTTTTATTGAAAGTGCTATCTCCACTTTATATTATTTATGTTATACTATTATACTCTGCATATATCCACTTTCTCTGAAAGTGATTATCTCGACCTTGATTTCCAGTATTGGTAATTTATGTCTTTTTCCTTGGTCACTCTTAAATTGGGAGTTTTAAACCTTTTTTTGTAATATAGGTATTTGAAGACATACTTTTCACCATACATACCCTTGGGTAGTATCCAACAAATTTTGATATATTTTCATTCAGTCAAAAATATGTCCTTGTGGTAACACTTCTATAATCCATGTATTGTTCACGATTGTGTAATTTCTAATATTTGGTACTTTCCTAGATGTCTATTTTTGATTTCTAATTTAATTCCACTATAGTCAGTCAGATACTACATTAGCTGTCAATCATTTGAAATTTATTGAGTTATTTTATAATCCAATATAAGGTCTACCATTGTGAATGTTCTATGTACACTTGAAGTTATTTTACAGTTACTGGGTATAGTTTTATAAATGTTAGTTAAGCCAACATGATAGCACTTTTCAAATTATGTATCTTTTTATTTGGGGGCTAGGACGGTACTATCCTATCAATTACCATAAATTATGTTTTAAAAAACCAGGCTATGATTGTGGATTTCTGTTTCTCTACTTAGTTCTGTGATGTTTTTCTTAATATACTTTAAGTTGTTATTATTGGCATACAAATTAAGAAATGTTTTCTGATAAACTGACCCTTCAACATTGTGAAATATGCTTTTTTATATCTGGTAATATTTGTCTTAAATTTTTCTCTGTCTAGTAATATAATCATATCAACTTTCTTGTGCTTACTGTTTGCACAAAGTATCATTTTCCATCTTTTTACTTTCAACCTGCATCTTGATATTTCTACCTGACCCTCGTATTGACAGTGTAGTTAGGCCTTGCTTTTTAATCAAGTCTGACAATCTTTGTCTTTTAACTGGACTACTTAGACCAGTAATATCCAAAAGAAATGCAATGCAAGCGCATGAGTAAATTTTCAATGACATTTTTCAGAGTAAGTTTAGGTACACAGCAAAATGGAGAGGAAAGCAGAGAGATTTCCCTGCCTCCTGCCCCAAATAGCCTCCCCTTTATCAACATCTCCCACCAGATGGCACATTGTTACAACTGATGAACCTACACTGACACATTATAATCACTCAAAGTCTGTAGTTACCTCCAGGTTCACTCCAAGTGTCTTACATTCTATGGGTTTGGAAAAATGTATGACATGTATCTATCATTATAGTATCATGCAGAATATTTTCAGTGCCCTAAAATCCTCTGTACTCCACCAATTCATCCCTCCCTCAACCCCTAAACCCTAGCAACCACTGATTTTTACTGTCTCCATAATTTTGCTTTTTCCAGAATGTCATATAGTTGGAATCACATGGTATGCAGAATTTTCAGAGTGGCTTCTTTTATTTAGTAATGTACACTGAAGGTTCTCCATGGCTTGATAGCTCATTTCCATTTAGTGCTGATTAACATTATACTGTCTGAATATACACCACAGTTTATTTGGCCATTCACCTCCTAAAGGACTTCTTGGTTGCTATGAAGTTCTGGCAACTATAAAGAAAGGTGCTATAAACATCCATGTGCTACTTTCTGCGCAGACTAAGTTTTCAACTCCTTTAGGCAAATACCAGTGAGCACAACTGCTGGATCATACAATGAAAGTATATTTGAGATGGAGTCTCGCTCTTGTTGCCCAGGTTGGAGTGAAATGGCGTGATCCTGGCTCACTGCAACCTCCACCTCCTGGGTTCAAGTAATTCTCCCGCTTCAGCCTCCTGAGTGGCTGGGATTACAGGCATGCACCACCACGCCTGGCTAATTTTGTATTTTTTAGTAGAGATCGGGTTTCTCCATGTTGGCCAGGCTGGTTTTGAACTTCCGACCTCAGGTGATCCGCCTGCCTTGGCTTCCCAAAGTGCTGGGATTACAGGCGTGAGCCACTGTGCCCGGCTGTATAGTTTTCTAAGAAATTGCCAAATTATCTTCCAAAGTGGCTGTACCACTCTGCATTCCACTGAGCAGTAAGTGAGAGTTCCTGTTGCTCCACATCCTTGCCAGCATTTGGTGTTATCAATGTTCTGAAGTTCGGCCATTCTAGGATGTGTACATGTATTTAAATTATAAAATTTGACAAGTTTTGACATTTACATACATCCATAAAACCACCATCACAATAATTTATATGTCCATCACCCCCGAGTTTTCCTGTGTCCCTTTGCCACCCCTCCTGCCTGTCCTTTCCCACTCTTAAACTCCTAAGAACCATGAATTTGCTTTAGATTAGTTTGCATTTCCCAGAGTTTTATATAAATGGAATCATACAGGATGTAGTCTTTTTTTCTCCCATCTTTTACATAACATAATTGTTTGGAGATTCATTATTGCTGTTGTGTCTATCAATAGCTCATTCTACATGGCTGTTTTATTCCACTGTATGGAAAAGCATATGATGCCAAAACAGGAATCTACTTATTAGTTCATCTGTTGATGAATGTTTGTTTCACATTTTGGTGATTACAAATAAAATGGCTATGAACATTAACATGAGAGTTTTTTAATGAATAGATGCCTTCTTTTCTCTTGGGTAAATGCTTAGGAGACAAATAACCTGGATCATGGAGAAACTACCAGATTGTTTTCCAAAGTACTACGATTTTACATTCCCATCAGCAGTATTGTGAATATTAACATTCTTCCACATTCTTCCCAACTCATGCTTTCCAAGATGGCACTCTTTTTAATTTTAGTCACTATTAATAGGTTTGTAATATTATCTCACTGTAGTTTTAATTTTCATTTCCCTAATAACTAATGATGCTGACCAGCTTTTTCACGTGCTTACTTACCATCTGTATATCTTTTGTGCTGTACTACCTGTTCAAATATTTTGGCCAATTCATTGAGTAGTTTGTTGCTTGACTGCTGATTTTACATATACTGAATCTTTTAATATTCTGGATAGAAGTCCTTTATCAGCTATATGCTTTGTTATGATGTTCTTCCAGTTTATGGTTTGTCTTTTCATTCCCTAGCAGTTTCTTTTGAATGGCAGAAGATTTTAATTCTGATGTCAAATTCCATTTTTTAATAGATTGTGCTTTTAGGGTCATATCAAATACATTTCTGCTTAATCCAAAGTCACAAAGATTTTCTGTATTTTTTTCTAGAGATTTTATAATTTTTGGTTTTACATTAGGCCATGATCCATTTGGAGTTAATTTTCATATGCAGTGTGAGATACAGATCCAAGATCATTTTTTTGCATACGGATAGCTCCAACTGCTATAGCACCCTTTGCTGGAAGTCTACTTTTTCTCCACTGAATTGACTTTGCACCTTTGTCAAAAATCAGTTATCCATAATTGTGTGAGTTAACTTCTGAACTCTCTGCTCTGTCTCACTGACCTATTTATCTTTATGTTATTATGATGCTATTTTTAATTACCGTAGCTTTGCAGTAATTCTTGAAAACTGGTAGTCAATGCTCCAATTTTTCCTCTATTGGCTTTTCGTTATACTTCTTTATATCTTTTTAAATGAGATTACACTTAGAATTTTGATATGCAACCTTAACGGAATCTTTTTATGTTAGAGTTAACACTGTATCACTTCAGGTAAAATATAAGAACCTTACCACTGAAGAATTCCATTTATCTTCACTTTGTACTAACTGTTGTCATATAAACATCCATTTACATAATAAACCCCATAATACAAAGTTGTTGTTTACATAAAGGCTTTCAAAGAAACTGATAGGAAAAGAGAGAGCCCTTTTAAAATTTATACACATATTAACCATTCCCAGTACTCCTCTTATCCCCTGTAGAGCCAAGTTATGCCATTCAGTCTAAAGAAATTCGCTTTTTTTTCCCCCTTTAATACAAGGTGTTGGTCTCCTGTTAGACGTTTTTTTCGCAGCTGTTTAGCTTTGCTCTTCATTTCTAGTTTTCAATATTTTGACTACTATGTGTCTAAGTGTGGTTCTTTTTATTTAGCCTACATGAGGAGTTTACCTGAGCTTCTTAGGAATGTAAGTTGATATATTTTATTCAAATTTTAGAAGTTCTCAGTCATTACTATCTCAAACAGATACATGTTTTATTCCCCCACATTCTCACTCTGAAATTCAACTTACATGTCAGACTGCTTCATTGTCCATTAGGTATACTTTCTCCTCTCTGACAGATTTAATCACTGTATTCAACAGTATTCAAGTTCACTAACATTTCTTCTATTGTCTCCAATCTGCTATTAGTTCCAACCAGTGAATTAGTCCCAACTATTTCAAAAACTGTATTTTTCAATTAGAATATTTCTACATGCTTTCTTTATAGTTTTTTATCTCTTCAACACACTCCTCCATCACTCATTATTTCAATCTTTTCCTTTACAGCTTAAAATACTTATTGTCCTTGTCTGCTAATTCTAACTCTAGGTCATTTTGGAATCTGTTCCTATTAAATGTGTTCTTTATATTTCATGGGTTACTTTCCTGCTTCTGCACATCACTTGTAATTTTTGATGGTATACTAGATATTATGGAAGATAGTTGCAGGACAACTATATCATGTCTTTCTTGGGGGTGTTGTTTTGTTTTGGAAGGCAACTAAATTACTGATTAATCCTTCATCAGTTACTGGTTAGATTAACTGGTGAATCCTTCACTTCCTATCGGGCTAGGTTTCTGGTTTTTATCTCAGTCTTATAGATGGCACTTCCTATAGGGTGTGATCCTTTCTATTCAGGTCCAGGCTTTCTGTAGTCTAAATGGAGTGTTTGAAGTACCCTGCAAGATGTCTGCATTCTGACTTCTCAGAACTCCAATGTTTCAGAGTACCGTGCAACCTATGGAATCACCATTTAGCCCCAGAGCAGACAATTTCTGATAGACCTGGCAAAGCCTCAACCTGCACACATGTAACCCAGTCATTATCCAAAACTGTGAATGAAGTGAAATGACCATACTAAATTCTGCCCCCTGCTCTATTCCTAAACCCCTAGACAGCTCTCTTTTCTCCAGGACTTCTCCATAAATTCCAAATGATTGGGCAGCCCTGACACCCACTCTTGGTCTCTTCAGCTCAGTGAGACCTGTATACTCTGGGCTCTCCACTTCTCTGTGGTTTAGAGCAGTAAAATAGTCCAAGACAGAAAGCCAGAGTGTTCATGATACTTACCTCACCTGTACCCCTTCTCTCAAGGATGATCTTATACTGTCTGCTCATCACTTCCAAACAACAGTTGTTTCACGTATTTTATTCAGTTACATACTTTTTGGTTTTGGGGGGAGACTGAAAAAGGGGCCAAGGCTGCTACTAGTTACTCTGTCACTAGCCCTAAATATTTGGAAATTAATTCCAAATTAATTTCCCATTATCGATCACAGTATGCATTGTAAAAACAAAGAGAGAAACCGACAAACCAGAGTTACACACTTCTGCCTATTTGTTCAATTATGTGTACATGGTACTTTGACTATCAAAATCAAGGCCCAGTGATTTTGCTTTGTAATCATTACATAGCAAAATCAATGATAATGACCTGTTGACAAATTTATCTTCACATCATGACTATTATCTGTTAAGTCCTTATAATTTTTAGTTAACTGAATTGTCAGAGATGTGTGTTTGTGTTTGTGTGTGTCAAGATGTATGTATACATTAAGCACAGCTACCTAAGGGAAACCAAAATGTCTTCTAGTCTTTCATGATCCTTTTATTGCCAAATATAATTTGTTCTTCAAGCAAATAATTCAAAGTTAAAATACAGAAAAAGGAACTTTGGTTTCAGGTAAATAATGTAAAATGTGGAGTTGTGAGGTAAATTCATTTGATAATAATAATAGTCAAATTCAAAATTTGGCCCATTCAGATGAGAACACGTCAATTCAAGCAAAACTAAACAAAATACAAAAAAAAATTTGGCCCATCAGCCATAAAACTAAGGTCTAAAATTTGGTCTATATTGTTTTACTGACAGATGCTACAAACAACATTATTTCAGACATATACAATTTTTTTAAACTCTAACTTTGAAGATTAAAACAAATCATCTTAAATATGCAGGTAGACAACATAAAAGGATCAACTCAGAATTAAAATACTGTTTCAGCAAAAAATTAGTTAAAACCATAGCAACTATGGTTGCAATGGTTTTAAACAACTATGTAGCTGAATTCTTCGGTTTTTACTTAAAATTTGGGTTTTAGGGTTTGTGGCATAAATACTTAAAGTAAAAATATTATATGACACACAAACACAAAAAATAAAAACAAAATAAAAATACCAGAGGGGCAGATGAAGGGGCTATAATGTGAGACAGAATTACATTTGTGGTTCAAAAATGAAAAGCAATCAAATTTAAGAGTAACTTGTTCACCAAAGTTACCAGCTTCAGGTTTTTTTTTTTTTCACTCGGCTCATATATACTTTAGTAAAATTTACTCTAAAATGTTTCAATACGCATTTAAAAAGAAAGGCTTTCCTGGTATAACAGGGTTAAATTTGAGTTTTAACATTCTGCCCCCTAAAATGGCAAATGACAGACTGCTAAGAGAGTAACACTTACCTGTAACTACCATGCTGCTCATATTAGAGTTCGGACTACTGAGAACACTGCCTGAGAGTAGTTCGTCAGATCCTCTCTATGAAAACAAAAACAAATTAGCATAAGACATCTTTAAATTTAAAAATATTAATCTAAAAGCCTTTCACTTAAATGTCAAATGTTACACTATTGGGAATAGTTAAAAATGTTAATCCCTATAATAAAAAATTAACTTCATCCTTCTACTCTCCCATCTATCCCTCTCCCATTCTCACAAAGGCAACAGTGTTCCCTTCCCTTCTTTAAGCCCAAAAGACAATAAATAGAAAAAGTGATTAGATTTTATAAGCAAAAGCTTTGGAAAGCTATCTCAATTGTTTACAAACAAACCAAAGCCACAACAGCTAGACTTTCTCAGAAACGTTCTATAAATCCTCCATCCCAATGGTCCTTTATTCATCCAGATAATTCAGGTCTTTAGAAAATTAGAACTTCATTCTGGTGAGTTAGATATCAATATCATCATCATTATTAAAATTAAACAGGTATATACTTCAGTGGCTAGAACACTGAAAGCAAAGGCAAAATCTTTGGAATGAAGAGATTTCTTTCTGCAAAAAAATAAGGTCATGTCTTAAAATTCTTTACAGAAAAGGTTATACATTCATCTCTTCGGTAACTGCACAGTTGTTCAAACCAGCCAGTGACATTTTAGCTATTTTGAAAATGTTATGTATTTACAAAAATATGAATGGACTAATATTTAAACTAGCTAAAATCAACTGTTTTGACTTAGTTATGGATATTTACATACATGGATATTAGTATTTAAAATAGGTTAAATTAATACTGGCTGATTTAAAAAATCAGTACAAAGAAGTTAAATGCAACCATCAAAATGAAAAAAATGTGCAAAGGAGGCAATGAATTATCAAAGCATTTCAGAAAGTCCAAAAAATCCAAATTAACCATAAGCTTTACGCTAATTTGTATTTAAACTCATAATGAATAAACTGTATTACAACAAATATGAGAACAGTAAACAGATATCCATAGGTTGTCTCCCTTAAATATTTTAAGAGCTTTCTACTTATTAGCATCAAATGCACAAAGAAAAAAAAAAAAACAGAAAAATACAACCAGTTTCAAGCCACATTGATACTGTATTTACACCAAGCCTAATTTCTTAACCAATTTCTAATCAAGATATGGAAGATCTGGCATGGCATAGTTTTATAAGAACATGATGAGCAGAATTGTATACATTACTGATTCTCACAGTGTAGTCCCTAAGATCTAATTGAATACTCTAATGATTCTCAAAGTGTGGTCCCTAATCCTAAGATTAGACCTGGAAGCTTACTGACAGTATATGTTCTCAGGTCCAATCCCAGACCTACTGAATAAGAAACTCTGAGGGTGGGATCTAAAAACCCAGGTTAAAAAAAAAAAATCCCCAAGTGTTTCTGATGCATGCTAAAGTTTAAGAACCACTGATACACATTATTGGCTCATTATCAACACAGAAAATGTTTCCTAGCTTTCTTCATGTTTTCATGACAAGTAGAAAATACTGTATTAAGAAAGGGTGCTCTGGAGCTCAGCTTCCACTTATCAGTTAGGTAACAGTACTTAATCATTCTAAGCCTGAAGTTCTTTATTTGTAAAACAGGGATAACATCTACATCACAGCCCTTAGGATTAAATTATACACGAACAGTGATTACCAGGCAAAGTGCCTGGCTCACATCAGTAGTGCTCACTAGAATATTCCCAAGTGTCAACCAAGTACAATGTCCCCACATATTTATTGACTAAGTAAGTGAATTACGTTATTAACTGTTACATATTTTTTGGCCTTTGTTCTCAGACCAAAAAAACTGAAGGTCAAGTTACTCCGCATACAAAATCAAAGTTTGCCCCTCCCACAGGATAGAGAAATAAAGCCAGCCCTTCCATAAATCCACAGAAGTCCAGATCAGATATTCTAACAGTAACAAACAAAAACAAAACTTAAGCTTAAAGTTTTACTCACCTGAACAAAATTCCTAATCAAGTAAAATATTGTCAATGCCTTATTTGTTCCTTAGTTCACAAAAACACTTTAACTCTCCTAGTTTTCAAAAATATACTTGACCTCTTTTCAAATGTATTATTATCAGCTTATTCTTCTGATGTTTGACTATTTGTGAATTCAAATCCTTCCATACACCTAGAGTATAACACTGTAAAACTTGTGATTGCAGTGGATCACAAGTAACTTTGGAAGACGATAGGTGGGGAATCTTGGGTCTACTCAAGTAGAAAAGCAAGCCTCTAATACTGACTTGTGGTGTGCTATGAAGGACACTCTTCCTCCTTCCTGCAATGCATCTTTTTGCATGGAAAAGTCTTTCCATTTTTTTTTAAGTTTGTATTTATGAACTTTTTTCTTCCTCAAATGATTTCATACCTGCCGTTAAGAGAGGAGATTTAACAGCCTTCATTACTGAGAATAACGTCAAATTATTTGCAATTTTGAGATTTTACAAAAATTACTGGAGTATTTTTACAAATTACATTTTTATTTAAAAAAAGCAATTATGCCTGTCTTTGCATTGAGCAAAAAGCTTACCACTATTATGCCCAAAAGAAGTGATTCAGCACTACTGATAAATGTTAACATTACCACATTAACTGACAGAATAATTTCATCTGAATTATTTCAGCCTGGTCATTTAACTTACAATGTATATGAAATAAATGATCAATGGTAGTGATTGATGACTGCCCCACATTAATGACTGTTGAAACAAGTCAAATTAGTGGTACTTAGAATCAAAATACTAAAGAATACATGCTCTTTAAAAAATTTTTAATTCATCTAAGAATGATATCAATTTTAGATTCAACTAAAAGAAATTAAATGTTAAGACTAGCATAGATATCTCTTATTAAATCTGACCACAGAAACTTTTCTTCCTGAGTAATATCAATGACCATTTCAAGAGAAACTAACATCCCATAGAAACAAGAAAATTCAGAAATAAGAAGATACACTCTACACGTCAGAGAAAGAAACCACTTAAAAAAAAAATGTGCAAAAGCAAGTACAGATTAAAGGCCATTTAGCACTCATTTCAATGTTACAAATTTCTTGTTTTTTATTCTCATGGTTATTAGATACTCTGTTTATCATAACAGTCTAGTCCAACTATTAATACCATGTATCACTTTCAGGTGGAAGAGCTGCCAGGTCTGCGAAGAAGGCAACCAAGGACTGAAGGCTGAGGGTGACAAGAGTCTCTGGGCTCTGCTATGGTTTGGGACTGAGAACTAACCAAACATTTTCTCCTGTGGAGATGGCAGCCTAGGGAACCATGACAGAAAGACACAGGGCAAGGACACAAATATTAAGTTCCTGAGGAAAAACAGATTATCAGAGAGGAAGAAAGGTACGTACCCAGGTGAGTATTCCTGGTCTCCTTAAACAGAGGTGCCACCAAGATGATGAAGAAGTGGACTGAATACCACCTACCTATTAAAGACTTGCAAAAGCCCTGACTCACGCAACCAATAAAAATAGAGAAAACAATGGTACAATGAAGAGGATCAGTAAAATCAAAAGCTGACTTTTTTTAAAAAAGACAATGAAATACACAAATACAGGGAAAACTTTTTTTTTAAACAAGGAGAAGAGCACAATCACACATCAACAGACCACATAGCCAAGAACAAAAGCCTAGGGATCAGTGAAGCAACAATATGAAAGAAACTTGGCCCAGTGAATAACCTTATGGAGCAGACTGATACCACTTTCTTATACCAACAGGACTTTTGCTATGACAGAAAAAGAAACAAAAATACTCTTTTATTTATGCCACCATATTCTGCATTTTGTTATGATAGTTTTTTCAGCCTTTGCCTTACGATATATATACCTGTAATATGAAAAAGTCATTACAGAGATTTCAATTTAATTGACTATCTTAATAAGGGCAAAAAAATGAAACCAGATCCCTACTAAATACAATACACAAAAATAATTTTCTGATAAATATAAAAAGCAAAATTTTTTAAAATTTCAGAATATAGTATCTTTATGAACTCTGAGTATGTAAGGATTTTTAAATTAAGACACAAGAAAACTGAACATGAAAGAAAATACTGATAAATTCTACTACAAAAATCTCTATAAGAAACCATATCACAGCAACAGTTGAAAAGCTAAAAACTGTTATTAGGGATTGCCTTCAAGACTTCCAGCAATCAACATGGAAGATGTCCAAAAGAGCAAAGGAAAATTTGGAATGTGTAAAGAATGGGATCATATAAATTATTTTTATCTAAGATGCAAAGGGAATTTGTGGTCACATTAAAACTCTATACATTAAGAATCTGTATTAATCCGCAACAATATGCACTGGGAACTAGTGGTGGGGGGAGGGAGAAAGGATTGTAAATCTAACTGTTGGGTACTGAGCTCACTCTCTGGCTGACAGGATCACTTGTATTGCAAACCTCAGCTTCAAGCCATATACCCATGTAACAAACCTGCACATGTAACCCTGAATCTAAAGTAAAGTAGGAAGGAAGGAAGGGAGGGAGGGAGGGAGGGAGGGAGGGAGGGAGGGAGGGAGGGAGACAGACAGACAAGACAGCATAAAGAAGTGACAAGGCAAGCTACAAACTGGGAAAAGACACCAGCAACACAAATAACCAAAAGACAGTCAGTAACTGTAAAACACACACTTTTTTTTTTTTTTTTTTTTTTTCAGACAAAGTCTTGCTCTGTCACCAAGCTAGAGTGCAATGGAACGATCATAGCTCACTGCAGCCTCAAACTCCTGGGCCCCACAAGCAATCCTCCTCCTTCAGCCTCCCAAAAAGCTGAGATTACAGACGCAAGCCATCGCCCCCAGCAATTTTTTAAAACTACAAAATCAGTTAAATAATAAGCTCACATTTTATCAAGCAAAAAACACAAATACGCATTTAACAGAATTTCACAAAAGAGAAACATCCATGGCCATAAATATGGGGGGAAAAAAGATGTAAGACCTCATTAATAATCAGGGAAAGACAAAGGAAGACGAGAGAATATACTACACACCAAATTGTTAAAAATTAAGAAATTAAATACCTAGCCAAGTGCTGGTGGGGATCTGAAACAGCAAGAACTCCTACGCACTACTGGTGAGAACATAAATAGGAACAATACACTGGAAAATAATCTAGTACTGTCTCATAAAGTTTATTTTACACACTAGTAATATATACCTATACCTTTAAATATACCCTCTCAAAAACGCTTGCATAAATGCACCAGGAAACAAGTACAAAGAAGTTCACAGCAGTATTGTTCTTAAAGTCAAAATCTTTTTTTGTTGTTGTTGTTTTTGTTTTGTTTTTGAGATGGAGTCTCAGTCTGTCACACAGGCTGGAGTGTAATGGCACGGTCTCAGCTCACTGCAACCTCCGCCTCCTGGGTTCAAGCGATTCTCCTGTCTCAGCCTCCTGAGTAGCTGGGACTACAGGCACCCACCACCATACCCCGCTAATTATGGTATTTTTAGTAGAGATGGGGGTTTCACTATGTTGGCCAGGCTGGTCTCGAACTCCTGACCTTGTGATCTGCCCGCCCTGGCCTCCCAAAGTGCTGGGATTACAAGCTTGAGCCACCACGCCCGGCCTAAGTCAAAATCTTTAAATATTCAAATGTCCATCAACCCGAATGTCCAATAAAAGATAAAATGGGTATTTTCACAAAAGAGTATATCACAGCAATGAGTATTATAAAACTATCCAAAAAATACGGCTTATTAGAATCATTATTGAATTAAAACACAAGACATGGAAAACATTATATGGGCATACCATTTCCATAAACTAAAAAAAAACTAAATATATTTTTGTCATTTACATGAATAATCCATATTGAAAAAATAAGGCAAAAGTTGTGGCAGCCACCTACCCATGACAGGGTAAGAAGGGGGATTAAAAAGCAATATTGGGCTGGGCGCAGTAGCTCACACCTATAATCCCAGCACTTTGGGAGGCCGAGGCGGACAGATCACGAGGTCATGAGATCAAAACCATCCTGGCTAACAGGGTGAAACCCCGTCTCTACTAAAAATTCAAAAAATTAGCCGGGTGTGGTGGCAGGTGCCTGTAGTCCCAGCTACTCGGGAGGCTGAGGCAGGAGAATGGGGTGAACCAGGGAGGCGGAGCTTGCAGTGAGCCAAGATGACGCCACTGCACTCCAGCGTGGGTATCACAGCAAGACTCTAAAAAAAAAAAAAAAAAAGCAATATTGCTGCATATGGAATATACAATAGTATTGGTAACATTCAAGTTTTTTTATTTGAGTGGTAGGTTCATGATGTTCATTTTCTTATATTTCATAACATTCTCACAAATAAACTTTGATTAATATAACAAAAAAGATTCTAGGGAGAAAACTATAAGGATAAGGTGATCAGGTATTTTGTCACCCAAAATGGGATACATTTGTGAGAGGACAATTACACCTGAAAACAGACATAAAACATGACAATAAGAAACCTGAATAAGAAAGAATAACAATCAGAACGTTTAAATAAGATATTTAAGTAAAACCAGGCATGTTATAATAATCATTTTTATCATAATTTAATAAGTATAAAGGCTTTACTAACAAGCGGAAATAGTAAAAGAATGATCAAACCATAATCAAAATGATAGATTAAGATGATCACATTATTTTATAAACAATGTACACAAAAAGTAAGAATAAGGATAATTTAAAGAACTTAAGACACTACATAGATAGCCAATACTATCACCTACAAGAAAGATAAGATGCTCTCTGAAAGACTACAAATGATTTTTAATACATGACATACTAAATGACACCTCCCACAAATAAAGCTATCCCTAAGTTATGGTTGTTTTGCTAGCTAATCTTCACTGATCAAGACGTAAGACGTGGAGAGCTAGTATTCTGGTCTTCTTTTCTATGTAATAAGACATTTTTAAAAATAGCATTTATTGCATATTTTAATACAGGTATATATACAACAGGGGGACTCATGGACTACAATCTTTCTCCCCAGATAACCCCATTGACATTTTCTACGTTAAAAAAATTCAAACATTAACTGAGAAAATTAAAAATATATATATATATAAAGAAGTTCTCGTTTACTTTTATTAATTATCCTGAATTTTCATACAACTCTTTTCCTCAAACTTACATATATACACGGTTTTGTTTTTGAGATGGAATCTCAGTCTGTTGCCCAGGCTGGAGTGCAGTGGCGCAATCTCGGCTCGCTGCAACCTCTGTCTCCCGGGTTCAAGTAATTTTTCTGCCTCAGCCTCCCCAGGTTCAAGCAATTTTTCTGCCTCAGCCTCCCGAGTAGCTGGGACTATAGGCGCGTGCAACAACAAAGGGCTAATTTTTGTATTTTTAGTAGAGACGGGGTCTCACCACATTTTATTTTTAGTAGAGCCAGGCTGGTCTCAAGCTCCTGACCTTGTGATCCAACCACCTTGGCCTCCCAAAATGCTGGGATTACAGGCTTGAGCCACCGTGTTTTTAACATTCATACAAAAAAAAAAAAAAAAACCCACACACACACACACACACACACCATACAAGCTGCTTAGCATTGTTCTCTTTTCATTTAATAAAACAGCTTAGAAATTAAAAAAAAGAAGAATGATTACTGCAACACACTAGAAAATAAATGTTATTAAACTCTTTGCTGTCGCGACGATACTAACAGCAACAAAAAGGAACTCATAT
This sequence comes from Pan paniscus, assembly GCF_029289425.2. Taxonomy (NCBI): domain Eukaryota; kingdom Metazoa; phylum Chordata; class Mammalia; order Primates; family Hominidae; genus Pan; species Pan paniscus. The sequence continues at coordinate 130,280,739 of NC_073249.2, forward strand.
TGATTATACTGGAGGTTTTAGGGTAACAACTCATCAGAAAACTTAAGAAGTCAAATTCTCTCCTGCTTTTCGTATAAAAAGGGTACTTACGTATGACCAAACAGTTGATGGATATAATTCTTAAGAATTCTAATATACGCAGAAAAAAAGAATAGCGCCACTTTTGCAATACCTAATAAAATTATGCAATCATTAGCTACTAAAATCTATTAGGTGAAAGGATGATGCACTCTGTAATAGATGGAGCAAGCTGACATACAACAGGAATTACATAGAGTACATCTGCAAAATATTCTTGGTAAAAATTACACCAGAGTCTGATCAACCCCCTGTATTTCAGGTAAACTTGTTTACATGAAGAACATATGAAATGACAACATAGCGGTACAATCAGCAGAATCTAGAAAGTGGAATTTTTTTTTTTTTAAGACGGAGTCTTGCTCTGTCACCCAGGCTGGAGTCCAGTGGCGCCACTGCAAGCTCCACCTCCCGGGTTCACACCATTCTCCTGCCTCAGCCTTCCGAGTAGCTGGGACTACAGGTGCCCCCCACCACGCCTGGCTAATTTTTTCGTATTTTTAGTAGAGACAGGTTTTCACTGTGTTAGCCAAAATGGTCTTGATCTCCTGACCTCGTGATCTGCCCGCCTCAGCCTCCCGAAGTGCTGGGATTACAGGCGTGAGCCACCATGCCCAGCCAGAAAGTGGAAATTGTACAGATGACTCAGTTTATCTAACAACAACAAAATAGAAAAGGCAAGAAAAATAAAATAATGAAAAAAAAGTATTCTGAATACTGGAGATTAGACGACATTAAGAAATTATTTTAAACTTTATAATGGTACCAATGTCACATTTAATAGAGAGACACACATTCTGATATATCTGCAGATTATACGAAATGATCTGAGATTTGCATTAATATTATCCAACAGAAAAAAAGTGTATTATATACCATTCCCTCTACTTTTGTGTAGCTTAAAACCTTTATAATGAAGTTTACAATAAAAAGAGAACTCTAAAAGTAAAAAAAAAAAAAAAAAAGGCCAAAGCTATCAGCTGATTACCTTTAACCTTGAATGCATTTTAAAACAAGAAAATAAAGGAGTTCAGGATCAAATTAAAGTGAATCCCTCCACTGCCCCCAACAAAAAAGAAAACAAGTAAAAAGGCTGGTTCTTTGAAAAGACCAGTAAAATAAATTCTGTGACAAGACAAATCAAGAAATAGGAGAAAACATAGGTGCTTGATATTAGTAACAAAAGAGAGAATTCAAAAATGCTATACAATTCTGAGAAATTTGAAGCTTTCAATAAAACAGTTTTCTAGGAACGTACTCAATAAATCAATAATTTTAGAAATATTGAAATATTAGTCCAAGTATCCCTGTTCCCTCATCCCTTACATATAAGCTGTTTAAAATCCTTTTAACATATTTTCTGCATTAAGCATGTCTCTTAGGGAAAATACCATGAAGAAGAAAGTGGAAAATTCTTCAAAGAAATGTTATAGTTCTCTGCCTTTCAGCTCAAAAAAAATTGCCATTTTATTTTGATAATGCAGCTATAATGTTCTCCCAATTAACTACTAAATTTAAGGCAAGTATAAATAAGACCCAAAGAGCCTTCACAGAACTTAGCCAAATGATCTTAAAATAAATGCAGTGAAGAAAACACCAAGACAATTTTGAAAAACAAAGTTTTGACACTCACTGTACAAGATTCCAAAACTTAATGCTGATGCCATAAGTAATTAAGACACTGTTGTACTGCTACAAGACATAGCACAGAAATGGTTCTGTGAATATACGGAAACCTGAAGAGCTGAGAAAGCAGATCATTGGAGAAAAGCTGAGCTATTCAATCAAGTACATACTAAACTTGCTATCCATATAGAAAAAATAATTAAACCTGTAACATACGCTACACAAAGAATAAATTCCAGGTAGATTAACGCCATAAATGTGAAAATCAAAATTTTAAAACTTTCAAAATAAAATACACAAGCCTATACGTAAGGCCTTAGGTTAAATGTTTTTTTAAAAGAAAAACATAAATGTCCCATTAAAATTTACAACTATTCATCAGTGTAAAAAAAACAGGTCAGCGAGAGGAGAGAGTTATCTGTAGGACATGTAACTAACAAAACAGGCCAGGCACAGCGACTCACGCCTGTAATCTCAGCACTTTAGGAGGCCAATGCGGGAGAACTGCTTGAGCCTGGGAGTTCGCAACAAACCTGGGTAATACAGTGAGACTCCATCTCTACAAAAAAATTGAAAAATTAGCTGGGCATAGTGATGTATTCCTGTAGTCCCAGCTACTCAGGAAACAAAGGTGAGAGAATTGCTAGAGCCTGGGATGTCAAGACTGCAGTGACTGTGACCGAGCCACTGCACTCCAGCCTGGATGACATAGTGAGACTCTGTCTCTCAAAACAAAAACAAAAACGAAACAAAACAAAACAAACCAACCAAAAAAAATAACAAAACAATTAGTCTGCACAGTATATAAAAACTCCCAGGAATCAATGTTTTTTTTTTTTGCATTAATAGGGAATGCAAATTAAAACCACAAGATATCCTTCCCATGTACATTTGATCAGCAAAATTAAAAAGTCCAACAATGCCGATTTTCAAAGAATGTATAGAAACAAGAATCTACATGCAGCGCTAACAGTATAATTAATATAATTACCTATGAAAGCAACATGTTAATATTCAATCGATTTGAAAAGACACAATCTATGAGAAACTCTAATATTAACACGTTAGAATATGCATATTAATGCTTACAGTAGCAGTTTGTGATGGAAAAAAATTTAAAATATTTGACAAATCAATCTCGTCAAATATTAACTCATTTGTCAAGATGATATATTCATATATCATATAATATATGGCAATGAAAATTATATATATATATAAACTTAAAAAACAAAAATAACACTGAACAAGAAAAGCAAATTACAGAATACATACAGCATGATAGTACATCTATAGTTTAAACATGCAAAACAAAACCATATATTGCTTAAGATAAAAATACATAAACATGTAGTAAATGAGAAATTTATGGGAATGGTAAACATCAAATTTAGTATTGTAATTACCTGGAGTGGAGAAGTATGGGTCAACTATATGCAGGGTATTATCAACTGAATGCTTATGTTTCCCCAAAAATCACATGCTGAAGTCCTAACCCCAAATGTGATGCAATTTTGAAACAGGGCCTTTAGGAGTTAACTGGAGGATTTCATGAGATCATGAGAGTAAGGCCTTCATGATGGGATTAATGCCTTTATGAGAAGAAACACCAGAGAGCTTCTGCCACCCACTCCCCCAAAGTGTGCTCACAAAGAAAAGGTCATGTGAGGCACACAAAGTAAAATGGTGGCCTCACTTCAAGAGAAGTGGCCTCAGAAGGAAAGTTGCCTTGCTGGTACCTTGATCTTGGACTTCCCAGTTTCCAGAACTGTGAGAAAACAAATTTCTGTTTTTTAAGTCACTCAGTCTATGGTATTTTGTTATGGAAGTCTGAGTTATGACACAGGGGGCTTCAAATGAACTTTTGTGTACCACAATGGAATGCTATGTAGCCTTAAAAAGGGAGGAAATCTTGTCACATGCTACAAAATGGATGGACCCTGAGGACATTATATTAAGTGAATATAAGCCAGTCACAAAAGGACAAACACAACCTGAGCATTCCTAATCTGAAAATCTAAAATCCAAAATGCTCCACTAAGCACTTCCTTTGAGCATCAAGTAAGTGCTCAAAAAGTTTCAGATTGGCCGGGCGCGGTGGCTCAGGCCTGTAATCCCAGCACTTTGGGAGGCCGAGGCAGGCGGATCACGAGGTCGGGAGATAGAGTCCATCCTGGCTACAGTGAAACCCCGTCTCTACTAAAAAAAAAAATATATATATATACAAAAAATTAGCCGGGCGTGGTGGCGGGCGCCTGTAGTCCCAGCTACTCAGGAAGATGGCGTGAACCCGGGTGGTGGAGCTTGCAGTGAGCAGAGATCGCGCCACTGCACTCCAGCCTGGGCGACAGAGTAAGACTCCGTCTCAAAAAAAAAACACACACCAGTTTCAGATTTTGTAGCATTCAGACTTTGGATTTTCAGATTAGGGATGCTTAACCTATACTGTATAATTCCACTTATGTGAGGTATTTAAAGTAGTCAAATTCATAGACACAGAAAATAGAATGCTGGTTACCAGCGGAAGGACAAAAGAGGGAGTTTTAAAATCAGTATAGAGTTTCAGTTCTCCAAAAAGTTCTGGAGATGGGTTTTGCAATGTAATATTATTAAGTACGTATAAGAATAATTAAACAATTTAAGTGTACACTTAAAAATGGTTAAGATAGTAAATTTTATGTGTTTTTTGTACAATTAAAAATATTTATATCAAGTTATGCAACGTTTTTTAAAGAAACAAGAAAATATCAGGGTTTAATCAATTAAGCAATATTAATAACTTTATCAATATTAATAACTTTATCATAAAATACTTAAAATGTGGAATATAGAGAAAATATATAAAGAATTACAAAAAACTAATCCCATCAACCTGGAGAAAACTACTCTATTTTGGTACACTGCCCTCCAGCTTTTGGGGACACATATAAATTGTATGCATTTGTCAAAGTTATTTTTAATCCTACTTTTCACACATATGAAAAATATTTAAAAAACATTTGTAATGTTTATGAACAGAATTTATTGTCTTATCACTGAACAGTTATTTCTACTATTTAAATAATGCTGTAATCAGCATCTAAAAAATATACTTATCTGATCATTTTTTCCTTATGAGTTACTAGACATAAAATACTAGGAAAAGAATATGAAACAAAGCATTATTTTCTAAAGCACTACTCCTACATTAGAAGTGTCCATTTCAGCCCAGATTTTTTAAAGTGGTATTTTGGTATTTAAACCGACATATATTTGAATTGTACATAAGAGAGAAAGATTATAAAGAGCTCCTACCAATATCATTGTCTTATTTAATCTTCACAACAATCATGCAAGTTAGGAATTATTATCCTCAATATTACAAACTAGGAAAGGGAAATTCAGATTATAAAAGACTTGTTCATAATCACTTAAGTACAACAGGGGCTCAAACCCAATCAATCCAACAATGCAAAGTATTTCCGAGGCGGGCGGATCACGAGGTCAGGAGATCGAGACCATCCTGGCTAACACGGTGAAACCCCATCTCTACTAAAAGTACAAAAAATTAGCCAGGTGTGGTGGCAGGCACCTGCAGTCCCAGCTACTCGGGAGGCTGAGGCAGGAGAATGGCCTGCAGTGAGCCGAGATCCCACCACTGCACTCCAGCCTGGGCAACAGAGCAAGACTCCATCTCAAAACAAACAAACAAAAAAAACTCACCTTATTAACTCAATCAAACCAAAGCCAAGCAAGAGTTTATACATATATACCACTCCTTTTTATAATAGTTGAACTATTAAGACAAAGAACTGGAAATGGGTGTAGTAGATGTTTGCTACAATTTGAATAAATGAGGGAAGAGTTTGCTTAAAACAAATAGCAAACACATGTCTTACCTGAAACCCTGCTAATAGCTTGCCTAGACAACTATCTGTATCAAATAGCAAAGTATCTTTCTGAGAAGTTAAGGAAAGTGGAACTGTGTTTATTGGAGTTCAACACTTACAAAACCTAACTCTTCCTCAAAAGTTCATCACAAATGAAGATTAGAAGCCTTAAAATGGCCCATAAATATTTAATCAACAGCGTGGCATGAAAGCAAGCTAGTAAAAAAAAGAAACGTTACTACAACAGTAGTTATGAAAACATATATAACAATACTCACAAAGAATCAAGTTTATTTAAACATAAATACTGATAGGAGAAAGCAGGTTCAATTTTCAAAGGTCCTCACTGCAAATCCTTTGCACTCAAAGCTCTCCATATTACTGTCAAAAACTACTTTTTAAATTTTGTCTTCTGCTACTCTAACTCAACCTACATTCCAAAAAATTACTTACTTCCTCAACATGTCCCAATTTTCCTCATCATTACTTGTTTTTGTAGCTTTAAAAGTGAACAAAAACAATGCCACTCTTTCCTGCAACCAGACAAGAAAATTCTACCTTTAAAGGCTCTAAACAACCCTTCATAGAACCTTTCCACGCTATTAACATATAAGCTCACTTTGTGTCTTTCCTTTTTTTTGCCTTCTTTTGGATTATACATCTTTAATTTCAGTCAACCCCCCTCCCCAATTATTTGCGTTCTATCTCTATTGCATTTACCCTTAGGATTTTAAAATGCAAGCTTATCTGATTCACTCTGGCACTGTCCAAAAGAAACGTAGTATGAACCATAAATATAATCTCATAAATTTCTGTTAGCCACATTTTTAAAAGTAAAAAGAAAAAGTGGGCCGGTCGCAGTGGCTCACGCCTGTAATCCCAGCACTTTGGGAGGCCGGGGTGGGCAGATCAGGTCAGGAGATCGAGACCATGGTAAAACCCGTCTCTACTAAAAATACAAAAAATTAGCCGGGTGTGGTGGCAGGCGCCTGTAGTCCCAGCTACTCGGGAGGCTGAGGCAGGAGAATGGCGTGAACCCAGGAGGCAGAGCTTGCAGGAAGCAGAGATAGAGCCACTGTACTCCAGCCTGGGCAACAAAGGGAGACTCCGTCTAAAAAAAAAAAAAAAAGAAAAAGAAAGAAAGAAAGAAAAAGGTGGCCAGACTCAGTCCTGTAATCCCAGCACTTTGCAAGGCTAAAGCAGGAGGATCACTTGAGCCCAGGAATTTGAGACCAGCCTAGGCGATATAGCGAGACGCTGTCTCTACAAAAAAAAAAAACTCAAAAATTAGCCAGGTGTGGTGGCACACAACTGTAGTCCCAGCTACTTGGGAGGCTGAGGTGGGAGGGTCACTGGAGCCCAGGAGGTTGAGGCTGCCATGATCATGCCACGGCACTCCAGCCTGGTGGACAGAGCAAGACCCTATCTTAAAAAAAGGACAGGAAAAAAGAGGAAAAGGCAACACACATAATGTATTTCATTTAACCCAAAATGCCAAAATATTATCAGCTGTACATGTAACCAATATGAAAACTTGGGATATTTTACATTCTTCTTCCAGACTAAGGCTCAGAAGTGTGTATTTTTCAATTAAGTAGAAGATCAACTTAAACTACATACATGTCAAGTGCTCAGTAACAAATGACTAGTAGCTACTGTAACTGACAACACAGCTCCAATCAATACTAGATCATCAGAACTCAAACTCCAGTGTCTCTACCACTCTCTCACATATTGTTATGATTTAATATTTTTAATTCTATTTTTAAACCCCTTATCAATCACTGCTATTACATTCTTATATGGTCAGTAATTAGATTTACTCACAGACCTACCAATTTCTTGATTAGCCTCACTTCTATATCAGACTTCCTTTCTGGTGTCATTGGCTTTCTTCCTGAAGTACAAACTCCAGAAATTCCTTCAGTGGGTCTGTTGATACATTTCCTAAATTGCTTTTTTGGAGGCAGAATGACGTGTTTCAAAAAGTGTCTTTATTTTGTTCTTCCCCTTATATGATAATTTGGCTGGCTATAAAATAACAGGTGGGCAGCTATTTTCACTCAACACATTGAAAATATTATTCCACTATCTTCTGGATGCCCATGCTGATGAAGCATATTGGGACTTTCTAGTTCTTATTCTTTAGGGAATCTGATTTTCTCTGGCTGCTTTAAAGATCTCTATGTCTTTGGTGCTCTGCTCTTTTACTGTTATGTGTCCAGGTTTTCTTGTGCCTCCTAAATCTAAGAACTCATATAGCCCACCAATTCTGAAAAATTATCAGCCTTTAGCATTTCAAATTTTGCCTTTCTGCAATCTTTAATTTCTTTCTGGAACTCTAATTAGATGTTTGTTAGAACTTCTCTTCCTTTCCAACACATTTTTAACCCTTCTCCTATTTTCATCTCTTTGCTTCTCTGTGCTAAATTCTAAGTTATTTTTATTTTTTTGTTCACTAATAAAGATATTTAGTGCTGTCTGAGGCTATTTTTAACCTGAACTCCAGGATCTCTTAGAAATTAATTTACTGTATTTGATTTCCATAAAAGTGTTCCTTCCAAATGTAGATTTACAGATTAAAGAACTACAACAACAACCATTCTCATCCTTTCAGCATAAGTCTTTTCCTCATCTCATCTAACATTCAAAATAATTTTGGAAGTAGGTACAACTGAAACCATTTAAAAATGTATAAAACTGAAGCTCAGAGGTTAACCTGTTCAATGCTATAAAAGTCAAACCCTCATCTTTTCATTCTAAATCGTATGTTCTTGACAAGAAAACATTCTTGTCCACCATCAATAGTTCCAACTTACATTAAATGTTAACACTGTATAGTATTACTATTATGTGAATTTTAAGTTACATTTCTTTTTAGATATCCTTTAAGAATACTCATTAAGAGACACTTATTGGCCAGGCACAGTGGCTCATGCCTATAATCCCAGCACTTTGGGAAGCCAAGGTGGGCAGATCACTTGAGGTCAGGAGTTCGAAGTCAGCCTGGCCAACGTGGTGAAACCCCATCCCTACTAAAAACACAAAAATTAGCCAGGTGTAGTGGCAGGCGCCTGTAGTTCCAGCTACTTGGGAAGCTGAGGCAGGAGAATCACTTGAACCCGGGAGGCAGAGGTTGCACTGAGCTGAGATTGGGCCACTGCACTCCAGCCTGGGCAACAGGGCAAGACTCTGTCTCTCAAAAAACAGGAAAAAAAAAAAAAAAAGGAGACAATTATTGAGCACAGACTATGCCTAGCACAAACAAGGTAAAGTATAAGAAATGTTCCTGGGAAAAACATGACATACACGAAAAGTCAGAAACCATGTCTAACAGAAATAAAAACCCACCACTTAAAAATATTACCAAAAAAATAGAGACCCTGAGCAAGTCTCTAGATCTAACTACCAATTTACTGGAAATATGGAGAACATACTAAATTACAAAATCATAACGCAATCAGTAAATGTAGTCTATAGGCAACTGTGTAAGACCAATAACCAGTTTTCTTCAACAAATGAAATGCAACTTAAAAAAAAAACAAAAAACAGGAATGGAGAACTTGTACATTAAAAGATATTTAAGAGGTAATAACAACCTGTTAAATTTGCTGATCTTATTTTATCGTGACTCCTTCCCCCACTAAAAAAAAAAAAAACCCTATAAAAATACTATGACTTTTATGAGACAATTGGAAATTTTAATACAAATTTGACATTTTATAATATGAGGTAACTTTGTGTGTGTGTCCTAACAGTCTTTTGATTATATTTTAAAAAGAAAAGAGAGGAGAGTCCCTATTCTTTAAAGATATACACTGAAGCCTTTACAGATAAAACAATATGAATATCTGAAATTTATCTCAAAATAACAGAAGTGGAAAAGCAGAGTGTGGATATCATCATTTTAGCTATGGGTTGCTAATGGTTTTGGGGACTGAATGATAGATACACAATGGTTCATGATACTATTGTGTCTAAAATTCATTATAATAGTTTTAAAAAAGAAGTACTGCTCAAAAAAATCTCGTGATAACTTTCTGTGACACCTTATTACTTTTAAAGTGAAAATATCACTTAACCACCTTATCCCCTAATGTAGTATGCCTAGAACTAAATTAAGAAAGCTACTACAGTTTAGGAACACACGTAGACCAAGAGACTAAAATAATTAACAATATAGAGACTCAGGATTCTAATTCATAGCACTCCATGAAATATTGAAGCCAATCTTTTTGGAGATCAGTCATAATAAAGGTCTTCATCCTGACTGTCTTCACGCTAAGTAGGCTAAGGAGGAAGAGGACGAGTTGGTCTTTCTGTCTTGGGTGGAAGAAGGAGAAGAAAATTCTGTATAAGTGGATCTATGAATAAGTGGACCTGTGTAATTCAAAATCATGTTGTTCAAGGGTCAACTGTACTTCATTTGACCCTCAGGAAAGCCCTTTTCCTTTTTTTTTGAGACTGGATCTCCTCTCGCCCAGGCTGGAGTGTAGTGATAAAATCATAGCTCACTGCCGCCTGGGCTCAGGTGATCCTCTTGTCTCAGCCTCCCAAGTAGCTGGGACTACAGGCCCATGCCACCAGATCTATCTAATTTTTAAAAGTTTTTGTAGAGATGGGGTCTTGCTATGAGGACCAGGCTGGTCTCAAACTCCTGGGCTCAAGTGATCTGCCTGCCTCAGCCTCCCTAAGTTCTGGGATTACAGGTGTGAGCCACCATTCCAGCAAAGCCCTTTCTTGAGAATAGGTTAAAACTTGTTTCAGTTGCCACTTCATTAATTTGTAATTTAAACATTTATCCTCTATTATGTAGTTGGGCCCACTGTAATCACAAGGTCCCTGTAAGTGGGAAATGGAGGCACAAGAATGTGTCGGAGTGATGTGATGTGAGACAGAGTCTTCTTTGCCATTCCTTCTTTGAAGATGAAGCTAACAGCCGAGTTATGTCAAGGAAACAAATTCCCCCCAGATCCTGCAAAAAGGAACACAGCCCTGCTAACACCTTGATTTTAGCCCACCTGTGTCAGATTTCTCACCTACAAAACTATAAGATAATACTTTGTGTTGTTACAATAAATTTGCTATAGCAAAAAAAAAAAAAAAAAAAGAAAGAAAGAAAGAAAGCAGAATAATGAGCTACTTTTATGTGGAAAATTACAGGTATATAGAATAATGCCTACCAGATGAAGTACAAATTTCACTACCTGTAATTGAGGTCTTCTATATAACCTATCTGCCATTCTATCTTTTCTCTCATATCCATATACAAGCTGTTAGCCATAAAGGCCAAACTATTCAACTCACTGATCAATGGCTGTAAATTTATGCCAACCTATAGACACAACTTTGGTTACGTCATTCTCTCAACGCCTGTTGCTCTCCACTCTTTCTCCTATCTCCCAATCTAGCTAGGTCACAGACCACTATTCTGAGCCTACCAACCCAAACCAATCTTTCCTACTGTAGCCATATAGCACTTAATTAAAACCTTGAGTCCTTATTTCTCTAACTAAAGTCCTAAAAGACATAGTCTTGGTATTTATCTTTTTATTGATAAATGGCTCATTAGAGTATGAGCATATTAAAGCCTATGACACTTCTAAGAGTTATTAAGTATTAAGTGTATATGCACTATTTAATATGTGTACTATTAATGATTGAGGAACAAACATAACAAATAGGGTCACTGCCCTCAAGGAGCCAATACATCAATTTCTAACATAGTACTGTCATTTCGCAGACATCAAAATACCTGTTAATTGAAATTCTAATAAAAATACCCTAGAGAAAGCATTAAGTAGCATTTAAGGAAAGTATTTTAAGGAAAGTCAAAACCTAAAAACCCAAAGTTTTGAATAACACATCTATAATGAACAACCAGTTACACACAACTATTACCAAAAAAGTTACATTTAGCATTATTTGATTGTAATTTTCTATGCAAGCCAATGATGATGAATTCAATAGTCATATCATAATTTAAATTGTGAGTTCAGCAATTTACAACCAGTACTTTCAGAATATTTAGAAAAAGCTAACATTTTAAGAAACAGGTTATTTATTAGTTGTCCAGTTATAGGTCTTGATATATTAATAGTTAACTTACTAAAGAACACTGCTACAAATTTCACCATACTTAAAATCTACATCTAAAAAGTTAACATTTTACTGTATTGGGGACCATCCTGAATTATTCTACAGTCATTTCATACAATTCTGTCTTCCCAAGTAATAGGCCGATTACTTTGCAAGGATTTCACATTGGCAAAATGGTTAAGAGTACAGAAATGACACCCCTGATATTACAAATTACGAAGAATATAAAAAGCCATTTTAAAGAAATGCAACAAATCTCCTATTACAAACTCACAAATATTCTTTCTTAATAGTCTCACTGAGCTAACAAAAAAAAGTCTAAAATCAAGAAAAGCTGAATACAGCAAATTTATAAAATAATGGAAAATGAGATTTCATTTGTATCCTAAAGCCATAAAAACTTGGATATTCTAAATGTAAATACATTAACATTAGACCTAGTTTGTGGAACTATTAAAATCCTAATTTTAAAGGTGAAGAAGCTGAGGCTAAAAATGTTTACACATCAAATGGACTTTAAACAGTGAAATCACTTAATTCAAATATATATATATATATATATGCCTAAAACTATACAAAGAATATCAAAAAAGCAAAAAAAACCTCAAAGAAAAAATATCTACAATGCATATGAAATCAATTTTTTTACACAAAGAACTGTGATAAGATAAAGATGACCATTAAACTAGGTCCAGTACACAAACAGGCAGTTCACAGAAAATGAAATATAAATAGCCAAATTTGAAAAACCTCACCCATTTCAGAATATAAATTACAAAATAATTTTTAGTGTAAAATAAGCTAGTATTCTTAAATTTTGATAAAACCTAGAATTGCCAAGGGTATGGAAAAATAGGCACTCCCATACACACTTGTGAAAAACAAATGAGTGTTCTGGCATTGTGGTTTTCAGTAACTCTTTAAGTATAAATTTCATTTGACACAGCATTTTTACTTCTATTCTAAATATGTCCACACGTTATAACAACAAACTGGAATCAAACCTAAATGTCCATCAATGTAGGAAACTAAATTGTGGTATGTCCAGTAACTACACTGTGGTGCAGCCACATGAGTATCCTCCATTGTCATTAACAAAGAATGAGGTAGATCTACAACTGCTGAGACCATATTATGTAATTAAAAAAAACAGTGGACTTCTACTTCCAGTCAAGACAGAATAACATGACCCAGATTTGCCTTGCCGAAACACCACCAAACAATCAAGCAAATATACAGAACAATTGCTTTTCAAGACACTGGACATCAGGAAATGATGGACAATAATCCCTGAAAGTTAGAAAACAAATGAGTCCATGTTTGCCTCAGCTTATACTCCCTTGAGTGTCCAGGCCATAGCACAGCTATGAGGAAAGCAGGCTGAGCCTCAAAGACTACTTTAATTGTGAAAGAGCCAAGAGCCTGAGAAGACCAAAGTAACTAGAGTTTACATACAGGTCAAAGTACCAGAGAAAAGAGCTGCACAGAGATTTCTCCAAATCTGCAGAGAATCATCAGAGTATTCAGTGAATACTTAACAACATATATATTTGGACCACAAAACAAGTCTCCATGTTTACAAAGATCCAAGTCTTAGAAAATATGTTCTCTGGCCAGAATAAAACTAAAATTATGAATACGTAACAGAAAGATATATGGAAAACTCCAAATATTTGGAAATTAACATAAATAACATACTTTCCAATAACCCATGGGTCAAAGAAATATTTAAAAAAGTATTTTGAAGTGAATAAAAATATACGTGTCAAAATTTGAGGAATGCCGTGAAAGCGGTACTTAAAAGGGAAACATACAGCAATAAATCCCTATATAAGTAAAAGTACCAAGTTAATGACATTAACTTCAATGTTAACTAAGTAGAAAATGAAGATCAAACTAACCACAAAACAAAATAAAAATAGCAGAAATCAATAAAATAGAAAACAGAAAAACAGCAGAGAAAACTCAAACCAAAAGCTGGTATTTTGGAGATTAATAAAATCAATAAACTTCAATCCAGACAGACAAGGAAAAAAGATGACACAAATTATCCCTATTGGGAATGAGAGAGCTGACATCACTAAGGATTCAACAGATATCAAAAGTGTAAAAATACAGTATCATGGCTGCGCGCAGTGGCTCACGCCTGTAATCCCAGCACTTCGTGAGGCAGGGCGGGCGGATCACAAGTCAGGAGTTCGAGACCAACCTGGCCAACATAGTGAAACCCCGTCTCTACTAAAAATACAAAAAATTAGCCAGGTGTGGTGGTGTGTGCCTGTGATCCCAGCTACTTGGGATGCTGAGGCAGGAGAACCGCGTGAACCCGGGACGTAGAGGTTGCATTGAGCCGAGATGGTGCCACTGCACTCCAGCCCAGGTGACAGAGCGACGCTCCGTCTCAAAAAAAAAAAAAAAAAATAGTAGTATCATGAACAACTCTACACAAATACATTCAGCAACTTAAAGGAAATGGACTAGTTCTACAGAAGATACAAATTACCAAAGTTCACTCAAGAAGAACTAAACAAACTGAATAGCCCTATATCTATTAAATAAGTTGAATATGTAGTTTAAAACCTCCCGACAAAACAAACATCTGGCCCCACATGGCTTCACTAGTGAACTGTATCAGTTAAGGAAGAAATTTTAGAGTTCTCACCCTAATATCAGGAGCAAGGAAAAGATATTCTCTCAACACTTCTATTAAACATTGTACTGGATACCATAGACAAAAAAAGGAGACAAAAAATGGCATCCAGATAGAAAAGGAAGAAAACTATTTAAGAACAATTGGGTATAAATTGTCTATGTAGAAAATTTAATGGCATAGGCTGGGGGTGGTGGCTCACGCCTGTAATCTTAACACTTTGGGAGGCCTAGGTAAGTGTATCACTTGAGGTCAGGAGTTCCAGACCAGCCTGGCCAACATGGTGAAACCCTGCCTCAACTGAAAATGCAAAAATTAGCTGGGCGTGGTGGTGTGCACCTGCAGTCCCAGCTACTTATGAGGCTGAGGCAGGAGAATTGCTTGACCCAGGAGGTGCAGGTTGCAGTGAGCCAAGATCACGTCACTGCACTCCAGCCTGGGTGACTGAGACTCCCTCTCAAGCAAACCTGATGAAATATATAAAAAAAACTATTAGATCTACTAAATGAGTTTAGCAAAGGTTCAGAACATATGAGCAATATGCCATAATCATTTCTATACACTAGCAAACAATTGGAAATTAAGTTTTTAAAATATCATTTACAGTACTTCAAAATACATAAAATACTTATGGGTAAATCTAATCAAACAATGCACAAAACGTGTGCACTGAAAAAAAAAAAACAATGCTTAAAGAAATTAAAGACCTAATAGAGACATCAATTGTAGTCATGATGCCAATCTTCCCCAAATTTGCTCTACAGATTCAAGTCAAATCCAGTAAAATCCAAGCAGTTTTTGTAAGAACTGACTCATATGAAAATACAAAGGACTCAGAAGAGTTAAAAACAACTTTGAAAAAGAACAGAGTTGGAGGGCCAAGACTAAGTAAGTGGTTTCAAGACTCAATATAAAGCTACAATGATTAAGACAGTATGTTTCCAGCATCTAGATAAAGGAAAATGGGTCAATACAAAAAAGTAGAGTACAGACATAAAATCACACATACAGAGATAACTGATTTTTCATGAAGCTGCAAAGCCAAGTGAATGGAGAAAGGATAGTCTTTTCAACAAATGATGCTGTAAACACTGGATATCCCCATGCAAAACCAAATACTTCTGACCCACACTTTGTACCATATTCAAAACATTAAGTCAAAATGAAAGAGACCCAAATGTTAAACCAAAGTATAAAACTTCTATTAGAAAACAAAGGTGGCCAAGTGTAGTGGCTCATGCCTTTAATCCCAACACTTTGGAAGGCTGAGGCAGAAGGATCACTTGAGGCCAGGAGTTCAACACCAGCCTGGGCAAAACAGAGAGACCCCGGGTCTATAAAAAATTTAAAAATTAGCTGGGCATGGTGCTGTGTGCCTATAGTCCTAGCTACTTGGGAGGCTGAAGCAGGAGCCCTTGTGTCCAGGAGTTCAAGGTTATCATGAGCTACGATTGCACCACTGCACTCCAGCTGGGGTGACAGAGTCAGGTCCTGTCTCTAAAAAAAAATTATTATTATTATTAACAAACAGAAGGAAAAAAATCTTCATGGCTTACAGTCAGGCAAAAATGGCTCAGACAAGACCCCAAAACTACAATCCATAAAAGAAAAAATTGGTAAACTGGAGTCCATCAGAATTAATAACTGTTGCTCTTCAAAAGACAATGCGAGAATAAGAAGATGAGTGGCAGAAAATATTTGCAGGCCATATAGCTGATAAAGGACTTGTAACCACAATGAACACCTCTCAAAACTCAATTTAAAATAACCAAATAAAAAATTGGGCTAAAGATATAAACAGACACTTCACCAAAGATAACAGCTGACAAAAAGCACACGAAAAGATGTCCAACATCATAGATATTAGAGGAATGCAAATTAAATCCACAGTGAAATATCACTTCATATACACTACAATATCTATAATCAAAAAGAGAAGATAACAGGCATTAAAGAGGATGTGGAAGGACTGGAAATTTCATACCGTGCTGATGGCAATGTAAGATGGTACAACTACTTTTAAAAAGTTTGCAGTTCCTTAAAAAGTTAAACATATGCCTATCACATGATCCAGACTTTCCAATCATAGCCTGCCCCACCAAGAGAAATGAAAGCATATGTCCATACAAAGACTTGTACAGTAATGTTCACAACTATATTTTTATTAGCTCAAAACGGAAAACAATACAAATGTCCCTCAAGACTTGAATGGATTAACAAATTGCTGTATAGCCATAAAGTGTACTATTACTAAGCAATAAAAGAGAATGGACTATTGAAACACAACATGGGTGAATTTCAAAATAATTATTCTGAGTGGACTAACCCAGACCAAAAATGTACATACCATATGATTACATTTATCTAAAATTCTAAAAAGTGTGAACTAATCTATAGTGACAGAAAGCAGATCAGTGGTTCCTTGGGGAAAGAAAAGCAGAAAGGAGGGACTATAAAGGCGCAAGATGATACTGTAGGGAGTGATAGATGTTCATTATCTTGATTGTGGTGGTTTCACAAGGGTATATATGAGATAAAACATTGTATATTTAATATGGGTAGTTTATTTTATGTCAAATTATATCTCAATAAAGCTATTTTTTTTAAAGGCAAGATATGGGCCGGACGCGGTGGCTCAAGCCTGTAATCCCAACACTTTGGGAAGTCAAGGCGGGCGGATGATGGAGTCAAGAGATCAAGACCATCCTGGCCAAAATGGTGAAACCCTGTCTCTACTAAAAATACAAAAATTAGTCTGGCGTTTTGGCTAGGCGCGGTGGCTCACGCTTGTAATCCCAGCACTTTGGGAGGCCGAGGCAGGCAGATCACGAGGTCAGGAGATCGAGACTATCCTGGCTAACATGGTGAAACTCTGTCTCTACTGAATATACAAAAAAGAAGCCAGGCGTGGTGGCAGGCGCCTGTAGTCCCAGCTACTTGGGAGGCTGAGACAGGAGAATGGCGTGAACCCAGGAGGCAGAGGTTGCAGTGAGCAGAGATCGCGCCACTGCACTCCAGCCTGGGAGACCGGGCGAGACTCCGTCTCGAAAAAAAAAAAAAATTAGTCTGGCATGGCGGCGTGTGCCTGTAGTCCCAGCTACTAGGGAGGCTGAGGC
This sequence comes from Pan paniscus, assembly GCF_029289425.2. NCBI lineage: Eukaryota > Metazoa > Chordata > Mammalia > Primates > Hominidae > Pan > Pan paniscus. Next base: position 130,298,177 of record NC_073249.2, read on the forward strand.
AGAATTGCCTGAACCCAGGAGGCAGAGGTTGCAGTAAGCCGAGATCATGCCACTGCACTCCAGCCTGATGACAGAGGGAGACTCCGACTCAAAAAAAAAAAAAAAAAAAAGGCAAGATGTGGGCCAAAACAAGTTTGAATTCAATCACGTAAATAAAGATGTTTATATGTGCGCTAATATATAAATTAATAATTTCAAGAAAAAAGGCACAAAATTTTAACACAATTACCTACACCTAAGAAATAGCAAAAAAAGCTGTGAAGCAGTTTGAATTATTATTTTTTTTTTTTTTGAGATAGAGTCTGTCTCTGTCGCCCAGGCTGGAGTGCAGTGGTGCAATCTCCGCTTACTGCAACCTCTGCCTCGCAGGTTCATGCCATTCTCCTGCCTCAGCCTCCCGAGTAGCTGGGACTACAGGCACCCGTCACCACACCTGGCTAATTTTTTGTATTTTTAGTAAAGACAGGGTTTCACCGTGTTAGCCAGGATGGTCTCAATCTCCTAAACTCGTGATCCGCCCGCCTCGGCCTCCCAAAGTGCTGGGATTACAGGCGTGACCCACCGCGCCCGACCTGAATTTTTTTAAATATGCACATGCATCAGTGTCTTTAAAGCAAATTCACAAATGTTTTAAGTTTTAAAGAACACTTAATTACTTGTACACAGGCCTGACACCAAAGCAAAAATTCTTAACCATTATTCCAGAAAATTAAATTAACTTTAATTATTCAGACTTTTATATTAAACAATGGATTTTTAAAAACGATTTGCAATTTTTTTTATCATCTTCTAAAGTGTTCTCCTCAAACAACTAACAAAAAACTGGTGTAACCACAAGGTCAGGAGATCAAGACCATCCTGGCTAACACGGTGAAACCCGGTCTCTACTAAAAATACAAAAAATTAGCCGGGCGTGGTGGTGGGCGCCTGTAGTCCCAGCTACTCGGGAGGCTGAGGCAGAAGAATGGAGTGAACCCGGAAGGCGGAGCTTGTAGTGAGCCAGGATCGTGCCACTGCACTCCACCTGGGCGAAGAGTGAGACTCCGTCTCAAAAAAAAAAAAAAAAACTGGTGTAACCAATACATTACACCTGGACATCCTATTCCAAGTCTCCTCAGTTTTTTCCTGTCTACTCATTCTGAGCCTTGTCTACAAACTCCTCTCCTTTTCCACTAACAGTCGACAACTCACACTTGTATCATTTATTCTTTTACAAAATTTACAGAAATCTGTTTGGATGGAACCTACAACATCTACCATTTTGCACTCTTTAGCTATTCCTGATTTTAAATCCCATGACTAACTCAACTTGGAAAATACTATCACCAAAAAGAGCGTATTATTCCTCCTTTAGTCTGTACAAAATGAACTCAAGAAACAAGCCTAAAGAATGGGCAAATATCTATTTCACTATAGGTAAGAGGACAGAAAATAAGCAAGAAAACACAGTACCATCCCCAAAAGTATTTGAAAGAACATCACATCATTATGGATACAATTATTATTATTATTATTATTATACTTTAAGTTTTAGGGTACATGAGTACAACGTGCAGGTTTGTTACATATGTATACATGTGCCATGTTGGTGTGCTGCACCCATTAACTTGTCATTTAGCATTAGGTATATCTCCTAAAGCTATCCCTCCCCCCTCCCCCCTATATCTCCCAATGCTATCCCTTCCCCCTCCCCCCCATTATGGATACAATTTTAAGAATTCGAAAAACTGTTTGAACAGTCAGCATCACTGGACTAAGCAGATAGCCTCTCAGGACAGAGAGGCTTGCAAATGAAAAATGACAATACAGGCCGGGCACGGTGGCTCACACTTGTAATCCCAGCACTTTGGGAGGTCAAGGCAGGCAGATCATAAGAGGCAGGCAGATCATGAGGTCAGGAGTTTGAGACCAGCCTGACCAACAGGGTGAAATGCCATTTCTACTAAAAATACAAATTAGCTGGGCGTGGTGGTGCGCACCTGTAATCCCAGCTACTCAGGAGGCTGAGGCAGGAGAACTGCTTGAACCCAGGAGGCAGAGGTCGCAGTGGGCCAAGATCGTGCCACTGCATCCAGCCTGGGCAACAGAGTGAGGCTCCGTCTCAAAAAAAAAAAAAAAAAAAAAAAAAATTACAATACATCATGACATTAAAAGTTGCAAGTACTCAAGAAAATGTTAAGCATTAGAACTAAAGTTTAAACGATGAGTAGTTTTCTTAGCCAAAAAGGAAGGATTCCAAAGGATCTCTACCATAAAGACTTTCTTTAATAGACAAACCAGCTCTTAACTTCTAATTCAAATTTGAAGCTAACTGCCTCAACAACTTCCTTTTTAAGGATCAGTATAATTCATTTCTAATGTGCTTTATTATTAACCAAAATATATTCATTTTCATGACAAAAAGTAACAAAAAACAAAAAACTTAGATTAACAAAATTATAAGATATAGGTCAAACCACTTACCATCCATTTAAAATCATTATTTCCCCTCAGAAAATTGGGGTATCGTTTTATATTACAAGAAGCCATGTGTGAAAGCATTTTCAATTTCTTGATCATTCATACTTACTTTAAAAGGTTATTCTTACAGACTGACAGTTCTAGAAAAACTTATGGTGATTACAAACTGTTTATATGGTCCAACTTTACAAATGAAAGGAAACATTTTACACTTGGGTTTTGTTAGCTACGTTATAGTTTTCAAAAGCAAAAGCTGAAATTTTCCAGTAATTATGATAATAGATCCAACAATCCCAGTTTCAAACATAGTATTTTCCTACCTTCACGCCAACTGCAACCTCAGTGACGATTCTGCAAAGAAAAAATAAGTAGTTTCAACTTCCTGTTATTCTTCTAATCACTCGCTCTTTGGCTCTAAAACTTTTTAGGATAGTCCATCATTCATAAATCTTCCAGCCACTCACACACAGATGGGGAAAAAAAATACCACAGATGATCAGTGACTTACCTGTACTGTTACCAACCTGGTTTTCTAAAAGTAACTTTCAAATGTGAGACAACTTGTGATATTTTTTAACAACACATTCAATAGCCAAAAAGAACAAAACCCAAAACACTATGCCATTTCTACAATGCCAGTATACTGAGATTAATAATTTAACGCTTAAACTCTTTAGTAGTCTCCACAGGAACCAGGAATCAGGAAACATGAATTCTAGTGCAAGTTTTGACATCAATTTCCGTGTTGATCTGGGGGGAATACTGAACTTCTCTGGATCTGTTTCATCTGGAAAATAATCTTTAGGTAACATCTAGGATGATTTGAATTCTGTAAGACTGTGTTAACTTTTATAAAATCTTGTTTTTAGTACCTTTTAAAACACACCAAACTCTAGGCGCTTAACCAAATTTTTGATTCTTCAAATACTCACTGATTTTGATAAATGTACTTGTTAAATGATACTATGTTTACACTCCCAAAAGAGCTGCATACTGCTGTATTTTTGACCTTAAGCGTGCCCCCTTTCTAACAATGAGTTAAATTACTGAGTCTTTTCAGGTGTGAAGCGTATGAGAGAGACATCGGTCCCTACCATTTCACAGTCTTGCCTCTCACCTCACTCAGCATTCCGTCTTCACTCAGGTTCGCAAAGATGCAGCATGGTTCTGGGTTTTTATAGTCGTTTTTCCAGAAACTGACCAAAGTAGCTAAAGAGATAGCCCTTTGTTGACTATCTGCTCTTGTTTCTGCCATTGCTGTTGGCCTTTGCCCATGTGACTGATGTCGGCTTCAAACACTTCGTTTTTTAGATGATTTAATTTCTGGGCCCTTTTGCCAAGCCTTGAATGTTTTCAGTCCCCACAAAAAGGCATTTTTTCCTCCCTCCCGCCCCCACTACCAGACTCAAATGAAAACAAAGGAGTATGACATCTGCCCTCCCCCTTCCTCCCGCCGCCGCACGCCCTCCCCCCTTCCCCAGCGGCTCCCACTAGGCTTTCCCCGGAGCTCCCGCCACCGGCATCTCTCCCGACCACGGAAGGCCGGGCGAGGCCGGAGAGGTTGCTCATGGCTGGGATCCACATGGGGTGCCTCTCTCCTCTTCCCCTAGAGGCTCCCCCAATCCAAAGGCCTGTCTCTGCCCATCCCACTCGCTCTCACAGGCACCGCTAACCCAAGGGTCGGGTCCCAGGGTACGGATCGAAATGGCTCCTAGAGGGGGCAGGGACAGACCGGCGAGACGTTACGGGGTTTCCACCCCATCCCCCGCCGCCAAGCCGGTGCCCGCTCCCACTCCGGGATCCTCACCCCCGCCATCGCCCCAATGCCTCCCCAGCCTCCAAGCCCGCTTTCTTCTCATTTTCTCGACCAAAGCTCGCCGGGGGAAGCAAAGGGAGGGGTGTGTGCGATGGGGCGGGGGTTGGGTAACGGCAGCCCAGCCCTGGGAGGGGCCGCGGGAGGGTTTCTCCCCGGCCCGGGACCGGGCCGAAGGACGGTCCAACTCCTCTCTCACACACACCTTCTCGCCGGCCCGATTACATACCCGTCCATTGCCGAACCGGACAAAGCTTCGCTCACAAGAACCGAGCCACGCAGCCAGCGAGCCACACAAGCGGCGAGAAAATGGCGGCTGGGGCCCGACGGAAATTGCCGAAGGTGCCGAGGCGCACGGGCCACCGCGCGGCAGCAGCGGCGGCGGAAAGAGCCGAGCGCGCCGGCGCCCGGCAGCGGGAGGCGAGCGGCGGGGCGCTGGGACTAGGGGGAGTGGGCCCCGCAGCCGACGCCTCCTCCGCGCCTCCGCGCGCCTTTCTCCCTCCGCCCTCCTCCTGCCGTCCTCTGGAACCTGGCGTTCTGCTGCAGACCGCGGCGTCCCGGTTTCCCCTCCTTGGGGGGGCGTGGGTGGGACACCTCCCAACAGCTCTCCACACTCTCTCTGCCCTGACTGCAGGACGCCCCCAGGCAGCCTCCACTTTTCACTCCAAGCCAAATACCAGCTTGGCTACCGTCAACCTATGCGGGCCAACGAAAAAACATTGGATAGCTTTTCTCCTAAGCCATCTTTTATTTGCAGACCGGCTCCAGCCTCTAAAACAAAAATCTTTACCCCACTGAACGAGACCACTTGGTAACAACAGTACTTTCTCAAGCAAGTAGAACTCCTCAGACTGAAATACAGGCTTTTGCTTCAAGACCTGTAGTACCAAGCCAAGTGGAGGAAAATGTGATTCTCACTTCAGTTGGTGATTAGTGTGCGCCTGTAGAAAATATTCACAATACGCTAGGTGGAAATAGACACAAATGGAGCCATGTGTTAAAATGCTACAATAGTTGGAGTTTTAACATTTGGAGGCATGAAAGGGAAAGTGGAGATGGGAGTGGGAACAACTGAGTCTTCAGATTGGTTAGAGAAAGTAGAAGCATTAAAATGGGCTATGCAAATTGACTCCCTTTGCTATATCTTACGGTCTCAATTTTTACTTGATACTATAGTGGACATTTTACTTCAACGTGTTTTTATCAGACGCTCAACAAAATTGGGAAAGGCACCCGCTTGAAAATTTGCTCAGTGAGTAGCGACTTTGCCAGTACCCATCCTTCTCCTGCACCCTTCACCTCCACCCCAACACTCACAAGCACAAATGCACTTCTAATTCTGAAAAATGACAAATACTCCCTGTGTCCCTCCAGTTACTCTCAATACTCACTCTGGGTTTTTCTGTATCTCCTTCAGGCAAAGCTCTTATCCTTTGCTAATTGGAATTTCATATACTAAATGATATTGTGTATAATTTTTAGAATTTTTTTTTTTTGAGACCGAGTCTTGCTCTTGTTGCCCAGGCTGAAGTGCAATGGCGCAATCTCGGCTCACTGCAACCTCGGCCTCCCTGGTTCAAGCGATTCTCCTGCCTCAGCCTCCCGAGTAGCTGGGATTACAGGCACGCGCCACCACGCCCAGCTAACTTTGTATTTTTAGTAGAGACAGGGTTTCTCCATGTTGGTCAGGTTGGTCTCGAACTCCTGACCTCAGGTGATCCGCCCTCCTCGGCCTCCCAAAGTGCTGGGATTACAGGCGTGAGCCACCGTGCCCGGCCATAAATAATATTACTTTTAAATTGGATAGACCCTTAAAGAGCATCTTGTCCAAACACTTTGCTATAGAACTCTTCAAAGCACCCAAATTTTTACAAATTCTTGATTTGCCTATGGGATTGTCAATCGTTAAAAAAAAAAAAAGCCCGGGCACGGTGGCTCACGCCTGTAATCCCAGCATTTTGGGAGGCCGAGGCAAGCAGATCACCTGAGGTCGGGAGTTCAAGACCAGCCTGACCAACATGGAGAAACCCCGTCTCTTTTAAAAATACAAAATTAGCCGGGGTGGTGGTGCATGTCTGTAATCCCAGCTACTCGGGAGGCTGAGGCAGGAGAATCGCTTAAACCTGGGAGGCCGAGGTTGCAGTGAGTCAAGATCGCGCCATTGCACTCCAGCCTGGGCAACAAGAGCGAAACTCTGTCTCAAAAAAAAAAAAAAAAAAAAACCACATATCAAATTTCCTACAATAACCACTTCACCTTAAACCTTAAAATAAAGGATCTGTTATTAGTGCCACTAATAATCACTTTTCACATATTTGTGGTTTCATACATGTGTTTTCACTCAACAATTGAATGTGCAAGCTACCAAAGGGCGGGAACTATGGTATTAATTCTCGGTATTCCCCACATTCGCTCGATCGATATTGATTGATTGGTTCTCACTTTATCTTGGCAAAGACAAACCATTCTATGAGGAGGGAAGCTTGTCCTTAGGCAGCAGAAGAAATTACAGTGTTCACAAAAACACATTTTTCTTTATTTTTTTTTCCTAATACCGTACAAGACCACAAACATACAATAGTTAATCTGCTTGCTTATTTAAGCTAACAGTTTCTTGGAAAAATGCAAGGTAATTTACAAGTCAAGGCACATAAAGTACTAGATTAAGACATGAAGTGAAATAAGAATAAAACAAGAGGACAAAGCATAGCATGAGTCAGGAATGAGGCTAATGCAACAGTGTACACAAAAGCATATTGATTAAAGCCTGGATTCAGATTTGAGCTCTTTCGTTTAATACCTGTGTGACATTAGGCATGTTCATTAACCTCTCCAGGAAACTTTCCTTTGCTGAATATAGGATTAAAAATAGGGCCTTTGGACCTGGCACGGTGACTTAGGTCTGTAATCCCAGCGCTTTGGGAGACCGAGGCGGGCAGATCACGAGGTCAGGAGATTGAGACCATCCTGGCCAACATGTTGAAACCCCACCTCTACTGAATATACAAAAATTAGCCGGGCGTGGTGAAACATACCTATAGTCCCAGCTACTCAGGAGGCTGAGGCAGGAGAATCGCTTGAACCAGGGAGTCGGAAGTTGCAGTTAGCCAAGATCGCGCCACTGCACTCCAGCCTGGCAACAGAGAGAGGCTCCATCTCATAACAAAAAAAAAAAGAAAAAAATAGGGCCTTCATCCTAGATGACTGTGAATTAAATACCTTAACGTATCTAAGGCACCTCCCTAGCTCAGTAACTACTTACTTACAGTAAATACTTAGCAAAGAGTGTTATCATCATGCTTATTATTTTTGTTATTACTATTATTCGTTTGAGAAGGAACAGGCCACAAATTTGTAGCTTAGATTTTAACAGCCAACAATATTCATAAAAATAAATCCATATAGAGATTTTTCACAAAGGTTAAACGTGTCACTGAAGTAATTAGATTGGCTGGTATCTACAGGAATAAATCTGGGAAAATGTCGTAGATAAATTTCTAAACCTCTATCCAAATCTAAATTTGTATGATTTTATGAGTTAACCATGGGATAGATTATTAATCTCAACATTAGCAGATGGCCAACCTTTGTAATATATGACAAGATTCTATTAGTGTTTATGGATTCCTAACAAAATAAGGCAATAAAAAGTGAAGTGCCTGTACAGTATTATTTTCATACCCATATCTTTTTGCAGTATAATGATTTGTTCTTTCCCATCTGAATGGTAAATGTTTTGACCTTTTACAGAGATTTACACTTATGTGAACAATGATTAAATTTCAGTGTATACTAAGCCAAAATGAGGCCTAATATTTATGCAATAAAAATAGGAAGTAGGATTTGGTTCATAATGTTCTGATTTTATTCTTAGTCCCACCTCTTGACTGCTTATACTACCAAAGACATCATTTACATTTTTCATCCTGTAGTTTCTTCATTTGAGAAGAAGGAATCATAATAAGATCAATTAGATAGTATTTTACTTTTGAATAAGTGATCAAAACACAAAATAGAGGAGAACAAATTCAAAAGACATGAAATCACATACAACATTTCCAGAAAAAACAAATATGTAGAGATAGAAAGTGAAGTGGTCACCTAGAGCTGGGAGTGGGAATGGGGAATAACTGTAAATGGGCACAAATTTCGCTTCAGGATGATGGAAATGTTTTAAAACTAGATTGTGGTGATGATGGTACAACTCTGTAAATATATTAAAATTCATTGAATTAAACACTTAATACTGATAAATTTCAGAGGATGTAAATTATGTATCAATAAAGCTGCTGTATAGCTATTGGCTTGGGGCTTCTTTCACCAATATGTAATTCTCTCCTATATTGGATCTCTGGTTTCCTAGATCCCATATCTTCTTTCCTGATATATTCCCTCATTGGGAAATACACCTTCCAGAAGGTTCCAGAGAAAAAAATCCATAGGAAACTTTTTTTTATATATATTGTGTATTCAGAGATATGTTTATTCTATTTTCACATGTTACTGATAGTTTGGAAAGGAATGCTTTTTCTCAGTACTGTACTTGTAAACTTTATACTATGTCTACTTGGAGGGGGTGTCATAAAGATAAAAAGCATATACTTTTTACTCCTGCTCTCCAGCTACTGAGTTCCATGTTCCAGAGGCAAACCATCTTACCAGTTAATTACATATTTTTTCAGAGATGTTCAAAGACATATATTGATTATATATATATATAGTTTTTCTTTTGATTCAAAAGTGGTAACTATTATGCACACTATTCTGTAACATTTTTTCAACTTTAAAAATTTACATCTTAGAGATCTTTCCTTATCAGTATGTTTAGAGCTGCCTCATTCTTTACATACACCTGCATAATATTCCACTGAATAAGTAAATCATGATTTATTTATCTAGATCATATTGAGGAACATTTAGATTGCCTCCATTCTTGCTATTTACATACAATTCTGCAATGAATATCCTTGTTTCTGAGATGTTCCCTGTAAGTGTGAATATGTCTTCCAGATAAATACTATAAATAAAAATTACTAGATACAGTATATTTTTTATTTTAAAAGAGGCTGTCAAGTTGCCTACATGAGCGTGAGCCTTGGTGTAAAATATTAGCAATTCCTACCATTTAAAAAGGGAAGCGTACTGATTTCTTTAATACATAAGGAGTTCCTACAAATACAAAATCAAAAGCCAACAAATAGAAAAATTGGTAAAGCATATGAATAGATTATGACATATTACAGGAAAGTAAAAACAAATATGCTCAGCCTCATTTTAAAGCAATTCAAGGTGAAACTGTACTAAGATACTTTTTTCTCTTGTCAACACCCCTTGTAGGCAGACTAGCACAAAGCTTCTGAGTGCAGTACTGAGAAAAAGTATTCCTTTCCAAACTATCAGTAACATATGAAAATGGAATAAACATAAATCTAGATACACCAAATGTCAAAAATTTGTTTTCTATGGATTTTTTTTATTTGGAATTGTCTGGAAGATGTATTTCCTAATGAGGCTAATACACCAGGAAAGAAGATGTTGGACCCAGGAAACCAGAGATCCACCATAGAAGAGAAGAAAATTGTATGTTGGTGAAAGAAGCTTCAATAGCTATGCAGCAGTCCTATGGTTACAATGGAATATGAGACCAGAAGGCTCAAGGAAAGACGTATCTGAGAAAAATATGGAACTTTTATAGATAAAATATAATATGTCTGTATATGTTTAGTACAGGTTTGTGGTGCTATTGGTAAGCTTAGGGAAAGCATTAATCAAAAACACATGAAATATGTTTTAAATTAACTACAGGATAAGGAAAAAGTTGTAAAGAAATATAATTATAGCACACTCTGTGGCTTGGTTTGTAAAAGTAATTACATCTTCATAATAATATAAGCACTGAATACTAATAAAATTAAGATTGTGAAACAACTTTGTCAGAGAAGGAAGAGAAATACGGATGTGCACATATGTGTATGTGGTAGGGTTATAAACTCTCATCTTCAGAAGTAGGAAGTCAGCAGAATATGTCTAGAATTAATAGGTGAGAAAATGGCACATGAACATATTTTTCAGAAGTATGGAGGTAAATATCAGGATGATTAGGGAGAATTGAAAAGTATACTCTTCTATCTCTTATGCTTCTGGGGCATCGCACCACAGGATGAGAAATAAAAAGAAGAGTATACTTTTGAATTTTGTTTTTGTTGTAAGCCAAAAATAAAATTTGAAGCCCCTCCCCTCCAACTGAATGGACTCCTCCTCTTGGCCAATGGCATTCCAAAGTTAAGCCAAAACACGTGTTCAGGCCCTGATGGGAATGGGTGGCCTCACTATACCCTCCTGTCTTCAGAATCCAGGAGCTGACCAGCATTAACATCAAAACAGAGATCTTAACACAATCTATTCTCTCTGAAACCTGCTACCTGGAAGCTTCATCTGCATAATAAAAACTCTGGTTTCCACAAGCCCTTATCTTAAACCAGACTCTCCCTTCTATTGATTCCAGGTCTTTAGATAAACTCTTTCAACTAATTGCCAATCACCAAATCTTTGAATCCACCTATGACCTGGAAGCCCCTGCTTTGAATTATCCTGCCTTTTCAGATAGAACATGTATTAATTGATATCTTATGTCTCCCTAAAACATATAAAACCAAGCTGTAGCCTGACCACATTGGGCACATGTTCTCAGAACCTCCTGAGGCTGTCATAGACATGTCCTTATCCTTGGCAAAATAAACTTCTAAATTGATTGAAACCTGTCTCAGATACTTTTGGTTTAAAAATGTCATGTAAATCTTCCAAAACTATTTACTTTTTAAGCTATGGGCATGTGTTACTTTGATACAAATAAATTTTACATTAAAAAAGAGAAGGAATTAGATGGCAGTGAGCAAAGGACCGTTTTAGCACAAACATTGCCTCTTTTGTATTCAGCAATAGTGACTGCTTATCTCCATGTTTACTGAAAAAAGCTCAGCATAGCTGGCTGTCCTTCCTATATTGCGCACATAATAAAGATTATTCTTGGAAGAGAACACAATAGTTTGAGTGGATCAGCAGTTTTTAGAATGATCATACATAAAGACCTAAACTAGGGGAGAAAATGAGAAAAGTAAAGAAAAATACACAGAAAAGTAAAAGATGGGAAAAAATGCTAAATACCCAGGAAACAACATCATTTTGCTTTGTAATATTATCAACTATGAAATACAAAAATCTTATACAATCCACATCATAATGTATGTGGCCTTATGCAAACAGCCACATAGATGAAAACAAAGAAAGTGATTTGCAAATAAAAATACTGTAGTTGAGCCAGGCACGGTGGCTCACGCCTGTAATCCCTGCACTTTGGATGGCTGAGGCAGGTGGATCACCTGAGGTCAAGAGTTCTAGACCAGCCTGACCAACATAGTGAAACCCTGTCTCTACTAAAAATACAAAAAATTAGCTGGGTGTGGTGGTGGGCACCTGTAATCCCAGCTACTAGGGAGGCTGAGGCAGGAGAATCACTTGAACCCAGGAGGTGAAGGTTGCAGTGAACCAAGATTGTGCCATTGCACTCCAGCTGCCCGGGCAACAAGAGTGAAAAAACAAACAAACAAACAAACAAAAAACTGTAGTTTAAGTCAACATACATGTTTTAAGCTCATACCTGGAATGAATAACACTTCAAAACTAAATTCTTTGAAAACGTCACAAAGAAAGGAACTACAACAAATGAAAGCCATCAGCCTTTTCAAAATCTTTTAATATTTCTAAAGTTTTCAAAGTAGTTTTAATTCTTTACAGTGGCAATGAAGAACTAAGAAATGAAGCTGAAAATAGTTCCAATTTGGTTGTCTCTTAATTGTTTTGTAACAGATGTCTCTGTTCAAGGATTGTCACTTCAGACTATGATCCCCTCACCCCCATACCCATTTTCAATTATAGAAATAAAGTATCATTTTGAGGAAGGGGAAGGGAATATAATTTTGTTCTTATTTAATATTTACAGTGACGTATGTTTACCAAATTTGCAAATGACAAATAACTTATATTGGGAAGATAGAATCAGCATTCCAAATGATATTGAAAGGAATATAAAATGAATATAAATGGAAAGTCTCTCATAGGTTAAAAAATCGAGCTACTCTCTTCATAAAAGCAAAGACATAGAGTCAACCTAAATGCCCATCAACTATAGACCGGATAAAGACAATGTGGTACATATATACTGTAGAACACTATACAGCCATGAAAAAGAATGAGATCACGTCCTTTGCAGGGGGAGGAAATTATCCTTAGCAAACTAACATAGGAACAGAAAACCAAATACTGCATGTTCTCACTTATAAGTGGGAGCTAAATAATGAAAATATGAACACATAGAGAGGAACAACACACACTAGGGCCTTTAGGAGAGTGGAGGGTGGGAGGAGGGAGAGGGTCAGGAAAAATAACTAATGGGTACCAAGCTTAATACCTGGGTAATGACATAATCTATACAACAAACCCCCATGATACAAGTTTACCTATGTAACAAATCTGCACTTGTAACCCTGAACTTAAAAGTTAAAAACAAAAACAACACACACAAAAAATTGCAAACTAGTAAGTATGCTCAATTTTCTATAACATCAAACAACTTTTGTTATTTCCCATTTTTATAATGTATATGAATTATTTCTTGAGATTGTAGTGGTCTAGCCATAGCATTTCTATTCATTTATCCATTATATAATTAATTCATTAATTCAGTCAGTACTTACTGAGCACTTAGTGTACGCCAGATACTGTTCCAGGCACTAAGGATACAACAGTAAACCAGAAGTAAAAAAGCCCTTCTCTCACGAACCTTACATTGTAGTGGAAGAGATAAACTATGAGCAAGTAGACAAATTAAATGGTTTTGAGGATGGTAAGAGTTATGAAGGAAATATAACAGGTTAAAGAAATCGTCGCTGGGTGAGGGTACTGTTTTATAAAGGTGGTTAGAGAAGGATGTTACAGCTCTGAACAACAAAAAGGATTAATTTTTCTTTAAAAAATTGAATGAACTTATAGAGAGAGACAGTATACTACTGTGGATTTATACACCCATTCCTAATTCTGGTTTTTAGAAATTCTCCTGTTCACTTAACTTAAATGGGAACTTGCCAACTAGAAAGTCCATTGATGTACACAATGGCCCTATTGCTTTAGTCTTTTGTTTTTATTTCTAATTGACAAATAAAAATTGTACGTATTCACAGTATTAAAAAAAAAAAAGCAAGCTGCATAAATACTTTCCATATAAGGAGATGTGTGGCTTGATAACAGTCCCTGTAAAGAAATCATGAGGCATTGACCCAAAGCAATTACAATCTTAGGTTTTGTTAATGAAGTAAGCATTCAGTTAAGGTTGTCATAGTCTCATCGTGTTCTACTAAATTTTGCCCACAAATTATGTTGAGTAAGAATAAATATGAAGAAAACAATTCTCCTTATACTAGGATGATTAGGGAGGGCATTCTGATCAGTAGCTTAGTGTTCATTCTGTGCTCTTGTTGTGGAGTAGCCATGCAAGTTGGGTAGGTTTGACCCTCTTTCCCAGCTCCAGAGGTAAACCAATCAAAGTAATCATTCTCCTTTCTTGGTGATAGTTTCAGGTAATTCAGAACTAAAACCAATCAAAGCATAGCATTTCCTTGAATCCAGGAGTTGGTTCAAAGGTGAGTCAACAAGCATGAAATGTATGTGTGATGAGAACACAAATGTATCCAATGGAAGCATATAGCTCTGATCAATGTTGGCAGCCACACTAAAACGCAAAAGTTGCTTACCTAAACATAAAGCCTACAGAAAGAGAAAGAAACTCGTGTCCCAACAATCTATTCTTTTTTTTTTTTTTCTCCTGAGATGGAGTCTCACTCTGTCACCCAGGCTGGAGTACAATGGCTCCATCTCAGCTCACTGCAACCTCTGCCACCCGGGTTCAAGCAATTCTCCTGTCTCAGCCTCCCAAGTAGCTGGGACTACAGGCACACACAACCACGCCTGGCTAATTTTTGTATTTTTAGTAGAGACAGGGTTTCACCATACTGGTCAGGCTGGTCTCGAACTTCTGACCTCAGGTAATCTGCCCACCTCGACCTCCCAAAGTGCTGGGATTACAGGTGTGAGCCACCGCACCCAGCCCCAACAATCTATTCTTAATAGGAGAAAACCAGGGAGATTCATTTAAAATTATAAAATCATGTTACTGCTCTGCTCAGAATCTAGATATGGAACCTGCTTGCATTCTAAGCAAAAGCCAAGGTCCTTACAAAGGTTTATAAGCCCCGTCATCTCTATGACCTCATCTCTAACATCTCTTCACTCATTGCTCACCAATACACTGGCCTATTTTGCTATTCCTAAAGCATGCCTGACACTGTCTTACCTTAGAGCCTTTGTTTAAGCTCTTTCTCTGCTCTTCCCTCAAACTGCCCTGCTTCCCTCTTCGCCTAGACAACTCCCACATTTATAGGTCTTTATTCAAGTCTTCCCTTCTCAATGAGAAATATCGTGGTCACACTATTTAATACAGCCACTTGCTATTCCTCCCTGACAATCTTAACCCCCCTTTTCTTGCTCTATTCTTTTTTCAAAGCATATATTATATGGTAATATGCTATATAATTTATTTAGTTTTACATTTATTGTTTACTGTCTGTCTCCCTCCTCTGGAATACAAGTTCTAGAACGACAGTTTGTTTTGTCCTTGATGTCTCTCAAGTGCCTAGTACAAATGCCTGGCACATAGTAGACACTCTCTAAACATGTGTTGAAGGATGAATGAGTAACTGAGCTGCTGAATCATCCACTTTCTGAAGACTGACTCTGATATGAGCCAAGGTATTCCTTTACTGCTTTATACATTTAGAGAACAAATTTTTTTTTAGACAAATGAAAGCCAACTGACTGCTAAAATAGTGAAGGATAGGGGATCCATGTCCAAGAAAGAATGTTTGAAGGAGTTGGAGATGTTTACCATGGGGAAGACTAGTGAAGAACATGTTATCTTGTAATAAATAAAGGGCTGACATACAAAAAAGAGGAACTAGGCATGTTTTTATTGTTCTACAAAGCAGAATGGATTAAAGTTATAGAGAGGCAAATTTCAGCTCAGCTTAAGAATGAACCTTCTAACAATAAAACTGCTTCATACTGGAATGAGCTGCCTCATGCTTTAGTCAGCTCTCTACTATTATGTGTGTTCAAGCAGAGGCTGAATGCATCTGTTAGAGAGATGGCAGGACAGATCACTGTACTGGGCAGTGGATTGGATTTGGTGATTTTTTAAGTCTGTTTCTACTCTAGAATTTACTGTGAAAGATTTTGGGCTGGGTGCGGTGGCTCACGCCTGTAATCCCAGCACTTTGGGAGGCCGCGGCGGGCGGATCATAAGCTCATGAGTTAGAGACCAGCCTGGCCAACATGGCAAAATCCCGTCTCAACTAAAGATACAAAAATTAGCCGGGCCTGGTGGCGGGCGCCTGTAGTCCCAGCTACTCGGGAGGCTGAGGCAGGAGAATCACTTGAACCCGGGAGGCAGAGGTTGCAGTGAGCCAAGATAGTGCCACTGCACTCCAGCCTGGGCGACAGAGGAGTGAGAATCCATCTCAAAAAAAAAAAAAAAAAAAAAAAGATTTCGATGTGGCCACTTACGAGGTATCGGCTTAGCCCATAAAAAAATCCTTTTTCTGTATGAATCTCTTTCCTAATTCCTTGACCCTCTTCAAACAGATGGGCTTTCAGCAGCCATATTTGTTCTGTGTGAGCCCAGTCTTTTAGGCCATAGCTGATTAGATCAGGAATGGGCTGCTTATCAAAGTGTGCCAGTCAGATTCTTCCACACGGAAGTTAAGAAATAAGAGAAAAGACTCTGTTGGCCCTCTTTTTTGATTAGAAAGGTAACATGTCAACTCAGAAATAGTGGATAGCCAGTTTCTACAATGTGGGCTAAGAGGAGAGATAACTGATCTAAAGAAGGGATAAAAGAATGAAGCTGATGTAGAGAGAACAAAACTAAGTGACAGAGACTATATCTACAATGGCTTTCCAGTTCCTAGTTCCAGTATTTCCTAAGATCCAAAGCTAATCTTTCCCTTGAGTCTCTCTCTCTCTTTGTCTCTGTCTCTGTCTGTGTGTGTCTCTCTCTTTTCTTTAAGCCAGTCAAGTTATTTCTATGACTTGCAACCAGATTCATAACCAATAAAACTTTTATTTTGCTTTTAACCTCTTTTTATCTGTATTTAAGTATCTGAGTTAATCAAAGAAATCTATCACTTATATAAAAAAGTAAAAATAAGATTCTCTCTACACATTAATTGTAATTGCATACACTGTGAATTAATTGAAAACAATGAAGCCAGGTGCAGTGGCTCACACCTGTAATCCTAGCACTTTGGGAGGCCAAGGCGGGCAGATCACCTGAGGTCGGGAGTTTGAGACCAGACTGACCAACATGGAGAAACCCCGTCTCTACTAAAAATACAAAATTAGCCAGGCGTGGTGGTGTGTACCTGTAGTCCCAGCTACTTGGGAGGCTGAGGCAGGAGAATGCTTGAACCTGGGGTGGTGCGGAGGTTGCGGTGAGCTGAGATGGCACCATTGCACTCCAGCATGGGCAACAAGAGCGAAACTCCATCTCAAAAAAAAAAAAGAAAACAATGTCATATGACATTTTTTGCAATGCATTACTTGCTTTACCATCACTACCATCACACTCATAGCTGACAGGAAGTTCTAAAAAAATTACGATAGCAGTTCTACGATGCTGAGTATTTTAGGGCTGCACGAAAGTACTATATCTTTCTA
Organism: Pan paniscus; assembly: GCF_029289425.2. Classification (NCBI taxonomy): domain Eukaryota; kingdom Metazoa; phylum Chordata; class Mammalia; order Primates; family Hominidae; genus Pan; species Pan paniscus. The sequence goes on from NC_073249.2 coordinate 130,315,275, forward strand.
TTTGGGTATTATGAAACCATTATTATGTCCTACTCACTTTGAGAGGTATTAGTATTTTTGATTCCTAGCCTTTCTCTAGGCTGTTTTATGTTCTTTCAGGTTTAGATGGTGGTATTGTGAACACGATAAAACCAAAGTTACAGATCAAAGGAGGCGGCTAAACATTTTTGAAAAGTAGAAATGGCACATAAGTTCAAGGATAGGGAAGAAAGACTTTTTTCTTTGACATTGTTTGCAAATAAGAAAAGCAGTAACTATCAAGTTTACTTCAAGTTTTGGGGTATGGGAGTTTATAAGGATTTATAAGGAAACAAGCACAATCATTTGACCAGGACTCCACCATGTGAATTGGGCTCACAGAAGTCAGATCTAAATCCTAACGAGATGATTTTGCCTTTACTAATCTCCCCTTCTTCAGTGCACTGGAACAAAAACACTGGTGTGCTGGCAAAAGTTTAAGAAACGGCTCTTTGGCAGAGAAGCACTGCTTTGTTGTGTCTGCTGATTTGCTTAATGTAAGTACTCCCACTATGGCCAATTTCAAGCTACAAATATGATAAACACAGAGTTGGGAAGAGATGCACATAATTAGTCCTCACGGGCCAGTACTAGCTGGCTCCAGCACACTGCTCATACAGGCCACCTTGTTATATCTAGAACATGCTGTCAAACAGACCAGCCTCCGGCTCTACTTTTTGCCTTGAATGCCCATCTCCCACATCTTTGCAGTTTTCTCTCTTATTTCATTTAAGTATTGCTCAGAAGTGACCCCCTCAGAGAGGCCTTTCCTGATGGTTATATTTAAAATCATAACTATCCCATCACTATCCCCTTCTGTATTTTAGTTTTCTTCTTAGGGATAATCAGCCTAACATTACATTGTCTATCTATGCTTAGTTGATTATTATTTGTCTCACCTCCCATCTCTTAAAACGCATACTACGTAAGAGCAGTGACTGCATATTCTGTTTTTTGCTGCTCTTCCCATATCTAGAACAATTTCTGGCACAAAGTAAATAGCCAATAAATAATTATGGAATGAATTAATAAGTGGGCTTTGTTAAATTATCCAGTGGTGGCCGGGTACGGTGGCTCATGCCTGTAATCCCAGCACTTTGGGAGGCCAAGGTGGGTGGATCACGAGGTCAGGAGTTCGAGACCAGCCTGATCAACATGGTGAAACCCCGTCTCTACTAAAAATACAAAAATTAGCTGGGCATGGTGGCATGCGCCTATAATCCCAGCTATTCAGGATGCTGAGGCAGGAGAATTGCTTGAATCTGGGAGGCAGAGTTTACAGTGAGCCAAGATCGCGCCACTGCACTCCAGCCTGGGTGACAGAGCAAGACTCCGTCTTGGGAAAAAAAAAAACAAATTATCCAGTGGTAATCATCTCTGTATTCTCAGTGCTTAGCACAGTGCCTGAACCAGCCCAATAAAAATCTTTGAATATATGAAACAAGTAATTAGATATTCAAGATAAATGAGCTAAAGTTGGGAGTTAGAAGTTCACATAGCAACATTATTATTTCTAGCGATATGCTCACAAAGCAGATGGCAAATTTTTTCCTCCTTATCCTTTTTTATAGCTTAGGAGACTGAAATACAGAAAACAAATTGACTTTACCTAGAGACATAACATATGTTGAATTTATACAAGGCTAGTAGGTCAACTCAGAAATGAAAATTTGGATTTGAATTGCTCTGATACAATGGAAAGAACACTAGATTGGTAGTTTAGGAGATTTGGCTCTTCCTCTAAAGCCCTATCTGAGTGAAACATAGCACAGCTTTTTTTCAGTGAAAGGAATGACATCACTAGGAATTGTACAAATGTATTTCCAACACAGATGTCCTATGATCAGGTTACCTTATTTAAGAATATAGATTTCCAAATTATTTTTACATTAGCTGAAATATCTAGTTCAAACAAAAGTAAGTTTCTATTCACAAAATTTTCATTCATGTTGTTGTTGTTAGTGAGCCAAAGTTATTTAACTAATTCAAGTTTATGTATGTATGTATGAGTATATATTCTGTTTGGTCAGCTATTTTACGTACATATAAATGTTGTATGTCTAATTACTTATTGTAATGTCTAATTACTTATTTCAACCACTGCACTGAGGATACAGAGATGATTACTACTGAAAATTTAATGAAGTCTATTAATTCATTCATTCCATAATTATTTATTGGTTATTTATTTTGTGCCAGGCATTGTTCTAGATAAGGGAATATATATATATATATGAAATAGCTGATCAAATAGGAGACATATTCATTCATTAAACAAATATTTATTCATTCATATAATACATACTTATTTATTCAATAAATATTATTTATTCCTAAATATTTATTTGACCACCCTATTTAACAGTGTAATCTGACTCCTTAGTACACCTGATCCTCTTCACTGCACTTTATTTTTTCCATATGTCTTCCAATATAATACATGATTACCTTGTTTATTATATTTATTTTTTATTATCTTTCTTTTGCCCTCCTCACTCCTCCACTCCAGCAACTCAATGTAAACTACATAGGCAAAGTGCTTTGTTCACCAATGTATCAGAAGCACTTAAAACAATACTGGACTCTCGATAAATATTTGTTAAATGAATGAATTTTATACTTTCTGTGTTTCAAACACTATTTTAAGAACTAGGGATACAGCAGATAAGAAACCAAATACTCTGACTGCTCTGAAGGAACTTACTTTCCAGAGAAAAAAACAAGGAGAAAAAAAAATATATATATATATATATATCAGGATATGATAACTGTTATATAGAAAGATAGCAAGGCTGGCTAGAAAGAGGGTAATAGAGTGAGGATCGAGTGATTTTTTTTTTTTTTAATGGGGAGTTTAGAGAAGGCCATTCTGATAAGGTGGCATTTAAGCAGAGACTTAAGGAAGATTAAAAAAAAAAACAAAGCCAGTATGAGATTACAGGTATAATAATCCAGGCTGGTAAAGATATGGAAATATATTAACTGTGGTTCTTCAAAATTTTTTAAAATTAAGTTATTTAACATATACTTATTAAAAATCTACCATGTCTGGGCCAGTCACAGTGGCTCACTCCTGTAATCCCAGCACTTTGGGAGGCCGAGGCGGGTGGATCACCTGAGGTCAGGAGTTTGAGACCATCCTGACGAATATGGAGAAACCACGTCTCTACTAAAAATACAAAATTAGCAGGGTGTGGTGGCGCATGCCTGTAATCCCAGCTACTCAGAAGCCTGAGGCAGGAGAATTGCTTGAACCTGGGAGGCAGAGGTTGCCGTGAGCCAAGATCCTGCCATTGCACTCCCGCCTGGGCAACAAGAGCGAAACTCTGTCTCAAAAATAAATAAATAAATAAATATCCACCGTGTCTCAATCCCTGTGTGATATCCTACAGTCATATAGATGAAACGATAACAACAGTCCTCAACCTCAAGTAAAGCAACTTCTGGCAAAGAGAAAATAAAATCAATGATTATAATTCAGCATAGCCCCAGTATAACCAGGAGAAGCACAAAGGAGAGAATCCCTGCGCAATTTTTTCAGAATGTGAGTTGGAAAAATGTTGGGAACACGTGATCAGCTTTTATCAGTGATTGTGGATTCACGTGTCAGGTTGCCAGTAGGTACAGCAGGGAAGGGCATTACCAATAGAGAAAGCAGCGTGTGCAAAGACAGGGAGTCATGAGAGAGGATGCAATACTTGGAGCCTATAGATAGAGAGATAATAACGGCATAAAGAATTTTGGCAAGGACTGGACAATGAATAGGAAATCTGTCCCTCAAATGTCTGTATATGCCATGCTAATAAATGTAAATTGCATCCTAAAGGCAATGCAATAGGTAGGTGCTGGAAGATTTTAAGCAGCAGAAGGACAACCATGTATACATACATCAGTATATGAGATATTTAGGTAGAGATTCAAAATAGGCACATGAGATCTTAACTTTTTTTAAGCTATAGGATTATTTCATAAAACAATTGGCCACTTGAGGTTCTTGATATCTCAGAAGAGGAGGGAAAAACCAGTATAATGTTTTAGAGTTTCTCTTTAATATTGACAGGATAGAGGATATTTAAGTTCCAAGATATTTGTTAGTTACTTTTTAAGGATGCTTAGTATGGCCTGGAAACTATCTTTGATTCAAAGCTTGAATAGTAGGCCAATAGGATATTTTCCCACTGATATTAATGTTAATAATATTATAATAACTTTACCTTGGTTAATATAATGGATTAATACATTTTGATAGTAACCAGAGACACAGCTTATTTACATCTCATCAAAAGCTATCCTTTTCTCATATCTTCCATTAAAATAGAAAAGTTTTGTTGGGTTTTGGCAGTAGTAAGCAACACACTATCCCATTGGTTACATGGCTATAGCTAAATAGAAGATACCAGCCTGACCACTTTGATGTTACATGTGCTTTGGAATGCAAAATGAGCAATTATGGTATATTTTAAGATAAACTGTTAATAATTTATAATTTTATAAATTATCTTTGGACTCTTTTTTACTCATGTCAAATATAGGCACATCTTCTGGATTTCCTTCCCTATATTACTAAAGGAAGAAGGAAGAGGAGGGAAAGGAGGAAGAGGAGGAGGAAAATATAAAAGCTACAATAAAATCTTTTTTAAAACTGCAGTATTCAGATTTCATGATTGTTTAGGATATCTGAGGTTGAACTGGACTTAAATAAAGTTTTCTTTGCCAAAAATAATTCTTTGCTTACAGACAGTACAATTTAATTATAAGCAGGTTTAAAATAATGTAGACTATAAAGTGTTTCTAAGCACCTTCAACATCCTCAAGTATAATACTTCAGAAGTAGTAGATTTACATACAATTGATATGCTAATTATGATTATTTTATGAATAATTATTATCTATTCATTAAATCAGTTCCCTAAGGATTTTTATTAGTCAACATATTGTTAGCTTAAAGAGTTTGACTTATTTAAGACTTGATAGCTGAATGTGTAAGACAATATTGTAAAATATTTTCTGTCTACATCTTCATCAAATGAACTTAGACATTTTCCTTTTTCCCCTTCAGTGACTGTCTCAATTTATTTGGTATCTCTTTGTTTAAGAACCAACACCAATATGTCTGCCAATAATACCCATCTTCAGAAGTCACAGAGTAATTTTTGAAGATATAATTACTGATAAAAGTATGGTTTCTACCTCTCCAGCTCCCAATATAATCCCAAATCAAAAGAATTCCGAACCTTGCCCAATACGTTTTCCTATAGTGATTACTTGGAAGCATTTCACCGGGGGAAAAAATGTGGCAGCCCCGCTTTGCTGACCTACTAAGCACAAATTTAACCTGATTATTGATTAATCCAGCATTAGCCATTATAGTGACCAACCTGACAAGCTGTTTCCAGACAATGTCTTTTTTGGATCAGCCAGAAGAGACCTGGGAGCCAGCATTTACCTTTAGGAACAGATACCTATGGCTTTTGGTATATGGTTGCTTTTAGAGTGGTTTTACTTTTTAGCCCAGCCACAGGAAGGTACAATAAGTCCTGAATGCACGTATGTTTTTGGTTACCCAGTCTTGCTCAGAAAATTTTCATGTGCTATCATAGTTCTTTGATGTTTGAAAATGTCATGCCCTTGTTATATGAAAATGACAGTACTGAGCTGTGCTTTGAGTTGTTTATTCAGAGGCAGTGAAAGGTCAGAAATCCAGTCACTTTTTTCTTCATTTCCTCTTATACATCCTTGAGGGGATGCCTCAGAATAGAGTTTATCTATTGAAGACTTCCTATGTATAAGGCATATAGGCAGTCAGAGGACATGGAGAGAAGAGTTTGAATCTTGTTCTTGAGATACTGTAGTGTGAGCCTTCCTGCCAATGAAGGTAAACAATGTGAATCATCAATGTTCACCCCTGAGAGGTTAAATTCTCATGATCCACTGTGCCTCCAGTTCCTGTATCTGTATTTTGCAACTGTATCCCTTGCAATGAAATATCCATTGCATTAGTTTCTTGTCTAGTTTACATGATAAATTAGTTTCTATTAGGTATTTATAAGTATGTGCCCAAATACTTAGGGGTGGTGATGAGGAGTTATATTGTACAGGAGTCAGACTTCTGCAAACTTCTTCTCTTTCTTCCATTTTTCTTGTTTTTGTACTGTGTCCTCTCTCTGTTGATCAAAACAAAATCCCCCCTCTATGCATATCATTTCATTTGCATATCATTTGGAGAACTATTCTAGAAATAGTTCTTTCAAATAATAGTGTACATCGTTCTTCCCAAGAGAAACTCCGATAAATGCAATTTTCCTCCTTGTCATAGGAGTGCTGGACAGACATTTTAAAAAGTAGGTTTTGCTCACCTAAAGAAAGCTTTTGACTACTACTAAGAGAAACTCTGAAACTTTATCCTCTCAACTTAGTCCAACAAAACCCCCAATCAGGGCTTTAATCTCCTCTTCCCTACACCCTAACAATTGAGTGCTGCTAGTGAGAAATCTCCTAGTCTTTTAGATGCTGCCACAATAAAGTCATATTTTCCAACCTCAGCTGGATCCTCAGCGCCCATCAATTCTTTGATTTGTACTTAGCCTCCTCTCCCTCAACTAGTACTCTAAATCTGCACACATCTTATGAAATACTCCACTTACTTTCAGACTACTTTCATTGAGAAAACCAGAGCCATAAAGTATAATCTCTCTTAACTTGCAGACCTTTTCCTATGAAATAATATACATAAACCATTCAAACCCCTTTCCTCTAGTCTGGCTACCTCTTCTAGTTCCTTGATGGTATATCATCTGTGTCATTGATTCGTCAATTACTCCGTCTCTTCTATCGTTAACCTTTGTTTAGGGGCAGGCATCATCTCTGAACTCAATTACTATAATAATCTTTTGACTCTTCTAACCTCTCTTCTTGTCCATATTAACTCCACACTCCACCGTATGTGAAACACGGATGTGTTTATGAGTACAATTTTCTTAAAGTCCTTTAATGATTCCCCTTCAAGGTAGGTAAAGTTCAAGCTTGTTAACATGGTATGAAAACTACTTATAGTGTTGAGCCTCATTTCCAGGCAATCCCAGTCTCTTACTTTATGCCCCAGACAAATAGAACATCAATAGTTTCTGCACCCACCATGCCATTTCTTGTCTTACTGCCCTTGTTTATGTCTGTTTATGACCTTCCCAACTTTCCCACACTGCATTACATCACATCACATCACCCATGCCCTTTGCCTAAATAATTTGTTTACTTTATTAGAGTCAGTTAATGAGCCATTTCTACCTAAAAATCTTTCCCTTTGTGCTCTAATAATATCCTGTGACTCTCCATCACCCATTCTTATTTGTTATTTCTTAATTATCTCCTTAAGCCTATGATCTGTCCCCATTCCCCTGACTCTACTACCATACACACCTTGTAGGTCCTTGAGGGTAGAAACTACATTTTATTCACCTGGATTGACCAACTTTTTAATAGTACTACAATACTGAAATATAGTTAATCAGGTTCCTCATAACAATTAATAATTTTCCTCAGACATCTTGTTTTTAGGATTGATAGAACATTGCCAAGTAGGTTTTTATTTCTTGGTTTGTTTGCTTGGTTGCTTGCTGTTTTCTGATCACAATATGTCCACAGGAATATGTTCACCTCACAAATGCTAAAACACAAAATGTGAACTTCATAATTCTAAAGTTTCAACTTTACTGTAAGCAAAACTCTTAATTTTTATTGTGAAATATTTCATGCATACCATACATAAATGTTCACAAATACTTTAAAGAATATTAAACTGATACCACCTGGGTTAAGAAATAATGACCAAAATCCTGAGTGAGTCTCTAGTAGTATAAGGTTCACCACAGTATAGGCATCTGGGGACAAGGCCCTTTAGCTACAGAAAACATAATAGGCACAGGGAGTAGTCTGCTGTGTATTTTTTCTTCAAAAATCACTATGCTCTATCTCCAACTCTCAGGAGTAGATCAAACTGAATCCACTTCCATGTGGTAGAATCTGGGTTCCTAGCTAACACAGCAGCACTGCATGCAGGGGGAAGCAGAAACTTTACCAGTAAATAGTCAAGACAAGTTGACCCCAGACAAGAATCTAGACCACACTCTAATGAACAACATTGTTGCTCTAATGTGCAATTAATCTGTCCTTAGTCATTAGAAAGTAGCTGGGATTGGATCCTCCTCTAAACGTTAACATAAAAAAAACCAGAAAACTTGAGAAAATATAAAAAAAAATTGTGTATTATTCTGCTTTCACCCTGCTATAAAGAAATACCTGAGACTGGGTAATTTATAAAGGAAAGAGGTTGAATTGAATTACAGTTCCACATGGCTGGGGAGGCCTCAGGAAACTTACAATCATGGTGGAAGGCAAAGGGGAAGCAAGGACATTCTTCACATGGTGGCAGGAGAGAGACAAGAGAGTGAAAGGGGAAGAACCCTTTATAAAACCATCAGATCTCATTAGAACTCACTCCCTACCACGAGAACATCATGGGGGAAACCACCCCCATGATTCAGTCACCTCCCACCTCCCTTGACACGTGGGGATTATGGGGATTACAATTCAAGATGAGATTTGGGTGAAGACACAGAGCCAAACCATATCAAACTGTTTTCATACATTGGGCAACAAGCAGTGCAGGGCTAAGAGAAGGGAAAAAAATGAGATGAACTCTATGTTCTCTCTAGCTTTGTGTGTTGAAGGCATTTTCTGGTGAGGTGAGGAGACAGTTAAGAAGAGAAGACTTGATATCAAATATCAAATTTAGGTGAGGCTAAGTCACCTGAAATTTGAAGTACTGAAAATTAAAAGGAAAAGAGAGCACAGAAAGAGCTCCAGAAATCTGCTAAAAGGGTTACCTTTAAGTCTGATGGTGAATAATGAGCTGCATATGCATAGGGTGAAACTCCATAAGGCTGCTAAAGAATGATTGAGGAACTGTAAACTGAGAAAATCCCACTGCTCGCACAGGGTTGGGAGGTATTTGAATTCCAGCAAGCCATAGTAGAAAGTCCTTGTTGAACTCCCTAGAAATTCAGCAGGGACCCCAGAAAGGTCATAGCTTCATGGTAGGACTAATCTTACCATCCTGACCAGGCTACAAAACAGATCTTGAAAGAATCAAACTGATCCAAAAGTAACTTAGATGTCTACAAAACAAAATTCAATACTCTAAAAAACAAAAACATGCACACATACAACATTTGCAATGTCCAGAACTTAACCCAAAATTACAAGACATGCAAATAAGCAGAAAATGAGACTCATGTGCAAGAGATGTATCAATCAGTAGGAATATGTCCAGAAATTATACAGATGATAGGTTTTAGCAGATACTTTAAAACAGATATTATAAGGCCAAGCATGGTGGCTAACACCTGTAATCCCAGCACTTTGTGAGGCCAAGGTGGGTGGATCACTTGAGGTCAGGAGTTCAAGACCAGACTGGCCAACATGGTGAAACCCTGTCTCCACTAAAAATACAAAAATTAGCTGGAAGTGGTGGTGCACACCTGTAGTCCAACTACTTAGGAGTCTGAGGCAGGAGAATCTCTTGAACCCAGGAGGTAGAGGTTGCAGTGAGTAAAGATCACGACACTGCACTGCAGCCTGGACAACAAAGCAAGACTCTCTCAAAAATAAAAATAAAAATAAAAATAAATAAAATAGATATTATAGGCTGGGCGCGGTGGCTCACACCTGTAATCCCAGCACTTTGGGAGGCTGAGGTGGGTGGATCACGAGGTCAGGAGATCGAGACCATCCTGGCTAACATGGTGAAATCCTGTCTCTACTAAAAAATGCAACAAAAATTAGCCAGACTTGGTAGTGTGCATCTGTAGTCCCAGCTACTCGGGAGGCTGAGGCAGGAGAATGGCATGAACCTGGGAGACGGAGCTTGTAGTGAACTGAGATTGCGCCACTACACTTCAGCCTGGGCAACAGAGCGAGACTCCGTCTCAAAAATAAATAAATAAATAAATAAATAAATAAATAAATAAATAAATTATAAATATGCTCAAAGATTTAAATAAAAATACAAACATAAGAAGGACAGACATAAAAGATATAAAAAGATTACTGTATATAACATTATTACATAATATATATGACTAAGATATTAAAAGAAATAACATGAAACTTCTAGAGCTGAGAAAGATAATATCTGATATGAAAATTTTGCTGGGATGAGCTTAGTGGAGTTTAGAAACTGCAAAAGTAAAGATCGATGGACTTAGAGAGAGCAATCAGTAAAACTATGCAAACTGACATGAGAAAAAAATTGAAAATAATGAACAGAGCCTCAATGACCCATGGGATAAATATTAAACAGTCTAAACAGTATAATTAAAATACTGGAGTTGGAAGAAAGGGCTAATCATATTTTAAAAAATAATGACTATAAGTTTTCCAAATTTGATGAAAACAGTACACCCAGATCCCAGAACTCAAATAACATTAAGCCTGATAAACACAAAGAAAACCACATGAAGCCACATTATAATCAAATTGTTGAAAACCAGTGATAAAGAGAAAATCTTAAAAGCAGCCAAAGGAAATAAAGATAAGAATGATCGCAGGCTTCTTACCAGGAGAAAAAAATAATAATAATCCAGAAGACATGCAATGACATCTTTAAAATGCTGAAAAAAAATTCTGTCGGGCCAGGGGGTATGGCTCACTTCTGTAAACCCAGCACTTTGGGAGGCTGAGGTGGGTGAATCACTTGAGCCCAGGAGTTCCAGACCAGCCTCAGCAACACGGCCAAACCCCACCTCTTCAAAAAGTGGGAGGATCACTTGAGCCAGGGAAGCAGAGGTTGCGGTGAGCGAGATTGTGCCACTGTACTCCAGCCTGAGTGACCAAGAAAGACACCTTGTCTCCAAAAAAATCAATAAAATAAAATAAAATTCTGTCAAATGAGAATTCTATATTCAGAGAAAATATCTCCAAAATGAAGAAAAAAAAGTATTTTTTTCCAGATACAAGCTGGAAAAATTTATCAGCAGATATGCACTGTAATAAAAATGTTCTTCAGGTAAAAGAAAAATTATACTAGATGAGAAACTGAATCTTCTTAAAGGAATGAAGAGTGCTGGAACAAGTAAATACACAGGTATATATGTATTTTTTTCACTTTCATTTTTATCATTTAGAGACTGGGTCTTGTTCTTTCACCCAGGCTGGAGTGCAGTGATGCAGCCATCTCTCACTGCAGCCTCAAATTCTTGGGTTCAAGGAATAACTTCCGTCTCAGCCCATTCAGTAGCTAGGACTACAGGCATGTGCCACTGTATTCAGCTAACTTTTTGATTTTCATTTTTTCTTTCTTTCTTTTTTTGGAGAGATGGGGTCTTGCTTTGTTGCCCAGGCTGGTCTTGAATTCCTGGCATCAAGCAGTTCTCCCACCTTGTCCTCCCAACTTGTCCTCCCAACGTGCTGAGATTACAGGTGTGAGCCACTACACCTGGCCCTAAAGGTATATTTAAAAACATCTTTTTCACTTTTAAATTTCTTCAAAAGATAATTGATTGTTTAAAGCAAAAATAAACAACTATTTATTATGAGTTGAAACAGAAGAAAGTAGCTAGTATTGGTTAAAATACTATATATAAATGATATATAATATTTTCATCTCTTTTATTTTCCAAGTAAAATTTTTTTTTAAATGGTGTAGTGAAAAAATTTAGTCAATGTTAAAGTAAACGTATGACAGCAATACATGGAGTGGAAGGGGACCATGAAAAGATAATGTTGTAAGGTTCCTTTTTTTTTTTGAGATGGAGTCTTTCTGTGTCACCCAGGCTGGAGTGCAGTGGCACAATCTCCGCCTCCCAGGTTCAAGGGATTCTCCTGTCTTAGCCCCCCAAGTAGCAGGGATTACAGGCACACACCACAACACCCGGCTAATTTTTGTATTTTTAGTAGAGATGGAGGTTTCACCTTACTGGCCAGGCTGGTCTCGAACTCCTGACCTCAGGTGATCTGCCCACCTCGGCCTCTCAAAGTGCTGGGATTACAGGAATGAGCCACTGCCCCCAGCCTAAGGTTCTTAAATTATATATGAAGAGATGCAATATTATTTACAGTGAGATTATGATCAGTCAAAGGCGCATATTAAAAAACCTATAAAGAATTATAGCCAAAAGCCAAAGAAGAAGTTACAATATTCTCAGAAAAATACTCAATCCAACAGAAGGCAAGAAAATTTAGGAAAAAAAAAAAGGTGAAGAAGCAGATAAGATAAATAGGAAAAAAAAAAGAAAAAAACTAAGGTGAGGGATTTATTTATTTATTTATTTATTTATTTATTTCAGACAGAATCTCGCTCTGTCACCCAGGCTGGAGTGCAGTGGTGCGATCTTGGCTCACTGCAAGTTCCTCCTCCCGGGTTCACGCCATTCTCCTGCCTCAGCCTCCCAAGTAGCTGGGACTACAGGCGTCCGTCACCACGCCTAGATAATTTGTTTCTATTTTTAGTGGAGACGGGGTTTCACAGTGTTAGCCAGGATGGTCTTGATCTCCTGACCTCCTGACCCGCCAGCCTTGGCCTCCCAAAGTGCTGGGATTACAGGCTTGAGCCACTGCACCCGGCCAGGTGAGGGATTTAAATGCAATTATAGCAATACTTACATTATATATAAATAGTGTGAACAGTCCAAATGAAAGGCAGATATTATCAGTTTGGATAAAAAGTGGAATCAACTATATAATGTCCACCAGTATACAAATAGTTTATATTTAACTTTAACTATAAATATATTTATTTAAATATAAAGACCCAGGTTCAGAAGGGAAAGAAAAGGAAGTAGTTAATATTGGTTGAAATGTTACATTAAAGTGATTACATTTAATCTTTTAAAATCTATTTTATTTTCCAAATAAAATTGTTTTTATAATGTTGTAATGAAACAAATAAAACACTGTTATTATTAAGTCACAGTTAAACTACCTTCTCATTTTGTAAGCAGATTATCATTCACATAAATGAGAGATTACTTTTTCCTATTTTCCTAGAATTAAAATGATAGTAACTATTTTTGCAAGACATTGCTAATTCTATTAATAAAAGATGCAGGATGTGACGACACTCTGGCTGTGACATCTGTTACCCCACTGATTACCTGGGCTGGTTGGGCTGATCTGGCTGGCTAGGCGGGTATCCCCTTCATGTGCATCTTTCCTGTGCTCAGTCAAAGAGGATGACCTCCCTCATAGAGGGAGGACCATTCTTTGGTCAAGGGTATACCAGCAGCTGCGTTCCCCTGCTAGACTTTCCAAGTAAGCTTCCAAAGATGCAAATTCAACCATCTCTTTGACTGACTGTTAAAACACATGGGCCTGTTTTTAATCTGCAATATTCAATAGAGATACATCCTGATGTGCCAATCTTCAATTTGTTACTCAACGACTTTCAAAGCTCTGGCCAGAGAAAAGTTATTTTTGAAGAATTGACTGAAAGCAACACCATCCATCTGCTTCTTTACATACTACAAAATCTATCCCTATAGTATGACAGACATCAGAGAGCATATGTCCCCAGACCACATTATGTTGGTCTCATTTTATGCTCTTAGCTTACATTAAGGCACATTGTGGATTATACAGTGACCATATACCCTGATTTGTTTGGATCAGTTTTTGTTTCCACCTATTGTCCCATTGTAATTGTCATTAGTGCCCTTTTCACTCTTGAAAGTAATGTGCCCTTTTCACTCTTAAAAGTATATCAGTTTGGACAATAAATAATATAGTTATCCTAGTTACAGGTGATTTTTATTTTCTACTTTCCAATATTGTCAGTTTTCCCTAGTGCTCTGTCTTAGTCTGTTTGAGCTTCTATGACAAAATACTGTAGACTGGGTGGCTTATAAATAAAAGAAATGTATTTCTCACAGTTCTGGAGGCTGAGAAATTCAAGATCAAGGTGCCAACAGATCTGGTGTCTGGAGGACCTGTTTGCTGATTCATAGATGGCTGTCTTCTCATTGTGTCCTTATGTTTCAGAAGAGGTGAAGGAGCTCATAACACTATTACCTTCCAAAGGCCTCACCTCCAAATACTATCACATTGGGAGTTAGCATTTAACATGTAAATTTTGTGGGAGACACAAATATTCAACCTATAGCATGCTCACATACTACATGTGACTATTTACATTTGAATTAAGAAAAATTAAATACTATTACCAATTTGTTGTACAAATTAGCCACATTTCAGTATTCAATAGTCACATGTGGCTAGTTGCTACTATTGGGCAGTCCTGATATGATATTTTCTCAACTACGGTAGTTTAAAATAGTAAAATTTCCAAGCACCAACAAGAGTAACTTTGAGGGGCATATATGTGCACATGAAACTCATCCTTTAGTAGCCCTAAATCTGGCTGCATAGGTCAATCATTGCATTAGTTAGAATTCTGGTAGATATGAGAGATAAGAAACTAAGCTCAATAAAAAAGTGACTTTATTGGTTCTTATAATTGAGACATCTAAGAATAGAACTCACTGTAGGCCCATGTGATAGATTGATTTTAAAACTATCCCCAATTCTTCATCCCTCTCTGTATTCGCATGCTTTCCAAGGTGACTTAGCAGCTCCTTCCATCAAGACAGTCTATTTCAGTAGCATTTGAATCTGGGTTTTCCTTGTGACTACTCTGACCAATAGAATTTGGCAGAAGTAATTGTCATTGTACAAGAGTAAAGAGTCCTTGTACATTTCTGCTATCCAATACATACTGTAATTGTCATGTGAATAAACATACATTGGTCTGCTAGATGACAAAAGACCGGTTGTCTTTGCTCCACCCTACAGGCAACTAACCACCAGGTATGTAAATGAAGCCATCCTACACTAATCAGTCCCCAGGTGACCACATACAAGCCTAATCGAAAGGAGTCAGCCTGACCAGATCAGCAGAACCACCCAGACCCATAGACTCACGAGCAATAATAAATGCTAATTAAGCCACCGAGTTTTGATGTTATTTTTACACAGCAACAGATAACTGATATAACACAATTGAAAAATTTGAGCAAAGCAACTTTAAACAGTTACACTAAGATCTGCTTTTCCGACCGGGCGCAGTGGCTCACGCCTGTAATCCCAGCACTTTGGGAGGCCAAGATAGGGCGGATCACGAGGTCAGGAGATCAAGACCATCCTGGCTAACATGGTGAAACCCCATCTCTACTAAAAATACAAAAAATTAGCCGGGCGAGGTGGCGGGCGCCTGTAGTCCCAGCTACTCGGGAGGCTGAGGCAGGAGAATTACTGGAACCCAGGAGGGGGAGCATGCAGTGAGCCGAGATCACGCCACTGCACTCCGGCCTGGGTGACTCCATCTCAAAAAAAAAAAAAAAAAAAAAAAAAAAGATCTGCTTTTCCTTCTTTAACTCTTAGTTCTGATTCTTCTGTGTTAGTCTTATTCTGAGACAGGACCTTCATTAAGTGTGTGAAGATTATTCTGGCCTATATTCTTCCAACTTCACATCCAATGGCAAAAAGTAGTCTCTTTTTCAGTAGCTTCTATAAAAGTTTTGAGATTTACTCTGATTGCATGGCTTGGATCATGTAACCATCTTTGAACTAATCATTGTAGCTATTGGAATTTGTTATATTCATTGGCTCAGGCTTGAATCACATCCCTGGAATAGGGACTGGTTTTCCTGCAGACAGTACTTTATTCAGCCAGTATATACGATCACTGCTGTGCCAGTGTTTATGATCAGCATCCATTAAAATTAGTTGGCGTATTAGTTTTCTCTTGCTACTGTAACAAATTACCACAAACTGAAGGGCTTATTACAAATTTAGTAGCTTAAAAACAACCTAAATTTATTATCTTATAGTTCTGGAAGTCAGAAGGCCAAAATTAGTCTTGAAGGGCTAAAATCAAGCTGTTGGAAGGGCTGTGTTTCCTCTGCAGCCTTCATAGAATCCATTTCCTTACTTCTTGTAGCTACTAAAGGCTAGAAATGCATTTCTACTTGCATTCTTTGGCTTGTGGCTCCTTCCAACACCTTTAAAGCACCTCACTCCGAGTTCTCCTTTCTTTCACACCTGCTTTATCTCGCTGACACCCCTGCCTTCCTCTTATACAGACTCTTGTGATTACATTAAGCTCATCTTCATAATCCAGGATAATCTTCTCATCTCAAGATCCTCAACATAATAAAATGTGCAAAGTCCCTTTTGCTATGTAAGGTAACATATTCACAATTTCTAGAGATTAGGACAGGGACATCTTTGGACAGGCAGTGGGTATTGTTGTTCTGTCTACCACAGTTAGTACATTTATTTCTATACTCTAGTGATGTTTAGCACTTTGACTATTACTTTCCTAACCAATGGAATGAGTGTCAGGAGAGTGGGTAAAACCATAAAAGAAAGTCAGTAACTAATGTTAGATATAATTAGAATAAAAGCCAAAACCTATATCCATCATATTCAAGTTGGCAGAAAACACACCATAATCGCAAGAGCCTCCTGAAAGGGTTCTCCACTTGCATGTTAGATCAAGTCTTCTTAATTATTTATTGTTTTATTAACACTGGCTCATACACCTCCCATTCCATTTTCCATTCCAGCTCTCTTTTCCTTTCACCTAATCACCCCACAACTACTTCTCTATGATTTTCCAGGATCTTCAGTGGGGAGGAGCAAGAATAAAGCAACAGGGATTTAATTAGTAAAATTTCCCAACCACCTTATTAAGGGACTTCCTTGACAGTAAATTCTTTCCCTTTACTTCCTTCTCCTCAGTGATCTCAAGACTTTGGGGAAATGAAAGCAGCTCCTACTTGGTAAAATTATCTGGACCCTTTGTCAAACATGATGCATAATCTTGGTCAATTTATTTGCCCTTTTTGGCCTTCGAAGCTCTCATAGTTCAAATGTGAGTTAGTTATTACTTAGCCAAGCTTCAGAACATAAAACCCTTTTATAAATGGCATGTAATAGTTTAAAAATTAAATGTAAGTGCTCTTAAATCAGAACCTTTGACTAATTATTTATTGAATCCTTAGTCTTCTCCTCTATAAAATGAAGATTAATAATAAACTACAACTTTGAAGATTTAATGAGGAAAGTATATGTCCTTAGCACAGCCTGGCATAGCTTCTTAAAATAATAGCTATTGTTTAAAACATTTAGTTCCAATTCAGTCAACATTTATTGGACTCCTACTATGTGCCATACCTTGTGCTAGCCTCTTTGGTTTTGAAAAAGAGATATTTTAGCAAAATAAGGCATTTTGCAGTGAATTTATCTTGTCTTATTAGTTGACCAGAGATTTAATTAAAACATTGTAATAGAACACTTTCAAACCCAAGTAGCAGAAAACTAAATTCAATTGGCTTCAACAATAAAGAGAACAACATATCGATGCATGAAAGTAGAGTAGAATTGATTAGGAATTAGACTCTGTTTCTCTCTGAGCTTCAAAGCATCATCTTTCTGTGTGTGTTGACGGTCCTCAGACTGATTTTCTTCCTGGTAATGTGTCCGGAATTGGTTCCTTCTGGTGGGTTCTTGGTCTCGCTGACTTCAAGAATGAAGCTGCGGACCTTTGTGGTGAGTGATACAGCTCTTAAAGATGGTGTGTCCGTCACGCCTGTAATCCCAGCACTTTGGGAGGCTGAGGCAGGTGGATCACAAGGTCAGGAGATCGAGACCATCCTGGCTAACACAGTGAAACCCCGTCTCTACTAAAAATACAAAAAAATACAAAAAAAAAAAAAAAATTAGCTGGGCGTGGTGGCGGGCGCCTGCAGTCCCAGCTACTCAGGAGGCTGAGGCAGGAGAATGGTGTGAACCCGGGAGGCAGAGCTTGCAGTGAGCAGAGATTGTGCCACTGCACCCCAGCGTGGGTGACAGAGCCAGACTCTGTCTCAAAAAAAAAAAAAATTGTGTCCGGAGTTTGTTCCTTCAGATGTTCAGGTGTGTCTGGAGTTTATTCCTTGCAGTGGGTTTGTGGTCTCCCAGACTTCAGGAGTGAAGCTGCACACCTTCACAGTGAGTGTTACAGCTCATAAAGGTAGTGCGGACCCAAAGAGTGAGCAGCAGCAAGATTTACTGTGAAGAGCCAAAGAACAAAGCTTCCACAGCATGGAAGGGGACCTGAGTGTGTGGCTACTGCTGGCTCTGGTGGCCAGCTTTTATTCCCTTATTTGTCTCTGCCCACATCCTGCTGATTGGTCCATTTTACAGAACACTGATTGGTCCGTTTTTACAGAGTAGTGACTGGTGCGTTTACAATCCTTTAGCTAGACACAGAGCACTGATTGGTGAGTTTTAACAGAGTGCTGATTGGTGCATTTACAAACCTTTAGCTAGACACAGAGCGCTGATTGGTGTGTTTTTACAGAGTGCTGATTGATGCATTTACAATCCTTTACCTAGACACAGAGGGCTGATTGGTGCATTTATAATCCTCTAGCTAGACAGAAAAATTCTCCAAGTCCCCACTCGACCCAGGAGGTCCAGCTGGCTTCACCTGTCAGTAGCAAAATGGCTGCAGCAATTCCAGGCCATATATCTGCACACCACATCATTCGGGAGAGAGTTTTTCTTCCCACAATCATTAAAATAAAATGCTGATTTTTGCTCTGATTGGACCAACTAAGGTCATGTGCCTATCCTCAAAGTAATCACTGTAGCCAAAGGATTCCATGTGCTTACCTGAACAGAAATAGATGAAAAGGTTACTCCTACTAAAAATGCATGGCTAATTCACAGTGTAAAGCCATGCAACATTTTCTGGAGAGAAGACCAACAATGTTTGCTATACAGTTAACACACACACACACACACACACACACACACACACACAGAGGAAAATTTGAGGGTTAGTTAAAATTACTTTGAAAATGAGAAATTTTGCTTATAATTACTACTGTTTTTCATATCAGCCATCTACTTTAAAACTTGCTACTTCAGGCAAGACTCTTATTTGCAAGTAACAGAAAACTCAGACTCTTTTAAACAGTGAGAGGGAATACAATAACTCATGAAACTGAAATGCGCAAAGATAGAAAAGGTCAGGCAGAGTTGGATTCAGAAATTCAGAATTTGTCAGGAGGCCTCAGTCTGTCAGTTCTGTTCTCTTCTGTTGGCCTTATTCACAGAGTGGCCCCTCTAAGCTCTGGGTTTATAATTCCTTAGTTTAGCAACCCCAGACAAAGAAAGCTTTCCCTTTTCCACAAGCAAAAAATCTAAAATTCCTTTTGATTTTCCCAAGTTTGGATCATATTTTCACTCTTTTGCTAATCATTGCTGGGGCGAGGTCAGGATGAATTACACAAAATGACCACCATTATTAGATCACCTGCACACCTAGCTGTCACTTCTAGAAGAAAGAGAAATAGAGGCAAAATTGGGAAAAATCAAATAAACTATTACATTCGTCTAGCCCGTTTATTCACTTAAACAGCAAATATTTCTTGAGAGCCTACTATGGGCCTGGATTTGTAACATGGAATTGAGGAAGGAACAAGAGGGAACACAAAACAATCCTCATGTAGTATGTAGCATAGCACAGAGGAGTAAACTGTTAAACAAGCGCCATAAGATGTGACGAGTGTCATCACAGGCAAGGTACAGGGTGCCATAATTGACTTATTTTGCACAGGAACAAAGGAGACGTTAGTATGTGTCTCTGGATTTTCAAGTGGGGAAGAAAAAGAAAAAAAAAAGAAACAAACTGCTATTATCTTTCTCTGATCTCTCAAATTTAGATCTTTGCCCTTTGAAGCCCAAACTCAAATTACTTGATATTTACCTTGAATAGTTCCCTAGCAACCATCTCATATATATGGAGAATGGCATAAAATTGCTTTAAGAGCTGAAAATCAAACAAATCTCAGCTATATAAAAATATTATTATATAAACATATTTCAAAAGATTTTTAAAAGTCTTATCATGGAATTAAATGTACAGTTACCCAACATGACTTCAAAATGGCCAGTGATGTGTCAATGACTATACATTTTTCAAAATAATACAAAAGAATTCAATTCATCTTAGCATATATTTACTGCAATTGTTTACTGGATATGTTGTAATGGACTATCACCCCAGTACATGGCAGCAGTTGCAAAGAAAGCTTTGGAAGGATCTATGTTGAGACAATGTGTTAGAAGTTCAGGAAATTTGGCAAAGCCAGAGGACTCCGGTGGCTGGCTCTGCAAGGACTGGGCTGATAAGCTCCTGTGTTTAGGAAATGAGGAAGCTGTGACAGCTAGAGGCAGCATCACACAGGGACAGAACAAGAGGATGTGTTTGTTCAATGATTCTATTGCAGGTAGTGCTGCCCTCTGACCCCTATATACTCCTTACAGGGGGGTGGAAAGCTGTTGGCCTGTAAATGGGCAATAATAAGGATCAAAACTCCAACCCCCAAAGGGCTGGAATTGGGGTAAAGCTTGAAAGACTATGTGAGGATTATGAGGCGTCTTTATACTCACATTCTACTAAGATGCTGTAACAAAAACACATATATTCAGCCTTAAAAAGGAGTAAAATTCAGATACATGATAAAATACGGATGAATGGTAAAACATTGTGCCAAATGAAATAATTTAGACATAAAAGGACAAATATTCTATGATTCTACTTATATGAGGTACTTAGAATAGGCAAAATCATAGAGACAGAAAGTAGAATAGTGGTTATCAAAGTAGAACAGTGGTGACCAAAGGGAATGGGGAGCTGTTTTTTAATGGGTACAGAGTTTCAGTTTGGGATGGTGAAAAAGTCCAGAGAGGGATCACACTAATGGTTGCACAACAATGTGAATGTACTAAATGCCATTGAACTGTACACTGGAAAGTGAATAAAGTGGTTTTTTTCTTTTTTTGTTGTTTTTTTTTTTTGTTTGAGACAGAGTTTCCCTCTGTCACCCAGGCTGGAGTGCAGTGGTGAGATCTTGGCTCACTGCAACATCTGCCTCCAGGGTTCAAGCGATTCTCCTGCCTCAGCCTCCCAAGTAGCTGGGATTATAGGCACACACCACCACACCCGGCTAATTTTTGTATTTTTAAGAGACACAGGGTTTTGCCATGTTGGCCAGGCTGGTCTCGAACTCCTGGCCTCAAGTGATCTGCCTGCCTCAGCCTCCCAAAGTGCTGGGATTACAGACATGAGCCACTGCGCCTGGCCTAAAGTGGTAAATTTTATATTATATATATTTGTTCACAATAAAACACATACACATATAAGCATTCACTCATTCATTTAACATTACTGGACACCTAGTATTAGAGTAGTCAGATAAAACATATGACACAGTGAAACCTGAATTTCAGAAAAATAATAAATAATTTTTTAGGGTAAATAGGTCCCATGCAATATTTGGGGCATATGCATACTAAGAAATTATTTGTTGTTTATCTGAAATAAAACATATTTGCACCAAAAAAATGCATTTTTTGTCTGACATTCAAATTTTACTAGGAATACTGCAGTTTTATTTGTCAAAGATGGCAACCTTACCTATTATGCATCAGGCACTATGCTAGGGCCTGAAATACAATGAGGCATAGACATAATCTGGCCTTTTCAAGGGTTTTCTTGAGTTATGGTAATTCTTAGACATATCAGTAATATAAATTCTACCTATATTGGTAATTTACTAAACATGAGAGTGCTGTAACTTCAAAGGAAATCTCTGAGTTATAATTTTTGCATGCCTAGGAAAAAGAAAGCCTAATGCTAATATTAAGAAAACAGAAAAAGGCCTACAAATTAATTCCCAATTTTTATACTGTTTGTATGTGGTGTTGCAATAGTGTCACTATCATGTAATTTTTATTCTTTTTATTTGAAAGAACACAATTAAAGGGGAAGGTTTTTTAAACTTTAATTTCTTTATAAGAAAACAAATCTCTATTTGGGATAATAGCAATGATGCTTTATCCTATGTTAGTGTTTACAAATGTATAAAGTATTTTTCATATAGTTATGTTTTATTTTTGAAATAACAAACATCACTCTTGTTCAGTCAGTATTATAATACACCACTAGTCTCTTGCCCAGGTCTAATTCCTACTTCCTGCAATCTATCACTGATGGATTAATCTTCCTAGTACGTATCTCTGACACTGTTACTCCCCTGTCCAAAAATCTTCAATGGCTCTCCTCTACATGAGAACAAAACCTGAAATCTTTGGCTTGGATTTCAAGTCCTCTGTACTTCACCACTTTTCTCACCTCATCTTACTTTTTCAGGCTTATCTCACTCCTCTCGTGAACACTCTTCTAGTTAGTGAGCTAGTTTGTCCTTCAACATGTTTCCATCTTTCCAAAGGCAGAGGCCTTTACAAAATATGCATTCATTTTCCTAGCTCATTTTTCTCCTTGGACTCTTTTTTCCATCTTTTAACATAGTGGTTTTACTGAGACTTATTGTAAGAAATATATTACATTGTAACCAAACATGCATACACATACACAGAAATTAAAAAATAAAACACAATTTTCATTAAAGCACATTTTCCCACTTTCTGTGATGAACATTCTTTTTTTAAACTATATTGCATTCTATTCTCCACCATTCTATTTTACTGAAAGAAAATGCTAGTCTCATCCCATCAAATTGTTTTCTTGACCCAATTATGGATTATATGCTCCAAATGGAAGCATTGCTTTAATGCTTATCTATTGATGGCAAAAACTGCAATTAGTTTTGCACCAACGTAATAAAATATCCCTTCCTTTACAAAGACTTTTACGCCCCTAATCAGAAATAGCCTTTCCTTTCTCTAAGCTCTAAGAGATTTTTTTCTACTGAAGCACCTATTAACACAAGACATTGTGTTGTAGATATCTGTGTGCATTTTAGACTCCTTGTAAGACTATACACTTACTGCTTGTTAGACTATCCAAGTAAACCCCTAAACTATTTGAAAGTAAGTGTGGTATTTTATTTGTGCTGTGTCTTCTTTGGCACCTCGGAAATAAAACACAGTCTCACTAGAAGTTAGGCAGATGAAAGAAACCTGCTGTTAGTCAAGTTATGCCTCTCCCAATCTACTCTAAAATATTTCTTTCTCTCTTCTTTAGCTGGATTTGATTTAGGAATATGATAATTAAATTATTCATTGAGGTATTCTCTGTTACCTACAATCAAGTTATGATGCTCTTGAGTAATTCACCAAATACCAACAACTCTTAGAAAATCTCCTATGTTAGGTCACATCTCTACATTGGTTACTTATAGGAGGTAGTAATTTTACAGTGTTGTTGAGTCTGATCTGATGCAGGGAGAAGGTGGGAAAGCCAATCTTAGTTTTACAGTACATACGAGGAGCCCTAGCATAGTAGCGTCTTCAGTCTCTCTTAATAGAACAAAATAATTAAAGCTATAGTAATAATGAGGGGAAATGAAAAGAAAAGCAAACCACCTGAGTAGAGAGTCATATTTTGCAGAAAAACAGAACTCAGGAACATGAAAGTATTTGAAGGGGGAAATCCTTTAAATATTGTTTTTAAAAAAACTTCAAAGAGGATACCCAAGTCATGCAACTGTTTTTTTAACATGAAAATCTTCAAAGAATACATTTCCCATGCAATGCTTAAAATTCTCAAAGGGGGCTCCCTCTGGAGTAAAACTCTTTGAAGGTGAAATCTCTTCAATCATCTGAGTTTTTTTTTTTTCAAAGAGAAAACCTTTTCCAAATTTTCTTTAAGCCAGGGACATTATTTAAGGGGGAATTATTTCACAAATAGAAAACTGCCTTCTCAGTAATATGTGCATTTTTGAATTTATCCAAGTAAACCCCTTGAGAATAATGAAAATGAAATACTGCCAATAATATATACTACACTTAAGTTTGGCAACAGAAAGAAAATTCTTGTCATCTTTGCCCACAATACACTTCATTTTAATGTTATAAAAAATGTAATGACTTAAAGTTGTTACATACATATATCCAATTAAAATAATGGAAAGAATAATTTTTTCTAGGATCTTCTTTTTGGTTCAAAAAAGAAAGCAGAAATGAACTTATTTTGTGTGGTTCAACTTAATTTCTAGCTTTTATACTTATCATAGCCTCTGATGTGATCCTACTGGCAGTTTCTCTTCAACTATCTATTATAAAGCTAATCTTGGCAGGTTATTGTGACATCTAAAGAGAAAAATTGCCAGACATACTGGGTCAAATCCATTGTCCCCAGAGCCCAATATTCTGTCATTGGTACCAGTAGATGTGCCTTGGGGACTTGCCATTCAGTCATTTATTTATTCATCTAACAAATATTTATTACAATTAGTATGTGCCAAGTACTGTGCAGTGTATCATCCGCCATGACATCAATATAAAAAAAACTTGGGTGTATGCCCACCAGTCTATTTTTCTTTTCCTATTCTCTAGTGGCTGCTGGGGTCAGTAATGAAAGGGGCAAAACAGGAGTAGATGTTTTTACTCAACCATCTAATTTAGGTCTTGACCCTCCCACCCCCAGATTAGACTCCCAGACTACCTTTGTATATCTAGAATATGCATTAAATTGTTCCGGCAAACAAAAGAACTATTTACCAAGATTTCTAGATTTTGCACAACCAAAAACTGGCTTAAGTTTTGATATGTGTTGTATGTGATTTGAAATGCTCACACTGCTTTGTAAAATAGCATTATAATTTGGAACATTAGAAATTTATGGACAAGTGCACTTTTCCCCTGGGACATTGTTCCCCAAAAATCTATAACTTTAGTCTAATGATGACATAATAGACATACCCAAATTGAGGAACACTTTGTGAAATACCTGACCAAGAATTTTAAAAACTGTTGATCAGTCAAGATCATAAAAAACAAGGAAAGAATGAGAAACTCTCACAGGTTAGTGAAGACTAGGGAGTCTTTGTAATTAAATTGGTATCATGGTATCCTGAATTAGATCCTGGAACAGAAAAAGGATATTTGTGGAAAAACTGGCTAAATACAAATACAGTGTAGCTTAGTCAATAGTGTTTTACCAATGTTAATTTCATAACTTTTGACAAATGTACCATGATTATGCAAGATGTCAACATTAGGGGAAACTGGGTAAAGAGCATATGGGAACTCTCTGTACTATCTGCACATGTACTATCTCTTTGTAAGTCTACAATTATTTCATAATAGTTGAAAATCATATTGCATAGCAGTACAGCGAGGCACAGGGCAAGCAGCAATGCTAAAAGTGATATTTGAATGCTTGAGGTCTAGGAAATGGCACCGTAATGTGTTTCCTAAGCATTGCATCAGCTTCTGTGTGGATTTCATAAAAAAGTGAATTACATTCTCATTCTTATCCTTGAACCTCATAGCTGGCTAGAAGAGTTTGCAGGACACCTGCTAAACAAAAGCCACATACATGTGACCCAAAGATACCTTCCCATGTACTATCTCTGGATTGGAAGGAAATTGTTTTCTCTATTAGTTCTATTTCTAAATAGTCAGTTTATTAATGCAACAAGCCTTCACTGATGCCAAGGAGGTCTCAGTAAGCTGGATGCTGGATTTACAAACACCAATTAAACACAGATCTTGCTCCCAAGGATCTCACTATTTCCTGAAGAAGGATGATCTTTTATTCAATACACAGTTAGTTTTTTGAGTGTTTACTCTGTGCCAGGAACTATACTTGGTGCTTGGGATAAAACAGTGAGCAAAACCTGCAAACATGTCTGCTCCTGAGTTCATATTCTAATAGAACTGGCTTTGGGGGAGATACTTGATTTACAATTAGGAAAACATATTAGTAAATTATGGATCGTCTCATTTAAACCCAGAGTTTATCTCTGGCAGTAGTCTTTGGAAGGGAGTGTGGCTGGTCTATGCCATAACTCCCCTTCACATGCTATAGTTCCACTATGCCCCGCACCCCCTACTTTTTTATGGCCAAGCAAAGGCATTGAAATATGTAGGCACAATGTGATGTACTTGTGATTACATTTCTTTCAAAGGACACTCCTGTTGGGACAAGGGAATTCAGCCTTGTACTTGCGAAGGAAACACGCGATGTGGCTGGAACCTGGGAATCTGTTACTTTGGGGGGGTCTTTGTGGTGGCTCCCTTCACAGGCTACCAAACACCATGTATACCCTCAGCAAGACTAGGTGGCCTTTTCATTTATTCACATCTTTCAAAATTCTACAACATTCTACTCTTTTTCTCATATGTCTTACAGATGCCTCAGTTGTGTCCCTTGATAGTTAATACTAAAACCTTGATTCTGTACAGGTATGCAGTTATAATCACTGCAAATAATGTTTTCTCTGTTTTGTCAACCAATTCATGGTAGTTATTTACTGTAGTTTTTATGTTACATTTTAATGTTTTTACAGGTCATACAACTTATTACTCTTCTCTTCCAGACATTCTTTCACAAATATTTTCCTGTTTGTAATAAGAAAACAACATTAAAACAACGAAACATGCTTGATATGAAATTATACATGTAGAAAAAGAATCATTACATTGGATAAACAAGGACACATCTAGAGAATTGTCAGCCTAGTGGTGAAGGTTAAATTGGAGTAAACTGCGGTGTTTAAAATTAACTAACATGCAAGCATATGTTTGAGAGCTCTTTAAATATAAGAATACTTTTTTGACCAAAAAAAATCACATCTTTTTTTTTTTTTTTTTTGAAACAGGGTCTCACTCTGTTACCCAGGCTTGAGTGCAGTGGCGAGATCTCAGCTCAGCGCAACTTCACCCTCCCAGGCTCAAATGATTCTCCTTTCTCCTGCCTCAGCCTCTCAAGTAGCTGGGATTACAGGCATGTGCCACTTCGGCCTGGCTAAGTTTTGTATTTGTAGTAGAGAAGGGGTTTCACCATGTTGGCCAGGCTGGTCTTGAACTCCTGACCTCAAATGATCCACCCGCCTTGGCCTCCCAAAGTGCTGGGATTACAGGCCTGAGTCACTGCGCCCAGCCCCCAAAAAGTCATATCTTAACATTTTTTGTCCTCTACTAAAATAGGGAAGTTTTATAAGATCTTCAAAGCTAAACTTCGCTTTAATTTCACAAATCAAGGCATGACTCACCACTAAGACTCATTTTTTTAACCACAATTGGATCCTAAAGAAATGTTATAATAATTCTTGAGTTCCAAGACATAATGGCAATATCTCCTGGATTTGGTTGACTGCCTTTCATGTTCAACAACCTGAGTTTACTTTAGAAGCATTTCAGAAGCACGGTCAACAATGGGCTAAATGAGAAGGAGGCCATGTTTCTCTCTTTCTGATTTTCAACACCTTTCTCCAGTTCCAGTCCAGGGGCCTAGCATCTCAGGCAAACCTAACTGAACAGCTATTTGGGGCTTGCCTTGTCCTGCTATCCTTCCCAGTCTCAATAAAAGCTCCATACTGTTAAGTCGAATTCTATACATATATTAATGGTTAATATTAGTATGTACATCTATACTGGATAGGATAAGACTTCTATAAAAGCATGTATGATCCTCAAATCCCAGAGAAGATTTTAAAGAGAAAACAATCAATAAACTTTCTACTAAACTGAATTATTCAGCTTTGTTCTTTAGATTGGCTTGAGAAACAGATACAAAGGTGGGGTTAGGAGTGCAGGAGATTTATTGGGGGAAATATCTGTGAAATATAAAGGGGAAGGAGCCAGAGAAAGTGGAAAGAACATTCAGATGGTGTGCAATGTAGATTGGCTCTCTGTGAGGAAGAGGAGGAAGGAAGGAGTCAGTAGTAGGAGTTGCAGACTAAAGCCATATTTAAGAGTTTTGGTCAGGCCAATAAAGAGTTCTTGAGCCAAAGCAACTCATTTAAGGAATGCCATGCCTTGCAGGACTAAGCTCGTCCCCCACCGTATCCATTTTCTGGGAACGTGGTCTTGCCATGATCAGGCTGGGGTTGGGGGTAGATCTTGAAGGGCATGAGCAGCCGAGGCTTTGGTGAATTTTGCTCTCCACTGCAGGAGATCTGAGAAGCACATTCATATAATCATATCAGCAAAACTCTCTCATTGAATATTTCAAAAATAATTGTATTTATTTAT
This sequence comes from Pan paniscus, assembly GCF_029289425.2. Lineage (NCBI taxonomy): Eukaryota > Metazoa > Chordata > Mammalia > Primates > Hominidae > Pan > Pan paniscus. The sequence goes on from NC_073249.2 coordinate 130,343,340, forward strand.
ATACTCATAAAGTTATAGAAAATGCTATTTCATGGTGTGCCTGCATAAACACCTCTCACAAAACCTACTTTAAATGTTTTCATGAATTATACTTCAATGGCAAATTAATAATTTAAAACAGTAGTGATAGTGAACCATCTTTTTTTATTAATTAATTTATATTTTATTATACTTTAAGTTCTAGGGTACATGTGCACAATATGCAGGTTTGTTACATATGTATACATGTGCCATGTTGGTGTGCTGCACCCATTAACTCGTCATTTGCATTAGGTGTTTCTCCTAATGCTATCCCTCCCCCAGCCCCCCATACCATGACAGGCCCTGCTGTGTGATGTTCCCCTTCCTGTGTCCAAATGTTCTCATTGTTCAATTCACACCTATGAGTGAGAACAGGTGGTGTTTGGTTTTCTGTCCTTGTGATTGTTTGCTAAGAATGATGGTTTCCAGCTTCATCCATGTCCCTGCAAAGGACATGAACTCATCCTTTTTTATGGCTGCATAGTATTCCATGGTGTATATGTGCCACGTTTTCTTAATCCAGTCTATCACTGATGGACATTTGGGTTGGTTCCAAGTCTTTGCTATTGTGAATAGTGTCGCAATAAACATACGTGTGCATATGTCTTTATAGTAGCATGATTTATAATCCTTTGGGTATATACCCAGTAATGGGATTGCTGGGTCAAATGGTATTTCTAGTTCTAGATCCTTGATGAATCGCCACACTGTCTTCCACAACGGTTGAGCTAGTTTATAGTCCAACCAACAGTGTAAAAGTGTTCCTGTCTCTCCACATCCTCTCCAGCATCTGTTGTTTCCTGACTTTTTAATGATCGCCATTCTAACTGGTGTGAGATGGTATCTCATCGTGGTTTTGATTTGCATTTCTCGGATGACCAGTGATGATGAGCATTTTTTCATGTGTCTGTTGGCTGTATAAATGTCTTCTTTTGAAAAGTGTTTGTTCATATCTTTTGCCTACTTTTTGATGGGGTCGTTTGTTTTTTCTTGTAAATTTGTTTAAGTTCTTTGTAGATTCTGGGTATTAGCCCTTTGTCAGATGGGTAGATTGCAAAAATTTTCTCTCATTCTGTAGGTTGCCTGGATAGTGAACCATCTTTTAAAAAATGGTTCAAGAAATACATCCAGGACAAATTCATTTCATAAATTTATTTAAAAATTTTTTGGATATTCATGTAGAAGGAATTAAACGCACTTTCTCTTTCCCTAAGAGACCTTTCCTATGTTTTTGAGTTGACATTTTGTGAAAAGAAAAAGATCCACGTTGGTTTTTCAGTTCCTGGTTTTATAGAATTCATTCATTGAATAATTCAACAAAGATTTATTGAGTATCTACTGTGTGCTAGTCATAGTTTGCTAAGCATTTCACTTTCCCTATATTTGTACCAGGAAATATCACCAATTTGGCCTGGTTTTGGAAGATATGGACTAACCTGAATTAGTGGCATTCAAATTATGTACTTATTTTAAATTAAATATTTAAATATTGCAATTATAGGAATGAGAGATTTTACTAGTAGAAAGACCATTAAAGACAAAAGTTTAACTCAAAAAACACTTGAAAGATCATTTAGTGAAAGAGATCACAGATATCTGCATTTAATTCCTTCTTTTAAAAATTCAAATACAAATTTACCCCATCTCTACTAAAAATACAAAAAAAAAATTAGCCGGGCGTGGTGGCGGGTGCCTGTAGTCCCAGCTACTCAGAAGGCTGAGGCAGGAGAATGGCGCGAACCAGGGGGGCGGAGTTTACAGTGAGCCGAGATCACACCACGGCACTCCAGCCTGCGAGACAGCGAGAATCCGTCTCAAAAAAAAAAAAAAAAAATTCAAATACAAATTTAGAAAGTGAATCACACTTGGATATATTTCTTGGACAATTTTTTCCCCCACTGACTCTACTGCTCTAAGTTATTAATTTGTCATTAAAGTACAAGTCAGGAATATATTTAAGGTAGGTTTATTGAGATGTTTATATGCCTGAAATATCATAAAAATGTGTATTGTATAAGTTAATGGAAAAAGGGCTTTGCTAAATTATTTAATTCAGTTGAAATTTTATTAATTTTTTCTTTAGTATATTCCCTCATGTTTGACCTTAGAGGATCATGCAAGCCTTTGTAGGACTCTTAATCTATGCAGTACAGGTATGCATATTAGTGTTAATCCTTAAAGTATGTATAGGTTTCAATTTAACAGTTTGGAAATTCTGTTACGGCTGGAACAGCCAGGAAGCTAGGGTAAGCTCACATTAACTATTCAACTGGGTTTGCATTAGGGTGCTATTTCCTGCATTGGAAATGAAGAAAGGAGATGACAACAAGAAACAGAAACATCAAGTGAAAAATGGCCTGATTCTCATTTTGCCCTTTGCGGTCTCTGCATGGAGTTTTAGTTGATAATTAACTTGGAATCCTTCCAAAGTGAATTTAGGTTGTAGAATATGTTGCCAATCAACCAAATCAGAAGGTAGTGCCATAATGTATCTGAGCCTCAAAATCGATGTTCTTTTTAACAATGCCTAAATAATGTAAAAAAATCTTAATGGTTAGCCACATTTAATTTATGGGATTCAAATCAAGGTTTATCTTAAAGAACTATAACAGGATGAAGAATTTCAGTTTCTGGTTTCACATGTAAGGAGCTTAGAAGCTGTCACGTCATCCTAACATCAAGTAAAAAGCTGAGCAGACTGAAAAATAGTCAACTCTTCTAGGATCCATAAGATAGGGGAGGAAAAAAGGCAAACTGCTTCCCTCAAGATTGGAGAGACAGATAAGCCAATACAAGGAGTCATGTCTACCAGAGTAGACACTCATGAGCGGAAATGCTGCAAGAACCAGAGCCTGAGTAGGCAAACCAGAACTGTAAACTATAAACATATTGCTGGAGGCTCAGTGTGGACAAGTCTTAGAGTTAAAAACTCCAGAGCGACCCAGTCATGGAGGGTGCTCAACACTTTTGTGATATTTACCTCCAGGGATTCAACCAGTTTAACAGAGTAAATATTGGAGAAAAATTCACTCATATCTATAGCAGGAGGGAAAACAAAAACATTTTTAAATGTGCTAGAACACTTTATTCTTAAGAAAGCTTGCCCTCGGGAGAAACTAGTTAACCAGAGCTTAACGTGCTAAGGTATTATCAGAGCCTAATTGACCCAAGGAAGGGAAATACTCAGCTCCACACAGCTCTAGCCATCCTCTCCCACTGAAGGAGACAGGAAAGAACTGAGAAACACTTGTGAAGTTCACAGTCTAGAGGCATAAGTTCACAAAAAGACTGAGACTTGCTCATAGGACTATAGAACACTTCTCCTCTCCCCATATCTTAGCACCACATTACTAGAGACCTATTTCCAGCAGTTCCTTTTACCTGGTACACCATGCCCAGCTATCAGTAAAAAGTTACAAGGCATACGAAGAAGCAGGAAACACACTTTGAAGAGATAGAACACACATCAGAGTGAGACATGGCAAGGATGTTGGAATTAGCAGACTGGGGATTGAAAACAGCTATTATTACTATGCTAAGGGCTCTAATGGATAAAGCAGACAGCATGTAAGAAGAGATGGGCAATATAAGCAGAGACATAGAAATCCTAAGAAAGAATCAAAAAGAAATGCTAGACATAAAAACCACTGTAAAATAAATAAAGAACAATGGTCTTATTACTAGACTGGACACAGCTGAGGAAAGAATCTCTGAGCTTAAGGGAATATCAATAGAAACTTCCCAAACTGAAAAGCAAAGAGAACAAAGACTGAAAAAAACAGAATAGCATATCCAAGAACTGTGGTAGAACTACAAAAGGTGTAATATATGTGCAGTGGGACTGCCAGAAAGAGAAGAAAGAGAGAAATGAACAACAACAAAAAATACTTGAAAAAATAATGGCTGAGAAGTTCACTAAATAATGTCAGATGACAAACCACAGTCCCAGGAAGTTCAGAGAACACCATGTATAATGAATGCCCAAAAAAGTATACCTAGGCATATCATTTTCAAACTACAGAAAATCAAAAAGAAAGAACAAATTCTGAAAGAAGCCAGAGGGAGAAACACCTTACCTACAGAGGAACAAAGATAAGAACTACATCAGCCTTCTCAGAAACTATGCAAGCAAGAAGAGGGTGGATTGAAACGTTTAAAGTTTTGGGAGAAAATACCACCAACTTAGAATTCTGTAAACTGCAAAATTATTCCTAAAAGTGAAGGAGAAATAAAGACTTTCCCAAACTAAAATTGAGGAAATTTGTTGCCAGTAGGCTTGCCTTGCAAAAAATGTTAAAATACATTTTTTAGAGAGAAAGAAAATAATATGTCAGAAACTCAGATCTACATAAAGAAAGAAAGAGCATCAAAGAAGGGATATGTGAAGGTAAAATCAAAACTTTAAACAAATTTTTAATTGATATAACAGGTAACAGTTTGTTCAAAACAATAATAGCAATAAGGTATTTATGCTTGCTTATGTATACATATATGCTTACATATGCTTATATATGAGTGAAATGAACAACAATAATGATACAAGGGATGGAAGGGAACAATTAGGTTTATTTTGTTATTATAAGGCACTCACACTATTGATAAAGTTATAACGGTATAATGTTATTTGAGAGTGGACTTGGATTAATTGTAAATGCATATTGCAAATTCTAGGGCAACTACTAAAAAGTAAAAAGGGAAAAGTAACTGATATGCTAAGAAAGAAGAGAAAATGGAATAATGTAAGATACTCAACACTACATAAAGCAGAAAAAGAGTAGGAGACAAAAATAGAAACAAAGAGCAAGGGCAAAAAATAGAAAATAGAAATAAATGTGGTAGATATTATTCTAACTATATCAATAATCCCTTTAAATACTACTAGTCTAAAGGCACCAATTAGATTGGAGGCAGAGGGAAATGGCCAAATAGAAACCTCCACTGATTGCCCCCACCACAGGAACACCAAATTTAGCAACTATCTACACACAGGAGAGAATTAATCAGAACCAAAAATCAGGTGACCAATTACAGTATCTGGATTTAATTTCATATTGGTGAAAGAGGCAATGAAGAGGGTAGAAAAGATAGCCTTGAATTGCTGATGCCACCACTCTCCCACTCACCCTGCAGTGACCAGGTGGTGTGGAGACAGAATGAGTGAACTTGGCGGGGGAGAGCACAGTGATTGTGGAAATTTGCAATGGAACTCAGTGCTGCCAACACTAGGCAGAACTCAGACGATGCTCATGGAAGGAGCATTTAGGTGATTCCTAGCAAGAGGAGATTCATCCATCCCAGTGGTCAGAATTTGAGTTTTAACAAGCCTTGCCACTATGGGCTGGAGTGCTGTGGGGTCCTAAATAAACTTATAAGGCAGTCTAGGCCACAAAGACTGCAAGTTCTAGTGCTGTGCTGGGCTTGGAGCTAGTGGACTTGGGGGACATGCAACCTAGAGAGATATCAGTTGGGGTGGCTAAGAGAGTGTTTGCATCACCACTCCCTCAGTCCTGGGCAATGCAACTCATAGCTCCAAAATAGACTCCTTCATTCTGCTTGAGGAGAGGAGAGGGAAGAGTATAGAGGACTGTGTCTTACTACTTGGATACCAGATCAGCCACAGTAGGCTAGGGCACAAGACAGAGTAGTGAGGCCTCCATTCCAGGCCCTAGCTCCCAGATGACACTTCTATACACACCCTGGGCCAGAAGGGAACTCACAGCCTTGAAGGGAAGGACCCAGTCCTGGCAGGACTCACCACCTTCTGACTAAAGAGCCCCTGGGCCATGAATAGTCAGCAGTGGTGATGAGGTAGTACACATCATGGACCTTGGGTGGGACTCTGAGACACGCTTGCTTCAGGTGTGACCCAGCACATTCAAAGCTGTGGTAGCTATCAGGAGGGATGCCTTCTGCTTGAAAAAAGCAGAGGGAAGAGTAAAGGGGACTTTGTCTTGTAGCTTAGGTACCAGCTCAGTCTCAAAGGGAGAGAGCAATAAGCAGGCTTTTGGGGTCCCTGATTCCACGACTTGACGCTTAGAAGGCATTTCTGGACCTACCCTGTGCCAGAGGGGAGCTCACTGCCCTGAAGGGTGAGTCCCAGGCCTGGCAGCATTCACCGCAAGCTGACTGAGGAGCCCTTGGGTTAAGTAAACATCAGAGGTATCCTGGCAGTACTCCCCATGGGCCTGTGGTGATCATGGATGTGGAGAAGACTTCTCTGCCTGGGGAAAGGGAAGAAAATAATGGAAAAGACTTTGTCTTGTGGTTTGGGTGCCAGCTCAGTCACAGTAGACTAGAACACCAGATAGATTGCTAAGGTTTCCAACTCCAGGCCCTGGCTACTGGACAGAATCTCTGGACCTGCCTGGGGCCTGGGGGAACTCATCACCCTGAAGGGAAAAACGCAAGACTGGGTGGCTTCACCACCTGCTAATTATAGAACCCTAGGGCCTTGAGTGAATATAGGCAGTAGCGATGTAGTGATTAGGTAGTGATTACATTGGGCCTTGGGCAGGACCCAGTGCTGTGCTGGCTTCAGGTCTGACCTAGTGCAGTCCCAGTGGTAGTGGCCAGAGATGCTTATACCACTCCTCCCCCTGCTCTAGGCAGCTGAGCACAGAGAGACTCCATTTGTTTGGGGAAAAGTAAGGGAAGGGAACAAGAGTCTGCCTGGTAATCCAAAGAATTCTTCCAGATCTTATCCAAGACCACCGAAGTGGTACCTCTATGAGTCTGTAAGAACCACAGCATTACTGTGCTTGGCATACCCCTTAATGCAGATATGGCTGCAGTGACCAAAAACTTACATCACAACGCTCAAGTCCCTCTGAATATCTGGAAAGCAATCCCAAGAAGAATGGGTACAAGCAAGCCCAGACTGTGAACTTACAGTACATACCTAACTCTTCAATAGCCAGACACCAAAAAACATCCCCAAGCATAAAGACAATCCAGTAAAACATGACCTTTCCAAACAAACTAAAGTCTCTGAGACATGAAAGACCAGTCCCAGAGAGACAGAGATATTTGACCTTTCAGACAGAGAATTCAAAATAGCTATTTTGAGAAAACTTAAAGAAATTCAAGCCAGGCATGGTGGCTCATGCCTGTAATCCCAGCACTTTTGTAGGCCGAGGTGGGTGGATCACTTGAGATCAGGAGTTTGAGACCAGCCTGACCAGCATAGAGAAACCCTGTCTCTACTAAAAATACAAAATTAGCCGGGCGTGGTGCCGCATGCCTATAATCCCAGCTACTCGGGACATTGAGGCAGGAGAATGTCTTGAACCCGGGAGGCAGAGGTTGCTGTGAGCTGAGATCACACCATTGCACTCCAGCCTGGGCAACAAGAACAAAATTCCATCTCAAAAAAAAAAAAGAAATTCAAGATAACACAGAGAAGGAATTTATAATATTATCAGATAAATGTAACAAAGACACTGAAATAATTAAAAAGAACCAAACAGAAATTTGGGAGTTGAACAATTCAATAGACATACTGAAGAATGTATCAGAGTCTCTTAATAGCAGCATTGAGCAGGCAGAAGCAAGAATTAGTAAGCTTGAAGGCAGGCTATTAAAATACATAATCAGAGGAGACAAAGGAAAAAATATAAGAAGGAAGGAAGCATGCCTACAAGATCTAGAAAATAGCCTCAGAAAGGCAAATTTAAGAGTTATTGACCTTAAAGAGGAGGCAGAGTAGAAAGTTTACTCAAAGGGATAATAACAGAGAACTTCCCAAGCCTAGAGAAAGATATCAGCATTCAAGTACAAGAAGGTTATGGAACATCAAGCTGATTTAACCCAAAGAAGACTACCTCAAGGCATTTAATAATTAAACTGCCAAAGGTCAAGGATCATGAAAGGATCCTAAAAGCAGTAAGAGAAAAAAAAAAGAAATAAGATACAATGAAGCTTCAGTATATCTGGCAGTAGACTTCTCAGTGGAAACCTTACACACCAGGAAAGATTGGTGTGACATATTTAAAGGGCTGAAAGAAAAATCTTACCCTAGAATAATATATTCGGTGAAAATATCCTTCAAACATGAAGGAGAAATAAAGACTTTTCAAGAGAAACAAAAGCTGAGGGTTTTCATCAACGCCAGACCTGTCCTACAAGAAATACTAAAGGGAGTTCTTCCATCTGAAAAAAACAAATGTTAGCAAATGTATTAGTCAAGGTTCTCTTAGAGGGACAGAACTAATAGGATATACATAAAAAGGAGTTTATTAAGTATTAACTTACATGATCACAAGGTCCCACAATAGGCTGCCTGCAAGCTGAGAAGAAAGCAGAGCCAGTCTGAGTCCCAAAACTGAAGACCTTGGAGTCTGATGTTCAAGGGCAGGAAGTAACCAACACTGGACAAAAATGTAGACTGAGAGGATAGGCCCATCTCTCCTTTTCATGTTTTTCTGCCTGCTTCATATTCACTGGAAGCTGATTGGATTATGCCTACCAGATTAAGGGTAGATCTGCCTTCCCCAGCCCACTGACTCAAATGTTAATCTCTTTTGGCAACACCCACACAGACACACTCAAGATTAATACTTTGTATCCCTCAATCCAAACAAGTTGACACTCAGTATTAACCATCACAGTGAACAATAAGAAATCATCTGGAGGTACAAAACTTATTGATAATAGTAAGTACATGGAGAACTATGACTATTGTAACTCCATAATTGTGGTGTGTAAACTACTGACACCTTAAATAGAAAGATGAAAAAGTGAACCAACCAAAATAATAATTACAACAAATTTTCAACTCATAGACAGTACAGTAAGATGTCAATAGAAATGACAAAATGTTAAAAGGCAAGGAGCTAAACTTTAAAGAGTAGAGTTTTTACTAGTTTTCTTTTTGCTTGTTTGTTTATATAATGCCTGTTAAGTTGTCATCAGTTTAAATAATGGGTTATAATATTTTATAACCCATTATTTATGCAAGCTTCATGGTAACCTCAAATCTAAACATACAAGAGATACACAAAAATTAAAAGCAATAAATTAAAACATACCACCAGAGAAAAATCACCTTCACTAAAAGTAATCCCCATGTGTCAAGGGAGGGACCTAGTGGGGAGGTAATTAGATATGGGGACAGTTTTCTCCATGCTGTTCTCATGATAGTGAGGAAGTTCTCACAAGATGTGATATTCTAAAAGTGGCAGTTTCCCCTGCATGCTCTCTTTCTCTGGCCACCATGTAAGATGTGCCTTGCTTCCCCTTTGCCTTCTGCCATGATTGTAAGTTTCCTGGGGACTCCCCAGCCATGCAGAACTACAAGTCAATTAAACCTCTTTCCTTTATAAATGCCTCAGTCTGAAGCATTTCTTTATAGCTGTGTGAAAATGGATGAATGTAGAAGAAGGAAGAGAAGACCACAAAAGAAACGAAACTAATAAGAATATGGCAAGGTTTAGCTCTTACTTATCAACAACAACACTAAATGTAAATGGACTAAAATATCTAATCAAAAGACAGAGTGGCTGAATGGATAAATAAGATCCAATGGTCTGTTGCCTGCAAGAAACACACTGTACGTATAAAGACACATATAGACTAAAAATAAGGGGACAAAAAAAAATATTCCATGCCAATGGAAACCAAAAAATGGCAGGAGTAATTCTACTTATATCAGGCAAAATAGAGTTCAAGACAAAACTATAAAAAGAGACAAGGAAGGTCACTATATAATGATAAAGGAGTCAATTCAGCAAGAGGATATAACAATTGTATATGTGTGTGTGTGTGTGTATAATTGCACTCAACAATTGAGAAGCTAGATATATAAAGCAAATATTATTAGTGCTAAAGAGAGAGATAAACTCCAATACAATACTAGCTGGAGATTTCAACACCCCACTTTCAGCATTGGACAGATTGTCAAGACAGAAAATCAACAAAGAAACATCAGATGTAATCTGCACTATAGACCAAATGGACCAAATAGATGTTTAGAGAACATTTCATTTAATGGCTGCAGAGTACACCTTCTTCTCCTCATCACATGGATCATTCTCAAGGATACACCATATATTAGGTCACAAAACAAGCCTTAAAACATTTTAGAAAATTAAAGTAATATCAACTGTCTTCTCTGAGCACAATAGAATAAAACTAGAAATCAATAACAAGAGCAATTTTGAAAACAATACAAACACCTGGAAATCAAACAGTATGCTTCTGAATGACCAGTGGCTCAATGAAGATTAAGAGGGAAATTTAAAATTTTCTTCAAACAAGTGATAATGGGCACACAACATACCAAAGCCCATAAGATACAGCAAAATCAGTACTAAGCAGGAAGTTTATAGCTATAAAAGCTTACATCAAAAGAAGAAAAACTTCAAGTAAACAACCTAATGAGACATCTTAAATAACTAGAAAAGAAAGAACAAACCAAACACAAAATTTGTAGAAGTAATAAACATCAGACCAGAGATAAATGAAATTGAAATGAAGCAAACAATACAAAAGATCAACAAAACAAAAAATTTGTTTCCTTAAAAGGTAAACAAAATTGACAAAACTTTAGTCAGACTAAGAAGAAAAAGAGGGAAGACCCAAATAAATAAAATTAGAGATAGAAAAGGGGACATTACAACTGAAATTCAAAGGCTTGTTAGAGGCTACTATGAACAATTATATGCCAATAAATTGGAAAACCTAGAATAAATGGATAAATTCTTAGGCATATTCAACCTACCAAGATTGAACCATGAAGAAAACTAAAATCTGAACAGACCAAAAACTGGTACCAAGATTGAAGCCGTAATAAAAAGTCTCCTAGCAAAGGAAATCCTGGGACTTAATGGCTTCACTGCTGAATTTTACCAAACATTTAAAGAAGAACGCCAATCCTACTTAAATTATTCTGAAAAATAGAGGAGGAGAGAATACTGCCAAATTCATGCTACAAGGTCAGTATTACCCTGATACCAAAACCAGACAAAGACACATTAAAAAAAAAAAAGAAAGAAAACCGCAGGCCAATATCCCTGATGAATATTGATGCAAAAATTCTCAACAAAATACTAGCAAACGAAATTCAACAACACATTAAAAAGATCAGTCATCATGACCAAGTGGGATTTATCCCAGGGATGTAAGGATGGTTCAACATATGCAAATTAATCAATGTGATACATCATATCACCAGAATAAGGAATAAAAACTACATGGTCATTTCAATTGGTACTGAAAAAGTTCACCACTGTTATTCAGCATAGTACTGGAAACACTAGCTAAAGCAATTATACAAGATAAAGAAATAAATTGGCATCCAAATTGGAAAGGAAGAAGTCAAATTACCCTTGTTTACAGATGATATGAACTTATTTTGGAAAAATCTAAAACTGCACCAGAAAACTATTGGAACTGATAAACAAATTCAGTAAAGTTGCAGGATACAAAATCAACATGCAAAAATTAGTAGCATTTCTATATGCCAACAGTGTGAGCAATGTGAAAAAGAAATAAAAAAGCAATCCCATTTACAATAGCCACTAAAATTAATACCTAGAAATTAATTTAACCAAAGAAGTGTGTATTAGTCAAGGTTCTCTAGAAGGACAGAACTAATAGGATAGATGTATATATAAAGGGGAGTTTATTATGGAGTACTAACTTACACAATCACAAGGTCCCACAATAGGCCATCTGCGAGCTGAAGAGTGAGGAAGCCAGTCTGAGTCCCAAAGCTGAAGAACTTGGAGTTCGATGTTCCAGGGCAGGAAGAATCCAGCACAGGAGAAAGATGTAGGCTGGGAGGCTAGGCCAGTCTAATCTCTCCATGTTCTTCTGCCTGTTTTTATTCCGGCCATGCTGGCAGCTGATTAGATTGTGCCCACCCAGATTGAGCGTGGGTCTGCCTTTCCCAGTCCGTCTTTCCCAGTCCACTGACTCAAATGTTAATCTCCTTTGGTAACACTTTCACAGACACACCCAGGAGCAATACTTTGCATCCTTCAGTCCAATCAAGTTGACACTCAGTATTAACCACCACAAAGTGAAAGATCTCTACAATGAAAACTATAAAACATTGATGAAAGAGATAGAAAGGACACAAAAAATGGAAAAATATTCCACGTTCATGGATTGAAAGAATCAATATTGTTAAACTGTCTGTACCACCCAAAGCAGTCTACAGATTCAAAGTAATCCCTATCAAAATACCATGATATTCTTCACATAAATAGAAAAAAAGATCCTAAAATTCAATGGAAAACAGAAGGCTCAAAATAGCCAAGCTGCATTGAACAAATAGAACAAAACTAGAACAATTGTATTACTGACTTCAGATTATACTACAGAGGTGTAGTAACTAAAACAGTGTGGTGCTTACTGCTATAAGAACAGACACACGGACCAAGGGAACAGACCCACACACAGACCAATACAGAATCTAAAAACAGATCCATACATCTACGATAAACTCATTTTGACAAAGGTTTCAAGAACATGCATTGGGGAAAGGACAGTCTCTTCAATAAATAGTGCTGGGAAAATTGAAAGACCATATGCAGAAGAATAAAAGTAGACCCCTATCTCTCACCAAATACAAAATTCAAATCAAAATGGATTAAAGGCTTAAATCTAAAATATTAAACTATGAAATTACTAAAATAAAACATTGGGGAAACTCTCCAGAACATTGGACTGGGCAAGGATTTCTTGAGTAATACCCCACAAGCACAGGCAACCAAAGAAAAATGGACAAAGATTGTATCAAGCTAAAAATTTTCTGCACAGCAAAGAAAACAATCAACAAAGTGAAGAGACAACCCACAGAATAGGAGAAAACTTTTGAAAATTACCCATCTGGCAAGAGATTAATAACCAGAAATATATAAGGAGCTCAAACAACTCTTATTGCAAAAAAACTAATAATTCAATTAAAAATGGACAAAAAGTTAGAACAGACATTTCTCAAAAGAAGACATATAAATGTCAAACAGGTATATGAAAAGGTGCTCAACATCATTGATTATTAGAGAAATGGAAGTCAAAACTACAGTGAAATATCATCTCACCTGAATTAAAATGGCTTTTATTCAAAAGACAGGTAGTAACAAACACTGATGATGATGTGGAGAAAAGAGAACACTTGTACACCGTTGATAGGAATGTAAATTAGTACACTCACTGCGGAGAACAGTTTGGAGGTTCCTCAATAAACTAAAAATAGAGCTATCATATGATACAGCAATTTTACTGCTAGGCATATACCCCAAAGAAAGGACATCAGTATATGAAAGCAATACCTGCATTCTCATGTATACTGCAGTACTATTCACAATAGCCATGATTTGGAAGCAACCAAAGTGTCCATCAACAGACTAATATATAAAGAAAACATGGTACATATACACAATGGAGTATTATTCTGCCGTAAAAAATAATGAGAACTCTCATTTGCAACAATATGGATGGAGCTGGAGGTCCCTTTATTAAGTGAAATAAGCCAAGCACAGACAGATAAATTTTACATGTTCTCACTTATTTGTGGGAGCTAAAAATTAAAACAATTGAATTCATGGAGATAGAGAGTAGAAGAATGGTTAGCAGAGGCTGTGAATGGTAATGGGTTAGGGAGAAGTGGGGATAATTAATGGTTACCAGAAAATAGAAAGAATGAATAACATCTAGTATGGTCAATAATAATTTAATTGTACATTTAAAAAATCACATAATATAGTTAGATTGTTTATAAATTGTTTATAATTGGATTGTTTATACTAAAATAGCATAAATGGATTATATGAAACACAAAGGATAAAAGCTCGAGGTGATGGATACCCCATCACCTGTATGCCTGTATCAATATATCCCATATACCCCATAATCATATACATCTACTATGTACACACAAAAATAAAAAATAAATAAATAAAAGAGATTGTCAGAGTTGAGAAAAAAACTTTATGTTGTCTACAATAAAGCCATTTATTTGTTTTTGAAATAGAATCCCACTTTAAATATAAAAGCACATATGGGCCGGGTGTGGTGGCTCACACCTGTAATCCCACCACTTTGGGAGGCTGAGGCAGGCAGATCACCTGAGGTCAGGAGTTCGAGAACAGCATGGCCAACATGGTGAAACCCCATCTCTACTAAAAATATATTTTAAAAAATAGCTGGGCATAATGGCAAGCACCTGTATTCCCAGCTACTTGGGAGGCTGAGTCAGGGAGAATTGCTTGAACCTGGGAGGCGGAGGTGGCACTGAGCCGAGATCATGCCACTGCATTCCAGCCTGGGTGACAGAGCAAGATGCTGTCTCAAAAAACAAATAAAATAAAATATAAAAAATCAAATAAAAGTACATATGGATTTAAAGTACAAGGGATGTAGAAAAAATATACCATGCTAACAAAAATTAAAAGAAAGCAGGAGAAACTGTATTAATTTCAGACAGAGTAGACTTTAAGGTAAGGAAAGTATCAGGAATAAAGAATAAAGAATCGTATTACTCAATGATAAAGGGGTCAATTTTCTAAGAAGACATACAAATCCTTACCATATATGCAACTAACAAGAGTGTCAAACTATGTGAGGCAAAAACTGATAAAACTGCAACAAGAATAGGTGACTCCATTATTACAGTTGAATACATTAACACCCCTATATCAGAAATGGATAGATCCAGCAAGCAGAAAATCATAAAGGACGTGGTTGAACTCAGCAACACTCAAAAGATTCAACTAGATATAACTGACACCTATTGACAGCAGACTGCACATTCTTCTTAAGCTCACATGGTGCATTCACCAAGATAGACCACATTCTGTGTGATCGATAAAACAAATTTAAACAAATTTGTTTAAATTTAAAAGAACAAATTTAAAAATAATGGAAATCATATAATGTTTGCTTTCAGACTGCAGTGGAATTAAATTTGAAACCAATAACAGAAAAATGCCTGAAAAGGTGGAGATTAGCAACACATTTCTAAATAACACATGAGTCAAGGAGAAATTTAAAAGCATTTTGTACCAAGTGAAAATGAAAATACAGAGAAAGCAGTGTATAGAAGGAAATTAATACCATTAAGTGCATATATTAGAAAAGAAGAAAGCTTTAAAATTAATAACCTATTTTCACCTTAGAAAATTAGAAAAAGAAGAGCAAATTAAATTCAAAGTAAGAAGAAGAAAGAAAACAAAAATTGGAGCAGAAATCAATGAAACTGAAAACAGGAAATTAGAGAAAAGTCAACAAAATCAAAAGCTATTTCTTTGAAAACAGCAATAAAATAGATAATTCTGTAGGCATACTAACAGAAAAGGATGCAAATTACTAATATTAAAAGTGAAAGAGGAGACTTGACTACAGATCTCATGGACACTAAAAGGATAAGAAGGGATTACTATAAACACCTATAAGGCCACAATTCTGATAGCCTAGATGATATGGACCTGGTCCTTGAAAGACATAATCTACTCACACAAGAATAGGATATCTGAATAGGAGTATAGCTATTAAAGAAATGGAATTAATAATTAATAGCCTTCCAACGCAGAAGATACAAGAGCCAGATAGGTTCACTGGTGAATTCTACAAAACATTTAATGAAGAAATTGCCAATTCTCTACAATCGTTTTCAGAAGATAGAAGCAGAGGAAGGAATACTTCCTGACTCATTATATGAGGCCATCATTACTCTAATAACAAAATTAGAAAAAGACATTACACACACACAAAAACACAAAACTACAGAGCAATATCTCTCATGAACATAGGTGAACAAATCTTTAACAAAATATTAACAAATTCAATTCAACAATGCATAAAAATAATTATACATGCATCCAACTGGGATTTATCCCAGGTGTGCAAGGCTGGTTCAGCATTCAAAATCAATTAATATATTCATCATATCATCAAGCTAAAAAAGAAAAATCACATGATCATACCAATAAACGTAGAAGAAGCTAAAGCTAACATTGTACTTAATGGTGAGAAATTCGAAATTCTCTCACTAAGATCAAGTATAAGCCCAAAACATCCCCTCTAACCACTCCTTTTTAATATTGTACTTGAAGTTCTAGCTATTGCAATTAGACAAGAACAGGAAATAAAAGGTATACTTATTGGAAAAATAGAAATATAACTATCTTTGTTTGCAGATGACATAATTATATCTATGTAGAAAATCCGAAGGGATCAACCAAAAAAAAAGACTCCTGGAATTAATAAGCAATTATAGCAAGGTTGCACAATACAAGATTAATGTACAAAACTCAGTTACATTTCTATACACTTGCAATGAACAAATGGAATTTGAAATGAAAAACACTATTCTATTTACATTAGTACCCTCAAAAATGAAATACATAGGTATAAATCTTACAAAATTAGGTACATGGTCTATGTGAGGAATACTATAAAACACTTAAGAGTGAAATAAAAGAAGAACTAAATAGAGATATTCTGTGTTCATGGGTAGGAAGACCAATATTATCAAGATGTCAGTTCTTTCCAATTTAATCTGCAGATTCAATCCTAGTCAAAATCACACCAAATTATTCTATGGCTTTTGATAAATTGATTCTAAAGATTACTGAAAAGGTAAAAGACATAGAAGAGCCATACAATTTTGAAGGAAGAGAATAAAGTTGGAGGACTGATATTACCTGTCATCAAGACATACCATAAAGAATCCAGTAATCAAGACAGTATGGTATTGTTGAAAGAACAGACAAATAGAACAATGGAACTGTATAGGGAGCCCAGAAATAGGCACATAAATATAGTTAATTGATCTTTGACAAAGAAACAAAGGCAATGCAATGGACCAAAGATAGTTTTTTAAACAAATGATGTTGGAACAACTGAACAATCACATGCAAAAAATAAATCTAGACACAAACCTTACACCCTTCATAAAATTTAATTCTAAAGGGGTCATAGACCTAAACACAAAATGCAAAACTGTAAAACTCCTGGATGATAACATAATAGAAAACCTAGGTAACCCTAGGATTAACAATGAGTGTTTAGATATGACATCAAAGACAGAATCAATTAAAAAAATTGATAAGCTGGAATCCATTAAAATCTTCTATCTGACAAAGACAATGTCAAGAGAATCCAAAGACAAGCCACAGACTTGGAGAAAATATTTGCACAAAAAAGATCTGATAAAGGACTGCTATTTAAAATATATGAATAACTCTTAAAACTCAAAAATAACAAACAAATAATGCAATTAAAAAATGGGCCAGCAGGGATTACAGCACTTTGGGAGGCCGAGGCAGGTGGATCATCTGAGGTCAGGAGTTTGAGACCAACCTGGCCAACATGGTGAAACCCCATCTCTACTAAAAAAATACAAAAATTAGCTGGGTGTGATGGCGGGTGCCTGTAATCCCAGCTACTGGAAAGGCTGAGGCAGGAGAATCGCTCGAACTCGAGAGGCTGAGTTTGCAGTGAGCTGAAATTATGCCACTGCACTCCAGCCTGGATGACAGAACGAAACTCTGTCTCAAAAAAAAAAAAAAATAAAATAAATAAAAAGGGCCAGCGGGCACTGTGGCTCATGCCTGTAATCCCAGCATTTTGGGAGGCCGAGGAGGATGGATCACTTGAGGCCAGGAGCTTGAGACTAGCCTTGCCAACATGGTGAAACCCTATCTCTACTAAAAATACAAAAATTAGCCAGGCATGGTGGTGTGCACCTGTAATCCCAGCTACTTGGGAGGCAGAGGCATGAGAATTGTTTGAACCCAGGGGGCATAGGTTGCAGTGAGCTGAGATTGTTACTGCACTCCAGCCTGGGTGACAGAATGAGGCTCTGTCTCAAATACACACACACACACACACACACACACACACACACACACACACACACATGCCAGAGACCATATATACAGGTGTCAAATAAGCATGTGAAAAAGTGTTCCACATATGCCATCAGATAAATGCAAATTAGAGCAACAACTAGATACTATTATACTATATACCTTTTAGAATGCCTAAACTCTGGGAAGTTGACAACATCAAATGCTGGTGAGGATGTGGAGCAGCAGGAACTCTCATTCATTGATGGTGGGTACAACTTTGGAAGACAACTTGGTAATTTCTTACAAAACGAAACATACTCTTATATGATCCAGCAATTGTGCTACTTGGTGTTTATTCAAAGAAAAAACTTATGTCTAAACAAAAATGTGCACATGGATGTTTATAGCAGCTTCATTTATAATTGCCAAAACTTAGATGCAACTGAGATGTTTTTCAGTAGGTGAATGGATAAATAAACAGGGGTATATCCAGGCAACCAAAGACTATTAAGTGCTAAATGGAAATGAATTACTAAGCCATGAAAAGACATGGAGGAACTATTAAATGCATTAGGTGAAAGAAGCCAATCTGAAAGTCTACATACTGTGTAATTCCAACTATATGACATTCTGGAAAAGGTAAAAAGTATGGAGACAGTAAAAAGATCAGTGGTTGCTAGTGGTTGGAGGTGGGAGGAGAGATGAATAGGTAGAGCACAGGGTATTTTTAGGGCAGTGAAAATACTCTATATTATATATATGGATACATGTTATTATACATTTGTCCTATTTCACAGTATGTACACATCACAAGTGAACCCTAATGTAAATATGGACTTTAGGTAATTATGATGTGTCGGTAGAGTTTCATTGGTTTCAGCAAATGTACCACTCTGGTGGGAAGGTTGATGATGAGACAGGCTATTACATGTAAGGGGGCAGGCAGGAATCTATGGGAAAACTTTGTACTTTCCTCTCAATTTTGCTGTGAATCTAAAATTCCTCTAAAAAATAGTCTTAAAAATAAATAAAAACTATAACATTTTGCCCTTCAGTTGAGGTCAACGAAAACAAGATAAATCACAACATACTAAATTTTTTGGTTAGATTTCCTATATTTAGAGAACTTCCAAATATATACTAAGAAATTAGTTTTGAAAACTGTTGTTACTTTTAAAACCTTCACTAGATTATGCTGTGTCCAATGTGCCAATTTATTTTCAATATTTCAAATGATGCTGCTATTTAACAAAACAAAGCAAGCATTTTCTATCAATGTTACACATATTCTCAGTTACACAAATGATGAATTATACATATTCTTATCACACAAATGATGATATACACTTCTAGAATTAATATATACATAAGTATGTGTGGTGAGAAAATGATCAAGTGATACTTTTTATTTCTGAGAATAATTTACCATGTGGTTTTCTTCAGTGTCTGCTTATTGAGAGATGATAAATTATGGCTTGGTTATGTATTGCTTTATTAACTTGGTTTTACTGGTGGCTTCACTTGTAAGCCTTTTTGTGGCCTTTTTGTATCTGAGAAACAAATATAGGTAAAATCTGTGGTTGGAATAATAACATCCTAAAATGCATTTCTGAATGAAATCAGCCATGGTCATAGAAAGAAATAATTTCTTCTATTTGTATGTGGTAGCTTTGATTGTTGTTTAGCAAAAATTTATTCCTGTTTCCAGCTTCATGATAAGAGTACATTGCCTGCCTCATTGATGTTGAAATCAGACCCAGATCTGAAGAGGCAGAAAGTGTTTTCACTCATCCCTGCAAAAACTTCCAGTCTTTACCATGAGAAAAGCATTTTTCAGATAGCTGCTGCCCCAGTCAGCTTGGGCTTGTGAATGAGACTGTACAGCTGAGTCACTGCAGCTGATCTAGAAACTAAGTTGTCTGTCTAAGCCAACCTGCAGACCTTTAAACGTTCCACTGTGATCAGGTGTATGCAAACCTACCCTCAAAAGGCTAAGAAGTTGAGAAGATGAAGAAAAGGGCTGATAAATGCAGTTTCTTTTAATACATTTAGTAGGGACTTATGAACAGAAGCAATGTCTCAGGCAGCCAAGAGGTGATGTACCCTTGCCCTTGCCCTCCAGAGAATATCCTTTATATAGCAAGCTTTTTGGTAAAGCATGCGTAGCTACTCAAACCTTAGACTTTCTTGTGAAACTTGTGACCATAAGAAAGAGATTAGATCAATATGTTTATGAGGGGTTATCTATGCTATGGGAAGACCATGGTATATAGGAGTCAACCATTGGTCATCTGGGTGGTTTTACTTCAAGGTGGCATTACTCGTTGCCATGCAACAGGCTGTTTTCCTACAGTAAGCAAAATAAAAATAATAATTAAAAGCTAATCGTTGAGTGCCACTGAGATATTTTGGTTGTCATGCAGCAAAACTAATGTGTTTATTTAAATACACCTAAAATTTTATTTAATCATCTTAATCTGAAATTTCTTGTCTTTTAGTTGAACTAAGGAATTTTTGTTAAATAGAACCAACTTTTATTTTTTAAATAAAATTCACAATAAAAATTAATTTACACAACTTACACACTTCATTCTTTTAAGAATATATACTTTTAATTTGTAATCATACTTTCTTATTTTTTATCCAGATTACATGAAAACCAATTAACTTTTCTCTTTTTTCTTTTTGTTCTTTTGACAGTGTCTTGCTCTGTCACCCAGGCTGGAGTGCAGTGGCGTGATCTTGGCTCACTGCAACCTCTGCCTCCTGGGCTCAAGCAATTCTCCTGCCTCAGCCACCCAAGTAGCTGGGATTATTGGCATGCACCACCATGCCCAGCTAATTTTTGTATTTTTGGTAGACACAGGATTTCACCGTGTTGGCCAGGCTGGTCTCAAATTCCTGGCCTCAAGTAATCTGCCTACCATGGCTTCCCAAAGTGCTGAGATTACAGCCGTGAGCCACCTCGCCCAGCCTTAGCTTCTCTCTTAACTAGTTAACACCTTTTAGCCAGGGTGTCACCTTGGTACCAAGAATTTCATAATTTTCATATGACTATTTACTTATTATTAAAATTGTTTCTTCTAAAGTTACCATTATGTCTCTAAATAATATATCTTCTCTAAATCAAAAACTATTAGCTTTTGACTTAGATAATATTAGCTAAATCACTGTTGCAAACAGAAAGTAATCACAGTTACACTACCATTTAATTGCTATCTCTCTTCCTCCCTCACTGTATTTATTATTTTGATTACTCTAGTGGTTATTGTCATAATTTTAATATTCTATTTCTTGATTCATCATCTTTAGATAGAATCTATTCAGTTCCCTTCATATAATATGGGGAATTAGCTCCCTTACTTGTCCCTCTGCCTCTCCTCATACCATCTTCCACTTGTCATTTTTATCATTTATTTAACATTATAAGGGGTTATTTAATTAGAATCATCAAATAACTCCAATCAAAGATTTTATGATCTTTGACAATAGGCTGAATCTAAAAATTATAAACTTGACCAGGCACAGTGGTTTCTGCCTATAATCCCGGCACTTGGAAAGGCCAAAGGTGAGAAGATCACTTGAGGCCAGGAGTTTGAGACCAGCCTGGGCCACATAGCAA
This sequence comes from Pan paniscus, assembly GCF_029289425.2. Taxonomy (NCBI): domain Eukaryota; kingdom Metazoa; phylum Chordata; class Mammalia; order Primates; family Hominidae; genus Pan; species Pan paniscus. The sequence continues at coordinate 130,364,778 of NC_073249.2, forward strand.
GACCCTGTTTCTAGAAAAAATAAAAAATTAGCTGGTGTGGCAGTGTGTGCCTGTAGTCCTAGCTACTGGAAGGGCTGAGTTGGGAAGATTGTTTGAGGCTAGGAATTGGAGTTTGCAGTGAGCTATGATCATGCCACTGCACTCCAGCCTGGGTGAATGAGAAAGACCCTGTAAACGAAATAAAATTTTAAAAATTATAAACTGAAAAACAGTATTTATAATAATTATAAAACATCAGATGCTGATATCTGAATTGTGTGATTCACCCGTAGAGAAGAAAATATAATTGTAGGTGGCTAAAACTGTGCTGCTCAAAATGGAATGTTCTGAAGTTGGGCCAGATGAGTTATTTTCTTACAAAACATAAACAACTGAAAATCATGGTACATTTTTTTTTTCATTTTAAAACCTGGCTTTCTTGTATAGCCTTGTGTGTTTTCTGGAGTTTCTAATTGCCTTTGTTTTTCTATATTGAGAGTGGAAATCCACATTTTGGAGTCATATTTTTGTTAAAAAGAACCGACTTTTATTTTTTTAAAGTGATGCTTCACAGAGGCAGCTTGACTTCTGAATCAATGTGGACCAGTAGTTTCTAGTCTCACTGTAGATCTGCCATCTGTGATTTTCTTTTTTTTTTTTTAATTTTAATTTTTATTTTATGTTCCAGGGTACATGTGCAGGATGTGCAAGTTGATTTTCTTACTTTTATAGCCTGTCTTAATTCCACAGTTCCTTTAAGCACATTTCTAACTCTTTATAAGATTTTGTGTGTGTGTATGGAATGCATATTCCTGTAGTTTTATAAAAATACATATGGGTGGTAAACTTTTAAAGTTCTTGCATGCATCCAATCCTTGACCAGGTTTAGAACTCTAGTTTTCAATTTTAGACTTTTTTTTAGGCCTAATATCCAGAGTTACTGATGCAAATGTTATTCTCACTTTGTTTTCAAGCACCTGCTTTTTCTGTCTGCAACATTCTAGAATCTTTTCTTAATCTTTGATGTTTTTGTACTTCATAATTTTTTTCCTCCACATACGTCTTTTTAAAAATTTCAGCCTGTTCACTTGAGCCCAGGAGTTTGAGACCAGCCTGGGCAAGATGGTGAAACTTCATTTCTATAAAAAAATACAAAAATTAGCCAGGCATGGTAGCACATGCCTGTAGTCCCAGCTACTTGAGAGGCTGAGGCATGAGGATTGCTTGAGCCTGGGGGCCAAGGCTGCAGTGAGCCGTGATCATGCTAGTGCTCCCCAGCCTGAGCAACAGAGTGAGATCTTATCTAAAAAAAAAAAAGTATTCTGTTGAAACCCAAGCCTTTTCAATATGGATTTATACCTTTATTCATGATATTATCACTTTAATGACACCATTTCTTCCTTTGTCTTCCACTAATAATGCATCTGCTCTCTCATTTTCCTTCCTTCTTTCTCTCATTTCTTTTCTTCTCTCCCTCCCTCACCCTCCTCATCTCTTTTTTTTAAATTATACTTTAAGTTTAGGGTACATGTGCACAACGTGCAGGTTTGTTACATATGTATACATGTGCCATGTTGGTGTGCTGCACCCATTAACTTGTCATTTAACATTAGGTATATCTCCTAATGCTATCCTTCCCCCCTCCCCCCACCCCACAACAGGCCCCACTGTGTGATGTTCCCCTTCCTGTGTCCACATGTTCTCATTGTTCAATTCCCACCTATGAGTGAGAACATGCAGTGTTTGGTTTTTTGTCCTTGTGATAGTTTGCTGAGAATGATGGTTTCCAGCTTCATCCATGTCCCTACAAAGGACATGAACTCATCATTTTTTATGGCTGCATAGTATTCCATGATGTATATGTGCCACATTTTCTTAATCCAGTCTATCATTGTTGGACATTTAGGTTGGTTCCAAGTCTTTGCTATTGTGAATAGTGCCGCAATAAACATAGTGTGCATGTGTCTTTATAACAGCATGTTTTATAATCCTTTGGGTATATACCCAGTAATGGAATGTCTGGGTCAAATGGTATTCCTAGTTCTAGATCCCTGAGAAATCGCCACACTGACTTCCACAATGGTTGAACTAGTTTACAGTCCCACCAACAGTGTAAAAGTGTTCCTGTTTCTCCACATCCTCTCCAGCACCTGTTGTTTCCTGACTTTTTAATGATCATCATTCTAACTGGTGTGAGATGGTATCTCACTATGGTTTTGATTTGCATTTCTCTGATGTCCAGTGATGATGAAGATTTTTTCATGTGTCTTTGGCTGCATAAATGTCTTCTTTTGAAAAGAAGACATACCTTTTGCCCACTTTTTGATGGGGTTGTTTGTTTTTTTCTTGTAAATTTGTTTGTGTTCATTGTAGATTCTGGATACTAGCCCTTTGTCAGATGGGAAGATTGCAAAAATTTTCTCCCATTCTGTAGGTTGCCTGTTCACCTGATGGTAATTTCTTTTGCTGTGAAGAAGCTCTTTAGTTTAATTAGATCCCTTTTGTCTATTTTGGCTTTTGTTGCCATTGCTTTTGGTGTTTTAGACATGAAGTCCTTGCCCATGCCTATGTCCTAAATGGTATTGCCTAGGTTTTCTTCTAGGGTTTTTGTGGTTTTAGGTCTAACATTTAAGTCTTTAATCCATCTTGAATTAATTTTTGTATAAGGTGTAAGGAAGGGATCCAGTTTCAGCTTTCTACATATGGCTAGCCAGTTTTCCCAGCACCATTTATTAAATAGGGAATCCTTTCCCTATTTCTTGTTTTTGTCAGGTTTGTCAAAGATCAGATAGTTGTAGATATGCCGGATTATTTCTGAGGGCTCTGTTCTGTTCCATTGGTCTATATTTCTGTTTTGGTACCAGTACCATGCTGTTTTGGTTACTGTAGCCTTGTAGTATAGTTGGAGTGTGAAGCCTCCAGCTTTGTTCTTTTGGTTTAGGATTGACTTGGCGATGCGGGCTCTTTTTTGGTTCCATATGAACTTTAAAGTAGTTTTTTCCAATTCTGTGAAGAAAGTCATTGGTAGCTTGATGGGGATGGCACTGAATCTACAAATTACCTTGGGCAGTATGGCCATTTTCACGATATTGATTCTTCCTACCCATGAGCATGGGATGTTCTTCCATTTGTTTGTATCCTCTTTTATTTCATTGAGCAGTAGTTTGTAGTTCTCCTTGAAGAGGTCTTTCACATCCCTTGTAAGTTGGATTCCTAGGTATTTTATTGTCTTTTAGCAATTGTGAATGGTTGTTCACTCATGATTAGGCTCTCTGTTTGTCTGTTATTGGTGTACAGGAATGCTTGTGATTTTTACACATTGATTTTGTATCCTGAGACTTTGTTGAAGTTGCTTATCAGCTTAAGGAGATTTGGGGCTGAGACTATGGGGTTTTCTAGATATACAATCATGTCATCTGCAAACAGGGACAATTTGACTTCCTCTTTTCCTAATTGCATACTCTTTATTTCTTTCTCTTGCCTGATTGCCCTGGCCAAAACTTCCAACACTATGTTGAATAGGAGTGCTGAGAGAGATCATCCCTGTCTTGTGCCAGTTTTCAAAGGGAATGCTTCCAGTTTTTGCCCATTCAGTATGATATTGGCTGTGGGTTTGTCATAGGTAGCTCCTATTATTTTGAGATACTTTCCATCAATACCTAATTTATTGAGAGTTTTTAGCATGAAGGGCTGTTAAATATTGTTGAAGGCCTTTTCTGCATCTATTGATATAATCATGTGGTTTGTGTCATTGGTTCTGTTTATGTGATGGATTATGTTTATTGATTTGCGTATGTTGAACCAGCCTTGCATCTGAAGGATAAAGCTGACTTGATCATGGTGGATAAGCTTTTTGATATGCTTCTGGATTCAGTTTGCCAGTATTTTATTGAGGATTTTTGCATCGATGTTCATCATGATATTGGTCTAAAATTCTCTTTTTTTGTTGTGTCTCTGCCAGGCTTTGGCATCAGGATGATGCTGCCCTCATAAAATGAATTAGGGAGGATTCTCTCTTTTTCTATTGATTGGAATAGTTTCAGAAGGAATGATACCAGCTCCTCTTTGTACCTCTGGTAGAATTTGGCAGTGAATCCATCTGGTCCTGGACTTTTTTTGGTTGGTAGGCTCTTAATTATTGCCTGAATTTCAGAGCCTGTTATTGGTCTATTCAGAGATTCAACTTCTTCCTGGTTTAGTCTTGGGAGGGTGTATGTGTCGAGGAATTTATCCAGTTCTTCTAGATTTTCTAGTTTATTTGCATAGAGATGTTTATAGTATTTTCTGATGGTAGTTTGTATTTCTGTGGGATTGGTGGTGATACCCCCTTTATCATTTTTTATTGCTTCTATTTGATTGTTCCCTCTTTTCTTCTTTATTAGTCTTGCTAGCAGTCTATCAATTTTGTTGATCTTTTCAAAAAACCAGCTCCTAGATTCTTTGATTTTTTGAAGGGTTTTGTGTGTCTCTGTCTCCTTTAGTTCTGCTCTGATCTTAGTTATTTCTTGCCTTCTGCTAACTTTTGAATTCGTTTGCTCTTGCTTCTCTAGTTCTTTTAATTGTGATGTTAGGGTGTCAATTTTGGATCTTTCCTGCTTTCTCTTGTGGGCATTTAGTGCTATAAATTTCCCTCTACACACTGCTTTAAATGTGTCCCAGAGATTCTGGTACATGTGTCTTTGTTCTCACTGGTTTCAGAGAATGTCTTTATTTGTGCCTTCATTTGATTGTACCCAGTAGTCACTCAGGAGCAAGTTATTCAGTTTCCATGTAGTTGTGTGGTTTTGAGTGAGTTTCTTAATCCTGAGTTCTAATTTGATTGCACTGTGGTCTGAGAAACAGGTTGTTGTGATTTCTGTTCTTTTACATTTGCTAAGGAATGCTTTACTTCCAATTCTGTGGTCAATTTTAGAATAAGTGCGACGTGGTACTGAGAAGAATGTACATTCTGTTGACTTGGGGTGAAAAATTCTGTAGATGTCTCTTAGGTCCGCTTGGTGCAGAGCTGAGTTCAAGTCCTGGATATCCTTGTTAACCTTCTGTCTCGTTGATCTGTCTAATGTTGACAGTGGGGTGTTAAAGTCTCCCATTAGTATTGTGTGGGAGTTTAAGTCTCTTTGTAGGTCTCTAAGGACTTGCTTTATGAGTCTGGGTGCTCCTGTATTGGGTGCATATATATTTAGGATAGCTAGCTCTTCTTGTTGAATTGATCCCTTTACCATTATGTAATGGCCTTCTTTGTCTCTTTTGATCTTTATTGGTTTAAAGTCTGTTTTATCAGAGACTAGGATTGCAACCCCTGCTTTTTTTTTGCTTTCCCTTTACTTGGTAGATCTTCATCCATCCTTTTATTTTGAGCCTATGTGTGTCTCTGCATGTGATATGGGTCTCCTGAATACAGCACACTGATGGGTCTTGACTCTATCCAAATTGCCAGTCTGTCTTTTAATTGGGGTATTTAGCCCATTTACATTTAAGGTTAATATTGTTGTGTGTGAATTTGATCCTGTCATTATGATGTTAGCTGGTTATTTTGCTCATTAGTTGATGCAGTTTCTTCCTAGCATTGATGGTCTTTACAATTTGGCATGTTTTTGCAGTGGCTGGTACCGGTTGCTCTTTTCCATGTTTAGTGCTTCCTCCAGGAGCTCTTGTAAGGCAGGCCCGGTGGTTAAAAACAGCACTCAGCATTTGCTTGTCTGTAAAGGATTTTATTTCTCCTTCACTTATGAAGCTTAGTTTGGCTGGATATGAAATTCTGGGTTGAAAATTCCTTTCTTTAAGAATGTTGAATATTGGCCCCCTCTCTCTTCTGGCTTGTAGAGTTTCTGCTGAGAGAACTGCTGTTAGTCTGATGGGCTTCCCTTTGTGGGTAACCCGACCTTTCTCTCTGGCTGCCCTTAACAATTTTTCCATCGTTTCAACTTTGGTGAATCTGACAATTATGTGTCTTGGGGTTGCTCTGCTCAAGGAGTATCTTTGTGGTGTTCTCTGTATTTCCTGATTTTGAAGGTTGACCTGCCTTGCTAGGTTGGGGAAGTTCTCCTGGATAATATCCTGAAGGGTGTTTTCCAACTTGGTTCCATTCTCCCCATCACTTTCAGGTACATCAGTGAAACGTAGATTTGGTCTTTTCACATAGTCCCATATTTCTTGGAGGCTTTGTTAGTTTCTTTTTACTCTTTTTTCTGTAAACTTCTCTTCTCACTTTATTTCATTAATTTGATCTTCAATCACTGATACCCATTCTTCCACTTGATCGAATTGGCTACTGAAGCTTGTGCATGTGTCATGCAGTTCTCATGCCATGGTTTTCAGCTCCACGGGTTCTTTAGGGTCTTCTCTACACTGTTTATTCTAGTTAGCCATTCATCTAATCTTTTTTCAAGGTTTTTAGCTTCCTTGCAATGGGTTTGAATATCCTCCTTTAGCTCGGAGAAGTATGTTATTACCAACCTTCTGAAGCCTACTTCTGTCAACTCATCAAAGTCATTCTCCATCCAGCTTTGTTCCATTGCTGGCAAGGATCTGTGATTCTTTGGAGAAGAGGATCTCTGGTTTTTAGAATTTTTAGCTTTTCTGCTCTGGTTTCTCCACATCTTTTTGGTTTTATCTATCTTTGGTCTTTGATGTTGGTGACCTACAGGTGAGGTTTTGGTGTGAGTGTCCTTTTTGTTGATGTTGTTGCTATTCCTTTGTGTTTGTTAGTTTTCCTTCTAACAGTCAGGTCCCTCAGCTGCAGGTCTGTTGGAGTTTGCTGGAGGTCCACTCCAGACCCAGTTTGCCTGCATATCACCAGCAGAGTCTGCAGAACAGAAAATATTGCAGAACAGAAAATATTGCAGAACAGCAAATATTGCTGCCTGATCCTTCCTCTGGAAGCTTCGTCCCAGAGGGACACCTGCCTGTATGAGGTGTCAGTTGGCACCTGGGAGGTGTCTACTGGAGGTACCTACTGGGAGGTGTCTCCCAGTTAGGCTACATGGGGGTCAGGGACCCAGTTGAGGAGGCAGTCTGTCCGTTCTCCAAGCTCAAACACCATGCTGGGAGAACCACCGCTCTCTTCAGAACTGTCAGGGATGTTTAAGTCTGCAGAAATTTCTGCTGCCTTTTGTTCAGCTATGCCCTGCCTGCAGAGTTGGAGGCTACAGAGCCAGCCGGTCTTGATGAGCTGCAGTGGGCTCCACCCAGTTCGAGCTTCCCTGGGGCTGCTTTGTTTACCTACTCAAGCCTCAGTAATGGCAAATGCCCCTCCCCCTGCCAGGCTGCTGCCTCGCAGGTTGATCTCAGACTGCTGTGCTAGCAGTAAGCAAGGCTCCGTGGGCTTGGGATCTGCTGAGCCAGGTGCAGGATATAATCTCCTTGTGTGCCATTTGCTAAGACAGTTGGAAAAGCACGGTATTTGGGCAGGAGTGTCCATTTTTCCAGGTGCCATCTCTCACGGCTTCCCTTGCCTAGGAAAGGGAAATCCCCCGACCCCTTGCACTTCCCGGGTGAGGTGATGCCCCGCCCTTCTTCAGCTCACCCTCTATGGGCTGCACCCACTGTCCAACCAGTCCCAGTGAGATGAACCATGTACCTCAGTTGGAAATGCAGAAATCACCTGTCTTCTGAGTCGATCATGCTGGGAGCTGCAGACCAGAGCTCTTCCTATTTGGCCATCTTGCAACGGAATCCCATCTTTCCACTTTTAACATTCACTATGTGGAAATGGGGAATGAAGAATATAAAAATGTGAGCTCAGAAGTTATACTTGACAATTTGAACAATCTATTACATTGGTGCAAAAGTAATTGCGGTTTCTGCCAGTGAAAGTAATGGCAAAAATCATGATTACTTTTACATCAACCTAATACAATTACTCCAGCATCTTTCACATTTTGAGTAAAAAAAGAAAGACTCCATTTCAGGACTAGTATTTTGGAGCCTCTGAATTTGCTTATAACACCTGACATCACAAAATCTGGAAAACTGTCTCCATACAAGACTCATATTTGTTTATTTGCACAAATTGCTAATGAAAGTTTAAAAAAAACGGCCAAGTGACTTAAAAATTAGTTAAAACAAATCTAATAGTGATAATGTTGCCCAGGCATTATCTACAAATACTTATGAATAGATAGTAATAGTAAACTAATGATTCTTAGGTGCTTAGCATCAGAGGTTTAACCAAAGAAAAAGGGAAACATCAACCAAGAGCTTGTGTTTTAATAACACCTAAAATAAAAAATCTTCATTAAGTTGTTTTGTGGGGATCACTTGATCATCCTATGCTTCCTCTTATATATTTGTTATCTTTTTAAACTTTATTTTTCCATAGTGTTACAACAAATAGGTTAAAACACACACACACACACACACACACACACACACACAAGCAGACAAGCAAGACATACTACCCCTAATGCCAATGCTGTAACATTGTTACAATTTCTACTTGACCATCTCAGACAAAGCAAATGGTCATGCTGGACTTCTGTTGGCTTTTTGAATGAAGGGAACTAAAAAAGCATTACAGCAAAAGCAGTGAATCAAGTGCAGGTTAAAGGAGCTATGAACAGGTGTAGATTGGGGCATTTTTTTTGTCCTAGGCCTGCTGCTGCTGTACTGGGCTTCATGGCACCTGCTGTCTTGCTAGGGAGTCAGACTTTGAAATGGATTCTTGTGTGGAACCATGGCTGGAAGTGTTGTTGTTGTTGTTTTTTTTCCCACAAGTACAGCACAAAGAAGCAGCAGAACCACCAGCCACCCACCTTGCAATCTGGCCTTGGTCTCCAGTTCCACTACCAATTCCTCTAATCAGATACCTTGGCAATAACAAACAGGATCAATGTCAGGGACATGCTGCTGAAACAGAAGTGGTAATACCCAGCACAGAGACAAATTTCACAAATTATTTATTATTAGCAAAGTACTTTGAGAATAACAGATGACAGGCAGTATGAGTTCAGATAATTCTGTTATTAGAAATAGAGTTTTGAATATATATGCCAGAGGGATTCAGTGCAAAAACGAAGTGGATTCTAGGATCATAAATTCTACATTTCAGGGAAATTTGACACTGTCATTGCTTGCTGGCACATAGTGGAAATATTTAAGTGGTTGGACAATTATTTTAGTAGCTGACAAGTTATGGGACTTAACACATAATAGGTTCATGATGACTTGTTATTGCTTTCAGTTTGGTGGAACAAACAAAAGAAAATTTAGGGTTGTCATTATGACATTCAGAGTTTTTCCCACCACTTAAGATTGTTGCCTTTTTCTGCATAGACACTATTACATCAAGTTTTGCTTTAAATTCAAATTTGGCTCTCTATGTAGAACCATGGTGAGACCACACCTAGAACAGTAATGCACCATTAATGGTATCTGTATATCATTATAAACACCCATAGCCCAAACCAACTGTGGCAGTCATTCTCCTCACTCTTATTGAATTTGTTATATATGACTTTTGGGTCCCAATAGAAAACCACTAAGGCTATCATTTCAGTCATAGCTAAAAAAAGAGGTTGCATTGTGTAGCCTAAGAAAAATTTGCCCTTTTTTGGAAAGTAAAGCAGCTGTAATTATTTCAGATTGCAATATTGGTACAGAGAATATAGTGCCAAAATACCCATTTTGGAAATGTGCATTGTTGTATAATTAAGTCAGTTTCAAAACTTTAGTGTAATATTTTATATGTACCAAATAGCTCTTCTCCGAGTTTTCCAGAATGTTCTACATATATTAATTAGTCAAATCTCACAATGTCCTTGTAGAAAAGTATTATACTAATATCTGGTTTTTAGTGGGAAGAAAACTTGGGGGAAAAAAGCAACATAGGATTACAAAGTAAGTTAGTGACAGAACAAGATTAGAATTCACAGCTTCTGAAAACATTTATAAGCATTTAAAAATATGGGTTCCCATGAATTATAGGAGGGAGCAGGTAGCTCTAGGAACCATTTAGAAGTTTGGTGATCTGGAATGGTTTTTGATGAGAGATAATTCATACTCTATTAACTTAATAATTTGTCATAAAATTAGGCCCCTAGGTTATGGTGGGTTGACAGTTGGTTCTAACTATGAAGTTAGACATTTGTGATATATTTTTAACTTTTTACTCTGTAATACTTTCTGAAATGATTCACAAAGCCATTAATAAATTATGTATAACATACAGCAGAAACTTGTACATTCTCAGTATGTCACAATTGTAACTTTCAAAATCCATTAAATGTGTTTTCACATACAGAATTATTTTCTCAGAAAGAAAACATTCACCAGACTCATTTTATGTGACCACTAACCTTACAAAACAGTTTATATAAAATATTGTGGCTTACTGTTAAATGTGGATGGGCAAGATGGATAAAAAATCTCTGAGAACTATGTGGAAATTCTTCGTCATCACAACATGCCCTGGGTATTTGCTCTCAGAGAAGAAAGCAATCTGATAAACCTATTTACTTTTAAATTATGGGAATTTACCCTTTTAAAAGAAAGGAGCCTGAAAAGATTGTTCAAGGAAGTTTTGCCCACTGTGGGGAGGATAATTTGGATTGTGCAGCCTTTTTAGTGATTCAGTATTGCTTCTATTTAAAAGTCCTAGGTCTCCATAACAGAATGTCTCTGAGAAGATAGCCAAGAACTTGATGTCTAGTCGTCTCGATTCAGGTACAGGTGAATTGGAAGAGCAAGAGAGATGCCTTAAGAATTTACTCAAGTACTGCCTCAAGCAGTTTGGCATATGTGTAGCAGGCTGGGAAATAAATGGAATCATCATTCAAGTCTGAAATTCTGCTATAAGGAAAAGAATTACTTTTTTGGAAAGAAGGATTTAGATTCACAATGACTAAGAAGTAGTCCAGAAAACAGAAACAGGTTTTTAAGATGAAGGCCAATTCATGCATTCAACAAATGTTTATTCAACACTCACTATGTGCCAGACACTAAGTTAGATGATAGCAATTGAGTGGAGAATAAGACAGACCCCATACTTAGTCTCCAGTCTTTACAGAATGGGCTACAGAGAAGAAAAGAGGCAATCATAATATCTGGTGCATAGCAGGTGCTCAAAAAATATGTCAAATTAATTCATGAATTTAAAATGTGACTTTAAATGTGACTATCCTACTGTAATAAAACATTAGATACTATTTATGGGATTTTTATTAAATGTGTTAATTATGATATAAGCATATTGTAAGCTTAAAAACATATTCACCATTGTGGAGTCATTGTATATGTACAAATATTAAATGTAGAGTTCGAAGTGTGATTGAGAGTAAAAGCTATTAATATAGTGCTAAGATATTGGAGACATAAACCTTAAATGGAAATTACATTTTTTTGCAACTATTTCAAGGCTGCATTACAAGTATGTGGCAAATTGTATGTGTATGTTTGTGCATAAAGATATGAGCTAGGACAAAGGAGAGAATAGAAGTTGGAGTATGTTATTACTAATTATTACTATTCTATCTTGTCTGAATTTTTAAACATGTAAGAACTAAAGGGAAACATTTGAAAATTTTCGTTTCAATGAGAACACTTGGACACAGGAAAGGGAACATCACACACCGGGGCCTGTTGTGGGGTGGGGGAAGGGGGGAGGGATAGCATTAGGAGAGATACCTAATGTAAATGACTAGTTAATGGGTGCAGCACACCAACATGGCACATGTATACATATGTAACAAACCTGCACGTTGTGCACATGTACCCTAGAACTTACAGTATAATAAAAAAAATTAAAAAAAGAAAATTTTTGTTTAACTATATGCTCTAATGTTCTTATATTTTACTTTTATTTACAAATATACATATTTGTTATTAAAATGTGTATTATTGTATTGAAACACTGTAGAGAAATATTATTTGAACTTAATTTGTGTGTTTATGTATGTGTGTGTATTCATGTATGTGTGAATAAATAATAAAGCAGATAGAGAGGGTAAAAAAAGAAGGGAGAAAAATAGAGAATGAACAAAAGATTATTCTATTGTTTTAATTTATGTTTTCTTTTTCTTTTTCTTTTTTTTTTTTTTTGAGACAGCGTCTCACTCTGTTGCCCAGGCTGGAGTGCAGTGGTGCAATCTGCGATCTTAGCTCACTGCAACCTCCATCTCCCAGGCTCAAGCAATCCTCCCACCTCAGCCTCCCAAGTAGCCGGGACTACAGGAACATGCCACCATGCCTGGCCAATTATTATTATTATTATTATTATTTGTATTTTTGGTAGAGACGGGGTTTTGCCATGTTGCTCAGTTTGGTATTGAACTCTTGAGCTCAGGGCAATCCACCTGCCTCAGCCTCCCAAAGTGTTGGGATTACATGCATAGCCACTGCACTCAGCCTAATTTCTATAAATAGTATATTGCTAACCAAATTTCCTCTGAGTACATCTGTTAGTTGTTTTGAATTCCTCAGATACAGAAAAGAGAGAAAACATTAATTTTTTAGCTTGTGGTCTAATATTTTTATGTAGTATAATAAGATTAATTTTTTCTTTATTTAAAAATTATTACACATATGTTTTTATGAAGGCACTGGAACATCTGGATTTTTTTTCTCTCCCTGCAGCATCCTCATCAACTAAGTTAGATGCTAGCAATTGAGTGGAGAATAAGACAGACCGCATACTTAGTCTCCAGTCTGGGAAGATAAGATTGAATGCAAGTTGACTTTGATTTTGAGAAACGAACACTTAGCATGGTCGTTAACTTATTGTCTTCATATTTGATTATTTTCTTTCTTCTATCTCCATTTCTTAATATGCTTCTTTTTCTATTGTCCCCTCTCTCTCATTTTCTCTTACTTATTTCAAATACTTTTGACTCTGCAGTATGATCTTTAGGAACTTAGTTATTCTGCAAAATGTTTATTATTTCAGAGTTACTTATGTAGTGCCTTAAGGACCCTAGTCAAAACCATAACAAAATGCAACAGATATTCATAGCAGTATATACATTTCATGAATACAATTTTCTTAAATTTTCAGAAAAATTCTCTGATTTAACCTTCAATGGAAAGGATAATATGTAAATTTGTTTCTTTTATTTTAAGGGCTGGAAAATTAAAATACTTGATTTACCAACCATGGTTATAGGTTGGATTGACCAAAAGACACAGTTTTGGTGAATGATAATGTAAACAGAGACTTTTGAGGAAGGGAAGCCCAGGTGACAAACCCTGTGAGAAGACAGGTTCTTCTGCTTTCTTTCTGCCTGGAACACAGGCGCGATATATGGAGGTGCAGTATCCATTTTGTCAATTTGAGAACAAAAGCTACATGCTAAGTACACACACAGCAGAAAGAATGAGCCTAGGCCTTTGATGGCCTTCTAGAGATGTGCCAGACTTCCTGACTCAGAATTTATGGTTAAAAAATAAACTCTTACCTCTTTAAGCCACTATTGGTAATGTTTTCTTTTAATTTTAGTTAAATGCATTCTGATTCAGAATTGAATATCAGTGGATGGCTTTTGCTCTTTAGCTCTCAAACGCTGGACAGAGTATCCTGAGGGCATAAAGAGTAGAAGCTGAACTCTTCCTGGTGAAGCATGCCACTATAGTGAGCAGCCAAGATACTAGCAATACAAAAGAGAAGTGATGTGAACATACTTGTTCTTAGAAAGAAAATGACTTTTATCTTATCTGCTCATCAAAGGCTAAAAACTATTCCTGGTGGATATCATAGTAATCCAGATGATGAAGCATAAAACTGAGAATAACTATAGAGCAGAAAGGTTACCTATGGTTCTGGAAAGACTAAAGGTGATGCTCACATAATTATGAACTAGAAGGGAAAGAATCAGTACAGTATCAGAAGGCATGCCTCAGAGGGCAGTGGAAAAGCCAGGCTAGAACCCTTCATTTCTGCAGCCATGAATGAAGCATAGCATTCCTCAAAGGTTGGAATTTTGCAACTTTTTTATGTCATCTATTATACAATATTTAGTTATGCTTTTTTATTAACCTGGTCATAAGAATGCTACAAAATGGACAGGTCAGACAATGCTTGTTCTGTATTTCAGATATCCCTAGTAGTGATGAGAAAAGGAAATTGTCAGTGGTGTTATGTAAAACTGCCAGGCAATGTATGGTAGTTTTCCCCCATGGAGATTATTAAGGCAAAGTAAAACAAAATCATTCTGGCATGTGAGGAAACCAGACCAGATTGATGACAGGCCTAGAACCACCACCTAACAGCCACAGTGGGCAACGCATATAAGATCAGGGTTTAAAAAGTGTGAAAAGAGGCAAGAATGATCAATATTTTTCATGTTCATTATGTACTTTACAAGTCAGAATCTGGTAGGATACAGCCAATATTTTTTTTTCATTAAATCTTGGCCTTTGAAATATACTCAGCCGTATTTTAAATTCTGTGTGGTTGGCCGTAACTTACTTGAATTAATAATGGTGTGAAAGAGAAAGATTTCATCTTACTAATGCCATAGATAATCTGTATAAGACAAACATAGCTTGAACTCTATCAGTCAGTCAAACAAAAATAATTGTTTCTTTAGGGTTGTTCCTAGGTAGAGGAGAGGAAAGGGGATTAGACATGGGCTGCCCAGAACACCTTTGTTTTAGGGAGTAGAGCTTTGGGGGAAAAAATGAAAGAAATAGGAAACACTAGGAAAGGGCTGTAGGACAGGAAGAATGAAAAGGGAAATAGAAACAAATGTCAAGTATACCCCTGCTTGGAGAAGCTGGCAAATTTATTTTGTTTTATAAGCATATGTGCTTTGCTGTTTTGAAGGCTACCTTAGGTGTTCAAAGCCCTTCGGCCTGGACTGACTCCACAAAGCATATCTGAGGCAAGGAGGAACACCCCAAGCAAATTGAAAGTGTTAGGAAACTGTATCCCACAAGAGAAGGTGTGAATTTTAGGTTCCTAAGAAAAGGGATGAGGTTTTCTCCATCAGTGCTTTCCCATTTTCTTTGTCCTAGAGGGGCACATGGCACATAGTAGGCACACAAAAGACATTAGCTTCATTTTAATCACATATTAGATAATTCCTATATCCCCAGGAGAGGATGCTATAAACCAGGGGCCGAATAATTGTCACTCAGGCCAATTACCTGCAGATATGTTTTGTTTAACCATATTATATTTTTAAAGAGGCACATAAATGTCTTAAAGCAAGGCTGTACAGCTCCAGAAGGCACCACTTGTGTATAATGTGACAGTGCTGTGACTCAGGGGCATGTGTTCCCTCATTAAAATAGGGTTTACCACTAAGTATTTTCTTACACCTGATTCATACATTTATGTTACCCTCTTTGCTCTGTGGGTATTTACTCATCCCTTTGCTTATTCATTCTTTTATCCTTTTTTTTTCATAAACACTTTTAAGTGCCTTTTATGTGCCAGACATCATGCTAGGCATTAATATATTATCCTATTTAATAATAGCATCAATCTTATGAATATGTATTATTGTTTCCATTTTATCAAAGAATAAACTGAAACACAGGAAAGTTAAATTAATTGTCTAAGTTCTCCTTGACAGAAAGTGTTAGAATTGACCGGGCGCAGTGGCTCAAACCTGTAATCCCAGCACTTTGGGAGGCCTAGGCAGGCAGATCACCTGAGGTCAGGAGTTCAAGACCAGCCTGGCCAACATGGTGAAACCCCGTTTCTACTAAAAATACAAAATTAGCTAGGTGTGGTGGCACATGCCTGTAATCCCAGCTACTTGGGAGGCTGAGGCAGGAGAATCGCTTGAACCTGGGAGGCAGAGGTTGCAGTGCATTGAGATCTCGCTATTGCACTCCAGCCTGGGCAACAAGAGTGAAAGTCCATCTCAAAAAAAAAAAAAAAAAAAAAGAAAAGTGATAGAATCAGGATTTAAATCCAGATATGACTTAATCCAAAATACAAACTCTTTCCATTAGAAAAAATATCTCTCCTTTCAAGACTCCAAAACTTATGTGCACCTAAAGTAAACATAAAGCAAGATAGAGTGTTACAAAACCTGCATACAAAAAAGGAAAGGAATAAATATTGGAGCCAATAACATGGCTTACTAAAAGGCTATGTATATCATTATAGAAGGACCCAAGGAACCTTCCTAGATTATTCCTCACAAAGGGCTATAATTTATCAAAGAGCTAACCCTGTTCTAAATGAAAGAAATTTTTCACTTATTGGTAGTCAGGATTCTCAGGATTACTCAACCTTGAATGTGAGAGAATAAAGACTTGGATAACTAGTGTTAGTTAGAAAGTCCCAAATGTCTGTTGACAGGATAATGGTTCATAAATTGTGGAAATGTTTACACAATGTGATTCTATGCAGTAGTGAAAATGAATGACCTACAGTAATATGCAACAACATGGTGGATTTTTGAAACAAACCGGTGCTTGAGGAAAGTAAATTACAGAAGACTGCGTACGGTAGGCTACCATCTTTACAAATCTCCAAAACCAAGAAATCAAACAGAACATTTATCCCTAAATAAATCTGTGGTAAAAACCAAGGGAGGAAAAAGCAAGGAAAGGATACATACAAGTTTCAGAATAATGGTTACCTCTTGGTGCATAGGAAGACAGAGAAATGGAACAGGAAAGAACACACAGATGTGACATTATTGGTAATGTTCTTAAGTTGATAGGTAGCTTTATAACTGTTCTATTTACTGTACCTCATGAATAATTTA
This sequence comes from Pan paniscus, assembly GCF_029289425.2. NCBI lineage: Eukaryota > Metazoa > Chordata > Mammalia > Primates > Hominidae > Pan > Pan paniscus. The sequence continues at coordinate 130,381,415 of NC_073249.2, forward strand.
TGTTACATATATTCTTACATAGGCATCAAATATTAATTAAAAAGAATGGAGCAGAAAACTAATTGAAGAACTCACCCCTTTTGGGTATCATGGGCATTTTAAGTTACTAATAATAAACACTGCTCTTCTTTTCTCCAGGAGATTGCCCAATCATGGGGTCTCAAAGAAGATTTTCATTTTGAACGTTTTATCTAATTTAGCTGAGGATAGTAGAAAAAATTTCAAATATAAATTTTAAGGGAAAAAACTTCAGACATAAACTCTAAGGAAAAAACTTGTATTTCAGATATAAATTCCAATATCACATTTCCTTCTTCCAGAAGCAAAATTATTCAATAACTGTGTCAAGCTCTTTGTGATATTTTATGGTAGAGGAAATCAGAGGAGAAGGAAAAATCGTGGGAAAGAGTGGTACAATTATTGTCCTGATTAATCTTACATGCTAATAAGAAGTAAATCAGCAGGGAAAAAAATTTCCATTTTATCAAATTCCCACCACTTCAGCTTGAAGAGCAATCACTTAACAGGTCTGACCAAGGGTAGTCCTCATATACTAAACCACGCCATACAATTTGGAGTTGCGGTTCAATCAAAGAGTTAAACCTGACTTAAGAGTTAAATATATTTGGTCACTAGTACAAATATTTTCTCCAAAGACTAGTATTCTGGATAATTAGTGTTTTGCTTAAACTTGCAGACTTTTGCCTACAGTGGAATCTGACTCAAGCCTTTTGCATGAAAAATCCATTTCACAATCAATTCAAATAGCAAAATCACTTCGCTGTTTTGTTTCTGGAACATCTGCCAAAAGGAAGGGCCAAATATAGTAATGTATTTTCTCTGTTGGAATCTCCATTATTTAAGCTGAATATAACTTTTGAGATGATAATGTTTCAGGAACAAGACAGTGCACAAAACTGTGCTCCTTTACATGCTCTGGAAGGTGACAAACAAGCATTTCCTGGTCTAAGTGCAATAGTTTCTTCCTTTTATGCCTCCAGCAGGTCTTTGGGATGCCACACATAAAAACACAGCATTTCTTCATTCATTTTAATGGGTGGCGAGGAGTTTGGAATTTTTAGGTTCAGAAACTGATAGAGTCTTACTTTGACCTTTATCAGCATGCTAAATGCCCTCCAGTCCTTCGCACTGGAGTGTGGCGAGCAGAGCTGAATTCTCATCAATCTCATGAAGGAAGGCAATACATCTGATCTACTGAATAGTTTCAAGCCACTGCTTCAATAATTCAAAATATGTAGTTGCAGTCCATTTGCTGCAATGGTGGCTGCATCAGTGTCTATAATCCGGTGCATTGAATATTCATCCAAGAACTGATCCTTGTCTTCCATATTGCAAATACCCAATTTTCTTATGTCATTACCTTAATCTTTAATTTACAGGCAGGATGTAGAATTTTAACAAATCTGCTTCAGGAGAAAAAAGTTATCTAGAGAGATTGTACCTTATTACCTATTGTAACTTTGAAGGAATTTACTCTTTTTAGCTAAGAGAATCATTTGAAATCATGAGCCAAGGCCAATTATATTTCCAAGATGCTAAAACAATATGTAAACAACTTATTTGAATGAAGACACTACAATGATTACAGAGTACATTGCAAAGCTACTTTCTTGAATTTTGAGAAAAGTTTTTAGAGAAGAATAATGGCATAATTTAAAAACTTCAAGTTTGAAGTTTTTATGAAATAGACAATGCTTTACAAAAAGAGTCAGGACTTTAAATTTCAAAGTAGTTCAGTTATTAACTTAAAATAATAATAAATAATAGAAACAGCAATTTGAGGTTGAAACTGTAATCTTTGGCTTTAACCTCACTAAATAAAATTCAATGTTTAATCAAGCTCATTGCTAAACTTTTCCTAATTACTCTAATTTTCTTGTGTCTATTTTCCATGAAGTTATCTCCAATGATAGGCTCTGATATTAGCTTCAAATCTTCTCATTCTCTCCTTTCACTTCAAAGCATTTGCCAGGCCTTAATTTCCCCCATGAATCATTATGTTTTCCCCTATTTTGTAAAATTTTGTTTGTAGAAGACTTTATTATTAGATAAATCACTTGGAAATCCAGGTTCTTTACAGATCTATTGTTTTACAGATTTGAATATTTAATAAGTGTCTAAGTTTTAGTTGTTTTGTTTTTGTTTTTGTTTTTAACCAGTGTAGATATTCACATGGACTTGAAGTTGCAGGTGGAAGTATATTTATATTTCAGGCACATCATTCTTAAAAAAAAACTTATTTTGAAATAAGACTGACAAGAAGTTTAAAAATAGTACAAAGATTTCCTATGCATCCTTCATCCAGATTTCTCCAATAACATATTAAATAACCATACTAAATTGTCAAACCAGGAAATTGTCATGGTATAGTATTACCAACTAAAACTGCAGAGCTTGTTCAGATTTCATTTCCTTATTTTTTTTGGTGCTTATGGTTCTATGAAATTTTATCACATGTATAGAGTTACATGACCACCTCTACTAAAAGGCTACCAAACTGTTGTCACTACAAAGAAAGTCCCTCATGCTAACCCTTCATTGTCACACCCTCTCTCCAATCCTAACCTATGACAACTACTGATTTGCTCTTTATCACTATACTTTTGTCACTGAGTGTTATAGAAATGGAATCCTGTAGAGTGTAACCTTTTGAGACTTGTATCTTTAGCTCAGCATAATGCCCTGAAAATCCATCTATGTTGCTGTGCTAATAATTCATTTCTGCCTATTGCTGAGTGGCTTTCACTCTTTGGACAGTTTGTTTATCTATTCACCCACAGAAGAACATTTGAGTTATTTCCAGCTTTTGGCTACTTCAAATAAAACTTATATAAGTATTTCATTTTTGTGTGGACATAGTGTTGATTTCTCTACGACAAGTATCTAAGATTGCAATTGCTGGGTTGTGTGGTAAGTGTGTGTGTAACTATAAGAAATTGCCCAACTGTTTTTCGGAGTAGTTGTTCCATTTTACATTCTCCTGCAATTGATATGAGATCTAGTAGCTTTACATTCTTGCCAGCACTTGGTATTATTAGTACTTTTCATTTTAGTCCTTCTGTTAGGTACATAATGATAGCTTATTGTGGCTTTAATTGGCATTTCCCTAAGGGCTCATAATATTGAACATCTCATGTTCTTGTTTTTCTTCTGCCCTCTTTGGTAAATTGTCTTAGAATCTTTTGCCCATTTCTTAATTGCACTGCTTGTTCTTTTATTGTTCAGTTGAGAGAGTTCTTTACATATTGGTCATATAAGTCCTTTTTCAGATAGGTGATTTGCAAATATTTTTTTCTAGTCAGTGGTTTGTCTTCCTGTCTTCTTAACAGGGTCATTCACAGAGCAAAAGTCTGAAATTTTTATGAAGTCTAGTTTATTGATTTTTTTCCTTTGCTTTTAGTGTCATATCTCAGAACTGTTTGTCTAATACTAGGTCACAAATATTTTCCTCTCTGTTTTCTTCTAAAAGTTTTATAGTATTTCATTTTACACTTAGATTTATCATCTATTTTGAGTTAATAGTTTTTAAAAAGGTGAGGTTTCAGTCAAGGTTCTTGTTTTTGCCTATTTATGTCCATTTGTTATGACAATATTTATTGGAAAGAATGTCTTTTCTTCATTGAATTACTTTTGGACCTTTCTAAAAAAATCAGTTGTGCACACTTGTATGGTTTTATTTCTTGTTTCTCTGTACTGTTCCATTGATCTATGCGTTTAACTCACTTCTAATACTACACTGTCTTGATTAATGCAGACATAATTCTTTATTATTTGAAATGTTTTAGGTAAGAACTCACTCTATAGTATTGCCATATATGTTAATATATAATCTGTATTTATATTCAGTTGTGAAATAAGTCTCTGGTAGTGTGTGTTCTGTATCTGAGACATTTGGGGGGTTCATTCTCTTTAAATAAACACTTAATATAAGTCACTTAATATGATTTTTAGTATTGTAGACACTTAATACACAATAAGTCCTCCCCTATTTCTCTTTCTCCTATAGCACTTGTTTGTCATTCAAAAATTAAAGTATCTCACAGTGATTAGTCTTGTGGTCAGCAGATGACCAATCCCAAGACTTGAGATTTTAAGGCAGAAAGTCCAAGTGTGATTTTCTAAAGCAGCAGCATTTTCTGTTTGGGTTGTCAAAATCCAATTGCAAAGCCCAAGCAGAGTCATCCCATTAGGGAACATCAAGACTGGAACATCCCCCAGAAATCATGAATCTAATTAATCATTGAAGTTAGATGCCGATTTAAGGTTAAAAACTTTTGAGAATAAGCACTCTGTTAAATATATATTTATATGGAAAAATGCTAAGCAGAATCTAAAAATCAGAAGTAGCAAGAAAATGGCAGTAATTTTCCTCTCATTTAGATCACCTTTGTTACAAAATGTTAAAACAGTCTGACAAAGAAGAAAATGGAAAATACCCTAAAATGCAAAATTTTTTCTATTTTGAATGAAAAAACCAAAGTCATGGAAAACATGTTTAAGTAGTAAGATAATAACTATATGTGTGTGTATGTGTATATACAGATGATAATAAAAAGATAATAAAAACGTATTTAAGTAGCAAGATAATAACTGTGTGTGTGTTGCATGTGTATATATATTATACAATTGCTGGGTTGTGTGGTAAGGGAGTGTTTAACTATAAGAAATATATATACACACAACACACACAAAACACCTTTGTAAAAAATCAGTTGTGCACACTTGTATGGATTTATTTCTTTTTTCTCTATACTGTTTCATTGCTCTATGAACCTTTTACAACACTTTTGTAAAAAATCAGTTGTACATACTTGTGTATGTGTGTGTATATGTATACACACATACATATACAAGTGTACACAACTGTGTGTATATATGTGTATGTATGTTTATATATATGCACATACAGTTATTATCTTTCTACTTAAGTGTGTTTTTATCTTACTACTTAAATATGTTTTTTATATACACACACGTGTATACACACAAACACACACATACATACATATTCAAAGTACTTTCATTAAAGTATTTAACATGGTACACATACGACACAAAATTTTGGTGCTGGCCTAGGAAATATTTACGTTTTCTTAAACGGATATTTTCAGTTAAAAAGTTTAAAAGCAAATACAAATTATTAGAAATATATTTTAAATTATTTTTATAAAAGAGTATCATAGGTCATTCAGAAACATGGAGAAAAAATCACTATGATATAGCAGAGAGGTTTTTTTTGATAAAAAATAAATTGTTAAATTAACTAGTCCATGATAAGAGCTACCTTACTAGCTCTACATTATAAGTAAAAACAAAACATATTTTTTCATCCATTTACATTAGTAACAAACATTTATTTGGGTACTCGGTAAAAGTACCATTTTATTCCATGAGGGGTTCACAGTTTCTAAAGTAAGTCGTAGCATTCTAACTTGAAACCACAGTGTTGGTGCCACTGTTTTAGTTTAGCAGTTTATACTTGAAACAGTGCAGGTATGCATTTAATAAGTGGTGTTTGACAATATTTAGGAATGTCATTATCACCCTTTTACTGTATTCCCACATACTCATAAAAAGCTTTAGAGCTTGAGGAAAGCTTTCTTACATTTTATCTTCATCGATCCTCATCACAACATTCAGAGGTAGGCAGAATAGGAATTATTATCCTCACTTTAAATTATATACTGATAAGATTGCATTTATATTTGTAGGTTTTTGGGTAGCTCTTACACTACTGAACTCCTGCTTCGGGCAAAGTTGCCAAAAAAGACTTCGTTATATAACAACACCAGAGGAGAGCAAAAGACTTCTAGACTTTGGGGGCTATTTAAATTCTGGTGAGTAATAGGTAGAAAAAAATCAACAGTCTTTTATTCTTCTTAGGTACACATACATTACTGGAATATTTATATATTTATATTTAAGTTATTTTATTGTATATGTAACATATAGTGGTATAATATCTAATATAGTTTATATTTTTAATGTAAATTATATTACTTTCATTTTAAATATTAATTATATGTTATGTAATAATATGAATATATTATAAATACATAATGTTTTGATTACATTCTATGGAGATAAGAGAGTTAATCTCTTGGCATATGTTTATGTTATAAACTGAAATGATGAACATGTTTATAATATACATGGGATATTTTCTTATTCTGTTAAAATTTAATTTTAGTTTATAACATGTATTTCCTAGGCATAAAAATTTTTAAAGAAAAGCATCATCGACTCTTTTGATGATTAAGACAAAAACATTGGAAAACTAATGTGAAAATATAATTTTCAATGTTGTAAAATATGTATTCTTTTGTGACATGACTGGATTTAAGAGGCATTGTCATTTGCATTTTCTGTACTTAACAAGTGATTGTGAGAGACTCTTACTTTAGGTCTAGAGGGAATTTGTGCTAGTTAAGAGAAAGTAAAACATTTTACTGTATAATGTGAATGACCCATAACTCAAAGCTGCCCAAGGCTGATATTTAATTTACATAACAGACACTTTGGCATTTTCTCAATATTTTCAGGAGGGAACTTCATATAAAATACTTCAGCTTTATATTCAGAACACTTGGTATGCAGTGTATATCTGCTATTGTCTGGACTGACCATAAAAAATAAACAAAAAAAAACCAATTCTTGTGATTTATAGTCTGTTAAAAATACACATACAGAAGAGATACCATTTTGTGAGTGTGCAGTGAATTTTAAGATAACTGAAGGAGAGTGTTCTAATGTATATGAAATCGAACTAAGAAGAGATCTTTATTCTAATTCCAGCACTATATTGTGTAATTGTAAAATATGGCACAAGAGAAATTGATTCCTATTAATTCTCATTAAAAAGTAATTGATGGGGAGAAGTTTTATGTTATGGCTTAGGAGATTATTTGAGATAATTCATGGATTTCAACATACTGTATGATCTTTGTTATTATAGAAAATTATCTCTAACATTATCCACATGTACCTTATATTTGTTTCTTTGACAGTTAATTTAACCAATAGCAGAGGTGTATTTAATGTATTATCTGTATTACAATGAGGAGTGTGGGGGAAGGCAGACAAGGAGAGGCGAGGGAGGGGAAGAAGAGAGTCAATAATTACTAAATGCTTACAATAAGCTGGGCACTTTTTACCATGTGCCTCATGCAACCCTCACAAGTGCTCTTCAAATGAGTCATTTTTATCAACAATTTTTACATAGGGAATATGAAGCCTAGAGGCAGGGCTAGTATGATGACTGTGGAACTCTGCAGTCGCACAGAGCCCCACACTTAGAGGGGCCCCCACTCTTGGTTTAATGCTTTGCTGTTGCCATATTGAAATTTTCAATAATTTTTTTAACAAGGGGCCCCATGTTTTTGTCTTGCACTGGGTCCTACAAATTTTGTAGCTGGTCTTGCCTGGAGAGGTTAAACCCCTTTACTCAAATTAAGGTCTATGTCACGCCAAAGCACAAGGCCAGAATAAAACACCTGCTTTGCTCCTCTCCACCTACACCACCAAACAGACGTTCTTGGACTATTTATTTAGCAGAGAGGCTGACAGTTGGCAGGGGAGGAGGGAGGAAGAAGAAAGATCTCTAATAGTAGTGCTCAGCTTTTCCTCTTTTGCCTTCAAACTGATGTATCTCTCATAAAAACCAAAGCACTATGGTGCATAGGTTCCATTTTCTGAGAAAGTTGGTAATTTTTATCAGCTACTTTACTAACAATTCATCTCCCACAACAACACATTAAAAAATTCTTCTGAACCTTTTATAGTATTTTTCCAGAGAGAAATTCCAAGGAAAACAAAAACAAACCAAAAAACCCTCCACTTTTCTTCATCTCTTTACATTTTCATTCATGTCTTGGTGTGCATTATATTCTGGAATCCCAGGGCACCTGTACCACTGGCACAGCCTTTAATTAGCTTCTGTTAAATCACATGGCCTTTCCTTTATATAAGGCTGTAGTTCCTAATCACAGGTTATCTGTAACTCTCTGGGTAAAAAGTAAAGACTTGTGCTGAGACGGATCTTTGCCTCTGGGCTTTGAACAATGCCTTAAGTCATTTAGGCCACAGGCTACAAATAAACAAAATAAAACATGAGTCAAACCTATCCTAGGCCTGCAGAGTGGCTCACGCCTGTAATCCTAACACTTTAGGGGACTGAGGCAGGAAGATCACCTGAGCTCAGGAGTTAGAGACCAGCCTGGGCCAGCGAGGCCACCTCTACAAAAAAAAAAATAATAATATTAAAAAGTTGGCCCAGCATGCTGGCGTGTGCATGTAGTTCTAGCTACTTAGGAGGCTAAGGCAGGGAGTTTGATTGCCTGAGCCCAGAAGTTTGAGGCTGCAGTTAGTCATGATTGTGCCACCGCACTCCGGCTAGGGTGACAGAGCCAGGCCTTGTCTCAACAAAACAAAACAAAACAAAAACAAACAAAGGAAAACCTATCCTAATCTTTTCTTACTCAGAGCCACAGATCCTCAGCCTGGGAGCAGACTAAACAGTGTACAGTATCTATATATATTCTTTTTTTTTCATTCATTCATTCCTTCTTCCATTCTACCTCAAACATTTATTAAGTCCTGAGTATGAGCCAGGCACTGAGGTAGGTAATGCCAGTAGAAAATGAATGAGATATGTGGTCCGTTCTTTGATACACAGAGTTAAGCAGTGATATGGGTGAAATATCATGTGGAAGCATGGGGAAAGAGCAATCAGGTACACATGGCAAATGCTAGTTATTTATTTATTTATTTATTTATTTTTTGACATGGAGTCTTGCTCTGTTGCCCAGGCTGGAGTGCGGTGGCATGATCTTGGCTCACTGCAACCTCCGCCTCCCAGGTTCAAGCGATTCTCCTGCCTCATTCTCCCGAGTAGCTGGGATTACGGGCACGCGCCACCACGCCCGGCTAATTTTTTGTATTTTTAGTAGAGACTGGGTTTCACCATGTTGACCAGGCTGGTCTCGAACTTCTGACCTCAGGGGATTCACCTGCCTCAGCTTCCCAAAGTGCTGGGATTACAGGTGTGAGCCACTGCACCCGGCCCTGCACTAGTTCTTAAAGGACAAAGCAGAGTTCACTAAACGAGAGGATTTCCCAGATTGTATCCTCCATGCAGACAGGCACTTTTTGTCTTGTCTACATTGAGCAGGCTTACTGGCCCATAGAAGTCTCTCAGTATGTATTTCTGGCCAACTGCCTAGAACAGGGCATTCTAAGGGAAAGGAAAGCACAGGCAGAACCTCCTAGTAGTGAGAAGATTGGTGACATCTAAGGAATAGAGAAAAGTTTAATGAAGCAGGAGGTCTGGCAGAGGAAGGAAAAGAAAATGAGGCTAGGAAGATTTTGCCCATACTAATTATAGCTCCATGTGCCACACTTATGATTTTATCCTAGAAACATCAGGAAGTAGAAGTATTTAAGCAAATGAGTGGCATGGGCAGCTATTAGTGGGGCCAGCATTAGAAAAGGTAAGATGTCAGGGTATGTTTTGGTTGGTCTGATCAGTTTGACCAGTATTAGAGATAACTGCATTTGGCTGCAGAGCCTGGTACCCCTTATCAAATCCTTTGAAATGATAATGTGAACTCTGCTCTGGTCTAATTCTATGACTAGATGAAGGCAAAGCCTGGGAAAAACAGCTTATCCTTGATTGTATAATGCCTATTTTAAAAAGCTATAGGTTGTCAATACCCGGGCTTGTAAGCTAGCCAGGGAGACTACCCCAGGTTCATGGATACGGACAAAAGACAGAAACACAATTTTGCTGGAATGATTTTGCTAGAAAAAAAAAACCCTAAAAAACAGAAACACAAGACTCCTGGATCAGGGACAAAGGACTGTTATTTGTGGCACAGAAATTAACGTGAGATTTATGTTGGCATTTGTTTGTTTCCTGTGTGATGTGAGAGACCCAGGTAGATGCTGTATATGCAGTGGGGTTGTGTCACAGGTGAAGAACTCTGAACTCTGGGGACCCTGATCTTTTGTACTAGAATGAAAGCAAACCTGCCAGACCTTTGCTTTGGAGGGAGACATTATCTTTGTTATACTGGACAGTAAACAAACCTGCTCTCTGTTTCATAGGGAGACACTATCTCTTTTAAGGCTGTTTGCCATACAAACATGCTTAAAAAGATAATCCAGAACAAAGACAGTCAGAGTCTGCACTATTGTATTGAATGGCCACATTGTTCTTCCTAAGAAATTGAAAAAAAAAATTAAGGATAGAGATTAGATGTAATTGACTACTCTTGCTACCTTACATTCAAACTACTTGTTTTAAAACTATATATATTATATTCATTCCTTATGAATAAAACTTTACTGTTTATTTTCAGATATCCATGTACAAATGTTTAATGTAACTGCTTGTAAATTATTAAAGGGAGAACTCAGTTAGATGTGGTTGGGGTTGGGCGTGGTGGCTCATGCCTGTAATCCCAGCACTTTGGGAGGCCGAGGTGGGTGGATCACTTGAGGTCAGGAGTTTGAGACCAGCCTGGCCAACATAGTGAAACCCTGTCTCTACTAAAAGTACAAAAATTAGCCAGGCGTAGTGGCGGGCACCTGTAATCCCAGCTACTCGGGAGGCTGAGGCAGAAGAATTGCTTGAACCCAGGAGGCAGAGGTTGCAGTGAGCCGAGATCGCATCATTGCACTCCAGCCTGGGCAACAAGAGCAAAACTTTGTCTCAAAAAAAAAAAAAAAAAAAAAAGACGTGTATCATATTAAATAAACAATGCCATTCAAATAATTTACATATTCTCTAAAGCATAATACACTAATAGTGTGCTAAAAGTGCACTTTTAGTGTTATAACTAATATTCAATAGATATATTAATTAGTTTATCTGTAATTGATTTAATATTGACATTGGTATAATGAATAGATTTGAATAAAAACACAGATAGATGTTCAATTCTAGAAAGCGGCATAATTTAATAAATAAAAAAGCTAATCATTTAAAATTTGCAAATTTTTTAGTTAATGACATGCTTTATATATGTGTAAATATACCCTCTGACCTTTGTGGCTGTGAATTCAGCTATTCTAATTATGGTAAAAGAGTTAACAGCTCGATACATGTGGTAATATTAAAATTTTTAAAATTATAAAATCCTTTCAATATAAACACAGATTACAGCAAATTAAAGCATAAGGAAAGTTAGGGTGTGCTTTGTGACTTCATCTTTTTTAATCAAAGAAGGAAAAAAAAATGTTTTCCATGTTAAATTGTCCTTTTTCTTATTAAAGCCAATCTAAATAAGGCTGTCTGTGATGGTTCTATGAAGAAAATATCTATAGTCTCATAAATGCAACTATTTTGTAGCAGGTTGAATTCATGAGTTTTCATGACTGTTTCTACTCCTGCTTTACGTCATTCTTTCCCTTCAATCCCTTTGCCTCTTTCGTGCCCATTCTCTTTTTTTCTCCCCCTATTTATGAATATAACACATTTGCAGTAAAGTATTCAAATCTTAAGCATATAGCTTGATGAACTTTAAAAATATGGTACACTCGGGTAATCATCACCCAGATCAAAATGCAGACCATTTCCAGTACCTCGGAAGGTTCTCTTGTGTCTTCTTCAAGTAGATATCCCCCTGCCAAAAAGCAGTCACTAATCTCTGTTGGGTAGTTTTGCCTGATCTTGAACTTCATAGAAAGTTTTTTGTTCGTTCAACGTTAGGTCTAAAAAATTAATTCATATTATTACAAGTAGCTACTGTGTATTTTTTTATTGCTACATAGTGTTTCCTTATATGACCATATCACAATTTATTTATCTATTCTACTATTGATGGACATATAGTTGTATGGTGTTGTATTTTTTCTAATTTTTGGCCATTATAATAAAACTAATATAAACATTCTTGACATATGTTTTGGTGGACATATATGCTCATTTCTATCAAGTATATCTAGGAATAGTATTGCTGTGTCATATGACTGGCATATGTTTAGCTCTAGTAGATATTGCCAAAATGTTTTACAAAGTGGCTGTACTGATTTACGTTTCCGTCAGCACAGTCTCAGAGTTCTGATTGCTCTAGATTCACATCAATAATTTGTATTTCCAATCTCATTTTAGCTATTTTGGTGGGTATGACATAATATCTGTTGTGGTTTCAGCTTGCATCTCCTTGATGACTAATGATATTGAGCACATTTTCATACATTTATTGGCTCTTTGTATATCCTGTTTTATAAAGTGCTTGTTCAAGTATGTTGCCCATGTTTTAAAATTGAGTTCTCTATCTTTTATTATTTGATTTGTAGGAATTCATTATATATTCTGGATATGAGTTTTCGTCAGATGTATGTATTACAAATATTTTCTCTCACCATGTCTTGAATTTCTAATCTCTTAATGGTGACTCAAAAAGCAGAAGTTCTCAATGTCAATGAAGTCCTATTTGCCAATTTCTTTTTTATGATTAGTGCTTTCTGTGTTTTGTTTAAAAAAGCATTGTCTTCTCTGAGGACATAAAAATATTCTTCTAGGCTGGACATGGTGGCTCATACCTGTAATCCTAGCACTTTGGGAGGTCAAGGTGGATGGATCACTTGAGGTCAGGAGTTCAAGACCAGCCTGGCCAAGATGGTGAAACCCTGTCTCTACTAAAAATACAAAAATTAGTTGGGCATGGTGGCTCACACCTGTAATCCCAGCTACTCAGGAGGCTGAGGCAGGAGAATCATTTGAACCTGGGAAGCGGAGGTTACAGTGAGCTGAGATTGTGCAGCTAGCTGCACTCCAGCCTGGGTGACAGAGCGAGACTCTGTCTCAAAATAAATAAATAAATAAATAAATAAATAAGAAAAAGATATTCTTCTATATTTACTTCTATAAGCTTTATTGTTTTATTCTTCACATTTAAGTGTAGGACCCATATGAAACTAATTTTTCTGTATGATATGAAGGTCAACGTTCATTTATACCTATATGAATGTAAATTAACTTAGCACCATGTATTGAAATGATCACTCTTTCTTCAGTGCATTGCAGTGGTACCTTTGTTATTAGTAAATAAAAACTGGCTGTGTAGAGATGAGTCTTTTTCTTAATTCTATATTCTAATTCATCTCTCTATTATTGTACCAATTTTACTCTTTTAATTATTGTAACTTCATAATAAATCATCATATCTGATAGTGTAAGACCATTAACTTTGTTCTTTTTAAAAATTATTATTGCTTTTGTCCATGTGCATTTCAAATTAAATTTTAGAATCAGCTTATCAATACACACATGTGCATGCATGTGTGTGTGCACAAATACACATAACTACTAGGATTTTAATTGGGAATACTATTGTTATTGCTTAACAATAATGAAAAAAATAAAAATATTGTATTTCTTGGTATATCTCTGTGATGGTTAATTTTTTAATTTATTAAATGGTTAGTTTTTTTAATTTAACTTTTAGTTTCAGGGGTACATGTGCAAGTTTGTTATATAGGTAAACTCATGTCATGGGGGTCTGGTGTACAGATTATTTAATCACCTAGCTAATAAGCCCAGTACTTGATAGGTATTTATTTCTAATCCTCTCTCTCCTCCCACCCTCTACCTTCAAAGGCCTTAGTGTCTGTTGTTCCCCTCTTTGTGTCCATGTGTTCTCATTATTTAGCTCCCATATGATGGCTAATTTTATGTGTCATCTTGACTGGAACACAGGATACCCAGATTAAACATTATTTCTGGAGATGTTTGTGAAGGTGTATTTGGACAACATTAGAATTGGAATTGGACTCAGTAAAGTAGACTGCCCTCCTCAATGTGAGTGGGCATCATTGATCTATGGAGGGCCTGAATAGAACAAAAACGTAGAAAAAGGGGAAATTCTTTCCTTCTGCCTGACTGAGCTGAGACATCAGTCTTCTCCTGCCTTTGACTGGGATGTATGCCATTAGCCCTTCAGTTCCCAGAAGTACCCCACTGGCTTTCCTGAGTACCCGGCTTATAGGGTACAGATAGTGGGACTGCTCAGCCTCCATAATCTCATGAGCCATTTCTTTATTATAAATCACACACACACACACACACACGTGCACACCTTATCATGAGATTGTTTCTGTTTCTCTGGTGAAACTTGACTAATACAACTCCTAGCAAATTAAGTTGTAATTAGGATTTGGAATAGGGGAGAGAGATGGAAATAACACAAATATAAAATCAGTTTTGCAGGCAATAACAATTACTGCGTGGGGGTGTGTGCAGTGGCTTATGCCTATAATCCTAGCACTTTGGGAGGCCGAGGTGGGTGGATCACCTGAGGTCAAGAGTTGGAGACCAGCCTGGCCAACATGGTGAAGCCCCATCTCTACTAAAATTACAAAAACTAGCCAGGTGTGGTGGCGCATGCCTGTAATCCCAGCTACACCGGAGGCTGAATGAAGCAGGAGAATCGCATGAACCCGGGAGGCGGAGCTTGCAGTGAGCCGAGATCGCACCACTGCACTCCAGCCTGGGCGGCAGAGTGAGACTCAGTCTCAAGAAACAAAACAAAACAAAGAAAAAAAAAAAACCCAAACAAATACTGCATCAAATGTTAACAGCTCTTCCTTCCTGAAAAAAAGACAAAATTATTTAAGTGGTTTTGGAGACAGGTATAAGGTAACTTTGAAATTCATGAATGTTCAAACTTCCTCCCACATGCCATGCATTACATGCCCCATCGTCCTGCTTTACAAGAGTGACTTGAACAGTTAATGTAGATTGGTTATTTTTGTATTAATATAAGTAAAATTGAGTATAAATACATTAAATTGTATTTATTGTTAATATTTAATGATATTGTAATGTCATTAACATTTTTAAAAGAAATTTTGTAATTACTATCTATGTTGTTAATGTCTTTCCTTGTTTTCTTATAACAGACTTCAAGGGTAGACAAAATAAGTTAAATAAGAGGTTTTTTTTTCTGTGTATTTTTTTGTTTGCTTTTTTACTTTTATTTTAAGTTCAGTGGTACATGTGCAGTTTGTTATAGAGGTAAACTTGTGTCATGGGGGCTTACTGTACAGATTATTTAATCACCCAGGCATAAAGCCTGGTACTCATTAATTATTTTTCCTGATCCTCTCCTTCTTCCCACCCTCTACCCTCCTATAGGTCCCAGTGTATGTGTTTGTGTGTGTTCTTTTAAGTTCCTATGTGAAGTAAACTATAGTGTAATGATTCAGTAGAATCAGAACACTGAAGAAAAGGGGGCGTCTCTAGAGAGATTGGATCAACTTAAGAGAGGTCTGCATTTTAGTGTTCACATGGTCAAGAAAATCAATTAAATAACAAATGAAGGTTGCTAAATATTGCATTTATGATTGTTAGAAATAAACTGTACCTTGGGGATATATAAATTATTAACCCCCCCAAAGACTGAGGTTGGAATTTATTTTGTTTCACACATTTGTAAATGAAACAGAAAAAGAGGGTAATAAAGTTTCAAATTCTGCAGAGCTTGACCAAATATGGAAAGACAAACTTATATGCACAAACTTTGGAAAGACTTACTGAGGCTGGTAAGGCTGTGAAGTGTTTCATCATTTTTTTTAGTATAGACATAAGGAAAAATTATAAAATAATGTACCTACATTATTTTAACCCCAAATTCTTAATTTTTGATTCAGGACTTCAGACACATTTCAGATTGACTGCTGAAGTTAATTTTAAAGGAGGTCTGGGAGAGAATAGATAGCTGAGAAGAAAGGTGGTACAGTTCTAAACTTAGATCACATGAAGGAAGAACTGGAGCCAAGAAGAGAAAAAGAGAATATTTACAGGATGAAGAATGAATAGCAAAGCAAACACTGAGGTAATGTGGCATGTCCTGGGAGCCAAGGTAGAAAGAATATGAGCCGAATATGGTCAACAATGTCATATGGAGCAGAGAAGTAAAAAGAATGGAAACTGAAAAGGGCTAATGTCTTGATATTTATCAGGTCATTAATGACACTGACTATGAAAGAAATAAGTAGAACATTTCAGTCCAAAGGTAAAAAGGGTTTTAATCAAAATTCATAATATGAAAGATCTGCAAAGGGTAATTCACACGGACTTGTTCACTGACTCCTGTGGAACTAGAATGGGGGCATCCTTTGAGATTTAAAAGAAGAAAAATGTAAAACAAGGAAATGGAACTAGAATTTTACATAATGGATATTAAAATTATGGAAATGTATTATTCAACATTCAATATAGGTTGAAATAAATGTATTTAAAAACATTTAGGTACCTGCATGGCTGATAGATTTCCAACGAGCTCTGGAGAAAATGTCTTGACATTCTACTGTTAACATAATGGAGGGCAAACATGCCCTCCCACAAATCATTTGTTTATACTGTTTATAGGGACAGAATTCTCTAGCCAGTAAAGCTGAGATGTGTACCAGTATGACATTTCTTATTAGTTTATGTGTGGATAATTGCATATTTTTTAAAACAGAGAGAAAAAAATTACAAATCTCTCACACTAAAAATAAACAGTGTCTTAGATCCCTTGGGAAAATGCTGCCTGATAAATTAAAGATGAATCAATGATTAAGGCAAAAGAAAGAACTGCAATAACAACACAGAACTGTCTTTCTAGTCCTGAGAGAAAGAAATCAAGGTGTTACTTTCTAATTTATTTATTTTTGAAATTAAAAATATTTTAAAAATTACACATTTAGCAGAATTACCAGATATTATTTGTGTATTTCATTATAGATATTTTAAGGTTTTTTTTTTTCAAATTAGAAACACCAGAGAGCATTAATTCTAAGGAATTCAGTGTATTTTATAGATATCAAAACCTAATTACTGATAAGATACTTAGCAAAATGTTATAAAATTAGAAATCACATCTCTGTTTTATAAATTGAGAAACTGAAAATCAATAACTTGTTCTGAGTCACCTACTGACTGCCACCATTCAAATTTTATTTTGTTGGAAGAAGCAGAGAGTGGGATAAAATCCTTTAACAGGAGGATTTAGAAGATTTAAGCGGTATTCAGTCTAACATGGGCTCCATGGTAACCATACAGGCTATGCAAGCTGTTCGCTGAATAGCCAAAACATTCAGGTAGAAAAATGTCAAGCCAACCAACATTGAACACTTTAATTCTCTCAGCTTGAAATCCAAGCTTTCAGCACAAGTGCCTTGGTGGAGTCCACTATTTTTTGGCTATTGTAGCCAATGTGAATCATTTAAAAACTGAAGTTATCAGTAAACTGTTCTCTATAGTACAAACTCCTTCCAGTTCTGAGAAGTTGGTTTTGCTTCAGCTCTGTTCTTGGATAAAATTTTGGAGGGCAGCTGGCATGTTCTTCTCCACTTGGCCAGCTAGGCAATCCAGGCAGGGGTAATTTGTTGTGCTTAGAAATTGGGACACCTGAGGTACAAACAAAACACCATTGATATTTAAGCAGAACAAAACTAAGACTAAGATCTGTCACACTGGGTGGAAACCTGTACTTGTACATTTTCATCTGTCTTCAATTCATTCAATAATCTATGCCTTCATCTATTTAACAGTTATAATGGGACCCTGTACCAAAACGTGTGCTGTAAGGCAACTGTGAGCTTGCAGGATGGGAAAAGATTACTCAAAGGATGATTTCAACTTGAAGAGCTCATGCTCTTATTGGAGGAGTGTGAAAGGGGCAACAGACACTGCAATAAATGTTGTGTATCCCTTATCCAAAATGTATGGGACCAGAGTGTTTTGAATGTTGAATTTTTTTGAACTTTGGAGTATTTGTGCATATGTAATGAGATATTTTCAGAATGGGACTCAATGGGAAATTCGTTTATGTTTCATATAATACCTTACATACTGTATTAGTCCAGCCTCACGTTGCTATAAAGAAATACCCGAGACTGGGTAATTTACAAAGAAAAGAGGTTTAATTAGCTCACGGTTCTGCAGGCTGTACAGGAAGCATAGTGGCATCTGCTTGGCTTCTGGAGATGCCTCAGAAAACTTACAATTATGGTTGCAGTTGAAGGGGGAGCAGACATTTCACATGGCCAGAGCAGGAGGAAGAGAGAATGCAAGGGAGGAGGTGCTATGCACTTTTAAACAGCCAGATCTTGCGAGAACTGACTCACTATCACGAGAACACCAAGAGGATGGTGCTGAACCATTCATCAGACATCACCCTCATGATACAATCACCTTCCCCCAGACTCCACCTCTAACAATTCGCTGTGAAATTTCAGCGAGGAGAAAGATCCAAGTTATATCACATATGTAACCCGAAGGTAATTTTGTTTTTTTCTTTGGGGATGCTGGATAAACTGTATGTTACACACCTGTGTTTGTACTACAACCCATCACATTAGGTCAGGCGTGAAATTTTCCACTTGTGGCATCATGTTAGTGTTCAAAGCGTTTTGCATTTTGGAGCATTTCAGATTTCAGATTTTCAAATAAGGGATGTTCAACCTGTGTAAATTTTTTTTTTTTTTAGGTGGAGTCTCGCTCTGTCGTACAGGCTGGAGTGCAGTGGGGCGATCTCAGCTGACTGTAACCTCTGCCTCTCAGGTGTCAGGCCTCTGAGCCCAAGCTAAGCCATCATATCCCTGTGACCTGCACATATACATCCAGATGGCCTGAAGCAAATGAAGAATCACAAAAGAAGTGAAAATGGCCAGTTCCTGCCTTAACTGATGACATTACCTTGTGAAATTCCTTCTCCTGGCTCAGAAGCTCCCCAACTGAGCACCTTGTGACTCGCACCCCTGCCCGCCAAAGAACAACCCCCTTTGACTGTAATTTTCCATTACCTACCCAAATCCTACAAAATGGCCCCACCCCTATCTCCCTTCGCTGACTCTCTTTTCAGACTCAGCCTGCCTGCACCCAGGTGAAATAAACAGACTTGTTGCTCACACAAAGCCTGTTTGGTGGTCTCTTCACACGGATGCGTGTGACATCAGGTTCCAGCAATTCTCTGCCTCAGCCTCCCGAGTAGCTGGGATTACAGGCACCAACCACCACACCCGGCTAATTTTTGTATTTTTAGTAGAGGCGGGGGTCTCATCATATTGGCCAGGTTGGTCACGAACTCCTGACCACGTGATCCACCCACCTCAGCCTCCCAAAGTGCTGGGATTACAGGCATGAGCCACTGTGCCCAGCCCCAACCTGTGTAATTTAATGGGCACTCTTGGAGAAGTAAATACAAGTTGTTGGAAGAGTATCAAGCAGGGTGTGACTCCATGTTTGGAAGATCTGGAGAGGCTTTCAAAGAGGAAGGGAATTTTGGAAAGTGAGTTGGAGCTTTTGTACAGAGAAGTAAGGATAAGGGAGGTAGAGTTGAGGGGTCTACAGGTCTTCCTATACTGATGAAAATATAGATGATCCTACCTTGCATACTTGGTCTTTTCCTTTTTAGATTGCAAGTATTTTGAGGGCAAACACCATGTCTTGAGCATTGTCTATTCCTTACAATATCTAGTTCAGGGCATTGGATCTAGTCATTATTCAATAAATGTGTGTATTTTCAATAATTGAAGTTCAGATGATTTCTGTATCTACCATTTTCACAAATGTAAGTATTTTCTCCACCACTAATAGAATATTACATTTTAGGTGAATAAAACTTTTTGTTCAGTTAGGTCTTAGAGATTAATGGCTCTGATCATGAGTGAGATCCTCTTTATCAGCAAAAAATGTTTGTTACATTTCTATAAATTACCTGAAATTTCAATTCGTCTTGAATTCTCCTGTGCTCTGTGGAGGTCATGTTCTGTCACCCTTGAACAGCAGCAGCAGCTTTGACAGAACCTGTCTGAATAAGGAAAAGGTGGAGCAGTCAGTGAGATAGGATCTTCAGCTCGGTCCCAAGGCTTGGAGTCCTGACCACTCCCATCCCATGGGGAGAAATGATGGTCTCATTTCTTGGAGCTCCTGACAAAACAAGAGTCCTTCCCACTCCACACCAATAGTCATAGGGTAATAATAATACCAGCAATAAAAGAAAGATAGGTATTTATAAAACAAGGCATATGTAAAATGACTCCTAATTGGAAGAGTTTTCATAACTTTTCAGCAGAGAAATACACACAGATCACTTCTTGGCATTGGAAATTAGCTGATTTAGTACATAATCGTAGACAATGACTATATGAGGAGTCAGTCAAATCAGTCTCATTTATACATAACCGTGTTTCAAGACATCTCTCAAATTATATGAGAAAATAGTCTGATGTGTGACTATGTAACTTAAAGTTCTTATTGTATTATATACACATTTAAAATTTTCTGTATAGTATACTGTTTTGACATCTTTCACAAAGGAAACCAACAACAACAACAACAAAAAAAAACACAAACAAATAAACCCCAATCTTTCTGGCAGGGAGGGACTGGCCTCTCCTGGGGCTAGTCAATTCTTAGAGATAACAAATGGCTCAGCCAGGAGCATGCCTTTGATAAACAAACTAACCGATCCGGAGCACTACCTCCTCTGTCTGGCCCATATACCAGGGGGGGCAATATTTCTCTGTCTTAATTATCCTGGGTCACAGTACCAGACAACTAGCCCTTACAGCCTGCTGAAATTATTTAAACTAGACAATTCTAAACTGTTTATCCTGCCATGCCTTGACTTACCTGAGGAAACCTCAATAAAGGTTGTGGCCTGAACATTCCCTTGGCTCCTGTGTTCTGCTTCCTGACCAACTTGGTGTCTCTCCCATGTGGCCCTGTGTGGCGTGCCCTGCTAAACTGTCTTCCTGGGTCTCTTCTCTGTCTCCTCTTGTGGCTGCACCTGGCTGACTAGCTCATAAAAGAACACAAAACATCTAAAAAATAGGAAGGCTTAAGATTGAAGATACAAAATAGCAGCTGTTAGGTGATGGCTTTTAAATTATTTCTTTTGGAAAAAATAGTTACCCTTTCTATTTGAGATTGAAACAATAAATTCTAGTGCAGATTAAATTAGGTGACTTGATGTCAACAAACATCAAGGAACATTGTTTGAATCCTTGGGTTCTGTTACTCCTTGCCAAATTGTACTCAGAAATTGTTTGCACACAGGCAAGTGTCTATATTGTACCCTAGTCATATGCCTCCCATTGCCCAGTCACTTCTACCAGTACTGCTTTACTTGGAGCTGATTATTTCTTCTTTCATTATATTTCAATATACCTTGATTTTTTTTATGCCACTTGCATTTAATATGCAATATGGGAAAGTTGAAAGCATATGCGTATTAAAGTTAGATACCCTTGAGTCTGAATCCTAATTTATTATAAATTCATTTCTGACTTTTATAGTCAGATGTAAAACGATTCATGCATTGGCTCTGATACATATTAATTATGGATTATGAGAAGGTTTCATAACTTTCCTGAGAATTTATTTTATCAACTATAAAATGGGAATACTAATTATGGTTAACATCTATTGAGGGCTTATTAAGTACCACATATTGTATTTGTATTATCTCATTCTATCCTCACTGTAACCTTGTAATATAGCTACTGTTGATGAGGTTCGAGACACACTACCCCAAAATATAGAACCTTGGCATTTGAGGAAACAGTAGAAGAAAGAAGGTTTATGAGATGGGAGAGTTCCCGTGACCCCTTCACAGGACTTTCAACAGGGGTGTGGCTTGTTTACTCCACCACTGTGCTCAAACCCCTTGTGGGAGAGGGAGCACACAGGTAAGTGGGAGCAGGAGCTGGGGTGAGGGCCTTTGGGTGCCAGCTGGCCTGCAGCAGTGTGTAGGGTTTGCCTGCGACCTCTGGAGCCCCAGAAGGTGTGTGTTACAAGCAATGCTCTTTCAGTTTTGCTGTCCACGGACAGCTTACGTGTTAAACAGCTCAGTGAAGAGTCAGTATGACAGCCTTTTTGGGTTTCTGCATCTAATGTGTCCCAAATTCTTGTCTAGCATCCAAGAAGAATGAGGTCACATGAATGGATTGAAGGATGGTGTATGCAGAGGATTTATTAAGCAATGGAAGTGGCTCTCAGCGTGATGGGGAGCTGGAAAGGGGATGGAGTGGGAAGATAATCTTCCCTGAGGTTCAGCCATCTCTGGCCAGACTTCTGTCCACATTCAGGTACTTCTTCTCTTCTCTTCTTCTCTGCTGTGCTGCTCTTCTCCTCTGCCAGTGGAGCTTGGGCTTTTTATGGGTACAGGGTAGGGGGCATAGAAGGCCAAGGTGGTTTTGGAAAAGACAACATTTGGGTGGGAAAACAGGAATGCATGTTCTCATTTAGGGCTGCAGGTCCAAGCTTGAGGGTGGACCCCTCGCCAGGGACCCCACCCTCTTCTAATCAGTGTTTCCCCGCCTCCTGTCCGTATTAGTTACTCTCATCTCCCCTTTGTTCCTTCTCCCCGGAAGCAGGCTAAAACCTAGAAAAGAATATTCTGACCTTCCCCTGAAGTGGCCCATAGATGCTTTTTCCAGAGGTACTTTCCCTATACCCAGAGGAAACAAATATCCTTATTTCTGAGGACATATGACATAGAAAAGAAGCTGAACAAACAGGTCTTGTAAGGTTTTCCCCAGCTTATTACCATTAGATCATACCCGTTTTGTCCAATCATACTTCACAACTGAGTACTCTTCATCAAACTTTACAGAAAAATATGCTGGTTTCTTTGTTTACTCCGCCCTTCATTTCTGATGGATCCTGTGTCACTTAAAACTTATGTTAAATAAATATGTATGCTTTTTGTATTAGTCCATCCACACACTGCTATAAAGAAATACCTGAGATTGGGTAACTTAGAAGAAAAGAGGTTTAGCTGGCTCATGGTTCTGTAGGCTGTTCAGGAAGCATGGTAGCATCTGCTTCTGAGGAGGCCTCAAGGAGCTTTCAGTCATGACAGATGGCAAAGCAGAAGCAAGGCATGGAACTTCCTGCTCCCAGGATATGTCTCTTTTCTGTTATGAAGTACAACCCATGCTGCTAAGATACGAGCAGGAGGAGGTATCCTTTGCTAAATCCTGTTTGAATATCATTGTAAATAAAGCCTCTGCTCTCAGATGTAATTAAAAAAAAAAAAAAAAGGCCGGGTGCCATGGCTCACACCTGTAATCCCAGCCCTTTGGGAGGCCTAGGCGGGTGGATCACCTGAGGTCAGGAGTTCGAGACCAGACTAGCCAACATGGTGAAACCCGTCTCTACTAAAAAAAAAAAAAAATTTTTTTTGTACTTTCTGGAAAGACTTACTTGTCTCCCACATGATGGGGGTGGCACATATTATTAAACTTGCTTGTTTTTCTCTTGTTAATCAGTCTTTTGTGTTAGAAGGGTGTCTCAACTATGATCCTATGAAGATTGAGGAAACATTACACGGCTGGAGCAGGAGGAAGAGAAAGTGAGGGGAGAGGTACTAAACACTTTTAAACAACCAAATCTTGTGATAGCTCGCTCATTCACTATCATTAGAACAGCACCAAGACTGGGCCAAACCATTCATGAAGGAAGACCCTTGATCTAATCACCTCTTACCAGGCCCTACCTCCAACACTGGGGATTACAATTCAACATGAGACTTGGGCAGGGACACAAATCCAAATCATATCACTTTTCTCTTGTTAACCTGTCTTTTGTTATAGGTGCCTCAGTCATGAACCTAGTGATGGAAAAGGAAAATAAATATTTTCTGTCCTACACAATTTTTACTCCTATTTTGTAGATGAAAAAGGGAGGCTTATGGAAGTTAAATTTCACCAAGGTCATTCAGCTAATAAGTACTATGTGAATTAGAATCTAGGGTCAACTTTTTCTCACTCAAATATTTTTATGCACTTTTCTATTATTCAAAAGCACTGTCTTTTAATCCTAATTGTAGATCAGAATTACCTAAGAAAGATTGTTTTTTAAGCTTTGATGGTCAGGTCCTTTCCTTGGGGATGCTAATTTAATGTACTTGGATGCATATTGGATATCATTTTTTTGAAAATTTCACTGGTGATTCTGATGTGTACCTAACATTTAGAGCACTCATTGCCTTAAAGGGTCTTAAATAACATACTGTATGTTGAAGGAAGCCAGGCTATTTCACCCCCAGGCATGCCTCTGTGACAGATATATTTTTAATCTAGAGGCAATTGGGAAGCAGCAGTTACAGAAATGGCTATCTGAGCTGTCCTTTCTCACCTATGGCAGGCCATAAAAATTTCTGTGAAAAAAATGCAGGGGGGCTTCTGTCTTTCTTCTGCTTGCCTAAAGACAGAATATAAATCCTCCTTTGCTGGAGACAGCTGTTATCTGTTCAAAGTTGGCACCAGCATGGCTAGAGGAATCTGGGAGCAAACTCTGCTGCCTTCCATAGACTTCCTGCTTTGGGGAGTCTGAAGCTGCTCCCTCCTTTGTCTTATTACTGCTCGAAAATGCATTGCTCTGTGTTAAAATACTATTTAAGGAAGGCTCCCAACCCACTGCTTTGGAAGAGTTACTTTCCTGAAAAACTTACTTGTCTCTCACATGATGGGTGTGGCACATATTATTAAACTTGCTTGTTTTTCTCTTGTTTATTGGTCTTTTGTGTTAGAAGAGTGTCTCAACTATGATCTTTTGAGGGTTGAAAAACATTATAATTTCTTCCCTTCAAAATGCACTGGAAATGATCATTTGAAATACAATCATAAGATTTATGCTTCAGAGTATTTTTATTGACTGATCTAATCAGGCCAAGATATTTACCTGCTTTGGAAAGGGGACATGGTGATGTTAGAAAAGGAATACCAAGAAAAATGGTTAGTATTCAGCTCTGATTCCCAAATAGGACTTTGTAGGAGGCTATAGTTTCAAGAGTCAGGGTATGCCAAGAGAGATATAAAGACCAAGCATGGAATGTTCAAAAGGTAGAGACTGCTTCCTGATATAGAGAGACAAATCCTGTTTCACTTAGAACTAAAGGTTTCTGCCTCAGACAGAAGAGAGGTATGATGTGGAGGAAGTAGAGAGTCCAAAGCCTGCCCTATTTGGTCCTGGTAGAAAATGATTAGAAGAAGATAGGGAAAGGAGAAACAGAATTAGTAACAGAAACAACCACAAAAACAATAAGTTCTTATATTGCTTACCATGGGCCAGACACAGCTCTGAGCATCGTGATGGTTAATATTGAGTGCCAACTTGATTGGATTGAAGTATGCAAAGAATTGTTCCTGGGTGTGTCTGTGAGGATGTTGCCAAAAAAGATTAACATTTGAGTCAGTGGACTGAGAGAGGCAGACCCACCCTCAGTCTGGGTGGGCACCATCTAAACAGCTGCCAGCAAGGCTAGAATAAGACAGGCAGGAGAAGGTGGAAAGAGCTGACCTGCTGAGTCTTCCAGTCTTCATCCTTCTCCTGTGCTGGATGCTTCCTGCACTCAAATATCAGACTCCAAGTTCTTCAGATTTTGAAATCTTGGACTTACACAAGTGGTTTGCTAGGGACTCACAGGCCTTTGGTCACAGATTCAAGGCTGCACTGTTGGCTTTTGAGATTTGGGACTCGGACTGATGCACCACTGGTTTCCTTGCTCCTTAGCTTGTAGATGGCCTACCGTGGGACCTTACATTGTGATCGTGTGAGTCAATTCTTCTTAATAAATTCCCTTTCATATATACATAAGTCCTATTAGTTCTGTCCCTTTAGAGAACCCTAATACAAGCACCATACCTTTTTAAACTTATTTAATTCTTAGAGTAACTATGAGGAGGAAAAGACTATTATAGTACCCATTTTACAGATGAGGAAATTGGAGCACAGAGACATGAGGTGACTTACCCCAGGGTATACAGCTTGGATACTGCTGGGGCAGGAACCTAGGCACTGGAGCAGTCCATCTTAGCTAGTGATTTATTTTCCAAAGGAAATATGAAACATGGCGTATTTCCTAGGCATGCAAGGGAGAGACTATAAGCTTTTAGACTGGAGAAGTGCATGTGGGCACACATGCCACACATACACAGTACACACTCTCTTCACCACCACCACTCTTTTCCAGCATGGCTCAAAGCTATGGTGCAACATCATTAGTGGGAAGTGGCTAGATAGGTAAGCTTAAACTCCATCTTCCCAACAGCTTGCCTCTGCATGGCTGGCAGGTAACAAGTAAGGGACCCAAAGTAGGGGGCTTAACACACCCCAGTGAAGAGGTGCAGGAGTGCCAAATCGGCCTGTGGCTCACCAGAGACTTAGGATTGGGATGAGATTTCTGTGATTGTCCCTTCAAGAACAGAAGCAAATAAATGGCTGAAAGCCACATTCCAATGGAGACACAGGAACATTAAGCCTACATAGTAGAAGGAACCAGTCACATTTAATAGCTACCAGTCTAGAGGACAACAGTTCTGCCATTTCGTAACAGAGATATTGCTGGATCTGAAGAACCTAGAACAATCTCTTCAAATAACTCAATTTTTAAGGACAAATGTCAACTCTTTCAGATTTTTACTTGCTACTCTTTTCTAAGTTATAATCTGACTAATGAGTGGTTTATATGACTTCATGGAAGCAGAGGGATTTAGAATGCAGACAACACTAGGAGCTTCTGAAATCCAGCCCAAGATTGGCTAAGGGTGTGGCTTAAGATTTGGAATTTGGTCCATTCCAAGATGGCTGAATAGGAAGAGCTCTAGTCTGCAACTCCCAGCGCGATCGATGCAGAAGACTGGTGATTTCTGCAATTCCAACTGAGGTACCTGGTTCATCTCATTGGAACTGGTTGGACAGTGGGTGCAGCCCACGGAGGGTGAGCTGAAGCAGGGCGGGGCATCACCTAACTCAGGAAGTGCAAGGGGTTGGGGGATTTCCCTTTCCTAGCCAAGGGAAGCAGTGACAGACTGTACCAGGAAAATCGGGACACTGCCACCTAAACACTGTGCTTTTCCAATGGTCTTAGCAAATGGCACACCAAGAGATTATATCCCCTGCCTGGCTTATAGGGTCCCACGTCCACAGACCCTTGCTCACTGCGAGTCTGAGATCAAACTGTGAGGCAGCAAGCCTGGCTGGGGGAGGGGTGTCCGCCATTGCTGAGGCTTAAGCAGGTAAACAAAGCGGCCCCAGGGAAGCTCAAATTGGGTGGAGCCCATTGCAGCTCAACAAGGCCCACCTGCCTCTGTAGACTCCACCTCTGGGGGCAGGGAATAGCTGAACAAAAGGCAGCAGAAACTTCTGCAGACTTAAAAGTCCCTGTCTGACAGCTCTGAAGGGAGCAGTGGTTCTCCCAGCACAGTGTTTCAGCTCAGAGAATGGACAGACTGACTCCTCAAGTGGGTCCCTGACCTCTTGTACCTTATTTGGAGACGCCTCCCAGTAGGGGCCGACTGACACCTCATACAGGTGGGTGCCCCTCTGAGATGAAGCTTCCAGAGGAAGGATCAGGCAGCGATATTTGCTGTTCTGCAATATTTGCTGTTCTGCAGCCTCTGCTGGTTATACCCAGGCAAACAGGGTCTGGAGTGGACCTCCAGCAAACTCCAACAGACCTGCAGCTGAGGGACCTGACTCTTAGCAGGAAAACTAACAAACAGAAAGGACATCCACACCAAAACCCCATCTGTATGTCACCACCATCGAAGACCAAAGGTAGATAAAACCACAAAGATGGGGAGAAACCAGAGCAGAAAAGCTGAAAATTCTAAAAATCAGAGCGCCTCTTTTCCTCCAAAGGAACGCAACTCCTCACCAGCAATGGAACAAAGCTGGACAGAGAATGACTATGATGAGTTGACAGAAGTAGGCTTCAGAAAGTCAGTAATAACAAAGTTCTCTGAGCTAAAGGAGAATGTTCGAACCCATTGCAAGGAAGCTAAAAACCTTGAAAAAAGATTAGAAGAATGGCTAACTAGAATAAACGTGTAGAGAAGACCTTAAATGACCTGATGGAGCTGAAAATCATGGCACGAGAACTATATGATGCATGCACAAGCTTCAGTAGCCGATTCAATCAAGTGGAAGAGAGGGTGTCAGTGATTGAAGATCAAATGAATGAAATGAAGCAAGAAGAGTAGTTTAGAGAAAAAAGATTAAAAAGAAATGAACGAAGCCTCCAAGAAATACGGGACTATGTGAAAAGACCAAATCTACGTTTCATTGATGTACCTGAAAGTGACGGGGAGAATAGAACTAAGCTGGAAAACACTCTTCAGGATATTTTCCAGGGGAACTTCCCCAACCTAGTGAGGCAGACCAACATTCAAATTCGGGAAATACAGAGAACACCACAAAGATACTCCTCCAGAAGAGCAACCCCAAGAAACATAATTGTCAGATTCATGAAGGTTGAAATGAAGGAAAAAATGTTAAGAGCAACCAGAGAGAAAGGTCGGGTTACTGACAAAGGGAAGTACATCAGACTAACAGCACATCTCTCAGCAGAAACTCTACAAGCTACAAGAGAGTGGGAGCCAATATTCAACATTCTTAAAGAAAAGAATTTTCAACCCAGAACTTCATATCCAGCCAAACTAAGCTTCATAAGTGAAGGAGAAATAAAATCCTTTACAGACAAGCAAATGCTGAGAGATTTCGTCACCACCAGGCCTGCCTTAAAAGAGCTCCTGATGGTGCCACTGCACTCCAGCCTGTGTGACAGAGAAAGACTCCATCTCAAAACAAAAAACAAAAAACAAACAAACAAAAAAAAACAGCTCCTGAAAGAAGCACTAAACATGGAAAGGAACAACCAGTACCAGCTGCTGCAAAAACATGTCAGATTGTAAAGACTATCGATGCCAGGAAGAAACTGCATCAACTAATGGGCAAAATAACCAGCTAACATCATAATGACAGGATCAAATTCGCACATAACAATATTAACCTTAAATGTAAATGGGCTAAATACCCCAATTAAAAGACATAGACTGGCAATTTGGATAAAGAGTCAAGACTCATCAGTGGGCTGTATTCAGGAGACCCATCTCACATGCAGAGACACACATCGGCTCAAAATAAAGGGATGGAAGAAGATCTACCAAGCAAATGGAAAACAAAAAAAGGCAGGGGTTGCAATCCTAGTCTCTGATAAAACAGACTTTAAACCAACAAAGATCAAAAGAGACAAAGAAGGCCATTACATAATGGTAAAGGGATCAATTCAACAAGAAGAGCTAACTATCCTAAATATATATGCACCCAATACAGGAGCACCCAGATTCATAAAGCAGACCTACAAAGAGACTTAAACTCCCACACAATAATAATGGGAGACTTTAACATCCCACTGTCAATATTAGATGGATCAATGAGACAGAAGGTTAACAATGATATCCAGGACTTGAACTCAGCTCTGTACCAAGTGGACCTAATAGACACCTACAGAACTCTCTCTCCACCCCAAATCAACAGAATATGCATTCTTCTCAGCACCACATCACACTTATTCTAAAATTGACCACATAGTTGGAAGTAAAGCACTCCTCAGCAAATGTAAAAGAACAGAAATCACAACAAACTGTCTCTCAGACCACAGTGCAACCAAATTAGAACTCAGGATTAAGAAACTCACTCAAAACCACACAACAATGTGGAAACTGAATAACTTGCTCCTGAATGACTGCTGGGTAAATAATAAAATGAAGACAGAAATAAAGATGTCCTTTGAAACCAATAAGAATGAAGACACAACATACTAGAATGTCTGGGACACATTTAAAGCAGTGTGTAGAGGGAAATTTATAGTACTAAATGCCCACAAGAGAAAGCAGGAAAGATCTAAAATGTACACCCTAACATTACAATTAAAAGAACTAGAGAAGCAAGACCAAACGAATTCAAAAGGTAGCAGAAGGCAGGAAATAGCTAAGACCAGAGCAGAACTGAAGGAGATAGAGACACAAAAAAACCCTTCAAAAAATCAATGAATCCAGGAGCTAGTTTTTTGAAAAGATCAACAAAATTGATCAACTGCAAGACTAATAAAGAAGAAAAGAGAGAGGAATGAAATAGATGTAATAAAAAATGATAAAGGGGATATCACCACCAATCCCACAGAAATACAAACTACCATCAGAGAATACTATAAACACCTCTACCCATATAAACTAGAAAATCTGGAAGAAATGGATAAATTACTGGACACATACACCCTCTAAAGACTAAACCAGAAAGAAGTTGAATCCCTGAATTGACCAATAACAGGCTGTGAAATTGAGGCAATAATTAATAGCCTACCAACCAAAGAAAGTCCAGGACCACATGGATTCACAGTCAAATTCTACCAGAGGTACAAAGAGGAGCTGGTACCATTCCTTCTGAAACTATTCCAGTCAATAGAAAAACAGGGAATCCTTCCTAACTCATTTTATGAGGCCAGCATCATCCTGATATCAAAGCCTGGCAGAGACACAACAAAAAAAGAGAATTTTAGACCAATATCCCTGATCAACATTGATGTGAAAATCCTCAATATAATACTGGCAAACCAAATCTGGCAGCACATCAAAAAGTTTACCCACCAAGATCAAGTTGGCTTCATCCATGGGATGCAAGGCTGGTTCAATATATGTAAATCAATAAACATAATCCATCACTTAAACAGAACCAATGACAAAAATCACATGGTTATCTCAATAGATGGAGAAAAGGCCTTCAATAAAATTCAACAGCCCTTCATGCTAAAAACTCTCAATAAACTATGTATTGATGGAACATATCTCAAAATAATAAGAGCTATTTATGACAAGCCCACAGCCAATATCATACTGAATGGGCAAAAACTGGAAGCATTCCCTTTGAAAACTGGCACAAGACAGGGATGCCGTCTCTCACCACTCCTATTCAACATAGTGTTGGAAGTTCTGGCCAGGGCAATCAGGCAAGAGAAAGAAATAAAGGGTATGCAATTAGGAAAAGAGGAAGCCAAATTGTCCCTGTTTGCAGATGTCATGATTGTATATTTAGAAAACCCCATTGTCCCAGCCCCAAATCTCTTTAAGCTGATAAGCAACTTTAGCAAAATCTCAGGATATAAAATCGATGTGCAAAAATCACAAGCATTCTTATACACCAGTAACAGACAAAGAGCCAAATCATGAGTGAACTCCCATTCACAATTGCTACAAAGAGAATAAAATACCTAGGAATCCAACTTACAAGGGATGTGAAGGACCTCTTGAAGGAGAACTACAAACCACTGCCCAACGAAATAAAAGAGGACACAAACAAATGGAAGAATATTCCATGCTCATGGATAGGAAGAATCAATATTGTGAAAATGGACATACTGCCCAAGGGAATTTATAGATTCAATGCCATCCCCATCAAGCTACCAATGACTTTCTTCACAGAATTGGAAAAAACTACTTTAAAGTTCATATGGAACCAAAAAACAGCCTGCATTGCCAAGACAATCCTAAGCATGGAAAACAAAGTTGGAAGCATCACACTACCTGACTTCAAACTAGGCTACAAGGCTACAGTAACCAAAACAGCATGGTACTGGTACCAAAACAGAGATATAGGCCAATGGAAGAGAACAGAGCCCTCAGAAATAACACCACACATCTACAACCATCTGATCTTTGACAAACCTGACAAAAAAGAAGAAATGGGGAAAGGATTCCCTATTTAATAAATGGTGCTGGGAAAACTGGCTAGCCATATGTAGAAAGCGGAAACTGGATCCCTTCCTTACACCTTATACAAAAATTAATTCAAGATGGATGAAAGACTTAAATGTTAGACCTAAAGCCATAAAAACCCTAGAAGAAAACCTAGGCAATACCATTTAAGACACAGGCATGGGCAAGGACTTCATAACTAAAACACCAAAAGCAATGGCAACAAAAGCCAACATAGACAAATGGGATCTAATTAAACTAAAGAGCTTCTGCACAGCAAAAGAAACTACCATCAGAGTGAACAGGCCACCTACAGAATGGGAGAACATTTTTGCAATCTTCCCATGTGACAAAGGGCTAATATCCAGAATCTACAAAGAACTTAAACAAATTTACAAGAAAAAATCAAACAATCCAATCCAAAAGTGGGCAAAGGATATGAACAGACACTTTTCAAAAGAAGACATTTATGCAGCCAACAGACACATGAAAAAATGCTCATCATCACTGGTCATCAGAGAAATGCAAATCAAAACCACAATGAGATACCATCTCACACCGGTTAGAATGGCGATCATTAAAAAGTCAGGAAACAAGAGATGCTGGAGAAGATGTGGAGAAATAGGAACGCTTTTACACTGTTGGTGGGAGTATAAACTAATTGAACCATTGTGGAAGACAGTGTGGCAATTCATCAAGGATCTAGAACTAGAAATGCCATTTGACCCAGCGATCCCCTTACTGGGTATATACCCAAAGGATTATAAATCATGGTACTATAAAGACACATGCACACATATGTTTTTTGCAGCACTATTCACAATAGCAAAGACTTGGAACCAACCTAAATGTCCATCAATGATAGACTGGATTAAGAAAATGTGGCACATATACACCACGGAATACTATGCAGCCCTAAAAAACGACAAGTTCATGTATTTTGCAGGGATGTGGATGCAGCTGGAGACCATCATTCTGAGCAAACTCTCACAAGGACAGAAAACCAAAGATGACATGTTCTCATTAATAGGTGGGAATGAGAACCCTTGGGCACAGGGTGGGGAACATCACACACCAGGGCCTGTCATGGGGTTGGGAGGTGGGGGAGGGATAGCATTAGTAGTAATACCTACTGTAAATGATGAGTTAATGGGTGCAGCAAGCCAACAGGGCACATGTATATATATGTAACAAACCTGCACATTGTGCACATGTACCCTAGAACTTAAAGTATTAAAAAAAAAAGATTTGAAATTTAAGCAATTCTACAATTTTAAGTCTTACCTGTAAAATGAAGATAATTTAGGTAACCCTCTCACATAATTGTGGAAATTAAAGGAATTAATCTACATAAAAGTGGTTAGCACAGTCCCTGGCATGTAAGGGGGAGGATGTTAGGCCCCTTAATCTCAGCTCATGAGAGGTGATTTATTCTGGCATATCATGTTATGTAGGATTTCACTAACTCAATTGCAAGCTCCTTGAAGGTGAAACTTTTACTTATTTTTTTGTAAATGCATAGTACCTGGTACAATGTCTAGTACTACAATATTCAGCAAATAAATATTAATTTCAATGTCTGCTCAGGCAGTTCAGGAGATCTCTATTTTTTGGTAATGTGAGCATCCCAAATGGTCTTGACTGTAAAGGGCACTAGAGGATCTCCTCTTCCAGTTTAGCCCATCCTTGATGGTTTTGCTGAAGTTTATCTCCTCATTTTCCCATTCACCCTGACCTTGAAAACCCAAAGTATCCTGTGGTTCTTTCTTCACAAAAATAAACAGACAATTTCATATTCTTTTACACTTCTCCTCTTAAATTTAGCAAAACATTTCAACCTAAAGATCCATCATCAATGAAACCCCTATTATATAATAATGCCAGGTCAGGACCTTTCCAAGCAAAAAAAGGTTTAGTGTTTTTTTCTGCTGAGTGAAACACACAACTCTTTGTCTCACAATATACTTTTGAACTTAGCATTGTCATTCTATGAACTCAAATAATGTTCCTCATTGAATTCATGTTGACTATGAGACAGATGGGATTTCTAAATGAGCTAAATTTGAGAATCAAGGGGGATGACTATTATTGTACTTGGTGATTTGACTACATTCACATGTTCTATGTTGCATTCTTATATGTGGTGCTTTCTTTAGCTCTTAAAATGTGACTCCAGGTTTAATTATTTGAAAAATTTATAAGAATTTATAAATGATAAATAGTGGAATTCACTAATTTTGTTCTCTTTTCCTTTTCTCAAAGCTATGGCATCTCAGTGTAGGCCTATGCCACCAGCTTTCTGTTTTACATGAATGACCACAGTTGTAATGCCAGACAGATTTGCAAAAATATGCTTCTGGTCACAAAGTGGGACAGAGATATAGGGTATAGATAGAACATGGGAAAACACATTGCAGTAATGTCATGCTGAAGGGTCAGTACAAACATCTCCATTAAAAAATAATCAAAAGTTATTGTAATTTGGAATATGGCACTGAATTCATTTTCATGAACGCTGCATTACTGCAAATGGATATGATGATAATCCGTTTGTCTTTGCTTTGCTTTAACTGATATTATTCTAAAATAATAATTTATAAATAAAATTAAAATAATAATTTAGAATAATATCAGTTAAAGCAAAGGCAAATGGATAATCATATTTTGATCTTTTAATAAATGTTAATGAAGTTCCTTAGCTATTGTCTAATGGACTTTGAAATATGGGGTAATTATTTTTAGCCAACATTTGGTTAATCAATCCAAATGGTTGCCACAGAAGGGGTATTTTAAAAGACAGCAATTAGGATTTCGGTAAATTAATTTGGTTAAATTGTAGTTAAAGTTAAAAGTTATTTTAATCATACGACATAAAATCCTGAGTAAACGGTCATTTAATAATTAGTTCACGCTGAGCGCTGTAGTTCACACCTGTAATCCTAGCACTTTGGAAGGCCGAGATGGGTGGATCACAAGGCCAGGAGTTCGAGACCAGCCTGACCAATGTGGTGAAACCCCGTCTCTACTGAAAATACAAAAAAATTAGTTGGGCGTGGTAGCATGTGCCTGTAATCCCAGCTACTCAGGAGGCTGAGGCAGGAGAATTGCCTGAACCTGGGAGGCAGATGTTGCAGTGAGCCGAGATCGTGCCACTGCACTCCAGCCTGTGTGACAGAGCAAGACTCTGTCTCAAAAAAAAAAAATTAGTTCAAATTTTGCCTGCTAACAATAAAGTATTTAAAGTTTCCATTGGGTAAATGCAAAGTTTGATTGTTTCGTTCAATCAATCTTGTCAGTGCCTCTTTTCCTAACATCTTGCAAAGGAATCTATACAATTAAAATAAATGGAATTGAGTACTTGTGGGTGGGAGATTTGACTGCAAAATGGACTCCTCAGAGTGTGTTTACTTATAAAACTATGACAAAGCCTTTTAAAATTCATACACAAAATAGTACGATACAATTGTCTAAGACTGTAATACAATGGGTAGATCCAAATCTCTTGAAGTAAAAATAGATCAAATGTCAAAACATGCCAAAAATATTATATCAGCAGCTTTCATCATTGTTAATATTTTATGGAATGAAAATATTCCTTATGCCTCTGTCAGAAGCCTTCTTGAATCTTGACCTAATTTGTTGGGATAATTTAAGAATTTAAGACTTGCTGTTTCTATCTCTGGCTAGTTTAATTCATCATTTAGCTCGCTACAAGACTAAAGACACATAGCAAAAATAGCTCTTACATATCAACATTTAAATGAAAACAGCCTCTATATCATGCAGAGTGGAGAATTTGCTAATCAAATGTTCGCTGGGGCAATACTTACAGAAATATAGTAAAGAGCATCTGACCAAGTGTTAATGCTTTGTAGGAAAAGAAATGATGTTATTTGCTTTAGATATAAAGTCATTTCTTTTTAAAGATTAGCCTATTTAATGCATGGGAGATTGCCATATTCCTTCATTTAATGTTGCATTCTCTATAATGATTTCTGATTACCAAAATGCATAGTACAAATGCTAATCAGGACCCTTTTCACAACAAGTGCGGATGCTGAGTGCCTCCTACGAGTTTAATCACAGTGTGTGATTCACACAGTAATGGGTCATAATTGCCCCCCACCAAGTTGTCTTGAGGGTCTTGCTTCATTTTATTACCACTGGACCTTATCAGCCATTGAAATCCACCACAGTTGCCTTGAAGGTTGCAACCAATCTTTACATGCATAATTATTTCCAAATAAGGATGCCCAAGAAGGGTGAAGGATTGTATTTGTTCTCTCCCCAGTTTTACAATAAATTAAAAAATGAATAGCAGTATTTATATAATTTTATATTACCTTTCACTTTTCTTTTACTTGAAAAACAGGCTGATTGCCATCTCTCCAGGTAATTAAATCTAGTTGATAGCTTATGTACAGATGCATTAGAAAGCTTTTTATTTCTGTTAGCTTCAGACATCCTGGGGTTCATTTTCTGTGTGATACCTGGGGAGCTACACATATAAATCACTGTCACTTTAGAGAATAGCAGGCTCCATCATTTCTCCTTTAAATCAAACTTGGAAGATTCCAAACTTTGCAATTGACTGCTGCAGATTATTAGGAGTAGACTGGTTGGCTGTTCTTCCCCAGAGGGGCTGCAGTGTCTCCTTGCAGGACTGGCTGTGCATAGTTAGAGTAAACGGCTGCCTAGGTTATGTATTGTGATTACTTCCCCTTTAAATAACTATCTCCCACCTAGACACCTGTATAGTTGACTATATATTTTATAATTAAAAAGAACATTTTTTCACTTTAGTGTAGATGTTCAACAGTTTCTTGATGCCTAAAGTTGTTTTAACAAGCACAAGCTATTTGTGTTCCATAATTAGAGAAATCAGGCCATGGATATTTACTAAGTACCCACTATGTGCCAGTCATCATCTAAGGTCTTTGGAAAATAGGAGTAAGCAGGAAAAGTCCCTGTTCTCAAGGATCTTATAGGCTAGCGAGAGTAGTGATAACACAAATAAGTAACATAGCAACTTAAATTGACGATAATGTGTAAATGAAGGGAAGACTTGTTGGGGTTGGGGTGGAGAGAAAACATGGGACTACTAAATTGGAAAGAATGAATGAATTATGGGAAAGTAAAACACATGCCAGACCCAGTGTGGTGGCTCACATCTGTAATCCCAGCATTTAGGGAGGCCGAGGCAGGCGGTTCACTTGAGGTCAGGAGTTCGAGACCAGCTTTGCCAACATGGCGAAACCCTGTCTCTACTAAGAATACAAAAATTAGCTGGGTGTGGTGGCATGTGCCTGTAGTCCCAGCTACTCGGAAAGCTGAGGCAGGAGAATCACTTGAACTGGGGAGGCGGAGGTTGCAGTGAGCCGAGATCACACCACTGCACTCCAGCCTGGGCAACAGAGCAAGACTCTGTCTCAAAGAATGCAACAACAACAGAGTAAGACTCTGTCTCAAACAACACAACAACAAAACAAACCACATGCCCAAAAGAAGGGAATACAAAGACAATTACCTACTTAAGAGTTTTGTCTCAGACTCACTCTATTTATTTTTCTTTCTAAATAGGCAATAGCAGGATTTTAGCTAGGCTTTGGGATTCTGATTTCTTTTTTTTCTTTTTTTGTTATCAAGAGTATTGCTAGTGGTTGCTCAAAAAGTTTAACATAGAATTTCCAAATGATGCAGCCAATTCACTCCTAGGTATATATCCAAAATAATGGAAAGGAGTTACTTAAATCCATGTATAGGCATGTTCATAGCAGCCCTATTCACAACAGCCAAAAGGAAGAAACAGGTCAAATGTCTATCAGTGAAGGACTGGATGAACAAATTGCAGTATGTACATACAACGGAATGTTATTCATCCATAGAAAGGGATAAAGTATTGATACACGAAAACATGCTAAGCATGAGAAGCCAGACAGATAAGACTACATATTGAATGTTTCCGTTTATGCAATATCTAGAATAGGTAAAATCCATAGAGATAGAAAACAGATTGGTTGTTGCCAGGGACTAGGAGTAAGAAAGAATGAGGAGGAACTGCTTGATGGGTATGGATTGTCCTTTTGGAGTAACAAAAATATTTTGGAACTTCATAGAGAGATGGTTATATAACATTTTGAATATACTAAATGCCATTGAATTGTATACTTTAAAGTGGTAAATTTTATGTTAGATGAATTTAGTCTCAATCATAAAAAAAGAATATTGCAACATGTTTACTCCAGGAGAAGGTAAGCACGATGATATGGAATGCTGTGTCATACCCTTGTTAATTGATTGATTCATTCATTTTTTTCCTCAAATTTATTGTGTACCATTTACCAGACATTTGTACTATGTGTCACCAAGATAGACTTAGTTAGTTGGTGTCTTTATAGACACTGTCTTGTATGGGATCCAGACAAATGTAAGCATTTTGTATGGACCATAGAAGCTTTCCTTTTTCCAATGTCCATCTCATGCTTTTACAGGTTAACTATATATTTTGCAATTAAAAAGAACATGTTTTTTACCTTAGTGCAGATGTGCAACAGGTGTTTCCTCAGCTAGCAATACTCAAAGTACGATGCTTCAATCACTTCTTTAAATTCAGCATTGAATCCTCCATGTTGTTAAACACAATGGATATTTGGGTCACTAAAGATTTGTCTATACAGCACAAGTATTTGCAGATATACAGCTACAACCCCTATTTTATCAAAATTGACAGTACTCAGTTTTTTGCCCAAATGCTTTCTGCAGACAATTTGTTTAGCAAGTTCTACAGTCAAAACAGGGAAATGCTCCATGTAATATCCTAATATTCTTACATTATAAAGCTCCAGCACATAGTAGCATTCTATAGCCTCTGATGAACTGTACAGAAATACATTTATTTTACTTTAAGATTTCATGAGGCTATTTGACCATAGGATTTTTTTTTGCATAAAACACTTGTTATTATCTGACAGAATTAATATTATACAGGACACATAGTGTGAAATGCAGTTTTAGATCTCCGAAACTCTTCAATGTGTTAGCCTTGCCTTTATAGCCAAATAATTTATGGAGTAGTGATCACAAAATAGCGTAGTGCTCCTGTACACTTAGTTGGCTTCATTTTTCTACACTTACGACTTCCGAGATTATTTTATTTTATTTTAGAGACAGGGTCTCACTTTGTCACTCAGGTTGGAGTGCAGTGGTGTGAACTTGGCTCACTGCAACCTCTGCCTCCTGGGCTCAAGCCATCCTCCCTCCTCAGCCTCTAAAGTAGCTGGGACTATGGGCATACACCACCACACCTGGTTAATTTTTGTATTTTTTTGTAGAGACAGGGTTTTGCCATGTTGCCCAGGCTGGTCTCAAACTCCTGGGCTCAAGCAATCCACCCACCTCAGCCTCCCAAAGTGCTGGGATTACAGGCATGAGCCCCCATGCCCGACCCTGAGATATATTATTAATTATTTTGTGTACTCACTGTCTCTTTCTCTAGAGCATAAGCACTATAAATGTAGAGATGCCTCATGTTTTATTCACTGCTGTATCTCCAGTGTCTAGAACAATGCCTGGCATGTAATAGGTCTAAATATGTTTCTGTTGAATGAATGAGTGAAGTGGGTGCAAAAAAATAACTATTGATTTTTTGGCTGATTTTTTAATAAACTAATCTTATGTTCTTGTTCTGCTAAAGGGAGAATAGAGCAGACATGTACTGTAATCAGATGCGTTTGACAAGATTCTGAAAAAAGAGCAATTTCACTCACCATTTGGAATAGACCATTTTTTGTTGATACTGTGTTTATAACACATAATAATATTAATATTAATAAAATAAGAGAATATAAACTGCCAAGAACATCTTGGACAGTAAACGAGACAGGATTGGATTTATTGTCTGTCCATTAAGTCTATTTTAATTTGTGACTAAAGCATTGGAGAGGGCCTGGGTAACCTGATATTTTCACCAACAAGGCATGGTAAAAGCAACCACAACCGTTGACTACATGATCCAAATCCAGATCCAACTCTGCTGTTAAGAAGCTGGGTAAATCATTGTGTAACTCACTTTTCTGGACCTCTCTTTTGTTATCTGTGAAATAAGCAGACTGGACTAACATATTTTGAAGGTACCTTCTGTATTTAACATACCATAATTCCCACAGTTCTGGATCCATTATTTTCCTCCTTTATAAATCAGTCTCTCCAACTGCTTACTTTTCATCACAACTGTTTTGAATTCTTTCTCTGCGGCTACATTTTGAGTCTCTTAGGAACTGACTTCAATAGGCTATTATTTGGATTCACTGAGTCCTTGTTGTTATTCTGAGGTCAGCTTCTGCCCACTCATTTGCCATCCATCACCAGTCTCCAGACCTTCCAAACAAAACCTATTGAATACATCATCACTTCCTAGGGTCAGGATGAGGGTCAAACAGCCCTAAAAGCACATTTCCCACCGATTGGCACTTGGGGTGCAGACTCTCATCACTCAAAGTCCCAAATCAGCTAAGTCCTGAGGGATCTGCTGGGGAAATCAGTCAGATTGTCAGTTTTCTCATTGCATTCCTGGCCATTCGGTTTATGGAGAGCATCTGAGTGATGCATGTAGATTAAACCAGGCCTCCCTCTTTTACAATTCTTTAGAGTCTGGGTCAATCTTGTCTCCCCAAGGGAGCCGCAGTTCTGCTTCCTCTTGGTTAAGATCCTTGGGCTCTCTAACCCAGGGGTCCTAAGCCTCTATTACCTTTGTATGTTTCTCTTTTCTAGGAATCTTCCAGGACTGGGTTTACTAAGAGTCATCTACAACCTCAGGCTTGGGCTCTTCTTGTAGCACCATCCAAGTGGGAGGGGAGGAAGATAGCATGGAGCTGGAGAAGCCGCATTAATGTCTCTTTTGTAGCTACATTCTCTTCTCTGTTGTCTCCCAGTGAAAAAGGCCCTTGAGACAAAATTACTTCTTTTCAGTGACTTACATGGAGGAAGTTTCATGGATTCAGTTGTTGGTGTGAATGTTAAATTAAATGTTAATGTTAAATCAGTATGTTAAAATGAGAACTATTCTAAATATATGTGGGGAAAAAAACCTGATGCAGTAAAAACTCCTTTAGAATAGTGTGTTTCTTGTTAAATACCAAAAATTAGCACCATTTTGCTGATCCTAAAACATGAAGTTTAAGGCCAAAACATTTTTAGATTCCCACAATGGATTTTTCAGAGTTCTTAAAAACATTGTCATAAACTCTCATATATTCTAAAATAATTAAACGGAAGTTCTTGGAGCTATCTTGCCAAGGTCATTTGGAGATTGTTTCTTGAGCTGCTTTGAAATAATGAAAAAAATTGTAATGTGAATTGTAATTACTTAGAACACTGTAGAATAAAGCTACAGTAAATTCCTTCACAGTTGAACTAAACTGTTTAACACATGGAATGTCTAATTGACAATTCTGTACCAAAGTGTAAATTTGTCAAGGAAGGATACACAACAAGTTTTTTTTAACATCTCAGTGAGTGCTGTTGTGATTTGGATCTATTACTTCTGAATATTGCATGAAGCTGACAAGCACTTGTCATTTAAAGACCACATGGAGGCATTTAGTTTTCCATTTAGACATAATAACACATTATGCAAATAAGCTTGCAAAGGAAAGCTGGAGGCTGACATGAAATAAACTGTCAAACACAAGTTGCTAATAAATGAACATTTCTTTATAGATTGTCTTAATTTGGGGAGTTGAAAAATACATTTGGCTGTGGTGGATCAGGAACCTTACTATTGTGGTACATAGCGGAGGTTTCAATTGTTGGCTTTGCAGCAACATTCCTTCCCTGCAATTATGGCAAGAGGTTTTGGTTTAAGAAAAACTCTCAAAACTTACATTTTATAAAAGAGGTTTCTAAGTAAATTGTATTCCCACATTTTCATGGTTTAGAGATACCCTAGTTGGATTTATTCTCATGTGATTTTTCACTCCTCAATTTTGCACTGTCCTGTAATACCCGTAATAGGTCTAATACTTTCAATTTGATCTAGATAACAGATTATTGGAATTCAAAGGAGTTTTTGACATTTGTAATTTTAACTAGGCAGGATTTCTCAGAGAACTCATCCAAATCTCCTGGAAGCCTTCTTAAAAATGCATATTCCTGGAAGACTGATTACAAATGCATATTCCAGAGTACCAACCAAGACTGACCTAATCAGAATTTCTGGGAGTAGGACTTATTAATTTGCAATTTTGAAAAGTAGCCCAGTAATTCTTGTGCTCAATAGAGTTTGAGTAACTCTGGACTAGACAGTCCTTGAAGGCCCATGACAAGTACAATTTTAAGACTGCTAAAGCTGGAATTTGTGTTTCAAATCAGGTGTAGCGTGAAGTTGGAGACTGATTTATTTCTGGTGAGTCTAGCTCAAGATGCAGCATTTGCCACCCAGTGAGCTGCACTCTACGTTTGTCCTCATGTAGCAGTAACTCCAATGAAGTAATATAAGAAACACAACCACAGCTGTTTCTCTGTGACAGCGGCCCCTAGGGGCAGACCTGGAGGTGGGACGGATATCAGAAGTAGGAGAATGTGGCTGGAAAAGGGGGAAGGTCTAAGTGCAGAGACACAGTGGAGGCTGTTTAGCCTCCTCCCTTCATCTAATCTCTGCCCAGAAGTAATCTTAAGAGCTTTTGATCATTTTTTTTTTTCACAGAACATAGAAAAGATAGCAAAAATTTCCTTCTGGCCTGGTGTGGCAGTTTATGCCTGTAACTGTGGCACTTTGGGAGGCTAAGGCAGGTGGATCACTTGAGCCTAGGATTTTTTATTTTTATTTTTTTAGTTTTTGAGACAGAGTCTCACTCTGTCACCAGGCTGAAGTGCAGTGGCATGATTTCGGCTCACTGCAACCTCTGCCTCCTGGGTTCAAGCGATTCTCCTGCCTCAGCCTCTCAAGTAGCTGGGACTACAGGTGCACATTAGCACGCCCAACTAATTTTTTGTATTTTTAGTAGAGACGGGGTTTCACCATGTTGGCCAAAGTGGTCTCAATCTCTCAGCCTCGTGATCCACCCTCCTCAGCCTCCCAAAGTGCTGGAATTACAGGAGTGAGCCACTCTGCCCAGCCAAGTCTAGGATTTTGAGAGCAGCCTGGGCAACATAGTGAGATCCCATCTCTAAAAAAAATTTTAAAAATTAGCTGGTGTGTTGGCATGCACCTGTGTCCCAGCTGCTCAGGGGCTGAAGTGGGAGGATTGCTTGAGCCCAGGGGTCAAGGCTGCAGTGAGCCATGATTGTACCACTGCACTCCGGCCTGAGCGATGATTGATTGTACCACTGAACCCCAGCCTGGGCAACAGAGTGAGATCCTGTCTCAAAAAATAAAAAATAAAAACGTTTCCATCATTGCCTTAAATTAATTGGGAGAGCATTAGACTGAAGCAGCTCCAGGGCTCTGGGTTTCTACTTAAGCAAACTGAAACCCAACTCAGTATAGCTATTCTAGAAAAACAAAACTTAAGCTTAACCAATCAGAAACCACTAACCTCTAGCTAGTGACTTCCTAGTGGAACGATGGAAATAAGGTTGCTGTTGCACTTTAACGAATTGAATAATTTCTTGGCCTTGCTTCTGATCATAAAAGCCTTCCTCTTGTGCCCTTGGGCTGAGCCTCTGAAACACTTCTGGTTGGAGCCACCTGATTCCTAAATCATTGTCTACTCAAGTAAACTCTTTAAAATTTTAATGTGCATAATGTATCTTTCAACACCCCTCAGACTTCCTTTTGAACCCATTAACTATCAGAACAGGAACACTTTTCTGTTCCCTGACACTGCTGTGCTGTCGCTTAGTTAGCTGTGATTTCAGACTTTAATGGATTCAGTTCTGCATCCAGTTTAGACTTTTGAATTAGCTCAAATTTTTGTCCACTGTTCAGGTGCTTGAAAAAACATTTGCTTTATCTGCCACCTCTCATATGGAGGCATCCTGATGTGTTTCTAATGCTGAAGTGTAGTCGCTTCTTTTAATTCCAATCTCCTGCCTGCCTTAGTGCCCCAATCTACATATTGACAAAGACTCCCTGACCAAACTTAGTGAGGTTCCTCTGAGCCCTCTTCTCTACTGGGCCTTGACTTTGGTCCCTGTCTTTGCTGGGTTTGCATAGCCCACTTGCAGCAAGAATCCTGCTGAATCAATTTAGGGAGAAAGTCTCACCCTCAATATCTGATCAAGCTTTTCATCCCCCAGCTTTGATATCTTATCACCCTGGCTTGCCTTCAGCAATAATTTTGTTAAATTGGTTTAGAAAGAATCCTTCCACCCTTGATGATGTCTTGCAGTAATTTTCCATTCACTGACCTCCTCATTCTGCTTGTTGGCTGTGAATCTCCATTTGTCTTTGCTGTATTCAGTTCTATCCTATAGTCTCTTTTCCCCTATTGCAATATTTTATTAATAAAATCTGTTTTAACTTCTCTAACTACTGTCTGGCTGAGATTTTCTTTAACAGTTACAATGTCCAAACTTGGATGGGATCAGATTGCTGATTGAACCCCCAGGTCTCTCACTCAAGACCCCAACTGCACATCTTTGATGTCTTTCAGGAAGCCTTAGTGAGTCCCACTCTGGAGCCAGTGCTCCAGAC
The DNA here is from genome assembly GCF_029289425.2 of Pan paniscus. NCBI lineage: Eukaryota > Metazoa > Chordata > Mammalia > Primates > Hominidae > Pan > Pan paniscus. The sequence goes on from NC_073249.2 coordinate 130,425,603, forward strand.
CACTGTCCATTGAAGCACAGAAAGGACAGGTTTTGATTCTTAAGACTCCGAGTATGCTATCTTTGTCTGAAAGGTTATCTCCTAGGCTGGAAGTTCTTCCTGGCTCCTTATTTCAAGTGGAGATTCACTCCTTGACTCCTCGGCTAGAAAATTTTTTTTTCTGACTCTTTCTGAGGCTTCTCTGTTCTATTTCATCCTGTTTCTCCCATAGGAAATTCTCAGTCTACTAAAACTCAACCACCTCCTCAAACCCTCCTAATGATATGCTCCACCAACTCTGTCTGCTTCCTTTCTTGTTGGCATAATTTCGTTAAGGATAATTTGGAACTTCATTCACTTATTACCTACCCACATTTAAGCTCATTTAAGACCTCTTCTCTTTTCTTCTTTTTTTCCTTTACTACCTTCAATCTTCCCATCAGCTTTCTTGAATCCTTTGATATGACCCTCTTTAAAGACCCTGCATCTTCTATTTCTCTGTGTGCTCCTTCCAGACTTTTCCCTCTCCAGTCCAGCTGCTCAACTCCCTACAGTCACTTGAACTTTAGGTCCCTTGTTCCCATAGGGGGCTCTCAAGGGATTTAGGAGCCCCCAACACAGCCACCTGAAGCTTAAAAGAGAGAGAGAGAAAAAAAATGTTATTTTAAAACAGGCTCAATATTTTACCTCCTCAGATGGACTTTGGAAACAACCAATCACTTGGTATTTCCAAAAGGTCCAATACCCAAGATTTAGTCTACAGCCTCCATAAGATTACATATCAAAGCAAATGAAAATCTTGAGTTTCCTCTATAAATAGTGGTAAAAAGAACTAGTTGTCATATTAGGCAGGTCATCTTAATTTTTTTCATTTGCCAAAAACACAATTCAGAAAAAGATGAGAGTCAACTATCATACATAAACTAGTGAGTTTTGTATTATTGTGTTTACCTGCATCATGGCTAAAATTTTAGAATGAAATGTCTGAGGTCTCCATTTGTGTCTGCCTGTATGTTTATATGTGCATGTAGGTAGGTTATGTATATGTGATATTTTTCTTCCTCCTGATGGTATTAACAAGTTTATTTATAAAATTCCTTAAAAAAACTGTTCAAATTGGCTGAAGGCTAAGTAATTATGTATTAGAAAGGAAATACTCTTACAACTCAAGAAATATGGAAAGTAATCCGAATGTTTTTCAAATTTAAGTGATTTGAGTAGGACTACTGATATAGTTTGGATATTTGTCCCCTTCAAAATCTTATGTTGAAATGTGGCCCCCAGTGTTGGAGTTGGGGTTTGGTGGGAGGTGTTTGGTCGTGTGAACAGATCCCTCATGAATGGGTTGGTTCACTTACCACAATAATGAGTTCACCCAAGATCTGATTGTTAAAGAGACTGGGACCTCTCCTCTCTCTTGCTCCCTCTCTCATCATCTGACATGTTGGCTCCCCTTCCCTTTCACCTTGAGTGGAAGCTTCCTGAGGCCTCACCAGCAGCAGATGCCAGCACTATGTTTCTTGTGCAGTCTGCAGAACTGTGAGCCAAAATAAACCTCTTTTCTTTATAAATTACCCAGCCTCAGGTATTCCTTTATAGCAATGTAAAATGGACTAATACAACTAGTTTGGTTTTGTTGGTTTAATAAAAATAGGCATGCCTTCTGAGTTATCAGAATAAAGTATAATATGAGCACTTGTTTTTATCCTACTTGGGTTTACTAGTCAAATAAGGTGATATTATAGCTACTAGATATTTAAGATTATAACAACTATAAATTCAACCTAAGAACAAGTGGACAAGTAAAGATGCAGTAAAAATGAATATAAATGGCTCAATATATATATCAAAGCACAGTAGTAAATAAAACATAGGCACATGTATTTAATTTTTAAGGTTTTTTCTATTGTGATTATTTTGATACTTTCCTAACATGCATGTATTATAAAAAATAGTTAACAGGGAAATGACTCAAAATGATGTCTAGCTTTGTTTAATGTCTCATAAAATTTTCATGAACAATCTAAGCATAATTTTTTAAGAACATGTATTAAGTTGACATAAGTGGAATAAAAGTTTTATGAGGAGACTTTTGAACAATTATTATGTTTTATAGTATCTATAAACTAAAAATAGTTTCCAATATCATTTTAGTAATGTGCAATCTTTGACCTATGCTAAAGTAAATTATGTAATAAATATTTATTATTAATTTATAAGATAAATTACTAAAACACTGACTGATAAAAATAAGTTTAAATTTAATATTAAGTTGTAGAAGGTTTACAGAAAAGGAAGCTGGGGAAAAGTGATCTCACATGGTCAAACTAAAATTTGATGGACTTATTTATAAGGTTTTCTTGGATGAAGTTTTTTTAGAATATTGGTCTGCTCTTAATATTATATTATAAAAGGTTTTTCTCTACCTTTTGAGTAATCTACCCAGGAAACAAACATTTTGTGCCTTATCAGAATAATTTCTTGTGTTTTTTTGTTAACTTTTATCATGCCCTTGACTATTTAAGAGAACCAAGTTTTTCACTTTTTTTTTTTTTTTTTTTTTGAGGGGGAGTTTCACTCTGTGGCCCAGGCTGGAGTGCAATGGTGCAATCTCAGCTCACTACAACCTCCACCTCCTGGATTCAAGCAATTCTCCTTCCTCAGCCTCCTGAGTAGCTAGGACTACAGGTATGCACCACCACACCCGCGTAATTTTATGTTTTTAGTAGAGACAGGGTTTCACCATGTTGGTCAGGCTGACCTCAGATGATCCGCCCACCTCAGCCTGCCAAAGTGCTGGGATTACAGGTGTGAGCCACAGTGCCCGGCCAAGTTTCTCACTTTTAAAAGAGCTAAGATTGGCCAGGCACAGTGGCTCACACCTGTAATCCCAGCACTTTGGGAGGCTGAGGCAGGCGGATCACTTGAGGTCAGGAGTTCGAGACCAGCCTGGCCAACATGGTAAAACCTATCTCTACTAAAAATACGAAATTAGCCAGGCATAGTGGTGGGTGCCTGTAATCGCAGTTACTTGGGAGGCTGAGGCAGGAGAATTGCTTGAACCCAGGAGGCGGAGGTTGCAGTGAGCCAAGATCATGCCACTGCACTCTAGCCTGGTGACAGAGTAAGACCTTGTCTAAATAAATAAATAAATATAAATAAATAAAATAAAAGAACTAAGATATTTTTACAATCGTGTTACCTCCTATAGTTACTTTTGAAGTCTTGTATTGTCACTTTGGTTAAATAGGTAGTTAACTACTGTTTCACAGTGACTTGGGATCTTATTTAGTCAAGAGTTCAAGACTTTTGACACTTTTGATATGTTTCTTTCCTCAAATAAAATCCTAATAATTTTGAGTTTTTACATAGGGCCCCTGGAAAGTCTCAAAGGATTTATTCTTTCACCTTGTAAAAGGAGAAATATTTTTTAAAAAATGAGGTTTATTGTATATGTTAAATTGCATGAGAAACATTGTCAAATAAGAAGAGATTCTTATTCTTCCCTAGGTTAACCATTCATATTTGTGTGGATACATGATGTTAATACAAATATGTTAGAAATTGTATAGTTCTTAGAAACTTGTCAATAACCTAGCTGTCTATGATATGTCTAGTCAGTATAATTTTATTAGTCACAATGCCAGTTATTATTCTGAAATGTTGTATGCTATAGAAATAACCAAATTTCCTTGTCAAATGAACTCTCATAAACTCTTTAACTATGGCCACTGCAAGTCTTATCTAAGTCATCATAGATAGTTATTATTTTACTCTGATGCTTTCCTGAAAGTGCTTGCAATCAACTACAGGTCAGAATGCTTTGTTTTCAATAAAAAGGAACTGTTTCAGAGACGCACGGAAAGGCTTATGACAGAACCCAAATCTGACTGCTCAGATCCTTATTGGGACTATCCAAAAAGCCTGGTGAGCTGAAGTTAGACTCTCCCATGCTCTGCTTGGGATATAACCATGGCTATGACACTGATGTCTATGGTACCACCAAAGACGTTCAAACTTCAAACCAGGAAATCTGCTGGATTGTCACTTCTGTCCTCACTTTACCATTTAAAGCCCAACATCTAGAAATTTTTTTGACTGGTTGCACTATGGACTTAGAAACTGGGCTTGTAGACTGCTCCAACCACTAATCTTGTTTTTTCTTTTTCTTTCCATAAAATTTCTCCTCATTAAGTGTCTGATGGTTTGTGCTATCCAGCAAATATTCTTTACTACCAAGTCCCAACAGATGGTTTAGCTGGTGCTTAATGAACAATAGAAGTATAAATAAATTCATATTGTTCAGAGAAAAGAAAAATGTCTCTTCTTTCTTTGAACAAGAAGAACTGACAAAGACTCTCTCCCTGACCAAACTTTAGTCATGCTCCTCTGAGCCCTCTTCTCTACTAGGTGTTGACCTTGGTCCCTGTTTTTGTTGGGTCTGCATAGCCCACTTGTAGCAAGAATCCTGCTGAGTCAGGTTAGGGAGAATTTCCCAGGCTAAAATCTGATCAAATTCTTAATATCTGATCACCCCGACCTGCCTTCAGCAAAAATCCTGTTAGGTTGGTGTAGCAAAACATCCCCCCTACCCTTCATATCTCCTCTTAGTAATTTTTCATTCATTGACCTCCTTATTTTGATTGATGGCTATAAATTTCCATTTGTTTTTGCTATACAATCAGTGAGTTGAGTCTGATCTCTCACCTCTGCTGTAATAGTCTTGACATTGCAATAGCCTTGAATAAAGTCTTACTGTTTTAATAAGTGTCAGAATAATTTTTTCTTTATCTATCTATATATTTGCTTTATATAATACGCATATATATGATATATATCATATATATAAACCAAACTCCTATGAGCAAACAAGATTAGCAAAAAAAAATTTTTTTTTTTTTTTTGAGTCGAAGTCTCGCTCTGTCGCCCAAGCTGGAGTTCAGTGGAGGGATCTCGGCTCACTGTAAGCTCCGCCTCCTGGGTTCACGCCATTCTCCTGCCTCAGCCTCTCGAGTAGCTGAGACTACAGGCGCCCGCCACCACGCCCGGCTAATTTTTTTGTATTTTTAGTAGAGACGGGGTTTCACTGTGTTAGCCAGGATGGTATTGATCTCCTGACCTCGTGATCCGCCCGTCTCGGCGTCCCAAAGTGCTGGGATTACAGGCGTGAGCCATCGCGCCCGGCCAAGATTAGCAAATATTAAACCTAACTCTTTTGTTTACAAACAGTAAAAATGAGACAAAGCTAAGTGAGTTATTTAAAGTTAAAAATATTTTTCTCTGGTTGCAATGTAAGCCAGTTCCTCTTTGTGCTATAGTGAATCAAATCAGAAAAGCTGCTAACTTTCACAGATTCACGTGCTGTACTTTAAAACCATGAATGTTCAGGTCATCCTGTTCTCTCTGTTTAGTAGGTTGGAGAAAAAACAGCCATTTATCAAAGGTATGAAGCTCAAACTATATTGTTAGGGAGAATTTCCAAAGGTTTATATATCTTCAACACATGAAATAGTGTCCTGAAGCCAGAATTCTTCCATTAAAAAAATTCTCTCTGCTCCTTCCCCTATGATTGTATTGTTCTTTAGTGGAACTTGCCCAAAAAAAGGCCTGAAGAGTAAACACATGGCAAGCAATTGTGATCACTCTTCCCTTGCCCTGGCCAAAAGCTTATTAGATTATATTGATTTACCAGCTCTTTCCTTGCAGAAATAGCCTAATTAAATGCTTAGTACTGCCTTTGAAGATGAGTTCAGCTCAATAGTTATTTTGGGTTCTAATTTTAGAAGCTGTCCCTCCTATGATTATAATTTTGGTAATGAGAATTAAATGTTGATGTCTTAAATTGGCATTCTTTCCATTTTAACATATTATTTCCTGGAGCCAAAATGTTGTTGGAAGTCCAAGTTTAAATTGGACCCAATCACAGAGTATTTTTACCTTCAGCAGAAAGATTATTCTCTTGTTTACTGAGGAGTGTATATGTAATTCTAGCTTTTCTTCTTTCTTTGAAAAGTTATTTGGGGAAAATTTCAAAGTTATTCTGGTTTAAGCTTTAGAGTGGATATATTCTGCATTCAGGATACTATCTCCTTTTTTTTGGGAATGGAGCCATAGGATTCTTTTTTCAATGGGCATTTTGCCTTTATAAAAGAAAAAGACAATTTTAAAGACTTTTTTTTTTTTGTAAAGTCGCATGATCTAACTTTTGGGGATAACTTCAGCAGTTTAAAAGGCAGGCTCTTATAATGGCTATAGGAAGAAGTAGCATATATGGATTTGGAGTAGCTGTGATTTTTCTCTTCTTTTCCTTCCTTTTCAAGAATAACTAGACTTATTCTTATGGTAGTAAAGAGTTGGCAAATCTAAATGACACAGTCCGTCTTTAATCTAAGATAGTCTAAACTTTCATTTTCTAGCAATAGGTGACCCCAGAGTGACTATGTGAAAATTGTTTAAAAAGTAGACTAAACATCTCAAATACCTACCTTCTGTGGTTAAAAAAAAAGTATTTATGAGCCTTTTGTCTTTATGAGTCTTCATGATTGCTCTTTGCTTTAAACTGTCCACTTAAGAGGTCTTTGATGGTAATATTCGTTAAATACCTACTTCCTTTCCCAATGACCAGTTGATTATTATTATTTGTAATCTAGTAGGAGATAATTTTGAGCAATGTAACTGGACTTGTACAACTGACAGACAACAAAAAAGTTTCCTTTCATAGCTTCTTTTTTTTTTTTGGTTTCTGTGAAATTAAGGGCATCATCAACACCCTGGAGCATCTGAAAACAAATTTCCTTTTTTGAGGCTTTGGTGGTTATCAAATAGGGTGTGAATTTACCATGCTTCATTGCGCTGAAGGAGGCCTGTGTTTGATGGTCTTGCCAGGCATTTACACATTGTATAATGCTGCCTCCACTTACAGTTCAAAGCAAGCATTGTCTCCTGGGTTTTCACTTAGCTTATATTGCCGCTTCTCATTTATTTTGAGATAACAGTTGACTTCAAACTAGATAATCTTCTGATCAGGAAAATGAAAAGCTAGTTCCTTTCCTTCATAAAACAACCTTTTCTTTGAAGACACAGTTCAGTAAATCCAATAAATTTTGCAACAGCATGACTTTTCATTGGTTGGGTACTATGATAAAAAATGAAAACAAGTCCTTTAAAGATGATTTGATACAAGACTTCTTTTTTTGCTAAGTTTAGAAAGCCATTCTATATGTATAATAATTTGATAATATTAGCCCACATGAATTTTAGTTGTATCAGTGGAATGTTGGCTTTTGAACTGTGTATGTGAAACAGAAGAAAAGAAAGCAAAACAAACAACCAACTAATGTAGTTGGTTTTTTGTTGAAATTCTAAAGAGAATTCAAACATGAATTCAAAATACTGTTTATTAAACAGCAAACACAGAGAAATTCATTGTAGAAGCTTAAAACATAGCAAGATTGATTTTAAAAGTGCAACTCAAAGCCATGTTTTAGAAGACGTTTCAGCTAATGATGGCTAGCAAAAGATCTCTGCTGACAGTGGTTTTGGAATCTCAGAGTTGTTACTTTCTGTGAACCAGTGATTTCGTTTTTCTAAGGTTAGTAAGTAAAGTCAATTAAAAACAATTTCAGGTATGACTGGGAAAACAGAAACAAAACCAGAATCAGTTGTTTGCTTTCAATGTTGAAGCCCTGAAAGGGAGGTCGTTAAAAAAGTTGTTTTGAAATTTACAACTTTTGATTTGTTCCTGAAGTTTTCTGAAAATATAAATGTCTTAGTATGTATTGAAAATACATATGTAAAATTTTTATCAAATCATTTTGGAATTCATTGCAAGTGCCCAAACATGCCTGGTAAATGAGCTAACTACACAAACTAGAAATATTAAATTCTAAGTTTATACAAAAGTTTGTGAATTTATGCCTGATTCAAATACTAGCTAACATTCAGTTGGAGTTTCAGTTTGGAAAATCTTCACTCACCACATTATATGATTCTTCTAAGAGTCCTATAAAATAGATAGGGCAGTTTATATAATCTCCATTGTGAAGAGAGGGTAAATAATAGCTATGATTTGTTGAAGGTTAACTGTAAGCCATACATCGTTTAAATATTTTGCATATATTAACTTATTTATTCCTCTCTAAGCCTTATGAAGTAGATACTATTGTTGTGCCATTTTGCAGATGAAGAAATTAAGACACAGAGAGGTTAAGCATCTACCCAAGGCTGTATAGCTAGAAGTGATGAAGCTGAGATTCAAGTTGAGGAACGATTACTGTCTCATTTTGCAGATGAGAAACCTGAGGTTTACAGAGGCTGAGATCACTGAGGTCACTAACCTTACCAAGGTCAAAATCCTTGTAAAGGGGCTGGGTGTGGTGGCTCATACTTGTAATCCTAGTGTGCAGATCACTTGAGCCCAGGAGTTTGAGACTAGCCTGGTCTCAAGACGGCAAAATCTCGTCTCTGCTAAAAATACAAAAATTAGTTGGGCATGGTGATGTGCACCTGAAGTCCCAACTACTTGGGAGAATGAGGTAGGAGGATTGCTTAAGCCCAGGAGGTTGAGGCTGCATTAAGCCATGATTGTGCCACTGCACTCCAGCCTGGACAACAGAGCGAGACCCTGTCTCAAACAAACAAACAAAAACAAAAATCAAAACAAAACAAAAAACTGACAAAGAACAACGCAGACATTAAAAAAAAAGATCTCTCAATCTGTCTAGCTCTAAAAATCTTAGCTTTTAACCTTTTAAACATGTTATTACAATGTTTAAACCCTGGTTTCTCAATTATCGATTTTATGCCAAGATATTTAAGCTAATATGTTGCTCAATTCTGGTCACTGTATACAAAGATAAATTGACATTTTTCTCCCACTATGCAATTTTTAGTATCTGTTTCTACTTTGTAGCTTTGGTAGATAAATGGCTTTTACTTGGGATATTGGGAAACGTTTGGGGGAGTATAAGATGCAAAGTATATAGTAATGTACTGGAATCACTGGGGAAGCATTTTAAAAATATATCAGCCGATGCCTCTGAACAGATCTATCATATCAGATAGGTATGGCACTATCCAGGGTGGGTGGAGGCTATCAGAAGGAGGCTGCCCTGGCCTGGGTACATTCAGAAAAGTTCCCCAGCTGAACCTGCTATGCTCTAACCCGGATGAAAACTGCAAGAGGCCCCTGTCCAAGCCCTCTCCAAGAGGCCCACCCTCACAAGCTGTCTCACATTCTGGAGACTTTTCATGTTGTAGATATTACCTGACAGTTACAAAGTTCAATGAGAGAACTGTTTTCCTCCATCCGGGTAGTAAGGCACCTGATCATTAATTTGGGGGCAGCATTATTGTGCTGTCTGTGGTTAACTAAAATCTGTAAATTTTTTTTTCTTACTGAAACCAAGATTAGAGTAAGTCATCCCCTTTAGGCTTGTCTATATTAAATGTATCTAATTTGGGTACATTATTCCTGTGTGTTGAGCTCTTTGTCAAAATGGATTTAGCAATCTAAGATATTAGTGAACTATTCTTTTCAGGTTTGCGTCATATAAAAATTTGAAAAGTAGAATCATCCTGAAGCAGCGGCCAGAGAAGAGACAAGGGCACTAGCATCAGAACGCCATGCCTTTCTTGGACGTGCAGAAAAGGTTTGGCCTTAACACAGATGGGTGGTTGACAATCCAAAGTGCTGAACAGCCCTACAAGATTCCTGCTCGACACCATCCTTTTGAAAAAGAATGGAGAGAATGTGCACATGGAATTGGTGGTATTTGGGGAGAGAAAGAGTGCAGAATAGAATATGACTATTTCATAGAGTGTATACTTTGGCAGAAAATGATGATATGTGTGAGTATCATCAGGAAGCAGTGGAATAAGCTGATAAAGGAAGGGAAGTACACCCCTCCACCTCACCACGTGGGCAAGGGGGAGCCTCGGCCCCTGAGCAGAGTCCCACAGTGCTGGGACTACAGGTATGAGCCACTGCACCCAGCTGTTATAAAATATTTTTCAGCTTTATTTCCTTCACTAAAAAATTGGGATAGTAATACCAATCTCAAACGATTATTGAACATACTGAGATTTTATATGCATATACACACAAACACATACATATATAACATATATAATTTATATGCATATATACACAAACCAATACATATATAACATATACAAAATTTCCTCTAGAATAGTATCTGACATGGTAAATATTCAATGAATAGTCTCTATTATTAATAACTACTAATTATTGGCTAATAATTATTAATGGCTAATAATTATTTAATACATTATTATCTTTGAGGATATTGTGAGAGAATTTGATCAATATATGTCTTTCTATGCCAGAATGTTATCTCATAAAAAAAATGAGATGTATTAGTCTTAGCTTACTTTGTAGACCATTATGATTGATCACCGTTAGTCTCATTCTTTTTTTTTTTTTTTTTTTTTGAGATGGAGTCTCGCTCTGTCACCCAGACTGGAGTGCAGTGGCGTGATCTCGGCTCACTGCAACCTCTGCCTCCCGGGTTCAAGAGATTCTCCTGCCTCAGCCTCTTGAGTAGCTGGGATTACAGGTGTGCACCACCAACGCCCGGCTAATTTTTGTATTTTTAGTAGAGATGGGGTTGCACCATGTTGGTCAGGCTGGTCTCGAACTCCTGACCTTATGATCCACCTACCTTAGCCTCCCAAAGTGCTGGGATTACAGGTATGAGCCACCGCACCCAGCCAGTCTCTTATTCTTGAGTTAATATAATACACAGTTTTAATCTATTCATATTTCTCCATTTGTGAAATCTGGCTGAGGTTTTTATGTTTCTTTCTCTCTCTTTGGAGACAGAGTCTCACTATGTTGCCCAGGCTGGAGCCCAGTGGCTGTCCACAGGCCTGATCCCACTACTAATCAGCATGGGAGTTTTGACCTGCTTGGTTTCTGACTTGGGCCTGTTTACCTCTCCTTAGGCAAACTGTGGTCCCCTTCTCCTAGGTCACCATATTGATGCCAAACTTAGTGTGGACACTTAATCAGCTTAGTGCACTAGAGTCCTGGTGCGCTAGAGTCTTAGTGTGCTAAACTCCTGGACTCAAGCAATCCTTCTGGTTCAGCCTCTTCAGTAGTTGGAACTACAGGCACACTCCATAGCACCCTACAGTTTTTTGTTTCTATACATGATGAAATAGAATAAAACCTTGCTTTTCTTAAGCCTAGTATTAGGTATATCCCAAGTACCATCTGCCATTGCTGAGAACCCAGAACTAAATAAACAGTTGAGGAGATGAGCTTTCATTTATAGCTTTACTTGTGAAAGGTTGATCTGGCTTTAGTTTTCTTTGGCCGTCAGTTTCTAAAAGTTCTGAAAAAGTTTGTTTCCCAATCGAGTTAAATGAAATTAGCTAGAAAGTTTTGACTGTTGCTAAGAAGTCAAAAAGAAAAAACTGTAAGAGATTTTGTTGAAGTCAAGAAATCAAATTATAAGAATATGATTGGTGTTTTTAATTCAATAATTTTGCACAATGCTATGTTTTCTTGTGGACGAGAGGTTAAAGTGACATTAGAGATTTATCTCAGGTTAAATAAGATTTCATTGCTTTTGGGTAGTGAGTAGACATACAGAAGGGTGTTCATTTAATCTCCAGAGAAAGTTTAAATGGGTTTCTGAGTGTGCCAAGAGATAACCATTCGGGTTTAGTTTATAAGCAGGATTCCTTAGCCATCATTTTTATTTCCCTTTTTATAGTTTCTAAAATAACATTAGCTCTAACATGTCTAACAATCTCAAGAAGATATATCTTAGTTTGTGATATGCACTCTCTGTAATGGTTTACCATCACTTTAGACTTCAGGAATAAGGTTCAGTAATTTTAAAACTCAATGCCGTGACATAGAAAACCACTGGCATTATTAACTTTCAAATCAATCAGGAGAGTAGAAGAATGTTTTAACAAAAGAGCTAATGGCTGTTTTCTTTAACCTATGGTTGGAATAATTAAATAACATGGCCTTTTCATCCAACACTAAAAGGAAAATGGAGAGTCTGATATTTTATATCTGAATCCTGTAGAGGATATCATTGGCACATGTGTAATAGGTTTCAATTTTATTCTTCTTTTCTTAAACAGATATTCTTCATAGCAGCACCATATGATTCTTATTATTTAACATTTATTTAGTAGTGGCAATAGATTTGACTCTGCATTGAATATCAGAGAGTATGAGTAATTCCTTCCTGGTGGGCATAGTATAAAAATCAGGCAAACCAAACCTCAATATTAAGAGATAATTATCCACGATACGAGGCAGAGGCAGAACATGACACAGGTGCTCTGCTCTTTCAGGAGGCATCTTAAACGAAAATGGAGGCGAAAGTGCCTACACCCTAGTGCTGTCATCTGGAATACTGGTGAAACAACCCCCTAAAGCTGACTTAAAAGGCACAGCTGAATTGAGCACAAAGAGAAACCAACCGGCTTGTGGATGTTACTGTGCCTTCAATGAAACTTTAACTCAATATTATGATGATTTAAAAGCAGACGTGATTTTCCTAGCATTGCTACAGTTTCGACCACCCAGCTATTTTGCTCCTTTGTGATTTTGAATGAATTATTGATAAGGAATACTTCAAAGGTGTGCAAAAAATTATTTTGCGTTTAGTGTTTATAAAACAGTGATGTTGATGGAGGGAAAAAGAAAACCACTGTCAATATTTCTCTGAGACTAAACAATAACAAAGTGCCTTCAGGATTCATTTTAATGAGAAATACTGGTGTGGCTCTGTGGAAATCTCGGGACAGGCAGTGCACACTAGCAAATTAATTATAGGTTGGCAGCCAGGCAAATGTAGGAGGCTTACGGTGGCACTGTAGAAAATAAATATTATTTTAATCAGCAATACTGGCTTATTTCCTCAAAGGTAACATCAACCTTTAAATGTACAAGTCACATATATGTAGAAAACTATTTCAAAACAAGGGGTGCGTGGCTTTTCTGCCTATTATTTTCAAGTTAGTATTTGCACAAGGTTTCCTCAAAATAAAGCACAACTGATCCCTTAGTCTTGTCCACGGTCAGAGAACAGGGTTATCATTACCGACAGCATTTTATCTAAGCCTGACTCTGATCTGTGCTGGAGGAGACATTGACTTTCATGATGGTTTTATGGATCGATGATTCAGGTGGTTCTCCAGATAGCTCTGCTGGATTCCTGGGCCCTGTTTGCAAGTCAAAGCTGCATCTCCTCCCCTAGGTGGAATTTCTCAGTTCAAGGATTCACTTCTTAGCTGCCTCCAGCTCCTGCAGTTGGCAGCTGACGGGGCAGCGCTGTTAATGCAACCAGAGTGTTCAAAGCGGCAGGTGATAAGAGACGCTGGGATTTTAACAGCATAATGAATTAATTCGCAAACTCACTGAGCACAAATGATAACTTTGGTACAATTTCCAGTTGCAATTAGGAGGGGACTGCATTGTTTTACAGGATAAAGGTATTAGTCCTGATTCTTGTAATGTAATGTGTAGTATACTGGTATCTTTGAGGAAAAGCTAGTTTCTGGATGTGTGAATTTGCCCGTGACCAACTCCTGAAATGGATGCAAATTAAAATGAGTGATTTCTGTGATAGTGAATGTGCTGTAGTGTAGCCTCTATACCCAGATTCTTAAGAGGGGGCTGGCAGAGTCTCAGAATTTCATTTTGCCTCAACGCTTATCCAAAAGCAGCATAACCAGCCCCTGTTCAAATGTATCCCAAACTTTTATTATATTTTGAGTTCATCCAGCCTGAGCATGCAATCTTCATTTTGTACTTCAACCTGTAACTATTTCAGTGGCTGCCTTCAGAATCAACAAATTTGAGATAACTTTTAATTTCTGCATCCATTGTGGAGAAGAATCATTCATATCTTCACCCATTATTTCTGGCGTTCCTCCAGAATATTTCTAGCAGAAGAAATACAATTTTAAATACCAAAGTCAAGTTTTAGAAAAACGAATTCTACTTTTATCAGGATTTGATTGGCATTATCAACAGTATTTTCAAAAAGAAAATTTTGAGTTTGTGTTAATGAAAATGTATGCTAATGTCTTTTTAAGAATTATTTGCCATTATTTTTCTCTTTAGATTGTTATACTACTAAAAGTAATCAATAAAATCTATTGTTACCTGTAGAATGCTCAGATAAGTACTAGGTATACATGGCTAATTAAAAAATACCATTTGATGATAATAGTGGTGATAGACATAATGATAAAATACTTGTTCTTTCAGATGACTGACTTATGCTGAAATGATATATTCATTCAATACAATGAATATTCAATGCAATTTAATAAATATTCATTGGACACCTGTGCTAGGCCCTAGGGATATTAAGATGAGAAAGATTCAGTATTTTGGGAGATTATATTGTTACAAATATTCCCTCCTTTTCCTATATGAGGATTGTACTTCCTGCTTGTGGCCATGTACCTTGCAGTGTGTCCTGAGGGAAGGGAATATGTATACTTCTCTATTCTTGGCCATGTGACTAATTTTAGCCAATGACCTGTGAGTGGACATGACTCATGCTACATCTGAGAGGCATTGTGTGTTTCTAGCAACATTCTTACTTTTTTCTCTCCTCTTGAGAATGGCATATCTCAAAAAGGAGCTGCTCCTAATCTGAAACACAACCCTGACTTTAATCTCAGTCCTGGAAAGAAAAGATTAAACAAAGCCACAGCAGTTGACTATGGCTGCCAATATGTAACATGTCTGTTGTAAGTTGCTGATACTTTGGAAGTTGATTTTTCACCATAGTGAAGCTAACTAAAACACTTTACATGGCATTAAACTACAGTACCTTAATTCTAAGGCACTAAAAGTTGTGATAAACTGCACAGAAATTTATGACCCAAAAAAGAAATAGTTCTAGTCCAAGAATCCTACAAGCTCAAGTTATGTAACATTGTCGAGATGTACTGTGAGCAAATTACATCTGGGTTGTTCTGGCCAGATTTGGATACTGAAAAATTTTAGTGAATTAATTGTGCATCTATCTCCATTGAGTGTTTAGGTTACCAAAAGGAATAACTCTGCCATAATTTAATTGTCCTAGATGTATGGATCTGGTCCAAGTCAGTTGGTAGTTCAAAGTCAAAGCTGCCATGCTTTGTTTATCCAGTGGAATGAAAATTAAGGCTTTTCTTCAGGACAGTTAACATGCCAGAGATATATATCCACCCATTCCTAATATCTCTTGATGCTTCTCAATAATTAGATATCAACAAGCATTTGCATCTCTCCTCTCTTTCTCCTCCTAGGGTCTGGGTTATCGTGGATGGAGAGGACTTCTGCCTGAATAGAAAAAATAGACATTGTGTGTTTTGTCATTTGTGTGTTTGCCTGCATCTGAGAGAGAGAGAAAGAGAAAGAGAGGGAATAAAAGGTTTAACTGAGTTCGCACTGTATTATACTTCCTTGAGAGTTCTCTTATACACCTGAAAATATCAGACACCAGATGAAAATCCCATGATATTGTAAGGAAAAAAAAGATTATTTAACATATTTATTTTTGTTGTGTCTTTTCAGAATGTTTTCCTATACACCCTTTGCCAACTGCCTTTCCTTAGACTTAGATGCCGGGACACAGGCTGTGGTAGACATTGCTAGTGCTCCCCTGTGTTTGGCCCTCTTTGTTGTCCTTTGGAGCATGGCACACTCCATCTCCCACTGCCCCACAGCTGGGTAGGTCATGTGATGGGTTCTAGCCAATGGACCCGAACAGGGGTGATACAGTCACTCTCTGGGCACGGCTCTCCAGAACTCCTTTCTCTTGTCGCAGTTACCTTGGAAAACTCATGTTGAGAGGCCAGTGCCACCAGATGGAATTTGGACAGATCCCGACTCACTGCTTGGACCTGCAAAAGACTTTTTGGGAGCAAGACATATGTTTTTATATATTATTTTTACTGTACCATAGTCTAAGACAACCTATGATTTCTGAACACTTGTCACTTTTTTGCCTTGGAATTAGTTGCCTTTTCAAATCTGTCCTTCCTTCCTTCTTTTCTTTCTTCTTCCTTTCTTCCTTCTTTTCTTTATTCCAAAAGTATTTATGAAACCAGAGTCTATGCTGGGATTACAGTGACAAACAGTAGAGCCACACTACTGCCCTTATGGATTTATAGGGGAGTGAGAATAACTCACAATGAAAACATTTTTTTCCCTGTACCAACCACTCTATCAAACTATCTCATTTAATCCTCATAACAACACTGTGAAATAAGACTTATTATTATCTCTATTTTATAGATAAGGAAACTGGCCTTCAGAGAAGTAAATGACATATCTTGAATCATACAGACAGTGAAGGGCAGATTTGGGCTTCAAACCTGAGCTGCTGATGCCAAAGCCTCGGTGTTATACACCAGGCTATAATAAGGAGTAACTTTTGGTTATCTGGAGAGTTTGATGCAAACTCATCATTATTATTATAGATCTGTCAAAATTAGAGATTTCTCTCCTCTTTGGGCAAGAGTTTGTACTTTGATATTTTGATCATAATGAAAAGGGTATCAAGAGAGTGGGACCAAAGAGTTCCATTCCCCTTACTCTCTGTCTAAAACAATGCCCAGCCATATTCCAATATTGCCCTCAGTGCTTTCATCCCTCTCTTTAAGATGGGATTCCTCATTTGTGCGAACAGCTTCATGAATCCACTGCTGGGGTGGCTTACAAAGTGGTGGGCACGAAGAAGTTTTTCTCACAGTTTTCAGTAAAGCCCCCGTGAGGATAGAATTTCTATCAAAGGAAAGGGCAGTAGGGATCCTTTTTCCAGGGAGAAGTTCTGTGCACCAATAAGGATGTCTAATTACAACTTTAAAACAATATTGTTGGGAATACAAAGTGAGACCTTTCCCCCACTTATTTAAGATTTTTTTTTTTCCATCAAAGGAGCAAGCAGGATTTTGAAACAAATCAAGTTTAAGGGAAAAATTTTAATGTCACTGCCTTCTGCCCCTGACCAGTGACTTATATACAGCTTATTTTACTGGAAGGGGCACAGAAAACTTCGGCTTTAACTTAAGGACATTTGAAAATAGTAACTGTTTGTTAATTTCAGTTGCTTCTCCTTAGTAGCAACTTCTCAAGTTCTCAGGTCCTTTAGGGCAACTCTCAACTCCTGCATTGTTGATAACAGCAGTGTTTCTCAAAGTGTAGACCATTGATCACATCTGATCATTTGAGTCTTCAAAAATGCAGATTCCCAAGTCTCATTACAGATTTGTTGAATCAGAGTCTCTGTCGATATTACTTCCTAGCACTGAGCATTTTCTCAAGGTCCAAGGTGGTTATCATGCACACACTTAAGTTTGAGAACCAGTGTACTGGCACCTAGAGTCTCCTGGCAAAGGTTTTGCTTTCACAAAGAGCAAACATTTTAGCTTTTTATTCTTGTCCTCCTTCCCCCGTCCCACTCTGTCTTTAACCCATTTATGGAATAGTCTTACAGAACTTCTAACAGTAAATTTGCCATTAAAAGTGATCTACTTAGAATGGAATAAACATTCTTTTTAGGGCAGAAATCAAAGATAGGACCTTTGGGAAACCACAGCTTTCTTTGTTCCTCTCCACTAGGCATATTGAAAGACAATTTCTCCCCTTAAAAGAAATGTGCTTACAGACTAAAAAACCTCTCTTTAAACAGTTTCAAAAATTAGATTCACTGCCTTGTGCATCCACATTACCTCAAGCAGTCACCTGCAAAGATACCAAATGAAGGCCTACCAGAAGAAGGTGAAATTCAGGTTCATTTTATACATCCTTCATCAACGTTTTACTATTGTGCTCTCTTCTTTTGCATTTGTTTCCTGGGCACACATTTTTCCTTTCACTCAACCACCTCCCTATACCTGTTTCTACATTTATTTTAAGCAAATATTTAGGCTTTGAGGCTAAAAGACTCTTCAGACCATTTACAATGAAGCCCAGGACTCAGAAGGATTAGCAAGAGGGAAGAAGAGGTGAAAGCCAGGCTCTCCCTGGTGCATTTGAGGAAGACTGGGTTTACTAGAAGAAATGTAATGATCAAAACTCACATACCTGTGGGAGGCTCAGTGAGAAAACATCATTCCAAATGTGTAGTGGATAAATTACCCAAAGTTACAGGAAAAAAAAAAAAAAAACCTCCTGGCTGCAGCAAGTTATGTAGGCTATGAATTATTTTATTGAATAGCATTAAGTGCTTTCCTGTTGGAAAATGAGGGACTTATTAATTATTTTAAGTTCGAAGTAATTAAGTCAGGTACTGTCAGGCTGACACGGTTTTCTCAGCAGGCGGCTCGATACATTCAGCAAAGTGAAGGATTTTTCCCATATGCTGGGCTACAGGTGAGCCAGTTGGTAAATGTGTGGCACCTTTTAATTGTACCTCATTGCAATATATAGCTTGTCTTATGAATTATTTGATCATTTGTTGCTCTCTCATGAAAGAGAAGATATTGTTGAGTTTCCCTAGGAAGGATGTAGAGGGAAGAATGGGGGAGTGTCTGAGTTCATGGAAAGGAGGAAAATCACCTCTGTGGTAGGTACTTTTCCAGATTATTTTAGGACCTGACCTGCATGTGACCTCTTATTGTAAGTTCTGGGAAAGTTTCTGTCTCCACTGGCTAGCAGTTGTGAGAAAAGTTTTTCTAGCAGGCCACATCAGGACTGGATGGTAGGAAAGACTGAAAAGCTGTCTCTAGTTGGCCTCCCTTCTGGGCTTTTCCTAGAAGCTTTCCGGGTTACCAGCTGCCTAGCTAGATTCCAGGTGCATGATGGAGAGCCTTTTGATGTGGACAAGAGATAGGGAAATACTGGGTAGAAGACAGTGGTTCCTGGTAAAGGCCCCACCCTCAAGCCTGGAAACCCATGGCCCTAAATGGGAACAGGTATTCCTGTTTGCACACTCAAAAGTTGCCTTTTCGCCTGCTATGTTCCCCTATTCTGTACCCATATAAACCCCAAACCCTAGGCTCCACAAACAGATTAACAGAAGAGCAGAAGAATGACAGAGGAGAGAAGAGAAGAAGCGTCTGAACGTCGAGAGGAGCTTGACTGGAGATGGTGGGAGAGGAGATAGGCTTCTGGGTGGCCAGACTCTAAAGGAATATCATTCTTCCATTCCATCCCCTTTCCAGCTCCCCATCCATCCCACTGAGAGCCACCACCACCCAGTAAAACCCCCAAATTCACCATCCTTCAAGTCCATGTGTGACCTGATTTTTCCTGGACACTGGACAAGATCTCAGGATACAGAAAGCTGTCACACTGGCCCTCTTCCCTCGTGAAAAGGCAGAGGGTCCACTGAACTGTTTAACATTGGCAGATGGCAAAGCTAAAAGAGCACACTGTGACACACACCCATTTGGACCTTGGGAGTCGCAGGCACCCACCCCTAGACATTACCATGGGGCCGGAGCCCAAAATCACTCGCCATAGCTCCTGTACCTGACTGTTTGCATGTTCTCCCTCCTGTAAGGGATTCGAGTGCATGAACAGAAGAACCACATCCCTGTCACACGTCCTGTGAGGGGGGTCAGGGAACTCTCCCATTTCACTTTGAGCTCATATTTGCTTAAAAGAGGAACAGGGCAAAAAAATGGAAAAACGGGGGCTGAAGAGAAATTTGCAGCTGGAGAGATTGACTTCAATATGGCTGCAAAAGTTTTCTAAGATGTTTCTCTTAAAAGGCTCAAAGGTCCCCTTTCACAGCAATAGGTTTCCAACCCTTTCTTCCATCAATTTGATAAGGTTGGGAACAAATTTGTCTTTGTCATTCTTACTCAATGTCCCACACCCCTACCACCCCCCATCCAACACCAAGTGCCTACTCCTCTATCAGCCCTCTGTGTAACAGAGCATGTTTGTATCCTCAGGTTGCCATATGTTGGTCATTTGTCTCTGGCCCTCCAGTGTTTGGGAAATTTTCTTTTCTGGACTTAAAACTTATTTGTTCTTCCTCTGTGCCTTCTGCTGAATAATAACTAACTAATAATGACATTTGCACTAATGTGTTTATCTAGTCACTCATTTATTTAAATGCTATTAATTTACTGCCTACTTTATGCCCTGTGGAAATGATACATAAGACAAATGTGTTCCTTCCCTCCTAGAACTTATCTTCTTACGTGAAAAGAAATCTTTCCTGGCTCCCATATGTAGAGACCCTGAACTTCGTCCTCAAATTCAAGAGGGCAAGAAGTATTATATTAACTTACTTAAAAAAAAATTCACGTAACTTCAAATTCAATCCCTTACCTTGTTGAGCTGGTGGAAAATTCAACCTAAGTGACTTTTATTGTAATGGTCTATAGTACGTTTATACACAGAGATAGGAAAACAGAGTAGGCCCCTTCATCCCCTGCGATACAGAGTTCTTTCCACAAAATATACATAATTCAGTGGCCACAGTGGGGAAGGAGGAAAGAGTACAACGTGGAAGGGAAGGGATCAAATTTCTTCCAGCCCTCTGGGTGAAGAACGGGGGCAGGGAGGGGCAGGGGTAGGGAGAGGAAACCATCAGCACTGTGAGGATGGGGGACACAATGAGTGGCCATAGAGGGAAACCACAGGCCAGAGGCACAGGGTCTGGGGCATGAGTGGAGCATCTGAGGTCAGTGTTTGTGAAGAGAAGGGTACACCAGTCTGGGAGTCATCAATAGAAATAAAGCAGGGGCCAGGGAGCAGGGGAGGAGTGATTTCCTGTGAATGCTTTCTGAGGAATCCTACAGTGGCTGTGAGGTGTGGAGGAGCCCAGTCAGGAGCAGGGCAGGACTGGGGAGAAGGAGGAAGATATCCAGGAGAGAGGAGGAGGTGAAGAACCCTTGGAGCCTCATTCTCTTATTGGCTGGAGGCCTCTGAGGCTCAGTGACTAGGAAGGAAGGCTGAGTGGGGAATGGGACCAGCTGGCTGTGGGGATGAGGGTGGGATAGGTGACTGCTGGTGAGAGAGTACCTCACCCAAATGTCCCTGAGCCCTCAGCCCAGAAAGATAAATACACACATACATACCCTTAGAAACCCCATATTTTTTCTTGATGGGGACATGTTGCACACAGTCCTACCTGATGCCCAGAACCCAGCTGCAGCTTTGGTCTGGTCCTGCTGGTCATTTAAACACACACCAAATCTCCTGCCCTCCATTCACAACTGCTGCCTAGAGTCCCCTGCCTCCACTGCTCAAGGCCCACCCCACTTACTCCCTTTCTCTGACGTACTTTCAGACTCATCCTTAGTCCATCTAGGTTGCACCTACTCTTGGAGAAAGTGGTGGGGGCATGACAGGACCTCAGAGAAGGGGATGGCCATGGTCTTCAACAAGGAAGATGACTAGAGGCCGGTTTGAAGCTGGGAGAATAGCTATGTAGGCTCTAAGGGGCCCCCACCTCTTTGGGGGATCAGTTCTCAGACCCTGGTCCAGACATCATTCTCAAGGCCCACAGTAGGGACTCCTGCCTCTCATATGATCACCAAAGATGACACCATCAGTGAGCAGAGGATGGGACAGTACTAGAGCCAAGAGGAAGGAAGCAGCCTGGTAGGGCTGGGGAGAAGAGACAGAGCATACTGCAGAGCAGGTGAAGTCTTAGCAAGGGACCACCCACGGGGTGATGAATGTCCTTGAGCTGAACAGCAAAAAGATGAAGAAAAATAAGAAGATATTTGATAATTGGATGACAACCCAATAACTCTTAACCCAAGGCACAAATCACCAGATGGCTCTAGAGTATACAATTCATTATCAGTGGCTACTGTTTCATTTTTTCTGCATATGAACATTAAAATGAACGCTATCATGGTAGTAGAAAATCGTGTGTTGCTCAGTGCAGCAAGTTTCTGTATATAAGATAAATACAGTCATCAAGTTTATAGTCAAAATTCGTAAACTCCACATCCCTGGGTATAATAGCTCTACTTTAACTGTAGAAAACCACTCTTATTATCTTGAAAGACAATAATAACAAAGAGCTTTTTTTCCAGATTAAAAAATTTGGTTTTCTTTTTTGATTACCTTTTACATAGTGTTTAAATAAAAATGAAATTATTTTGTCTAATTTCCCAGAATAATTTATTTAAACTATATTCATTTAACAAGTTAGTCATGTTTTTTTCTGCCAAAAACACAAATCCGACTGCCAATTTATATTTGTAGTGAAACTGTATTTTATTTATTTTATTTATTTTTTTTGAGATGGAGTCTTGCTCTGTCACCCAGGCTGGAGTGCAGTGGCGTGGTCTGGGCTCACTGCAAGCTCCGCCTTCAGGGTTCACGCCATTCTCCTGCCTCAGCCTCCCGAGTAACTGGGACTACAGGCGCCCGCCACCTCGCCTGGCTAATTTTTTGTATTTTTAGTAGAGACGGGGTTTCACTGTGGTCTCGATCTCCTGACCTCGAGATCCGCCTGCCTCGGCCTCCCAAAGTGCTGGGTTACAGGTGTGAGCCACGGCGCCCGGCCGTGAAACTGTATTTTATAATGTTACCTTGCTGACTATGTTTTATATAAGTGACCACTAATAAATTGTTTAAGACAAGGTTTCAACTCAACTCTATCAAACTCTTCAGTCAAAGATTTAATATTGATAACCTTATCAGCAGTATTCAGAGTTGGATTACAGCTATAAGCATTTTCCTGGTTAAGCTCCCCAAGACACTGTATAAAGGTTTTAACAGAAGACAACATGTTGTGCAGTTTAATGCATGTTTGTAAATATTGCTGCCCATTGGAAGTATTTGCATGAACAGGAAATGTAGATGAAAACACTTATAACATTTTAAATGCTCATTGTAGTAAACTTGCATTTTGTAGATTTGAAGGTACAGACTTTTGTAAGCAAGTTCATAAAATGGTGATTAGGTTATAAATATTAAGTAAAATAAAGTTAAAATAAATTATTTTCTATTTGGTATGTTTTGAAGTGATACTTCATATTGCAGTAGTACCTATAAAACAAACACCTAGGCGGGGCGCGGTAGCTCACGCCTGTAATCCCAGCACTTTGGGAGGCCGAGGCAGGCGGACCACGAGGTCAGGAGATAGAGACCATCCTGGCTAACACGGTGAAACCCCATCTCTACTAAAAATACAAAAAAATCAGCCAGGCCTGGTGGCGGGCCCCTGTAGTCCCAGCTACTCGGGAGGCTGAGGCAGGAGAATGGCGTGAACCCGGGAGGCGGAGCTTGCAGTGAGCCGACATCCCGTCACTGCACTCCAGTCTGGGCGACAGAATGAGACTCTGTCTCAAAAATAAAAACAAAAACACCTATTACAATGGTGAAAATTTAAAAAAACTTATCTAACATGCTTGGATTTGCTTACTTGACCCTGTGGAAATCCTCCCAGCCAATGGGTATGCTGGGTACATTTGGCCTTTGTTGGTCTCTGCCAAAAACTTATGAACGGAAATGTAAAACAATCTCTTGCCCTATACTCTTCCCTTTCCATTAGAACATCTTATTATACTTATTTTTTAAATTTGATTTGTTCCAAAGTCTATATTTTTATTACTCATTACCATAAAGCAAAGTTTCAATGTATGTACAATATTAGAAGAAAGTCACACACACAAAAAAACACTTAGAATAATGACTTTTCTGGTGTACACATATAGCTTGGAAAATGTAAAGATGCAAACACAGAGCTTTGTGAAGTAAAACAGTCACCAAATAACTAGTACAATTGAGGCAAGAATTTCTGTGAGAGAATACGACGATAAACCCAGAGCGGGAAATCAAGTCATTTCCAAAAGCCTTGGGAGAGGAGTCCTTGGATTCTTACCAAATCATAGTACATAAGTAGATGTCCGTTCTGCTTATGCTAAGGACCAGCCTTCTGCTTA
Source organism: Pan paniscus (assembly GCF_029289425.2). NCBI lineage: Eukaryota > Metazoa > Chordata > Mammalia > Primates > Hominidae > Pan > Pan paniscus. The sequence goes on from NC_073249.2 coordinate 130,449,438, forward strand.
TAGAATTTGTACACTTGAGCAAATATTTCTGAATTCATGTCAGGGAGAGGCAGCTTTCTTTAAAGGAGAAATCATGTTGCATAAGTCCAAGATGCTAAAAGATAGTGTACATATTAAACTCTATGGAAAACTGCATATGCCTTTCAATAAACAAATATGTATTTTCCATGTTATCCATGTAAAACATTGCACTAGCTATTCTTTTTTTGTTTCATTTCTATTTTGAGCCACCGTTTCCTTATAATAAACTAAATTACATAAAGAAATGTAGAAATAGTAGAAAAAGTCAATTTTTAGACAGGGTCATTTTCTTTTAAATCTGAATTTTGTGGACTGCAGGATATTGGCAACTAGTAACCTATACCTCATTGAACACGTTAATTCCCAATTTCTCAGAAAACAATTAATGCTGATTTATAGAATCTTCAAGTTAGAACACCTCAACCTCAAAAGTGCCCTTAAATTCAACCATGTAATTGTCATCTCACGTGGGCAGCATTTAAAACTTTTACTCACTTTCCATTAACAAGGTGGCATCATAGCACATTTTATATTTTCAAAAATATTGGAAATAAATTGACATTTGGCTAGGCATTTTCTTGAAAAGAGCTCAGCACCCGTCAAATTTAGCACATCTTCCTTTGCCTAGAAAGGGAACAGAATAGCCATGAATATTGTGTTGTTACCATGGGTTAACATTTTGGAAATCTTTTAAAGGCACTGCTGTCTGAAAAGTGACATCTCCTTTGGTGTTTAGAGGAGGCTGACATCGAGTGCACCACTTGCCTTTCTGTGGGTAGATACTTTCATGTCTTTCATAATGACTGCATATTCATATTGCTGAAATGTGGCTTTCTGTCTGAGCTAGAGCTCAGGGATAATTTTGAATTGGACACATCATGTAATGGGCTAAAAATCAAGGAGAAAAAAAGAGACTTGTATTTGCAACTGGGACAAAATAGATATTTACAATAAAATTAAATGTTTGATTTAGCTTGGCCCCTAGTGGATGGTAATTCTCATTTTCACATTGAATTGGTAGACTTTGCTCGAATGAGGTGCAGAACCAAATGACCCTGGAGACTAAATTACCTCTTCACTTTGGAAATGGCATTCACCTCAAGCCAGTTTTGAGATGAATTTGTGGTGAGTTGATAGAAAGCCTGGAAATATTTGCACACTTGGTAGCAAGAGTGCAGATAAACAGAGATGCCAAATTCAGAAAACAAATTCTATGCCATTCCCAGTGAATTCAGAAAAAATTCCTTATCTAATTAGCACAAGTTTAGTACAGAGGTTTGACATTAGTGTTGCCTAAAATTAAAGAATGATTTGCTTTTCTTTTGTATTCTTTAATTAAAGAAAATTTAAGAATGGTTTTCTTTCTTTTGTAAGAGTCATGTTTAAAAAAAAAAAAAAGCAGCCAATAAATCAGCCAACCAACCAAACAAACAAGCAAAAAATCAGGCATTTTCAACTTAGGAACACTCAAGGTACACTGAGGAGAGAGGGTATAATTTTGGCATTTTGGCCCTGTGTGCAGCAGCTTTCATATGAGCTCTGTGATGCCTGCCATCTTTCACCCCAATGAAAATGATGCCATTTGCTTGCGATTATAGACTCCTATTGATTTCCAGTTTTCACCAGGCATGTTCAAATCCCTCGGGCTCTGGGCGCTTGTGGATTCTTATCAGTCTTGCAGGGAGGAAACAATGTGGTAATATAATTGGCACAGTGTAGCAATAAGACTCCTGTTGTACTTCCAATTTAGTTCTTTATTGCAATATCTTGATTATATATATTGTCATATGTATTTAGAATTATATGTATCTGTATCTGTATATCTGTGTGTGTGTGTAAATACACACACATGTACTTAGCATTTAGCACTAGTAGATTCAAAAAATTTCTCAAAGACCAGACTAAATTTTAATAAAGCCAGGGCTTATCTATTATATATATATAATATATATAATAACTTTATATAATAAAGCCAGGGCTTATCTATTGTGTGTGTGTGTGTGTATATATATATATTTGCATATATATTTATGCATATCAGTAGTACCCTGAGTAGATTAGGTTGTGTCATATTACTCTTTTAGCTTGCTGTGACTTCCGACTCCAGAGTAATGATTGGTTCACAATTACACTGCAGTTGCTGTCTCAGGAGCTACTACTGTGGGGGAATCTGCATTCAGCAAGTGTTTATCTTGTGTAGTACAGTGCCACCCAAACAGTTCTGAGCTCTTACCAAAAAGTTATCCTTTAGAAAGCACACTTCACAACTGTAGTATGTAACATGCAATTACTTCCTTTTTATCATGAAAATATCAGAGTAACGCTTTTATTTGATCTAGGAAAAGGATTTTCTAACAATTCCAATTTTTTTCCTGAGGTTGTTATGTTCTAAATTTAGGTTCATGTTCTAAATTTTAACTTACCAATTAATACAGACCATGAGGCTTGATGTGTGCTAAACCATAGAGTCACACTAAAAGTTAAGGTGATTTGCCAAAATGTGGAAGAAATGTGAATGCCTACATTTCAATTTGTCTCTGAAAGAGTAGACACTAGTAATTGCTTTAGGGAGCTGACCAAGATGAAAGAAAGTAAACAATTTTAATTTCTTCTTTATGGGATTGTTACAAAGTCCCTCCTTTGGATGGTGCCTCCCCATAGGCTTGTGCATTGTGCTGAAGCTCCATTAGAGAGAGTGCACACTTTGATCCAGCTACTGCACTGCACGTGCTCTGTTATGTGAAGAGCATGACAAATCTGCATACTTTCCAATCTTTCCCTTTATTTTCTTTTACACAAACTTAGAGTGGAAAAATAAATCTCTGAAAAAAATGAATGTAGCAGTATTATAAACTTCATGTAGTCTTGTGATTAAAGAAAAAAAACCACCTCTGTGTTTTAGATGGAAATACAAACAAAATTATTTATCTGTTCTGCATATACCCTTTATTTTTACTTTCTGATCATTCTACTGAGACTGGGTTTCAGTAGAGTCTCCAAGGTAATGGAGCCTGGTGGCTAATCCATTGAGCCATACAAACTCCATCTGCTTACTCACTTTGACATTTTAATAATATCCCATTTGGACCTTTGTTCAATTTTGCTTTGTGTGCTACATCTTTGTTTTAATATTACAGCTGAAATAATTTATTATAATGAATACTATCAAGTCTCACTAATTAAAACACACAGAGATATTTTGTATATTTCAACTCTGTATACTTTCCATGGAAAATGGACCCATTAAAATTTGTCAATGGACCATCAAATTGTCCTCTTAATTATTGTTCATTGTGTATTTTACTTGGAATAAAAGAAAAAGTAGGCCATTTAAAAAAAAAGTAACACCCTATCTTATTTCCATCTTACTTTGAAATTTCTTGTGTGAAGTTTTTCTCTGTAAATACAATAACAGATTATTCTAATTATATAGTACAGTAGGAAAGTTTCAAACACAACTGCTGATGATGGAAGTAATATTAAATGCTGCCTTATTTTGTTTTATAAATATGTGATTTCTTTAAATGAAGATTGATTATGACCTACTATTTATATACATAAATCATACAAATTGTAACAGACTTGTAACATGCTGTATGTGTTGCCCTCCAGGACTTGATTGTATTCAGCATATGTCACAGTCAAAAGCTTATTAACTATTATTGATTAATTAATATATTTCTTCTCATTCATACCAAGATACTGAGGAATATCATAGATGGAAGAATTAAGACTTAAACATGCATTAGAAGATCCCCAAAATATTTAGTCAAATCTTAGTAGGACATGAAGTACACAAAAATACTGTAATGTAACCTAGATTTTGCAGAAGACACAGATGGTAAAGCAAGTGATACATCATTTGCAGGATGTTAAGTTGCAAACAGAAAGTTAAGCACGATCCAGACTGTAAAGCAATGTAGGAGTCCAAGTGTGAAGAGATTTAAATAATAGAACAGTAATATGCAACATATTTTCTCTTTTTCCCAAGTAGTCTCAGTATCAAGAATTTATCGGTGAATGCTGCTCTAATAAAATAATGATTATAGCCTGAATTTATAGAGTGTTCTTCAGAAAGTAATAACCTTTTGCACACATTATCTCATTTAATCTTCTTGACAACACTATGAGGTCAGTATCCCTATACTTTGACTTAACAGATGTGAAAAAGGAGGCTCAGAGAGGTTAAGTGGGCTGTGAAATGTCACTTGTCTAGTAAGTGGTGGAGCAGAATCTCAATTCAAGCTTGTGACCCCAAGCTTAGTACTCTGAATTTCATCATCCTCATAGTCTGGGCAATATCTTGGGCCCATAACTTATGCCCACATCTCAGAGCTGATTCATTTATTTCAGTTATCTTTACAATATGTACTAATGGCCATGGTTTTAGCAACTGTCTAGTGATCTGACAGTCTAGTGATCTAATATAGATCAGTCATGCAGACAGTAAATACATGGATTTGCTGTACCAAGTTCATTAGTTCTACCATACATTAAAAATCTTAGAGTAAAAATGAGATGAGAGGTGAGATATTAATCAGACAATATGATCACTGAAGAGACAGCTCACCTGTATAATGAAGAAGTAATGCAAAATAGAGAAAAAAAATACAGGCTTTGGAGTTGCACAAATCCAGGTTCAGATTATGAATCTTACATATACTAGCTGAATTTGAGCAAGTTAAGTAATCTCTATGAGCTTTAGGCAACTTCCTTATCTGTAAACCACACTGTTTTTTTTTTTTTAAGAATGAAATATCTGTAGGGTTGTTGCCACATTATAAGAACTCAATAAAAGTTACTGCTATTAATATAATTCTGATATTGCATCTAAACATCACAATTACTTCAACTAGAAACTTTCAGGGGATATAATTTTAATAATTAAATAATAAATAAAGAATAAAACAATTGTTATCAATTTACTAAATATTTTAAACACTTGAAGGACTAGATATTAATCAGGCTATTTTCTGGGTGGTCTTGAGAAACATTCCTGATTCATATCTAAAATTACACTTAAAGAACAAAGAAAATTGCCAAGAATTTATTCAGAAATAAAATATGGTCAGTGACAGAAAATTATAATTATAGCATTTAAGAGCAGATAGGCTGGGCATGGTAGCTCATGCCTATAATCCTAGCACTTTGGGAGGCTGAGGTGGGAGTATTGCTTGAGCTGAGGAGTTCAAGACTAGCCTGGGCAACATAGCAAGACCTTGTCTCTAAAAAAAATAAGTAAATAATAATAATAATAAAAAAAAAGTGGGGAAGTCAAATTATATTTGATTTTATCAGCATAATGATGACAATTAAATTCAAAAGTGAACAAATATCAGTAGGTACCCAAAGATCTAAAAGGTGTCAACTTTTAATATTGAGAAAACCTATCATTAGGTCATGCCAACAGTTGAACTAAAATAAGCAAAGAAAAGGAAAACAGCTGTCAGAACCATAATAGATACTTTATTTGTATACATTTAATTCTGAAATTTAAGAATGGTCAATTGATAGTAAGCATCCTATTATGATGAAAGCTTCAGTTCTCTCATTAGAAGAATCCAGATGGTAGGCCAGGCGTGGTGGCTCATTCCTGTAATCCCAGCATGTTGGGAGGCCAAGGCAGGTGGATCACCTGAGATTGGGAGTTTGAGACCAGCCTGACCAACATGGAGAAACCCCATCTCTACTAAAAGTACAACATTAGCTGGGCATGGTGGTGCATGCTTGTAATCCCAGCTACTCGGGAGGCTAAGGCAGGAGAATTGCTTGAACTCAGGAGGCGGAGGTTGCAGTGAGTCATGATCACACTGTTGCACTCCAGCCTGGGCAACAAGAGCAAAACTCCGTCTAAAAAAAAAAACAGAAGAAGGATCCAACTGATGATAAATCACTCAATTTTATGACAGTATTTTCATTCGGTTTTGTAATGGTATAACTTATGAATGACTAACGCTATATCTGGGTTGAATTGGGCCCACCAAATTATGAGACTGTAGGCAGAGGCAACTCACAATCTTTAGTTTGAATCTAATAGGTAAAAACTGATTAGGTAAATAGAAAATCTTCCCTATATTCTTAATATTAGCTATTTTCTTTGCACATAATGTAGGTGACCAATAGATAAAGTTACATGAAAAAATCCAAGAAATCAGAGATGAAATATCATTAGCTATAAGATGAGAAAGAAAAGATAAAGATATCTATGAAGAAAACCTAAAGGGACAAGTTCAGAGAGCTAGTAAGTCTGTCTGACCTTGATTGTAAGAGCAAAGACAGAAGCCTCAGACACCAGCTGGAAGGAACAAATGTGAAAAAGATGAAAAAGACAAAGAGCCAGAAATACAACTCTGGAATCATAACATGATAAGTTATCTTGAGTTCCATCAGTTCATCTTTTTTTTTTTTTTTTTTTTGAGATGGAGTCTCGCTCTGTCACCAGGCTAGAGTGCAACGAGCCACCGTGCCGGGCCCAATTTATCTTTTTTTTTTTGACGGAGTTTTGCTCTTGTTGCCCAGGCTGGAGTGCAATGGCACAATCTCGGCTCACTGTAGCCTCCACCTCCCAGGTTCAAGCGATTCTCCTGCCTCAGCCTCCCGAGTAGCTGAGACTACAGGCATGCACCACTACGCCCGGCTAATTTTGTATTTTTAGTAGAGACAGGGTTGGTCAGGCTGGTCTCGAACCCCCGACCTCTGGTGATCCGCCCACCTCGGCCTCCCAAAGTGCTGGGATTACAGGTGTGAGCCACCCACCCCCCCGGCCCCCAATTTATCTTTTTAAATGTAGCAAATTCACGAATTAAGTAGACTAGTAGAGATACAAATAATTCTCTTGAATTCCAAAGATGATAGAAGTTAAACAAAATTTTGAAAAAAAAAAGTGAATCCAGGTAAAAGCTTCAATTAAAGAACCAAAAGGATGTTTTTTTCTTCGCAGAAATACTTATAAACTAAAAAGAGATTTGAAGAGTATTCAAGTAAATGCAAGTCCAGACTCAATTGACAGTCCCAAGATCGTTAGATTGATTTATCACCTAGCAAAGGTCAAATATTAAAACATGGGTAGGGAAATAATATCCTTTAAGAGTCTAAGGAGAGAAAAAATGTGTGATCTTAGCATAGTTTTTAAAAATATTAGCTCCAGTTGCAGTATTTCAAAGTATAGTAAAATTTCAGTTCAGCAGTAATTCCTGTTAACCAGAGTCTATTATCTTTAAAAAAACAGGTGGGGATAATTTTCAAGCCAAGACACTCATACACGAGTGATTTCAGTATGCATTTGGATAAATTGCTTCTTCCTTCTTTATCTCAATATTGGCAGCTCAATATTGGTATGTTCCAAAGCTCATCTCTCAGTTGATTGTTTGAAACTCAGAGTATATATTTTTAATAGCATCAGGATAATAATACTACTTTGCATGTGAAGCTCACAAAAGAACGGGACAGATCTGACATGCTCTGCATTGATAATAAAAAGAAGCTATAGGGTTATAGTACCAATGATTAAAATAAATGTTTAAGTAAAAGCAACGTTCAGATTCTTTGAGTTATCCTATTACCACACTTATCTAATTTATGATGGACTCAGAGACTTCTACAGTAGGGGCGAAAACCAAGCTTCCATTTACACCTCTCTGATTGTTCACAGAAATGACTGATAATAGACAAATTAATAGGAGAAAAAGGCATATGAATTTATTTTATGTGCATAAGCACAAGGGAATCACAAGAGTATGATTACTCCTTAATCCAATGATGTTCAGATGCTTATATGCACTTCTTTATAGGGCAAGGGGAGATCGAAGTGTAGAAGTAAATAATTTTGCCGGGAAATGAATGAGCTTAAAGAACAGTGGCCTGGGACAAAGTTCCTCTGAGCTCTGGGGGAAGTGGTGGGAAGGTGAGGAGTGAAACTTCACTGTGAACAAAGGTTGTCTTATTATGCAGATAAAGTTTTCCAGGTAATCTTTTTGAGCTGTCTCAGAAGAACACATAAAAAGTGTGTCTGAGCACAGTGAAGACTCTCAGTGTCTTCTCTTTTCTGGTGTTAAAATTTTCCTGTTTATTTGATGAGATTCCTAGGGAGGGGGTCTTAAGACAATTGCATTTCTTTTGGAAAAAGGTTTTCCTAGTGATATAAGGGAATTCCAGAGACAGTCCTTCCTGGTGCATCAGAAAAGAAAGAGGATCAGAGAGACAGGTGCAGGGCTTGGGAGGAAGATCAGAGAAAGACCTTGGTTCTGAGGCTTATTTCTGAGGTCTTTTAATTTTCTTTAATTCAAAGCATTCAGCATCCAAGACACCATATTTTGATGTATCATTTTTTAAGCCCCAATACTACCAATAGCTGAAGTTCTTCTAAAGTCCTAGAAGGCAAAGACTGAAAGTTTAATAATGTTTACATGGCAGAATATTAGTTTCAGGTTAAATTCATGAAACAGAAAGATTGGATATTTTACGAGATGTTAATTTGCTTTATTAAATAATGCTGTCTCTTCAATAATAATTTATGCTGCAGATTTATAATATTTTAGTATTTTAAGTTTTTATGAACTCATGTTGATACATTTGCTTTTAAGAAAGATTACTATCCATATTTACATATTATTTGATGGTAAGTCCTTCATTAAGAATACGGCATCCAGGCCGGGCATGGTGGCTCATGCCTGTAATCCCAGCACTTTGGGAGGCCAAGGTGGGTGGATCACGAGGTCAGGAGATTGAGATCAGCCTGACCAACATGGTGAAACCCTGTCTCTACTAAAAATACAAAAATTAGCCGGGCATGGTGGCACGCACCTGTAATCCCAGCTACTCGGGAGGCTGAGGCAGGAGAATCGCTTGAACCTGAGAGGCGGAGGTTGCAGTGAGTGGAGATCACACCAGTGCACTCCAGCCTGGGCGACAGAGTGAGACTCTGCTTCAAAAAAAAAAAAAAAAAAAAAGAATTAGTCAGACATGGTAGTGTCTACTTGGGAGGCTGAGGTGGGAGGATCCCTTGAGCCCTGGAGTTTGAGGTAATAGTGAGCTATGATCATGCCTCTGCACTCCAGTTTTGGTAACTGAGTGAAACCCCATCTCAGAAAAAAAAAAAAAAAGAAAGATAAAGGAAAAAAAAAGAATACAGCATTCAAAATTCTAGGAAACTTGTTGACACCAACAACCAGTTTTCTAATTCTTTAAACATCAACTGGGTGTCGAATAATTCAATTCAATTCTGTTGCTATCTACCTAGAGCTAGCTCCAGATCCCACAAATTAAAGCAGCTCAGTCTTACAAGACCACCCTACTAGAGATGCCAGTTGCAAGTCTTGAACCACCTGCACTTCTTATTGACTGACTATAAATTGGCGGTTCCAATGACCTTCTCCTCATGTTTGATAATTATTAGAATGGGTCACAGAACCTAGAAAAAATACTTTATCCACATTTTCTGGCTTATTATAAAGGATATAACTCAAGAACAGCCAAATGAAAGTGAGGCAGAAGGCAAAATATGAGAGGAGAAGTGGTACAGAGATTTCATGACCTTTCTGGGCACCTTAGTATGTTCACCAACCTGGAAGCTCTCCTAACCTTCTTGTTTAAGAGCTTTTATAGCACTCAATCTTCAGCCCCTCCTTTCCCTGGAGGTCAGGTGTAGGTCTGAAAATTCCTATTGTTATAGGATCCATAGGTTTGTATGACCCCTGCAGTAACAGACCAATTACACTGAGATAGCAGGCTTTGCAGCAGAGAAAGGATTTAATAATTGCATGGTGCTGAGTGAGGAGATGGGAGGAGACCCTCAAATCTGTCCCCCTGAGGAGTTCTGGGCCAGGACTTTTAAGGGGACCATGGTGGGTGAGGGGCTAGAAAATTGGAGTTGTTGGTTAGTTAGGTAAGGGGGATGAAATCATCTGGATGTGGAAACTGCGTTTTTTCGTGAGTCAGTTTCTTGGGGAATTCTTCAGACCAGCTGGCATCAGTAGTTTCACTGGTATGCAGGATTGAAAAAATATTGCAAAGGCAAAACTTAAAGTTTCACAATGTTCAGGTTGTTATAATAGAGCAGTCAAGGGGAACTATGATCCTGTGACAGGGTCTACATGATTCTGATGAAACAGTCACCAAACAGCCATGAGGAAGCAGGTCAGTGAGCCAGCTGGCCTAGTGATTAATGCTTAGTGTGCTGCAAGCTTGGTTTGTTTTCTTTCTCTCCCTCCCTTCTTCCCTGATTAATTCTGTAAAGTTTATAGGAGCAGTTTCACTTCTCTCTAATGGTTTGGTCTTTCTAGTGACTAGCACCACCTTGATGCTACCTAGGATTCCCGCCCTAAGTCACCTCATTAGCATAAACTTAGGTGTGATTGAAAGAGACTCCTTATGAATAACAAAAGACTCTCTTACCACTTAGGAAATTCCATGAGTTTTAGGAACCTGGTGCCAGAAACAGAGACAAAGATCAATGAATGTATTCCTGATTTCACAACAATTATCAAGCTACTTTATAACTTAGTATCCAGAAATATTTTATCACCAGAAAAAGAAGATTCAGTTCCCCACTTCCCTTTTATTTTGCATGAACACATTTTGAGAACTGATCCTTTTATAACTGAAGGAAAGAAATGGTAGCTATTATAAAGACTACAAAGGAGGAAAGGATGACTAAGGAAGGAAATAATTTTGGGAGACCACTCCATTTGATTAATTGAAAAGTTACAGTCAGTTGAGGCAGCATGGCTTTAGAATTAGATAGATCTGCATTTGGAGCTCAGTTCTAGCCCTTTCTAGGTATGTAAACTTCATCAAGTTACATAATCTTTCTGGGCTTCAGTTTCTTCATCTATAAAATAGAGAAATAACAATAACAACTTTGCAGGGTATTTCTGAGGTCTATAGTTAAATTATTGGAGCACCAAAAGGATAGTCTTGATCTGAAGTTAAATTATTTGGAACATTTATTCACGGTTGTATGAAGAACAAAAAAAAGCGAAAGCAAATCGGCATGTGTCTTGAGTATAAACAATGAATCCCTAGGGAAAGCAAAATCTGCAATAGAGAGAAGAGAGAGAAAAGACTTTCATTTATTAGGTAGCAAGACTAATCCTCCTGAAGAATGCAAGTAAAAACATGGGACTGTATATGTGTATTGCTGTTTGGGTCAAACGCTTAATCAGATTTCTAGAAACAAAAAAGCCTTAATTTGTTGTTGTTGCTGTTGAATATTACGGTGTAAATACTCTCACTATAGCTGATTTTAAGGTTCAAAGATGACATCACTGAATGCACATTTGGATAGAGATGTTAACAATTCAATCTCAGGATCCAGCATAAGCCAGCTCCAGCACACCACTGTGTGTGTGTGTGTGTGTGTGTGTGTGTGTGTATCTTTTATATACATGTATATATATGAATAATATATGGACAATTCATATATGTATATAAAACACATAAAATCTTAAATGCATGAAATTGCTGACAAAATAGTAATAATTCATTAGAATAAAGTCTAAATAAAAGTTATTTAAACATTGATGCCACTTTTATCTTGAGGTCATTTGCTAAAGTTGATGACATTCAGCTTTGAACTGTGTTGCCTCCTGGGCCTGGGCAATGGCTGACTAAGCCTCAGGCTCATACAGGCAGGAAGCCTAAAAAGAGACAATCTCTCCACAAAAAAAGTCCGGGAGCAACATCCTCAGTGCAATCAGAAGGAATATCTCCTTTTCATCCTGCCATTGGAGACTGAGTGGACATTCATTATCAAGCTAATCAGATGAAGGGGGAAAACAAATTGCCTCTGAGAAGTTTTAACCACTAGCCAGCCCTCAAATGGATTGGTAGCCTACATGAGCGGTCCAAAACACTTGCAAACATGAAGTATCTCTACACACTTGGCATAAGAAAATGCAGATTATCTCCGGAGGAGAATGCGCTTTCAGCCCAGACTTCAAAGTATATCCACCAGTAGCTTTAGCATTTTTCAATTGAAAAAAAAAAAAACCATTAAGTACAAAAGGAAACATGTCATCATGCATGAGATCTTCAGAAATTAGATAAAGCAGAAACAGGTCCTCTAAGATTTCAAATATTGAAACAGAAAACAAATATGCCTAAAGAAGACAAAGATATTCTAGAAAACAGAAAACAAGAGATTACAAAGCATATCTTAAAAAGAATCAAATTCAATTTATAAATTTAGAAATATAATGCTGTAAATCATTGCTTCTTCTAGATTAGCATGCATAAAAATTAACTGGATAGCTTGTCAAAACATAGATTCCTATGGGCCCTACTCCTGTAGATCCTGTTTAGTTGTTCTGAGGTCAGTTCTAAGAATTTTCATTTCTAACAAGCTCTCAGATGATACTAGTGCTGCTGGCCTGAAGACCACACTTGGAATAACACTATTGTAAATAAAAGAGCTCAATGGATTGGCTTGACAGCGGTTTAAATCAACTAAAGAGAAAATGAATAAGCTAGAAGGAAGGTCAAAAGAAATTATTCAGAATGCATTCAGGAAATATAAAAAGACAGAAAATAGAAAAGAGAGAGATAAACAATAATGGAGAATGGAGCACAAGAAGAGAAAGAAAGGGTAGCAGAGGTCATATTTAAAGAAAATAATAATTAACATTGTTCAGAAGTGGTGAAAGATACAATTCACAGATCTGAGAAGTCAAATAAATCCCAAGTGGTATAACTTTAAATAAATAAATAAATAAATAAAGGAAAGATAATAAGCTGATTCCTCAACCAAGAAAGTGACTGGTTGGTTTCCTTGTTTTCAAGGAATGTGACTGAGAAGAAAGAAAACGCAGCATTCTGGAGATATTTCTTAGACATTGGTCCAGGATTCCTTCAACTGTGGCTCTGCATCATTAGAGATTTCACTGATGGTTTGCATATTGGTTTTCCTCTGATCATGGCATGAAACAGAGAAAGGGCATGTGTTCCCTCAAGTTGCTCTACAAATAGCTGGGGTTGAGTCAGTGTCTTTCTTATAGGAGGTGTTGTGAAAGAATATTCATTTGTTTCTGGAATCACACGTGAAGTTGGGGGTGGAGTCCTATGCATTTGCCGTATTGGGAACGATCAGAATTTGGTGTAGCCATAATTTAGGAGAGTTACCTGGAGATTTTCCTCTACCTGAATATGGTATTAGGTATTGTCTGGACTTAGGGATTGTCTGGACTGAACAGAGTGGAGTGGTATTCAGAGTTATTGTAGAAAAATTCATCTATCTCAAATTTGCTGGTTGTTCAAAGACTACATCTTCTAAAGGAAAATGAATTCTTTTATTTCATACACATTTTCAACAATAAGTATCAAAACAGAAAGAATCTTCTGTTAACCCTCACTAGGTGGGAAAATTACATTAGCAGAGAATTCCCTTCTCTGAGGCACTGTTGTTAACCTAGATTTTTGCTTTAATTTGCCTAAGTATTTATCTGTCTACCATCAAAGGACTAGAAAATTGTGTTAGTTATAAATAAATGGAAGCAACTGAAGACTAGCAGAGAAAATTGTCTGCTTACCCCCCTCCAATTAATTTCAGCAAATTAATTTTATGTCAGAATAAAAATCTATTTTGGTGATCTCATGGGATAATAAAAACATTACCTAGCTAGAACAGTATAGCTCATTAAAAGGTATCACTCATTCAATACTTTCTTACATAAAGACTTATTGATTAGTGGGGACACAGTTTGCTGGACACTTATAAGTGTCTGGGTTATAAAGATAAATAAGAGAGATTTCTTTTTTTTTTTTTCGTAGAGATGGGATCTCACTATGTTGCTCAGGCTGGTCTTGAATTCCTGGCCTCAAGCAATCCTCCCTCCCTGGCCTCACAAAACGCTGGGATTACAAGTGGAAGCCACAAAGCCTGGCTAAAAAGAGAGATTTCTGTTTCTGTCTATGCTGTTATCAATGATACTAGACTATCTTTCCTGACATAAGTGACTTTAAAACTGGGCAAAATATATGAAACAACTATTTTCATTGGACAATAGTTGACACAACACTTGCCACCCTAGGGACGAGGAAAACAAGAGATGAGCCTCATGACTGCCCTACCTTCTGCCTGGAGACAATTCCCTGAGCATGGTGTGAAGAGCTCGAGTCTGAGTAGAGCACTGTGGCCTCATTCAGCTGAGGAGACCAAGATCAAAGTTTGGGTCAACTGAAATGGCTGGAATCTACAGGGTAGGGCATCAGAAATTGGGAACTGTGCAGAGTAGGACCCAGAAGTTTCTGTGTGGGATCCCCTGTGGATTTGTGGCTGACGACTGGGTTATATATATGGAGAGTGGAACCACTTCAGGATCACTAGAAAGAAAAACAGAGACACCAGTGGGTGAGCATCTGTGGGAAAAGCGTGCCTGAGAACACTGGAATTCTGGCCCTGCCAGAGTGGAGAGATCACTCAATACTTTCCTGCTAACACCCTTGCATGCAGCTAAGACACAGAAAAGCTGCACTTTAGGAGTAAGGGGAACAACTTCAAGTAAGGCCTACACTAGACCCTCCTTAACAAAACCTAAAATTGTGATTCAACGAGATCTTCAGAGGAGACAAAGTTCAGTTTGGATGTTCAGTCCTGGCAAGTTAAAGACATTTGTGAAACACATTAGGTTTTTCATGGATCTTAATAACAAACCAAGGTTGCTGTAGTACATAGTGATCAAATGCAATAGAACTGACTGATAACATAAGAATCAATAATCTTCCAAAGAAAATGACAGAATTGAGTTCCTACAATGAGTTAGCAACGATTCAGTATTCAATCAAAACTTGATAGACACTCCCCAAATTTTTTTAACCAGGAAATTATGATTAATAGTCAAGAAGCAAAGCAGTAGATAGAGATTAACTCTGAGATGGGCCAGGAATTAGGTGTAGAAGACAAGGATTTAAAGTTCCTGCTCTCAAGGTCATTACAATTTGTTAAGGGAGGCAGATATGTTAACAAAAAAAATTGCTGGCCTTGTGCAGTGGCTCACACCTGTAATTACAGCACTTTGGGAGGCCTACAGGCTGAGGAAGGAGGACTGCTTGAGCTCAGAAGTTTGAGACAAGCCTGGGCAACATAGTGAGACCTTTATAAAAGATTTAAAAATTAGCTGGACCTGGTGGCATGCCCCTATAGTTTTAGCTACACAAGAGGCTGAGGCAGGAGGATTGCTTGAGCCTGGGAGGTTGAGGATGCAGTGAGCTGTAATCATGCCACCGCACTCCAGCCTGGGTGACATAGCAAGCCCTGTCTCGTTAAAAAAAAATAAAAAATAAAAATAAAATTGCTGTGAAGTGAGAGATGGGCAATACTAAATTTTGTAGTTGCTATAGTTTTGGTCCAAAAAAGGTAATGATCAAATCTGTGAAGTAGATTTAAAAAGAGTTCACAGACAAAGCATCTGAAATGGGTCTTAAAGGATAAATAGAAGTTTGCAAGGCTGTGGAGGGGGAATAAGGGCAGTTTCAGCTGATAAGCAGAAGGAATGTGTGTAAAGGTATGATGGCTTGAAATAGGAGCCCTGCAAGCATAGCAGCATTAAGAACATGGTTTCTCATCAGTAAAATGGGGATGATAATAATAATAATACCTACCCCTTCGGGTTGTTGTAAAGATTAAATGGAGTAATCCAGGAATAGTGCTTGAGTTGTGATAAGCACTCAATAATATTAGTTATTATCTTGGCGAAATTGCTTAGCGTATTTTGGAAGAAGCTATGTACATCAGTATAGCTGCAGTATACATAAAGAAAAAAAGATGTAAAGCCTAGTATGGGATCAAAGCTAAATGCAATAGAAGATCTGAAAGTTCCTGGCAGTGTTGGTGTTCAATCAGCTCAGGGCAAATCAGCTTTTACAGCTTCGCTCTGGAGAGGCAAAACAAGAACAAAAAATGAATCAAGTGCATTGTGTGAGGCCTACAGGAATGACAACGGGCAGAGAGCAGTTATACTTTCCCCAGCACAATGATGTCAATTTCTCTCTATGTGAAAGGCTAATAGACAAAATCAGGGTCACTATCCAAACAACTTAGAGTTCAAAGAGAGGTAGTTGCAAATAATGGCTGCAGATGAGAAATAAGGTCAATACGGAGTAAAATTGCCAATTAGCTCAATATAAACCAGATGAAATGTATTCTTGAGGACATGAACAGAATGCTATGTTAAGAAATATAAGTATGATCAAGAAAGTAATGACTGATAAAAATTCAAGTGTAGGTACTAGTAAATTCCCCTAGCAGGTAAAATAGCAGTATATCGTCCTTTCTCTTAGACAAAGTTTTTAGGTAACTTTCTAAAATCACACTTTGGAATTAATATTTTTATGTGTATTCATTTTCTTTAATGTCTAGGCCAAAGAACTTTACTAATAATAATACAGTATTCAATTACAAGTATTTCTGTTCCAAACATACACCCTCTTTTCACCATCCATCAAACCTTGATTGAATGCCAGGACACTACATCACATCCTAAAACATTTGAAATTTGTCAAATGAGAGCAAAAATGAATCCCTAAGATATGGGCTTCCCTTAAAAAATGACTTGTTCAGATTTAGAGACCATGTAGAGAAGGACTAGCCTCTTCACCTACACCCCCATTCATTCATTTAACTCTTCTCCCTCTGCTGTGGAAAATTTAAAAATAAGTAAATAAGTGAAAGGAGTTCCAGCCTCTGTTTTTAAATAATTTTTGGTCTTTAGTTAACAGCATACCAGGGTAAGGTACAAATGAACCCATTCAATTGATAGCTAATAGTTGGTGTACTCCAAAATATATATACATCTCTGATAAAACAGCTGAATCGATTATATTAATCACAAAACAATAATCCTGAAAACGATTGGGGATTTTTATTCGTGTTGAACAATGGCCAGCTCTTTGCTGATAATAAACATTATACAGAGACACATATGCAAATATAAGAAAACTTCCTAGGTTACACATTTATCAGTGAAACACACATATGCTAGAATAGCAAATAGCTAAATAGCAAAACACTAGTCTCTGAAGGCAGGGAGTTTTTTCATATGGCTACATAAGAAGTATCATAGAATCAATGTCTTTTGCACAGTGGGAAAACAATTTCAGTTCGAATTCAGCTTGGAAGGTTTTCTCTATCCATCAGAAAGCCAGGACTGTTTATAAAGCCCTTTCCATTGCCACAATACTCTGAGAGAGACAGTGAGAAGTACAACACAGAAAGAGATGTAGCTGTAAAGTGCTGGAGTAGAATTCAAAACCATGTCAGATTTACTGGAGCTCTTACTTATCTGTGCTTCTTTCGAAAAGGCAGGTTGGGGGGAAGATCATGGGCATTGGACTAACAAAGGTAAGAGGCTCAATCCTTGACCTTGGATACATTTCCTGATCTTTCTGCTTTTCATTACCTTCACCTTTAAAATTCCAGTCCTTAACCATATTGTCATACTTAATAAATATGTATTGAATGAATGGATAACTACAATGAATAATAGGTACTTGTGTAGTTGTATAGATTTAAAAAATCATTTATTTTTTATTTTTTAGGCAAACGTGATAACCACTAAACTACAGAAATGTATTCTTTTATATTTGTATCATGCTTTACACATAGCAGGTGCCAAATAATTGCTCCTTTCTATTCCCATTCCTTAGGGAAAGATGCCATACCTTTTTTTTTGATTAATCATAGTAACTGGGATAGTACCAGAACAATAAAATACATCTTTATTGGTTACTTAATAGTACTCATTTCATGTAACAATAATTGGAAACTGGGGATTTATGTCAGGATGCCTTATGCCAAGTATATTATAGTAATCTAGGCAAATAATGTTTAAGACAAGCTGCAAAGTGCAGGCCTGCAGGCCATGTCTGCAAATGTGTTTGATTTGGCCATACACATGCTTAAAAGAAAACAATACATACTGGAATATCTTTACAAGGGCATATGCACTCTGGATATACCTTAGCCTCCATCATTTCCTACTACCTTTCAGGCTGTTCAGGTTGTGATTCTGTTACCATTCTGGCTGCTGTTGGCATATAAGAGCATAACTTTGGTTTAAGACCAAGGAAAAGTATTGAGACTCAATACTGGAGAAATGGGGATATCACCTCTGAATGAAGTGTAGGTAGAGAAAAGTTTTATTGACAAGTGCAAGCTGAGTACTCAGGGACTGCTGAATACCTAGGCGTATTCTTAACTCACACAACGTATCAGTTAATTGAAAATCTATACACTTTAAAGATGCTAAGGAAATTCTGATAGATGTACTTTGGTAGATTGCATATGCCAAACCCGATAATTTTTAGAAAAGCAAGTATAAATTGACTCAAGATTAATTGTAGCAAATGAAATATATATGAAGATAATCAGGTAATAACATAGTGCAGATTTTAATATGTTCAAAACCTTAGGAAATAGATACGACTAATAAAAAATAAGGTTCCAATTTGACCAAAAGGTAAATCGAGGATAATAATAATGAAAAAAATTTGTTATCATATTGGTACATCAGAAAGTAGCCTATCCCAGGTTTAATAAAGATGCTAATATAATTGAGTTATTAAAATTGTTCAGCCAGGCCAGGCACCATGGCTCATGCCTGTAATCCTAGCACTTTGGGAGGCCAAGGCGGGTGGATCCCTTAAGCTCAGGAGTTCAAGACCACCCTGAACAACATGGTAAAACCCCATCTTTACAAAAAATACAAAAAATTAGCCTGGTGTGGTGGTGCGTGGCTATAATCTCAGGGCGTGAGGTGGGAAGATTCCTTGAGCTGGGGAGGTCCAGGCTGCAGTGAGCTGAGGTGGCACCACTGTAATCTAGCCTGGGCAACAGAGTGAGATCCAATGTCAAAAAACAAATAGACAAACAACCAAAAAACTGCTTGCCAGGAATATGCATATATTCACTAAAAAAGGACAGGATAATAGTGCAGATTTTAATATTATCAAAATAAACTTCTACTTCTATATTCAGCCAACTGAACGTAGTTTTCTGTTTTCCACCTTAAACTTACTGCTTAACTTGAAATGAAGTATCAAAATTTCCCTTTAATTTTAGTAAAGTCCCATTGTATTTTACAAAAAGGAGCAGGTTTGTTTGCTTTAATGTAAGATGTGCATTTAATTTTAGTAGAAAATTCTATAATTCAACATGAAGAGCAGGTTTTTAATTTCAGGCTAAATTAATCATCATCATAAACTTTATTTCTTTTTCATAATTTAGAATGAGGGCAAGAATCTTCATTTTGTTCACGATGTACTACAAATGCCTAGAAGAATTTCTGGAACATGGTAGGAAGTCAACGTATTTATTAAATCAATGAAACTGCATCATTCTATGACACTATAGTAGGGTTTTTCAAATCATAGCAAAATGAGAAAAATAATAGTTCATCCACTGAAAGGACTGTTTTTGCTCTATAATTATGTACTTTCTTCTAATTAAATTTGATGATAGACTATGGTAAGGTTTGGTTCGTTGTTAGTTTAATGACTATATTCGGAAAATAAAATTTGGCCACCATGTATAATTTGGGAGGGAAATTTTATTGGTTTATTAAATCACAAAGCCTGAATGCCACAGCTATATAGCAAAGAATGAAATGTGCTGTCCTGTCATCTACAACATTGTTCTTTACTTGTGCTTTGGACAACGCCTTCTGTCAGCTTTTAAATTTGTTCCCACCTATAACTGCATGTGATCTTAGAGTCTACTCTACGTGTTTGAAGTGTCCTCTCAGATCAAACACCTTTCATTCCTTCTGAAGAGTTTGTGTGTTTTCCATTAGCTCACATATTGTGTAAAAAGAATGACATGGCATGTTTGAGAATTCCTGAGTTATCTATTTTTTACATGTTATAGGTACAAAATGAAAATTTGTTCATTGAATGAATTAATGGATGAATCAAAGGAATGGATTGAACAAGGTCAGGGATTAATGAGTAAGATTAAGAAGCAGATTGGCTTGTTTGGTGCTCTTGCAGAAAATTTATTCTTCTTATTGTATTAATGTACAAGTACTCCTCTACAGTTAGAAATGGCATCATTTCCACATTACACTTGTGGGAATTGAGGCACCTATATATAATCCCAAAACATGAATAGCTAGGAAAATAGTCCACAGAGCAGTAAAATCTTACACCTGGAATCCAAATTTTCTTACTGCCTATCTAGTCAAATGTTGGCCATTGATATCAACCCAACACTCACGGGACTGAAGTCATGCAGAGAGCCACAGGAGCTGTGGAAAGAATGTGAGGAAATCCCTTCCACAGTCACTGGTGATGAAGGAAAAAAGTAAGTAATTTTACAGGCAGAGGTTTGAAAAACTAAAACAAATACAAAAAAGAGGTCCTTGGTTCTGGAAAGAATAGAGCTTTGTGGAAGAGAAGATACTGTTGCCTCATTCCGAGAAGGTCAGAAATGACATTTTCTGTCCTGAACCCAAGGCTTGATTTGAAAGATTTCCCATACAGTTACATTTTTCTGTATTTACTTCTTTTGTAAAAGTTGTCTTAACTATACAAAACAAATAAACCCAGAAGAAAAGTCTTATGCTTTTAAAATTATTTGGAAAATAAGTATACAATATTTCAAATAGCAGAAAATCTAGAGAAATTTGAATAATCACATGTGTACCCACTACCCAGACTCAACATATGGTAACATTTTGCCACATTTACTTCAGTTTTCTTTCTTTCTTTCCCTCCCTCCCTCCCTTCCTATCTTTCTTTTCTTTCTTTCTTTTTTTAGAGGAGGAGTCTCACACTGCCACCAAGGCTGAAGTGCAGTGGCACAATGACAGCTCACTGCAGCCTCAACCTCTCTGGCTCAAACAATCTTCCCACCTCAGCCTCCCAAGTACCTAGGACTATAGGCACACATCACCATGTCTTACTAATTTCTTTATTTTTTGTAGAAATGGGGCCTTGCTATGGGGCCGGGCGCAGTGGCTCACGCCTGTAATCCCAGCACTTTGGGAGGCCGAGACGGGCGGATCACAAGGTCAGGAAATCGAGACCATCCTGGCTAACACGGTGAAACCCCATTAGCGGGGCATGGTTGCGGGTGCCTGTAGTCTCAGCTACTCGGGAGGCTGAGGCAGGAGAATGGCATGAACCTGGGAGGTGGAAGTTGCAGTGAGCCGAGATAGCACCACTGCACTCCAACCTGGAACAGAGCAAGACTCCGTATCAAAAAAAAAAAAAAAAAGAAAAAAAAAAGAAAAGAAAAGAAATGGGGCCTTGCTAAGTTGCCCAGGCTGGTTTTGAACACCTGGGCACAAATGATCCTTCAGTCTCAGCCTCCCAAAGTGCTAGGATTACAGGCACGAGCCACTGCACCTACTCAGTTTCTTTTTAAAATAAAAAAAAAAAAATTCAGTTTTAATTGAAGCTTCTTTAAACCCCATCCTGATTCATTTTTTTTCCTTTCTCTCCCTGGTTAATTGAATGTTTATTATTTTCTTACTTCCAGTCTGTACATTAATAATGTAGAGTGTTGTCATGTATTTTAAAAATCTTTCTTATGCAATTACCTTTTTCATTAACAAAATATTTTTGAGATTAAAAAAACCATGAATATGCCACAACTTATTTACTCATTCTCCTATTCCCAAGAGTAGGAGTCTATTGGCTATCATGAAAAAAAAATGCTGCTACAAATATTCTAGTATATCCTTTTGTGCACGTGTGCATGAATTTCTTAGAATTGGAATTCCTTGGCCAGAAGGTACATGCAGCTTCCACTTTGCTTGATGTAGTTAAATTGTTCTCCAATGCGGTTTCATTGCACAGAACGATTCCTGTTGCTCCATTTTCTCTCCAACATCTGATAATACCAGGATTTTAAATTTTTGACAATATTTCTGATGTGAAGTGTTATCTCATAGTGGAAATTTGCACTTCTCTGAACACTAGTAGATTTTTTCATTGTTACATCTTTTACCCTTTTTTTCTATTAGGTTGCTTTTTAAACATTAATTTGGAGGAGTTATTTTATATTCTGGATTCTATTCTTGACAGTATTTTTATATGTTAGCATTTAAAAGAAAACACAAAAAGTCAGTATAATAAAAAAATGATTTTCCATACTGTTTGAAGTTTTATTTTTTTAACGCTATTTGGCAGTGAGACTGCATGAGTTTGCTACTTTGATGATAGGATTTTTTTTTTCTTTTGATGGCATTTACTACAGGATTTATAAATAAACGTTCTTGTTTGGATACATCAACTGTAACATTTCAGATAATATTACTCTCTTGAAATTGTTAAGTTTAAATTTCATAGTCTTTGATATGGGCCACTCTTGCCCAAAAGAATGAAAGCTTTGCCGAAAGCAAAGTTCCAGGGTGGAGGACACCCTCACCAAATCATCCAAGTGGCTGTGAAGACACTTCATTCATATTAGGTGATTTCAGATTTTGCAGATTACGAATTGGAAATAACTAATACTATTTTCACATTAATTTATAATTCATTTAGTAATTCATATTTATAACAGCCTATGATTAATTTTATGTGTCAACTTGACCAGGTCATAATGCCCAGGTATTTGATCAAACATTATTCTGAATGTTTTTTGTGAGAATGTTTTCTGGATGAAATTAACATTTTAACTGGGTGGACTTTCAGTAAAGCACACATAATGTGGATGGGCCTCAGCAAATCAGTTGAAGGCCTTACAGAACAAAGATTGACCTCCCCTGAGCAGGAAGGAATTTTGTCAGTAGATGAATTTTGGGTTTAAACTGCCACATGGACTCTTCCTGGGTCTCCAGACTGACAGCTTTAGGACTTGAAGCGCCACATCAGCTCTTCTTGGGTCTCTAGCCTGTTGGCCTACCCTATAGATACTGAACTTGCTGGTGTCCATAATCACATGAACCAATTCCTTAAAACAAATTTCTTTCTCTCTGTGTAATTATATCAGTTCTGTTTCTCTGGAGAACCCCAATACAGTGTGCTTTTAATATACAGCTACTCAAGAAACACATTTTCTATTATCAGAGCATACTATGTATTTCTTGACACAGCTGGCATGTTAAACCAAAACTATACCCATGTCTTCCACTTTTATTTAGAAATGAAGGTCTTCCATAAATAAGTGTCTGCAATTATTACTGATTCAAGATTGTTAGAATCATAAAGATAGAAAGCATCCCAAGAATTTATTAGGACATGGGTAGAAGTTTTACCTCTTTACTCAGGCTGAAATATGAGTTAAGCCATGCTTAGATAGCAGGTCAGGTTGACAAACAGGTCTACAAGGCCAATTTCTGATTTTTGGTGATGGTCAACAACAGCGCTGACTTGAGAAAATTTCTGTGGCCATTTTTGGGCTCAGCGAGAAAAAGACTGTTATTTGTCTTAGGAAGCAGAGGAATCCTTATGCTATGTATTTGCCATCTCTGGCCTAGGCCTTAGGCCAGTGATTTAGAAGAAATTCCTCCAGCTTATATGTGAGACAGCCTACCTGTTCATGGCCAGGAGCACCGAGGCTTCTTATTAATATTAATCTGTATTTGCCTGAATGTTCCTCCCGTATATGTCCCTTGAGAATGTGCAATAAGATCTTGGGCAAATATCTTACCATTGAACCACAACTAATAGAAAAGTAATCACTGAATTCGTTCTATTACGTATGTCCCATTTATGGAAGAATTACATTACCATTATTATATCCCAGCAACATATTTGCTTTAAAAGCACCTGGATTCTTTTAAATTTCTGAAATATTTGCAATCTAGCGTCTGGCACCTAATAATATGCTGCTGTTTTTTATATAAGATGTTCATAAGTTTATGGCTTCATGAGTATAGTATCTACTTGAGCTTTTTGCCAAGACTGAGCCTTTTGCTTCTTTTGTATCCTCTGTAAATGCTCAATAAATGATGGCTGGATTGAACTGCTTCTAAGAGACCATGGAGTCTCAGGTCTTTAAGATTCTGTAGCAGTAAGGGGAAAAAAAAAAAAAAAAAAAAAAGGTCAGAGTGTTCTTGGCATCGCCAAGCAGGGTATTAGAATGAAAATAGAAAGTATAATGTTACCCTTGAAGAACATGTTCTGGTCACTACACTTCTAAAAAGCAATGACTGACCTGGAAAGGGGTGAGAGATGGGCAGTTTTGTTTGATAAAGGTGCTGGAATAGTTTCCTGATAAGACCAAACAAAAATGTCTAGTATTATGGCCTCGTCTGAAGGCATTTGCTATCAGAGCAACACCTATAACATGCATAACAAGGGAAGATTTTGATAAATGTAATATAAGGACTCCAATAGGGCAGCCTCTATTGGACTAGATTCATGAGAGGATCCTTAGGTCTGGCTGGCAAAGGATACTTGGGTCTGGTTGGCCCATGTAGCTTTATCCACACATGTAGGTGTCAGTGATCCTGAATGAATGAGGATCACTCATTCATTTTTAAGATTCAGGCCTGCAGTAACAGTCGCTGGTTTCTTAAGATGAGAAACACCAAGGTTGCCTCCAGATAATCAAATTTCCTTTACTTTCTATCTTTGCCAGAGCAACCAGCTGCCTTTAGAATTTTCCACCCAGATTCTTTTAATCTACCCAGTTTGCTAAACCTGGCTTAAATCTGAAGCTTACCTGGATTCAGTGTCTCCTCATCTGTTATCCCTACTGTAAGCAGGACTGGATCAGTCAGACCCACGCCAGTGCTCTTATCGCTTTTGATCCCAGGAAGTCAACTATGTCTTTTCTATGACATGGCCTGGGTCTCGGACTGTTTTGTTACATCAAGTCTTTGGTCACCAGCTTTACCTTTACACCCAAGACTGAGAAATTAGCACTCTTCTGTGTGCAAAGAGAAAGGGAAAGTAGGCTACTGATAAGTCTATAAAACTGTGATTCATTCATTAAATTTCTAAAATTTAAGAACTAGAGGAGTAAAATATTCTGCCCTTTTCACAGCAAATAGCAGGCCCTAGGAATACTATTATCCCAGAGTTGTACAAGACAAATATAAAGAGCGCCCTCAAAGAACTTGAATTTAGTTAAGGAAGGCTGGATTCATTATTCGCTAAAGGAAATTTATTAATATTCAGTGTTGTTAACATTTGAAGATGATATTGAAGGGCAGCCAGCCTTTTTCACTAAAGGCAACTCTTGGCATTAGACTGTTGGCCTGAATAAATAATTACTTTATATGAGGCTTGTTTTTTTGGTTGTTATTGTTTATATACTCTTTACTTTGTTAAGCAGTGTTATTTTTATGCCTTTTTCGTGTTTTCATCAGACTATGCTAAAAGAGAGGAAATTAGTTCTACACCTTCATAGCTCTACCATAATAATAATAATGCATATTATTGAACACATCTGAGTAAATGGTTGATGTAGATATCCCCATTTAATCCTCAAAACAATCCTATGTGATTGATACTGTATGCATTTTGCAGATGAGGAAATGGAGGCACACAGAGACTAAGTAACTTGCTCAAGTTCCTGTGGTAGGAACTGGCACTCCAAGATGCAAACTCTGCCTGTCTGATTATAGAACCCACATATTTAGCCACTTCTTACACTGTCATTGAAGGCTACAAGGCCACACTTTCTGATTGTGTGCCTTCTTGGGAAAGTCCAGCCCAGGAAAGGCTGGCATCTATCTTCTCTTGAGACTTTATTTCAGGGCTATTTTAGCAGTGTTGTCAATATCTAAACCCGTCGCCTGATGAGATTATTCCTACTGTAACCAGAAACCCAGAAAGTAAAGTTAATAAATCCTCTACTCATGCCCAGGAACTTAGGAGACTGAATGTGAAGAAGGCCAAAGCAGATTTAAAGTGACTGAAATGACAAAAGGTGAAATGTGAGTGAAGTGAATGAATTACAAAAGCGTGTATGAATAGTATTACACAAGTGAAGCAAATTCAATATCAATTCAATTTCTGACCACGTGCAGAGGGAAAACAAGGGTAAAGGAGCAGAAGAGTCAAGGGTAATGAACAGCTTTATTACTTTTTTTCATTGTGCCACTACATATGAATTTTTGTTGCTATTTATTAACATGTAGAGGTTAAAGTTTTTGTAAGATCTGATCATAAAATTATGGAAGGCTAAGCGAAGTCCTGCAATGGAAAACACAGTTTGAAGTCAGGTTACAACAAAATATTAGCTGCGTTTCATACTGTAAAGTGCTGAGGATATTTTAGAAATTAAACATAAAGGCTTTAATACAAACATGCTGGGTCTTGTTGGGTGAGTCCATTGTTCCTGTCTGTAGGCGAATCTCTTCTAGGTTATTTGGGGGAATGGTAGAGTTTCATACTAAGTCATCTTTGCTGTTCATGGTGTATAATATTCAGCTTTAAGCAATATAAAAAGACTTACCCATCTAAGCAAACAATTCTCAGATGACTCCATTCTCCATCTCCATTTGAATTTAGACTGGCCTGGGTTTGAGTCTCGGTATCCCACACACAAGGTGTGTCCATAGGCCAGTTGTTTAGTGTTAGCTTTTTTTTTCTTTTCTTTTCTTTCTTTTTTTTTTTTGAAACAGGGTCTTGCTCTGCTGCCCAGTCTGGAGTGTGGTGGTGGAATAACGACTCACTGCAGCCTCGACCTCCTGGGCTCAAGCAATTCTCCCACCTCAGCCTCCTGAATAGCTGAGACTACAGGTGGGCTCCACCATGTCTAGCTTATTATTATTATTTTGTAGAGACGAGGTCTTGCTATATTTTCCAGGCTGGTCTCAAAATTCTGGATTTAAGTGATGCTCCTGCCTTGGCCTCCAAAACTGCTGTGATTACAGGCATAAGCCACTGTTCCCAGCCAGTTGTTTAGCTTTCTGAGCACCACTTTCTTTACTGTAAGATGCAAATAATTGCTACCTTGGAGGATTAGAAATAATATAGTATCTGGAAAGGGATTTGTAGAACCCCCAGTATACAGTAGGCCCTCCATGAATGACAGCAAATACAATTACATAAAGTGCACAATGCCGTGCCAAGTACATACAGAAGCTTAATACATATTAGTTGAAGGAGTTTAATAAATGAAGGACTAGAAGCTATCTTCAAGCAATAAATTTGCTTTTAATTTGTAGCTTCTTGTTTCCATATTTAAAATGTGACTCTAATAGTGGCAATTGCACCTGTGCTATTGGTGAGGAAGTGGAATAAAGCATGACCCAGAGATTCAGGAGATTCTCGATGAATACACCAACTTTCATTGGTCCTTAAATTACTATGCATAGGTTGCTATTTATTTGAAATATTTATAGAGACTAACTTGGTTGCAGACGCTCTATCAATCTTTCACGGCAGGGGCTGAATCCAGATAAATGTAAATGGCTGACGTGGACAGGGTTTTAAATAAAAACATCGATACTTACACATTCTACTTATTAAACACATAAGACTATTCCTACACACACACACACAGAGGCACAATAGTCTCTCTCTTGCATGTTTCTTCAAATACATGGACTTCTCTTATTTTCCTACTTTTGATAGAGACAGGGGCACAGTGAGATCTTTCTCTACTATTAGAAAACCGTAAGTGCCAGGGTGATGTTAAATAACCTTTGTGCCATAGGGAGCACTGATGACTATACGCTGGCGGACATTTGTCCTTTGGAAGAGAACCTGCTCAGCATCAGCTGAGTGTCACCATAGGACAATTTGAGCATAGTGTAAGAGCTTCTGGTTTCTCACAAGAAACCAAAAACCAAGGGTTTGTGTGAGATTTATTAAATTTCATGATTGACACAAATATTTTTAAAACATCACGTGGATGAAATAAAGCCTTTTGTCAGCTGAAGGTGGCCCAATGATTTCTGTGATCTTTCTTCTAGATCTGGCTTCTCTAAAGTACTCCATGCTTTAATCAGCTAAGAATAGGAGAATATCTAGGTTGGAATGCAAGGGACTTCATGGTCTGAACCTGTATTCTGAGCTCAATCAGCAGTGGGAGGAACTAGATATGGAGGCTGGAAACTGGAAAGTAGGCACAGCCCTGAGAACGGGCAGTGGGGCAGTGAAAACTTAGCAGCAGGAGGGGCAGATGTTTCAGAGGGCATGTTAGGAACTCAGCAAGACCTAACAGAGGGGATAGGTGGTGGTGTGGGGGCAGACAGTGGGGACAGACTCAGTGTGGTGAAGAGAAGGTAGTGGATGTCTGTCTGGATGGCCTGCCTGCACACGCTTAGTAGGAGGATTTCTGAGAGGAAAAAGGGATTGAGAGGGGCCGCATAGATATGATGTAGAGCTGCAAGCTGGAGACTTGGTTTCAGATGTGGAACAGAAGTGATTTTAGAATAAATGGCATGATGCAGAGTCACTTGGGTTATGGAATGAGGGCTCTATAACCCACTAGCTCTCATTCAACAATAACAGCAGCCATAACCCCGAAGCCTAAGACAGGGCTGAGCCTGTGAATTGTGGAAGAAACTAGAACTAGCTAGAACTCCGGCTAGAATTCACCTGTGAGCGAGGGATCAGGAAAGTCAATATGTTAAGAATACAGAATAGCTTGAGGGACTGCTGATCTTTCTAGCAAGGAAAAAAAAAACGTATTAATATTGAGAACACCTGGAAGCATGTACACAATCCATTTTCATTTCTGGTGAGAGCACAGGGTGGAGGGCCTGAAGGAAAAATCCCAGGCTGTTCCTAGGAAAATTCCTTTCTGAAAATGACTCAAAATACTTTGGGCCTTTGAAAAGCAAAAGATGTCCTAAGCACTTTGTAGCTGATTCCCATCTAGCAGTTAAGCTGCCATTTAGACCTATCTGGGTATGTTTTGTGAACTGATGGGCTGGGCCTGCTAGACAGCTTTTCACAAGAGGGATTGATGAGCTTTTTGGTAAAGAATTTATTTAAAATGAAGGGAATGCAGAAAAGAGTAGGTTGACTCAGAAAGGGAATCCGAAAATGTCAGCAGTGTCAGGGCAGCAGGGTGATGCGGTATAGTGACTATCACTGGGAATCTATCTCATGGATTAGCACAGGCGCAGGTTCCACTGGAATCATATATGAGTTCTATGGAAAGTAGCAGGGTTTTTTTTTGCCCTTAGAAATTGTTTCACCATACTACTAATTATCAGGAAAAGGCAAATTAAAACCACAATGAGGTAATACCCAACTCCTGCAAAACTGGCCATAATTAAAAAGTCAAAAAATAATAGATATCGGTGTGGATATGGTGAAAAGGGACACTTTTACACCGTTGGTGGGAATGTAAACTAGTACAACCACTATGGAAAACAGTATGGAGATTTCTTAAAGAACTAAAAGCAGAGCTACTATTGGATCCAGCAATCTCACTACTGGGTACCCACCCAAAGGAAAATAAGTCATTATATGAAAAAGACACTTGCACACACATGTTTATAGCAGCATAACTCGCAATTGCAAAAATATGGAACTAACCTAAATGCCCATCAACCAACAATAAAGAAAATGTGATATTTATACAGCATGAAATACTACTCAGCCATAAAACAGAATAAAATAATGGTTTTTGCAGCAACTTGGATGGAGCTGGAGGCCATTATTCTAAGTGAAGTAATTCAGGAACGGAAAACCAAATATCTTATGTTCTCACTTATAAGTGGGAGCTAAGCTGTGAGGAGGTAAAGGCATAGGAATGATACAATAAACTGTGGGGTCTCAGGGTGAAGGATGGGGGGGATGAGGGATAAAAGACTGCATATTGGGCACCGTGTACACTGCGCAGGTGGTGGGTGAACCAAAAACTCAGAAATCACCACTAAACAACTTATCCATGTAACCAAAATCCACCTGTACCCCTGATATGGTTTGAGTGTGCCCCACCCAAATCTCATCTTGAATTCCCACAAGTTGTGGGAGGGACCTGGTGGGAGGTAATTGAATCATGGGGACAGGTCTTTCCCATGCTGTTCTCGTGATAGAGACTAAGTCTCACGAGATCTGATGGTTACACAAAGGAGAATTTCCCTAGACAAGCTCTCTTCTCTTGTCTGCTGCAATGTGAGACGTGACTTTCACTGTCTGCCATGATTGTGAGGCCTCCCCAGTCACGTGGAACTGTGAGTCCATTAAACCTCTTTCTTTTGTAAATTGCCCAGTCTCGGGGATATCTTTATCAGCAGTGTGAAAAAAGACTAATATAACTGGCAAAACTATTGAAATAAAAATAAAAATTTAAAAATTGTTTCACCAAATATTCTGACAAGAAGTAACACTGAGTAGAATCTCATTGGAGAAAAACATCCACCAGGAAATTCCTCCCCACCTTGAAATAGACACTTGTGCAGCTTTGGCTCATCGAAACCCTAACCTGTTGGTAGGAGCAGCAATGCTGGGTGGCGGATCTGGTGTCTGGCAGGAGATGGCACCTGCTAGGGATGAAAGTGAGCAAAGCAGGAGAAGAGAAAAAGAACTGTTGACAGTACAGCTGAGCAGAGTTTTCCTGAGTGCATGAATGAGGCATGCTCTGCAGACAACTAGAAGTATTTGGAGGACAAGAGGAAACTGAAGTCCTGCCTGAGTAAGCCTGGGGAAGGAATACAAATGATTTCTGTTCACATGAACCTCTCTGTGCTTACTATCTGCTAAAGTTTACTACAAACTTATATTCCATTTTTAAGTCATGACACAAAACCCCCATGCTTTTCCATTATCAAGTAAGTGTAGTCAGTGAGGCCTTGCCACTTGTGAAAGATCTGAGCTGTTCTAACAGTATTCGGTGTCATCTCAAAATTTAGTGTTCTTAGGTTCTTTGACCTTTGGATGGCACTTCTGAGAAGCCACTCTGGCCTGTGACATTATTTATCATTTAGGAAGTAAAGAAACTAATCCATTTTATTTAACGATTTGTAGAGGTAGATGCACAGAAGTGCACACCTGCTGGCAAAAACACACACACACAGACAAAGGAAAGCAGAACTATATAGAAAGAGAAATAAGTATGTAGGAACTGCTGGTCATGCAATTCATTGTTGAGACCCCGGGTCTCATTTATCTCACTGATAGACTATTTAAAAAGAGACTTTGCAGGACCATAGCTGGAAAAGGTGTAGAAAATGAAACAATTTGTTTTGTGTCCCACTTTTAAGACTATGCATAAAATTAAGTGGCTTGTTAAAAGACTCATGTCAGAAAGATGTGCTAGCTTTGTAAGAAAAACACTGCATATGAAGCATATTAATTTTTCCTTTCTGCAAGCCTTTTCTGGAATAGTGTTTAGATCAAGAAAACAGCCAGAAAAGGAATAGTAATACATTGTTAGGCAATTATATTATAAAATTTTACCCCCTTATATAGGGTCTCTTTGGCAGGCACTCACAGTCCTGTGTTTTTCATTATAAGTGGCTTACATCAGTACTGACATCTTCCAGATGTTAGTAGCTTTGATTTTTTTCCCTCGTGTTGCAAACGAGTTGGCATGGAAACAACTCTTTGCTGGCAACATGACATATGATTCAAGGCAAAATGCATTTTAACACAGATGAATAGTTCAGGAATCTGCCTTTAACAAAAGTCATTTTGAGAGCTGTTTTGAATCTGTTGGTGTTTTGTGACAACTTTTTCAACTTAGATGGGAGAAATCAAAGCATTTCGCGTTATGCAACGTAGCTGTTGCTAAAATGTGATTTGGCTCTTACGCTGAATAAACCCTTCAAGTTTAGAAATGGACTTTAGGTATAAGGAACCTAAAAAAAAATCTTCAGTGGAAATTACCTGCTTGTTTTAAATCATGAACCTTCTAAAACAAACCAAATACGGACTGGCAGTGTGCTGCTCTTCAAAGTAAGAGCTAGTGCTATAATTATTTCAGATGGTTTGAATTTTTTTCCCTTAAGAGGACTGTAGAGAAAGGAGGAAAAATTCTCTTCACTGTGCCTTGCTAGCTACCATTGTTCACCCACTCTACAATCTCTTTACCAGAGAGCCTGGGAGCACAGGATGTTCTAGATGCCCTGATGTCATTCCTTCTGCTTGCTCCAGATACTAGAGAATTCAAGTGCTTGTTCGTTTCCTGTTGTCCTCTCCATCTGAGCACAGGAAGAACTGCACTTCTTGGCCTCTTTGCAGGAAAGAGAGCTTTGTGACTAGCTCTGGACAGTAGGCTGTAAGTGGAAATTAGTTGTCTGTGCAAAATCCTTCAGCGCCCTCTTTCTCTCTGCCCTAGCAATGAGAGATCACATGTTTCAGGCGGTGCGACTATTAAATGCCATTAGCTTGGGTACTAGTGACTCTGCTGAGTAGAATCTCCAAAGACTACCCATGAGGGATATGTAGCAGGGTGTGAGAAAGAAACTTCTGTGTGTTTGTTAAGGCACTGAGATTTTGAAATTCTTCATGACCACAGCTACCTCAGAGAATGTTTGAGCCATGATATACGTTAGATATCATCCAGTCCAGCCCCTCATTATGCAGATATAGAAAGTAAAGCCCAGAGAAGTGAGAAACGTGCCCAATTATTACACAGCTAGTAAATCCATAAACCAGGGGCTATAATTCTGCTTGTAGGAGAAATAAGACTAGTCCTTAGGCTTTTCCTCATGGGACTATTAGGGTGTTCGATTTGCATATGCTACCCTAACCTAGTCATTCCCAATCAAATCTTGGTTATCATGAAAACACATATTATATCTTGTCTTCTGTCATCCCCCTATCAACAAGACACCTATGCCCAAGAGACTGGATAGGAAGGTATGATGAGCAAGAAGAGAGTTTGTGTAGAAGAAAGCACATATGGCTCTATTTTGACTACTTCATGGATTTTTTTGTTACTGGTAAATTTAAAATTAAAATAAGAAACTGGGCACAGTGACTCACACCTGTAATCCCAGCACATTGGGAGCTGAGGCAGGAGGATCCCTTCAGCCCAGGAGTTCAACACCAGCCTGGGCGACATAGTGAGACCCCATTTCTGCAACAACAACAACAACAATAACAACAACAAACTAGTCAAGTCTGTGGTCTCAGCTACTAAGGAGGCTGAAGTTTGAGGATCGCTTAAGTGGGAGAGATTGAGGCTGCAGTGAGTGACAGAGTGAGATCCTGTTTCAAAAATAAATAATAAATATTAAATTAAAATAGAAATAAGTAAATGAAAAATTTTGAAATACTGAAATTGAACTGGTAGTAATTTGTCCACTGAGGGAGAATATAAAGTGGTGAAGAGTGGCAGCCACGAGCCTTGCTGGGCCTTCCTCACTTCATTCTCATCATTATTTCTAATGAGTCCCACTGCCCTGTCTACATCCATGATGCCAATAGTTGGAATATAAGCGCCTTATATTAAGCATGGCATAAAACCTCTTTAAAAATGACCACAGTTTACCTTTCTAGTGTCAATTTTAGAACCTCATACTGGCTCCCCACCAATTATTATGCATCTTCTACTCCAGTAATGTATACACTTGGTTGCAGAGTCCAATCTATAACCTAAAATTGTCATTTGTAAATTTTGACATCTTGAGCTGCATTTATGTTGCACACAGAGTCCTCTTTGTCTACTTAGATATTTTCTAATCATCTTTCATGACAGTTCTTAAAAATTTCCTCCTTGAAGAGGTCTTCTTCAACATTCCTGGGCAGAGTAAGCCACTCCTTCCTATATAGTCCTCCATATCACAGCTACGTCACTTCAAGTTTGTATTTTACTTCCTTATCTATATTTTTACTATTACTGGATCATGGATTCCCCAGGGACAAGAGTCATGTCAAATTCATCTTTGCATCCCCAGATGACTAAACTATAAACACAATGCTTATGCTTATTTTTTTCCTTGTGCAATACAACTTGAGTCAATTTTCAGAGTGTTTTCTAAATGCAAAGTACTGTTCCTAGGCTAACAAGATACTTAAGACACTGCTTCTTCTCTCAAGAACTTACCATTTTATCTCATTGATATATACATTTTGAATAAAGACTTCTAGGGAGCTTGTTGTTTCTTTAATACAGCAAATTTGTGGCATATTCTTGGACTCATTTGCAAAGTCAACTTGCTCTAAACAACTACCATAATGTAGTTATTATTATTATGTGTGATATATTGGCATTTAAAAGTTTTTAAAATATGGCTACAGTCTCAATAAGCCATAATGCCTGTGAACATGTATTTCATATACTGTATATAACCACCGATCTTTCAAACAGCCTGGTGAGTCTGGGACGTATAAGACAGCCATAACCCTGGGATTTAGAGTCAGAATATATGAGTTGCAACATCTCTTCTGGCACTTCCTAGCCATTATCACCCTGGATTAAATGAATTTAGATATTATAAGAGACTTAGAAAAGTTTTGAAGATTAAATGAATTTAGATATTATAAATAATGAGACTTCAAAAAGTTTTTTGTACATTGTAAATGCTCAGTAAATTTTAGCTATTGTAATTATTTCATACATGAAAAAATAAAGATCAGAAAAATTAACTAATTTCCCAAAGATCACAGAATCAGATGCAACCTTAGGTCAGATTAACATTAAAGTCCTTGCTGTTGTCACTACAACGCCTCCCTCTCTGTAGAAGCAGACTGGCTCAATGTACCAAAACTTCATGTGGGTTATCCAAACTTTAATTGGTCAGCTTCAAACTGATGGTGTACACTTTACCTATTACTGCCTCCATTTTATCATGTGCAAAATAAAATGACCCAAATGTTCAGTAGCCTATTAATCAACATGTAGAAAATTTTTACGGTTGGGGCTCGATAAGCAGAGAAGCAGTGTATGTAGTGGAAAGACTTCAGGCATCTGAGTTTGAACCTCAGTTTCTCATCTGTAAAATCATAATAACATCCATAGGCAGATTTGTTTTGAGGATTAGAGACAACACAAGAACAGTGCTTGGCACATAGTAGATGCTCTGTAAACAACAGCCATTATTGTCACTACTACCATCAGTGCCAGTAAGTTTAGAGCAGCTGTCTGTAAGTTCAACCACAGGGAAAAGATGAGCTTTGCACATGCCTGAGGGCCACAACTCAGTGAGCTACTGCTTAGCCTGTTTATTTATGAAAGTTTTTTATTCCATTTGTGGCTGGATTATGGTCTTAAGGCAATGACAGCGCTGCTGCTCGGTGTTAATTTCTGAGCAGTAATGCAAATTGATGGAGCACAAGACTCAGGCCACCAACTGTACAGAGTGATTCCCTCTGCCATCTGACTGTGAGCTTAGCACCAAGAATTCACATAAGGAGAGACAGCGTGAGGGGCCAATCTTTTGGCTCTGTGCTTGAGAGATGTTTTCCTGCCACAGAAGTGGAGCCTATGGTGAGTGATTGGAGTCCATGTTGCTAAGGCAAAGCAGAAAATGATTTCTTATTATTAGTAGTGGTAGCATTAATAATAACAATAGCCATGAAATAACAAAACGGTCTCTGTCTTTGAAATGTAGAAGAGAAATAATTGGCCCAGAAAGACATTATCAGTTGGAATGTTCCATATTTGCTTGATTTACCATCTTCAAGCAGTTCAAACAGCTTTGCACAATAAACTTAAATGCCCAAAATGTCCTGCTCCTGCACTGAAACGTCTTTTATATACTTGTTTCCATAGTTTGGAACACTCTTGCTGCAAAAACAAGAAATCAGAATAGACCCAATTTATTTTACTGATATTTGAAGGTAATTTTTCCCTTAATGAATGCATCTGTTTGGATGATAAATTGTCCATTAGACAATGCTCAAGTGTTTTTATGCTCTCGTTTTGATTATGGAGCTTTTAATGTAGTGTTGCCTCCACTCTTTGAATTTCTCTGCAATTCAGTCATCTGCCAAAGAGAATTGACTGAAGAAAATGCCAGACTGATTTTCCTTCCTTAAGTATTTTAATTTATTAAACAAATGACCTAATAGATTGCATAAAGATGTATTTCTCTGCTTTGTGCTGACCTTATTGAGAGTTAATCAGTTTTATAATGATAATTAGATGTCAGCATTAGTATCCTGCGTGTACGTAAAGATAATGACTCCAGCACACAGCACGCAGCACACGGCACACAGCACACATAATGACCAAGACTTGACCCAACACAATCACGATAATTTCTGAATTTGCTCCACTTTTCAAGGGGGTGGTGTGCTGCTTACTTACTTTCAGAATCATGAGGAAAAATGTTCTATGTAGTGTGAGCAGAAGATACATACAATGTGGGGAATTAGTTACACAGTTGCTATTTCTGTCATATTGTTAATGGCAATTACACATCTAAATTCCCCTGTAGCAATAGTTCACAGTGGGCACTGGAAGGGAGTAAAAATGCATGAGAGAATTTAAATAATGTACGACATGGTGACTATAGTTAAGAGCGATATATTGTATTTTTGAAAAATGCTAAGAGAGTGGATTTTAAAATTTTATTTCTTATTTTTATAGCTTTCAGGGGTATAAGTGCAGTTTGTTACATGGATATAGTGCATAATGATGAAGTCTGGGCTTTTGGTGTAAACATCATCTAAATTGAGCTTGTCCAACCCTCAGCCCACAGGCTACATGTGGCCCAGGATGGTTTTGAATGTGGGCCAGCAGAAGTTCGTCAACAACATTATGAAATTCTTTTTTGGAGATTTTTTTTTTTTTTTTTTTTAGCTCATCAGCTATTGTTAGTGTTAGTGTATTTTATGTGGGGCCCAAGACAATTCTTCCTCTTCCTCCAGTGCGACCCAGGAAGTGAAAAGATTGGACACACAGAAAAATAGTGAACATTGTATCCATTATGTAACTTCTCATTCCTCACCCTCGTCCCACCTTCCCACCTTTCTGAATCTCCAGTGTCTATTATTCTACTTTCTATGTCCATGTTTACACACTGTTGTTTCCACTTACAAGTGACAGCATGCAGTATTTAACTTTCTGTGTCTGATATATTTGAGAGTGGATGCTAACTGTTCTTACCACAAAAATCATAACTATGTGAGGTAATCCATAAGTTGATTAGCTAAAATTAATTAATCCACAATGTATGTATACTTCAAAACATCATGTTGTGTGTGAATGAATACATAAAATTTTATCTGCCAATTAAAAAAATAAAATAGTAATAATTTTAAAAGAATTGAAATAATGAATAGTACTGTGTATTATTCCATTTTCATGCTGCTGAAAAAGACATACCTGAGACTGGGAAGAAAAAGAGGTTTAATTGGACTTACAGTTCCACATGGTTGGGGAGGCCTTGGAATCATGGCGGGACGTGAGAGGCACTTCTAACGTGACTGCGGCAAGAGAAAATGAGAAAGATGCAAAAGCGGAAACCCCTGATAAAACCATCAGATCTGATGAGACTTATTCACTATCGTGAGAACAGTATGGGGAAACCACCCCCATGATTCAAATTATCTTCCACCGGGTCCCTCCCACAACACGTGGGAATTATGGGGGTACAATTCAAGATGAGATTTGGGTGGGGACACAGATCCAAACCATATCATATGGTATTTTAGTTTGGTTGAATTTTAAACTACCTTTGGAAATGAACACATCTTTATCTTACATAAACACTCTATATATGTAGGCTTCCTGTCAAAATTGGTATATGTTTTACTTCAATGTGGGCTCTACTGCCAGTGCTAGGAAATGGTATTTGACAGTGATGTCCAGTTCCATTGGATCTTCCTGGAGAAAACTAAGTAATGATATTAAGTTACTTTGACAAGTAGCTCTGCATTTCCTAAATGTTTATTCCACATTATCATTTAGCACCCTGACCTACTAGAGAAGTAATCTTCATGACACTAACTTGCGTAAATGAAGGCCAAAAAAACAAAAAACAGAAAACTTCCCTGTGCACCCTGTGCTGTACATCATCGAAATTCAATATGCTTCTCAAATAGAAATAGATAAAACACGTGCTTATATCTCACTTTTCCATTTTTTAAACCACTAGTTTATACACTGTAAAAAAGCTGCAGAGTCCCCCCAC
Organism: Pan paniscus; assembly: GCF_029289425.2. Classification (NCBI taxonomy): domain Eukaryota; kingdom Metazoa; phylum Chordata; class Mammalia; order Primates; family Hominidae; genus Pan; species Pan paniscus. The sequence continues at coordinate 130,487,333 of NC_073249.2, forward strand.
CACCAAAGAAAACCCATTTCATATTAAACTGTAAAATTAAGCTCCCCCCGCCCCCCGCAATCCCAAAACATTAAATGGAGCTTCTTAAGTTGAAGAAGGGGTGGCAAGACTAGGGTAGACCTCTTCGTAACCCTAACCTGCTACCACACAGGGTCCCCGGAGGCACATCTGAAAAATTTAGGGATCCTAGGAGCACAGTTTAAAAACCATAGTTTAAAATATTTGTATGTCAGAATAATATTTTAACAATTCTTCCTCAACAAAAGAGAGAACAATCAGTAAAACTGACCTTTTGGATGGACTAGTTTTAACCATAAATAATTAATTCATCCTTCTTTACAGCTGAGAGCACTTGTTTCCCAATCAAGGAATGGCTTGGAATATTCTCTATGATGTAGTTGTTAAAAACCACCCCTTCTTCAATAGGTTGGATATGAAATGTCCCAGGTGTTGAAGGTCTAGAGCTCTTGCTCTGTGTCATTACTGCCATGGCGTGTGCATCCGTTGAGGTAGCGTTGCTATATTGGCAACTCACTAAACTGTTAGTTGTGCGAGGGCAGAGACCTCATCTTGATCTTCCCTGAAGCCTGGTCCAAGCAGACCATCTTGCTGAATGAACAAATAAAATCTCTGGGGTGTGATCTCCGGCTTACATATTTCCCCTATCATGATCCTGAAGTCTTTCCACTGGACTATGAGTACTCCTTATTTTATACTTTCTTTTAGATGATTCTTCATTGATACTCACCAAAATGTATAGATCTTTTCCATTTAATGTTGAAACGTTTTGAAAGTCTGAGAATGGAATTTAATAAGATCAGTTGGAAATAAGGCTCCCCATCTTTATTTTTATAGTTCATAAAAAATAATTCATTCAATCAGAATGAACCCCTCTTGATGTATTACAGTTGCAGTAGGCATCTTCAGAATGGCTCCTGAAAAGAAGTCCTAAATAAAAACTTCAAAATAAGAAGCATTTTCCTCTTGCCTGAAAGGCTTTTCATGACACAATGAGGCTGCTGTCCTCCAGGAGTTTATAATCACTTCAGATAAATAAAATAGATATAGAAATTATGACTAACAGTATGTGAAAGATATTCCAAACTAATGATACAGAAAGTAAGCTAGAGAAATTCAGAAATAATTATAACATTTCATTTGGTACCTGAAGCCTCACATTCACATTCATAATTATTTAGATATTGTATTCATCTGTTTTCATGCTGTTGAAAAAAACGTATCTGAGACTGGGCAATTTACAAAAGGAAGAGGTTTAATTGGACTTACAGTTCCACATGGCTGGGGAGGCCTCGCAATCATGGTGAAAGGCAAGGAGGAGCAAGTCACATCTTACGTGGATGGCGGCAGGCAAAGAGAGAACTTGTGTAGGAAAACTCCCATTTTAAAGACCATCATATCTCATGCGACTTATTCACTATCATGAGAACAGCACAGGCAATACCTACCCCCATGATTCGATTACCTCACACCAGGTCCCTCCCACAATAGTGGGAGTTCGAGATGAGGTCTGGGTGGGTTCACAGCCAAACCATATCATTCCACCCGTTGCCCTTCCCAAATCTCACATCCTTATATTTCAAATCACAATCATGCCTTCCCAACAGTACCCCAAAGTCTTAACTCATTTCAGCATTAACTCAAAAGTCCACACTCCAAAGTCTCATCTGAGACAAGGAAATTCCCTTCTGCCTATGAGCCTGTAAAATCAAAAGCAGGTTAGTTACTTCCTAGATACAATGGGGGTACAGGCATTGGGTAAATACAGCCATTCCAAATGGGAGAAATTGGCCAAAACAAAGGGTCTACAGGCCCCATGCAAGTCCAAAATCCAGCAGGGCAGTCAAATCTTAAAGCCTCAAAATGATCTCCTTTGACTCCATGTCTCATATCCAGATCATGCTGATGCAAGAGGTGGGTTCCCATGGTCTTAGGCAGCTCCACCCCTGTGGCTTTGCAGGGTACAACCTCCCTCCTAGCTGGTTTCACAGGCTGGTGTTGAGCATCTGCAACTTTTCCAGGTGCACAGTGCAAGCTTTTGGTGGATATACCATTCTGGGGTCTGGAGGATGATGGTCCTCTTCTCACAGCTCCACAAGGGATTGCCCCAGTGGGGACTTTGTGCGGGAGCTTCAACCCCACATTTGCCTTCTGTACTTCCCTAGCAGAGGTTATCCATGAGTGCCCTACCCCTTCAGCAAACTTCTCCCTGGGAATCCAGGCATTTCCATACATCTTCTGAGATCCAGGCAGAGGTTCCCAAACCCCAATTCTTTTTTTTTTTTTATTATTATACTTTAAGTTTTAGGGTACATGTGCACATTGTGCAGGTTAGTTACATATGTATACATGTGCCATGCTGGTGCACTGCACCCACTAACTCGTCATCTACCATTAGGTATCTCTCCCAATGCTATCCCTCCCCCCTCCCCCCACCCCACAACAGTCCCCAGAGTGTGATGTTCCCCTTCCTGTGTCCATGTGATCTCATTGTTCAATTCCCACCTATAAGTGAGAATATGCGGTGTTTGGTTTTTTGTTCTTGCGATAGTTTACTGAGAATGATGTTTTCCAATTTCATCCATGTCCCTACAAAGGACATGAACTCATCATTTTTTATGGCTGCATAGTATTCCATGGTGTATATGTGCCACATTTTCTTAATCCAGTCTATTATTGTTGGACATTTGGGTTGGTTCCAAGTCTTTGCTATTGTGAATAATGCCGCAATAAACATACATGTGCATGTGTCTTTATAGCAGCATGATTTATAGTCCTTTGGGTATATACCCAGTAATGGGATGGCTGGGTCAAATGGTATTTCCAGTTCTAGATCCCTGAGGAATCGCCACACTGACTTCCACAATGCAAACCCCAATTCTTGAATTTTATGTACTCACAGGCTCAACACCATGTGGAAACTGCCAAGGTTTGGGGCTTACACCCTCTGAAACCGTGGCCTGAACTCTACACTGGCTCCTTTCAGCCACAGCTGGAGCAGCTGAGATGCAGGGCACAAAGTCCCTAGGCTGCACACAGCCTGGGGACCCTGGGCCTGACCCACAAAACCATTTTCTCATAGGCCTCCAGGCCTCTGATGGGAGGGGCTTCTGTGAAGACCTCTGACATGTCCTGGAGACATTTTCCCCATTGTCTTCGGTATTAACATTTGACTCCCCTTTATTTATGCAAATTTATGCAGCTGGCTTGAATTTCTCCTCAGAAAGTGGGTTTTTCTTTTCTATCACATTGTCAGGCTGCAAATTTTCTGAACTGCTATGCTCTGCTTCCCTTATACAACTGAATGCCTTTAACAGCACCCAAGTTACCTCTTGAATGGTTTGCTGCTTAGAAATTTCTTCTGCCAGATACCCTAAATCATCTCTCTCAAGTTCAAAGTTCCACAAATCTCTAGGGCAGGGGCAAAATGCTGCCAGTCTCTTTGCTAAAGCATAACAAGAGTCACGTTTGCTCCAATTCCCAACAAGTTCCTCATCTCCAACTGAGATCAACTCAGCCTGTATTTCATTGTCCATATCATCATCAGCATTTTGATCATAGCCATTCAACAAGTCTCTAGGGAGTTCCAAACTTTCCCACATTTTGCTATCTTATTTTGAGCCCTCCAAATTGTTCCAACCTCTGCCTGTTACCCAGTTCTAAAGTCGCTTCTGCATTTTCAGATGCATTTCAGCAGCACCCCTCTCCTGGTACCAATTTACTGTACTAGCCTGTTTTCACACTGCTGATAAAAACACACCCAAGACTAGGCAATTAACAAAAGAAAGAGCTTTAATTGGACTTACAGTTCCACATGGCTGGGGAGGCCTCACAATCATGGTGAAAGTCAAGGAGGAGCAAGTCACATCTTACGTGGATGGCAGCAGGCAAAGAGAGAGCTTATGTAGGGAAACTCCTGTTTTAAAAACCATTAGATCTCATGAGACGTATTCACTATCACGTGAAGAGCATGGGAAGACCTGCCCCCATGATTCAATTACCTTTCACCAGGTCCCTCCCACAACACGTGGGAATTCAAGATAAGATTTGGGTGGGGACACAGCCAAACCATATCAGATACTGAGGAACTTAAGCAACTGTGTAAAAGATCCTAGGCCAAGAGAAAATGGATTTCTGTCTCTCTGCTTTAAAGTAAAAACTTTGGGAAGAAAATGTGGGATTTTTTTGCCCACTGTTAAATTCTTGGTTGTTAGTACAGTGCCTGGCACATAGTAGCAGTTCCTTAAATATTTGCTCAATAAAAGAATAAATGAATACACTGCTATGCCACTCAAATCTTCTATCTAACCTTGAAACCCCAAGGAGGGAATTAATACATTTCAAGTGATAATCCACTCTTGATAGACAGAAAATATCAGGCAATATTCAATGATTGACATCTATAATCCAGGCATAAAGGAGGGAGTGTCTTAGAGTTAGAGTTAAATGGTGAGAGGGCTTGCTTATACAGGAAATATTTTAAACTACATTCAGTACTTATGCTTTTGGAATGTAGATTTTAATGCAGCCTGGAGTAGAAGTAGAGAAAAGATTATGGTGGCTCATAAAACCTTCTCCACTTTATTCAGTCTTTACAAAACTCTTTGGACTCACAGAAACACGGGGATGAAAATTATGCTTATGAGCGTTTTTACCTAACTCAAGGGTGAGTTTCATTTGTGAGGTGGCCTTAATGAGGAATAAAGAATGGTCAAGAAGACAAGAATAATGAAAGGTGAGTGTGTGAGGGCCTGAGGTAAACACCTGGCTAAGTTTTATGATCTGCTATTATCTAGGGTGAATCTACAAATTTGAATATTGTGTTAATAATTACTGTTTTCAGCCACACAGCTTATCAATTACCAAGCTAACTGCCATTATGAGGAGCTCTTACCATACCAAAAGTATGTTGAAACTGCAATAGTTAGCCTTAGAGATGAATGATTATACAGATGCATTAGTAAACATGAACATAGATAATTAGTATACATGTGCATCACATAAGTATTTAAACATTTCTTCTGTTTCAATAACTAGATCATTTATGCCTTGAGGTCAGTAAATTTTTCATTTATTTATTCAACAAATATTTCCTGAGTGTCTACCATGGGACAGCCAGGCACTGGTGTAAATGATGAATAAGTCAAATGTGGCCCTACATTCTCGTGGAGATTAGCCTGGAGGAAAAGATGAATAAATGAGCTTTTGCATGAAGTGTCTCACTATGTAAAGTGATGTATTACGGGGAGTACAGGTTACTTTAGTGACATGTAGGAGGAACATCTAATCTGTGCTTAGAGTTGGGAAGCTACCAAGAGAAAACTAGTCTATGTAAACTGAGGCTGGAGAGAGGAGAAGGAGTTGGCCAGGCTGATATGTCCTTTACAAATCTTCATAGCACCCAGCATGGCATTGCACATAGACTGGATGCCAAATGATTTTATTTGATTTAAATTCTTTATTTCTGAGCGCTTGCCACAGATTCAGCTTTGCACTAGGAATTGGAAGAGATTCAAGGGAGTGTAAGAATTCATCTCTGTAATTAAGCATTCTACAAATTAGTTAAGGAGAAAAAGTGCATACATTGTTCTCTAATTGTTTTATACACAAGAGGATGTAATTAATAACTACATGCATGGTATAGGCAATAAGTACCCTTGTAACCGCCCAATGGGTTCACCTTGCCCGCAGCCTAGACAGAGCCGATTTATCAAGACAGGGGAATTGCAATGGAGAAAGAGTAAATCAGGAAGAGCCAGCTGTGCGGGAGACCAGAGTTTTATTATTACTCAAATCATTCTCCCTGAGCCATTCGATGATAAGTGTTTTTAAAGATAATTTGGCGGGTAGGGGCTTGGGAAGTGGGGAGTGCTGATTGGTCAGGTTGGAGATGGAATCATGGGGGGCAGTGGGGGTCGAAGTGAGTTTTTGTTTGTTTGTTTGTTTGTTTTTTGCTCTTTTCTGTTCTTGGGAGGGATGGCAGAACTGGTTGAGCCAGATTACCACTCTGGGTGGTGTCAGCTGATCCATCTAGTGCAGGGTCTTAAGCACTGATCTTAGGTTTCACAATACCGATATTATCCCCAGGAGCAATTTCGGGAGGTTCAAACTCTTGGAACCAGAGACTGCATGACCCCTAAACTGTGATTTCTAATGTTGTAGCTAAGTTGTTAGTCCTGCAAAGGCAGACTGGTCTCCAAGGAAGAAACGGGGTTTTTCAGGAAAGGGCTGGTTCCAATTTGTTTCAGAGTCAAACCATGAACTGAATTCCTTCCCAAAGTTAGTTTGGCCTATGCCCAGGAAAGAACAAGGACAGCTTAAACGTTAGAAGCAAGATGGAATCAGGTCTGATTTCTTTCACTGTCATAGTTTCCTCAGTTATAATTTTGCAAAGTGGTTTCACTATGAAACAACAGGAAAATGAGAGATTAAAATAAGGGTGAAATTAAAAAGTGGGAAAGGGAGACAACATAGAAGAAAATAAGCTTGAGATGAATTATGGGACAGGCAGAATTGATGGGGTACGACTTGGTACGGGGGATGAATGTGGCAATAGAGGAGAATGGCTGCAGAGACTTCAGGTCCAATATAGCAGAGGGTGCGAGTTTAGCTGCAGTTTTGACTGAATTTTATAGGTCATGGGTTCTAATTTCCTGAGTAGGAGCATGGCAAAGACATGTCAATAAGTTGCCAGCAAGGCAAATCACCCCTCTCCTCAACTTTCTTCCTCCCGATGGGCCTACATTTTGCACAACAGATCTTGAGGGATGGGACAGGATGTTCTGATACAAAAATAAACTGTTAATTGCTTGAAAATAGAAAAAAGATCTTAGAAGATAAAGGCCTGGTTGTCTTTCCAGTGAAGGAAGTAGGAGGAAAGTCCCTTCTAATCCTTCAAGTCTTCTATAGCACAAATCACAAATACAAATCACAAATTAATATCTCAACAGATTATCCTATCTAATTATCGGGGTTGCTAAAAAAGATAGATATACCTTAGAAAGAATAAGGATAAGGCCAGAGAAAACAGCTCAAAGATGTTGGTGAATAAATACAGGATTGAGAATACAGGATAAGTGGGAGTTGACAGGATTTATAGAAATCCCTATTTATAATAAATGTAAAGGCTTTAGCTTTTAAGATAAACAAGGTATTCATTGAATTTGAATTCCCTCAGTCATCTAAGGAAAATAGGTCATATCTTGGTGCTGTTTCCTTTTTCTAATCTGCCATGGGGTCTTGCATATGCTGTTACCTCTGCCTAGAATGTTTCCCCACTCACACACCCTGTCTTTTGCCTGACCTTCTTCTAGGCAACCTTCACCTTTCAGCTTAAACATGACTTCCTCAGAGAGGCCTTTCATAACTCTTTTGCATCCCTTTGTTATTCCCTTTCATATCACTGTACAACCTATCTTTCATAGCACTTATTGAAATGTGTATTTCACATTGTGTCTTTGTCTTCTGCTAGACTCTGAGTTCCATGGAGACAGGGAGCATTTTTATTTTGTTCACCACCGTATCTTTGGAGCAGGCACCGTTTCTAGAACAGAACATGCCCCCACTAAGTGTTATTAAATGTGTGCATACATGCAGCTGCTGCAGGTAAAGACAGGTGACAGCCTTGCGGGGGAGTCGGTGGAGTGTAATGGTGGGACATTGTCACAGCTTGTGAGTCAGTCAATGGACAATGGCCAAAAAATGTTCTGCTATTGTCAGAAAGCATGGATTTGTATTGGGTTGACTTCTTGCATTCTGGGATCAGGGTTCAGGAAAGCCAACTGTGGGGCACATCCTAAGGTTGTTGGTTTCCTGACACAAATCCTAAGATCCACATTTCCTAGATTTGAATAGTTTTAATGTTTCTAATAATTCCTGTTCTTTTTCTATAACTGTTAATACTGTAACATATGACAGGATGAAAACTATTTGGAGTTAAACATTCAGATTAGAAAATTCCAAAATTACCAACCAATTAGTAAGTCAAGGAGGATTTTATTACCGTTTAGTGAGTCTTTATTCTTATTGTCTCTTCCACCAGAAAAGTAAAACTTATCCTGAGTGGGGTTTCTTCTGTAGATCAAGTCAAGATATCAGGACTATTAACTTGCTTATTTGGAGCCATAAAATTTGTGTTCAGAAGGTTCCTCTTCACATTGTTGTCAGAGCTTCCTGTTTTCAGCACGTTACACACCACTCATCACTCACTCCCTGTGTCAGAACTTTATCAGCATCCCGAGCTGTGGCTGCCTCTAGTGGATGGAGAGTTTTCCAGCTTACCTAAAAGAACATCAATCATTCTTCATTTTCAGTGTTCAAACTTGCTCATCAGTTAGTAACAACACTTTCTGCAGCCTTGAAAATTATTTCTGAATAAACACAGGGCGGAGGACAGCTAAAGTGATTGACAGCTCATAACTTCTCCAGTGCTTGATGTTTCAAAACCAGTGTGTATGCAGATGTCTCCTCATTACCAATGTTTGAATGTCACTTAGTATAGCCGCTTCTGAGAGAAAAATGGCATGGGTTAGATTGTCAAGCATCTTAATGGGGGTTTTGTGTCTGTAGCAGACACTCTAGCAAGCTCTGAACCAAAGTTGAGATTTGAGTAGGAGAAGAGTTATTGCTTGCAGATCAGGTAGCTCACAAAATTGTGATGTGGGGAAAAATTGTTTTCAGTATTTCTTTTCCTTTCTTTATGTTTTCTTTCCAGATCCCCACAACCAAAGCAAGGCTCCCCTCTGAGATACCTGTAAGCCTTCTGAACAAAACAGATGTTCTTCCCCAATAAGGGATTAATCACTGCCATCCCACTCCACTTCCAAGTCTTGGATTTACAGCTACTGGAGCAGAGACAGAGGTGGGAATGGGTGGGGATAAAGGCAGGGGTTAAGAGGAGAGAGGGGAGAGGGTAATGGATTAATTAAATACATTAATTCCTGATAATGAGTAAGATTTGATCATGGATTTTTTTTTTTTAAATTTCCAAGCATCTGATGACTTAATCTGGTGAAAATGGCTTTCTCAGAGGGTCATTAAGAATTTTGTAGTTGGCAGGGCGTGGTGGCACTCGCTTTTAGATCCAGCTACTCAGGAGACTCAAGGGAGCATCACTTGATCCCAGGAGTTTGAGACCAGCCTGAGTAACATAGTGAGACTCCATCCCTAGTTTAAAAAATAAAAAAGGGAAAAGGAAAAAGAAAAAGAATTTTGTGGCTGGTTTGAGGGTATTTTCTAGGACAGGATGGGCTTTAGGCTTCTTCAGAGGTGTCAGGCCTTTCCGCCTATGCATGACAACTGCTGTATTTGCATAATTTGGAAAGACAAGGATGGCTGCTTACTGTTTCTAGCTGACCCCATATTGGATTTCATTAGATTCCCCCACTTCCTGTGGAGTATATTTGGTATTCACTTGGGCAGTGGCAGCAAGCCTATTGGCAAGGAAGAGTGACCATAGTGCTCAACAATGCATAAACTAATAGCTCATAGTTCAAGTTCTGGGAGGTTTCATCCATTATCAGTTACCCTCCACACTAGAAGAGCCCAAGGCCTAACAATCGCTTACATAGTATAATTTTTGGGGCAGTGAAATCAGTAAGGCTATCAGGTTGATATACAGCAGCCCCTAGTAGATTTTAGGTTCTTTGAGAAGAGGGACTATGTCCTGTTTACCATTATTTGGCAAGAACATAGCCCATTACTTGGCTTAGAGTAAGTAAATGATGAATCGTGATTGAATGAACAACAAGGCGTTTCCATCCTCTTTGCTTCCCTTCTTCTCACACTCCTCCTTTCCCTCATTTGCAACTCTTTGCTCCACCCCCACTCCCAATACATGCACTCACACTGCCAGTAAAAGTTCAGTGGCACAGAATTTCAGATTCAGTAGTTATTCATTTGAATGAAAGCCACAGATTCTCTTTACTGACAGCATAGTGATTTGAGTAGGTGTATTCTTATGGTTATTTGGATTAGGAGCAAGGATAATGACAAAATAGGAACAGCAAGAGATAGAGAGCACAGTGCTCATGGAAAATACCAGGGCCATCGCTCATGGTGTCTTATAGTCTTAGTAAAAGGGTAAACTCAAAAGGTCAAACTGCTACAGGTTTAAAAATTTTTGCTTTTGTGTTTGAATCAGATGGTTCTGTAGCTCTAACATTGAAAAGGCTATTTGTTTATTCATTCATTTAAAATTATTGAAATCCCTCTACAGGCTAGGCACTGTCTTAGAGTTTGTGAATAAGACAAGATGCCTGTCTATGAGCTGCTCAGTCTAGGTGAGTCATATATGTAAATAGTTGCTGTGTATTAACAAAACAATGGCTCAGGGGGAATATCACAAAGCACAACCTATCATATAATTTATTTTTTTTTAACCCCACAGTCTCCTGGGGCAAACACTGGGCCAAGACCAAGCCTCCTTACTCAGTCAGACCATCAGTCTGGGTGGTGTATCTGTGAAATCTTACAGTCGTATGGTCAAGAATGTGTCTTTTTTTTTTTTTTTTTTGGCTTTCTTGAGTCTCGCTCTGTTGCCCAGGCTGGAGTGCAGTAGTGTGATCTTGGCTCACTGGCTCATTGCAACCTCTGCCTCCTGAGTTCAAGTGATTCTCGTGCCTCCGCCTCCCGAGTAGCTGCGATTACAAGCATGTACTGCCATGCCTGGCTAATTTTTTTTTTGTATTTTTAGTAGAGATGAGATTTCACCATGTTGGCCAGGCTGGTCTCGAACTCCTGACCTCAAGTGATCCACCCGCCTCAGCCTCCCAAAGTGCTGGGATTATAGTAGTGAGCCACTGCGCCCAGCTAAGAGCATGAGTCTTCAAAGATCTTATGTGAGCTGAGAACAAGAACCCATCCTATTAATGACTGGATAGCAATTGGAGCAACCTGTTTTCCCCAAACTTAGTTAAAACATGCACAACCCCTAATTTGGGTCAGTTTTGGTGAATTCATGAGATTAGATAAATCACGAATGGAAGGCTCAGCAAGAGGTCCTAGGGACAAACAACAAAAGAACATATACAGTAAGGCACACATAAGAAAGAAGAATACAGCAAGTGAAATGAAACAAGTCTCTAGAAATAAAAAATGGGCCTTACCACGAACACTTGGGGCATCTGACAGAACCAAATCAACAAGCTCTGTTGCACTTTCTATTGGCTGTTCATTTTCTATTTTTCTCTCTAGACATCTTTCTTTAAAAAGAAAATCCAGATTTCCCGGGCTGGGCAAAGTGTTGGGATGAAATGACAGGAGGCAGGCGCTGTCAAGGAAAGACGTTCTCTCTGGAAGGAAGTGAGGGGACAGACGGGATGGCTGGCTCCTCTAGGCAGGTTTCCTTGCTGCCATCCCATGTGTCTTTTCCCTCCCACTCCTGTGGGCACTTTCTTGCTTGCTTGGCACAGTGAGAATTTAGGAAAGTCACGACAAAAATCCTGTCATGTGCTAGAAAGGAGAAAAAGTTTTAGATCTTTGCCTTTTCACGAATGAAGAGTTTCATGAAAATTAATGTGCAATTTTAGATAGAAGCTTTGCCTTGTTGAAGCTACTCTAACATTCTTTCTCCCCAAGTTCCTACAGTCCCTGCTTCTACACTTTAACAAACAAACAAAAAGAACAAACAACTGCTCCCCCTGCTACACACACACACACACACACACACACACACACACACACACGAAATCCAACTTGGTTGGCAGCCCACATCATCTACCCCAGGGCTTTCTCTAAGGACTGAAGATTTATCTTGGACTGACTTCAGACATTTCCCCTCTGATCTTCCTCTGGCTACGTTTTTCTCCAATGTTTCCTCACTGCCTCCCTTGGCTCTCATTAATTAACTGCTCCTCACTCTGTGACTAAATGCGAGCCGTTGTGTTTGGCTGTAGAGAGGATTATGACATTTTGCAAACACACACACCACTGGGGAGAATATCTTGGGTATCACACAGGCAAAGGAGGTAAACTAAGAAAACCCATTTTTAAAAACCTGTTGAAGCAAGTAACCAAAAAAGAAAAGATAGCGAAACAGGTTGATTATTTGGTGACATTTACTTATTCCTGACATGATATTTTAGAAGGCAAATACAGAAACTGGAACTTGCTATTTAACCGAGGTTCAGGTATTTCAAAGCTTGCTTATCTCTCCAGCCCATCTGGTGTTTCCATGGTGTTCCTTTTCCGCTTCTATTAGTCTGGAACGTGGGTAGCAAGTTGATGAACATTTTTAATGAGTAAATCCTTTTCTACACCAAATTTTATAGATAATTAAATCTGATTTATAGGGCAGGTTTCAGCGACAGTAAAAGAGGAAGGCAAGGAATGCTAAGGGGGAGGGGGCCAATGATTGGACTCTGGGCCTCTGTGAGTGGGCTCTGCTTTGTATAACCTTCCCAACAGGCGCACCGCAGGGCTCGCAAGATTTCTGAAGCAGAACAAGACCCAGTGAGGGCTTTGCAATAGTTTTTCTTTTTTTGAACTGTTTGGTTTTGGTTTTTAGGCAAGGACGTTCTCTTGTCCAAGAAACAGATCCTGATCTTTATTTTCTCCTCTCCACTGTTACTCAAAGTTATGCTAAAAGCAAAAGCCACACATATAAAACCTCAGAGCACACCACTAAGGAATTTGCCCTTTCAACAGAATTAAACATCTTCTATGTACTAAACCTCATTCTAGTTGCTGGAGGTACAGCAGTCAACAATACAGGCAGTTGGCCCGGCGCGGTGGCTCACGCCTGTAATCCCAGCACTTTGGGAGGCCGAGGAGGGCAGATCACGAGGTCAGGAGATCGAGACCATCCTGGCTAACTAGTGAAACCCCGTCTCTACTAAAATTACAAAAAAATTAGCCGGGCGTGATGGCGGGTGCCTATAATCCCAGCTACTCGGGAGGCTGAAGCAGGAGAATGGCGTGAACCCGGGAGGCAGAGCTTGCAGCGAGCCGAGATCGCACGACTGCACTCCAGCCTGGGCGGCAGAGCGAGACTCCGTCTCAAAACAACAACAACAACAATAAAAACCAATACAGGCAGTTCACACTTATTACCTGTGGTGTCAAATAGACTCAGTGGAAGAAAATGTAGACAAAAGGCAGTCTAATGAGAAAATTGAAACCCAGAGAGGGTAAGTGGGTTGACCAGACTCACCCAGCGTGTCTGTCAGAAGCACATTTGAGTCTAAGAATTCAGGTCCCCTGACTGACTTCCATATTGGACTCTTGTTTTGTTTTTTCATTTTTGGAGACAGGGTCTCCAGCCTGTTGTCCAAGCTGGAGTGCAGTGGCGCTGATACAGGAGTTGTTAAGAAGAAATTACTTAGGCAGATAGTGAGGGTACGGAAGTCCTCGGTAAGGTTTTCCTTTTAATGAAAAGCAGCCCCCAAATCATTTTCTTTTCTAACAAAGAGCAGACTGTAAAATCGAGCTGCAGACATAGACAAGCAAGCTGGAAGCTTGTGCAGGCGAATGCCGGCAGCTGTGCCAGTAGGAATAAGCTACCTGGGACTAGACATGTTCAAAATGGCAGCTCCTTCTTCTCTTCTCCTTGACAGCCACGTGTACAGTAAGGAGCAGACAAGACTGCACTGGCCAAGTGGAAAGTCCATTTGCATAATAAGATTAGGGTGGGGTGAGCAGCCTTCCCCATGCGCTACGTAAACATCACAGCTGGTTGAACCTATCTGTGGGCCCTACGTAAATCAGACACCACCTCCTCAAGCCTGCCTATAAAATCTATGGTCCACCACAGACGGACTTTCTCCTTTTGGAAGCCTCTCTGTCGCAAGAGAGAGAGAGAGAGAGAGCTGCTTTCCTCTCTCCTTTCTTCTGCCTATTAAACTTTTTGCTTCTTAACCCACCCATATATTTCTAGTGTCCCTGATCTTCTTGGCACAAGAAAACAAACCCCGGGTATTTACCCCAAACAATGATGCTGCTTCAGTATCACGGCTCACTGCAATCTCAATGTCCCCAGGCTCAGGTGATCCTCCTACCTCAGCCTCCTGAGTAGGTGGGACTACAGGAGCATGCCACCATGCCCTGCTAATTCTTTAAATATTTTTCTGTAGAGACAGGGTCTCCCCGTGTTGTCCAGGCTGGTGTTGACTCCTGGGTTCAAACGATCTGTCTGCCTTGGCCTCTGAAAGTGCTGGGATTATAGGTGTCAGCCACCATGCCTGGCCCAGGTTGGACTTTTCTGAATGCAATCTATTCTTTTCCATTTGTGGAATACATTAAAAACACAAAACCTTATGATTTAAAGTGCCTAGGATAATGCCTACAATAAGGCAACAGATATTAATTGACCTTGAAACACTATGTGAAGTGGTTAAGTATTATCTTATTTCACATCATCATAGAAGTTTCTAACAGCTCCTCTACCCCTTTTTTTGTATTCATTAATAAATAAAAAATTGTGTTAGTTGGAGTTATGAGTCATGAAATATTTGGTACTGCTGAAGATTAAACATAAACCAGATTTTATCAATCAAGGTTTCCTATCCTGACTCCTCTTTGATAGAATGTGTTCATTCCTGTCAGTCATCATCATCATCATCATATTACTCTGATACATGTGTTAGACACCTTATAAAAATTAAAAACATAATTAGTTCTCTGAAATAAGACAAATGGCATCCTGCCAAACTGTGTCCTAATGCTTAACTTAAGACATTGAGAGGCCAGGTGCGGTGGCTCATGCCTGTAATCCCAGCACTTTGGGAGGCCTAGGTGGGTGGATCGCTTGAGGTCAGGATGTCTGAGACCAGCCTGGCCAACATGGTGAAACCTAATCTCTACTAAAAATACAAAAATTAGCTGGGCGTGGTGGTGGGCTCCTGTAATCCCAGCTACTTGGGAGGTAGAGGCAGGTGAATTGCTTAAACCCAGGAGGCAGAGGTTGCAGTGAACCAAGATTGCGCCACTGCACTCTAGCCTGGGCAATGGAGCAAGACTCTGTCTCAACAACAACAACAACAAAAAGGCATTGAGAGAGGAGTGTACATGTCAATGGGCAGCTTACTTACATATTGTTTTCCCTTTAAATTTTTTAATGATTCTAATGGTAATATAAAGTTGCAACCAATTTGCATATAACAGAAAATATATAGAAAATGAAAGTCCCATCCCCAGGGAGAACTACTAAGAAGAGTATGATGCATGAGCTTCTAGCTTTCTTCTCTATGTATACTGATACAGGAACATAGACATAGAACTGTGCTGCAATATGGTTGTCACTTATTGATAGATTTGGATTGTCTTTTTATGTCCATACATGTAAATTCACCTTTAATTTTTTTAACTGTATAGTATTTTGCTATAAGTCTGAATAATAGTTTAACTAACCTATATTTAATTAATATTTGAGTTGCTAAGAGTCACTTTTTTTTTTTTCAAGACAGAGTCTCGTTCTGTCACCAAGCTGGAGTGCAGTGGCACAGTCTTGGCTCACTGCAACCTCTGTCTCCTGGGTTCAAGTGATTCTCGTGCCTCAGCCCCCCAAGTAGCTGGGACTACAGGCACGCGCCACCACGCCCAGCTAATTTTTGTATTTTTAGTAGAGACGAGGTTTCCCCATGTTGGCCAAGATAGTCTTGATCTCTTGGCCTCGTGATCCATCCACCTGGGCCTCTCAAAGTGCTGGGATTACAGGCGTGAGCCACAGTGCCTGGCCAAGAGTAACTCTTTATTAAAATCAATGTTACAGAGTTCATTCTTGTACATATTTATTTATGAACTATACCCCTGAACCCAGAACTCCCTATTTCACTCTTAGGTTAAACATCAAAGCGTTTGGGCTGATACATATACACACATATGTGAAATATAGTATATATATTATATACGTATAAATATGGGATCGTACATAAACACACACATACACATACATATATATTTCTTCCCATAGGTAAAAGCACTATCCCACTTGATATTGAAGGCAGTTAGCATTACACTACTTACTGATCGGAAGAAACCCCCACATTACCTACCGATCTTCCTCACAAACATAAAATAAATAAAACCACTTTTAAAAAATCACTTGGCTGGGTTATGTTATTTAAAGCTGGGCAAGTGGGGGTGGTAGCCATTAGCAAAACCGATTTAAAATATAGTGCAAATTAAAAAAAAATTCTTCATGAATCAAGCCGTTATTACTGTGAGTCAATTAAACCAATCTCCCTCAGGGAAAAAAACCTAAGAACCCAAATTCCTTTCTTAGAAAGATGTTATTAAAATATCTCTGTGGTTTATTGATTTCTTTACTTCTGCTTCTTTAAGAATATGGGATTTGCTAACAGAATGGATACCAATACTAAATGCTAGGAAATGCTTGTCAAAATAATATTTAGAAACAATAAATGTAGTGTGTCACTATGAAGGGGTTGGTTAGAAACTTTTCTTTCAGAAGGCCTCTCAGTCTAACCAGGCATACTCCTTCCTTCCACCTGCCAACCTCAGGTTGGCCGCTATTCAGAATTAGTTTTCAGTTTCTTAAGGGAGAAAGCCTGAGATTAAAACTTAATGGACTGTTCCATAGATTTTTTTTACTGCTGGTATCTTGTAGTGTTGTGCTATCTTTTGCTTGGATTTGCTTACTGTTTGCTTTGACCCTTCGGCCTGGAAAAATGGGACGGAATGCAATCCTGAACTTCAGTATAGTCTTGCTCCCACTCTGTACTCTCTCCTACTTCCACTTTGTTGAACATGGACTTAAAAGTATAAAAAGATCTGCAGGAAACCTTGGCGATAGTTAATATAAAATTCTTATTTAAGAGATGAGGAAATGAAAGAGTGAGGTTAAGTGACCCATCTAGAATCTTACCACAAGTAAGAGTGAGAACTGGAATTAACAGCTCCTGATTCTCAATCTGGTGTCATTTCAGTACACCTGTCAGTTACACTCTTCTCCCGGCTGGATTGGTCACTGTACCTGCTCCAACTTGTGTTCCCCATCTTGGCCCCCACGTGTGGCCTTCATACCAAGAACTATTGCTGCCTGCATTCACTGACTAAAACTTGGTGATTATTCCTCCTAATGGATGAAGTGAAGACACGTGCTAGTTTTCTAAGACATCTTATGTAAATGTCAGCATTAATCTTGTGAGTTAAAAACTTCTGACACTCGGCTTGATGACCTCCTGTCTCTTTGGGGCTCTAAGGCTCTTGTGGCTAGATAAGCCACAGGTTGATTATTATCCTTTAAAATAACTGTGTGAATGCTCTGCATCTGTAATTCAGCTAATCAGGAAGCAGACTGCATATTTTTATAGGAGTTGGTCTACAATATACATTTCTAATGACAGGATTACATGTTTTGTCTCTGTGTTCAGTGTGTGGACACTCAATACTATGGGGGTGTTGATGGCATGGATTTTATAGTCAGATGTATCATGGTTTGAAAACTGGTTCTTATCACCTGCTGGCTGCATGACCCTGGATTACATCAGTAAAACTCAGTTTCCTCATGAGTAAAATGGGGATAATGATGCTGGCTATGAAAGAGTGGTATGGGAATTAAATGACATAACACACAATTCAGTGCTCAGTGTGGGGCCTGACACATTGTAAGTTCTCAGTAAATGCTACTTTGCTTTCTGTCCCTCTTTTTCCTGTCCACTTTACCACCCAAAAAACTCCCTCCAAGAGGAGAAGTGGGAGAGAATTGTAAAAGACTAAATACATCAATTTTAGTTTTTCTTCTTTTTTTAAATCAAGGATTTCTTGCTGGAAGTGCTGCATTATAAATGGACTTCTCAAAAGCCACTTGTATCTGCAGTCTGATCATTTATTCCTTGATGAGAAATATTTTGGTCTATTAGTGAGAAAGAAGAAAGATGAACCGAACATTAATCAAAAACTTCATGATGAGTAGAAATATGCATATATCACAGAAACTGCCAGAGAGGAGCCACTGCCACAGACTGGGAAATGCGTGTTTGGTGTATTGACTTTGGTCTCACACTGCTGAAGTAGAGCCTGACTACTCTGTTAACTGGGCAACCTTAAAATGTTCTTAAAAATCCATATGTGCTATTATTTTTAAGAGAAGTTTATCTGATTTTTTTTTACTTACATTTTCCCCCCTTCTCCTAGGCAATTAATTTCTTGCTGGTACTATGCCTGGAAACAGTAGGAGAAAATGAGTTGCTAGAAGTGTATTTCTAAATTAGCAATCATCTCAGTGACGTGTGCACTTAGTCAATGTGTTTATTTCTTGGTTATTGCCTGTTTTTTAAAAATACCTAGACCAAGGCTATGCATATCCTGGTAATTCCCTGGAAGCTGAATTAGAGCATGATAAAGTTGGCCAGAGTTTGCCATTTTGGGGTTCTTACCATTGTTTCTGGGATGAGGCAAGAGCAGGTCTTACCAAAATAAGATGAGTCTGTCTCCACCTGGAAATCCTCTGGCTAACATAAGTATCTGGTGAAAAACTTGGTTAAAAAGTCAAGTTCAATTCAGGGTGTCACTGCAAAAAAAAAAATATCCTCTTTGAAAGCTTTGAAGGGAAAGCCCCATTTAAAGCTCAGTAGTCACAAAAATAAAGGAGCCTTCACAGGGAGTAAATTCCCTCTCAGGGGTGGAGAACTGTTATTTAGCTATTTGCTAGCATGCCATTATATCAGCACATAATGCGACAGAGTTATCCAGGAAACAGTGATCAGTGGTGCAGGGCTGAAGATTGTGTGTGTGTGAGCGTGTGCATGCACATGTGCGTGTGTGTTTGTGTTTAATAAGGTCCACTAAGCTATCAACCATCCATTGTCAGAATTCTCTTCCCTGTTTTTGCTTTTTCCCTGAGGCTCACTGCTATATGGAGTGTGTATAGCGTAGCTTTAGAGATGCAATACTGTATCAGGAAATGGGGAAGTATAAGTTGTGAGTCTCTAAGGAGAGTTGTATTGGGTTTATAACCCATTTGGAAATGTAACCACAATTTCATTTCATCCCAGAGACCCCCATGGAGCAGTAACAGGGGAGAGTAGGATGATTCACCTAATTTCTTTGATGTAAATTTAAAATTTCTCCTGACAGATTCTGCTGGAGAACTGGGGCTTGAATGCATCATCCTGAAGAATTTTTGCAGTTGCCCAGAAATGTGGGGCTAGAGAGAGCAGATGCTTGGAAATGCCGTTGACATTTCCAAGTTTTTATAGCCCTGGTACATAGCCCACTAACTCCAGCATGCTTCACACATGGAGAAGGATCATTTGTCATTTTGATGCCAAAATGATACTCACAACTCTAAATGAAATTGATTACTTCTTTCTACCTCCTGCTTGGACAGTCAAAGTCAAAGCATTTCAGGCATTTATTGGTCACCCTGTGTATGCGTGAATGGCAGAGTGGTATCAGTATTTGCTCTGTAGCTGTGAAAATGAGGGCCTCCAAAACTACTCATGACAGCAAAAAGGACAAATTTCTGCCACGCTCTATTAGGACACGATTTATTTGGCGAAAGCGGTTTCATTGAGAAGCATACATACAATAGTCATTAAAAATGTATTTAAATTCTGAAACAACTCACATTCAAATAGATGGTACACACCTATACACACCATTCTTTGTATTTAAACAAAAGTGTTTTTCTGGGTAACTCAGAAACTTGCCAGCATTGAAAATCTGGACAACTTCCCAGACAGTAGATATTTTGTGTTTTGAGTTGTAGACATTATAGTCAGGAAATCTCTAGAGCAGGTATCCCTGCTTTCAGGGAATTATTCCTTTACAGTATCACCCAACTCTTGAATATTACCAGATAATATACTGAGGTGAGCATTAATCATATTTTGGCTACTGGATGAAGGAGAGTGGTCAAGCACATGGTTGGAAGCAAGTTCCTACTTCTCTGGATACCTAAAGATAGTGGCAAGATCAATTAATGTACAAGTATTTATTGTGTGCCCACACTGACCAAAAGGCATTCTGGAAGTCATGTTGCTCTCTCTGCCCTGCACGTCTAAAATATTCCATATTCTTAATTTGCCTTTTCTGTCAAATGCATGTGAGATGATCCTCTCAGGGCAAATTTTAGCCACCAGGATGCTCTAACATTTTTAGTTTTAGTTTGCTTCTTTCTAGGGCTTATAAAGTTGTTATGCCTTGGACTTAAGGGTTCGTGAAGCAGGTGCACCTGGGACACAGCCTATGGGCAGGCAGGTCTCCACTGCGAGGCTGGAATCTGTGTCAGACAAACTCTTACAAAGGATAAGGAGACAACCCAGTAGTCCCAGAAGTTGCCCAAGCTGCTGATCCTACACCCTTCATCACCTTTTTTTTTTTTTTTTTTTTTTTTTTTTTTTGAGACAGAGTTTTGCTCTTGTGGCCCAGGGTGGAGTGCAATGGCATGATCTCAGCTTACCGTAACCTCCACCTCCTGGGATCAAATGATTCTCCTGCCTCAGCTTCCCGAATGGCTGGGACTACAGGCATGCACCACCATGCCTGGCTAATTTTTTGTATTTTTAGTAGAGACAGGGTTTCGCCATGTTGGCCAGTCTGGTCTTGAACTCCTCACCTCAAGTGATCCTCCCGCCTCGGCCTCCTAAAGTGCTGGGATTACAGGTATAAGCCATTGCACCCTGCACCTTTCATCACATTTTAACCACCTGTGGTTCACCTGGTAACCATCTGATGGGCTTTTTTGCCTTGAATTATAGAGCTGGGCTGCTTGGCTCTCATCTGGAAGTTTTTGCTTTTCTTGTTTTTTTTTTTTTGAGACACAGTCTCACTCTGTCATCCAGGCTAGAGTGCAGTGATCATGGTTCACTGCAGCCTTGAGTTCTTGGGCTCAAGTGATCTTTCCCACCTCAGCCTCTTGAGTAGCTGGGAGTACAGATGTGTGCCACCATGCCTGGCTAATTTTTGTATATATATAGATTTTTAATAGAGATGAGGTTTGGTCATGTTGCTCAGGCTGGTCTCGAACTCCTGAGCTCAAGCGATTCTCCCAAAGTGCTGGGATTAGAGGCTGAGCCACTGCACCCAGCCTGGAAATTTAATTTTATTCTAAATCTACTGGTGGGTAGGATTAGAGTGGAAGGCAATGAGTCAGTGGCCCAGGCTCTGGTTAGTCTTTCTACCTTAGCTATCTTTCTGACTTTCTACCCTAGCTACCACCTTTCACTTTCTACCCTAGAGTTGTGAACAAAACTCTATCTTGAATCCCAATTCCAATAATTAGAAAAAAATCGATGGTTCTGCTGCCTAGAATCCTGTATCCTCTGCTACCGTGATCCTGTTTTGCCACCTGAGTTATTTTATAGACCTGAACTTTAGTGCCGTGGTTGGCTTCCTTTACCTGTTGTCAGATTTCCCTGATATTGACTCTGTCTGCTGCCAACCTGGCTCCTGATGCTGTATTTGTCTTCTCTGCCAGCACACCTGTTGCTCACTGCTGACTCTCCCCTGATGCAGATTTGCCATCTGCCTGGACTTTCTCCTATCTATTTCCTGCTGCTGGGAATGTGTCCTGTCCTCTGCGTCTGTAGCTATGATTAGACCATACTTTGTTAACAACAAATAAGCAAACTTTCAAAAACCAGGATATGTTTATTTGCCTTATCCATCAAACCTTGGCTATAAAATGTATTGTTTATGATGCATTGTAACACTAGAATATTTGTTTGAAAGTTCAATTTTATGAGATAATTGCTCCATAGACTTGCTCAGGAACAAATGAACAGATGGAGTAGCATCCATATGTAAATGGTGAGTATGGATTAAAAGTTCTGGAAAAGTGAAGTCAATGTTATCAAATAGAAATGATTCTAATATTTCTAAGAATGTTTGCTGATGGACTTTACCAGAGCCAGATGATGGCTGCCTTTAAACATGCCCAGAGATATTTCAGGGATATTTATTAAGTGACAGGAAGCCCTGAAAGAGAGATGTGATCTCTCCTGCTGGGGCGAGAGTAGAGACAATGGAATGCTCTACCTGGTCAGTTGTCAGGAGGTTGCTGAAGCAGTTAGAAAGGAAAGAAAATTTTTCAGTAAACCTGTGTGTTTACAGAAGGAAGGGAAAAGGAGTCTTAAAGGAGCCAGGAGGAGTTGAGCCTGGGTTAAGGGCCTGAGAAAACAGCAATTTGAAAAGGATTAGGAGAACGGATAGGAGAGACAAAATAGAAAAGAAACCAGATTAGGTGGTGAGAGTGAAGACAACAGGGTGGGGTGTGGGAAAGAGAGAGAGACCTTTCAGGAAAAGTGGATTATATTGGAATTCAGTTTAAGGAGACTGAATAACAGGTGGGGCTTCAGAGTTAAGAAAAATATTTGGCTGAGCCAAGGAGGTTTCCAGTTACATACATGAAGCAAACCACTAACATATGATCTCCTAAAGTCAAAAAGGTTTGGAGCCAGACAGGAACAGCTGCCTTTCTCCATTGACCTAAGTATCTGGAGAAGAGGTCTTGACTCATGCCTGGCAGTGATATCAGGGAAGACTTAGAAGAAAGCCAGGACCAGGTCTTAGGAGGGACAGACGGATGAGATAGAGAGAAGCAATATATGAACACATAGCTCATGCCTGAGTAAGTGAGAAATGGAAGCGCACGCTTGTTACTGGCTCTTAGTATCTACCACTTTGTGCCTCAAGGGTTCCTTGAGTGGTAGGACACCTGCATCAACTGGCAGCAGAGCAGAGGAATTAAGAATGTGACCTCTGGCCCAAAGGCTTCAGTTTAAATCCCAGGCTTTACCATTTATAAGCTATGTAACCTTGGACAAGTTATTTAATCTCTACATAGCTAAACTTTTCACCTATGAAATAGCATTAATAATAGAATCTACTTTACTGAATTGCTGTGAGAATTAAATGAGATAATGTTCTGAAGAGTATTAAAGGTGTCTATTAACACAAGAAAGGAAAGGAGAGTGTGGTCCCCCTCCTTTACTTTCTGGAAGTGTCAACAGACAACTGTCAGGACATCAACAACAACTCATGGGAAATGTAACAGGGATAAGCCCTTTATTTGCATTCTTGGCAAAGAAGGAGCCTTATATTTGTCCTTACCTTAGGAGTAGTGTGTGTCTATGGCAGCCAGTTTCCTGGCAGCATTCAAGGGAATTGCTCCTCTGCCCCAGTTCAGCGAAGACTTTGAGCCTGGATTATCTTGATGTTTTGAGCACCCAAATAGAATAAGTCAGTTCTCCACATATTCACCATTTGTTCAACTTGCTGAATACAACAAATTATGAGAAAGTTTAAAGTAGACATCACGTTTAATGCTACATCCAGCAAACACATTCCACCTGACAGTAAACTAAAATGTTCATGTGTTGAATTCTGCAAAGGTAATTTCATGTCAATGATAAGTAAAATAATAGATGGTGCTGAAAGAATTGTGAGGCTGTAATACACTTGAGGTGCTAAGGCAATTGACTAATGGGAGCTAGGCCATTTGAGATATTCAGACTTGGAGACATTTTAGAGTTATGGATGTATTTATAAGATTGCCATATATCACTTAGCTTGTTCCCTTCACAATTCTAAAATCTTTTACAGAGGATGAGGCCAGAGAATTGTCGAGCTCCAACAATTCAGCATTTTGGACAGCTGTTATACTGGTCCAAAATGGCTAGGTCAGCTTCTGTCAGGTAAGAAAATTACTTCCTAGGTGTGGATTAGGCATTTTGGGAAGGGATGTTAAATTTTTAAAGTCTTCAATATGTCATCTCTCCCCTCCTTTTTTTTTGGTCGATATAGCCAAAAGCATTTATGCTTCCTTCAAAGAGTCTGTTTGTAATTGTCTTAAGAACCTCTTTTGGGATTATGTACTCAATTAGAATATTTCCTTAGAGCCAAAATAATGTTTAAAGTGAGTGGTTTAAGATGGAACCCATGGTGAATATCTCAGAGTCTCTCTTGACCAATTCCTATAGTTAGACTGTTCTTGTGGTATAAATGCTTTCAGCTTCTTGTGGCAAAGTCTAGTTCCTTATGAGAGGCTTCTAATGCCCCTTTCAGAGTTGGTGGAAGATTTCTCTCCAAAGGATATATGCAGCACATTCAGCATGTAGCTTCTGTGGATGCCATCTGTGTAATCATTATAATCTTGAGAAGTGCGTGGTGGCCGCCACACAGTGGCAAAAAGCCTCACTGTCGGTATCTTTACTGACTGACAGAGCAGAGCCAGTATTGACTCCCATCTGGCAATCTTAGCCATTTTCTAATTCTGTGCAAAAGGCTGCAGTATCCTCAAATACCTTCCCACGAGCCCTCTGAACACAGCCCAGTTCCCAGGCTTGTTTGTCATGATTATAAAGTAAACTCTAATGCCAGGTGATGTGATTTGCCATGCCCTTCTGTGAGATTTATGTTGAAGTTTTCTGAATATCCTGTTAAGATGGTGCCACTTTTCATATCCTAACAAGGTGATGTGTGTGAATGTAAGTGTAGATTTCATGGGCATCAATTCTGTTAATAGCAAAATTCTTAGATTGTTGTCAAGAAATTTCAGACTTTTGCAATATAAACAGTATATATTTGCTTCTCTGTACTCTGAGGCTCTACAGCAACTTGACCACTATATTAAACTTTCTTCTCTAGCTGCCCTCACAGTTCCACTTGAGAAGCCTGTTGAAATAATGTTGAAATGACCAAAAAATAAAATGCAATAAAAAATTTTAAAAAAGGACAATCTACATCAACACTGGAGATTAAAGAGTATTTGCCATTTTCCTGTCAGGTACTCTGAGTGAACTAGTGATAACATAGATGGGATAAAACTAAAACGAGTCATTGTGGGTTGATATACAGCTCTCCTCTATAACAAAGCAGGAAAATGTTCCAGACAAGAGTGAAGTACCTGGTAGAACCTAACTAACACCTACTAAATGTAGTTAGTGGACCATGAAACAGATGGAAGCATTTTCCTCAGAATCTCTTTTTCGTTAAAAAGGCTTATACATTTAGATGTGGCTGCATTGGGAGGTCATGAGGTTTATGCAAGTGGGCACAGCACAGATGATACAGTACAGCACACTCTATAGTATCAGGGTTTCTAGCTGAATACCAGTGACTATTTTCCCTGACGTGGAAGGCAACACCAGCAAGAAGGCCTGGACATCTACACAAGGTAAATAGCATGGAGAATGGAACAAACTGAAAGCTGGATACAACAAAGCATGGCAGTTCTGCTACACATCTGCTTGGAGACTGTGGCATGGACTTCCCAGGGCTCAGACAAACACTTTCTCACAATTCCTCTGGCTGTTGGATCTTAATATGTAGTGCTTCCATCTGCACTCTAGCACAAGGTTTGGACAAAGTTTTCTGACCAAGAAGATAAAATGGAGATTGGGAGAGCAATCCACACTTCTGCTCTTAGGCAAATAAGAGGTTAGGAGAGTCAAATTGTCACTCAAAGATAAATAGTAAAGGGTAACAAAAAAGTTTTTCTTTCATAGAAGAATAAGTAAAAGATAGTACTTAAGAGCAGAGGAACTTTTTTAAAGGCAATTTTTTTTTTAAATGAAGCAGAAGTAAATGTATAAAATCTACTTCATGCATCCCATAAAATTCTAGAAACCATGAACTACAAGGAAAGAGGAAATGAAAGATAAGATGACAGACAAGAGATAGAGAGAATAGAAACTGTCTTATGTGCATAAATAACAAGACAAGAAAATAATATAATAGTACTGTAATAGACAAATGGAAATGTGTACTAGAAGCAGACAGAGCCAACACTGGAGAAAATCAAGTCAGATGTGGCAGTTAATTAAAGTGATTTTACAAAACTTAGAAAAAAGGAAAAAAATAGTGGATTTAGAAAGTAAAGAAATCCAACATACACATATTTTATTTTTTATTTTTTGAAACACAATCTCTTACAGTCTTCCAGGCTGGGGTACAGTGGTGCAATCACGGCTCAGTGCAGCTTCCACCTCCCTGGCCCAGGCAATCTTTCCACCTCAACCTCCCAAGTAGCTGAGACCACAGGCACAGGCATGCACCACCAGGTCCAGCTAATATTTTTAGTTTTGCAGAGACAGGGTCTTGCTATGTTGCTCAGCCTGGCCTTGAACTTCTGGGCTCAAGTGATCCTCACACCTCAGCCTCCCACAGTGCTGGGATTACAGGTGTAAGCCACCATGCCCTGCCAATATTTCATATTCTTGAAGAAGAAGGAAACAAAAGAAAAAGAAGCAATGATTAGGGCTAAAAAGGAGGTGAGTTTTTGAAACTAAAGAAGGAAATCAGTGGAATTAGAGACCTTAACATGTGTTTAGCAAAATTAATTAGAAGAGAAAAACAACAAGGCATATTATTGGGAAACTTAGGAATTTCAAAACTCAAAATGATTTCCAGAGTTATCCTGTTAGATACTTAGAAATCCATAAAAGTCAAGCAGGTCTCTGAATTTTCTTTGATAACTCTAAATACCAGAATAATGATGATATTGATGATGATGAATGATAATAAGAAATTAAACACTTCCTGGGCATATTTAATGCATCAGGTACTGTTCAATATGTTTTTTACAAATAGGTAATTAAAACCTCACAAGTTTATGACTTAAGTACATATAGTCTCATTTTATAAAATAATGTTTTAAATAAATCTAAAGAAAAAAAACCTGAAATTAAAAAATACCAGAAAACAAAGAGCAAAGGAATCATAAAAGGTATAAAATGTGACTGTGAGATAATTCAGACTAGCCATGTTAATTATGACAGTAAATATAATTTTAGTAACTCTGTTTATAAAAACATACAAAATTTTAAAAGTGTAGAACCAAAAAGTAAAACCAAATCTATGCTATCTGTAAGAGTGATCTCCCCTGCACCCTAAGTAACTCAGAAAATTAAAAACAGAATTGGCAAAAATATTTAAAGTAAATGAAAACAAACAGAAACAAGGATAGAAATGCTATTATTAAAGTGGTTTTTAATGCAAAAGAGCCTTAAATGGAATAAAGAGAGTAATTTCATATTGAAAAATCATCATTATATGTCATCATCATAGTCAACAGAAATATCTCACTATACTTGAAAAATTAACAGGCAAAAAACAAATAAGGATGTAAAGGATTTAAATGGCTTAAAAACAGATGATTTAGCAAATATAACTAATGTTCTGTTTTCTTAAGCATAGGTAATATCTTTTATTCAGATGGGCAATGAATATTTTTAAACATTTCAAAGTATATTAAACCAAAAACTCCTTAAACATATGCAAAGTAGCAAAAAGTGCACAGGGCTCATTGTCTGACCACAGTGCAAGGAGTGAATTATAAATGTATTAAGCTACTCCCTTGCTCCAGCACTTTGGGAATTAACGAACCACCACAATTTTTCTAAATAATTGTGGGGTTAAAGCAAGAAACAAATCTGCATTTTCAATGATTAGAAAATAGATATTGTGTGAGTAGCATATATCAAAATATATGGGATCTATCTAGTTAGAGCTGCAATCACAGGCATCTTACTTATTTAAATTCATTCATTATTAAATAAGAATGAATGAAAATATTGGATCTAAACCTTTAACTCATGAAGGTGAAAAGCAATCAAACAAACATAAGGAAATTAGAAAGAAAGTAATAAAATAAAAGCAGAAACTGATAAACACCAAAAATTGTAGATTTGAAAAATAAACACAAGCGCTAGTTGTTGAAAAGCAGACAATGATTTATAAAGAAAACTCTCTGCAGCTTTTCAAATCAAGAAAACAGGAAAACAAGTACATAATTCTAGAAGAAGAGAAGGAAAAGATGAGCCATCAAAGACACTGGAAGATTTCACAAAACAAAATCCAGGCTATTATGTGCAATCCCGACTTTAAAATCTGGATTAAGTGCATAATTATTTAGTAAAATAAAGTAACAAATTGATTAAATAAATGGAAAGTCTCAATAGACTACGATTTTGAAAGTTGTCAAATAAATACTTGCAAAAATATGCCAAGTGCAAATGGTTTTATGAACGAAGTTTTTCACAATTTCAAGATGTAGCTTTTTAATTCATTTTTGATATTTATTTCATCCCAATAAAATATTAAGATTAGTATCAAAATTTTAGAAAATTCTAATTAAAATACATATTGTGAATTGAAATTATTTGTATAATAAAGTAGGTTAGCCCATGATTAAGTTAGATTTATTCCAGAAATGGAAGTTGTGCTCAATAATAGGAAATTTATTAGAATAGCAATTAGATTAATAAATGAGATGAAAAAGACTGTACCTCGATACATAAATGACAAAAATACATTTGAGAGCATTGAAATTGTATTTATTATGCTATTTTTTGGTAAATTAATAATGGAAGATTATTTATTTAATATGGTAGAGAATGTCTATCATACTTAATGGAAAAATTTCTGAAGCAACCCTGGTAAATAAGAAACAAGACAAGGATGTCTACTGCCATTGCTATTATTCACTATTTTTCAGGAAGCTCTAACCAATGCAACATGTCAAGAAAAAAATTCAAATGAATAAGTATTATAAAAGAAGAGATTTTCATAAGATATGAATTCTCTATGTGGGAAATCCAATGAAATCAACTGAAAAACTATCAAAAACAGAATTCAATAACAAGGTCAGATACAAAACAAATATTGGAAAAAGTAAAAATGTTTATATACATTATTGATCCTTAGAATGCAATATAAATGAAGCCTTAGTTACTTTAGAAATGCAAAATCTAGGCTGAGCATGGTGGCTCATGTCTGTAATCCCGCATTCAGGGAGTCCGAGGTGGGAGGATGGTTTGAGCTCAAGAGTTTGAGACCAGCTTGGGCAACACAGTGAGACCTCATCTTTACAAAAAAATACAAAATTTAGCCAGCCTTGGTGGCATGCGCCTGTAGTCCCAGCTCCTTGGCAGGCTGAGGTGGGAGAATTGCTTGAGCCTGGGAGCCTCAGGTTGCAGTGAGCTGACTTCACACCACTACACTCCAGCCTGGGCGACAAAGTGACAGATCCTGTCTTGAAAAAAAAAGAAAAGAAAAGAAAGAAATGTAAAATGTATATAATTTCTTGAATAAACTTAATAGTAGAAATTCATTAAACTTATTTTAAAATTCATATGGAAAAGTAAATAGAAGGAAAGTCTACTTGAAAAAGAAGCACAAAGAGATGAGACTTTTTAAAAATCAATTATTATTAGGTAATCAAGCTACGGATATAGAATCTGTTGCAAAGGAAAGTAGACCAATGGAAGTCTGGAGAGTTCAGAAGCAGGGTCATATATATGTGGAACATTAATATACAATAGTAGGAGCCCAGGGTATTACTGGAAAAGGGATAGATTGCAGATAGTGTTGGGAAAAATGTCTTACTATATAAGGAAACATAGAACATGAGGTATGGAGAGGGACTCCAGATGGATTAATTATATAAATGTGAAAATCATAAAGCTAATAGAAAAGAATAGGGTAGACTATCTCAGTACTGTAACTGTGGAAAAGTCCAATACTTCAGAATCATGAGGTGGAAAATTGCTATATTTGATTACATCACATTAAAGATTTGTATTCAGTGTTGAACACCATTGAGACTAATATCTAGAATATACATAAGCCTCATATGAATAAAGAAGCGGATATGAACCCCGATAGGAAAACGATCCAGGGATATATGTAATGGCAATTCATAGAAGAGCAAACCCAAAGGACCAATAAACTTATGAAGAGATATTCAAAATCACTAGTAATTAGATGAATGCAAATTAAAATAACAATAACATATCCCTGAAGACCTGTCACATAGATAAAACAGTAGCTGATACTGCTAAGTGTTGGTGGGAGGAAAAAAATATAGGTATACTCAAACACTGCAGCTTGATACACACTGACTAAATTATTCTGTAATCCACTGCTGGTCGAATTACAGAATAATTTAGCTATATGTATCGAACTGGCAATACCTAACCAAATTAAATAAAGGTATCTCTTATGACCAGTGGATTCTACTCTATACAGAACCATAAATGGAAACATCCTCATTTGTTTCCACTTGAAGCATTGTTTGTGATGTTGAGAAGCTGAAAGTAATCTAGTTGTCCTTCACTGGAGGAAAGGATACATAAATGTTGTGACTGCATCCATAGAAATCCATACAGGTTAGAATCAATGAATGATGTGGAGATGTGTACTCACAATAATATGGACAAATTTTTAAAACCTTTCATGGAGTGAAACAAAAGCAAGAAAGAGAATGAAGTTTACATCTCACAATAGAATTTGTGTAAATTAACAATACATGCCTATAAATAAATACACATTTCCTAGAGACACATATAAACACTTGAAAAAGATACAAAAACAAATGACAATTATTGCCTTTGGGGAAAAGAAGGAAAGTGGATATGAAGGGAATAAATTAAAAAATAAAGAAGAGAGAAAACCTGCAAGGTAATGTTAGAGAAAGGAGAAAAGAAGAAAAAAAGGAGGGAAGGCGGGAAGGGAAAAAGGTCTCTCATAGTGATGTTCTTCCAGGATTTTCCTAGTCCACCTGGATTCACACAAGCTAACAGTAATCCAATCAGGGATCTTTAGCATCAATTACCTCCCTTCCCATGAGAATGTTATCTCAGATGGTGAAAAGGAAAACTGTTTTAGTTTACCAAAAAGGCAGCCCTCTCCTGTGTGTTGTAAACTTCTGTTTTTAGGAAGTTTCGCCATAGGAATTTAGAAATTTGCCATGCTATCCAGGCCCTGAACCCTCTACCCGTAGGTAACTTGGTTTCTTTGACTTTAGAATCCATCTTAGTTGGTAAAGGGGCATGTGATTTGGTCTCTGAGATCACACAACCCTGCCTCCTTCAAAGATCACTGTGGATTGAATAAACCCTTTATTGTCAGGATGGCTTCTCTACACAGCCCTTTTTGTACCTTCAGGCCTTGAGATGATAGTGGTGTCTGGTGGTAACTGACCCAAGATGATGCACTATTCATTGTTGCATAAGAACAATCATGAAAATTTTGGAAAAGATGACCACGAAGTGACTTACACCATCAGATACATTTTAGTGCATCCTAAAATCATAGTAATTAAAACCAAGTGATGGCACAAATATAGACAAAGTATGAGAAAGCCCTGTATGTTTGTGCTTTTATTTGTGCATGTATGAATATAAATAAAGGTAACATTTTAAATCAGTAGTTTGAGAATATTTGTTTAATTTTTTGAAACCATAAAATTAATTCCCATGTCATGGCACACACTGAGATAAATTCTAGGTGGATGAAATAATAAAATCTAAAATAAATATGTAAATAAATAAATGAAGAAAGAAGAAACTCAGCAAAAATTAGTTTGAAATCTGGTTGGCAAATTTATGCTTAAGCATAAGACAAATATAGAGACCATAAAGGCAAAGAGTGCGCTATTTGATTATATAAAAAGAATAGGCCGGGTGTAGTGGCTTATGCCTATAATCCCAGCACTTTGGGAGGCTGAGGCGGGTGGATCACCTGAGGTTGGGAGTTCGAGACCAGCCTGGCCGCATGGTGAAACCCCGTCTCTACTAAAAATACAAAAATTAGCTGGGCATGGTGGCAGGTGCCTGTAATCCCAGCTACTCCAGAGGCTGAGGCAGGAGAATCGCTTGAACCCCGGAAGCAGAGGTTGCAGTGAGCCCAGGTCACACCACTGCACTCCAGCCTGGGCAACAGAGTGAGACTCTGTCTCAAAAAAAAAAAAAAAAAAAGTATAAACACAAACTGTCCATATGTTAAATGATATAAATAAATTTAAAACGCAAATGTCAAATAAAAAAATTTGTAATGTATGACTGGCAAAAAATTAATTATAAAGATTCCCAGCTTCTTTAAAAATATCTTAAAACATAAACAACTCAATAGAAATGTAGAAATTCACTAAAAAATTGCAAATAATCCATCAATTTATGAAAATGCATTTAACCATGCTAATGCTAAAATGAATGTAAATTAAGATAATATGATACCACTGTCACTTGTTAATTTGATGAAAATATAAAACCTAGTGCTGGCAGGGTTTTGAAAAATGAAGTTAAATTATTAAAACTATTTTGGAGGTAATGCAGATGTGTATACATACACATACATATATTTGAACTTTAATTCTATATTCAGAATTTTAATCTTTGAATAAATAGTCATAAACATAGGCAAAATATATGTAACAAGAAGTTTATGATACTACATGTGATACTGGAAGATTGGAAGTAATCTAAATATCTTAAATTCATAATTAGTTAAATAAAGTAGGACATATCTATTGGATTACATAGTATAAAGGCATGTAAAATCTTTTCATGTAACATTTAAAGAAATGAGAAAAAGATTTTTTGTTTTGGTTAAGGAAAAGAACAGTTTACAGAACTTTAATATATTAAGTATGAGCTCAATTAAATATAAAGACATTGTATAGTTTCCATAAATCATAGAAAATAAAAAAATCAAGATATTAAAAATTGTTATCTCTAGGTTATCATAAACATGATCTTTAACTTCTTCTTTGTTTATTTCCTGTATTTTCCTAAAATTCATAATTTATATAAATTAATACATTTTATAATCAGAAAAAATTTTAATTTTAAAATGAGCTGTTCCCATTAATTTTGATTCATATTGTATGACAAAGTCTTGTTGGCTAATCAGTGGGCCATTTTAAATACCAGTTTTGCTTTAGTAAAGAAGCATTGCTGGAGGGCTTTACATGATTTACTTTGTGATTCCCAAATATGTCACCAAATAATTTCCTTAAACTGCAGTGTTGAGCCAAATGGTATATTTTGCTAAATAAGATAATTGTTTCATTAGGCTGATTCGTTTATTGATGATTTTATATATCTGAATGATAATAATATGAAAGGCTTCCTTTTAAAGCTTTCTATATAGATTACAAAGTGCTGTATTTTATAACAACCCAACAATGCAGGTACTATTATTCCCATCATGTAGGTCAAAAACCAGATTCAATTTATGAATGAGGAGCCAGATCTCTAATTGATGAAAATATAAGAAATGGGTATTTTAATCCTAACCACTCATTGCTTTTCTGCTCCAGAATACTGGCTTGTATAGACACAGAAAGAATAGATCACCTTTGGATATCAAAGTATTGCTATATTATGTATTATTTGCCAGATTAAAGCAAGGCCCTTTACTCTCCCCCTCAAATTCTCCAGTCTTCCTACTTTCCTCCCTTCCTCTTTTCCTTTCTTTCTTCCTTTTACTTTAATGCAGTCTACATCAATTTATTTAGGTACCGTGTGTGGATACTTCTGCATAACAGTGGCTGAGTTGAACAGTTGTCAGAGGGATCGGTTGGCCAACAAAATCTAAAATACTAACATCAGGCACTTTACAAAAAAAGTTTGCTGACCCCTACTGTATAGAAAAAGGTTTTTAAAAATAGAAACAAGCAGTCTTTCAGAAAGTACCTTGGACCTCCCTGGCATATGTAATAGAGCTGTTCCTTAAAAGAGCTATTTCCCTAAAAAGCGGCAACACGGTTGTAAACTATCCTCTGTAGATTTGTGCTGACAGAACAGAAATGAATTGCTCATTTCCCAGAGGACCTTAGAAGCTATTTGAGCAGGTAGTATATGCCTAAACCAAGAAAAACCATTGACAAGTTTAGCACAGACAGACCTGGTGTTTAGGCACATACCTGGGAATGAAGTAGCAGTCAATAAACTTTAACTTGGATACGAAGAGTTCCCGGATGAAATGAAGACATTACAACAATAAAGAAAAAGGGAAATAAGGATGGTAAAACCCCACAGCAGTTTAAGGAGCCACTGGACAGGGCATTAAGCTTAGCAATTTTTATTACCTATAAGTAGGGCATCCCACTTTACCACAGTGTGAGATGTGGTTGTGGGAAAGAGTTGTGTGAGGTCTTATTGTTAGGGTACACCTGAGGAGTATGCAGGCTATTTTGGGTGACTATGGGGGCCAACAATAATACTACTGAAGGAACATGATATTATGTAAGCCCTTAAAACTCTAGGTATCTGGAGGTTTCAAACTGCATAGAAAGACTCTGGGTGTAGAATCTGAAAAGGAGGATTCAAAACCGTGGATGAGTATACTCCAAAGTGAGATTAGTGGAGAACTGGTGGGAGATTACTTCGGAGGCCAGGGTGCAGGGAGAGGTGTTTTGGGGATCCATCTAAAGGCAGAGGGTTTCTACAAAGCAGACTATCCATGAGTGTGCCGAGCCAAGGAAGAGAGACAAAAGCACAGTCCACAGGGAAGGGAGAGTAGGAGACCAAGAAGGACTAGCAAGGTGAAAAAAGGATAGAAATGTGGAAGTTAGGGGGTATCGAGACTGGGACGAACAATGAGGAACAGATAAGATGATATCATTTCATGGAGGAGGGAGCTCCCTTCATTTTTGAAAACCTGATCTGCCAGGGTTATAATAGGACATAATGGATTAGAATACACAGTGCTTTCTTTCAAGGAACTTGCAATCTGGGGTTGGGGGCGGCTGGAGAGAAAACATGTACACATAAAAATCAACTAATAGTACAAAGCAGTAAAAGGAAAACAATCTACAGAATCATAGCAGGTGGTTTAACCCACACAGATGTGAACTGTAAAACATATTTCTTTTTCATTCCTGAATTCCTTTTTAGGAAAATCTCAGATCAGTGATTTAGTTAAAAAATGGTACCTAGCACAGTAGTTTCCACTAAGGTTATCCTGAGGGTCATATTCAAGTGGCATAGATAATAAAAAAGGCCATGCATATATTTGCATTTAAAGTGGTATGATTTACATGTTTTTGCATATTCACATGTACTACACATATGATTATGTTGACTGTATGGTCTGTCCTTACACACAATATTAAAGTTTAATAGGCTGGTGGGAGTCTGTTCTTAATTTTTCTTGCCTTGATTTCTTCTAATCATTTGTCATTGAGCTAGCCATCTTGTGGGAAAGGCAAAGAAAAGGTGCATAGGGACTGGGCTGGTAGAGTGTCGAGTGTTGACAGGGATTTAAACCAGATCCCAACGTAGAGAGTGCTGGACTCAGTTTATCAGGTTGCTATGTCCCCCCAAAATAAACTAAAGCTATATGTTCTGTGTTAGTGAGAGGTTCAGTCAACAATTATAAAAAATATGCTAATACTATTAATATCATTACCAATTATTCAGATCTGTCCATTTTTTTTTCTCTGCCCTGTATGAGTGACATAATCCCAAAGAGACAGGGATTAATGAAAGCAGTCACTGCTTATTGAGATCTTAGTATATACCTGGTACTACCTGTGCCAAGCACTTTACATACAGCCTTTCACTCTATTTGTATAAATAATTAATTACCTAATGAAGTTGGTATTATTATCTCTATGTTTGAAAAATAAGAGACTTAAAGAGGTTATGTGACTTGCTCAAAGTCTCACAGCTAGTAAGTGTCAAGGCAGGGATTCAATTCACTGATTTATTCATTTAATACATATTGAGTGCAAGATACTGATGAGGTACTATCTGTTGAACTCCAGAGTCATGCTAAGTAATTAAAAGAATTACATAATTACAATAATTATTTTCTGCCTTAAAACTGCTTATCCTTTTGGTGTCTCTTCATAACAGTCAAACCATTCACCCACTCACTGAAGCCATAAATCCACAAAGCCATCTTAGAGTATACCTACTCCATCGACTCCATCATATCCAAATAATCATGCAGACCTGTCAATATCTCACTCTTCCAAGGCCTCCTTCAAATCTGCATTGCCACCAAGGCATCTTTCGCTCATATTACCATATAGCTTTCTCCTTGTTCTCCTTTTGTATAGAAAATGAGTAGCCAGAGATGGCAGGGATGACCTATTGGGGATCTTTCTTTCCTAATGCTCAACACAGAGGCCGTAACACAACTAGGGCTTAATGTTTGTTGAAGAAATTCTTGAATATAATTCTTACAAGTGAAATTTTGAAAAGTAGTCTGTCCATGAGACAGAGACTTACTCAAGTATATGTATACTTTTCTATGCCAGTAGAGACATGTATATGGCCATATCTATACATGGTATTTGTAGATGACATTTTCAAATGAGGTACCATTTGGTCAGCAACAGAACTGTGCTGCAAAGAGCCAATGGGTTTAGGTCAGTCTGCTACATAATACAGTAATTTTATATGGAGGTAGGGGGGAGAATTGTCCTGATTGAAAATGATCCTAAAAATCAGGTTGAGAGAGGTACCAGACTGAGAAAGAAACCTAGATCTTAGAAACCCCAACAAGCCAACTCCAGATACTTTCTGGCAATGATTTCTTACCATTCATGCCAACTTGCTTTCTCCCCCATTCTCCAATGTAAGATGGACCAGCCATAGTGAATTTAAGTCAAATTAATAAACATTTACTATGGACTGATTGTGTGTCAGGAGAATGGAAAATAAATAATACATAAGCACTGGGGACTGAGAATTAATTAGTGATGCATAAGTAGAATCTCTGCCCCTAAGACGGTAACTGAATACATCAGTCCTTTAATGTTTGTGATGTGCTTTCACATAAACTCTCTGTTGTAAACTCATTTTCCTAACTATTGTCCCCATTTTTTACTGGCGAGAAAATAGTCTTGAAACATTAAGTGAATTACTCAATATCACATTACAAATGAGGGTTAAAATCCAGGACTCTGAGACCAAATCTTTGCTCTCATATTATGCTGTTAGGTTGCTGAGGCATTTATTCAGCGACTTTCTAATCAAGCAAATACTTATTGGACATGTAGTGTTTTCTAAGCACTTGGGATATATCAGTGAACAAAAGAGATGGATATCTCTGCTCTCAAGGTGCTTATGTTCTTGGGAAGCCTTAATAAGCTGCAAATCTCCCTTTGTATGGGAAGGCTCTGGCTGCTACACACTGAGGCTTCAAGATTCTTTCCCTTTAAGGACAGTAGCTTACTCTGTGGAACAACTGTCTTCAGGCCCTAACCAGTGAGGATGGCTTTTGGGGCCGCAAGCTTTTGGGTTAGCCATTTTTAACTACATTCCACTGATTTGACTGCACATATCAGTTACTACAAAATTACTTAGAGCACAAGGCTGTTTGCATTTAATTAATTTAAATATAAACACACAATCTTAGGAAAATTAAGTAGACAAAAACGTTTTCATGCATCATAGGCATTTTGCAAACATATACAGTGTAACCTGTTAATTACATTTCTCTCACAAACCATTTATCTTCTCAAAGCCTTGCCTAATAACTTGATGCTTCTCTCTTACATTTTTAACTCCTTATGATTTATTTTTCCATGCTGTTTCTAAAGCAATTGTCATGTCCCAAATGAGAGGGAATATTATAATAATGTGGTACAATAAAACAGCATACAGTATCTAATTTTAGCCCAAAGACTATGAGAAATCATTCAAATAGTTCCAATTTACTTGAACAAAATAATACAATGAATTCCTTCCTAACCAATATCCTCTCTTTGATTTGAAGGAAGCTCATCAGAAGACCAATAATAGAAATTTCCAAAATTGGATACATATCAATTGGCATCACCATTTATGCACTCCTAAACTGAATCCTGGAAGTCATCCTCATAGTGTTCTTCTGCCTCACTCCCAATTGACAGTCTGTGACTAAAGTTGGCTCAGCTCTAGTCACAGCCATCTAGTCCTCCTTGCCATCTCCTCTCCACTCCATTCTGACATTCATCATCTATTTCAACTACTGCAATAGAACTCAATTTCATCTCCTTGTCTCCATACAGCCACTACGGGAAATAGATGTGTAGCAAGGAGTACCACCTTAAGCTCCAGCCACACCAAATTATTTGTGTTTTCCTGAGTAAACTCTATTCTTTCCAATCCCTGTGCCTTTGTAAATCCTCCTTTTGTTTCCTTCTAAAAAAATTCTTTCCTTTTAGTCTGCTTACAATTCTGCTTTCATTTTTCGTACTCTGATCAGAGGTCACTTCTCTCCTAAAAGAAGCATTTCTTCTCCCTCTTCACTTGGTCTCGGGTAAAAATGGCTCTTCTCCTTTGTTCCAACTCTACTCCACACTACAATCCTTTACTAGTTACCTTTCTTTGCAAGTTTGTCTTTCTCTGCTACAAACGTTAGCTCCTTTGGTAGATGGCATGAGGCATTTATTTCCCCAGCATCTACCAGAGTGACAATCAATGATTCAGGGAAACCTACTGGATAAATAAACAGACACCTTCAATACGTAGGAATGTGCCCACTGTTCAGGTGCAGTATAACTCTGAAGTAGCACAAGAAGCTACAGAAGGCTGTTCCTAAAAAGTGGTGAGATAGGCCGGGTGTGGTGGCTCACGCCTGTAATCCTAGCGCTTTGGGAGGCCCAGATAGGCAAATCACTTGAGCTCAGGAGCTCGAGACCAGCCTGGCCAATATGGTGAAACCCCATCTCTTACTAAAACTACAAAAGTTAGCTGGGTGTGGTGGCGGGCACCTGTAATCACAGCTACTCAGGAGGCTAAGGCACGAAAATCACTTGAACCTGGGAGGCAGAAGCTGCAGTGAGCTGAGATCGCCCCACTGAACTCCAGCCTGGGCAACAGAGCAAGATTCTGTCGCAAAAAAAAAAAAAAAAAAAAAAAAAAAAAAAGTGATGAGATGGCAAGATTTGCCAATCATTTTTTTGCTTCTTCTCTCTTTTGATTCTTTACTCTCCCTTCTTGCCAAACAGATAGATATAACATTTCTATTCAAATGATATTTGCTATGTCTTAGAAAACTAAGAATTGTAGAGTTTTCAGCACTGGAAGTTTCTCTGCTACCCCTGGATATTTTCTTAAAATGAGCTACACTGGTACAAGCTGGTGGAAAATGACTTTGTCACAGTGTCTAAACCACAAGCCATATGCTGGGCCTGCAATTCACATGGGGCTCCTTGACCAATCTCTTCTTCACATACTTGCAAAAATAAATTCCTCAACTTAAATTATTTTATTTTAGTTACTTATACTATTGTGTGTCTTGAATTTGCTTGTATTACTGATGTGTAGGACAAGTCCACTTTCGCCATGAATGATTGCCTAAGATACACACCCGACTTTTAAAACATAAAATATAAAGTTGATCAAAACACGTGACTTTAGTAATTCTTATCAGGCAAAATACACTTGTTTGCACTGCATAGCTCCTGAAAACTACGGCGTTTGGCAGTAATATGAAAATTGATTTATGCTAATTCAGTGGTGGAAAGAATCTTGGGATAATTTTACTATCCAAGTTATTAAACTAGGCTCAAACATCTACCTTTAATGGTTTCCTTAATATCTGTTTGATATTTCTTAATAATCAGCCAAAGTAGATGCCAACTGGTTTAAGAAAAAATACAAGGAAAATCAAAATTACAATTAATAGTTGACTTTACCTAAGGGTAGTGTTTTCTTAGGATCATAAATTTGAGAATCATTAAAATGAATCACACCTATGGAGCAAACATTTGATTAAAAACCATCCTATGTATTGTTACAACTAAGAAAAAGTCACATTAGGTCATCCTTGACTTTGCTCTCATGGTTTGTTCTGCCAGAATTCTCTTTAGCCTCAAATCACCTGATGACTGTCTCCACTGTAGCTTTTCATTATCCACCTTGTCTGCTCCATTGTTACCGTGACAGTGTTTGTAATGTACTAGTGAGTTATTTGTTTATCGGTGACTCCCCAGGTGGACTGTGAGCTCACAGAGGACAGCACTCACATGTATAAGATGGTATCTAGCACAGGATCTGAGCTAGATCTGGTATTTTAAACATTAAAGTCATTATTAGTTACAGAAAATCTGTAGTCTGTATGTACTTGATCAGAGTGTACTATCAGAGTACTATGTACTCTTAATATTGCCTCTATTGTAGAATTTAACAGTGTGTTGAAGGTTGATTTCTTCAATATTAGGGAAATGCCTGCTTCACAGCTACCATTAAACTGGGGAAGTGACCTTTTTCTACTCACTTGCCCCTGCAATTTCTCCATTCCCTGAATCTCTTGCACTGCCGCCTTTATTCTCCAGGAGATGAAATGTGAAGTGGCGCAGCTTCCTAGTTAGGCAATTGGACGCTGGTGTCAGGTGTCCGGTGTCAGGAGTCAGGCAGCTCTGCATCCCCCTCTGCCACGTACTAGCTGTGTGATCTCAGTGTAGTTACTTAATCTTTCTGTTTCCTCTGACCAAAAACAAAGAGGGGTTAGTTTTGCTCTTCTTTTTGCCCAGGTTTTCTCATTTTTTAAACAAGGTAATGTTAGGATTTACCTCACAGCGTTGTGGGAAGCATGAAATGATGTGAGATGTTGAAGTTTCTAAGAAGAGGATCTGACATATGGCAAGTACTTAAGAAATGTCAGTTGTTATTATTTTATACTTCAGTGGTAGAAAGGGTTTTATAAGCCAGTTCTTGGTATAGGAAAATCTTCCCGATTAGCGTCTAAGCTAAAAAAAGTTTCTCCAAATAAACATAAATTCTCTGAAACTTTCTATATCTATAACGTCATTAAAAATGCTTCTTGCTGCTGGAGCTTAATGCTTTTCTGTTTTGTCATTTCATATAATTTTATCACATTATATAGACTCTTCCTACTTTAATTATGATCCCTGGACCAGCAGCATCAATATCACCTTGGTGCATGCAGAACTTTAGGACCCACAGATAGCCTACTAAATTAGAATCTAAATTTTAATAAAAACCACACATGACTTTTGTGCACATTAAAGTTTGAGGGGCACTGATGAAGACTAGATTGTAGTTTCCTCATCTAAAACAATGAGAATGACCAAAGTACCTACCTCACAGGTTTATTGTGAGAATTAAATGTGTCAACGTCTGTAAAGCATGTTACACAGTGCCTAGCACACATAGCAAATGCCGAAGCCATCTATATACACATTATATACATATAATGTTGGGAAACGTGGAAGTGAGGATATTGTTCTCTTTTAAATTGGTCACAAAAAACATATGCCTGGTATTTTACTCCATTTGAGGTACCATAATTTATGTAGACATCGAAAAACCATAGCATATTCAAAAGACAGTGTGTTGAGGAAAACTAAACTATGTCAGAAGAATGGTTAAAGAAACTAGGAATATGTATGCTAGAGAAGAACTTACTTATGGAAGATGATAACTGCCTGCACATTTTTAAAGGTTCAGACTAATTCTTTATGACCTCAGACAATTAAATAAGGACAAATGAAGGGAAGTTATAGAAAGATAGATTTCATTCAAAATAAGGAACAGTTCTAATTTCCTTGCAGCTAGATCTGTCCAAAGCAGAATGGACTTCCTTGCAAGAATGTGAGTTTCCTGCCCTAAAAGGTCTAAATAGAGCTTGATGTTCACCTCTTGGGGACAGCAACAGGAATTCATTACCTGGATGATTCATTACCTGTCTAAGAGGAGCCTCCCAACTCTGAGATGCAATTCTACGAATGATATAACTGAAGGGTGCTTAACCTTCATCTAGATTCTGGAAACTTCAACTTCATCTTATAGATAAGGGAATTAAGACAAAGAGCTGTTAATTGGCATGCCTATGGTTATAATTTGGTGGCTGGTTGGAACAGGTCTTTGGCCAGAATGCTGATCTTGTGAAATCTGCTCTAGTACTTTAACTATGGGTCTTTTTGTTAGGCCCTTATAATCACTAAATTAGTACCAAGCACCAAATACACTAACAGTGACTCTGGATTTTGATACTTTGGATTCCTTTTTTTATTGTTATTTGAGGTAGAGTCTCACTCTGTTGCCCAGACTGGAGTGCAATGGCATGATCTCGGCTCACTGCAACCTCCACTTCCTGGGTTCAAGTGATTCTCCAGCCTCAACCTCCTGAGGGGATTACAGGAGCCCACTACCATATGAGGCTAATTTTTATATTTTTAATAAAGATGGGATTTCACCATGTTGGCCAGGCTGGTCTTGAACTCCTGACCTCAGGTGACCCACCTGCCTCGGCCTCCCAAAATGCTGGGATTACAGGCGTGAGCCAGCATGCATGGCCTGGATTTTTTTTGTTTTTTGTTTTTTAGAGCTTACCTTTGCTTCTATCTTGGGGAAAAGATATCCTGAATCTTATAAAGTGCAGTAATTTAGGCTAGTTTTGTATAGAAAATCTTTCTCTTGGCCACCATTGATTGGACTTTCACATTATGGCAGAGTCTCTCAAAGCAGAAAGTATTCATTGAATGCTAGTCCTTTGATATGCTCTCTGAAAAACAAGTTCTGAGGAGAATTACATTGGTAAAACCAGAACACTTAGTTGAGTTCTTGATGTTCCACAACATACAATATCATATTAAAGATTCTTCAAGGTCCTGTAATACAGCCACTTGTTTAATTTGATATCAGAATTTCTTAGGCATTTCACCATTCAGACACTGAGCACCCCACACATAATTCCCCAATCTCTTATATAATAAACATTAATACTTTGTAAAATCCTTTTTTTTTTTTTTGAGACAGTCTCGCTCTGTCGCCCCGGGTGGAGTGCAGTGGCGCGATCTCGGCTCACTGCAACCTCCACCTCCTGGGTTCAAGAAATTCTCCTGCCTCATCCTCATGCACCACCATGCCTGGCTAATGTTTTTGTGTTTTTAGTAGAGACAGGGTTTCACCACATTAGTCAGGGTGGTCTCGAACTCCAGACCTCAAATGATCCTCCTGCCTCGGCCTCCTAAAGTGCTGGGATTATAGGTGTGAGCCACCACTCCTGGCCTATAAATTACTTTTCATGAGACTTCAGCTTTCGTGTCTAGGAAAGTCACAGCAAGGAACTTTGACAATCAGTTACCTAATTTCTTATGGGTTCTCTGTCTCTCTTAATGGTTCCTTGTTTGTCTTTTCCACATTTCAAAAGCAAGAAGAAAGCAACAGCAAACTTAGTGCTTTGTACAATTAGTATATGAATTGTCCTCTACTGATTTAGTCCTTTCAAACCAAAAGACAATTATCTACTTAACTGTCAAAAGGGAATGGAGCTGCCCCATCTACTTGTAGCCTTCTAGGTGTTTTCTTCTAGAAATTATGTTACATTAAATAGGTCTTCCTTTGCCAAAGGTATAGAATGCTTATATACAAGGTTTATATATTTCTTCAGTAAGAATTCTATAGGATTGTTCTACATATATCCTGGACCTACTTGGAGCAGTATATATATATTTTTTTCTCGTTTCTTTTTCCTAAGAATTAGAACCTGTGAATGGAGTAGTATATTTTAAGACCAATGTAAATATATGTTAGAGCTGAAAGTTGCTTAATTAGCTAAGTAAGAGGTTAAACATCCATCAGGGTTCATTATCACTGAATCATTGCTTCCACTAACGGGAGTATATTCTAGGAGAATTCCAGGCACCAAGACAAGGCCAGTAGGGGTAACACAAGTCAGACTAGCAGCATGATAAGATCAGACTCCTTAATCTGACCTACACTAAGGTGAAGAAATGTGACAGAATGATTGTCTCGTCTTTCATGGGCAACAATTGGTCTAGTGAACCTGAGACAGCAAAGGGCAAAACTGAAAATGAAATAAAAACTAACTGACAATCTGCTGTGTGTCAGATACTTCCACACATATTTTCTCATTTAAAGCCTCACAATAAGGCTATGAAGAAAGTTGAGTTCTCATTTTACAGATGAGGTAGCTGAGGCTCAGAGAAGTTGAGTGACTTACTCATCACACAGTTAATTGATTGCTAAACTGATATTCAAACTTGGACGTTGTGATTTTCAGTGTCAGTTTGTTCCCATTACACTCAAAGTGCTGGAATTTGCAAATCCAGCAAATCTTATCCCTGAGACTAGACAACAAACAGAAAGGTAGAATCTCTTCTAAACAAGTGCTCACCCACAATTATTTCAATAACTTAGTAGACAACATTCCAGATGGATAATGTCAGAAA
Organism: Pan paniscus; assembly: GCF_029289425.2. Classification (NCBI taxonomy): domain Eukaryota; kingdom Metazoa; phylum Chordata; class Mammalia; order Primates; family Hominidae; genus Pan; species Pan paniscus. The sequence continues at coordinate 130,531,194 of NC_073249.2, forward strand.
CCAAATTTTTGAATGGAAAAGAGGCAGCATTTTAGATGTAAATGGATCCTAGAGCCCTGTGTGTGGTCAGACTTAGTGCCACAGTTCCCGTCTCTGTAGAGAACCAACACAGCAAGAGAAGGCAATGTAAGGATTCCAAATTGCTAAGAGAATGAAGTAATCAGCATATACGTACTCCTTATTATGTTCGTGTGGCCAAGTGTGTGGGGTGGGGGCTGAAGAATCAGAGACTACAGAGTTGGAAGAACTACCACTTCATGTCAGCATGAGGGCAAAGAATGGAGGGATTGGCTGTGATCGAAGTGTCAATAGTTAGAGCTGTAATCACAACTTCAGGAGAGATCAACACCTACTGTATAAGAGGATTTAAAAATCCAATAAATGAAGCTAAATGGAGCTGCTATACTGAACGGTGGCATAAAGCCATGGTTTACTGGCAACATAGAACATCATTGCATAATGGCTGAACACAACCAGCATGCTGCGTCAGGCAGCGTGAAGCCCAGCCTGCAAAAAGCCAGAGAGAGGTTTTGAAGTGATTGACCAAGTTATATGATTTGCAGGTGCTTTTGTGTACTGTTTCACTGGTTGGTAACTTATTCAGACGGTAGGGAAGGCTTGAACCCAGGCTGGCAATTGTGCCACTGATTTTGAGTTTGGAAAGAAGCCATAAAGGGGTAACAACATGGTCTGGAATCTACAGGTGACTTCCAATTTCTTTTTAAAAAGAGAATTCAAGGGAAAACTCAGTAAGTATTTTAAATCACATTTGTGTAATCATATTTAATGAACAGGTGGCTTATTGTAGAATTTATTTAAAGTAAGACAGTGCATGAGTGTGTGTGTATGTGTGTGTGTGTTTCCTCAAAAACATACAGGAATTATTGAAATTAATGGCATGTAGTCCTATTCTGGGCTATAGCTGGCATGCCAGAAACAAAAATGCCATAGCTGTTACCACATTCTTTTCCTCAAAAGGGGAACAAATGAGCTTCTGTTGTTAAAGCCACTCCTTCCTGAATCACCATTTCAGTCTCTCTCTTTTCTGCTGCCTGTCATATAAAGCTGTTTTAATTTAAAAAGCAAAATAAAATAGACAGCTATTTTAAGGCAAAATATTAAATATGAGAGTGATTTGAGCTCTGAGTTTGTTTTTTAAAATTAAAATAGAGAGCCAGTGTGTGGGTATTGTAAACAGGCAAAGCTTTAGCTCTCCCTACAGGCTTTTGTTACAGTAGCTGTCTAAGAGGAAGAGAATATTGGAAGCTGAAATCATCCCAAAGTGTTCATCAAAGAGAGTGATTTCCTTTGTCCAAGACAAAGTCACAAGCTGTTACCTGGGTCGACAGTAAGACTGTGCAAATGGCATTTATCACATTATTGAGGCTACAGAGTCTTTTTTTTAATTTAGTGATTCTCAGCTTTTTATTGGAAAAAAAGGAGAATAATAATAAAAACAACAACTGCAATGACAATGACACCAGAAATGCTGGTGCTGCTTTCCAGTTTGCCCATGGTCTTCTCATAGCTTGGCTTTTGAGGCTAAGTGTTATACCGGGGCTTCTGATTTGGGGTTGGAGTCAGTATGGATTCCATGTGGAATTCTGCAGAATGATCATCTATTAGCATAAGCCCTTGCTAAAAAACAGACCAACAGCAAAGATTCTCAGTGAGCCTGTTATCTTAATAGTCATACATCAGCGACATGGATACCATCTAAGAAATGTGTCGTTAGGCAATTTTGTCATTCTGCAAACATCATGGAGTGCAGTAACAGAAACCTACATGGTATAGCCTACACACAGCTCGGCTGTATGGTACAGCCTATTTCTCCTAGGCTACAAACCTGTACAGTACAGCACCTTACTGTACTGAACACTGCAGGCAGTTGTAACAAAACAGTAAGTATTTGAGTATCCAAACACATAAAAACATAGAAAAAGTACAGTAAGAGTAGCTGTAACCCCAGCTACTCTGGAGGCTGAAGCAGGAGAATCGCTTTGAACCCGAGAGGCGGAGGTTGCCCTCAGCTGAGATTGCACCATTGCACTCCAGCCTGGGTGACAGAGGGAGACTCTGTCTCAAAAAAAAAAAAAAAAAAAAAAAAAAAAAAACCACTAAAAAATGGCATGCTTGTATAGGGCATTTACCATGAATGGAGTTAGTAGGACTGGAAGTTACTCTGGATGAGTCAATGAGTGAGTGGTGAGTGAATGTGAAGGTCTAGGACATTTCTGCACACTATTATAGACTTTCTACACACTGTGTAGTTAGGCTGCACTAAATTTGTAAAACAATATTTTTATTTCTTCAATAATGAATTAACTTTAGCTTACTGCAACTTTTTAATTTTATAAACTTTTTACTCTTTTACAACAATACAGCTTAAAACACAAACACATTGCACAGTTTTTCAAAAATATTTTCTTCTTTATATCTTTATTCTATAAGCTTTATTCTATTTTAAAAATTATTTATTTACTTTTTAAACTTTTTTGTTAAAAGCTAAGACACAAACACACACACATTAGCCTAAGAGTACACAAAATCAAGATCATCAATATCACTATCTTCCACCTCCGCATCTTGTCCCACTGGAAGGTTTTCAGGGGCAATAACACACATAGAGCTGTCCTCTCCTATCATAACAATGCCTTCCTCCTTCTGAAATGTCTCCTGAAGGACCTACCTGAGGCTCTTTTACACTTAATTTTTTTTAATCAGTAAAAGGAGTACACTCTAAAATAATGACAAAAGTATAGTACAATAAACACATAAACCAGTAACATAGCTGTTTACTTTCATTATTATTATGTATTCTATATAATTGTATGTGCTAGACTTTTATATGACTGGCAGCTCAGAAGGTTTGTTTACATCAGCATCGCCGCAAACATGTGAGTAATGTGTTGCACTACGACATTATGACGACTACGACATCACCAAGCAATCAGACTTTTTCAGCTCCATTATAATCTTATGGGACCACTGTTTTATATGTGGCCCCTCATTGACTCAAACATAGTTATGTCGTGCATGACTGACTGTATAAAAAATGAAAACCAGTTTCATAAGCACACTTTGGCCCACACCCCAAACCCAAAGGGAAAACTGTCTCCATATACTTTTCAGTGTAGCACCAGTGGTACATTGAATCGATAATAACAATCGATAACAATAATCAGTAATCTATAATAATAACAGCCATCATTTATTAATTATTTGCCCTTGCTCTTGGCTACACATTCAGCTGAATAATTTTGCTTAGTACTCAAAATCATGCAAACAAGTAGACGTGATTATCCTCTTTCACAGAAGAACAATCCAGTTCAGAAATTAAGCAACTTGCCGAAGGTCAGTCACCTAATGAATTCGGGCTGGAAGCAGAACTCAAACCCTGGACTGTCTGACTGCGGAACCTTGCCCATTAACCAATCTGCTGTGCTGTATTGTCTTTGTTAACTATTATATTATACTGCTTTTGTTTTGTTTTGTTAAGAAGGTACCTCTAGATATCGATTTAGCAGACATCGTTGCTTTTTAACAGGTACATTTAGTATTTGTGGAGTGCTAGAAATGAGCAAAGTATTTAACAGACACATAAAAAATTGTTAAGAGAAATCTGTCAGGTGAGAAACATACAAAGTAGGACTACAGAATATGGATGAGTCAGATAAAAAATAAGTCAAAAGAAGGTGAGGGGAAGTAAGTTATTGAATTAAATAGGACATCCTGGATAACACCACCAGTGAGATGGGTGAGGGGCACCAAAGATGCTATGATGAGAGGAGTCAGTATGGGGATAGACTGAAATAATGAATAATAGAGAAAAGACAAATAAGAATTCTGTTTGAATTTTTTAAGGTTAGAAATTAGGGAGAATACTCAACCTTCCAATATTCATTTATTCCACAAACATTCCTTAAGTGCCAATTATAAAAATAGTAATTGTTTTATGCCTTCTGGTGACAAAGATTGAGAAAGAAAAACAGACATATAAACAATAACATGTCATGAGTGTTATGATAGAACTTGTGCAAGGAATAGTGAGGCAAAGAGGAAAGACTCATTAAAATTCTAGAGATAATGCCAGTTAACTTCTATGTTTCATAGAAAATGCAACAATTTAATAGATTCTCGAAAGATAAGGAAGCTTTTACCAAGTGAACTGGGGAAGTGATATGGGAAAAGAAAGATATTTCAGGGAGGAAACAGGATGTGCAATGGCATGAAGGCATGGGTCATGGGGGATCTGTGAGTAGTTTTGAACGGCTGAATGAAGCATTAGGATTTAAGAAGACTGTGCAGAGATGTAAGCCTAGAGAAGTAAGTGGGGTCAAAGTCATGGGGACTTTAAATGGGGAGCTGGTGCTGAGAAGTCACTGAAGAGACTATGAAAGACATCCATCATCTAAAAATCACCCTGGTAGCAATGTGGCAAATGAGTAAGGGGGCTAAAACTGAAGACAGGAAGACAAGGTAGGAAACTGTGCAATACATGGTTGAAATAGGGAGAGAAACAGGTAGATAAATTCAACAGATCGAGCAAGTAGAATTTATGACTGATTGTGTACTGGGAGTGATTCTGTACCATATTTTGTAATTAAGCAATGGATGTTAGAATTGTGAATAAAAGGATGACTCTGCCACTTCCTTATGGGAAAAGAACAACTGGCTAATTTTATACAAATGCTATTTTTCAACTTCTGTACTGTTTAGTGGTTAATACAGCTCTTGGTTCAAAATAGTCCTACTTCTTCAAATCTATCCACATCTCCTTCAATAAGAATTTTTGATACTTAACAGGACCTCTGTAATTCTCTAGTCCCAAGCTTCTTCTCTATTGTCCCATCACCTAGATAAATAATTTAAAGGTGAAACTACTTATCAAGGGCAACACAGTAAATTAGAGGCAGGGTCATGAGTAGAACCAGGTGACCTTACGCCCAGTCCACACTGAGTGCCCCTTAAACATGGACCGTATGGTACATTTCCGCTTGGGCTCAATTCCAGGGAAGATTATAGGTATTCAGATGATTTTTGGGTTTCCGTAGTTGTCAGAAAATTTACATTCAAATATAATATTCAATTGCTATAATTTGCTCAACACGAGTGACTGAAGGCATCTATCTCTCTGCTTCTGTTCTATTCTTTTTTTTTTTTTTTTTTTTTGAGATGGAGTCTCGCTCTGTCACCCAGGCTGGAGTGCAGTGGCGCAATCTCTGCTCACTGCAAGCTCTGCCTCCCGGGTTCACGCCATTCTCCTGCCTCAGCCTCCCGAGTAGCTGGGACTACAGGTGCCCGCCACCACGCCCGGCTAATTTTTTGTATTTTTAGTAGAGACGGGGTTTCACCGTGTCAGCCAGGATGGTCTTGATCTCCTGACTTTGTGATCCGCCCGCCTCGGCCTCCCAAAGTGCTGGGATTACAGGCATGAGCCACTGCGCCCGGCTATTCTTAAGTACCTTACCTTGCATTGCATTTTACACTGCTGGCCACCCTTATGTCCTTTAGGATGGTTGATGGGAGTAAATTTATTCACTGTAAGTAAATACATTTCTCAATAATTAGTTTTCTTCACAGCAGGAATATAACTCTTTTATGTTTATGTCCAACCATCTCATCATGATATTTTTGTGAGGTGGGAATGTAAAAATTTCAGGGGACTTTTCCATGAGCAGGAGAAAAGTCTGCTTAGGATGAACAAGTAGAAGCATTGGTGGAGTTGTGGCTCTGTAAAAGCTCTTTTGAAGCTGTGTTTGTCTTTGTTGAAATATCACCAGGCAAGCCTCTTTATCCTAATGGCACTTGCTGCATATTTTGCTCTCCCAGCTTCTCAGTCTCCCGCGGAGTCTTTACTAGAAGATTATCATGATAATTCAGTCGTGCATCCTTCTCCCCACTCCCAGTTCAAATGTTTTTACTTTGATTAAATTAAAACAATCGGAGGAAAGTGTATAAAAGCCTAAAAACCTAGTACTTAACCTATACAATTTAAAAAAGGTCTAATATTATAGCTGCAGGAAAAGCATAGCAGTTCAAGCTAAAACGAAAGCAAAGGAAGGCAGTCTTACCAAGAAGATGTGATACATGATGTAACTTTTCTGCTGGAGGCAAGTGGGAACTTTACTTGTAATATGTGTTATAAGGCTAAGTCCTAGAATGGAGACTGGAAAGCCTTCTTTTGTGAGTGGGTGGAGACTGAGGCCGGGGAGGAGAGGAGCAACTTCTACTGTAGGTTCAGCAGGGTTTGCATTAGCTGGTTCTGGCCATTCCAAGTGAAGGTCATCAAAAAATTGTGTGGGAGAGGCAGGCCTGTGATAGCCGGAGAAAATACAGAATAAACAAGTAGCTTTATAAATGACATCATGTGCTGAGTGTATTTTATAAACTGATAGTCAGGACTTAGGGACTTGGGGTTTAACGAGTCTGCATGTATTTATAATGGCAATAGAAATAAATATTTGAGATTAGAATTAATTCTTGGATATAAAGTCACTGTAACCATAGTAAATATTGGTTGATTTTACATGTAGTATAAGGAAGAGTTGGATTCTTTTGGAAATTGCATTCGCTGTCTGCTATGGTTGTGGCTTGGGTGGTAGCCTGAACTTCAAATTAAGCAGAAAGCATATCTTCATATCTTTAGTGCTTTAAATTTTTTTTTGATTGTGGCCCAGTACCTTTAATTTCACAACCTATTAAAACTATACACATAACAAACACATAAAAGTAAAACAAAAGTTCAGGAAACAATACTGTTACTAAATGTAATATATTTGGATTTTTTTTTCTATTCTATTCTTTTATGACCTATTACTTTTATTAAAATCTTGGTGCAAATCTCTAAATGGATTTCAAGACTCACCAATGGGCTGCAACCAGCAGTTTGAAAATCACTGCTTAAGGCAACTGTTGTAAAATCAGTCAGCTCGACTAAACCAGATCATCTACTTGATCCGAAAGGTAGAAAACCAAACAGATGTAGAATGGTCCCTCTTGATCATATGAAAGCAGAAGCCAGAAGTGTTTGATGGTGGGAAACTACAGAGAGGAAATTCTTAGTGGGAGATTTATTAGCTTTGTGGTCTAGGAAACATCATTCTCAGAGTCAGTATTCTACTTGATGATAGAAAACCCAGAGAGAGGAGGGAAACAATATTATTTTTCTAATAAAATATTGAATTGCTATTAATATGATTTTCTATTGCAATTATAATCTGTTGTAAGCCTGCTCTGCAGGGACTGAGCCTAATTCTCTCTTGTGCAGAGCCTGGCATCCTGTTGGCAGCCAGCACATGTTTATTATGGGTAATAACAATAATAATACTAATAATGATAACTTGGTGATTAGAATCATTTGCAGTAACATCCAAAGCTAGGATTATAAGAACTTCTTTCCTATAGCCTCCACTTTTATTCTCCATGGTTTATATTTTTTCTAATCATAAAAAATACTTTTCTTATTTCCCTTCTGATTTAGTCTATTTGGCAAACATTAATGTTTTTGAGCATTTTTTTTCCTTATGGACCTCAAAATTAAATGTCTTCCCATTTGACTCCTTGTTTGTCTTAACAGAATCACTGATGAGGTCAACACAGCTAGAACAGGGAGATTCATTTGTTAACTGTTGCTGCAGAAGCCACAAAGAGCACAAAATCTCACATAACATCATTTTGGTGTTCTTTCTATAATAACAGCATAAGTTACTTAATTTTCTCAAATTTTCAGTGATTAACTTATTTTTAAAAATTAAGAAGCAGGAAAATTAAAATAAAATAAGACAGTGTATGCTTTTTTCTCAGACTTTACCAAATTTTAGTTTCAAATTAAGGCTCTAATTCAGCAGGGGTATAAATGGAGAGAGGGGATGAGAGAAGTAACTACCTGCCAATGGGAGGATAGGGATACTTGAGAAATAAATGTGACAGTAGGAAAGGGAAGAGAAAACCTGGTGGTAAGGTAGACAGAGTGGTGGGAGAAAGTATGAAGGAAGTATTAAATATGGCCACAGCAATAGATAGGTGACCTGAGCACCAATCCAGGGAAAAGTGATGGAATAGAAGTGGAAAGGAATGGACTGTTGGTAATGGGATAGGGAATTCCAAATAGGGAGAAAGGAAAGGAGATGTAGAGAGATATGGGGCTTTCTGGCTGGAAAAGATGGAGAAGAATTTCAAGTTGACACCATCTTTTATAACAAGGAGATTAAATTAGTAGCTATTTGCTTACCTTCAAAGTTTTTTCCCCCTTATATTGATTATATGTATAAAATAACTTTAGGCAAGGCGCAGCGGCTCATATCTGTAATCCCAGCACCTTGGGAGGCCGAGACAGGTGGATCACCTGAGGTCAGGAGTTTGAGACCAACCTGGTCAACATGGCAAAACCTCATCTCTACTAAAAATACAAAAATTAGCCGGGTGTGGTGATGTGCACCTGTAGTCCCAGCTACTTGAGAGGCTGAAACAGGAGAATCGCTTGAACCTGAGAGGCGGAAGTCGCAATGAGCCAAGATGGTGCCACTGCACTCCAGCCTGGGTGACAGAGGGAGACTCCATCTCAAAAAAAAAAAAAAAAAATTAAATTAAATTAATTTCCTCACCCTAGTAAGTATGTTGTGCTTCAAGAATTTTACACATTTTAATATTATGCCCAATGTTGTCATTCCCTCCCAAATAGTACTGTAAAACCAAATTTATTCTTTTTTAAAAATCTGTATAAATTTAAATTTATTCTTTTTAAAAAATTTATTATTATTATACTTTAAGTTTTAGGGTACATGTGCACAATGTGCTGGTTAGTTACATATGTATGCATGTGCCATGCTGGTGCGCTGCACCCACTAACTCGTCACCTAGCATTAGGTATATCTCCCAATGCCATCCCTCCCCCCTCCCCCCGCCTTAAATTTATTCTTAATTAAGTCTATTAACTATGGCTTTCCCTCTTAGTTGATATCACATTCAATTAAAATTCAGGTTATTTAGTGGAAAAATCACAACCTTTCCTATTTATATTTTTATAGAATGGGAGATCTGATCCAAGCCATGGCATGGATTGAAGGTAGTGTAGGGTATAATGGTTAGGACAACTGGCTCCAATCTTGGCTTTATCCCTGTCCAGTTGTGACGCTTTTAATAGTTTCCTCATTTTTAAAATAGAGGTAATAATATCTAACTCAGAGGGTTATTGTGGGGATTAAAACAACAATGATGAAAGCAACATCTTTAGCATAACTTAGCACATCACAAAGGCTAGTAAAACAGTATCTGTTATTATATATTCATTAGAAGACTTCAGGGGAGCGTATTTATTAAGACAGAAGAAACAGCTAGGAGATTACAGTTTATTTTACTTTTTAAATTAGGTATATCTGAGACATGTGTGCATCGTGGCACCTGTCTCACAGACTCGATAAGGAGGGTTGAGGGGGTTAACATAGAGCGGAGTAAGTAGTCACTATCACCGGCAACATCTACATCACTGCTTTCTCATACCCATCGGATATGAAAAGCTGAGTTAAACACCATGACATCTACTGCTCTTTATGTTAAATAAACCGAAGCCTTCCATAAATTAAAATGATTTTATTATGCAGTGTGACACAAGGTTATCCAATATGCCAGAGAGGTGCAACTGAGTCTGTTGTCAGGGGAAAGTGCAGGTAGGCTGTGTTCAAAGCTGCAAGTACCGTGTCAAAAAAGTAAAAGCCCTCTCTGTTTAGTAAATGCATTTGCTGAGCCCTAATAAACTAAGAATGGAAAAAGGTTAATTGACAAAATGATACTTGTCTAATGCTGTCCCAAGCACTGCACTCAGGCAGATGTGTGCGACAGGGATCCTGCTGTGCTGACAAGGATGATTATCGTAACTGACGCTTTTTGCCCTCAAGGGTATGTGACTTCTAGAAGCTTTTCACCCTGGAATCTCACTGTTGCGCTAGAGCCAATCCGAGAAGGTTTACAAAACACGCAAGCCAAAGGACAATGCAGTTTAGACTTAAGTGTGGTAAGGCAAGGCCACAGATTGGCATGAGTTTCAAATGTTGCTGTTGAAATTCCACTTTGCATTCACTGCTTTCATTTACTGAATTACCCATGTGCCAGGCACTGTGTAAGAGCTCTCTCCCTATAGCTTATTTTATTCCCACAAAGATTCAGTGAGTTAGGTGTTAGTCTCCTACAGATACAAATAGTGAAACTGAGGCCATCACAATACTGTGACTACATTGTGCTTTCAGTTTCCAAAAGCAATTGATTATATCAATATATTAATCCAACTTTTTCTTTTTCATGATTTTTGACTAATTTACTGATACAGCTAGGGTCCTAGACATGGTGTCTGATTCAGCTCAGCAAATAGAAAAGGATTCCCTTAAACCTGTTGCTGTGAATTCCACTGGAACTATGAAGGGCAGCCACGTAACTTTCCAACTGAAGAGGATGGGGAAACCCACACCTTTGCTTTTCTAATCCTTGGGAGCAAGACTGAAATTCCCTGGGAAGAGCAACAGATTTGATATGGAGCTTAGAGGAGATGGTGTTGTAGGGGAGAAAAAATAATTTTCTCCTCTACTCTTCATGAGAGCGTAGGTGGGACTCCCTGTAACAAGAAACAGATTTAAAAGAGAAAAACAAATAGAAGTTTAATAACATGTATATTTCTTTTATACGTCGAAGATAACTAAGAGAATTGAGTGCATCTCCAGATCTCAAATAATTGTCTTACACGTCAGGCTTAAATGCCATGTTCCCTGAAACAAAGAAAGAAGAAGGCAGGGAAAAGCTTGGTTAACCATAAAGCAACGGTAAGGTTTATTATGAAGATTGAAGTCCCCGACTTTATTTTCCATTGACTGAGACTCTCTAGTGATTTAGTCTTCCCTCACTTGCTGGTGCAGAGAGGGAGACACACTCACAAATGGAGATTTTCTTGATAGATGTAAATTTTGCCTACGAAAGGGCAACTTCTCAAAGCTTCTCCTGTGTCTGCAGTTTCTTAAAATAACCAGCTCAAAATAATCCGTATGCCAAAAAAGCATATTTTGTGTGGCATATTCTGGTTTTCTACAGTCGTATTTTGCAGGGAGTGTCCTGAACCTCATCAGTGCTGTGGCTCTGTGACTGTCTGATGGTTGAAATAAGAACAAATCAAATAGCAAACCTACATATGAATGCGTACATTAAAGTGATACATAGTACCTTTCATAGATAGTTACCTGCCTGTTGGGTCCTACTGGAAAGCAGGGAATAATCACAATTTTTTTCAAAACTACTAAGGTTGTTAGCTGTGATATAAACTAAACAGAATAACAAAAACCCTTTCCAAGTAGAAACTAGTTCTATATTCATAGTCATCAGAGCAAGGCTCTTAAAACCTAAATGTCTCACAAGTACCTTCTAATGGGCTTATTGCTTTGTTTATTCTGCTTAGAGCAAGTCAGGGGCAATTTGCAACTTGCATCATTAAAAATCTTTTTTGAAAGTGTGTTGACATTTCAGTTTCTGGTTTTGAAGTGCATTAAACAGCTCTCTTAATGTGTGCAGTGGTCATCTGTCCAGACACTGTGGACACATAGGCATTGTCACATTCCAACACAGGCTGTCACATGTATGGATACACCTACCCACATTAATATGCCTGCCTTCCCAGATGCACATTAGCTGTGGTTATTTTGATCCCTTTTGCCTAACCATTTCTAGATGTTACTTTCAGATACATCAGACATGATGGTTCACCTTAGGTCTTTCTAATCAGTAGGTGGATATTTACTTTATTCTTAAACATTCTTCTTTTAAGTCAGACATCTTTTTTTATTCTCTTTCTTCCAACATACTAATGACAAAATTCTCCACGTTTCTCCATACAATTGGACATATCTCCCAGAGTGTTCACTTTCCTCAAGCACTCTTCCAAGAATCATTTTCTGAGTTCCCTTTAGACAAACTAAAGGGCTCCTCCAGGTAATAAAGCATGACTAGGAACACAGAAAAAAGCGAATGCACATTAAGATGCATAAAGTAGTCATCAGTAAAAAGAAAATTAAAGAAATTGTGTTGGTCATTTTATTGTCTCTTGATTTGAATACATATGCTATGTAGTATATATAGTTCAGATTTTAACATAAACTCCTTGAGTTACACTGTCTTTCTCTGTTTCCATTGAATAGTGAAGAGACTTCGTTGTCAGGACACTTTGCCTCCAGTCTTGAGAACAGAATGGAGGGGGAAAAGTACACATAATTAAAGATTTGTCACCAATGCCCTACGAACTGGAACAAGTAGACAAGCCATTTGCCTTCTCTGAGGTTCCATTTCCCCAGAAAATACATACATACATACATACATAAACAAATAATAAATTTCATGATTTGTGTGTTGTCAAAGCAAAATTGCATGGAACAAAACAGTCAAGGAAGATTAGTAAAGGCTACTGCAATAAGGGATAGAGACAAGAATAGTCTTCATGAACTCAACTCTTCTGAAAGAAAGCCTGGGAGAGTTTTTAGGAGCTGGCGTGGGGGCATTCCTAGGCCATCTGTGCTTGCTAACTGCCTTGGCCAAAGGAAAAGTAAACTTTCTCTCATATCTTCATGGCAAGGGGTAGTTTTACAACTGGGAGCAAGTACCCTAGGAAGTTGGGCTCCTATCCTCCCACAGAAACTGGGAGGGTGGGGCAAATATATTTCCCTTGATGTTTACACTTGAAAGAGATGGCTCCTGGGCCTTTGAGAAAGACATTCTTGGGTTGTAAAACTGGCAAGAGGAGTTTTAAAAGATTTACATCTCAAAGAGGTGGAAAAAGAATTTACAAGGTTTCTAAAGTAAATGCTCTAAGAAAGAGGTCGGGGGTCTTGAAGAAGACCGTCTAAAGCTTTGTTAGACACCCACTGACCACCAGGGCTTTAATGATTCCCTTTAATCAAGCTGAGGGGAACCATGAAGGCCCTCTGGGTCAGTGGGTGTGTTTGAGGGTGGGAAGGAAAATTGTGGACAAGATCAATGTTCTCCTTTCTGGGCTTTGATTGCATTAAGTCTCCTGCATGTTAAGGTAAAGTGTGACCAAAACCAAGGAAGAAGTGTCCCTTTGTGAAATGTGTGGGCCAAGCCAAGCCCTGCAGGGCATGTTTCCTTCCTACTGTGGCCTTCCAGGTGTCCCCTAGCTATGTTTCTGGGTTGTCCCCACCACCCCACCACAGTACTGGCATGCCCAATCCCACATGTGGCCTAGTGTGGAAGAAGGCTGTAAGGGCGGGAGAAAGATAACCACTTGCTGCTTTAGCATCACCCGAGGAAATTTCTAGAAATGTAAAAACTCAGGCCTCACCCCAGACCCAGTAAATCAGAATCTACATCACAACAAAATCCCTGGGTGATTGGCAGGTACATTAAAATTTTGGAATAGAGGATCCTGTAAACAAAATCTGTCAGGAAGTGGCACACCCATGACACCTACCATTAAGCAAGAAAGACAGGGAATTCACTGAAATGCCCATACTCAAGGTGGCTACCACTATGCCAAGAAATGACTAACTTGAGAGACAAGCCATCTTCCTCAAGTTAAGAGTTTTGAATCAGTCTGGGGAAACTTACCCTCCTTCTCACAAATAACCAGTAATTTTACTTTTCCAGTTTTTCCCTCTGGTTTCCTGCCGCCCTCATTAGAACCTCCCTCTTTCCACTCTGTTGCCGTTGACACCTAGAGTCATCCTTTAGCTATGCCCAGATACCTCTGCAGCCCTTTTTCACTGCCATTAGCCTCTGCTCCTTAGGGACAGACCCAGGTCCTGACATTTGGATTCTGGTATATGTTATTTGTTATTCAGATTCACCCGCTTCTTCCAGAGAGCAGCCTGAATTTTTAAAAGAGCATAAACTCATAACAGAATTTCAGAAGAACTGGATGAGTTTACTGCGATACTCTGAATAACGGTAGACAAATCCTGGGACGTGAGAAATGCTAATTTCAACTGGCGCTGTGAAAGCAGAGGATCGGCTTTAGCCCAGAGATATTTGCAATGAAGAACACACCGCTGAGCAGACAGCGCTCACTCCCTCCGCTCCCAGCACCCTGTGGCTTAGCCCTCCTTTTTATTTCTATTTTCTCCCTCCACTGAAAACACCTTCCCTGGTGCCCAGCTCCCGCTCAAGGCCAACACCCTGACAGACAAGCAATCTCACAGTACCTGGGGGGAAAAAGCTGTTTTAACTAAAATAGATCAGCCAGGATATTTTCTTTGACAATGCTCTCTTCATGCAGTTATACCTCTCCTACACACTGCCCAAGGGGATGAAAATGGGAGTCAGCGGGGAATTCACATCTGAGTCATCTCTCACCGACTCACTCCCTGGGATCACTGAGGCTGTGTCTAAATGCAAAAGTGTCTCCCCCATTGTTCCTGAATTCATTGTGCATCAGAAAGCATTGCAGTGGGAGTCAGGAGGTGTGTGGGGTTCTAATCCCAATTTTGCCAGGACCTCACTGCTTAGCCTTGGGCTTTAGCCTATTCTTTCTGTACCTCAGTTTTTCCTCGGTTAAAAGAGAATTTGGACTAGACCAGTGGCTCTTAGCCTTGGCTACTCATTAGAATAATCTAAGGATCTTACAAAACAAAACAATACAATGACAACAAACTAATACTGGAACTCCACCTCCCTGTCAATTAAAACAGAGTCTCTGTGCATGGGGATCGACTTTGGTAAGCATTTTGAAAGCTCCCAAGATGCTTTCTAATGTGCATGTAGGATTTAGAACCACTGGACTAGGATTCTCATCAGATGTGTGTCAGAGGACAAGAAGCATCAACATCACCAGGAAACTTGACAAGAAATGCAGAATCTAGGGCTCTACCTGACATTCTGGCCAGATCTCCATCTCTTCTAGCACTGCCTAATAACATATGAATTGTCATTTCATTTTAGTCACAGTTACAGACTTTAGAGACTCTTTCTTTTATGTAATAAATATCCCTTGAGCATTTACTCTGTGGTAGGAACATGTGAAAAGCTGGGGATGAAAAGTGAACCAGGAAAACATGGTTTCTACCATGGCAGAGCTTCAGTCACTGGGAGAAAACAGATCCTAATTAAATCATCATCACGGGATAATGTGCTTGAGGAGAGGGAAAATATGGGGAGTTCTGAAAGCACCTAGTAAGCAGGAAGGAGGTCAACTAGGTTAGGGAAGACTTTCCTGAAAAATAAACTTTAAGCTTTATAACTAGTGCATCCTGTGATGACATAGATCTAGTTTTATATCTGTATATACCCATGATTTCTGGAAAAGCATAGACTGATGTTGAACCTTCTTTGCCTTTGTATGTTTGGGTAACTGAGAATTTACTATGAATCCAGTGCAATTTAGCAATTAACCTTTGAAAGTGTTCTCATCAAGTCTACCAATGATCTTCTCATTGTAAACTTGGTACAGTTTTCTAAATCACATCTTGTTGATGAGTAGCCTTTAATAATAAGAACTACTCCCATCTTGAGTAGTTCATTTCCTTTGGATTCTGTCTTAGCTTGGATTTCCCTCAAATAGCTTGAAATATGTGCATGCTTGTGGTAAACTAGTTTTAAAAGTGATCCTAGATGTGGTAGGTTGAATAATTGCCACCCCCTCCAACCCCCACCAACCCCTTCATCAAGCTATGCACAGAATCTCCTTCCTTACATGGCAAAAGGGACTTTCCAGGTATGACTAAGTGGAAAGATTTTCCTGGGTTATCTAGGTGGGCTTTAAATGCAATCACAAGGGCCTTTAAAAGAGAGGGAGGCAAGAAAGACAAAGGAGGAAGTATGAGATATGATAATTAAAGCAAGAGGTTGGAATTGTTCAGTAAAGATTATAGGTCATTGTTTTGGACTAAGTTCCTACTCTAAGCCCCAACAGACCAGACTAAAAGTCAAAATGAAATCACTCATACTGAGTCCCACCTCGTCAAACTAAATCCGAGTTGTCACCTGGCCTTCCCAGAAATCAGGTGAGAAATCTAACAGCCTAATTTCCCAAAATGCTGGTTTTGGTCTACAAGATAATTAAGTCCCCTTGGTTTCAAATCTTGACTTAAAGTAGTCTGGTTAACCAATTGGTTAGCTTTCCATTCTCCCGTTGTCCCTACCTTATAAGGAAAGTTAAGTTTGACATGACCAATCCACTTTTTGCTCTTTATTTCTGCTTTCTTCAACCTTTTTTTTTTTTTTTTTTTTGGTCTACAAAGCCAATCTCCTATGTTCTACTCATTTAGACACTTATTTTATTTCAAAGAATAAAATGTTGCCCAATTCTAGAGTCTCAAAGAAAACTGACTGACATCTTTAAACTAAATTTGTTGTAATTTTGACAGAGTGATTTGAGGAACTGTCATGTGCCAAGGAATGCAGATGGCCTCCAGAAGCTAGCAAAGGCAAGGAAACAGGTTCTCTCTTAGTGTCTCCTGAAGAAACCAGCCCTGCAGACACCTTGATGTTACACAGTGAAACTGATGGAGGACTTCTGACTTCCAGAATAGTAAGAGAGTCTGTCTGTGTTGTCTTAAGCCACTGGGTTTGTGGTAATTTGTTACAGCAGCAATACAAAACTGACTCACCAGGGAAAAAGGAATAAGGGATTGGGAAGAATAAAGACAGGAAAGAGAGAAAATCAAGGTTGAATTGATTTTTCCCATGGGCAACTGGGGCTTCATTCCACTGGGGACCTTCTGGGGTATCAGGTACAATGTCATGTCTGCCCAAGACATGGAAGAGTGAAGTATTTATCTACCGGCTCCTACTCCTTACTGGTTAAATCTTGAAAGTGATGTTTATTCCCATGACTTTCAAGGGCAAGGAAAAAAAAATACACCTGTAGCTTCCTTCAGAGGCTTGTAATTCAATGGGAGACATAGTCAAGAAATGGGATAAAATCCAGCATAATATGTGATAGTGGTAGAGGTAAATTTATACTGTATGAAGAATAGAACAAAGTTTCCATAAGAGCCTCTGGAAAATATCATGGGGAAATGGTTACTTGAATTCATAAGTATGACTCCTTGAGATTGAAAAATAAGGGAGTTCATTCCAGGAAAAAAGACAATATATACACAAGCAGGAAAGTAGAAAGGCCTATAGTCAACAGGTAGACGTTCTATGTAGATGGGGTGTGGTGTTATATGGGCCAGTAAGAAGGAGATGCTGAAAGAGCTGAGACTGAAGGCCAGATCCAGAAAGGCTTTGTGGCTGTGGCTGTGGCTGTTGGCTGAGTACCTGAACATACGAGTACACAGCAGCAAACCCCTGACAAAACAAGAGTCTTTTGATGAAAACTTATTTGGTTCCACGTGGGGGTATGAGAACAAAACCCCAATTATGTGATTCTTTAAACTTCCCTACAGCAAATTTATAGTTATAAAAGTATCTTGAGTTATCAGCCTTGACTTTACATTTTCTTTCAACACTGTTTAGAGCAATTCTACAAAATAGAGAAAAAAGTTAATTAGAACATAAAGCAGGAAAAGTTTAATTCTTGTTTTCTATAAGAAGCTGGCTTCAGTTCATACAGGCTTAACGATAATTCTATTTTGTGACTAACAATAATTACTCATGAATAATTATGGAATAGAAATGTGAAAAATATCTAATTAGAAAATAAATAACTCCCCCAAATTAGGTATTTATTATTGCAATTAGGTATTATTAGAACCAATAATGACACGATGGCAACACAAGATATTAATGAATACATTGTTAGCCATTGTATGTATTTTGTTATGTCAGAAATCAATTTGACATTTTCTGAAGGTATTTAGTTGAAACTGTTATTGCAAATGTAAACAATCTGGGGTGATAATTCCATATTTTAGCTACTGTATTAATCATACATCCAATTAAAAGTAGAATTTCTTGCTGTGATGAAGATAGATCTGTCTCAGTTAATTGAAAGGTGAAATACCTTGAGAAATTGTGATGATGTATAGGGTCACCCTGCTAGTTCAGATTTTACAAGAAAAGTGTCCTAAATATTGTATTAGCTCAGAGAAATAATACAGGTACCAGACTTCTCTAAGGAAAGGCTTAATTAAGAAGAGAGATTTAATAAGCCTTTAAAGAGGCATTTTGAAACTTTGTGGTTGTCATGATAGTCTGGAATTGTCATATTTAACTTTATTCACTTAAGAGTTAGTGTATTATTTTAGAATAACTTTTTAGTGAGCCAAAAATATAGGAGGGAGGCTTGCACTGCCCATTGCCTTATAGGCTCCCTGAGTATCCCTTAGCTAATTTTTGGATTTCAGAGATATAGCGGCACTTCAGCGCTCACTCTGAAGTACACACTTAATATTTGGCTCTCTTGAGAGACCTGGCTCATGTAGTGAAGGAAGGGCACCCAAAGCCTGCCCTAAGAGTCTTTGTAACAGCAAGGAAAGGATAAATTTCTGACCAGGTTTGGGGCCCTATTGGTTTCTAAAACACAACTTAAATTTCCACATTAGCTCATATTCTCTAAGGCTCCTGGACCAGGTCAACCCAGTGCTGGCTTGACGCATGATGACCTGGGGCACATTTTATTGACTGGTCCATGAAAGAACCAACCTCTAAGGCAGCTATGAAACCTTGCTAAGGTGATTGGATTTTGTTCAATGTAGGATTTTGTTTATAAATTGGAAGAACTGAAATTAGCTGAAATGGAAAAAAGAGAATTGGTCACTTTATGGAATAGATACATTGAGAAAGACACCATTGGGATTTATGCCTCCTGGTGAGATATTTATTGTAAGAATGTTTTACTGTAAACAATACTGTAAGCTTAGGTGATGCCCTCCAGCTGGGCACATGATACCACTCGAGGGTGGAAGTTTACACATTGAACTTGGCTTTCAATCCTGTAGGAATTCTAAGACCATGGTGGAGATATGATTTTGGACTGAAAAATGCATATGAGACCCACAGCTGTTTGGAGAATTTATAGGCTTAAGTGTAGGGAGTGCAGGGTAGGAGAAGGCATCCTCTGTGCCTGGACTTAGGTCAGCTTCTAGGTGGGTGATGAAAGAAAAGGAATTAACAATTACTGAGTACCACTACATACCAGGTTCTATGATTACCTCATTTATTTTTTATAGCTCTATGAGTTAGGTATTATCCCTGTTTTACAGATTAGGAATTTGGAGAAACTAAGACAGTTGTCCAAAGCCATACATTTAGTTCTCACCAAAGTTGAGATGTAAAGCAATTTTTGTCTGTGTCAGTAAATCCATGCTCTTTCCCATACTAGGCTACCTCCTAATAAAGGACATAGGTTTTCTTGGGATCCACTTAGGACAGGAGTCCAAGGATACCTTAGTAGGATATCACTTTAACTGGAGAGAGTATTCCAGCTTTATCAATGTTTTCTCCTCCCTCTTCTCCCCTCTCCATACCTTTTTGAGACTAGGGAGACCCCCACACATATTCCATTCATTTTATAATTCTTTACAGAATAATGGAAATAGCCTAGGCTCAGACTAGTCTTCAACTGAGTCTAGATGAGAAATTGCCATTTACCTCATCAATATCAGACATGTTTTAGATTTTGAATCTGCTGCTGCTTGTGTAGACCTTATTTGTAAGTGCTCTGAAAAAAGAGCTAAGAGCATAGGCTCTGGAATCAAATAAACCTTGACTTGTATCTATTTTTATCTCCTCAACAAAGCTCTGTTACTCTGGGTAAATTATTTAACTTCTCTGAGTTTCAGTTTCCTAATCTGTAAAATGGGGATGAAACAAAATAACGAATGCATGCTCCACTTAGCAGGTGCTCAAGTACATGGAAATGAAAAGCAGGAGAAAATGCCTTCACAACACTGTTTATCCAAACAACAAAAGAGAAAACGTGAGTCTTTTAAACCTCACAACTAGAATTTTCTGCCTTGTGTATTAACAGCCGAGAAACAACTCCAGCATGTTACCTGCAGTGATCTGTGAAGCACAAAAGGTTTGCAGAGAAACTCAGATCATCCATCAGCAAAACAGAACAAATTGTTTCTTAAGGCTATCGTATAATCTTGCTATCATTTCCTTAATTCTAACTCTTACTTTCAACTATGATTCACATCTGCAGTTGTACTTTGAGGTGCACAGTTAGATAATGGCTTTTGTTGGTAAAATAAAAATTGTGAGTTTTCATTTTCTGTCTTACGCCTTATCAACAAGTCTCAATGCTACTCCTACATTACCGCATCATCTAACTCAGCCTATTTACCTATGTACAAATCCTCAGTGGATGGGAAAGAAGAAGGAGAAATGCTGGCCTTTTTAACTCATCTGAGTGGCACGGGAACACTTGTTTTCCATTTGGATCTCTGTTTCCTTCAATGACTGTCCATCTGCATAAAGAACCTTTTACTTCCCTGAGTGTTGACTTCTGAGAGAGCCCACCACACGAGATCCTTAAAAGTTAAAAGCAGGAAAAGCATGAAAAAGCACGCATGGGACTTCTTTCTACTGCCTTTGCACCTAGCCTTGCTGTGGCAAGCTGTCTACCAGAGAACAAGTGACTTTTCATTGAGCCACATAGCCATTGTTTATGAGGCTATTTCTAACTCACTCTCTAGACTTTTGACACAGTGAAAAAGATAATCTTGTGAGTGAATGACTTTGAGGCTTGATGAATACTCACAACAATAGTTGAAGAGCTAATACGTGTGTGTGTGTTTGCAAGCACATGCGTGAACTCACTGGGCACTGTGTTGGACTGTGAGGTGGTCTCCTTCAATCTCATGTTAAATTATTCTCTTTGAGATGAAAAATAAATCTAGTTTTTTCTTCCAGGAAAATCTATTCATTATTCCTTCTCAGTTTCTTTAATTTTGAAACAAGTTAACTGTGTAGAAAGAAGGCCTGGAACTAGGGGCTATGTGTGATCCATTCGTTAAGCAGAAAGCACGAAATAGGCCATGAGGGATCTGGAGCTTAAGTGTAGTGAACTCCGGAGAGCAGTAGCAAAGAATCACAGTGCCCACAGCCAGCTACACCGAGAACCGAAAACAGGTCATTGGCTTCTGCCCTGCAATTCACGGTAACTGCCAGCGATATTTCTACGTAGGGGAATACATGTTACACAACAGCTCCCTTTGCAGGAAACCTCCATCCTGGGGAGTTGAAATTGCATTAGGATTACTTCTCTGCAAGCACGCTGACACCAATATGCAATATGTGGTATGAGAAACCAAAAAGCCATTAATCTAAAGCAGGAACTTAAACAATTGCATCTAACTCTGGAAGAATTCCATTGAATTGGAATGCCTTTCTAAACTGAAACTGCTTTGACTGAATTCAACATTGCAAATAAAGATTTAAATTTAGCAAAACAATCAGATTTACATGTAAATGACCTACTCCCACATTTATTCCAACTTTTTAATTGGAATCTTTGGAACTGAATAAATATATTCATTCATTCATCCATCCATTCATTCAATATTTATTGGGTATGTATTCAAGGACGTGCTTTGTGCTAGGGATTAGGATTACAAATATGAATAAATTATGATCCCTGACTTCGAGAAGTGTGCAGGACAATGGTGAAGACAGATGAGGAATCAGATAGGTATAACACAGTTTGACAAGGGTTCATCAAAGACATTGGAAGTACAAAAGACATTACTTCACTTGGGTTCTCAGTTTATTGAATTTTGATGCTGTGCAGCCAGTGTCTCTAAACTAGGGTGCCTACCCCAGTTAATCTGCAATCTACATTCAGAAAGGACAGGAGAGTGCCAACCAGTATTGTGCCACCTTTCCTAGAAGGAAATATTTCAGGAATATTTCAACTGGACTTGACCTAGAAATCCTCATTATATTAATAACCGGCTCTGGAAGAGATGTCACACTTCAGCCTTTGCCCACCTTCCATGAGAAAGCGTCTTGCTCGTGACTTTACATTCATAAATACGCTCACAATGCCAAGGGATGTTTTTTTCTTCCATCAATTCATTAGATCTGCTCACATGAATTATTTATATGCAGTGCTAAAAATGATTCTGAAACATTACAAGAATTCAATATCAGTTTTCACAGTGGGATTTCATCATTTTAGCATTGCAGTATGGTAGCCTAATGCAATACTAATAAGATACGGTGCTAATAGGGTACAACGAGAATTCTCTCTAATATGCAAACATTTCCATGTTGTCTTATTATTTCTTTTAAGTTAATATGCTATGGTGATAATATGATGAAATGAATTAGCTTCATATCATTGTCTGCATGAGTTGTGCATATTAACAGCATCTTTCTTCCCCCACTCCTCCTTTGAATTTACTTGGAATGAGCTTGAAAACTTACCCTGTAGTTATGCTTATGTTAATGAGGCTGTTTAGTAGGAAACATCCCTGCCGTTGCTTAGCCAGCTGGAGAAACAATAGATGCGTATCCCTTCTCTTTGGAATGAAATGTTTCCTGGCCTCCCTTCAAAGGGTCTATCTCCATCAGGCTGCTTTAGTATTCTCCACTTGTTCACAATCTCAATCCACCCATGTGTTAGACATTTTACCAGCAACATTTAACCAGATTGTATATTTCTATTAGATATGAAGCAAATCTTTTCCAAGAGAAACTGAATGCATGGCCAACTGGCCCAAAGCTTCGGAATATTTAAACACACACACACACACACACACACACACACACACACACACACACAGACACACACACACAGACAAACCTACATGCATATATACATGAAATGCATAGAAACATACACATATTTGTGTGTGTGGATTATGTATAGACATGTTTACATATGTATACAGACATATACATATGTGCTGCTTTGTTTTTGTGTGTAAATTACATAAAAGTTTATGGAATTCATGCCATAACCAACATTTCTTTTCTGGCTGTTAAATCCTGGGTGGATTAGGTCCAGTGAGTATGAATCTTCCAGATTTCAGTGTTTATTCATTTTCAAATACATAACCAAAAGCCAGATGCTTATCCAAATCTTAGCTGACATTTGCAAATCATGTATTTCTCACCCAAACCTGTGTGACCTTTCCTCTGGAGTTGCTATCAGGTTCAACGAATTCAGTTTCAGAAATCCCAGATGTCATTGCTTTCAGGAGACTTCTAAAGCTCCTTCTTAGCCTTTCAATCAAGTTTCTTCAAAAGGTACCTTAATAAGGATCAGGACCACATGCCAGGCTATATGGTATCTTAGTGCAAACTAGCAAAAGGTTTGGACCAGCACAGTTCCTCAGGAAGGAGTGTGGTGGGTGAAACTAGGCTGGACTTCTGTTTCCTCTCATCCGCTCGGATAGGCTTTCTTGGGTTGCAACTCCAGTGATGTTTTGTCTCTCCCTTCTAGGAACACCTCTGAGTGGGAATGTTTCTATCTTAATGGTAGTTTGAGGTTGTACAAGCAATACAATTCTTATCCAACTACATTTAACCTACCTGTAGCTCATTTCTTCATTTGCAAAATGAATAAAGATATGATCTCTGGTGACCTCCAACTTTGAACACTATTATCTATGATTGAACATGATAAACCTCTTCATCATTTTAATGGGAGAAATAATTAATGAGTTTCTGCATTTGGTGGGAGAAAGAGAATACTATGAAAAAAAAAGTAGGCCTAAAAGAAAAGCAATGTGGGCAGTTTCAAATATTACAGTTTGGATTCTGGGCTTTCAATAGGATTAAGTATAAGTAATATGCTTTCTTAATAAAGGAAGTTACTAAGAAGAATGTAGGTGTGTTGCACATCTGCAAGATGCAAATACTGGCAAATATCAGTGGGTTGATTATTAAGCTGAAGCTGAATATGTAACATTTGAAAGACATTAGTAAAATGTATATTTTAGGGCCTTGTAATATGACCTTGGTTATTGGAATAAAATATTGTGATTAGACTACATGGAGGACCACCCCAAATGCCACCCCAAAATATCCCATTTGACGTAAGTATTATTTTGAGCTAGAGGCAAATGAGATCAACAGATTCAGAAAGAAGTGTTCTTGGAGCTTCTCTTCTCTAAAAGCAGAAACTGGCCAGGCACGGTGGCTCATGCCTGTAATCTTAGCACTTTGGGAGGGCAAGGTGGGAGGATTGCTTGGCTCAGGAGTTAGAGACCAGCCTGGACAACTGTCTGTACAAAACAATAGAGAAAGTAGCCAGGCATTGTGGCACAGGCCTGTAGTCCCAGCTGTTGGGGAGGCTGGGGTGAGAGAATCACCTGAGACCAGGAGGTCGAGGATGCTGTGAGCTGAGATCGTGCCACTGCACTCCAGCCTGGGAGACAGAACAAGAACCTGTCTCAAAAAAGCAAAAACAAAAATAAAACAAAACAATAACAACAAAAAGCAACTCCTAAGAAATAAGAGCAATCTCCTCTCCTGTGGAAGTTTTACAGCTATGAAGAAGATGGAAAGTTGGCACCAAGATGGACCTGCACAACCTTACCTTACTCCCCCATATATTTACCTTCCTACAATATGCAGTTCCTACAGGCCTAAAACCTTTGTTTTGTTTTGTTTATCTCTTCTCTGCAAATTTACTCTTCTTTGTTAAAATCCTATATATACCCCAAGTTTTAACTACCCCTTTGTGTTGCTCATCACTGACTTTCTCAGCGTTTATGCTTGCTTGTCATGTTAATAAATTCTGCTTGCTTTCTTCTTGTTAATATGTCTTTTGTTTTAATTTTGAGGGGTCCAGCCAGCCATAGAACCCAGGAGGGAAGAGGAAAATAATTTTTCCCCTTTCTTATAACTTATAAGAGGACAAAGATGGATTTTTTAGTGAAAGTACTCCCAACGGCTCTGATAATAGGAAAAATGATGCCAAATCTCCCTTACTCTGCATCAGATGTGAATATATATTTGGATCGTTTTTTGTCTACATTCACCTAAGAAAGAATCAGATTTATTCTGAGGTCTACGAATGACTTCCTGTTTGTATATCACATTGGACAATGGAGAATAAATGAATATTGGGAGAGAGTCCATCGATTCACCTTTGAGTCAATTCAATTTCTTTAGCAGACCATTATTTCCCTGAAAGTTACAGTTATTTCATTATAATTTTATGCTTCTCTTCCTTTCTCTACTAAGACCTAGTCAGAGCAGATGGCCTTTTTGCAGCTCTGTAGCCAGGGTAGTTGGCTTTTCTGGTACAATTTTGCATCTTTTCCTTTCTTCACAGTTCCCTCTTAAGGTAGCTAGCTTAATTGGGGTTAGAAATGTACTCATCATGTGCAACATTACTTACATATAAAATTTCACTGTAGCATTGATGAAAACTTTTTAGGCTCAAAAATGTCATCAACAAAGAGTCTGGTGCTTCTTTAATTATCTGATTTCCAAAGCTATAGTACATAATTCCTTGTTTAATCAGAGCTTAAATTCTGAAGAAACTCATATGGATGACATTTCCTCTCAATTTTGAATGGGGATTATTTTAAGAGGATACAGAACTTAGAAATATTTCAATGGAGCTGATATTTAAAGCATATTTAGTGGCATTTATGTTTTAATCTGCTTATTGACTAGGCATTAAAGGGAGCTGTTAGCATTTTAGCAGTGATTAAAAGAACCAGAAATTTTTTGATATAATGAGCAAGGCAGTATTTCCAGAATGTGGTGCTAATAATTTTTTTTAACTTACAGAATGATGTAGCCTCTTCTCAGTGAGGCATTGCCATATGAAAAACTTTTATTTGGACTTTTTTTTTTTTTTTGCTACTGGTACAAGAAATTCCATTTACAGATACATTTTCCCCAATTGTATAAAACATAAAGATTTAGTGAATTCCATTGTTAAGCCACTTTCTTATCTTATGTATTATCAGAATCAACAGCCACAAAAGTAATTATGAAAGCAATAATAACAATTGTTACCCAGGGTCAATATGAGGCTCTGTACAAGATATCAGACATGCTAAGGTAGAAAAAAACAATTCTTCTCTCAAGGAACTTCCATACCAAATTGTCATTCTGTAGTACAATACCTGGCATATCTAGATAGTCAATAATACTTACTGAATAAATGAATGAGTGAATGATTTGGCCCCAATCACCAAGGCAATTTATTGAATGATTACTAACTTCACAATCAGCTATTACAATCTACTCCATTTAGGCTTTGTTTGCATAATGGCAAAACACCCATCAGATCAGTAACTTTAGAGAAACAAATAGATTTTTTTTTTTTGAGACAGGGTCTCCCTCTGTAGCCTCTGTCATCCAGGCTGCAGGCTGTAGTGCAGTAGCTCCATATCAGCTCACTGCAGCACTGACCTCCCCATCTTAGGTGATCCTCCCACCTCAGCCTTCAGAGTACCTGGGACCACAAATGCATGCCTGGCTAATTTTTTTTTTTTTTTTGGTAGAAGTGGGGTTTTGCTTTGTTGTTCAGGCTGGTCTTGAACTACTGGGCTCGAGCGATCCACTCTCATCAGTCTCCCAAAGTGCTAGGATTACAGGGGTAAGCCACTGCTCCCGGTCTGTTTTTTGATAACTTACATAAAATAATAGATCATTTAATGGGCTTCTTTATTTTTTCAAGTTGTCTTTGTTGCAACAATTGTTGTTTGTTTGTTTTTTGAGATAGGATCTCACTCGGTCTCCCAGTATGGAGTGCGGTGGCACGATCTCAGCTCACTGCAACCTCTGCTTCCTGGGCTCAAGCTATCCCCCCACCTCAGCCTCCTGAGTAGCTGTATTTACAGGCATGTGCCATCATGCCTGGCTAATTTTTTCCTTTTTTTTTCTTTCTTTTTTTTTTTTTTTGTAGAGACAGGGTTTTGCATGTAGCCCAGGGTGGTCTCAAAGCCCAGGTGGACTCGAGCAGTCTGTCCAATCTCTTGCCTCCCAAAGTGCTAAGATTATAGGCATGAGCCACCGCAACTAGACGCAACATTTTTTTTTAATCCAGAAAAAATAAACAGAAGTTACCAAAATAGCAGAGATTTATCATTTAAAAAACAATAGCTTTCTTGAGCTGTGACGTGTGTATGCTGATAACTGCCAGTAGGTATATAATCAAAGCTCCTTTTCGTTGTTTTCTGTTAATATTGGTGACCCCAAATAATAAGGTGAGTTTCTGAAACATATAAATTGAGCCTTTTTTTCAGCCAAACCATCTGATTCAGTTTTACTTAAAATACTCAGTGGTACCAAAGTAGGTTTTATTTAATTTTCTTCATTACTTTTTTCAAATGTTGCATATTCTTTGAGACAATTTTTTCCTTTGTATAGGAATCAATTTTGTTTAAATACAGAAACCATCCCCTGACTATTTCTTTCCCAAAGAACATCAGAAAAATCTAAAAGGAACATTTATAGGTAACTTGGATATGAATATAAAGTAACAATAGCTGTAACAGTCTTTCTGTAAATATTGCTATAAAGTAAAATTAAATAAATTGATCCAAGGAGTCAACGAGAGAACAAAAAGTAAGTTAAAAGAGCCTGGTATGCACCTCAATATCTCTACCTAGGGACTGCCTTTTTCATCTTGCTCAATTTCTACTTTAGACAAAATGAGAAAATACTACCTATGACCACATAAAATTGGCATTTCTTGGGCAATGGACACTATTCTAGGCATCAGGGAACCAGGACAAAAAGTCGAATTACAAGACTGTGAGTGGCTGGGACATTAATGTCACACAAAGGCAGGTTGGGTTAAGCTTAAAAGCAGTTTTCTTTTTTGTTCGTTCTTTAATTCTATCTTTATTTGCACCATAAAAATTGTCAATGAATAATTAGGACTCACAAGCTTTCAAAATAGGGGAGACAATAAAGATGAAAAACTGAGATATAACTGCATTTAATTTTCATAAAGTATGAAATTATTGAGGAATTCCCTTTCCATGTGGTTTAGGGTTGCTTATAGATGCAGTCCAGCAAACTCCAGTTTGAAGTAATACTTACCTTTTTTCTTCTTTAAATGATTAATTTTTTTATCAATTTCTTGTATTTGTAGGACTCTTGAACTTGGTCTTGACTCTTCATATATAACTAATTTGCATATGGATAATCACAGGATATAAATATTTATTGACATTTTAGTTATCTGAGGATAAATTTTAAAAATATCTTAAGTTCCTTTTACCCAGACCCAGTACACCATGTCTGAGTATCAAAGAAAAAATATAAGACATACTAAATGACAAAAACCAGTTTGAGGAGATAGACCAAGCATCATAGCCAGGATGTTGAAATTGTTAGACTGGAAATTTAAATCAACTATGATTAATATGGCATTTGCTTTAATGGATAAAGTAAATATTATTCAAGAACAAATGGGTAATGTAAGCAGAGAGATGGAAACTCTAAGAAAGACTCAAAAAGAAATGCTAGAGATGAAAAACATTGTAACAGAAATGAAGAATACCTTTGATGTGCTTATGAGATTAGCTACAGGTAAAAAAATTCTTTTTGAGCTTGAGGATATTTCAGTAGAAACTTCCAAAACCGAAAAAGAGAAAAGAAATGACTGAAAAAAAAAGAACAGAATATCAAAGAACTGTGAAAATGAAAACACAACTTATCAAAATTTGTGATGCAGCAAAAATAGTGCTTACTAAGAAATTTATAGCATTGAATGTATATATTATAAAACAGAAAGATCTAAAAATCAATAATCTAAGCTTCCATTTTAGGAAACTAGAAAAAGAAGAGCAAATTAAGTCCAGAATAATAAGAAGAAAATAAATAATAAAAATTAGAAAAAATCAATAAAATTGAAATAGGAAATCAATGGAGAAAATCAACACAACCAAAAACTGGTTCTTTGGAAAAAGTCAGTAAAATTGATAAGCCTCTGGCAAGCCTAATTAAGAAAAATAGGGAGATAACACGAATAACTAATATCAGAAATGAGGAAGAAGCATCATTACAGATCTCATGGACATTGAAAGGATAATAAAATAATACTTTGAAAAACTCTATGCCACAAATATTATAATCTAGACGAAAGTGATCAATTCCTTCAAAGAAACAATCTGCCAAAAGTCACCCAAGAAAAAATAGACACTCTCATAGGACCATATCTATTAAGGAAATCAAATCAATAATTAAAAGACTTCTAAAACGGAAGACATCAGGTATTAATGGTTCACTGGTGAACCAAATGCCAAACATTTAAGGAAAAAAATGTACCAATTCTCTATAATCTCTTCTGGAAGATAGAAGCAGAGGAATATACTTACAAACTCGTTCTATGAGGCCAGTATTACCCTAATACCAAAACTAGACAAAGTTATTATAAGAAAAGAAAACAACATGCTAATATCCTTCACAAACATAGTTACAAAATTTCTTAATAAAATATTAGCAAATAAAATCCAACAATGTATAAAAAAAGTTATACACTATGACCAAATTGGTCTTATCATAAATCTGCAAATCTGGTTCAAAATTTCAAAATCTATCAGATGCACAGGCTAAAGAAAAAAAGTCACATAATTATATCAATAAATGCAAAAACTCTTTTGAAAAAAATCCAACATGGATTCATGCTGGAAACTCTTAGTAAACTAGAAATAGAGGGGGATTTCCTCAATTTGGTAAGAAATGTCTACAAAAAATCCACAGCTAACAACTTATTTAATGCTGAGACATACAAAACTTTCTCACTAAGATCAGGAGCAAGGCAAAGATGTCCCCTCTCACCACTATTTTTCAACATCATACTAAAATTCTTAGCTGATGCCAGAAGGAAAGAAAATGATATAAAAGATATACTGATAGGAAAGGAAGAAATAAAACTGCCTTTGTTAGTAGTGACATGAGAGTCTATACAGAAAACCCAAAATAATTCAAAAATTCCTGGAATTAAAAACTAATATAGCAAAGTTGCAGCATATAAGGTTAACACACAAGAATCAACCACTATAAATCTAATGAAAACATATTCATTATCTATATGAGGACCCCTGAAAACACTGATGAAGCCAGGGTGTGGTGGCTCTTGCCTGTAATCCCAGAACTTTGGGAGTTCAAGGCAGAGGATCACTTAAGGTTAGTAGTTCGAGACCAGCCTGGCCAACATGGTGAAACGCTGTCTCTTCTAAAAATAGGAAAATTAGTGAGGCGTGGTGGTGCACACCTGTCATCCCTGCTACTTGGGAGGCTGAGGCACGAGAATCGCTTGAACCCAGGAGGCAGAGGTTGTAGTGAGTTGAAACCATGCCACTGCACACCAGCCTGGGCAACAGAACAAGATTCTATCTCAAAAACAAACAAACAAACAAAAACATGTTGATGCAAGAAATCAAATAACTAAATAAATAGAGAGATATTCTATGTTCATGGAAAGGAAGAATCAATATAGTCAAGATGTCGGTTCTTCCCAAAATGACCTATAAATTTAATGCAATTCCAAACAAATTCCAGCAAATTGTTTTGTAGATACTGACAAATTTAAACTAAAGTTTATCTGAAGAGGGAAAAGACTCAGACTAGCCATCACAATATTTAAGGAGAAGAACAAAGTTGGAAGACTGACACTATCCTTTACCAAGACTTAATATAAAGCTACAATAATCAAGATTGTGTAATATTGGTGAGAGAATAAACGAATAGATCAATAAAACAGAATGGAGAACCCAGAAATAGATCCACATAAATATAGTCAACTAATCTTTGAAAAAGGAGAAAAGGCAATTAATGGAACAAAGATAGTTGTTTCAACAAATGGTGCTGGAACAATGGAAAATTCACATGAAAAAAACAAACCAGATACAGACCTGGCACCCTTCACAAAAATTAACTCTAAATGGATCATAGACCTAAATGTAAAATGCAAGATCATAAAACTCCTAAGAGATAACACAAGAGAAAATATACATAATGTTGGGCTAGGCAATGACTTTTTAAATATAAGGCTGAAGGCAGAAACCACAAAAGAAATGAATAATGGCCAGGCACGGTGGCTCACACCTGTAATCCCAGCACTTTGGGAGGCCAAGGCAGGCAAATCACAAGGTCAGGAGTTTGAGACCAGCCTGGCCTGCATGGTGAAACCCCATCTCCACTAAAAATACAAAAAATTAGCTGGGCATGGTGGCAGACACCTGTAATCCCAGCTACTTGGGAGGCTGAGGCTGGAGAATCACTTGAACCCTGGAGGTGGAGGTTGCAGTAAGCCAAGATCACGCCACTGCACTCCAGCCCAGGTGACAGTGTGAGACTCCATCTCCAAAAAAAGAAAGAAAGGAAGAAAGAAAGAAAAAACAATGAATAATAAGCTGAACTTTATTAAATTTAGGACTCATGCTATGCAAAAATAAAAGACCCCCTGTCAAAAGAACAAAGAGACAAGCCACTGATTGATAGAGATATTTAAAAAGTATATCTTATAAAAGACTGTTATTTAAAATATACAAAGAACTCTTAAAACTCAACAATAAGATAATGAAAAACCCAATTAAAAATGGGCTAAAGTCTTTAACAGACAACTCACCGAAGAAAATATACAGATGCTAAATGAACATATGAAAAGATGCTCCACATCATATATCATTAGGAAAATGCAAATTAAAAAAAAATGGGATACCACTGATATACATTTTAGACAGGCCAAAATCCAAAACACTGACCACACCAAATGCTAATGAGGATGTGGAGCAACAGGAACTTTCATTGCTCGTGGGAATAGAAAATGGTATAGCCACTTTAGAAGACAGCTTGGCAGTTTCTTACAAAACTAAATATGCTCTTAGCATGCAATCCAGTAATTGCCCTCCTTGGTATTTACCTAAATGGTTGAAAACTTTTGTCCACACAAAAACATGCACGTGGATGTCTATAGCAGCTTTATGCATAATTTCCAAAACTTGGAAGCAACCAAGATATCCTTGAGCAGGTGGCACGTGCAGACAATGGATATTATTTAGTGCTAAATGTCAAGCCATAAATAGACATGAAAGAACTTTAAATGCATATTACCAAATGAAAAAACCAATCTGAAAACACTATATACTACATGATTTCCTACTAAATGACATTGTAAAAAAGGCAAAACTATGGTAACAATTAAAAAAACCGTAAAAAATATCTGTTCTCAGGGATTTGTCAGAGACGCATAGGCAGAGCACAGAGGAATTTTGGGGCAGTGAAACTATTCTGTATGATACTATAATGGTGGCCACATGTCATTATACATCTGTCCAAAGCCACAGATTATATAACACAAATAGTAAACCCCAATGCAAATTATGGACTTTGGCTGATAATGACGTGCCAATGTAGGTCCATTAATTGTAACAAGTGTACCACTTTGAAGGGGGATGTTGATAGTGGGAGAGGCTATCAGTATGTGGAGCCACAAGATATATGGGAAATCTATGTACCTTCCCCTCAATTTACCTGCGAACCTAAAGCTTTTCTAAAAAATAGTTAATTTAAAAATACATCTAACAACAATTACAAGTCTTTTGAATAGCTTTCATTTATTTAGTACTTACTATATTACCAACAGTCTACTAAAAGCTTTTTATACCTTATATTGTGAATTTCTCCTAACAATGTTTAAGGTGGTTATTATTTCCATTTAACATATGAAAAAAACCCTGAGGCTTTCAGATATGAAATAATTTGCCAAGGTCACATAACTAGAAGGCGATAGCTCTGAGAACCCAATTCATACCTGTGTGACCTAAGAATACATCCTTTAAAAAATTGTACTCTAAAATACACTAGCGAATTATTATACAATTATGCATTGTTTATAAGCAACCATCAAATGTCCATTCATGGTATCAATGATTAAATTATGCCTATGTTTAAAGAAGAGGTTCTTTTCAGAATAGAATTAAAGTTACTTTTTACCTATTGCAGTGGTTTGGTTTCAAAGTGTGAACTGAGTCCTTTTGAATAACACATACACAAATATATCTGTGTATATATACATATACTCAAATCTTAGGATAAAATTTTACTGTACCTCCCTCCACTTTAGAAAGAAATTTGGGTATTGAGAGAATGAAGTAGTTATATAAAGAGAGCACAATGCAAAGTAATTGTTGCTTAACATTTCTAGAACTTTCTCAAGAGGATATTAATGTCAGTAAATGTGTTTTAGCTTCCCAGGACACATGCTGGGCACTCCATATATATTT
Organism: Pan paniscus; assembly: GCF_029289425.2. Lineage (NCBI taxonomy): Eukaryota > Metazoa > Chordata > Mammalia > Primates > Hominidae > Pan > Pan paniscus. The sequence continues at coordinate 130,564,280 of NC_073249.2, forward strand.
GTCAAAGAAACAAAGCTTAGGGATAACCATCAGTGCATAAAGAACTTTGGAGATTTTGGGCTCATCTATAAGATTTTCATGGAACAAACTAACAGAAATGCTGTCATCTTAACTCCATTAGTAATGGGGAGATTTGCTCAGCTGATTATAAAGCTAGTTTATGACCTTACTCTTATGAAATAAGGAAATAGAGCTATAAAATGTTAGCTAAAGTTAACCAAGTTGACTGGCTTGTGTTGAATTGCAATGCAGCCATACTTTTTATTCCTTCTTGAACACAGGTAAAATAAGAATGGCAATGTAAGAGTTATTCCATTTACCAAAATTAGAAAACATATTAGATACGTTTTTTATTTTCCTTGGAGACAGGTTCTTGCTCTGTCACCCAGGCTGGTGTGCAGGAGTGCAGTGGCCACTCACAGCTCACTATATCAGTCCAGCTCACTATATCAGTCCAGCTCACTGTATCCTCCAGGCTCAAGGGATTCTTCCACCTCGGCCTCCTGAGCAGCTAGGACCACAGAAGTGTACCACCAAACCTGGCTAATGTTTAAATTTTTTTTTTTTTTTTTTTGTAACTAGAGTATCTCACAATCTTGCCCAGGCTGGTCTTGTACTCCTGGGTGATTCTTCTGCCTCTGCCTCTCAAAGTACTGGGGTTACAGGGTGAGCCACCACACCTGGCCTAGATACGTTTTAATTAGACTTTTTTGGGACTGTGTCTATTTAAAAGAACAATGAACTATTGGGTTAATTTTATTGGTTAATTTCATTTAAAAACTCCACAAAAAACAGAGAAACCCTCTGCCCCAAATCCAAACCACAAACACTTAACAGTACCAATAAACCTCTTTATCATAAACACTGTCACCCCCTTTAGACCAGCAATCAGTAGTGTGAGAGTGAGACCATCTCATCCTAAATCTGGAACCCCTCTAAACTGATGCATATCCAGAGAGAGGCAATATCCTCCTCATTATCACAGACAGTGTCCTTAAAAAAACTGCCTTTTAACTTTTCAGCAATAGGCACTGCTAACCGTCCACTCATTCTTGAAATTCACTCATCTCTTGATTTTATCATAATATTTACAATTGGCTCTTTTTTGGCTGAGCCAATTCTTTATTTACATATTAATGGATTCATTTATCTATTCTATTTAATAGATAAATTAATTACTCATCTATTCAAAAATATTTGCACACGGTAAACTGAATAAATCATCAGCTTAGTGAATTGTCACAATATGAACATGTTTATTTAAAACTATCTAGATCGTGAAATAATCTATGACCATCACAACAGAAGCACTCCTTATACACTTTCCCAGTCACTGCTCCAAAAAAACTACTATGCTGACTTTCATCCACATAGATTAGTTTTGCCGGTTTTTTGAACTTAATATAATTAAATAATACAATGCTCTTTTTGGTTTCTGACTTCTTTGCTCAATCTTATGTTTGTAAAACATAATATTATAATTAAAATTAATCATGTTAGTGCATGAGGCAATATTTCTTTTTTAAAAATTTATCTGGTTACTCATTTATTCAATAATAATTCATTGAGCACTGGCTAAGTTTGACTCTATAAATACAAAGTCATATAAGATAAAGCTCTTGACCACAAAAAAAATTGTTTGCAGCTTATCCTAGAATATAGCTGGTGGACCAGTGACTACTAAAGTGTCTATTCTAACAGGTTCTATTATGGTAGCATACACAGGGTGATAAACATAGGAGGAGACAAGAACCTAAATCAAATTCAGCCACTCAAGGAAAACTTGAGGCAATATTTCACATATTTTCATTGCTTTCTAGTACATGATTGTATGATTATACCACATTTTTTTTGAGACAGAGTCTGTTGCCCAGGCTGGAGTGCAGTGGCATGATCTCGGCTCACTGCAACCTCCACCTTCCAGGTTCAAGTGATTCTCCTACTTCAGCCTCCTGAGTAGCTAGGATTACAGGCATGCGCCACCATGCTCTGCTATTTTTTTGTATTTTTGGTAGAGATGGAGTTTCACGGTGTTGGCCGGGCTGGCCCTGAACTCTTGACCTTAGGTGATCTGCCCGCCTAGGTTACCCAAAGTGCTGAGATTACAAGTGTGAGCCACCATGCCCAGCCAATACCACAATTTATTTATCGATTCTACTGCCAATGAATACTCTGAATTGTTTGCAAGTTTTGACTATTATGAATGGTGCTGCTAGGAACACTGTTATATACCTATTCTGCACATATGCATCTATTTTTCAGCAGTAAATCCCTAAAACTAGAATTACTGAATTGCAAGCTATATATGTGATTGACTTTAGTTGACGGTACCTGTTTCCAAGGTGGTTCTGTCAATTAGCACACCCACCAGCAGTTTATGGGAGCTCCAGTTCCTCCAAATCCTTGATAAATCAGTCCCTTTTATTTTAGTTATTCTGGTGAGAATATAGAGGTACTTCATAGTGGTTTTAATTTTCATTTCCTTGATAACTGTCAAAGTGGAGTATCTTGTCATATACTTACTGCTATTTGCATATCATTTTTTGAAATGTTTTGCTTATTTTTATATTGGTTTGTCTGTATTTGCTTTATTGACAAGTAGCAGTTTTCAAAAAATATATTCCAGGTATGAGTTATTTGTTGGATATATGTTTTGGAAATACCTTCTCCCATTCTATGACTTGAATTTTTCTTCTCTTCTAGTGCATTTAATAAATGGATGTTCTAAACTTAAATGTAATGTATCAGTCTTTTCCTTTTTGAGTAGAACTTTTTATGTTCTGTTTAAGAAATCTTTGCCTACCTCAACATCATAAAATATTATCTTATATTATTTTCCAGAAGTGTTTGTATTTTAGCCTTCCATTTGTGTCTGCGATCATCTGTTATTGACTTCTGTGGTAGTATAAGCATGGGGTTAAGATAGATAAATATTTTTATATAAATACCCAATCTCATATGACCTACCACAACTTATTATAAAGAGTTTTTTTTTTTTTTTTTTTTGAGGTGGAGTCTCACTCTGTTGCCCAGGCTGGAGTGCAGTGGCATGATCTCAGCTCACTGCAACCTCTGCCTTCTGGGTTCAAGTGATTCTCCTGCCTCAGCTGGCTGAGTAGCTGGGATTACAGGCAGCACCACCACGCCCAGCTAATTTTTGTATTTTTAGTAGGGACAGGATTTCGCCATGTTGGCCAGGCTGGTCTCAAACACCTGACTTCAGGTGATCCACCTGCTTTGGCCTCCCAAAGTGCTGTGATTACAGACATGAGCCACCGTGCCTGGGAAGAGTGTTCCTTATTCACTGGGTTGTAGTATCAGCTTTGCCAGCTTTCAGTGAACTGCAAACATGTGATTCCTTTTGGGACTCAGTACTATTTCACTGGATTAATTGATTATCGTGTTTATACATCATATTATCTTAATTGTTGTAATGTTATAATAAATCTTTTTTTGCTTCAAAATTGTCCTGGGGCTGGGCACTGTGGCTCACACTTGGCAATTTGGTAGACCAAGGCAGGCAGATTGCTTGAGCCCAAGAGTTGGAGACCAGTGTGGTCTCCAACATAGTAAAACCCTGTCTCTACAAAAAATACAAAAATAAATCAGGCACAGTAGCATGCCCCTGTAGTCCCAGCCACCTGGGAGACTGAGGTAAGAGGATCACCTGAGCATGGGAGGTCAGGGTTACGGTCAGCCGTGACCACACCATTGCACTCCAGCCTTGGCGACAGAGTGAGACCCTGCCTCAAAACAAACAAACAAAATTGTCTTGATTTTCTTAGTCCTTTGAAGTTTCATATATATATTTAAGAATTAATATGTTGAATTTTCCTACATTCTAACACAAAAACATGCTGAAAATTTGATTAGGATTGAACTGAATCAATCTAGGAAGGACTAACATCTCTACAACACTGAAACTTCTAATCAATGACCATGGTATATCCCTTTATTTATTTCAGGCTTTTAAAATTTCTCTCAACAATGCTTTGTAATTTTATGTGTAGAGGTCTTACATAATTTAGTTGAATTTATTTTTATAAATATTGTGTTTCTGATACTATTATTAATAGTACCATTAAAATTTATTTTCTTTTTTAGTATGCAGAAATATAGTGTTTATATATTTACTCTACTAATTTTACCTAATATGTCTAATAGTTTACTTAGGAAGATTATTTTTGAATTTCTATGTTCAATATTGTGTAACTTCTGAATGAAAGATTTTTTACTTATCTTTAAGCTCTTATTTTTTTCATGTCTCATTGCACTTACATTTAGACAATTGTATCCTTGACTCATTCAGTATCTCAAGGTAATTGCTTTCAGTCTTTTACCATTAAGTAGAATATTTGTTTAAGTCTTTTTAGACATAGATTTTGTCAGAGTAAGAAAGTTCCTTAGCATTTCTTATTTCCTAAAAGTTATTTTTTAAAGCATAAATATGTGTTGCATTTCATCAAATGCTTTTCCTGAATCTAATGAAATTATCATGTAATTTTGTTCCTTTTTGTTTTATTATAGAAATTTAAATTAATTGATTTTTGAGTATTTGTAAACAAACTTCATTTTTCAAATGAAACCACTTGGATATGATATATTATCTTTTAGATCACTGGTTTTACTTTGATAATTTTAAGATTATGTATCTTTCTTTATGAGAGCTATTGGCCTGTCAGTTTCCTTTTTTGTCATATCTTTGTTCAGTTCTGTTATCAAAGCTATGAGGAACTTATAAAATAAGTTGGAAACTGTACCCTTCTTTTAAAAATATTTCTTGAGGAATTTGTGTAAAGTTAGTGTTATTTCTTCTTTAACTGTCTAGAAATATCCCCAGTAAATCTCTCTTGGCTTGGAGATTTCCCTGCGGGAAGATTTTTCCAGTATAAAATAAATTTCTTTAATAGAATTAGATAATTCAGGTGTTCTACTTATTTTTGTATCATTTTTATAAATTATATTTTCAAGTAACTTGTTCATTTCTTTTTTTTTTTCTCATTAAACTTTTTTAATGGGTCTCAAAATTCTGTGACAAATTTTTGGTCAAGTTGTTTCCTTTTAAAAAGTACTGATTTTAAAAACTAATAACTTAAAACTGCTACATGCAAAAAAGAAAACCAAAGTGGTCCACAAAACATTCTCCTTTCCTTCTGAAGTTTTTATGTTGCATTATTATCATTAACCAGTCTTTTACTACTAAACTTAAATGGCCAATTGAAACAAACAGTTCTGAGACCATTCTTCCACCACTGATTAAGAGTGGGGTGGCAGGTATTAGGGATAATATTCATTTAGCCTTCTGAGTTTTCTGGGCAGACTTGGTGACCTTGCCAGCTCCAGCAGCCTTCTTGTCCACTGCTTTGATGACACCCACCGCAAGTGTCTGTCTCATATCACGAACAGCAAAGCGACCCAAAGGTGGATAGTCTGAGAAGCTCTCAACACACATGGGCTTGCCAGGAACCATATCAGCAATGGCAGCATCACCAGACTTCAAGAATTTAGGGCCATCTTCCAGCTTTTTACCAGAACGGCGATCAATCTTTTCCTTCAGCTCAGCAAACTTGCATGCAATGTGAGCTGTGTGGCAATCCAATACAGGTGCATAGCCAGAGCTTATTTGGCCTGGATGGTTCAGGATAATCACCTGAGCAGTGAAGCCAGCTGCTTCCATTGGTGGGTCATTTTTGCTGTCACCAGCAATGTTGCCACGACGAACATCCTTGACAGACACATTCTTGACATTGAAGCCCACATTGTCCCCAGGAAGAGCTTCACTCAAAGCTTCATGGTGCATTTCGACAGATTTTACTTCTGTTGTAACATTGACTGGAGCAAAGGTGACCACCATACCAGGTTTGAGAATACCAGTCTCCACTCGGCCAACAAGAACAGTACCAATACCACCAATTTTGTAGACATCCTGGAGAGGCAGGCGCAAGGGCTTGTCAGTTGGACGAGTTGGTGGTAGGATGCAGTCCAGAGCCTCAAGCAGCAAGGTTCCACTGGCATTGCCATCCTTATGGGTGACTTTTCATCCCTTGAACCAAGGCATGTTAGCACTTGGCTCCAGCATGTTGTCACCATTCCAACCAGAAATTGGCACTAATGCTACTGTGTCGGGGTTGTAGCCAATTTTCTTAATGTAAGTGCTGATTTCCTTAACAATTTCCTCATATCTCTTCTGGCTGTAGGGTGGCTCAGTGGAATCCATTTTGTTAACACCAACAATTAGTTGTTTCATACCCAGTGTATATGCCAGAAGGGCATGCTCTCGACTCGGGTCTGCCCATTCTTGGAGATACCAGCTTCAAATTCACCAACACCAGCAGCAACAATTAGGACAGCACAATCAGCCTGAGATGTCCCTGTAATCATGTTTTTGATGAAGTCTCTGTGTCCTGGGGCATCAATGATAGTCACATAGTACTTGCTGGTCTCAAATTTCCACAAGGAGATATCAATGGTGATACCACATTCACGCTCAGCTTTCAGTTTATGCAAGACCCAGGCATACTTGAAGGAGCCCTTTCCCATCTCAGCAGCCTCTTTCTCCAATTTTTCAATGGTTCTTTTGTCGATGCCACCGCATTTGTAGATCAGATGGCCAGAAGTGGTGGACTTGCCCGAATCTATGTGTCCAATGACGACAATGTTGATATGAATCTTTTCTTTTCCCATTTTGGCTTTTAGGGGTAGTTTTCACGACACCTGTGTTCTGGCGGCAAACCCATTGTGAAAAAGCTAACTTGTTCATTTCACATAAATTACATAATTTATTAGATACAATTTTTAATAGTATTTTTTGATCTTTTTAATGCCTATAGAAAAATTTTATTTCTGTCCCTATTTTATCTTCTGTCCCCTTTTTCCAATTTCTGCTTTCTTTTATTTCCCATTGTTCAGCCTTGTCGAGTTTTACTAATTTATCTAGTCCTTTCAAAAAAGTTGTTTTTGACTTTAACTTGGTCTGGGCCTACATGTCTGTTTAATTAGGTTTCTCATGTTTTTGTGGTCCTAATATGCTCTTTTTTGAAACGAGAATATTAGGACCACAAATAATATATTTTATTTCTTTCTTTTTTTTCTTTTTTTAAGGAAGTGGAGTCTTGCTATGTTGCCCAGGCAGAACTTGAACTTCTGGCCTCAAGTGATCATCCTGTCTCAGCCTGTCAAAGTGCTGGGATTACAGATTTCTTTTACATTCCAATTGTTTTATTTATTTATTTATTTATTTATTTTTATTTATTTATTTTTTGGGACCGAGTTGCCCAGGCTGGAGTGCAATGGTGCGATCTTGGCTCACCGCAACCTCTGCCTCCCAGGTTCAAGTGATTCTCCTGCCTCAGCCTCCTGAGTAGCTGAGATTACGGGCATGCTCCACCATGCCCAGCTAACTTTTTTGTATTTTTAGTAGAGATGGGGTTTCTCTATGTTGGTCAGGCTGGTCTTGAACTCCCGATCTCAGGTGATCTGCCCGCCTTGGCCTCCCAAAGTGCTGGAATTACAGGCATGAGCCACCGCGCCTGGCCCTGTTTTATTTTTTTTAATGCCTCCTTATCCTTGACACTGTTATTCTTTCTGTAATTCCTATTCTTTTCTTAATACACCTGATTGGATCCTTTCAGATTTGCCTTTCTCTCTCTGTCAAGCCATTAAGACTACTTTTACTATTCAAAGGAAAATACAATTTTCTCTCTTTTATACCGTATAACAATCTGTCTACTCCACCGCACTAAGGGATGCCTGAAGGTAGGAACCTAGGTACACAGCAAATTGCCCCATACCCTAGAGAGATAAAAAACGTGGTGTATTTAATAGAGTTTAGTTATCCTTATTTCTATCCTATTTCTTTTTTCTTTGAACTTTCTTTCTAAGAAACTGTATCTGAAATATCAAGCAGAAGGAACATGGTGAGAATTGACAGAGTATTTAGATTCTTATGTTAATAGCACAGAAACCACAGTTAGAAAAATTTACAGGAAAAAAACTCTGTCAGTATTTATAAAATTCCTGTGCTTGTTCAGCAGCATGATCTAGACAATTGTATTTGGCTAAGGGCTTCACAAAAGCAAGGCTTCTAAGTCTGCACAGCGACACCCTAGTTCCTTGAATACTGTTGCTTAATTACTCATTGAGAGAATTCCCAAATTCCTTACAACTGAGAATCCTATCACTCCTGTACTCTTCTGGAACTTAAGGGCATGTGCATGGATAGAAGTACATGGTGTTACAAATTCAGGCTGTGTCAACCTTACTAACTTGAATTCTAGCAAGGAATAGAGGTCACAGTCAAATTATAACGTGTGGAGAGTTTAGTAGGGACTATTTACAAAGCTTTGGTAAGGTGTAGTGCAACTACAAGAGTTCATGCCATACCTTGGGAAAGTATAATGGCAATATTCTCTTACTAACTTTGGAGATAGGTGATAAGAGGAGACAGTGATTGCCTGAGTGACAGACAGGGGTGGCTATTTGGAGAAGGCTGTTTATAGGAGCTAAGACATTTGGCTTACGGATTGGACACAGTCTACCCATGATAACTGCTTGGAAGGATCTAAGGGACTAATACTGAGATGTTACTTTTCTTCCTCTCGCCTTTCCATCTGTCACTCCTCTCCCCTTCCCTCCCTGCCTTCCTCCTTCCAGATCTCTTGCTAGGGTTCCCTACTGGGCAAACTCAACGGTAAGTCAAAGGATGTTGCTGTCTTCCAAACAGATCAGCCTCCCAGGGCACATAGCAGAGCCTGGGAGATTGGAGAGTGGATCACACTGAGAAAAGGCATCACTCCATTTTCCAAAAGTGAATGAAGAATTTTCACTTGAGGGGATAAAGGAACCCAGATGTCAGGAGCTGCAGTAGATGAGGTCAGAGGTTAGGGAGACTGTATTCATCCTGAGGCAAAACAGAGAGTAGAAAGAGAGCCTGTGTCTCATTCTTTTTTGTTTGCTGTCTCAGGTATGGTTTTGTTTCTTCTGCCTGTCCTGCAGTTTCTCTCCTATGACAATAAAAGGTGGGTGTTACTATTAGCATCGGCCCAATTACACGGAGAAAACATTCTAACACAAGGAAACAATTATAAACAAAGCCCAGTTAATTATACAAAACATTCTTGGCTGCCCTAATTAAGGCATAGTTCAATACTACTATCTGTGTAATTTTAAAAAAATTGTGAATAGATTTGGTAGGTACTTGTCTGGTGAACAAATAATGAGATCAGTGTTGCAGAAAGAATCTGATTAAGAAAAATTATTCACCAATCACTCGTTTTCTGCTGCTTTAGAGAACTCCTTCTCACTATGGCATGGAAAGAGAAGAATATGAATTTACTCTCCAAAAAGCCTGAAGCCTAAATTACAGGAAACTAGGGGATGTTTAATTCATTAAGTGGGAAGGGCTGAGGAATGGAGGATGATCCCACAGGGACATATGTGTATTCTTTGTGCTTCTGTGCCTTTTCTGACTGATTTCTTCCCCAGAGAAGTTTCTAGATTTCACAGCTCCCATGCAGATGTGAACCATGTGACAATGTGAAAAGTGGGTATCCAAAACCTGTACTTTCTTTTTGTTCACATACAATAATAGAAGTGTAAAGAATAGTCAAATACCTAGTTTTATAGACCCTTTAAATAGTTTGGAGATCTAGGATATAATAGTATAAAACTGGACTTTGGACTTTGGTGTCAGATAAAAGTACAAGCAAGTCCCTGGCAAATAAATACTTTTTCTGTATGAGTTCAGGCAAGTAGCTAACTTCACTGGGTCTTTAGGTTCTTTTCTGTAAAACAGGAGTTATAGTTGACTTTTGAACAAGGTGGGTGCTTGGGTTGCTGACTTCCTGCACAGTAGAACTTCATGTATAGCTTTTGGCACCCCCAAAAGCTAACTACTGATAGTCTACTGTTGAACAGAGGCCTTACCAATAATATAAACAATCAATTAACACATATTGTGTATGTTGTATATATAAGCATATAGTATATTCTTAAAGTAAATTAAGCTAGAGGAAAAATGTTATTAAGAAAATCATAAGAAAGAGAAAATGTATTTAATATTCATGAAGTGGAGGTCAATCATCATCAGCCAGGCACAGTGGCTCATGCTTGTAATCCCAGCACTTTGGCAGGCTGAGGCAGGCTGATCATTTGAGCTCAGGAGTTTGAGACCAGCCTGGCCAACATGGTGAAAACCCCGTCTCTACCAAAAATACAAAAATTAGCCGGGCATAGTCATGTGCACTGCTAATCCCAGCTACTCTGGAGGCTGAGGCAGGAGAATCCCTTGAACCTGGGAGGCGGAGGTTGCAGTGAGCTGAGATCACACCAGTGCACTCCAGCCTGGATGACAGAGCAAGATTCTGTCTCAAAAAAAATAATAATCATCATAAATATCATTGTCTTCATGTTGAATAGACTGAGGAGGAGGAGGAGGGTTTGGTCTTGATGTCTCAGAGGTGGCAGAAGTGGAAGATAGTCTGCGTGTAAGTGGGCCCACACAGTTCAAACCTGTGTTGTTCGAGTCAGCTGTCTATGTTCCTCATGGTACATGGTACATACATAAATCTTAGGGTTTCTTTTTAATTTGATTTTCAGTTTGAGAATTAAATGAGACAACACATGTGGAGAACGTTCCCATTGTCAGGCATTTGGTAGATATGTAGTCACTCATGCTTTTATACCTCTTTGGTTCTTTCTTCTCTAATAACCCATGTATCTTTTGTCATCCAAACGTTCGCATTGTCTATGTAGGGTACCTTGTAAATGAGATTTTTTTTTTAAGGAGAGGAAAATATTACTGAGCTGAGATGAGTGTGGAAAGAATGTGAATGCAAATTAAAATGTCCTATACTTAGAGTTTTCTTCATATTATGTTCTCTTACAAAACATTTTGGTTAATTTTAATTTCCTATTTTTAAGCCGTTAAGCATGTTCTGTAAGTAAACAAATGAGTTGGCAATTATGCAGTAAGTATAGTTTATGCTAAATTTAGATAGTGACTAATTTAGTACTCGAGTTTTAATGTACAGATCCAATCCAGAGGAGATAAAGGGAAATAAAGGATATTTTAAAAATAAATTTAATTTACTCACAAAGGCAAATTCATCCAATTGATATATTTTCCTATAGGCATTTTTAGCAAGATGACCATCAAGTATCACCCTAATCAGTTTCTGATTCCTCTCAATTCTATCTGTATTTCTTATACCCAAGTTTGGTTTTCTGTCCTCTTGGCAGGATTGAAAGATGGCAGAATTTGTATTTTAGAGAGATCACTGTCTTATGGGGAGTGGATTCATGGAGGTGAGTTTGGAAGCACTGAATCTCCATAATAACTAACATTATGGTGCCCTACTCTATGGCCAGGCTGTCTTCAGGCCTCTCTACCTGATTTCCTTCACTGCTTATAACAGCCCATTTGGAAAGTACTATTAGTATTTACTACTTACTATTAGTACTATTAGTACTATTAGTATTTACCATTACAAGTGGGAAGAAGTGAATTTAGATTAGTTATCCTCTACCAGATCACACAGCTAAGAATTAGTTGCAAGTCTGAGACTTGAATGAAGGTCTACCTAATTTCAAAATTTGTGTGACTAGCCACTGTGTTCTGGAGTGGCCTAAGTGAGAAATGATGAGTCTGAACTAGGACAATTTTATTTAGGGTAGGGATGACAGCATGGATCTATAAATTACTTAGGAGGTAAAGTTTTCCAGACTTGGTAAAGCACTGAATATAGAAAATGAGAAAAGAAGAGGAGTCTGGGATGATTTGCAGTGCTCTTTTCTGACAGAATGATGGTGCCAGTTACTGAGAATAAAGTAGGGGTGAATTGGGGTTACAGGAAGGATGGGAACAAATTACAGGCTAAAAATTAGGCAAGTGATAAAATTCGGAAGTGAACAATATGCTTTAAAGTTGTAATGGGATTGTGTAGGAGGAGCAATGCAGGCAGCGGACTAAGGATGGAGAATGCCAACTTTAAAAGAGAGGCAGAGAAAAAGGATTCAAGATAGAAGGTTGGTGTGGAGTAAGTAAGTGGTCAAAGAGGATAGAATCACTACAGGCAGTAGCAAATGTCAAGGAAGACACAATCAACAGTGTAAAATGCAGCAGAGAGGTATTAATTACCATATTAATTAATAGATATATTAATTAGGGTAACATAGGGTGCTGTAACAAATACCCAATGTGTTGTAACATAACACACTAAGTTATTAACCCTAATTATTCAAGTTGAATAATTCTGATTATCAGTCAGCTTTCCTCCTCCTGGTAATTCAAAGATGCAGACTGTATCCATTATATGGCTTGGCCATCCCCTAGCTTTTTGGAATTCTTGCTATCTGTCTAGCAGATGGGTAAAGCGAAGGTGCTGCACTCTTTCTTCTTAACCGCATTGACCTGAGGTATCACACATTACTTCCACACAAATTCTATAGGAGAGGACTAACAAACACATGGGTCCTCTAGATGCAAGGGAGGCTGAGTATGTAGTTCTTGGCTGGCAGCTACTTCACAGAAACTACTCTAAATCTGGGAGATGGGGCACACATTTTTGATGGATAGCCATCTCTGCTAGGGTAGGATTAAAACTGAAGTGTCTATTCGAATTGGAAATGTGGAGATTGTTGGTGATGTTTGCCAAGTGTTGGGAGTGGGAACCTTTTATGTAGATAGACCCATTCTTGAAATAATCCCTAACTAGCCCTACCACTAGCCTGCCCAAATGTGGGTCCAGTTAGTTGGTGTCCAAACTAAGCCAACATGTTGCACATAACTCAGGTGTCCAACTCAGAGTCAGTATCCTAAACTCTAGGGCCTGGTTTCAGTAGTAGCTGTTTGGTGTCAGAGTGCCCAAACGTGTTGGCATTATGGGAAGTGTAGTAGAAAGCTGTTTTGGGGGAGTTTGTTTAAATAAATTAGCAGAGGCACTGGTACCTCATATACACTTTCATCTTTTTAGGTAGGTCTGTTAACCTATCTAGAAAAATTGAGTAATATTTTGAACAAAGAGCAAAGAGAATGTTTGGCTTTGTAGGAAGTCTATTGAGGAGTAAGATGGCAGATAGGAGGCAGGACTAGGTGGCAGCTCCCCCTTGGACAGACAGAGCAGTGTGTGGAGACTCACATTGTGAACTTTTTCTCCAAGAACAGCTGCAGGAACATACCAGGAGACTCTAGAGAATCCACAGACCCTTTGAAGGAACTGAATCACCCCTGCAGGCTCCCTGAGATGCTGAAAAACTGACCACAGCTGATGCACTCTTGAAAGCATCACCTCCTGGATGGAGGCCAACCAACACGAAACCAGCACACTAAACAAACACACAACCAAGGACCCTCACAGAATCCACCTCATTCCCCTGCTGCCTCCACCGGAGCAGGTGCTGTTATCCATGGCTGCAAGACCTGAAGACAAATAACATCACAGGACTCTGCAGACACTCCCCAGTACAGTAGTTCTGCTGGATGGCTAGACCCAGAAGAAAAAAACAATCACTATAGTTTCACTCTCAGGAAGCCCCATTCCTAGGGAGGAGAGAGAACACCACATCAACGGAACACCCCATGGGAAAAATAACCTGAATAGCAGTGCTTGAGTCCCAGATCTTCCCTCTGGCATACTTTACCCAAATGAGAAAGAACCAGAAAAACAATTCTGGTAATATGACAGAACGAGTTTCCTTAACACCCCCAAAAGATCACACCAGCTCACCAGCAATGGATCCAAGCCAAGATGAAATTTCTGAATTGCCAGAAAAAGAATTCAGGAGGTCAATTATTAAGCTAATCAAGGAGGCACCAGAGAAAGGTGAAGTCCAACTTAAAGAAATCAAAAACATGATACAGGATATGAAAGAATAAATCTTCAGTGAAATCGACAGCATAAATAAAAAACAATCACGACTTCTGGAAATTAAGAACACACTTAGAGAAATGCAAAATGCACTGGAAAGTCTCAGTAATAGAATTGAACAAGTAAAAGAAAGAACTTCAGAGTTGGAAAAAGATCCAAGATGGCCAAATAGGAACAGCTCCAGTCTGCAGCTCCCAGGGTGAGCGAGGCAGAAGATGGGTGATTTCTGCATTTCCAACTGAGGTACAGGGTTCATCTCACTGGGGCTTATCAGAGAGTTGGTGCAGCCCACAGAGCAGGGTGGGGCATTGCCTCACCTGGGAAGCGCAAGGGGTCAGGGAATTCCCTTCCCTAGCCAAGCAAAGCTGTGACAGACAGCACCTGGAAAATCAGGACACTCCCACCCTAATACTGCGCTTTTCCAATGGCCTTAGCAAATGGCACACCAGGAGATTATATCCTGCATCTGGCTCGGAGGGTCCCATGCCCATGAAGCCTCAGTCACTGCTAGCACAGCAGCCTGAGATCCAACTGCAAGGCGGCAGTGAGGCTCGGGGTGGTGGGGGGGAGGGTGTCCGCCATTGCTGAGACTTGAGTAGGTAAACAAAGCTGCGGGCAGGGAAGCTAAAACTGGGTGGAGCCCACCACAGCTCAAGAAGGCCTGCCTGCCTCTGTAGACTCCACCTCTGGAGACAGGGCATAGCTGAACAAAATGCAGCAGAAACTTCTGCAGACTTAAATGTCCCTGTCTGACAGCTTTGAAGAGAGTAGTGGTTCTCCCAGTATGGAGTTTGAGATCTGAGAACAGACAGTTTGCCTCCTCAAGTGGGTCCCTGACCCCTAGTAGCCTAACTGGGAGACACCTCCCAGTAGGGGCCGACTGATAGCTCATACAGCTGGGTGCCGCTCTGAGATGAAGCTTCCAGAGGCAGGAATAGGCAGCAACATCTGCCGTTCTGTAATATTTGCTGTTCTGCAGCCTCCGCTGGTGATACCCAGGCAAACAGGGTCTGGAGTGGACCTCCAGCAAATTCCAACAGACCGGCAGCTGATGGTCCTGACTGTTAGAAGGAAAACTAACAAACAGAAAGGACATCCACACCAAACCCCCATCTGTACGTCACCATCATCAAAGACCAAAGGTAGATAAAACCACAAAGATGGGGAGAAACCAGAGCAGAAAAGCTGGAAATTCTAAAAATCAGAGCACTTCTTCTCCTCCAAAGGAAAGCAGCTCCTTGCCAGCAACGGAACAAAGCTGGACAGAGAATGACTTTGACGAGTTGAGAGAAGAAGGCTTCAGACGATCAGTAATAAACTTCTCTGAGCTAAAGGAGGATATTTGAACCCATTGCAAAGAAGCTAAAAACCTTGAAAAAAGATTAGACGAATGGCTAACTAGAATAAGCAGTGCAGAGAAGTCCTTAAATGACCTGAGGGAGCTGAAAACCATAACACGAGAACTACGTGATGCATGCACAAGCTTCAGTAGCTGATTTGATCAAGTGGAAGAAAGAGTATTAGTGATTGAAGGTAAAATGAATGAAATGAAGCAGAAGAGAATTTTAGAGAAAAAAGAGTAAAAAGAAATGAACAAAGCCTCTAAGAAATATGGGGCTATGTGAAAAGACCAAATCTACATCTGACTGGTGTACCTGAAAGTGACGGGGAGAATGGAACCAAGTTGGAAAACACTCTGCAGGATATTATCCAGGAGAACTTCCCCAACCCAGCAAGGCAGGCCAACATTCAAATTCAGGAAATACAGAGAACATCGCAAAGATACTCCTTGAGAAGAGTAACTCCAAGACACATAATTGTCAGATTCACCAAAGTTGAAATGAAGGAAAAAATGTAAAGGGCAGCCAGAGAGAAATTTGAGGTTACCAACAAAGGGAAGCCCATCAGACTAACAGCGGATTTCTCGGCAGAAACCCTACAAGCCAGAAGAGAGTGTGGGCCAATATTCAACATTCTTAAAGAAAAGAATTTTCAACCCAGAATTTCATATCCAGCCAAACTAAGCTTCATAAGTGAAGGAGAAATAAAATCCTTTACAGACAAGCAAATGCTGAGAGATTTTGTCACCACCAGGCCTGCCTTACAAGAGCTCCTGAAGGAAGCACTAAACATGGAAAGGAACAATCAGTACCAGCCACTGCAAAAACATGCCAAATTGTAAAGACCATCAATGCTAGGAAGAAAGTGCATCAGCTAGTGAGCAAAATAACCAGCTAACATCTTAACGACAGGATCAAATTCACACATAACAATATTAACCTTAAATGTAAATGGGCTAAATGCTCCAATTAAAAGACACAGACTGGCAAATTGGATAGAGTCAAGGCCCATCAGTGTGCTATATTCAGGAGACCCATCTCACGTGCAGAGACACAAATAGGCTCAAAATAAAGGGATGGAGGAAGATCTACCAAGCAAATGGAAAACAAAATAAAAGGAGGGGTTACAATCCTAGTCTCTGATAAAACAGACTTTAAACCAACAACGATCAAAAGAGACAAAGAAGGCCATTACATAATGGTAAAGGGATCAATTCAACAAGAAGAGCTAACTATCCTAAATATATATGCACCCAATACAGGAGCACCCAGATTCATAAAGTAAGTCCTTAGAGACTTACAAAGAGACTTAGACTCCCACACAATAATAATGGGACACTTTAACACCCCATTGTCAACATTAGACAGATCCATAAGACAGAAAGTTAACAAGGATATCCAGGAATTGAACTCAGCTCTGCACCAAGTGGATCTAATAGACATCTACAGAACTCTCCACCCCAAATCAACAGAATATACATTCTTCTCAGCACAACGTTTCACTTATTACAAAATTGACCACATAGTTGGAAGTAAAGCACTCCTCAGCAAATGTAAAAGAACAAATTATAACAAACTATCTCTCAGACCACAGTGCAATCAAACCAGAACTCAGGATTAAGAAACTCACTCAAAACTGCTCAACTACATGGGAAGTGAACAACCTGCTCCTGAATGACTACTGGGTAAATAATGAAATGAAGGCAGAAATAAAAATGTTCTTTGAAACCAATGAGAACAAAGACACAACATACCAAAATCTCTGGGACACATTTAAAGCAGTGTGTAGAGGGAAATTTATAGCACTAAATGCCCACAAGAGAAAGCAAGAAATATCTAAAATTGACACCCTAACATCACAATTAAAAGAACTAGAGAAGCAAGAGCAAACACATTCAAAAGCTAGCAGAAAACAAGAAATAAGTAAGATCAGAGTAGAACTGAAGGAGATAGAGACACAAAAAACCCTTCAAAAAATCAATGAATCCAGGAGCTGGTTTTTTGAAAAGATCAACAAAATTGATAGACTGCCAGCAAGACTACTAAAGAAGAAAAGAGAGAAGAATCAAATAGATGCAATAAAAAATGATAAAGGGGCTATCACCACTGATCCCACAGAAATACAAACCACCATCAGAGAATATTATAAACACCTCTAGGCAAATAAACTAGAAAATCTAGAAGAAATGGATAAATTCCTGGACACATACACTCTCCCAAGACTAAACCAGGAAGAAGTTGAATCTCTGAATAGACCAAAACAGGCTCTGAAATTGAGGCAATAATTAATAGCCTACCAACCAAAAAAAGTCCAGGACCAGAAGGATTCACAGCCGAACTCTACCAGAGGTACAAAGAGGAGCTGGTAACATTCCCTCTGAAACTATTCCAATCAACAGAAAAAGAGGGAATCCTCCCTAATTCATTTTATGAGGCCAACATCATCCTGATACCAAAGACCGGCAGAGACACAACAAAAAAAGAAAATTTTAGACCAATATCCCTGGTGAACATCAATGCAAAAATCCTCAATAAAATACTGGCAAACCGAATCCAGCAGCACATCAAGAGGCTTATCGAACACGATCAAGTGGGCCTCATCCCTGGGATGCAAGGCTGGTTCAACATATGCAAATCAATAAATGTAATCCATCATATAAACAAAACCAAAGACAAAAACCACATAATTATCTCAATTGATGCAGAAAAGGCCTTCAACAAAATTCAACAGCCCTTCATGCTATAAACCCTCAATAAACTAGGTATTGATGGGACGTATCTCAAAATAATAAGAGCTATTTATGACAAACCCACAGCCAATATCATACTGAATGGGCAAAAACTGGAAGCATTCCCTTTGAAAACTGGCACAAGACAGGGATGCCCTCTCTCACTGCTCCTATTCAACTTGGTGTTGGAAGTTCCGGCCAGGGCAATAAGTGAAGAGAAAGAAATAAGGGGTATTCAATTAGGAAAAGAGGAAGTCAAATTTTTTTTGACTTCTGTTTTGACCCTGTTTGCAGATGACATGACTGTATATTTAGAAAACCCCATTGTCTCAGCCCAAAATCTCCTTAAGCTGATAAGCAACTTCAGCAAAGTCTCAGGATACAAAATCAATGTGCAAAAATCACGAGCATTCCTATACACCAATAACAGACAAACAGAGAGCCAAATCATGAGTGAACTCCCATTCACAATTGCTTCAAAGAGAATAAAATACCTAGGAATCCAACTTACAAGGGATATGAAGGACCTCTTCAAGGAGAACTACAAGCCACTGCTCAACAAAATAAAAGAGGACACAAACAAATGGAAGAACATTCCATGCTCATGGATAGGAAGAATCAATATTGTGAAAATGGCCATATTGCCCAAGGTAATTTGTAGATTCAATGCCATCTCCACCAAGCTACCAATAACCTTCTTCACAGAATTGGAAAAAACTACTTGAAAGTTCATATGGAACCAAAAAAGAGCCTGCATTGCCAAGACAATCCTAAGCAAAAAGAACAAAGCTGGAGGCATCATGTTACTTGACTTCAAACTATACTACAAAGCTACCGTAAGCAAAACAGCATGGTACTGGTACCAAAACAGAGATATAGATCAATGGAACAGAACAGAGCCCTCAGAAATAACACCGCATATCTACAACTATCTGATCTTTGACAAACCTGAGAAAAACAAGCAATGGGGAAAGGATTCCCTATTTAATAAATGGTGCTGGGAAAACTGGCTAGCCATATGTAGAAAGCTGAAACTGGATCCCTTCTTTACACCTTATACAAAAATCAATTCAAGATGGATTAAAGACTTAAACGTTAGACCTAAAACCATAAAAACCCTAGAAGAAAACCTAGGCATCACCATTCAGGACATAGGCATGGGCAAGGACTTCATGTCCAAAACACCAAAAGCAATGGCAACAAAAGACAAAATTGACAAATGGGATCTCATTAAACTAAAGAGCTTCTGCACAGCAAAAGAAACTACCATCAGAGTGAACAGGCAACCCACAAAATGGGAGAAAATTTTTGCAACCTACTCATCTGACAAAGGGCTAATATCCAGAATCTACAATGAACACAAACAAATTTACAAGAAAAAAACAAACAATCCTATCAAAAAGTGGGTGAAGGACATGAACAGATACTTCTCAAAAGATGACATTTATGCAGCCAAAAAACACATGAAAAAATGCTCACCATCACTGGCCATCAGAGAAATGCAAATCAAAACCACAATGAGATACCATCTCACACCAGTTAGAATGGTGATCATTAAAAAGTCAGGAAACAACAGGTGCTGGAGAGGATGTGGAGAAATAGGAACACTTTTACACTGTTGGTGGGACTGTAAACTAGTTCAACCATTATGGAAGTCAGTGTGGCGATTCCTCAGGGATCTAGAACTAGAAATACCATTTGACCCAGCCATCCCATTACTGGGTATATACCCAAAGGAATATAAATCTTGCTGCTATAAAGACACATGCACACATATGTTTATTGCGGCATTATTCACAATAGCAAAGACTTGGAACCAACCCAAATGTCCAACAATGATAGGCTGGATTAAGCAAATGTGGCACATATACACCATGGAATACTATGCAGCCATAAAAAATGATGAGTTCATGTCCTTTATAGGGACATGGATGAAATTGGAAATCATCATTCTCAGTAAACTATCGCAAGAACAAAAAACCAAACACCGCATATTCTCACTCATAGGTGGGAATTGAACAATGAGATCACATGGACACAGGAAGGGGAATATCACACTCTGGGGACTGTGGTGGGGTGGGGGGAGGGGGGAGAGATAGCATTGGGAGATATACCTAATGCTAGATGACGAGTTGGTGGGTGCAGCACACCAGCATGGCACATGTATACATATGTAACTAACCTGCACAATGTGCACATGTACCCTAAAACTTAAAGTATAATAAAAAAAAAAGAAAAAATCAAACAACCCAATCAAAAAGTGGCCAAAGGGTATGAACAGACACTTCTCAAAAGAAGACATTTATGCAGCCAACAGACACATGAAAAAATGCTCATCCTCACTGGCCATCAGAGAAATGCAAATCAAAACCACAGTGAGATACCATCTCACAGCAGTTAGAATGGTGATCATTAAAAAGTCAGGAAACAACAGATACCGGAGAGGATGTGGAGAAATAGGAATGCTTTTACACTGTTGGTGGGACTGTAAACTAGTTCAACCATTGTGGAAGACAGTGTGGCAATTCCTCAAGGATCTAGAACTAGAAATACCACTTGACCCGGGCATCCCATTACTGGGTATATACCCAAAGGATTATGAATCATGCTGCCATAAAGACACATGCACACGTATGTTTATTGTGGCAGTATTCACAATAGCAGAGACTTGGAACCAACCCAAATGTCCATCAATGATAGACTGGATTAAGAAAATGTGGCACATATACACTATGGAATATATGCAGCCATAAAAAAGGGTAAGTTCATGTCCTTTGTAGGGACATGCATGAAGCTGGAAACCATCATTCTGAGCAAACTATCGCAAGGGCAGAAAACCAAACACTGCATATTCTCTCTCATAGGTGGGAACTGAACGATGAGAACACTTGGACACAGGGTGGGGAACATCACATCTGGGGCCTGTCGTGGGGTGGGGTGAGGGGGGAAGGATAGCATTAGATGATACACCTAATGTAAATGACGAGTTAAGGGGTACAGCACACCAACATGGCACATTTATACATATGTAACAAACCTGCACATTGTGCACATGTACCCTAGAACTTAAAGTATAATAATAATAAAAAAAAGACAAAAAACTTCAGAGTTTGAAGACAAGGCTTTCAAATTAACCCAATCCATTAAAGACAAAGAAAAAAGAATGAAAGATAATGAACAAAGCCTCCAAGAAGTTTGGGACTATGTTAAACATCCAAACCTAAGAATAATTGGTGTTCCTGAGGAAGAACAGAAATCTAAATGTTTGGAAAACATATTTAAGGGAAGAATTGAGGAAAACATCACCAGCTTTGCTAGAGATCTAAACATCCAAATACAAGAAGCTCAAAGAACACCTGGGAAATTCATTACAAAAAGATCATTGCCTAGGCACATAGTCATCAGATTATCTAAAGTCAAGATAAAGGAAAGAATCTTAAGAGCTGTGAGGCAAAAATATCAGGTAACCTATAAGGGAAAAACCTATCAGATTAACAGCAGATTTCTAAGCAGAAACCCTACAAGCTAGAAGGGATTGGGGTCCTATATTTAGCCTCCTTCGACAAAACAATTATGAGCCAGGAATTTTGTATCCAGCCAAACTAAGCTTCATAAATGAAGGAAAGATAACAGTCTTTTCCAGACAAGCAAATGCTGAGAGAATTCGCCACTGCAAAGACATCAGTACAAGAACTGCTAAAAGGAGCTCTAAATCTTGAAGGAATTCCTCAAAATACACCAAAATAGAGCCTTCTTATGGCATAAATCTCACAGGACCTATATAACAACACAATTAAAAAAAAACTCACAAGGCATTCAGGCAACAAGTGGCAAGATGAAGAGAATAATATCTCATATCACAATATTAACATTGAATGTACATGGCCTAAATGCTCCACTTAAAAGATGAAGAATCGCAGGTAGAATGGATAAGAACTCACTCACCAAGTTTCTGCTGTCTTCAGGAGATTCGCCTAACACATAAAGATTCACACAAACTTAAGGTAAAGGGAGGGAAAAAGACATTCCATGCAAATGGACACCAAAAGTGCAGGAGTAGCTATTCTTATATAAGACAAAACAAACTTTAAAGCAATAGCAGTTAAAAAGGACAAAGAGGAACACTATATAATGATAAAAGAACTAATCCAACAGGAAAATATCACAATTCTAAATATATATGCACCTAATATTGGAGCTCCCAAATTTATAAAACAATTACTAGTAGACCTAAGAAATGAGATAGATGGCAACACAATAATAAGTGGGGGACTTTAATATTCCACTAACAGCACTAGACAGGTCATCAAGACAGAAAGTCAACAAAGGAACAATGGACTTAAACTATACCTTACAACAAATGACTTAACAGATACTTACAGAACATTCTACTTAACAACTGCAGAATATACATTCTATTCATCAGCACATGGAACTTACTCCAAGATAGACCATATAGTAGACCACAAAACAAGTCTCAGTAAATTCAAGAAAATCAAAATTATATCAAGTACCCTCTCCGATCATAGTGGAATAAAACTGGAAATCAACTCCAAAAGGAACCCTCAAAACCAGGCAAACACATGGAAATTAAATAACCTGCTCCTGAATGATAATTGCACCAACAATGAAATCAAGATGGAAATGAAAAGATTCTTCGAACTGAACAATAATAATGACACAACCTAAAAAATCCTCGAGAATACAGCAAAAGTGGTGCTAAGAGGAAAGCTCATTCGATTAAATGTCTACATGAAAAAGTCTGAAAGAGCACAAATAGACAATCTATAGTTACACCTCACAAAACTGGAGAAACAAGAACAATCCAAACCCAAACCCAAGAGAAGAAAAGAAATAACAAAGATCAGAGCAGAACTAAATGAAATTGAAACAAAAACAATACAACAGCTAAATGAAACAAAAAGCTGATTCTTTGAAAAGACAGATAAAATGGATAGACCATTAGCAAGATTAACCAAGAAAAGGAGAGAGACGATCCAAATAAGCTCAATTAGAAACAAAATGGGGGATATTACAACTGATATCACAGAAATACAAAAGATTATTCAAGGCTACTATGAACATATTTGTGCAGATAAAATAGAAAACCTAGAGGAAATGAATATATTCCAGGAAATATATGACCCTCCTAGATTAAACCAGGAAGACATCTGAATCTCTGAACAGACCAATAACAAGCAGTGAGATTGAAACGGTAATAAAAAGTTACCAACAAAAAAAACCCAGCACCAGACAGATTCACAGCTAAATTCTATCAGACATTCAAAGAAGAATTGGTACCAATCCTATTGACACTATTCCATAGGATAGAGAAAGAAGGAATCCTCCCTAAATCATTCTATGAAGTCAGTATCATCCTAATACCAAAACCAGGGAAGGACTAAACAAAAAAAGAAAACTACAGACCAATATCCCTGATGAACATACATGCAAAACCCCTCAACAAAATACTAGCAAACTGAATTCAACAACATATCAAAAAGATGATCAAGTGGGTTTCATACCAGGGACGCAGGGATGGTTTAACATATGCAAGTCAATAAATGTGATACACAACATAAACAAAATATTTTTAAACATCACATGATCATCTCAATAGACACAGAAAAAACATTTGACAAAATCCAGCATCCCTTTATGATTAAAACCCTCAGCAAAATAAGCATAGAAGGGACATACCTTAAGGTAATAAAAGCCATCTATGACAAACCCACAAGCCAACATTATACTGAATGGGGAAAAGTCGAAAGCATCCCCTCCAAGAACCGGAACAAGACAAGGATGCCCACTTTCACCATTTCTATTCAACATAGTACTGGAAGTCCTAGCCAAAGCACTCAGACAAGAGAAAGAAATAAAGGGCATCCAAATCCATAAAGAGGAAGTCAAACTACCACTGTTTGCTGATGATATGATTGTATACCTAGAAAACCCTAAAGATTCATCCAAAAAGCTCCTGGAACTGGTAAATGAATTCAGTGAAGTTTCAGAATACAAAATTAATGTACACAGATCAGTAGCTCTGCTATACACCAACAGCGACCATACTGAGAATCAAATCAAGAACTCGACCCCTTTCACAATAGCTGCAAAAAAATAAAATACTTAGGAATATACCTAACCGAGGACGTGAAAGACCTCTATAAGGAAAACTATAAAACGCTGCTGAAGAAAATCATAGATGACACAAACAAATAGAAACACATCTTGTGCTCATGGGTGGGTAGAATCAATATTGTGAAACTGGCCATACTGCCAAAAGCAATCTACAAATTCAATGCAATTCCTATCAAAATACCAGCATCATTTGTCACAGAGCTATAAAAAACAATCCTAAAATTCATTTGGAACCAAAAGAGAGCCCTAATAGCCAAAGCAAAACTAAGCAAAAGGAACAAATCTGGAGGCATCACATTACCCGACTTCAAACTATGCTATAAAGTTTTAGTCACCATAACAGCACGTAACTGATATAAAATATGCACATAGACCAATGTAACAGAATACAGAATCCTGAAATAAAGCCAAATATTTACAGCCAACTGATCTTTGACAAAGCAAACAAAAACATAAAGTGGAGAAAGGACACCCTATTCAACCAGTGATGCTGGTATAATTGGCAAGCCACATGTAGAGGAATGAAACTGGGTTCTCATCTCTCACCTTATACAAAAATCAAATCAAGATGGATCAAAGGCTTAAATCTAAGACCTGAAACCATAAAGATTCTAGAAGATAACATAGGAAAAACACTTTTAGACATTGGCTTAGGCAAAGACTTCATGACCGAGAACCCAAAAGCAAATGCAACAAAAACCAAGATAAATAGATGGGACTTAATTAAACTAAAGAGCTTCTGCACAGCAAAATAAATAATTAGTAGAATTAACAGCCAACCCACAGAGTGAAAGAAAATCTTCACAATCTATACATCCAACAAAGAACTAATATCTAGAATCTACAAAGAACTCAAACAAATCAGCAAGAAAAAACAAACAATCCCATGAAAAAGTGGGCTAAGGACATGAATAGACAATTCTCAAAATAAGATAAACAAATGGCTAACAAACATATGGAAAAATGATGAACATCACTAATTATCAGGGAAATGCAAATCAAAACCACAATGCAATACTACTTTCCTCCTGCAAGAATGGCCATAATGAAAAAACCAAAAAATAATAGATATTGGCATGGATGCGCTGAAAAGAGAGCACTTTCATACTGTTGGTGGGAATGTAAACTAGTACAACCACTATGGAAAACAGCATGGCAATTCCTTAAAGAACTAAAAGTAGATCCAGCAATCCCACTACTGGGTATCTACCAAGAGGAAAAGAAGTCATATGAAAAAGATACTTGTACACACATGTTTATAGCTGCACAAATTGGAAGTGCAAAAATATGGAACCAGCCCAAATGCCCATCAATCACTGAGTGGATAAAGAAAATGTGATATATATATATATATACACCATAAAATGCTACTTAGCCATTAAAAGGAATGAAATAATAGCATTTGCAGCAACCTGGATGGAATTGGAGACTATTATTGTAAGTGAGGTAACACAGGAATGGAAAACTAAACATTGCATGTTCTCACTCATATGTGGGAGCTAAGCTATGAGGACACAAAGGCATAAGAATGATACATTGGACTTTGGGGACTTGGGGGAAAGGGTGGGGGGTGGCAAGGGATAATAGACTACACATTGGGTACAGTGTTCACTGCTTGGGTGATGGGTGCACCAAAAACTCTTTAATCACCACTAAAAAATGTATTCATGTAACTAAACACCACGTGTTCCCCGAAAACCTATTGAAATAAAAAAATTAAAAATAAAAAAGAAAGTCTATTGAGAAGGCAGTAATTGTGCCACTATTGTTGGCTGCTCCATAGGTCATTAATAGTGCCCTATGCTGTTGATGTAATTGTTTGCAAATATATAGTTGCTGTTTTAATTTAGTGATACTCAATTGTCTACAATTTATGATTATACAAGGGTATACCTTATATTTTTAAACTTAATGTGGGCTATAATTGCAGGCATTAAATAATAGTAAAAACTATCCAGAGGAGGAGAAAAGTATGAGGAACATTTTTAGTTCAGTTCCACCAGTATCTATCAGCAAGCTGTACCAGATATTGTTGTGGGGATGAGTGGTGGGCAGTCCACAAAAGGATAATATGGGGCACTCGAATTCAAAGAAATTAGCTTGTTTTCAAGAAGAAAATACATAGTCACCTAAAATAAAGGGCTGCTGCTATCAGGCAGTGCCTGATTTTGTGCCAAAATGCAATGTGCAGAAAAGAAATTCTGCTAAGCACAAAGAAAGGAAAGACCCTTCGAAGTGGAGGAGCTGAAAAGGCTTTTGGAGAAGAGGGAAATAACATACATCAAGTGCCTACTTTGTGTCATAAATTGTTAAGCTTTTGCTTGTTAGCTCATTAACAGCCTTTGAAGGTAGATACTGTTATGTCAAGCTTAGGAAAATAAAGTTAAAAAGATTAAATATTCTATATTCCTTGAATACCAGAGCCAAGATTCGAACCGTCTCCTGGAATCACTCCAGTAAGGTTTTGGCCACATTGGGCTGAATTCTTTGGAAGACCTAGAGCTCATTATATTCTTGAGAGAATTTATGCGACCCATTTTCTACAGCTTCTCAGATCCAACTAGAGCATTTGTTTTTCAAAGTATCATTAGCCCTGCAGAACTTAGTCATCTGATATCTTTCCTGGAGTGCAGTAGGAATTGGCAATGCTGAGAATCACAGTTTGGATTATACTTCTGGGAATAAGAAGGGTTTATTATAAAGAATTTCAAGTTGAATTATCAGGGGCTTCTCCACTTTGCTATATCTTTTCAAAAATTTCTGCATTTTGAGTCCCTTAAGTTGGGAAATCAGGGTGGGCAGGGTACTTTACTAGGATTTTCTTACTGTCAATAGTCATTTCTTCTCCGGACAGACTCACAGCCATAATAATTAATTACTGAGTTTCTTATATTTGCCTGGATGGTAAGCAGGTCATACACTACGGTAAATAGCAGTTTGATGAGAACAAAGACGCATTGGGGCCATTAAAATATGCTCACTAGCTTTCTGACATAGGAAAACAAATTATACAGCAGCAGTTATAAACATCAAGTTTGAAACATCAAGTTCTCACCATTGAGAACTGGTGGCTTTATCATATACATATCACAGTCCACAGGAAAGTTTCCCTGGGAATTAATTAGGCCCATTAGCATAATATATTGTGAAAATATTTCACAGTCATAAAACAGTTGAGTTTGAAATGTTAAAGTGGCAGAAGAGATTTAAAATAATTAAGACAAAAGAGAGATGGAAAGAAATGCATCAACTTAATGTTGAGCTGGGGCCTGCCTTATTGGAGATTTGATTTGAAACTCCAAACAGTGACCAAAACCAAACCCAAGACATTTGTTGTTTAAATGAGCCATAGCATGTGTTTGCAGGTATTTCTGAAGGTAGTTTTATTGAAATATCGTTTTTAACACCTGCCTGGAAAGTTTTACGGTAAAAACAAACTTAAGACTGGTTAGAAACATACATAAACACTCACGCACAATTTGGCAAATGCAGCTAAATGATTTGTGTTTGGAATAGTTCTTTTATAGTAAAGGATGATAAATGATTCACTTTTCTACTTTTATTTTGAGGAGTGTAGAAATAGCATTAGACTTAAGGAAAACCTAGTTAGGAGTGCTGGAGTCACTTATTCACATTCAAGAAATTATTTTGATAAGCCTTCAAACCAACCAAGAGAATTTATTCCCCCAATGACCAGGACTATTAAAGCTAGGTAGGAATGGAACGCTTACACCTGTGAATGGTTAATCTAGCCACTAATTCAAAGAGTCCTGGGTTGCCACAAAACGACATTAAAATGTTGATTATTTTATGGCTTGTCCAAATGCCCAATTCCCGAAGCAATTGTTATAATTTACACAAAAAAGAAGAAAGCTCAGGGAAAAGAATATCCATCTTTTAACATTATCCACAAGGGTCTGGTTCTGACTGCAGACATAAAACAAATAGAAGTATCTAGCTCAGGCAATTAAAATGTCCTTGTTTTCCATTAAACAAAAATGTGTTCATTTGTGAGTGACTCCAAAAGGAAGATTTAGAAGTAATTGTCATAGTTTGCTTTGGTAAGAGCCCTAGATTTAGTAATGATATTCCAATAACTCTAAGAACAAATCTTCTGCAACTGTCATTTTCCAATCTATTTACTATCAAATATTCACGAAATGTAAGTAGTAAAAATGTATCAGTATCAGCAAGTAAAATTTGCTTTTTATTTGCTGACAGGTGAAATAGGTAAAATAGAACCACAGAAACTAGCAGAAATATTAGAACTGGGATAATCTCAGAGTCTCTCATTTTAAAGATGAGAAAACTGAGGCCCAAAGATGTTAAGTGATGTTGGTTACGTTATACTGCAAATTACAAACAGAACAAAAATTAGCACCCAAGATTTCTGACTTTCCATCTACTGTGCTTGTCCCTATGCTGGGCTGTTTTAGCATTAATAGTTCATGGCCAGAACTTGTTAGTTTTGGCTTTAGGAAGCAATTGGAAGTTCCTACAGGGAAAGAAGGAAAAGACTGGTGAAACCAAAGTGACTCAATAGACTAGATTTTGTACCTTGGTTAAGAATCTATATTCTGAATATTCCGTGTCTAGTATCTGAACAAATTTGAAGTCTTAAAGCTTAACCCACATTTTTTCCACCTAATGAATAAATCAGTGAGAAAGATCAGTGGGTCCCCGGGCCCCACTGGAAATTCAGCTGCTGTCAGAAAACTGTATTGTGTGCTCGCCTCACCTGCTATGTGCCCTCTGTAATCCCTGCTCTTTGCCCTGTCTCTCTGCCTGCCTTGTTTTATCTGCTTTCTAGTTTCAAAACCTTATGTGCAGCCCAGCATGAGAGTTTTCACAATCCATTCTACCTCGATCAGATTCTGTCCAGCAAGTCATTTATCTCCTGATGTGGCAACAAATCCTGCCACTGACCTATATTCAGTGTCATGTTCTCATAATGATCAATACCAACATTCACAGCTGGAAGGAACATCTGCCATGGAAGTAGTATTGAAAAGGTCAAGACTTATTCTTGGGAGACCTATTCCTTTTACTTTTTTATTTTTGTTTTTTAAACTAGTTCACTGTGGTTGTTTCTAAACAAGTGTGAGCTTCTTGAAGGCAGCACTCACAATTTTTTGTTTTTGTTTTTGTTTTTTTTTAGTAATTTAATGGCAAGCACTGAATGAGACATCTACTATCTTCTAAGAATTGTTTTTGAATAAATTTTCAGGAGATGTGAGTAATGAAATAATACAACACACAGAATCCTGGATGATGAGGAATCCTTGGGCTGTTTGAGTGTAAATCTCACTTTTAGTTTCACACCAAATTTTTGGCATCTGTCTTAAGAAATCTCTGTGGTAAGTCTGAACATCTGCAGCACAACCTGGCCAACAACAGGAATTTTCAGAAATTTCTTACTGGGAGAAAAGCCACACTTATTTTAACCTACTGTTTGCTCTTTAAAGAGTTTCCATTTTTTCCCTTTGTTTAAATAGCATTAAGTCTCTACACAACCACAGATTATTTGACCAAATCTGGTTATGAATTTTATGCTCACTTCTGACTTTGAAATGTATCGAACAATTTAGGAAAGCTTTTAAAAAAACAAGTTACCCAATATATTGTAACAGGACATATGAGGAATGATAAAATCTGAGACCAGCCAGGTGTGCAATTTTTAAACATAAAATTGAAGAGATATTAAAAATAAAAAATAATTCTTATGGTTATTTAAAACTAATCAATCAAGATTTTTATTAATTTCTTATTTTTTATTTTTATTTAATTTTTGAAATTTCATATTTCTTGACCTAAAATATTATAGTATTCTGTCTTTATTTGTTTGCATACAATGAGATGCTTATGAAATACTGTCTAAAGATTTCCATTCACAGTAACAGTGGTCAGCTTCTGGATATGTGCAGAAACCAGTGTTAATGAGAGAAAAAAATAAGAAGGGTTTTTTTTTTTATATTAACAACAATACATTTAACCACTTGGTCTTTGGAGGATGTAGGATGGAGGGAGGCCATCTATTAGTATTCAGGGAAAAGGACAGGTATATTGCTTCTAATTTTTCCTTTGAGGTTGTCTGCCAGACTAATTAATGTTAGAGGCAGAAACAGGGTAATAGCCCTAATAGAGAACTCACCATAATGGATGGGGTGGTTTGTAGGCTTATCTGTAGATCATAGAAGTCTGGAAGGGAATGTGGCTGGAACCCTCTGCTAGCCAAGTCACCCTGTGAATTGAACTGAAAGTGCTTTATTTCTAAAGGATGACAATAACTAAGTTGCTATAAAAAACCTTTCTGAATGTGATTTTGAAAGAGGGCGTATATTACCTCATTTCCAGAGAAATGACTACAGGCCTAGGTCAATTGACTGAGGTCAGTAATGGTGGTAGCAAGAGACAAGAATAGGACCAGCCAAAGAAGATGGCCAATTCAGTTTCCATTTTTGCACAGTGCAGAGTTTCAGCATTAATATCAGAAATACTGATGATCCACCACTGGCATGGAGGTAGTACTGCTAAAGACAACAGCCCCTGGCCAGAAGGCTTCAGAGTTACAATTTTTTAACTAAAGAAAATGTGAGCTTATTTTGTAGTGACAGTATAGAACCAAATATGTCCATGCACAGTTCTCTAGTCACCCTTCTCCTGCGATAGTGACTGAGGAAACCATGTGTTCTAGAATATGCAACTAAAAGATGAGACTCTGTCATCTTGAGTCCCCAAGGGACTATGTAGAACAAAGATCGTTGATAACCTGAAACATACATAGAGTATAAGTAAAAAATTAATCATTATGTTAGACCAGTGGAATTTCCAGGCTAATTTATTATGCAATATAGCTGAATTTATCCTGCTAGTAACAGATAGGTAGGTTCAAAACTGAATATACTCTTTGATTTGCTTCATTTTCCAAAGTATTGTGAACATTGTTCAGTCTCTCAAAATATTGATATGAATTATTCTTAGATTCAGACAGATACAGAATATTTTAGTATGGCATGGTAGAAAAATATAAGCCATTGAGTGAATGTGTGTGTTTTTACTTATATTTTTGTTTCATGCTGCATTTCAATCTCCATCAAGCATGAGTTAGATAAATTTATCTTGAACATCAGCTTGGAAAAAGCCAAATTTTATAAGGTGTTAAGTTCTATTTTATCTTGGGGAGAAATTTGTCTGTAATACTTAAAGTTTACAAATACATAGCCTATTATTCCATAAATCTTAACTGCACACAAATGGTCAAGGGAAAAAGTTCAAAAATGACCAACGCAGTTTGTGTTTTAGCCAAAAATGTTGGAGGCCACCTAAATGCCTTTCAATAGAGAAGTAGCTTAGTAAAGTATGTATATGCATTTAGCAGCCAATAAGAAGAACATGATTTATATAAATATATTGAAATGAAAGATTGTTCATGATATATGTTGCATAAATAAAGCAAGTTATAGGACAACATATGTTGTATCATCTCATTTTTTGCTAAGCATTATAAATCGTGTTTACACATGCATAGAAGTGGTTGAAAGGATACACATCAACATTAAAAGAGCTTACGCTTGGTGAGTGGGTAGGAAGAATTGATAGAGACTGGCTTTTTACTTCACATACTTCCATGTCATTTTATTTCCTCTTTACAATGAGCATATATTCTTTATGTGAAACAAAGCAATTTAAATAAAGACTGGTTAATTCTTTTTTTTGTGACACTGAATTCTTTATTTAAAAAACTTTTTGAATACACAGTACCTCCTCTTCTCTTCTATTTTTAGGAATAAGTTATAATGAGTTTTAAATATCTCAATTCTCAAAAACAATAGTCTTTTAAAAAATAAGACTTGATTACCAGACACAAGTAATAGGTAGTTACATAACCATTTTCATATCACTACTCATACCCATTATTTACCAATTCATCTTTGATGTGATTTGGAAATAATTAAGCAGTCACTAGACACCTGTTTTAGAATCTGAGGAAATTATTATCCACCACAGGAGTCTAATGATATATATATATGCATATATTTAAAATTTCATAAGGGAAAAAGTAATAAACTATTCTAGTTACTTTATACCAAATCTTGATATTCCTAGTCTAAACAACAAAGATTAAGATCTTTCTCCAGGTGAACTGTTGACTATATAAAAGCTATTTCCAGCACTTTCTTCTGGGGATTAAAAATGCTTTATTTCCCTGCTGGCTAAAATGATAAATTACATATTACATATTACAAGTAAGTCCTTCAGAAGTGAATATTAATTCCTTAAGAGAACAACCATAAAATGTATTTTTTAAAAATTATCTTAAAAACTGAAAACAATCCTTCTCTTTAAAACTTATGGCATTAATCCCTACTTGACCAAAAAAAAAAAATCGGAAGGCCACGATTTTCAATGATCTAAGCATGTATAAATAAGGAAGTGAATGTATCACCATCTTAATAGAATTTGGTGAACCAGAAGAATGACCTAAAAATAAATAAATAAAAAAGAAGAGTATACATTATCTTCTAAGTATGAAAGTCTAATTCTGTAGGTCTATATAGCAAACAGTGCCCCACGAGGGAAGGAGGAGGCAAGTAGCATATTCCTATATACACTTTCTTGATATTCTGGTTGTCTTTCAACAATACCTTATACATTACAGAGAAATATTCTTTTTTCTTTTTTTTTTTTTTGAGACGGAGTTTCCTCTTGTTGCCCAGGCTGGAGTGCAATGGCACAATCTCAGCTCACTTCAACCTCTGCCTCTGGGGTTCAAGCAATTCTCCAGCCTCAGCCTCCTGAGTAGCTGGGGATACAGGCATGCACCATCGTGCCTGGGTAATTTTGTATTTTTAGTAGAGATGGGGTTTCTCCATGTTGGTCTTGAACTCCCGACCTCAAGTGATCCACCTGCCTCGGCGTGAGCCACCGTGCCCAGCCGAAGTATTCTTTTTATTATTACAAGCCATTCATTAATTGCCCTCTGTAGAGCAATGACTCAGATAAATAAATGCCTTATGACTTTTAATAATGTAACTTACATATAAATTAAATCTAAGTGCAAGGAGTTTTTAATGATTCCCAGATTCAAGAGAGTGCTATTAATCTGATTATGAATTTTGAATGTTTGTGCTCCTATATTTTAGGATATTTCATCTTATTTTCTTCTCTTTAAGCCATAAGATGTACCAAAATTATTTCATTTTCCCCTACATTCCTTTGTTTCATTTAGTTTACATCATGGTATTTGTATGTAGAGAGAGAGGTATGTTAAAATATTGTTATAAAAAACTCAATTACTCTATAGTATAGCATTGTTCATCTTTGACCCAGTATATTAATTCCTTTAGTGAATAAATGTCACCAGTCATTTCTTTATAAAAGCATTTCAGTAAGAGGACCAGCAATATGGAGAGAGATTTCTCTCTAACCCCCAGAAAAAGATCAAGTCAAACAGTAGTGTAGAGCAGTTATGTAAAATATGAAAATACATAATTTGCAGCTGCAATTTTTCATATTAAAAGCATTTTAAAACTATGAGAAATTCAAAGACTTTCTGTCTTGGTTAAATAGGCCAGCTAATAAAACTGACAGAGATACTGTGAGAACTTATGTATATCTAGTCAAGATAGAGCAAAAATGTTATAATTTTTTAAAAGTGGCAATTGTTAACTAGCAGTATATAAACAGTGTCCACAATTTGGTGGTTGGCCACGGCTTTATTTTTTTTCAAGTTATTTCTATAGCAGAAATATTTCTGAAGTCTACCCACCCATGAGTTCAGCAATTATACTTTTAGAGTGTAAAATTATATGCCCTTAATTAACAACACATACAAAGCTACAAAATGTCATCTATACAGATTAAAAACAATTTTAAAGTATTATTTACCAATTATTGATTGAATGGTTTTACTGGGGTACATATTTCAAACGTTTCAGCCAACTGGCTTTTAGTTTTAAGCCCAAATTGATTCATAAATTCACTGCAGGGTATTTCAAAAAGAGTGCAACAATAAGGCATGAGTAAAAATAACATTGTAGTAGGAACAGATTTTGCATATGTGAAAAGGTAATTTACAAAAATACATGAATCACTTTTTAAAAAGAACTTAGTTGTAGTATTATTAACTCACATGGTACTGAGAATTGGACCTATCAACAGTTTTTTTTCTATAGCAAATTTTATCTAGCTGTAAGCAAAGTCTTTTCAACAACAACAAAACAAAACTCTCCAGGAAAACCTATATGGCTGTGTGAGACAAATAAGCAAACATACCATTTGATAGCGATTTTTGCCTAAATTTTAAAATAAAAATGTCCACACTCTTTCATTAAAACATTAAGCCTCTGTCAAAAACGTATTTCTTATTTTTGGGTACAGGATTAAAGGATAAGATGATACTTACAAGTAAAGAAAGTTTACAAGACAAAACTTAACAAAAGTTTCTCAATAAAAGTATTTTAACATTCAAACTTGACTTATAACAAAAGAAACAAGATTGCAAACAAAAATGTTTATGCATTTTCCAAACATAAATAAATGAAATAGTGTTTAGGCAGTAGGGCTCATGCTGATGGCTAGCAGGAAGTTAACTAAGGGTAACCTACTTG
Source organism: Pan paniscus (assembly GCF_029289425.2). Lineage (NCBI taxonomy): Eukaryota > Metazoa > Chordata > Mammalia > Primates > Hominidae > Pan > Pan paniscus. Next base: position 130,598,962 of record NC_073249.2, read on the forward strand.
GAAAAAAATCTTTAATGTACAAATAACAAGGCCAAATTATGGACTGCACTAATTTATCATCACTGCCATTTTTCTTACTTCCAAAATAGAGCCTTGATTAAACCATTCATACCCTATATTACTCATACCTTTACTTCAGAGATTGAGGAACTATATACAACAAATGAATTTATTTTCACCATAGGGATAACATAGTGTACCTCTCTGCCAGTGTTACTTGAAAATCTTCCATGTCAAAACAACTTGACAGCAGATATAAACTATTAAATAAATATACAGTGATCTTTCATTACAGTCCTTTAAAGACGCATGATAATTCATGCTGTTAACCTTAGGATCACAGTGCACAGAATCCAAATATAAACAGTTGGGGAGACTTTTAGAGTAATGTTGGATCCCTCACTTTATTTATATTCCCACTGTAACTGATAAGTTCATTTCATAGGCCCTATCATGCATTAATCATTGAGTGGCAGGAGTTAATGAAAATTGTTCCTGTTACAACGTCCATTGCTGGCAATGAACGTACCAAAACCGCCAAGGAAGTCATTGTTATTGCACAATACGTGAGGACCTGGAACTTTTCCAAAAGCTTAAAAAATAAAAATAAAAATGGAATTATATTTGACATTCCCTGACACCTGCATTAATACTGTATGACTAATAAAAGCATGTCAGTTGCCTGGACTGAATCAGCGATCAACATGTGCCCAGAATGCACACAAGTAAAAATGCAGTAAAAGGATGTAGTCTTCATTGCCTATAGGTCACTTCCAGTCAAAGACTGAATGATCAAAGTGCTCATTTTCTCAATAGGACTATCTTCTGTAGGAGGATCATAATAGTGGCATCAACAAGCATCTTCATGATACCACCATTTTGTTTTCTTTGGATTCTTGTTACGTGTTCGCACATAAAAAGAATTATCTGGTGGTCGTCTCTTTTCTTTGCAGCTGGAAAGCATGCTAATAATGCTAAGACAAACTGATTGGACTGAGAGCGCTGGGAACCAGTCTTCTGTTAGAATGGATAAACAGGTATGACCATTGCTATAATCATGAAGATGAACAGTAATATTTTCACTGGTAAACATGACTGTGTAATTGAATTTTGAACAGTCTTTTCATTTAAAGTCATCCCAGGAGGTGGGGGGTCATTTTGCAAAGCCAACAATTATTTCTGTAGTCATTGAGACTGAAATAATTCTTAACCAACAACAGAAGCGCAACACTTTGGCATAACGTACCTCAGTCTAGAAATAAAAGGTATTGGTCTGAAAAGAAAATTATACTGCCTTTTTTTTTTGAGACGGAGTCTCACCCTGTTGCCTAGGCTGGAGTGCAATGGCATGATTCATTGCAACCTCTGCCTCCCGGGTTCAAGCGATTCTCCTGCCTCAGCCTCCCAAGTAGCTGGGACTACAGGCACGCACCATCACGCCCGGCTAATTTTTTATATCTTAGTAGAGACAAGGTTTCACCATGTCGGCCAGGCTGTTCTCGAACTCCTAACCTCGTGATCCGCCCACCTCAGCCTCCCAAAGTGCTGGGATTCCAGTGCCCGGCCTTAGATTTAAAATTTAATGCAGGAATAGAAAACCAAATACTGCATGTTCTCCCTTATAAGCGGGAGATCAACAGTGAATACACACGGACATAAAGATGGAAACAATGCTGGAGCCTTCTAGAGGGGAAGGCAGAGAGAGGAGCAAGGATCAAAAAACCACCTATCGGGTACTATGCTCGCTACCTGGGTGACGGGATCATTTGTATTACAAACTTCAGTGACATGCAATTTATCCATGTAACAAACATGTACATGTACCCTCTGAAATGAAAAAGTTGAGAAAAAATATTTATGATTTAAGGCCAACTGGGGGCCAGAGTTGAGGGCGACTAGTAAATGTCTGCTAATTATGGCCTCTCTAAGCTTAACCATATATAAAAATGACACTGTGTTGGTAAAGAATTGATTTGGAAAATAAAGTGAGTCATAGGTAAAATGAATTTAAAATGATAGCCCCAAATGAAATAATATTATGGAAAGCAATTCCATAAATCTAGCTTGTTCAATACTTTATAATGTGAAATAGAATACTTAAAACAGCCACAGTCTTTGATACAATCAAATAACCAATAAATTCTGCCAATTTGGGCTTCCTAAAATTCTCCTGGGGGCCAAAATCATCCATTTTGTATGGTCATGTAGCTATACAGTTAATGCCAAAGATCCGGGGCTTTTTTCCTGCAAGTTTTTACTTTTGGTGACTGAATGGAAATGCCACTCACTACTCTTTGCAAAAGTAAGATTTTCGTGGATATCTTGCTCTTTATGATTTCAAGAAGCAGATAAATATTCTTCATGAACTGTTTTAATGATATAGCAATCCAGAATAAAGATTTGGTATCACAAAGAAGTGATTCTATTCTAAAATTTCATTTTGAATTTTCTGGTCACAGTGTTGTAGGGAGGCATGGTTAAGTATTAAAATGAAGCACTTGCTTAAACCAAAGGGGATTTCCTAATCAGAAGTGAAAGCCTCCTGATACTCTGCTGCAGGCGTGTGATACTGCAGCCCTTCTCTAAGTGCATATCTCACATTCAAAGTCATTTCTCCATGCCTGTCAAGTGAACTGAACCTCCTGATTGTCTGTCTAGGACAGTGATCCATTTCTAATGTATGAGGCTACAGTTTTTGAACTCATAAACTGTAAACTGTATTAAATAAACTGTCTCCTGATTGATGAGTGCTGCTCTTATAGGCTAATTTCTCATCTAAACAGTGATATGAAAATTCTTGCTAAAGGGTTGGTGACAGGACTAAACGGGGGTAATAGCAGACTTAATCAAGAAAGACAAATGGGATTCATTAACAACTGGCACTCAGCAGACAGTCTTCAGAGACTTCTCAGCACAATCTCATTGGTCCAATCGAAAATAATTGTGTGCTGCTTTTATCACTGAATGCAGAACAAGGCCAGTGAAAAATTCTATTGGTGATATTAAGTAGAATTCAAATTCGGATTGAATTTTGTGCCAGGCAGCCCATCTCTGGATGAGAGGAATGGAGGGGGAAAAATCGTGGCTTTCATGCTGGGATTTTTTTTCTCTGATTGATCAGTTTTCCCATATTGCTCATTCCACTCCGGTATCTTAATCAACTGGATCTTGCCCTAACTGGCAGGGATGTCTATGCCAGAGGCATCTGGTCTCTGGCTGGCTTAAGAATTGGCACATGGTTTATTTTGTCCAAGCTTGCTGAGCTCCACTTCCAGTAATGCCTGTCTTATTGAGCTGTTTAGATTTGGCTTGTGCGGTAGAGATGGCTAACTCTCTACCAGAGCATGCTCCCCTTCCGCAGTATAGAGAGTTTCCTAGGAAGTTCCTTCTAAATCAGGATCTATGTTTCCCAGTCCCCCTGCATTTACGTGAGGGAAGTGTGACTAAGCTGTTGCCAGTGGTTTCCAGGCCAAAGAAATGCATGCCATTTCCAGACCTGTCATGTAATACTTTCACACTTAGTCTTTCACCCTCTATTTTTCCGATCTGTCAGCCAGAATTAGAGGATCCAGCAGATCCAAGCCACTTGTAAATGATGAAGCCACAGACAGAAGGAACATGAGTCATATGTGGGAAGAGTAGTGGATTTTACATGAAGGAGAAATAGTTCTCACGTTACACCACTGAGAATTAGGGGTTTATTTGTTGTGGCATCTAACTTTACTTTGATTGAGGCAGCTAGTTTTAGGTCTGCCTTTAGACCTATTGGCTTTGGTGACCTTACTTCTTTTTTTTCTTTTTTTTTTTTTTTTTCCGGAGTCTTGCTCTTGTCACCCAGGCTAGAGTGCAATGGCAAGATCTCAGCTCACTGCAGCCTCCGCCTCCTGGGTTCAAGCGACTCTCCTGCCTCAGCCTCCCGAGTAGCTGGGATTACGGGCGCCCACCACTAAGCCCAGCTAATTTTTGTATTTTTAGTAGTGACAGGGTTTCACCATGTTGGTCAGGCTGGTCTTGAACTGCTGACCACGTGACCCGCCCGCCCTGGCCTCCCAAAGTGCTGGGATTACAGGTGTGAGCCACCGCGCCCGGCCGTGACCTTACTTCTTCTTTTTTTTTTTTTTTGAGACAGAGTCTCGCTCTGTTGCCCAGGCTGGAGTGCAGTGGTGCGATCTCGGCTCACTGCAAGCTCCACTTCCTGGGTTCAGGCCATTCTCCTGCCTCAGCCTCCAGAGTAGCTGGGACTACAGGTGCCTACCACCATGCCTGGCTAATTTTTTGTATTTTTAGTAGAGATGGGGTTTCACAATGTTAGCCAGGATGGTCTGGATCTCCTGACCTCATGATTCGCCCACTTCGGCCTCCTAAAGTGCTGGGATTACAGGGGTGAGCCACCGCGCCCAGCCCTTACTTCTTAACTGACCTCCTTAGCTTTTGATTTTGTGTACAGTTAGGCTTTAAGGCATGTGTACCCTTCTGGCTTGGGCTTGTGAACTCTAAGCTCCATTTTTGGATGAGGATTTCCCATTGGCCTGCTTCCCCCCTAGAGCCCATTCTCAGGTACCCAGGTATAACGTGTGCCCCACCCCACCCCAAACTGTCAGTGAGAAAAATGAGATTGGACACACATAGTTGAAGCCAATTAACATCTTGTTTTTAGTTTTTTTTTCTTTTTTTAATCTTTAGCATCAAGAGGTTATACAGGAATTTTATGGAAATAGCTATCTGGTCAGATTAAGGGGAAGCAGCAACTGCGGCCCAGAAGTTTTAAATGCTGCTTAACCCGCTCTCCTCTAGGCTGCACTTCTGGGGTTATTGGGCTGACAACAGCTGGACCATTCTGAGACCCTTACTATGGCAGATGCTGTTGTGGCCTGCCCATATTCTTTCAACTCCCACTGTTCCGTTACACATCAGTGGTGTCTACTGCAAGATACTGCTATTCTCCTCCTTGGCGTTTTATCTTGACAGGTCTGAAGTGCCGCTGAGGGCAGGCTGTAGCCCATGACAGATGAGGGTTAGGGGATTAAAAACGCAGCCTCCTTGTCCCTCAGCAGTGGATAACTCTGAGGCATGCTCTACGTTGTCTCTCGCAGTGCCTAGTGGGGCTGAGCCTCAACTGCAGCCAGCTATAATGCACATGTCATGGTCTCCCTTCCCTTCTATGTTTTAGTTCCCTATTTCTCTACTGGGGCTTCCTAAGATTACCACCCAAATGAACTACTTGTGCTCAGATCCTTATTGCTAGATCTGCTTTTGGGGAATCCAGCCTAAGACACTGACAGTCTTCCTTTTCATTTTAGGGATTATGACATCAGCTATTTTTGAACATGAGCCAATCAACTGATGGGAAGTAGCTGCTGATCTCTGATGTAGTGAATTATAATCTGCTAAATAGGAGAAGTAAAAACAGCTGATATATAAATTTGATATATAAATTAGTATGCTGCATTAAAGCTAATTAAAGCTGAGAATTATATAGAAAATAATTTTTTGGTGTATGTGGACACTGTGAGAGCTGTAATCACAGATACACTTCATCTAGTTGAAGCAACTTCAGGAAATGTGGTCACTCCATCTGTTTTTTCTGCTCTCTTTTGAGGGTTCAACTGTATTGTTCTAGATATGACATCAAGGGACATTATGGCGACTCTACACTTGAGGATGAAAATTTCCATTTGAAGAACAAGTTACCTGCACCTGGCAGGTGCAGTGACCTGGCAGCTGCCTCAGAAGTGGCAGCTCTTGCTGCCAGCTCTGCTCTGATCTATGCTTCTGCAAGCCATACTGCCTAGTGGATATGCCAGTGTGGCTGGGTAACGGTTTTTATCTTTCCTACAATCTCTCAGGTGCCTTATACCCCCAAATAAATACCCAATCTTAATAACAATTGTGTGCTTCTAGGATAATATATCAAGTCATTTAACATAAGTACAAAAATAAATATAAAAACAAGTGAAAACATCAGGCTTGTTATCCACTGCGGTTTTAGCGCAAGTCCATCTCTCCATCCACTTTCTGCAGATAGCTGCTGTGAAGCCCTTCCGAATAAGAAATTCTGGAGCTGTTTCAACTCTAGGTACAAATACAGCCACAGCATGAGTGAGTGGCATGAACAAGTTTTACCCTAACTTCGTGCCCTCTCCAAGATCTTTGTGCTTTCAACTGCCCCTTCCCACACATTTGGCAGCCTCCCTCCAAGGCTTTATGCGAGCCGTATTTCCCATGCCTCTCCCATCACTAGATGATTGTGAGAGTGAAATATGAGTCTAGCCACAGAAGATAACATAATCTTTACATTTTCAGCAAAAGCAGGTGATAGCATATATTTGCCCTTCAGACACCTGAGGCGACTCTAGCCACACCCCCCTCAACTTCTCTAGGACCCATAATAATGAGTAAGTCGAGTGGAGATCGCAACTTTGAGGGTAAACAGCCAAACACCCCTCAGCACCTACTGATGCCTGTGTTATCGCCCTGAAGGATTTCTTCAGGTTTTGAAGAGCGACCTGAGAGAGCTTTCTTGCATTGATTCTAGCCCCTGAGTTGTTGGAAGGGACACTTCTCAGTATGGCAAAGTATTTCATTCCCTGAAGCTAAGGCTTAGCAGATGTCTCCTGATGAAAGCCACTAAGCAAAGGCTTGAAAAATCACCTAAAACTATAGAAACGCAGGGAAGGTGCTAATTGAAGCAGGAGAGCCTGGGCTTCTAGTGAAATTCTCAGAAATAAAAAAAACAAGAACTCAGAATGTGATTAGAGAAGTCTCACTGGATGCCATGGGATAAATAATATGTATATAATATATGAGATGTGTATATATATTTATATATTTATACACATCATGCATAGTATATGTATCTATATCCTTTTATTTAAATAATGATGGTACACTATACACTGTTATGTACACTGTTTAGCCACCTAATGCTAAATCTGGGGACTGTTTCATAGCTCTCCTTATAGAAAAGTCTTGTTATTTTCTACATATATAAATATAATGAATTTATGAATATGGTTATTAATGTTACAAAAAGGTTATATCATTACTAGATTTGATCTCCGACATGTAATCATTGTTCCTGCAGTTAATCATAATGCAACTTCAAGCCAATTTAGTAACTTTCAAGTATTCATATTTTCTAAAGCACCCCAAAATTTAATTAAATATGAGTTTTAATGGTGAGACTAATGTGGAGACTGCTGATACCTCACGTATCTTTTAAAATAGATGTTTAGAACTCAAAATATTGTGACCATTAATAACGTGACTTAAAAAATATTTAGAATCAATCATTAGTAAGAAATCACATATAGTTAAAGTGAGATAATATGATTAAGTAGAACTCTATAATTTGTTAACAGGCTTTTGTGTTTGCCTAATATGACTAAGGAGTTTACATTAGAAATTTGAAGCTATTTGATTGAAAAGGCAAATTTGCCCTGCAATGTTGAGTTTAGATTACTTTTCCTAACTTCTCTTTATACTTATACCTTGCTGTGGTAGAACCCATAATAATTAAAAAAAATTTAAAGAAAGAATTAACCGATGTTCTGGAGAGTGCGTAACACGCACATTTTGCCATAGTTTTTTTCATATGTAAATTCATATCTTATCATGAAGCAACCTACAAAAGATGATTTCTATTAATATGTTTGATGTATATTTTTTCCCACAGGATCTCAGCTGGTGTGTATTTTCTTCCTCTGTGGATTCTGCCCACCATCAAGTACCATGTCTCGCATATCATAGACACAGAGAAATAATAGTCGCTGAATTGTACCATGCTAAATCTGATATTAAAAATCATTCTTTATTTGTGAACAGAAATAGCTTCCTATCCTCTAGGTAACAACGATAACAAAAATTCAAAGAAGTTTCTTTCTTTGGGGTTGCAAGTAACAGGAACTGAGTGAAACACGGTACTGAAATAGAAAACTATCTAATAGTGATCACTAAGTAGAAATGACACTTTACATGATTTTTGGGTCTGACTCACTGCTTTTGGGAAACTGGAAACTTTATTGAAAAGTCTGATCTTTACAGCATGACAAAAACTCCTTGGGAAATATGTAACAAAAAGTCCCAGAGATAATTTTGGCACTGAATAGAGAAAAATTTACTGGAGTGGGAGACCAGGAGTGCAAAATCGGAGATGGCCGTTGTGCTGAAAAGGGACAAGCAAACCATGTGGAAAACATCTCTCTGTCTTCTGTAATAGAAAGGATACTTTTAGAGAAGTATAACTGAGGCTGCAAAAGTAGATACAACTTATATTTGAGACCTATGATAATTCCCTTATCTTGGGGAAATTATTTAACTGGTTAGTTTCTTTATGTATGAATTGGGGATAAATATCTACTTATTTATTTAATCGTGAGGATTAAATGAGAGAATTTGTGCAAACCATCTAGCTGTTCTAGCATACAGTAAGTGCTCATCAATGTTAGATATTGTTATTACCTATTCTATAAATGAGAATGGGGAAATTGTCCATTTGAGTAGGTTCCTGGCCAGACTGTGGAATGGTCTATTTCTAATCAGCATTCCAGCTGTCAATAGGGAGGGCAGTTGGCCAAACACTGCCTTAGGATAGCAAATGATGAATGATTGCCTTTCTGAAGGGAAATCAGATCCTCCTCCTGTTGATGTCACTGAAACACAACAAAGCATGCCAAGAGGGCCTCTGATGCTGTTGTGAAAGCAGAGGTATACAGTGATAGGTTCGAGATGAGTATGTTACAGCACCATGAGAGTCATTAGGACCTCTAAAATGAATCCTTAGGCTTCCCAGGACACTATGCAGACCTTCGCTAGTCTATCTAGTTCTTAAAAGGAAACACCAACATCTGTTTTACCTCTGTAGCATGGCAGTGAGCAATCATATAGAAGTGATAAAGAGCAGTTAAAGCTACAACTAGTTAATCCATTTCTCTCTCTATTTATGTTAATATAGGTTGACAGACTGGAATGCCAACCAGTGTGTGGACAGTAAGGGATATGCTTTAAGGAGGGGGTTGGCTTGAGTCCACTGGGTTGTGATGTGCCCAGAAGGGATGCCCATAAGAATACACGAGAATAGAGGTTCCAAGGCTGCCAAATTAAGGTCATTCATTACTAATGGAACTTGGGAATTATCAACTGTGAATTAGAGCTGGATGGTGCTAAGCATAAGCAGAAATGGAGGAGGAGGAGGAGGAGGGTATGCCATAGAGACATCTGGTACTGAGAAGAGATAAGAGCTGAGGCCACAAATACTGATATTCCCTACCCGAGGTCAGGAGTTCGAAACCAGCCTGGCCAACTTGGCAAAACCCTATCTCTACTAAAAATACAAAAATTAACTAGGTGTGGTTGTGTTTGCCTGTAATCCCAGCTACTCAGGAGGCTGAGGCATGAGAATCGCTTGAGCCTGGGAGGCTGAGGTTACAGTGAGCTGAGATCATGCCATTGCACCCCAGCCTGGGTGACAGAGCAAGACTCTGCCTCAAAAAAAAAAAAAAATGATATTCCCACACCTACCCAGGAAAAGGCAGGTTCTAAAAGAAGAATGTCAAATTGGGCAGAGACAGACTGACTGTCAGAGATTTCCAAGCAGTGCCCCTCTAATTCTGGATACTCTACAAAGGGCTAGAGGATAAAGGGACATTTCTTCTCCCCAGACACTCTGCTAAAATTTGCCCCCACACTGAGCACTTGCTCATTCAGGCACTTCCCACTTGGTAAATGAATTGGAGGCATCAGACCCTTTCAGCTTCGCCTGGACTGATATCTGGCATGTATCATTTCCTTCTTTCCACAATTTTCCATTGTCAAATCATCCATTAAATTGGATTGAGTCTGCCTAAGCCAGCCTGTCTTGGAGTGCTCAGGGGAGATTACTTTGAAAGGAACAAGACCTTGGCTGTCAGGCAGGTTAGCACAAGCTCTCACCGCTTGGCTTCTCACCTCGCAGAGGTCCTGTGACATCTCAGAGGGCTCCAGCCGCCTAGCATGATTTCTCCTCTCAACGCCCTTCTTTCCCTGGCTCAAAAACTGTGATTACCCTCTATTCTAGCCTCAAGACCTTTTTGTTTTCTTTTTTAAAGGAGACGTTGATAGGACAGAGGACAAGTAGCAGAAAATGTGAGGCATCCTTTGACGTTTTATGTTCAAGTCTCACTATGTAAACTTCTGAGATAATCTTCCCAACAGGTGTTAGATAATTTGGGAAAGAATTTTAACTATGAGACTTCAACTAGTGTTTCTGTCAAAAATCACTTGTTTAAAAATTGGAAAAGGAAAGTGGCATCAGAGCAAGATGAATTAGCTCCCTGCTTTTAGAGACAACTGAAACACATTTTTCTTTTACTGATCACTTTCCAGGGGAAGGTGTCTCCTCACCCAGGGCACGATGGCAGCATTGTGGTCAGTAAGCATGAAAGGCATGCCAACTTCAGTGAAATGGAAAGCTGGCAGCTTTCATGATCTGTCCTTGGTCACACTCCATGTGGGTGACAGAGCTGTTGCACTTCAAACAAGAGCCCATAACCATCAGGAACTGAGAGTTGGAAGGGATTGGTAGGAAGGCTTGGGGCAAACAGACACAAACTAAAAGCATGTATCCCAGTGTCGTAGTCCTGCTTTGGGTCTAGGAAAACTTTGTTTGCAAATTCATCTAGAGTCTTTTTTTTTTCCTTAAATATTGATATTGTAGTTTCACGAGGTTGAAGAGGTGATGGTTTCGCCTGTCTCAAATCCAAACTTAAAATTCACAGGATTCACAAATTACCCTATACTTTCATACATTTGTTATGCCTTTTAAAACTAATTTCTATAACTCCCCCTGCAAACTAAATCTTAATAATATTTTGAATATGTCTAATATGTGTTTGGTCATAGTTGCCCTAATCTGCTCCCCTTTCTCATCCTTGTCTTCGTTCAGATTGTCATTATCACTCAGTTGTTGACATGATCTCTTAATTGGTGTCCCTACCAACAATCTTGCCCCTGCAAACCACCTTCTATAATGCTGAAAAAAAAATGCAATTTTTCTCCAAAATGAAGTCGATCATGCATTTTTCTCTTAAATATCCTTCAATCCCTTCTCATTGCTTATTATCTATTATACTAGACTTCCTCTGAATGAACACAAGCCAGTGCAAGCCAGCTCAGGGATCCCATGAAAAGTTACCATGAGCTGCTCTACTCCACCTCATGAATCCTTCCTTGGTGTGTCCTTACACCTGCTCTTTGGATTCCCTGCTTTGATTCCCTCCTTGGCCCTCCCTCAATCTTGTTGCTTGGATTGAAAATTCAGTTTTAGATATATTAACCTGGCTTCAGGTTGAACTCCCTCCAGACATAACTTCCCATACTGCAACTAGTTTCATGCACTACAAAGTTGCATACATTCATTTGTCCATCCATCCACCTATTCATTCACTTAAAAAATAGTGTCAAGCACTATATTAAACATCAAATATGTTGAACGATATACCTTGCTCAACTTAAATTGCTTACACTGTGGTAGAAGATGAAGACAAATTGTATGGTATCAAAGGACATTCTCAGAGGAAATGATATCTAAGGTGACAACTCAATGATAAGCGGAAGGTAGGCAAGAGAAGAAAGAGGAAAGAGTGTTTCATAGTGTAGCAAGGTCTTGCAGAAGAACTCTCCAAGGGTAGAAACTGTATCAGAGAGAATAAATGGCAAGAGATGAGGCTGAATAGCTAAGCATCATTCACATCATGAAGGGCCTTACCTACTGTGAAGTGATAGGACTTTATTCTGAGGCCAATGAGGAGTCATTGAGGCTTTCAAGAAGGGGAGACATTCATTCATTTGAATTGCAGGAGGATTATTCTAGCTTTGTATATAGATTGATTTGAGGTGGGTAACACTGAAACCAGGGATAACTGGTGAGTGTAAAGCACTGTGGTGAGCACTACCAGTAACCTAGGCTAGTATAGTAGCAATCTTGGTGGAAATGATTGCATGGATGTGACAGATATTTAGGAGACAAAATTAAAAGGATTTGGTGGCTGATAAGAAAAGGAGAATAAAATAATAATAAAAAATTATAATGACTAGCATTTCTTGAGTACTTACATGTACAAAGAACTATTTTCCTGCTTTATGTACATGATCTCATTTCATCCTCACACATTTTTTGGGGTAGATACTATTTTTATCCCTATTTTCAGATGAATAATCTCAGGCACAGGGGAATTACATGACTTGACCAAGGCCATGCAGTCAAGAGGGAGAACTAGGATGCAAACTAAGGTAGTTTACTATCAGATCCTGCATTATATTATTTTTATAGATTCAGAGGATACATATGAAGGTATGTTACACGGATATATTGCATAATGGTTTGGATTTCTAGCATTTTCATTACTTGAATAGTGAATGTTGGACTCAATAGGTAAATTTTTTACTCTTACCTTCCTCTTATTCTCCCTGCTTTTGGAGTCCCCAGTGTCTATTATTTCCCTGTGTATGTCCATGTGTACCCATTGTTTAGCTCCCACTTACAAGTGAGAATATGTGGTATTTGATTTTTTTGTTTCTGAGTTATTTCACTTGGGATAATGGCCTCCAGCTCCATTCATGTTGCTGCAAAAGATATTATTTTATTCTTTTTTTATGTCTGAGTAGTATTCCATAGTGTATATGTACCACATTTTCTTTAACCAGTCATCCATTGATGGACACAGGTTCATTCCAAGACTTTGCTATTGTGTATAGGGCTGCCATAAACATACTAGAGCGTAAAATTTCTTTTCCTTTGGGTAGATACTCAATAATGGGATTGCTGGGTCAAATGGTAGTTCTACTTTTAGTTCTTTGAAAAATCTCCATAATGTTTTTCATAGGGATTGTGCTAATTTACATTCCCACCAACAGTGTCTAAGCATTCCCCTTTCTTTGTATCCTTGCTAACATCTGTTTTTTAACTTTTTACTAATAGTCACACCGACTGGTATGAGATGATAACTCATTTGGCTTTAACTTGCATTTCTCTGACGATTAGTGATGTTGAGCATTTTTTCCATGTTTGTTGGCTGCTTGTGTGTCTTCTTTTGAGAAATGTCTGCTCATGCTCTTTGCCCACTTTTTAGTAGGGTCACTTGTTTTTCTCTTGCTGAGTTGTTTGTGTTCCTTGTATAAAAATACGTAGAAATACATTTAACCAAGGGGGTGAAAGATCGCTACAAGAAGAACTAAAAAACACTGATGAAAGAAGTTGTAGATGACACAAATAGGAAAACATCCCATGCTCATGGATTAGAAGAGTCAGTGTTGTTAAAATGATCATATTACCCAAAGCAATATACAGATTCAATGCAATTTCTATTAAATAACCAACACCATTTTACACAGAATTAGAAAAAAGAATCTTAAAATTCATATGGAACCAAAAAAGAGCCCAAATAGCCAAAGAAGTCCTGAGCAAAAAGAACAAAGGTGGAGGCATCACATTACCTGACTTCAAATTCTACAATAAGGTTATTTTAAGTAACCAAAGCACTATGGTACTGGTATAGAAATAGACACATAGATCGATGGAACATAATACAGAACCAAGAAATAAAAGCCACATACCTACAACCAAATGATCATTGGCAAAAAGTCCACAAAAATACATAATGGAGAAAAAACACCCTATTCAACAAATAGTGCTGGAAAAATTGGATAGCCATATGCAGAAGAATGAATCTAGACCCCTATCGCTCATCATACAGAAAAATTAACTCATGATGGATTAAAGACTTAAATGTAAGAACTGAAATTATAAAAATCCTATAAGAAAACCTAGGGAAAACTCTTCTGGACATTGGCCTAGGCAAAATATTTATGATTAAGACCTCAAAAGCAATTGTAAACAAACAAACAAACAAAAACCACCATGAATAATAACAAAAAAAACCCAAAATAGAAAAATATAACCTAATGAAACTAAAGAGTTTCTGAGCAGCAAAATAAACTATCGATACAGTAAACAGACAACCTACAAAATGGAAGAAAATATTTGCAAATTATGCATACACTGAAGCACTAATATCCAGAACCTGCATTCTTGGCCACTATACTAGATTGCCTTAGGAAGATTAGCAATACCCACTCTTAACTCTGGGGCAGGCTGGCCCATCTCTCTTTCATTACATACTAGGTGCCAAAGTACTAGATATTTATAAATTTCGCTGGAACATAGTTTCTCAGGGGGACCATGGTGAGTGCTTCTTGGCAAGGCTGTAGAAATACCAAGTTTTATATTTTTCTTAGAAGAGGCCATCTGCTTTGCAATCTATCAGGTTGTGCTGGAATTAGTAATTGTTTGGTTTCAAGATACAGACATTAAGGGGATGGATACTCCATTTACCGTGAGGTGATTATTATACATTGCATGCCTGTGTCAAAAAATATCTCACGTACCATATTAATATATACAGCTATGTACCCGCAGAAATAAAAAGTAAAAAATTAAGCAAAGTAAAACAATCAAACAAAAAGAAACAGATATTAATCTACACCACCTCAAGTAATGATGAGCCTAAATTCAAGGGACTGAATTATCAGGAACAGAGCTGAACCTAGACTAGGAACTGGAAAATCAGAAACAACTTTGGCTTCTCTCAGTCTCCATGGACATTTGTCTCTTCTTGTAACATCAAGTTACTGGTTCTCATGCTTCTTTCCCTAAACCTATTATCTCTGCTTCTCTCAGTATATTCACGGATAAAAATGACTTCTAGCTCTAAATCTATATGACCAAGGATGACAGTCTCTACCTCCCCAACCTCTGTACTTCTTAGAACAAATTCTAAAGAAAAGAAGCCTATTGGTTCACTTGAATCATGTATACAACTCTCATCTCAGCTGTGATACAAGCAAGACCACACAGAATCACCATTTCAGAAGGCAATGAGGGTGAAGGTAGATTCGCTTAGAAGGAAGCGTGGGCAAGAAGGGAAAGATGGTGTTTGTTAGTTTAGTCTTAAATATTTCACTCTTTTTGCTTTTTAGGTGGGAGCATGTTGTTGCATGTGGTGATGTGGCCACATCTCTTCTTTATCTGTATTGTTCCTCGTGCAAAGCTCCCACTTATGGTTCTAAAGAGTTCCATGTCTGACTTCTGACACATACTGAAGTATGTCATTTGACATAGCTGCCCTCTCCTATCTCTATAGTCACTTATTTAATTCTATCCCTTGTTTCTAACTGTATTACCATGAGAGCTCCATGACTGATCTCTTTGCCTTCAATTTCTCTTGACTCTAGTTCTTTCTGTTCTTCCTTCATATTGCTACCAAAGTGATATTTCCAAGACACCAATCAAATTATGTCATTTTTTTCATTTTAAAAATAGCTTTTACAGAGGTCTAAGAGAATATGGCAAAAAAGGCCAAGAGGCAATTGCATGTGATTATTAAGCATTGCATGCCTGTATCCAAGTACCTCATGTACCCCATAAATATATATATACCTATGTATCCACAAAAATAAAAAGTAAACGATTAAACATAACTATTTATTCTCTTCTACACTTTCCTAATGAGGCTACTTGCATTCCTTTTTGGGCATATTCTCTTACTACTCTGTACATATAAACAATGTGCACTTTTTCTTTTTCTGACGTGGGGTCTTGCTATGTCATCCAGACTGGAGTACAGTGACATGATCATGGCTTACTGCAGCATTGACCTCCTGGTGTCAAGCAGTCCTCCCACCCCAGCCTCTCACATAGCTGAGATTACAGGTGCACACCACCATGCCTGGCTATTATTTTTTTGGAGAGACAGGATCTCACTATGTTGATCAGGCTGGTCTTAAACTCCTGGCCTCAAGTGATCCTCCCACCTCAGCCTCACAAAGCACTGAGATTGAAGGTGTGAGCCACTGCACCCCACCCACGTATGAACTTTTAAACAGCAAAATTTCCCCCTTATCTTCCTCTTCATCCAGACAACTGCTACTTAATCTCAAAATCTAATTCTTATTTGATTTTCTTAGAAAAAAATCCTTGCTAGTTTCTCCTTAACATTAATACCCCTCACCTTTGCCACACCCTATCCTAAGTTAGGTCTAGAAAATTTTGATAAAGACGCTCCCACCCACATTGAATGGGATTTTCCATCTTGCTATGCCGGTGACAGCTTTGAACAATTAAAAAAAAACTTCCTCTATTGGATGACCTAATGAATGTGTCACTGTTAATAGATACATTTGAAATGACCTTGGCATTATCTAGTTCAACTCTCTCAGTTTGTAAGTTAGAAGGCCCAGAAAACAGAAAAGTTATACATTATTATGGCTACATGGAGAGCAATATCAGAACCAGAACTACTTTTTTTTTTTTCCTCCTGGCTCATCGTCATTTTCTTTCTTTCTTTCTCTTTCTTTCTTTCCTTCCTTCTTTCTTTCTTTCTTTCTTTCTTTCTTTTTCTTTCTTTCTTTCTTTCTTTCTTTCTCTTTCTTTCTTTCTTTCTTTCTCTCTCTCTCTTTCTTTCTCTTTTTTTTCTCTTTCTTTTTTTTTTTTTTTGCTACAGAGTCTTGCTCTGTCACCCAGGCTGGAGTGCAGCAGCTCCATGTCGGCTCACTGCAACTTCCACCTCCTGGGTTCAGGTGATTCTCATGCCTCAGCCTCCTGAGTAGCTGGGATTACAGGCGCCCGCCACCATGCCCAGCTAATTTTTTTGTATTTTTTAAAATTTTTAGTAGAGATAGGGTTTCACCATGTTGTCCAGACTGGTCTTGAACTCCTGACCTCAAGTGATCGGCCTGCCTCGGCCTCCTAAAGTGTTGGGATTACAGGCATGAGCCACTGCACCTGGCCCTCATCATCATTTTCACTACAACAATGCTGGCTCAAATGCCTCTTTACCTGTAAACTCTTCACTAGTCTCCACTCCACCAACCAGTCTCTGTCAGTGTTACCGTAGCTCTTCCTCTTATTTTTGGCACTGGCGTTGGATTTCAGAATGCGGAGGCTAGTGCTCTGGTTGAAACTTCTCTATGAGATTTCAAGCTTTAATGACAGACATCCTGTACTCGGTATCTCCTTATTTCCTTCAATGTCTAGCGCAGTGACAAGTATATGGCAGGTCACCATAAAACTTGGCTGAAAAGTCAAAGATCATTGACAATTGGGAGTATGTGTTGGTGTTAAACACATCTGTAGACATGTAATAAATCAATGTGTATGCATGTGCGTGATCAGTGCAATTTCAATGACCTCCTTTGATTTGGAATTCAAGTGCCATGTGTTCTTTAGGCAGGCACTACTATCAATCCCCAAAACTCTGATTTTTGGAATCTTTGGAAAGCTAGAACTATTTATTATTGTTAGTATCATTCTAATATATTTTTACTATTATGGTCTTTTGACATTTATAGGGTACTTTTTATAACATACTGTATTATCTTGCTTATCTTTGATTCAGTCAACCACAGACTTAGTTTGGGAAAACCCCATTTCTAATATAAATCCTAGCACTAAGTTATTGTATAGAGTACCATTAAGAATTAATTTGTCCATATTTTCATTGTTTTCACAATGAAAGAAATGCTGGGAATGCTAAGCAAATATTTAGTTTTTATTTTACTGGTGAATGGTTTAAAATGATTTGGTTTTGTTAATGTCAGAATTCAACAGCACATCTGTTGAGGGTGAATTTGGAGCTTCAGATGTCAAGGGAAAAAAAGCCCCACAAATTATGACAAAAAAACTTAAAAAAATTATTTTCTTAGTCATTTACAGGTATTTCTTCATGCATTCCTTCCTTCTTTTAAAAGATGAAATTCAGTAAGAGAACACATCCAACAGCTAAATAATCCAGTGTGTGCACCTTCAGGGCCTTGTGCATGTAATAGAACATCTTGCCATGGTAAAGTGGCTCCTTCAGAACATACTGCAAAAACATTAAAACTTTTTATTGCATTATGTAGATCCAGATTGTGTAGAAAGCTCAGTTTTTAAGTAGTTCTTCTCTCCTTAAATCCCATTTTCCTCTCTTGGTAGTAGAAATTGTGTTCATAACCCTGGTTAAAATATCTGATATTCAGTGCGAAATTCTCCCCTTATTTATGGTTTCTTGTCATCAAGATTGGCTCTGGTGAGGCCTGCATGTGTCTCTTTCAGCCTTAGGGCATTGGAAAGTTCCTAACCATACCTGAGCAAAACAGGCCAGAAATGTTCCAGGTCTGAACAATGACCTTTGTCCTGCCCTCAGTCACCAAGACATACCCCACTCAGCCGGCCTTAGGGGGATGGGATTTCAAAGCTGCCATGGCCACGATAGAACACAGGACCCCACACACCACGATTTGTGACCATTTTCTTCTCTACAAATGCCGGTTGACTCATCCATTTTTGTCCCAGTGACTTTAGAGTCACACAAAGCTTCCTAAATTCAGTCACTCTAGAATATTAATAGCTAATATTTAGAGTGCTGACTATGTAATAGGCACTGTGTCCAACATTTTACATAGATTATCATCTTTGATCTTCATAACAAATCTTTTTTTAAATAAGAGCTTTAATGAGGTATAATTACATATCACAAGATTCACCATTTTAAAATGTAGAATTCAGTGGTTTTTATTTACAGAGTTCTGCAACCATCATCACCATGTAATTTTATTTTTTTAGTTTAATGATTATCTTGTTTTATTACTTAAATTGCAATATGGAAGTTGTAGCTTTTCCTTTTTAAAATTAATTAATTAGTTTTCTATTGCTATTTAATAGCTGTACATATTTTTGTGGTACATGTGAGAATTTGATACAGTCATATAATCAAATTAGGGTAATTGGGATATCCATCACATTAAATATTTAGCTTTTCTTTGTGCTAGAAACATTTAAATTATTCTCTTCTAGCTATTTTGAAATGTATAATAGATTAGTGTTAACTACAGTCACCTTACTGATCTATTGAACACCTAGTCTTATTTCTTCTATCTAACAGTGTATTTGTACCCAATTAATCAATCTCTCTTTATTCTCTCCTCTCCCACCCTTCCTGGCTTCTGGTAGCCACCAATATACTTTCTATCTTCATGAGAATCTACTCTCTATCTTCATGAGATCCACCTTTTCAGTTCCCGCATGAGTGATTACATGCAATATTTGATTAAACATGAAATTTTTTTTCTGTGCTTGGCTTATTTCACTTAATATAATGGTCTCAAGTTTTGTTGTGGGTTATTTGAGAAATCTCCAAACTGCTTTCCACAGAGGCTGAACTAATTTACATTCCCACCAACAGTGTATAAGCCCTCCCTTTTCTCTACAGCCTTGCCAGCATCTGTTGCTTTTTGACTTTTTAATAGTAGCCATTCAGACTGGTGTTAGATGGTATCTCATTGTGGTTTTGATTTGCATTTCTCTGATGATTAACAGCATGGTACTTGTACACAAACAGACACATAGACCAATGAAACCCATTAGAAAGCTCAGAAATGAAGCTACACCTACAATCATCTGATCTTCAACAAGGCTGAAAAACATAAGCAACAAAGGACTCCCTATTCAACAAATGGTGCTGGGATAACTGGAAAGCCATGTGCAGAAGAATGAAACTAGACCCTTAGCTTTCACCACATACTCAAGATGAATTAAAGATTTAATTCAAGATTAACTCAAGATGAATTAAAGATTTAAATGTAAGACTCAAACTATAAAAAATTTAAAGGAAAACCTAGAAAATACCCTTCCCAACATCGGCCTTGGCAAAGAATTTATGACCAAGTCCCAAAAAGCAACTGCAACAAAGCCAAAAATTAATAAGTGGGACCTAATTAAACTAAAGAGCTTATGCACAGCAAAATAAACCATCAATAGAGTAAATAGACAACCTACAGAATGGGAGAAAATATTCACAAACTATCCATCTGAGAAGAACTTAATATCCAAAATATATAAGGAACTTAAATGAGCAAGCAAAAAACAAATAACCACAGTAAGAAGTCGGCAAAGGCATAGAGACTTCCAAAAGAAGACATACAAGCAGCCAACAAAAATGTGAAAAAATGCTCATCTATGTCTTTTAATTAGAGAATTTAGTTCATTTACATTCAGTGTCGTTATTGATAAGTAAGGACTTAGTACTACCATTTTTTTTTTCTGGTTTTCTGGTTGTTTTATAACTCCTTTCTTCTTTTCTTCCTTTCTTACTGTCATCCCTTGTGGCTATGTAATTTTCTTAGTTGTAGTATGTCTTAATTTGTTGCTTTTTATTTTTAGTGTATCCATTACAGGTTTTTGCATTGTAGTTACCATAGGGTTACATAAAACATCTTATAAATATAATAAATTATTTAAAGAGATAACAACTTAGATTACAAAAAAAGAGTAAAGACAAACAAACAAAAAAGTAAAAAACCAAACCAAACAAAACAATCATGCACTTTAACTCCATCTCCCCCACATTTTGACTTGTGGTTGTCTCAATTTACATAATTTTAGATTGCCTATCTCTAAACAGGTTGCAGTCTGGTGATAATCTCAGTGTTGTATATATATATATTTTTTGGTTTTCTGTGTTAGGGAATGAATCCAGCTGTGTCTACATTGCCATTTTGAAACCATAAATCTCCTAATTTAGAATGCTTTCATCACCCCTAAAAGAAACCCCAAGCCCATTACTTGTCACTCCCATTCTCCTTTTCCCCCAGCTGTGACAACCATTAACCTTTCTGTTCCTATACATTTTTTCATTCCGGCCATTTTATATAAAAAGAATCATATAATATATGACTTTTTGTGACTGGCTTCTTTCACTTAACATAGTGTTTTCAAGGTTTTTTTTTTTTTTTAACGCTGTAACATGAATCATACTTATTTTTCATCTGGCTCCTCAGTAGTTTCTCAGAAAGCCCAATCCCATAGTCTAATGTATAGTATTACATCCAAGTTTAAGAGCAGAGAGCAATTCAATGAAGGCAGGTAGTCAACTAAGAGAGAGATACAAGGCAGTCAATAAAATCTGAGAAACCACACAAAGTTTGTGTCCAAACCATAGAGGGATTAAAGCTACTTAATTAAACGTTTATTTTTTAACTGAAGATGTGTTACATGTTCAGTATGAAAAATATAGAATATATAAGGAAGCAAAAAGAAGAACATTTAAAAGACCTGTATTCTTTTCTCTTGTAACTCATTTCACCTTTTTGTTTTCAGTTTACAGTAGTCCTCCATTATCCACAATTTTGCTTTCTAAGGTTTCAGTTACCTCTGGTCAACTGTGGCTTGAAAATAGGTGAGTACAGTGCAATAAGATATTAAGAGAGAGAGAGGGAGAGAGAGAACCTTCACATAACTCTTATTACAGTATATTTTATTGTGCCAAATTTATAAATTAAATTTTATAATGGGTAGGTATGTATAGAAAAAAACATAGTATATATAGGATTTGCTACTATTTAAGGTTTTGGACATTCATTGGGGGTCTTGGAGCATATTCCTAGTGGATAAGGGGGGACAACTGTATTTTCTTCTACATGTGTACATATATCTTTTTACAGTATATACACATTTATTATTTATAATGGCATTATGCTATACCCAATTTTAATTGTTTCCTTTTTTTTTTACTAATTATATCATAAAGTTCTTAATTTTATTCAGTATTATTTTACCACCTAATTTTTACTAGTAAGATGGTATATAAGAATGTGCCATATTTTTTGATAAATCTTCCATTTCATGGTACATATATAGTAGTGTGGTGAACATTCTCATTCCTTTATTTATAAAGACTTCAGTAATCTAGGTTTTCAGCTGAATTTCCTGGAAGTGGGTTCGTGCTATATAGTATGACAACTTTTAATTCTTTTAATCCATGTTGCCAGATTATATTCTAGAAAAATGTTGCTAATTAATGCTCCAAGTAACAATTAATAAGAGGGCCTATTTTTGTGCACCAATCCTAAATATTATTATTAGAAAGTCTTTTCTAAGTTGGTTGATGAAAAACAGTATCTTACTGTAATTTTAAAGTTGCATTTATTGATTACTAGTGAGGATGAGTATTTTATATACATTTCTAGACAATTTGTTATTCTTGTGTGAATTGCCTGTTTGTGTTCCTCATAATAATTTTAATTTATGAAGATTATCAGTGCTTTGAGGGCAGAAATACATCTCATTTTTGCTGGAGCCTGTTTTCATCAGTGTTGCACCCTGGATCTAGCCCATGCTGGGACCTAAAAGTATTTGTAGAGTGAATGAATGAATGATAATCCACTATTATATTTTTACTGGTTATTAATAGAAGGGAATCAAATTAATTTTACACACATTTATTTAGTGAGCAAAGAATGCCATTTTCTCCACAAAAAAAGTTTTTCTCTGAAGAAAATTTAACTTCTTTTCAACAATAACACCATTTAGAGCCTGAATGGATAAATACAAGATTGGACAGATTTGGCTATTTTCATGTTTTTTTTTTCTTTTTTTCTCAGTAACTGTCAGATTTTTCTATTCTTGCTAGCTATTTTGGAATACTAAGACGCAAATAGGGATTTGTTATCTCATTTCATTATAGAAAATGAAAGCACCAAAATAAAACATTTCAAATACTCGTCATTTCTGGAATATTCTACAAATTTGTGCTTTCTCTGGATTGCATTCCACAACTGAGACAATACTCAAACTTTTTTGAGCTTAATTGTACTTAAACTGATCTCTTTTTTTTTCAGAATATTTTGTTTTCAGCACAACTTCTATTTTCATTGAATCTAGGGATATGAAAGTGACATATTATAGATGTAGAGTCTTTCCCACCGTTGCACTTGCATATATATGAGTAGGTGTATGTATACACACAAACATATATATATTTCTTTTGGGCAAATTATTTTTCTTGTTAACTTTTCTCAAAAATCCTGTTACGAGAGAAAGAGGCCACAATTTTTTGAGGCAGCTCCTGGTGTCATACATACAAACATACTCTCTGATCTGCATTGTTTAAAAAAACCCTTGTTTACCCTGCATCCCACTTCAGTTTCTGCTCCAGCTCCGCTCCTTTTAAAAGAAAACTGATCTCCATTTATCACCCTTACTTCCCATTTTCTCCCCAAACTATTCCAAGTGGGCTTTGGTTTTGGCATTGCTACAGAAGCAGTTTTTCTAGATCTCCTACTTCTTCCTTTCCAGAGCAAGCGTAGAGCCAGTTAACACTTTTCCAGTGTTCCACAACCTCTCCTGGGACTCTCTAGGGCTGGGAGCAGGCAGAATTAGCAGGCCGTGTCACACTGGTCAGGCACATTTGAACCCACTCACCAAAAATTCATCACCAGCCTGGCCAACATGGTGAAACCCCGTCTCTACTAAAAATACAAAAATTAGCTGGGCGTGGTGGCACGTGCCTGTAATCCTAGCTACTCAGGAGGCGGAGGCAGGAGAATCGCTTGAAACCATCCAGGAGGCGGAGGTTGCAGTGAGCCGAGATCGCGCCACTGCAGTCCAGCCTGGGCAACAGAGCGAGACCCTGTTTCAAAAAACCCCCCCAACAACCACAACAACAACAACAAAATCATGATGTAGACATAGCTGTGGACTCTTGATTTCCATAGTGGAATTTGAGAAAGTGCTCCTGGTATTTAGTGAGCAGGGGCCAGGTATACTAAACCATTTGCAATATATAGGAGAGTTTCACCAAAATAATAGATGAAATGGAGTTATCCTGCACTGTTATCAATTATACCCTCCTTGAAAAACAATTATCTATAGGAAGAAACTAATTCCCTAAAAACAAAAGTTGAGATTGCAGAAATCAGAATACTGGACAGAGTTAAAGGGGAAAAGCAGATATTACAACCAGGAAAGACAACTGGGAAAATAATATATACCCAAATCTAACTATACTTAACAAAGGAATTAGAAAAGGGGAAGATGCTTTGTTGTTATTAGATCAGAAACTGTGGCAGAGGTCCAAATAAATCTTGGGTAGAAAGAGAGGGGAAGATATGTGAGAGCAGACTGAATTGTCTGTAGACCATGCTGAGAAGCAGGATCCAAAAAAACTGTTGAGAAGTAGCTCTTAAAGCTGAATGTGAAAAATTCATAATATAGACAATTGGGAACCCACTATCTTAAGGACTGAGACTGCTATTTTGAGTAGTTACAAAGATTCTGGACAGATTATAGAGAAGAGTAGGAAGATCAGTAGAAAATACTGGAAGAATTACAAGGGAAGTATCAATATGACAGTTTTGGGTGAACTTCATGCTGGATAAATAAATGGAATAGACTTCTAAGGGAAGACATAGCAATAATGAGGCATATTATGGGGAACCAGGCAGGAATAGAAGAGAATGAGTCCTGATTGATAGGGGACAATCACTTGAGTGGGATTGTTCTACTCAGAGAGGAGAATGTGAACAAACTATTTGAACCCTGCATTCAGATTGGGTCTCTGAAATCTAAAGCTATAGCCGTGATCAGAGTCTATGCAAAATAACAAATCCAGAATTAACCTGAAGCCATGTGTTGGGAGTAATTCTTATGAGATTATGGATATATGCTTCATGGGTCCAAGAGCCTATTCCCTCCACAGCACCACCCTTGGCCTTGAATGATGAACAAAATAAATAGAATTTTAGGCAGCTTATCCACATTGTCTCCTATGCCTGGCACACACTTTTAAAGCTAGAAGCTTGCATACACTAAAGCTCCCACAGAACTTAGCATCAGTTCATAATCCTGGACTGCAAGCCTGACTGCAAAACACAGAAAAACTAAAAAATAAGTTTAAATCCCTATCATCTAGAAGGCCTGTATCAAACGAGACTATTGTGGCCAACTTCTGTACGTTGAATTTGCCCCCTCTCCCCACCTTCCTCTCCCTGGCACATAGGCTGATGCCTGGAGTCCCTGTCTGTGTAACAGCTTCTTACCTCTGCATAGTGCTACCATAAGCAGATGTGAAATGAACAAGGTCAAAATCCCAAATGACCTACAGTTTAAGGTCATTCACTCAGACCACAGCAGGTAAAAACCAAACTCACATGGCATAAAACAGGTCACGGCCAGTCTCTAAGTTTAAAACCAAAACCAAATTGTACCACAAAATCTTAAATTCCTCACATGGCCTAAATTTTTCATGGGCAATTTACTCCCCAAATTGCATTTATCTTTGCAATGCTCCTAACTGATGCACCAGATGTCTAGTATATACACGTGGTCCCAGGTATGTATTTCCCTGCTGTAGTTTCCTTGGGTATCTGGTTTTCATCCATTCTTTTAAACATGGCTCTTCTGATCTCCATCTCAGGAATTGTTTTTGATTCTTGAAAAAAGAGAGTTGAAACATTGGGCTGTTTTGACAACTTACATAGGATCCTCAAATTCTAGAACCACCATTGTTACAGTACTTTTCTAAATAAAGCCATAAATAATTAAAGCCAAATATTAAGTATATAATTTGAAAGAAAATCATATAGAAAGAATACCTGTAATTCTATCATATGGAGATAGTAGTCAATAACCATTTATTTTCTTTAGAGGTGTATAGACACATTATGTATATGTGTGTATGTATATACATATATTTTATAAAATTATAATAGTTGACAATAGCATGTATTGACATTTTCCAGTTTTAAAATAAGAACATATTATTATGGTGTAAAATTTGTTAACAACCAGATGTTATTTATATGATATTTTCCCTTATTTGGTATTTAGGCTGTTTCCCTTTTTAAAACAATTATTATAAACAACTCTTTAACATTATTTTTAATTCAAGGGGACAGTTAGTTCCACCTGTAGATATTTATTTTTCTATCCCCAAATTGTTAATCATATTCTATTGAATAACCAATCCATCATATATGCATTGATTTGAAATATCTTTATCATGTACTAAATTCATATTTGTGTCTGGAATTTTTATCAGATTAGTGTTGTAATAAATTCATAGTCACTGACTTCAGCCAAGTCCTTATTACTTATTTGTATATCTTCATGCTTGGCTTCCACTTTTATTCTCCTCAGGTATTAGTTTGGAGCTTCACTACAGTCAACGCTCCCTTTTAATCTTGGTGCTAGTCCTTTAACTTCATCATCAGTAAGATAAAGGCCACAGTGTGATCTCTGCAACACCTTTGTACTCATTTCCTAAGGCTGCCATAACCAAGAACCAAAACCTTGGTGGCTATGACAACAGAAATTTATGCTGTCACAGTTCTAGGGGTTAGAAGCTTGAAATGAAGGTATGAGCAGGGCCATGCTCCTTCTAAAACTTGTAGAGGAGAATTCTGTCTTGCCTCTTCCTAGCTTCTGGAAGCTCTTGGCAATCCATGGTCATTCTTTAGTTTGCAAATGCAACATTCCAATCTCTGCCTCAGTTGTCATGGCCATCATCCCTCATGTGTCTTCACATTGTCCTCCGTGTGTGTGTGTGTGTGTGTGTGTGTGTGTGTGTGTGTGTGTCCAAATTTCCCTCTTTTATAAAGATTGCAGTTGTACTGGATTAGGGGCTCACCATACTCCAGTACATCATCTTCACTAATTACGTCTGAAGCAGCCTGATTTCTGAATAGGTCACATTCTGAGGGAGTGGGGCTAGGACTTGAATATATATTTTGGGGGAACACAATTCAACCCATATAAATCTCTCCTCCAACCACACACGACCCACATCCGCTCTCATTTCACTCCTTCTCTTGTATCGGAGGATGATGCCTTCTTTCTGTTCAGGTTAATTTCATGTTTTTGTTCTTTATTCCAATGCCTTCTATGTGTTCTGAGACTTTGCTCTATCAACCAACCACTCTTTTTGGTATTTTAATCTTCTGCCTTTCCATTAAAAACTCCCCTGCATTCTGACAACACGTCGCTCTTATGTCCCTTTCTTATCCCTCTCCTATTCAAAATACTAAAGTTATCCTTTCCTTGAACTTGAACCTCTGTTTAGTCATAATTACATCTTTCTCTTATTCTTTATATATTAGGTCTCTTCACTTCTATCAAGGGCATTAACTGCTTAGGGTTTTCATAAAGAATTGCCGCTGTTGTCTTTTGACATGAATCATTGCGTGTAGAGGGCAATTAAAGAAAATCAAGACTGAGTTAAGATGTAAATATTGATTCATTTTGATTTGATTTTTCTATATGGTGAGACATAGAGTCTAGTTTTATTCTTCTGCATATGGTTATCCAGTTTTCTCAGCATCATTTATAGAAGAGGCTACTCTCTCCTTATTGTATTTTCTTCCAAAATGGGTTGGCTGTAAGTGTGTGGATTGATATTTGGGCTCTCTATTCTGTTCCATTGTTTTTATGCAGTACCAGCTGATTTGTTATCAGGTAGTGTGAGGCCTCCAGTTTTGTTCTTTTCGTTCAAGATGTCTTTGGCTATTTGGGGTCTTTTGTGGTTTCATATTAATTTTAGTACTTTTTTTTCTATTTCTGTGAGGAATGTCGTTGGTATTTTTGTAGGGATTGCACTGAATCTGTAAATCACTTTGGGTAGTATGGTCATTTTAACAATATTGATTCTTCCAACCCATGGGCATAGAATATATTTTTATTTAAAAATAAAGCTACTACTAGACAAAAAAGCTATGAAGCTACTAGAACAAAACACTGGAGAAATGCTCCAGAACATTGATCTGGGCAAAGATATTTTGAGTAAGCCTCAAAAGCACACGAAATAAAATCAAAACTAAAATGGGATTACATAAAGCTCAAAAGCTTCTGCACAACAAAGAAAACAATCAAAAACTGAAAAGACAACCTACAGAATGAGAGAAAATGTTTGCAAACTATCCATCTGACAAGGAATTAATAACCAAAATATATAAGGCACTCAAACAACTCAATAGTAAAAACCAAATAATTGAATAAAAAATGGGCAAAAGATCTGAACACATTTCTCAAAAGAAGACATACAAATGGCTAACAGATATATGAAAAAAATGGTCACCACCACTAATTATCAGAGAACTGCAAATCAAAACCACAATGAGATATCATCTCACTCCAGTTAGAATGACTTTTACAAAAAAGACAGAGAATAGCAGATACTGGTGAGAATGTAGACAAAGGGAAACCCTTGTACACCATTAGTGGGAATGTTAATTAGTACCTTCTTTTTTCAAAAAGACATCTGCACTTGTATGTTTCTTGCAGCACTACTCACTATAGAAAAGTCATGGAATCAACCTAAATGTCCATCAATGGTAGACTGGATAAAGAAAATGTGGTATGCATACACCATGGAATATTACACAGCCCCCAAAATGAAATTATGTCCTTTGTAGCAACATAGATGCAGCTGGAGGCCATCATCTTTTAAAAACATAACTAGTGAGATGGCTGCTGATGCTGCGAAAAGTGCTGCTGTGATTATCATCCTGATTCCAATAGGAATATTTTGGTTGAGAACAGTAAGGGTTGAAACTCAACCACAATTACCCCAATTTCGTATGCCTGGAATGCATGTACAGCAAACTAACAAATATAGACGAAGAAGAATACAAAGAGTCTGAATGAACTGTCACTCCTGAAAGCTCCATAAAGTGGTCTGTACCAACAGACAAATGAACAAGGAGTAAAAAGCAAGAACCACAGGATACTCAAACTAAAATCAATCACTCTTGCAAAATCAACACAAAACCAAGACAAGCATCTGAAGATATTTAGAAACAGTGTTACAGCATGGAACATCCACAAGTAGTATATAAGCTTTACTGTCTTTTGGAATTCTATAGGAATGTCAACAGAAAAATCCTGATAGAAACAAGGTTCTATAGGAAAATTGCTAAGAAGAAGTGGCCAATTATTTTTTATACCATGTTGAGTGAGGTTTTGCATTTCTCATTCCCGATGACTAATTCTGCATCTTTTCTTTCTACTTCTTCCTGGTGTTTAAGAAGTTCAGCTTGGGCCAATGCATGTTTTTTTGCAATCAGTGTATAAACTGGATGTTTCTCTGTTGGTTTCATTATTGCTGGTTGTGTATTGGGTACGTTAGGCATCCTCACACTGCCTGGTGGAGGCTTGAAGGGATTGTTGAGAGCCGGTCCAAAAGAAAGGAAATCAATATATCAAAGAGATGTCTGCACCTCTATGTTTACTACAGCACTATTCACAATACCCAAAATATAGAATCAACCTAAGTGCCAATCAATGGATAAATGAATAAGTAAAATGTGGTATATAAACAATATTATCTAGCCATAAAAAGAATAAAATCCTGTTATTTGCAGCAACATGAATGGAAGTGGAGGGCATTATGTTAAGTGAAATACACCAAGCACAGAAAGACAAATATAGCATGTTCTCACTCTTACGTGTGAACTAAAAATGTGGAGCTCATGGAGATAGATAGATTTCCAGAGGCCAGGAAGGGTGGGAAAGGAGGGAATAAAGAGAGATTATTAATGGGTACAATTATACAGTTACTAATAGATAGAAGAAATAAGACCTGGTGTTTGATAGATCAGAAGGGTGACTATAGTTAACATTAGTCTATTAAACATTTCAAAATAGCTAGAAGAGAATAATTTGAATGTTCCTAGCATAAAGAAAAGCTAAACATTTAATGTGATGGATATCCTAATTACCCTGATTTGATTATATGAATGTATCAGATTATCACATGTACCCTGAAAATATGTACATCAATTATGTCTCAATAAAAAATAATTTTTAAAAATATGTAAATGTTGGATAGTTGGCTCAAATCCTTCTTGAGTATCCAGTTTTTTTCCCCATGAACCTGACAGTGTTAGGTTAATATTCATGAATCAGGAGAATCATGATGGTGTGCCCTGGATGCTTGGAATGTCCTTAAATTGTGGTAACAGAGAATTTTAGATACATTGCATTACAAATAATTGTCTTGTCACACTAACCTTAAGCTAACAGAGATTTGAGAACTGGATTAAGTTATCTTTCTATCCCCAGGACTTAGCAAAGTTCGGAACCTATTAGGTGACCAATAAATATTTTTTTGATGAACGGGATCATGGATAAGCAAATGATGTCTATTCTGAGATAGCTGGTGTTACAAGATGATTTGTCCATATAAAGATCTGTTTCACACATTGATTTCATTAATGCAGTACTTTAACCAGGAAACAGGCCATTCAAGGTAAAAGTTGTATAACACAAAAGAAAATGGAATTTTCCAAACAGATATTCTGTGAAGCATTGTTCATATACTATAGAAGGTAAAAATAAATTACTTTTAAAAAAAGTGCTGTGTGCAAATAAGTTTGGGAAGGACTGAGCTTTTTTGCCCCTTATTTATTTAGGTCTTTCACATCTTTATTATTTTATTAATATTATTTTTAAATTGATAGATAAAATTGTGTATATTTATGGTGTACAATATACATATGTTGTGGAATGACTAAATCTAGCTAGGAAGGTTTTTCTTTCAGTGCAGAAATTCTTAGAACTCACAAATTATTTAGATTTGCATTTGGCTGCATGCGACAGGGATCTGATTGCAAAGATATAAACAAGTAGGAGTTTATTTTTCTTATGTAGAAAAATAAATGCAGACATAGTCATCCAGAATGGAATGTCAGTTCCAGGATGCCTCCAGTACGCAGTCTCCTTTCTGAATTCTCCTGCAGCCTCCCTGGCATAGTGTGGGGATTTCTTTCTCATGCTCATACGGTGGCTGCTGCACTTCTAGGCAGGAAACACCTGAAAGAGTCCAGGGTAGAAAGTGGAGAACAGGAAATATGTCCCTTTATTTCTGGAAAGAAATATATTTTTCTCAGTTGTCCGCTTAGTTAACTTGTGCTTATGTCTCACTGCCAGGAAATAATAGGTCATGCAGCTATCACTAGCTGTAAGTGAGTCTGGAATAAGGAATATTTTTAATGATGCATTGCTGTCCTAAAGCAAAATCAAGGATCTTTTAGTTAAGAAAGGAAGAGGGAATGGGTATTGGTCTGCCAACCAACAGTGTATAAAACTAAGGTGTATTGTGACTTCCCAAAAACGGGAATATAGTCATATGTGTTATTTCTTCACCTTGTTTTTCAAGATCTCCTTTGAGAAGGCTTTACAGGCATTCTGGCAAGAATATAATTGACATCATGACTGGAAGGTGGCCTGTCACTGACTTTAACCTTCCCAGCATATAATTCTGTCCTCTCTTAGGTAAATAATCAGAGACATTAGCTTTTTTCAGACTGCATTTCTGAAGAATATGGGCCCTACCTTTCTTAGGTTACAATAGTCTAGGAAGGTCTAGGTCAACTGATAAGGATGCTGCCATATCAGGGAATGATCTCAAGCAGGAACACATAAGGACCTATTTAAAGCAAACAAACAAACCCTAAATAGAGCTAATCCCTGCTCTGTCTGGCTTCTTAATTCTCACAGTGAATGAAGTAAGTAAACTGGAAAAAGTATCCACCAAGATAGTTTTTGTCTAACTGAGGTGGGATTGATGGTGGCAATGGTCTCGATTTGTTTACTCCTTCCATTAAAGACACTGAGTCTATACTAGCCTTGGCATAAATCATGTGTGGAACCAACAGTGTGCCAGTTCTGAGCCCAGGTCTTTAGAGGCCCTGTGTTTTTCTTCTTGTTGCCTCTTGCTGCTCTCACTTTGCCTTGAGAATAAGGCTGGATGAGCCTGCTGGTGAGCAGTCATGTGGAATAGAGCAAGATGGCACAGGCTTGTGAGCAAGTTCATCCAGGGTTGACTGTTTAATTGCCCTACAGCTGGCAATAGACACATAACTAAGTCTTGATGAGCTCAGCTTCGATCAACAAAATGCTTAGTCAACCTAAAGACTTGTGAGTAAGAAGAGTTTATTGCCATATGCCAGGGGGATTTTGTGTTTTCTGTCATGGTTGTTACACGGCATTACTGTGGTAACAGATAACTGATACACCAACCCAGCTGAGAAGGGGTGTTGAACAAGTTGTGAATAAATTGGAGTGTCTGGAATACCATTACTGCTATTGTGTCTCTTCTCTGCATTTCTTGCCTCGACTTGTTTTGAAAATTGCATCCTAACTTGTATATGAATCTCCTGAATACTCTTTGCTCTTTATTTAGTATTATCTTTACCACATCTTTTGAATGTTGTAGGTAACATTGCTCTTTTAAAAATAATTTTTATTTTCAAAAATAAATATTTTAAAATCATATAATAAGCACTTCTGTCTCACCACACAGAATGAGTAGTTCTTAACATTTTGTTATATTTTCTTCAACTCTCCTGTTTTACGACAGCATACTCCTACATGTAAAATTGTGACCCTCTAATCTCCCAACTCCCCAGTCTCATAACCCTTCTCATTCCTGGAGTCAGCCATTTGAAAGATTTAGTGTAAATCCTGCCAATGCATTATAAAAATACATTAACATACTATGTTTATAAATAATTATTTTAAAATGTAGGTTTTATTATTATTTGGGTATGGTGAGGCCAACAGATCAGGACCCAACTGCCATTGAAAGGATAGTTTATTACAGTTCCCAAGGGGAGGGCTATACCTCACCATGCAGGGGCCACAAGGGGAAGCACCAAGGTCAGTCAGAAGTCAGAGAGAGCTAGGGGAAAACATGGGCAAAGTCTTTACTGTGGGTTCTGCAGAAAGAAACAGGTGAGGCAGGGTGAATAGGTTTAACATTGACTAATTTGAATAATTTCAGCTGGCTCAAGGGTATAGGGGTTGTCTCAGTTGTCTGGTAGGCCCTGGGGTGATTAGGGCAGGGGAATGGTGGCCCTGAGTGAAAGAGCCCTATGGGGGCCATATAAAGGAGGTGATGGTGGGGGGTCTGGGCTCTGGATTGGTTGGTTTGCAAAGGAAAAGTACACTCACAGGAAAGTCTTTTACTGTCTCTAGCAACTAGCTAGCCCTAGGAGGGCCAGTTTCTTCGGGGTCAGCAGAGCCCCCGTCATGTCATAGCATCAGAAATATAGAAAATAAAAAAAAGGATTACTACAACATTGCATATCTATAAATAAGGTATTACATTCCATGAATTTTTAATAGACTATTTTTAGAGAAGTTTCAGGCTCACAGAAAATTGAGTGGTAGGTATAGAGACTTCCCATATACCTTCTGTCCTCTACAGGTGCATCACCTTCCACATTATTAACATCCCCTATGAGAGTGGTATGTTTGTTACAATTGGTGAACCTACATTGACACATCATTATCTTCCAAAGTGTGTAGTTGACATTAGAGTTCCCTCTTGGTATTGTACATTCCATGGGTTTGAACAAATATATCATGATGTTTCCACCATTGTAGTATCATACAGAATAGTTGCACTTTCCTAAAAATCCTCTGTGCTCTGCCTATTCGTCTCTCCCTCTCTGCCTCAATCCCCTAACAACCACTGATCTTTTTATTGTCTCGTAATTTTCTCTTTTCCAGAATGTCATGTAGTAGGAATTACACAATATATACCCTTTTCACTTTGGCTTTTTTCACTTTGTAATATGCTTTTAAGATTCTTCTGTGTTTTCATGGCTTGATAACTTGTTTTCTTTTAGTGCAGATAATATTTCATTGTCTGGATATACCATCTTTTTATCCATTCACCTTTTTAAAAACCTTTTGATTGCTTCCAAGTTTTGGCAATGATGAATAAAGCTTCAATAAACATTTGTGTGCAGGTTTTTGTGTAGGCATAAGTTTTCAACTTCTTTGGGCAAGTACTAAGGAGTGTGATTATTGATTGTCTAGTAACCGTATACTTAATTTTGTTAGAAACCACCAGAATGCTATCCAAAGTAGCTGTACCATTTTATATTCCCACTAGCAATGAAGGAGAGCTCCTGTTGATCCATATCCTCACCAGCCTTTGTTGTTGTCAGTGTTCTATATTTTTTACATTTGAATAGGTGTGTAGTGGTATTTTATTGCTGTTATAATTTGCATTTCCCTGGTGACATGGGGTGTAAATCATCTTTTGAGATGCTATTTAGCATCTGTATATTTTCTTTAATGAGGTGTCTGTTCAGGTCTTTGGCCCATTTTTAATTGTGTTGTTTCTTTTCTTTCTTATTGTTGAATTTAATGAGTCTTTTGTGTTTTTTGGTTAACAGTCTTACCAGATGTGTCTTTTGCAGATATTCCTTCCAGTCTGTGGCTTGTCTTCTTAGTCTCTTAACATTGTCTTTTGCGGAGCAGAAGTTTTTAATTTTAGTGAGGTCTAGCTTATTAATCATTTCTTTCATGAATTGTGCCTTCGGTACAATATATAAAAAGTTATTGCCATACCTAACGTCATCAAAGTCTCCTACATTGTCTTCTGAGAGTTTTATAATTTTATACTTTACATTTAGGTCTATGATGCATTTAGAGTTAATTTTTGTAAAGGGTGTAAGGTCTGTGTCTAGATTCATTTTTTTTCTTTCTGCATGTGGATGTCCAATTGTTTCAGCACCATTTGTTGAAAATTACTCTTTGCTCCATTGTATTGCCTTTACTCCTTTGTCAAAATCAGTTGACTATATTTGTATGGGCCTATTTCTGGACTCTATTCTTTCCCATTGATTTATTTGTCTAGTCTTTAGCCAGTACTAAACTGTCTTGATTACTTTAGCTTCATAGTAAGCTTTGAGGTTGAGTAGTGTCAGTCTTCCCAATTTGTTCTTGCGTTGTGTGCATTTTAAAACCTTATATACCTTTTTCTTTTTGTTTAATTCAAAGGTAAAAACAGTATGTTTTTTAAGAAATTTTTTATTTCCATAGGTTTTTAGGGAAACAGAGGTATCTGGAACATACAATGTTTGGGTTTCCATTCCTGGAATTACTTCACTTAGAGTAGTAGTCTCCAATCCCAACAAGGTTGCTGTGAATGCCACTAATTCATTCATTTTTATGACTCAGTAAAATTTCATCATATATATTTACCACAGTTTCTTTATCCACTTGTTGATTGATGGGCATTTTGGTTGGTTCCACAGTTTTGCAATTGCAAATTGTGCTGCTATAAACATACATGCACAACTGTCTTTCATATAATGACTCTTTTTCCTCTGGGAGATACTCAGTAGTGGGATTGCTGGATCAAATGGTAGTTCTACTTACAGTTCTTTAAGGAATCATCACACTGTTTTCCGTAGTGGTTGTACTAGTTTACATTCCTACCAGCAGTGTAGAAATGTTCCCTTTTCAATGCATCCATGACAATATTCATTATTTTTTTATTTTTGGATTATGGCCATTCTTGTAGGAGTAAGTTGGTAGTGCATTGTGGTTTTAATTTGCATTTCCCTGATCATTAGTGATATTGAGCATTTTTTATGTGCTTGTTGGTCGTTTGTATATCTTCTTTTGAGAATTGTCTACTCATGTCCTTAGCCCCCTTTTTGAGGGATTGTTTTTTTCTTGCTGATTTGTTAGAGTTCCTTGTAGATTCTGGATATTAGTCCTTTGTTGGATGTATAGATTGTGAAGATTTCTTCGACTCTGTGGGTTGTCTGTTTACTCTGCTGACTGTTCCTTTTGCCGTGCAAAAGCTCTTCAGTTAAATTAAGTCCCAGCTAGTCCCATCTATTTATCCTTGTTTTTATTGCATTTGCTTATGGGTTCTTGGTCATAAAATCCTTGCCTAAGCCAGGCTCTAGAAGGGTTTTTCCAATGTCATCTTCTAGAATTGTTATAGTTTCACATCTTAGATTTAAGTCCTTAATCCATCTTAAGTTGATTTTTATATAAGGTGAGAGATGAGGATCCAGTTTCATTCTCCTACACGTGGCTTGCCAATTATACTAGCACCACTGGTTGAATAGGGTGTTCTTTCCCCACTTTATGTTTTTGTTTGCTTTGTCAAAGATCAGTTGGCTGTAAGTATTTGGCTTTATTTCTGGGTTCTCTATTCTGTTCCATTGGTCTATGGGCCTCTTTTTATACCAGTACCATGTTGTTATAGTGGCTATGGCCTTGTAGTATAGTCTGAAATCAGGCACTGTGATGCCTCCAGATTTGTTCTTTTTGCTTAGTCTCGCTTTCGCTATGAGGGCTCTTTTTTGGTTCCATATACATTTTAGGATTGTTTTTTCTAGTTCTATGATGAATGATGGTGTTATTTTGATGAGAATTGCCTGAATTTGTAGATTGCTTTTGGCAGTATGGCCATTTTCACAATATTGATTCTACCCAACCATGAGCATGGGATGAGTTTCCATTTCGTTCTGTCCTCTGTGATTTCTTTCAGTAGTTTTTTGTAGTTTTCCTTGCATAGGTCTTTCATGTCCTTGATTAGGTATATTCCTAAATATTTATTTTATTTTTGCAGCTATTGTAAAAGCAGTTGAGTTCTTGATTTGATTCTCAGCTTTGTTGCTGTTGATGTATAGGAGTTACTGATTTGTGTACATTAATTTGGTATACTGAAACTTTGCTGAATTCTTTTATTAGTTCTAGCAGCTTTTTGAATGAATCTTTAGGGTTTTCTAGGTATATAATCAAATCAACAGCAAATAGTGACAGTTTGACTTACTCTTTACTGATTTGGATGCCCTTTATTCCTTCCTCTTGTCTAATAGCTTTGGCTAGGTCTTCCAGTACTATGTTGAATAGAAGTGGTGAGAATGGGCATCCTTGTCTTCTTTCAGTTCTCAGAAGGAATGCTATCAACATTTCCCCATTCAGTATTATGTTGGCTGTGGGTTTGTCATAGATGGCTTTTATTATATTGAGATATGTCTCTTGTATGCCGATTTTGCTGAAAATTTTAATCATAAAGAGATGCTGGATTTTGTCAAATGCTTTTTCTGTATTTATTGAGATGATCATGTAATTTTTGTTTATAATTCTCTTTATGTGGTGTATCACATTTAGTGACTTGCATATGTTAAACCATCCCTGCATTCCTGTTATGAAACCCAGTTGATCATGGTGGTTTACCTTTTTAATATGTTGCTGGATTCAGTTAGCTAGTATTTTTTAAAGAATTTTTGCATGTATGTTCATCAGGGATATTGGTCTGTAGTTTTCTTTTTTGGTTTTGTCCTTTCCTGGTTTTGGTATTAGGGTAATACTGGCTTCATAGAATGATTTGGGGAGGATTCCCTTTCTCTATCTTGCGGAATAGTGTCAATAGGATTGGGACGAATTCTTCTTTGAATGTCTGACATAATTTAGCTGTGAATTTGTCTGGTCCTGGACTTTTTTTTTATTGGTAATTTTTTTATTACCATTTCAAACTTGCTGCTTGTTATTGGTCTGTTCAGGGTATCTAATTCTTCCTGATTTAAGCTAGAAGGGTTGTAACTTTTCAGGAATTTATTCATCTCCTCCAGGTTTTCTAGTTTATGCATGTATAGGTGTTCATGGTAACCTTGAATGATCTTTTGTATATCTGTGGCTTCAGTTTTAATGTCTTCCCTTTTGTTTCTAATTCAGCTTATTTGGAATTTCTCTCTTCTTGATTAATCTTGGTAATGATCTATCAGTTTTTTATCTTTTATTTTATTTTATTATTATTATACTTTAAGTTTTAGGGTACATGTGCACAATGTGCAGTTTAGTTACATATGTATACATGTGCCATGCTGGTGTGCTGCACCCATTAACTCATCATTTAGCATTAGGAATATCTCCTAAAGCTAGCCCTCCCCCCTCCCCCCACCCTACAACAGTCCCCAGAGTGTGATGTTCCCCTTCTTGTGTCCATGTGTTCTCATTGTTCAGTTCCCACCTATGAGTGAGAATATGCAGTGTTTGGTTTTTTGTTCTTGCGACAGTTTACTGAGAATGATGATTTCCAATTTCATCCATGTCCCTACAAAGGACATGAACTCATAATTTTTTATGGCTGCATAGTATTCCATGGTGTATATGTGCCACATTTGCTTAATCCAGTCTATCATTGTTGGACATTTGGGTTGGTTCCAAGTCTTTGCTATTGTGAATAGTGCCGCAATAAACATATGTGTGCATGTGTCTTTATAGCAGTATGATTTATAATCCTTTGGCTATATACTCAGTAATGGGATGGCTGGGTCAAATGGTATTTCTAGTTCTAGATCCCTGAGGAATCGCCACACTGACTTCCACAATGGTTGAACTAGTTTACAGTCCCACCAACAGTGTAAAAGTGTTCCTATTTCTCCACATCCTCTCCAGCACCTGTTGTTTCCTGACTTTTTAATGATTGCCATTCTAACTGGTGTGAGATGGTATGTCATTGTGGTTTTGATTTGCATTTTTCTGATGGCCAGTGATGATGAGCATTTTTTCATGTGTTTTTTGGCTGCATAAATGTCTTCTTTTGAGAAATGTCTGTTCATGTCCTTCACCCACTTTTTGATGGGGTTGTTTGTTTTCTTCTTGTAAATTTGTTTGA
Organism: Pan paniscus; assembly: GCF_029289425.2. Classification (NCBI taxonomy): domain Eukaryota; kingdom Metazoa; phylum Chordata; class Mammalia; order Primates; family Hominidae; genus Pan; species Pan paniscus. The sequence continues at coordinate 130,637,244 of NC_073249.2, forward strand.
GTTCATTGTAGATTCTGGATATTAGCCGTTTGTCAGATGAGTAGGTTGTGAAAATTTTCTCCCATTTTGTAGGTTGCCTGTTCACTCTGATGATAGTTTCTTTTGCTGTGCAGAAGCTCTTTAGTTTAATTAGATCCCATTTGTCAATTTTGGCTTTTGTTGCCATTGCTTTTGGTGTTTTAGACATGAAGTCCTTGCCCATGCCTATGTCCTGAATGGTAATGCCTAGGTTTTCTTCTAGGGTTGTTATGGTTTTAGTTCTAACGTTTAAGTCTTTAATCCATCTTGAATTAATTTTTGTATAAGGTGTAAGGAAGGGATCCAGTTTCAGCTTTCTACATATGGCTAGCCAGTTTTCCCAGCACCATTTATTAAATAGGGAATCCTTTCCCCATTGCTTGTTTTTCTCAGGTTTGTCAAAGATCAGATAGCTGTAGATATTCAGCGTTATTTCTGAGGGCTCTGTTCTGTTCCATTGATCTATATCTCTGTTTTGGTACCAGTACCATGCTGTTTTGGTTACTGTAGCCTTGTAGTATAGTTTGAAGTCAGGTAGTGTGATGCCTCCAGCTTTGTTCTTTTGGCTTAGGATTGACTTGGCGATGCGGGCTCTTTTTTGGTTCCATATGAACTTTCAAGTAGTTTTTTCCAATTCTGTGAAGAAAGGCATTGGTAGCTTGATGAGGATGGCATTGAATCTGTAAATTACCTTGGGCAGTATGGCCATTTTCATGATATTGATTCTTCCTACCCATGAGCATGGAATGTTCTTCCATTTGTTTGTATCCTCTTTTATTTCCTTGAGCAGTGGTTTGTAGTTCTCCTTGAAGAGGTCCTTCACATCCCTTGTAAGTTGGATTCCTAGGTATTTTATTCTCTTTGAAGCAATTGTGAATGGGAGTTCACTCATGATTTGGCTCTCTGTTTGTCTGTTGTTGGTGTATAAGAATGCTTGTGATTTTTGTACATTGATTTTGTATCCTGAGACTTTGTTGAAGTTGCTTATCAGCTTAAGGAGATTTTGGGCTGAGACAATGGGGTTTTCTAGATATACAATCATGTCATCTGCAAACAGGGACAATTTGACTTCCTCTTTTCCTAATTGAATACCCTTTATTTCCTTCTCCTGCCTGATTGCCCTGGCCAGAATTTCCAACACTATGTTGAATAGGAGTGGTGAGAGAGGGCATCCCTGTCTTGTGCCAGTTTTCAAAGGGAATGCTTCCAGTTTTTGCCCATTCAAAGAAAAGAGAGAAGAATCAAATAGACGCAATAAAAAATGATAAAGGGGATATCACCACCGATCCCACAGAAATACAAACTTCCATCAGAGAATACTACAAACACCTCTACGCAAATAAACTAGAAAATCTAGATGAAATGGATAAATTCCTCGACACATACACCCTCCCAAGACTAAACCAGGAAGAAGTTGACTCTCTGAATAGACCAATAACAGGATCTGAAATTGTAGCAATAATCAATAGCTTACCAACCAAAAAGAGTCCGGGACCAGATGGATTCACAGCCGAATTCTACCAGAGGTACAAGGAGGAACTGGTACCATTCCTTCTGAAACTATTCCAATCAATAGAAAAACAGGGAATCCTCCCTAACTCATTTTATGAGGCCAGCATCATCCTGATACCAAAGCCGGGCAGAGACACAACCAAAAAAGAGAATTTTAGACCAATATCCTTGATGAACATTGATGCAAAAATCCTCAATAAAATACTGGCAAACCGAATCCAACAGCACATCAAAAAGCTTATCCACCATGATCAAGTGGGATTCATCCCTGGGATGCAAGGCTGGTTCAATATACGCAAATCAATAAATGTAATCCAGCATATAAACAGAACCAAAGACAAAAACCACATGATTATCTCAATAGATGCAGAAAAGGCCTTTGACAAAATTCAACAATGCTTCATGCTAAAAACTCTTAATAAATTAGGCATTGATGGGACGTATCTCCAAATAATAAGAGCTATCTATGACAGTTTTTTATCTTTTCAAAGAATCTGCTTTTTGTTTCATTTATCTTTTGTATTTTGTTTGTTTGTTTCAATTTCACTTAGTTCTGCTCTGATCTTGGTTATTTCTTTTTTTCTGGTGGGTTTGGGTTTGGTTGGTTCTTGTTTCTCTAGTTCCTTGAGATGTGACCTTACATTGTCTATTTGTGCTCTTTCAGACTTTTTAATATAGGCATTTAGGGATAGGAACTTTCCTCTTAGCACCACCTTTGCTGTATCCCAGAGGTTTACATAGGTTGTGTCACTATTGATGTTCAGTTCGAAGAATTTTTAAATTTCCATCTTGATTTCATTGTTGATGAAATGATCATTCAAGATCAGGTTATTTAATTTCCATGTATTTACATGGTTTTGAAGGTTCCTTTGGAGTTGATTTCCAGTTTTATTCTACCATGGTCTGAGAGTACTTGATGTAGTTTCAATTTTTAAAAAATTTATTGAGGCTGGTTTTGTGGCCTATCATATGGTCTATCTTGGAGAAAGTTCCTTGTGCTGATGATAGAATGTATATTCTGTGGTTGTTGTGTAAAATATTCTGTAAATATCTGTTAAGTCCATTTGTTCCAGGGTGTACTTTAAATCCATTGTTTCTTTATTGACTTTCTGTCTTGATGACCTATTTAGTGCTGTCAGTGCAGTATTAAAGTCCCCCACTATTACTGTGTTGGTGTCTGTCTCATTTCTTAGGTCTAGTAGTAATTGTTTTATAAATTTGGGATCTCCAGTGTTAGATGCATATATATTTAGGACTGTGATATTTTCCTGTTGGACAAGGTCTTTTATCATTATATAATGTCCCTCTTTGTTCTTTTTAACTGCTGTTGCTTTAAGGTTTGTTTTGTCTGATATAAGAATAGCTACCTCTGCTTGCTTTTGGTGTCCATTTGCATGGAATGTCTTTTTCCACTCTTCTACCTTAAGTTTATTTGCGTCCTTATGTGTTAGATGAGTCACTTGAATGCAGCAGATAGTTTGGTTGGTGAATTCTTATACATTTTGCCATTCCGTATGTTTTAAATGGAACATTTAGGCTATTTACATTCAGTGTTAGTATTGAGATGTGAGGTACTATTCCATTCATCATGCTATTTGTTGCCTGTATACCTTAGGTTTTTTTTTAATTGTATTTTTGTTTTGTAGGTTCTGTGAGATTTATGCTTCAAAGAGGTTCTATTTTGATGTGTTTCCAGAATTTGTTTCAAGATTTAGAGCTCCTTTTAGCAGTTCTTGTAGTGATGGATTGGTAGTAGCAAATTCTCTCAGCATTTGTTTGTCTGAAAAAGACTGTTATCTTTCCTTCATTTATGAAGCTTAGTTTTGCTGAATACAAAATTGTTGGCTCATAATTGTTCTGCTTAAGGAGGCTGAAGATAGGGCCCCAATCTAGCTTGTAAGGTTTCTGCTGAGAAATCTGCTGTTAATCTGTTAGGTTTTCCTTGGTTACCTGATGCTTTTGCCTCACAGCTCTTAATATTATTTCCTTTGTCTTAACTTTAGATAACCTGATGACAATGTACCTAGGTGATGATTTTTTGTGGTGAATTTCCCAGGTGTTCTTTGAGCCTCTTGTTTTTGGATGTCTAGATCTCTAGCTAGACTGGGGAAATTTTCCTTGATTAATCCCCCAAAGATGTTTTCCAAACTTTTAGATTTCTCTTCTTCCTCAGGAATGCCAGTTATTCTTAGGTTTGGTCATTTAACATAGTCCCAAACTTCTTGGAAGCTTTTTTCATTTGCCTTATTCCTTTATCTTTGACTTTGTTGGATTGAGTTAATTCAAAAACCTTGTCTTCAAGCTCTGAAGCTCTTTCTCCTGCTTATTCGATTCTATTGTTGAGACTTTTCAGAACATTTCGCATTTCTCTAAGAATGTCAATATTTCCTGAAGTTTTAATTGTTTTTAATTTATGCTATCTATTTCACTGAAGATTTCTTCCCTCATTTCTTGTATCATTTTTTTTGATTTCCTTAAATTAGACTTTACCTTTCTCTGGTGCCTCCTTGATTAGCTTAATAACTGACCTTCTGGATTGTTTTTCAGGTAAATCAGGGATTTCTTCTTGGTTTGGATCCATTGCTGGTGAGCTAGTGTGATTTTTTTAGGGGGCTGTTAAAGAACCTTGTTTTGTCATGTTACCAGAATTGTTTTTGTGGGTCCTTCTCATTTGGGTAGGCTCTGTCAGAGGGAAGGTCTAGGGCTCAAGGCTGCTGTTCTGACTCTTTTGTCCCACAGGTGTTCCCTTGATGTAGTACTCTCCTGGCTTTCCTAGGAATGTGGCTTTCTGAGAGCTGAGCTGTAGTGATTGTTATCTTTTTTCTGGATCTAGTCACCTAGCAGGTCTACCAGGCTCTGGGCTGGTACTGCGGGTTGTCTGCACAGAGTCCTGTGATGTGTACCATCTGCAGGTGTCAGGGACAAAATGAACTCTACGAGGGTCCTTAGCTTTTGTTGTTTAATGCACTATATTTGTGCTGGTTGGCCTCCTGCTAGAAGGTGGTGCTTTCAAGAAAACATCAGCTGTGGTAGTATAGGGAGGGTCAGGCAGTGGGTAGGGCCCTAGAACTCCCAAGAGTATATGCCCTTTGTCTTCAGCTACCAGGGTGGGTAGGGAAGGACCATTAGGTGGGGGCAGAGCTAGGCGTGTCTGAGCTCAGACTCTCCGCTTGAGTGGGTCTTGCCACAGCTGCTGTGGGGGATGGGGATGTGGTTCCCAGGTCAAAGGAGTTATGTTTTCAGGATGACTATGGCTGCCTTTGCTTTGTCATGCAGGTTGACAGAAAAGTGGGAAAAAGCCGGCAGTCACAGGCCTCACCCAGCTCCCACACAATGCAAAAGGCCGGTCTCACTCCCACAGTGCCCCCACCAATAGCACCAAGTCTGTTTCCAGGCAGTGCGTGAGCAGGGCTGAGAATTTGCCCAGGCTACCAGTCTCCCAGCTGCAAAAGCAAGCAGGGCTTTCATGCTTCCCCACCTGTGGAGTCTGCACACCAGAGTCACACCCTCCCCCAAGCTCAGGCCAAGAGACTTCGTGTTTGGGTGGAATTGTTACAAAGTTCAGGTGGAGATTGTCTTTTCCCTGTCAACCTTTCCCAGTTCCTCTGGCAGCTCTCCCTAGGGACCCCTGTGAGACAAGGCAGAAATGGCTTCCCAGGAGACCCAGAGAGTCCACAGGACGTTTCCCACTGCTTCGTTAACCCTGTATTTCCCTTGGCTCTCTAAATTGACTCAGGTCCAGGTAAGGCCAGAATCTTTTCCCATGATCTAGACCTTCAGGTTCCCCAGTGAGGGTGTGTGTTCAGGGATGGACAATTCCTCTTTCCTATTTCCACAGCTTGGGCACCCACAATATTTGAGATGTCTCCTGGGTCCTGCAGGAGCAATCTACTTCCTTCATAGGGTCTGTGAGTTCTCTCAGCTTTTCTGGTTTATTCCTGCAGTAGTTCTGGAGCAAAAGTTCATGATGTGAGTTTCCACACACTGCTCTGTTTGCATGAGAGCTGCAGTCTAGTCCTGCCTCCCATCCACCATAATTCCTCCAAATTCCCCTAACTTTATTATTTCATTCACTGCCATATTCAGTGAAACAAGAAATATGCATGTTAAGATGCATATAATTTACCTACCTATTTATTTTTCCTGCTGAACTTTTATGTCATGTTCCAACATAAAAATATTTCTCATTTTATTTATATGTTTCTTATTTTGAACGTTTGGATGACAGCTTTCTTACTCCTTTAAGGCTGCTATAGTAAATACCTTAGACTGGGTAATTTATAACAATGGAAATTTATTGCTTATAGTTCTGGAGGCTGGGAAATCCAGGATAAAGGCTCCAACAGATTGGGGGTACTGGTGAGGGCCTAGTCTCTGCTTCAAAGATGGCAGACACCTTCTTGCTCTATCCTCACATGGCGGAAGGGGAGAACAAACTCCCTCAAACCGCTTCTATAAGGGCACAATCCCCATTCATGAGAGCTTTGGCCTCATGACTTATTCACCTCCCAAATGTCTATCTCTTAATGCTATCATACTGGCATTCGGTTTCAATATATAAATTCTGTGGGGATACAAACATTCAGAACATATCAGGAGGTAATGAGTTTTTATGTTACCAACAAGGTTGTGATTAGCATCCTTGTACTTGCCTCTTTGGACCTGTGTCTATAGGTATGCTGAATCGTAGAATGTGGCACCCAGAACTCTAAGATGGCTCCCACAATTCCTTGTACTCTAGTGTACACAGCCTGCATCAACCTCTCCCCTTTAGTGTGACTGAGACTGTGACTATAAAGGATTTCACTCCCATGGTTAGAATACATTATAAGACAAAGATGAAATGAGTTTCAGATGTAATTAACATCCAAAATTAGTCGAGTTTGATTTAATCAAAAGAGACATTATTCTGGGTGGACCTGACTTATTCAGGCAAGTACTTACAAGGAACTGGACCCTTCTTAAAAAAAGAGATCAGAAGCATGAGGGAGATTTTCCTTGCTGGCTTTTAAGAAGCAAATTACCTCATTAACTGCTTATGGAGGGGGCTGTGTGGCAAAGACCTGAGAGTGGTCTCTAGAAGCTGAGAGAGGTTCTTGTTCAGCAACCAAAAAGAAAATAAGAACTCAGTCATACAACTGCAAGGAATTCAGTACTGTCAACAACCAGTTATCTTAAAAGTGATCTTGAAACCTTACATCTAATCTACTTTCTGTCACTACAGATTGGATTTTATTTGCTATAATTTGTATAATAGAACTTTACAATCTATACTCTTTTTTTCTGGCTGTTTTCATTCAGCATAGTTATTTTATGACTCATCTGTGTTGCATGTATTAATAGTTTATTACTTTTATTGTGTAGTAGTATTCTAGTTTTTCTGTGCTTGTGAATTTGATTTGGTCAGTCTTTTAAATTGTAACCATTTGATTTCAGCCTGGTGAGACCCTAGCAGAGAATCCAACCAACCCATACTCAAACCTCTGATTCATAGAAACTGTGAGATAATACGCTTGTGTGGTTTTAAGGTTATCTGTGCCCCAATTCTCCACAAAGGAACTCGATGAGGCCCAGATGTTTATGTGCATGTGCTAGGGTTTGGCACACAGGAGAAAAACCCTGAAATCATGAGACTTAGTGGTATATTGGGCAGCTGGTACATGTACCCCTTCTCCCACTAGAAAGAGAGACAAAACTTTACTCTGTAAACAAATCTCAGCAGAAGGGAGAGAATTACTCTGGATTGTAAGCAAATATCTCTGGAAGAAAGGGGTAAGTTGTTTCTGTTTATTACCCTTGGGATGTAAGCAAATGGCTCCAGGAGAGATATATCTCTAAACTGTATCCAGAGCAATTTGTGTTCTCTAACTTCCAAGGCATGTTTACCATTCAATCATGAAGTCTGGGTTATACAGAAATAGAAAAATATTCACGCAGCATTGCCTATGATCTATTTGTTAAGTCAAATGAAATGGCACCATAGGTTATATACACATGTACGTGTGTGCCTGTGTGTATATGAGTGTGTGCTAAAATCAGTGGTCCTTTTCCTTATTACTTCTATTCCCCAGTCCTCTCAAGAAGTAAATGGCTTCAACTCTTTCAGTCATTGCTTCTGATTCTTACCGCTATGTCTCTAAATAATCTGCATATCATATATTTCTTGATTTTGTAGTTTTATGGTTATCTTTTGACTTCTTGTTATAGTCTATTAAGATAATTAACTCTCTTAGATGTTCCTCCACCCCATCCGTGTTCCAAGTCTCCCTTTTCCTTTTTCTAGAAAAGCCCTATCATAATTTGGGTTAAATAAATATTCAGATTTATATTTCCATAGTTATTGAAATATTCATTGGTGAATCAAATAGTGTACTGTGATAATAGCTTCTTTCTTGTATTACTTTTTGAATTTTTTGGAGTTTACTATTTCCTGAATTTTTCTTTTTTTCTTATCTTCTTAAATAGCTATCAATGTTTAAACAATGTTAAGATATAATTGACATACAATAATTTTCAAATAAAGTTGATAAGTTTTGTCATATGTATCCTACACATATGAAATTATTACCACCAGAAAGATAATGACCATTGGCATCAACCTCCAAGGATTGCTTGGGACTCTTTTTAATGCCTTCTTCCTTTTTATTCCTACCTTCTTCCATTTTCAGGAAACTACTAATCTAGTTTCTGTCACTACGGATTGGATTTTATTTGCTAGAATTTGTATAATAGAACTTTACAATGTGTACTCTTTTTTTGTCCAGCTGTTTTCATTCAGCGTAGTTATTTTGTGACTCATCCATGTTGCATGTATTAATAGTTTATTACTTTTATTGTGTAGTAGTATTCTAGTTTTTCTGTCCTTGTGAATATTTGGTCAGTCTTTTAAATTGTAACCATTTTAATAGGTATGTAGTAGTATCTCAATGTGATTAATTTTTATTTTCCTAGTGACAAATGATGTTGAATATCTTTCTATGTGCTTATTTGCTATCCATATATGTTTGCTGATGAAGTGTCTACTTAAATCTTTTGTCCATTTTTTAAATGATTTTTTTCAAATTACGTCTTGAGAGTTATTTACATATTGTAGATACACATCCTTTATCAGATAAGTAATTTGCAAGTCACTTTGTTTGTGATTTACAAACATTATCTTTTGGTCTGTGGCTTGTCTTTTTTACTTTCTTAATAGTGTTTTTCGAAGAGGGGAAGTTTTTAATTTTCATAAAATCCAATGTACCACTTTTTGTTTTTTGGATTGTGACTTTGGTATTGTATTTAGGAATTCTTTTTCTAAAATACTATCACAGAGATTTTCTTTTATCTTTTCTTCTTGAAGTTCTATAGCTTTCGGTTTAACATTTAGGTATATTATTCATTTTGAGTTACTTTTTCAATATTGTGGATAGGAGTACTTACTTGGTATAAGGATATCCAATTGTTCTGGCACCATTTTTTGAAAAGACTATTCTCCAATGAAAATTGTTTTACACCTTGGTTAAAAATCAATTGCTCATGTATCGATCTATTTCTTGACCCTCCATTCTTTTCCATTGTTCGATTAACCTTTGTGTCAATATCATGCTGTCTTGATTACTACATTTTTATAGTAAGTCTTGATATTGCAATGTCCCTTCTCACTTTGGTGAATCTCTGAAATTCTCTTACTTGATAATGCTTGCTTCCACTTGGCTGACTCTGGTCCAAAGGTGGGATGATTGCAACTCACAATTTTTTAAGATTCTGATATCAGAATGATAGACCAGAGAATCAACAGCCCTTAGATAGCAATATTTCTCAAAGTGTGGCCTGTGGACCCCTCACATCAGACATAACTTTTGAAGTTTGTGTGTATGATATTACCATTTACATTCCTGTGTATTTATGCCTGATTTATTTTGTTGTTGTTGTTGTTGTTGAGATGGAGTCTCACTCTGTCGCCCAGGCTGGAGTGCAGTGGGGCGATCTCGGCTCACTGCAAGCTTCGCCTCCCGGGTTCACGCCATTCTCCTGCCTCAGCCTCCCGAGTAGCTGGGACTACAGGCACCCACCACCACTCCTGGTTAATTTTTTGTATTTTTAGTAGAGACGGGGTTTCACCGTGTTAGCCAGGTAGGTCTCGATCTCTTGACCTTGTGATCCACCCGCCTTGGCCTCCCAAAGTGCTGATCTATTAAATCAGAATCTTTAGGTAGGGGGCTCATGAATCTTCACATTTAGTAAGTTTACTGAGTGATTCTTATGGACATAAAAGTTGAAGAATTGCCTATGCTGGAAAAAAAAAACCCTTCCTTGTGTATTTTTCACATTTGTTACACAGATGAGTAAAACAGTAAAATGGATGTATTTAGTTAGGTGGAAATAAAGAAAATGCTTTAATTTACCTGTTCATTTATTTACTCACTCACTTTTTTGTTCAAACATTTATTGACTATTCATAGATGACGAAAGATAAAGTATAAAATGTAAAATGTAAAAATGCAGGCCGGGCGTGGTGGCTTACGCCTGTTATCCCAGCACTTTGGGAGGCCAAGGTGGGTGGATCACAAGGTCAGGAGATCAAGACTATCCTGGCTAACAAGGTGAAACCCCATCTCCACTAAAAATACAAAAAATTAGCCGGGCGTGGTGCCAGGCGCCTGTAGTCCCAGCTACTCGGGAGGCTGAGGCAGGAGAATGGTGTGAACCCGGGAGGTGGAGCTTGCAGTGAGCCAAGACTGCGCCACTGCGCTCCAGCCTGGGTGACAGAGCAAGACTCCTTCTCAAAAAAAAAAGAAAAAAAAATGCAAAAACACAACTTGAAGAATTCATGGAATCTATTTTCAAAGACGGGATATGTTTCTCAAGTATTATTTATGCCTGTCAGATGATGACTCAATGCTCCCTGCAATCAGGAAACAGAGGAACACTGCGCTGGAAGAACTGCCTACAGGCATCCCCACTCCCAGGCTTTTTGCAGATTTCTTTTAAACAATCCCAGACTAAAACAAAACTAACTTATCCTTAAACCTCTTTAGGATGGGAAATTTTATAGCCTCCTTCAAACATTAGTTCTGGTGCGAATAATACCACTTCCTTCAATACAAGTTCCTGAGTTAAAACAGATAAAGATTCTTTATCATGGAAAATGCAAGGAAGTGGGGGGTGGGGGGATGCTGTACAGCCCATCCTGCCCTGAGAAATATGAGAATTATTAAGAGGCTGATCAAGCTGGTTCACTTTGTTTTTACTTTGGTCTCCTTCAGTGGTATGTCCACATCAGTATCATAATGTTTTCTTTGGTTCCCTATAACTCCCAATCCCTGCTAAGGATATGTTCTTGAAAACTCATTCACATCAATGGCAAATGATAGATAAATGCACAATATCTTACACTGTAGAACTGAAGTGTGGTTCTTCAGATACTGTTAGTGGCAGTGAATCTGCACGGGTCTGCAATCACCTCAATTCTTGCCTCCTCAGAAGAAAGAATTTGACCGAGGGCCATAAGACAGAGTGAGAGATGGAGGCAAGTTTTAGAGCAGAAGTGAAGGTTTATTAAAAAGCTTTAGAACAGGAATGTGTGAAAGGAAAATGAATCTTGGGGCCCCCCAAATCACTAAGCTAAAGGGAAAAGTCAAGCTGGGAACTGCTTAGAGCCAACCTGCCTCCCGTTCTATTCAAAGTCACCCCTCTACTCACTGAGATAAATGCATATCTGATTGCCTCCTTTGGAAAGGCTAATCAGAAACTCAAAAGAATACAATTTTCTCTTATCTACCTATGACCTGGAAGCCCCTTCCCGCTTCAAGTAGTCCCGCCTTTGCGTTGAATTGTCCCGCTTTTTCTGGATAGAACCAATATTCATCTTACATATGTGGATTGATGTCTCATGTCTCCCTAAAATGTATAAAAACCAAACTGTGTTCTGACCCGCTTGGGCACATGTCGTCAGGACCTCCTGAGGCTGTGTAATGGGCGCACACCCTCAACCTTGTCAAAATAAACTTTCTAAATTAACCGAGACCTGTCTCAGATACTTGGGGGTTCACAAATGAAAGGAAGTAAAGTGCACTTCGAAGAGGGCCAAGCAGGCAACTTGAAAGATCAAGTGCACAGGTTGACTTTCCCTTAGGGTTTGGCATGCTTCAGGGGTCTTGTGTTACTTCTTCCAATTCTTCCCTTGGGATGGGCTGTCCTCATGCACAGTGGCCTGCTAGTGCTTATTGTGGGGGCATATGCACAGGCATTTACTGGAGTCGTATGCATGTTCTCTTGAGGCTTTTCTTCCTCTTACCAGTCAAGTGTTCCTGTAAGGTTACATGTATCAGTTAAACTCTACCATTTTGCCTTAGTGCACAAGCTTGAGCCCACTCACCCAACTCCTGAGATCTTATTGGAAAGCTGATCAATAGTTTCAGTTTTTTCTTTTTTCTTTTTTTTTTGAGATGGAGTTTCGCTCTTGTTGCACAGGCTGCAGAGCAACGGCGCAATCTTGGCTCACTGGAACTTCCACCTCCTGGGTTCAAGTGATTCTCCTGCCTCAGCCTCCCAAGTAGCTGGGATTACAGGCATGCACCACCACACCCGGCTAATTTTGTATTTTTAGTGGAGACGGTGTTTCACCATGTTGGCCAGGCTGGTCTTGAACTCCTGACCTCAGGTGATCCACCTGCCTCAGTCTCCCAAAGTGCTGGGATTATAGGCTTAAGCCACCATGCCTGGCCTCAGGTTTTTCTATTGGGGGACTGCTTTTCCTTGGCACTGGCTGAGGTTCATTCTTATTTTAGAGAGATAGTTTAACAACTGCCTGACCATCACCTGATGGTGATTGACATTCCTGGTGCGGGGCAGGTAGGCCCTCTCCTGCCCTGCTCATGTTTGATTAGCAAACTACTGTGACAATATCAGAGCTGCATAAGATTGGTACTTTGTTGGATCCTCTCCCGTGTTTCTGAAATTAGTTGCAAAAAGCATTTTGTTATTCTGCTTTCTCATTAGACAGTCGTGGAGACTGTATGATATAAACTCTCAAAAGGGCCGATAGTTAAGAGCAGTCACAAAAAATGACTCTGTATTAGATAATAGATATCACATCTGTTAGGTTTGCAAGATAGAGGACTTAGAGATCAAGAGAAATTTTACTTTCAGAGAATAACTGAGCATGCTAAAAGTTGGGAGGGGCCTTAATATACAATCATGCAAAGAAATTATCTGAGAAATGCATTGTTAGACAATTTCATCATGAACATCATAGAGTGTACTGACACAAACCTAGATTGTATAGACTGCTTCATAATGAGGCTATATAACATATAGCCTATTGCTGTTAAGCTACAAGCCTGTATAGCATGTTACTGTACTGAATACTGTAGGCAATTGTAACACATTGGTAAGTATTTGTGTGCCTAAACACATATAAACATAGAAAAGGTCCAGTTAAAAGATGGTATATTGGCCGGGCGTGGTGGACCACACCTGCCATCCCAGCACTTTGGGAGGCCAAGGTGGGAAGATAGCTTGAGGCCAGGAGTTTGAGGCCAGCCTGGACAACATAGTGGGGCTGTATCTCTACAAAACATAATTAAAAAAAAAAAAAAACTTAGCTGGGCATAGTGGCATGTACCTGTAGTCTTAGCTACTTGGAAGGCTGAGATAGGAGGATCACTTGAGCCCAGGAATGCGAGGCTACAGTGAGTTATAATTGCGTCACTGCACTCCAGCCTGGGCAACAGAGATAGACTCTGTCTAAACAAAAACAAACAAACAAACAAACAACTAAAAGGCAATATGAAAAACAAAATATGATACATCTGTATGGGGCATTTACCATGAATGGAGTTTGTGGGACTGGAAGTTGCTCTGGGTGAATCAGTGAGTGAGTGGTGAGTGAATGTGAAAGCCTAGGGCATTACTAAACACTACTGTGGGCTTTATAAACACTGTACACTTAGGCGACACTAAATTTACAAAATTCTTTTTTAATAATACATGAACTTTTGCTTACTGTAACTTTTAAACTTTATCAACTTTTACTTTTTTAAAAACATTTTGACTCTGGTAATAACACTTAGTTTAAAACACAAACACGTTATACAGCTGTACAAAAATATTTTCTGGCTTGGCGAGGAACCTCATGCCTGTAATCCCAGCACTTTGTGAGGCTGAGGTGGGCAGATCACTGGAGGCCAGGAGTTCCATACCAGCCTGACAAACACAGTGAAACCCTGTCTCTATTAAAAATAAAAAAAATTAGCTGGGCATGGTGGCACACGCCTGTAATCCCAGCTACTCTGGAGGCTGAGGCACGAGAATCACTTGAACCCAGGAGGTGGAGGTTGCAGTGAGCCAAGATTGCACCACTGCACTCTAGCCTGGGCAACAGAACCAGACTCTGTCTCACAAAAAAGGAAAAATTTCTTTATATCCCTATTTTTTAAGCTTTTTTCTATTTTCAAAGGTTTTTTTTGTATACTTTTTAAGCTTTTTTTTTGTTGTTGAAAACTAAGACACAGATACACACATCAACCTAGGAGTATACAGGGTCAGGATCATGATTATCACTGTCTTTCACTTCCATGTCTTATTCCACTGGAAGATCTTCAGGGGCAATAACATGCATGGAGCTGTCATCCCTTATAAAAAAAAGCCCTCTTCTGGAACACCTGCTGAAGGATCTGCCTGAGGCTCTTTCGCAGTTATCTTTTTAAAAAATACGTAGTAGGAGTATACGCTAAAATAATGATGAAAAGTATAGTACAGTAAACACATAAACCAGTAACACAGTTGCTTATCATCATTATCAAGTAGTATGTACTAACCTATATTTTTGGCTGGCAGCACAGTACATTTCTTTACACCAGCATCACCATGACGATAGAAATTTTTCAGCTCCATTATAATCTTACGGGATTACTGTCATAAAAGTGGTCTGTTGTTGACCAAAATGTCATTATGGGGTGCATGACTGAACTGGCCTCATTATATAGATGAGGAAGCTGGGTTCCAGGGAGGTAAAGTGATGCGTGCTAAGTCACACAGATGACTAGGGACTATCTGTAATGTGGAAATCAGATACAGCAGCCTCTACATTACTTTGGTAACATAATTATCATGGGCTTACTAATAACCCAGAGCAAGTAAAGAGCATGCTAAATACCTTCTTGTTTCATAATCATGGCAAGAGCTCTGCAGTACAAATGCAAGATAATGTCCTTTGAGTCCAATCCTTTGTGGGAAGAGGCAGAGTATAAATAAATAAGCAAGTAAGCAAGTAACTTCCAACTTATACTCCCAACAATGAAGAGTTTTAATTTTTTTTTTAATGAGTGCATCCGTAGGGGTATGTATGTATATTAACTTATATTGTGTACTGACTAGAAAATGATCCACGATCTCTCGGAAGACCCATTCCCTTGATTAGTGGTAAGTTAGGTTAGTTAATTAAGGTTACTTTAATACTAATTAGTCAGGGCTTTAATTATGCTTTCAGAACAGGAACACAGGACTCATATGGTTCTTAGTGACCCAGTTAACTAAAGTGATAGGATTTTTGTCTTTCATCTAATAATGATTCGTGATAAGGAACAGACGGAGAAAAGCTGATCCTAATGGGATTATAGAAGAATTCTTTAACCAGAGACAACCAGAGAGCAACAGAAGGTCTGAAATAAAAAAGCATCCTCTATAGCTTCTGGAATAGCTCTGCAGGGAGAACAGCCAAGGGGCTGAAGCATGGCTGACTTTGTCATGAAGAGCTCCCAAAAATTGGCCCCAGTCTAGTGAGTCAATGGATTGTAGAGTATAAGCAATAAATGACGGCCTTAATTGCAGAAGGGGTGTCATGACAAACAGAAAACTAAGTGGAAAAAGCCTTTTCCCAATCATGGTAGTGGGCTTCACTTACTGAGTGCCCTTTGTATGCCAGACCATAAGACTTGCTGGAATTGTGGAAATGAGTGTGTCAGGATTCCACTTCTCAAGGCAGAGATAGTCTGGTGGGATGGACAGATTTGCAGACAGATAAACTATGCTGCAACATGCTAAATGTGCTATTGGCAAATCTGTCCCTCCCACCCAAACTGTAAACAGACTGGAATGCATCCAATTTTCCATCAAATTCAGCATGAAAATGTGGTTAACTTCTTGCCAGTCCCAGTACTGTCTTTTGGTAGCTGTAGCCTCTTGTATTCTTGGATAATGTAGTAAGAACAATGTCCTCTAACTTGTTTAAGAAGACTTTTTGAATTCGGTGTCCTTTAGAAATGGGAATAAGCAATGTGACAACTCAAGACTGACTTGAAGAACTAAATTTGCAGCAAGTCATTGGATCTGTACGTGTTTGTGGTTTTAATGGATTATATCTATTTTCCATATTTGCAGAATACTTTGCAATCCCCATCCAATAAAGCCATTTCCCTCTACCATAGAAATGGAAGCAGGATAATCTATAAAAATATTAATTTTTACTGTAACCTTCTTTCTTTTGCATGTATTTTCCTTCCTATATACCAAGTCTTCGTGATTCCTTGTCTGGGAGTCTTTTGTACTGTGGGCCAAAAGAAACAAACTAGTTTTGTTTTTAAAAGCCCAACCTCAATATTGTACTGGATCTTTGCTGCAAGGAGCCATAATGCAGGCGAAGTCAAGGCCAAAGCTTGGAGGTTGAAACATCATTATGGAGAGGGGTGGGGGCAAAGGGGAGGCCAGCCCTGGGCTTTACAGTTTCTAAAAGAATTGCACATTTTATCTGCTTGGGGTGGCTGTGGAATCTCTGATGAGATCTGTGGTGCAAGTGGAAATTTTGGATACTTTGATCTTGACAAAGACATATTGGAGTCCCCATTCTTAAAGAGCACCTGCTGACTTGAACAGTGAGCATACAGGCAATGAACTTCATGAACAGGAAACCAGAAGGCCCTTCCCAGACACTGGGCTTGGCTCTGGGGATCTCAAAGTCTGTGTAGCAGATCTTAGAGTCTGTGTAGCAAACTCAGTGATAACAAAGATTGAATTTCTTGCCAGCTTTTTGGAATAGGAACTCAAAACACATATAATTTGTTTTAGGAAATTATAAGTAAAGTTGACATTAATCCTGTGTTGTGGCTTGCAAATTCTTACACACTACCCCACTCATATTCCATAATAAGCAAATGCATTCTTTGCTCCTGAATCAGGAACATATGTTCTCAGCAGTCTCATTTCTGTGTTCTTAGGACCCTTGATACCTAGTGCACAAAGCTCCCCTCCATTACCACTGGAAGACCCCCCTTTAGAATCTACATATCTGGCTAGAAAGAAGCTTAGACTAGTATTAGTTATAATGTGAACTCATTTCATACATACTCAGAACATTCATGAATTCAATTCTACCTGCTAGTATTCTTTGGTACAACCACAGCTTTTATCTGGTACTCGACCACAGAAGTAGTTTGTATTAATGCTGGAGCAAAATCAGTCTTCTTTGGACTTCTTGAGAAATTTGTATCTGTATAGGGTTGATATACAAAGGATTCTGCTTTAGATGGACAATTTGGAAGATTTCCAAGGATAATTTTTGATTACTAAAATTTTTCCTTACCTTTTTTTTAATTCTAGAAACTAGGCTGGCACAAAAGTAATTGCAGTTTTTGCCATTACTTTTAATTGCTTATTGTCCAATTCCACATTGAAAGTAATGGCAAAAACTGCAATTAGTTTTGAAGCAACCTAATAGCTCACTAATATGACACTTTGTCATTTTACATATATCTTTCTCAAATCACACAAATATTACTCATTAAATAAATAAATTCTAGTTTTTTCAACTCTATCCTGATGATATTACTGTAATCACAAAAGGAGATGCCACAGAAGTCTGAAAGTGAAAGGGAATGCAGATGACAGCAGCATCTTCAAGGAAAGGCATGGAGGATATTCAGGAGTTATAAAATCACAGGTTAGAGAAGTTATAGGAAGAAAAAAGATAAGTGCAGATTTGACAAGTTTTTTTCTGGCTTTAGATCTCTGTTATTTAAGCTCGGTGTCTTATACAGTTCACGCCATTCTTGATAAGCATCCCCTTAAGTCTCTCTAAAAATCATTAATATTATCTTGCAAATAACACTCCGTGAGGTTGTGAAACCTTACTTTGCTTCTCCAGATCTCCCTCACTTATTTCTGGGACTGTTTCCATTACTGATATTCTGATGGCTTCTGAACCTAACTCTGTAGCCATGACCTCTCTCCTGACCTCCAGACTGTTTTTTAATCCAATTGCCTACCTGACATCTCCTCTGAATTTCTGAAAGGTCACAAAATAAATGGCCCTCTCCCTGAACCTATTCCCAGTTCTCTCCCCTTTTCAATAATTAGCCATTTCTCTAAGAGTTGCTTCAGCTAGAAACCATGCAGTGTTTTGTTTGTTCATTTGTTTTTGTTTGTTTCTGTTTCTGTTTTGTTTTGTTTTTTCTTTTGAGATGGATTCTGTCACCCAAGCTGGAGTGCAATGGCACAATCTCGGCTCACTGCAACCTCCGCCTCCCAGGTTCAAGTGATTCTCCTGCCTCAACCTCCCGAGTAGCTGGGATTACAGGTTCCAGTCACTATACCTAGCTAAGTTTTGTATTTTTAGTAGAGATGGGGTTTCACTATGTTAGCCAGGCTGGTCTTAAACTCCTGATCTCAAGTGATCTGCCCACCTCAGCCTCCCAAAGTGCTGGGATTACAGGTGTGAGCCATTGTGCCTGGCCCCATGCAGTCTTTTTAATTCTGTTCTTTTCTCCACCCCAACATCCAACATGTCAGCAAATCCTGTCTACTGTTATTTGCAAAGTATGTCCCAAGTCAACTAAGTATTTTTCTGTTTCCAGTGCTGCTATCTTTGTCTTAGCACCCACCATCATTTTCCTGAAATGCTGCCATAGTCTCTAGACTGATCTCTCCACTTCCCCTTCTGCTGCCACTTCCCTCCACATTCCAGGCTCTACAGAGCAACTATGGTGAAGCCACAAAAACAAAATTCAGATCATGGCAATTCCTAGCTAAAACCTTCTAGTAGTTTCCTACTGCACACAGAATAAAGTCCAAATGCCTGATGTGGTTTAACAGTTTCTCCATGACTCAATGCCTACTCATCTTCATGAATCACCCTCTACCACTCTTTCACTTGCTCACACACTGTGGTTTCCCCTATGACCTTCTCTTGGGTTTTTGAAATGCCAAGCTTATTATGATCTTCAGGCCTGTGCCCTTGCTGTTAATGCTACCTGGAATGTTCTTCCCTCAGGATCTTCATAAGGCTGATTCTTTTTTGCTTTTCAAATCTCAGCTCTAGTGGCATCTTCTCAGTGAGACCTACACTGACTCCAGCTCTCAATCACATCAACGTGTTTAATTTTTTGTTAAACTCATGGATACCTAAAACGCCCTTTGGTTTTTATTTGTGGGCTGGTTTATGATCTACCTTCACCTTCCTATGTCTGTCTTATTCTCTGCCATGTTCTTGGCACCTGGTAGGATGTAGTCACTGAGTAGACCCTCATGAACAAGTGGTAAATGAATGGATGAAGGTCTCTAAGGTGTATTTCATTTGGGTTCATTAATATGGTTTTTTGAACTAAAATGTGGCAATCTCCACATTTTTTTTTTATCTTGCTTTATTTCCCTTTTGGGATACCTGCTGCTAAAACCTCTTCTTGTCCCATAGCCACAGGGATGAGTTTCTGCAGTCTAACCCTTCTTCCCTCCTCACTTCCCCCACAGAGGGGCAGACAATGAACATTTCTAGCATGACCATTTCTAAAGCTGCATCAAGCTTTCTAGAGCTAGTTCAATGAATCCAAACAGTAATGAAACTACTTCTATATGAACCTAAGGAAAGTGCCTTTTGCTTTTCACGGCTGTGCCCAAACAATCTGTGCTCCTGTTTTTAGTGGCCCACTGAGCTCCCAATGAGATAGTTTTTTAGTATATATATTTTTTGCAGTCCTCTTTCCCAAGGATTCAGATAGGAGTTTAGGGCTATTGTGGACCCGGGGAAATATTTGAGGAACAGACCCCATTTGTGCATAAAACGTTTCTTCTAACAAAACTGGTTCTGGTCAGTGTCTGGGCCTGATACTTTCAAGGCCCCTCGTTCCTAGTGCAAATAGCTTCTACAGATCTTTCCGCTCCAGGCTGCCAGCCTTGCCTGGATATAGCTGGATCCCACCATGAACACAGCTTAAGCTCCAGCTGCTATCCCCAGTCCAATGCCAAAGTGATATTATAATCCTGACACAGGACTAATTAACCATGCCTAAGTGGTTAGGAAAGGATTCATGGAGGACAGAATATTTAAGCTCATTTCAAGGGGTAAGTTGAAGAATGTAAGGCAGAGAGGGAAGTGAAAGCAAAAAAAAAAATGACGTATATATGTAAAGACATAGAAATTATACAATCAGGTTCTTAAGAGGAATTTAGTAGTGTTAGAGTACAAGAGGAGGGAGAAAGGGCTGGTAAGGGAAGTTGGAACCAGGTCACTTAGGCCTTGTGGGCCCTGACAAGGAACTGAGATTTAATGAATAGGGGAATGTCACTGAATGCATTTTTAAGCAAGAGACAGATGTCATCAAAACATTCTTTTATAAATATAACTCTGGTAGGAGCATATATAATAAATTAGTGTGGGAGAGATTACTGGTAGAGAGATCAGAGAGGGGTCTATTACCAGGGTCAGGCAGGAGAAAAATAGAAACATGGACTAAGGGGATAGCCATAATGGTAGTGGGGAAAGAATAAGAAGGATCTGATTTCAGGTGCATTTCAGAGAGAGCATAGACTTGATACTGGCTGAGAGGGATTATGGAAAATAAGTTTCAAGGGTGATTAACCAAATTTTACTCTTGGAAAATTGTGAGACTTAATATGGCATCAATTGAGATAATTAATCCAAGAAGAGAAGGAATAGAGAAGAAGAGAGAAAGATGTTTGCCATACTTCACTAACACAGCCCAGAAGAAAAGTCTTACATCGTAGATACAGTATTTAAGGTTGGGGTTGTAGTGCTACCAGGACAGGAACATAGGCCACCCCATTGATATTGTTGATGGAATGGAGGGGTAATCTGACACATGTGGCATATTAGTAGTTTGTACTAAGGATTTTGATCTGTATTGAAAAGGTAAGTGATCCTCAAAGAGTCACTGATCCTTGTCTGACATTTACCCATTCTCTAACTTCCATTAGCAGTCTGTTGGCATTCTCGCACTGATATATACAGAGCTCTTTGCCTTTTCAGTCTCATTGCACAAACACTGAATCACTGTCTGTGCTGTAGGAAGGAGAAACCAATGTTTTTGTTTTTGCTTTTTAAAATTTGTGGTGCTTAAAGCAGAGAGGCATTAGAGTACAGAACTAGGAGTCAAAAGATTTTGGTTCTTTTCCTAGTTGCTCAAGTTAGGTAGCCTTTCCTTTTTTTTCTTTCTACTTCCTTCCTTCCTTTTTTCCCTTCCTTATTTTTTAAAACTTTGGTTTCATCATCTGTAAAATGGTGATGAATTGTGGTGGTGGTTGTAACATTTTGGCTACTTGGCAGGAATCAAATGTAAGGATCAAGTAGGATAATGTTTACAATGATTCAATGTGTTGCTATTTACTTAAAGTACAGTAGCAGCAAATATTATCCAATGAAATTACCTGGTATGTTGTACAGAATGCTCCATGATGCCTGGAGAAGATGACCACATTTCCATACCAGTCAGTTTTGTGTAATAATAGAATAGTGATTGAGAACAGAGGCTCCGGAGCACACTGTGGCAAATGGAAGTCCCAGTCAGCCACTTTTCAGTGGAATGATCATACACAAGTTATTTGGACTCTTTAAATCTTTCTTTCACTATCAATAAAATAGAGAAAGTAATTCTTATTTCACAAATTTTATGGGATAAAGCAGATGATACAAGTATTGAGGATATTGATTTTATCCTATCACACTTGGGTGTAAGAAATGTCATATGATTCTTCTAAATAAAAACTAAATCTCACTATGAGCAGCCATTCACCAGGATAGTCAGACAGCTATTATCATTCATATTTGTTCTTTGCCTCTAGCCACAGATAGTTGTTTCCAAAGAATCTAGGAGTCTTATATTGTGTCTTGAAGGAAAACAATTCTCAACTCCTCAACCCATGGTAGTTGCTATTAGATGCTTATAGTTCAACTCTAATAGCAGAGGCTCTGCTAGTTCTGTGTCAACCTTGGGTGTAGGGGCCTTTGCTAAGACTGGGAGGTTCAGCTTTTAGTGCCCCTAGCACAGCACACAGCCATTCACTCCAAGGCCTTGTATCTTCTGAGAGAGCAGAAACTGAATTAGGTGTGGATCTTCACTACCTGCAAAACCAGTCAAAACCCCCACCCCTTCCCAGGTTTGGGGTATCTCCCCGTCTTTCAGGTTCAGAATATTTGGCCTCGCTGCTTACATACTTTCTCCACTCAGCCTTGGCATTTCCCATGCAATTTCTCCTCAAAGGATCTTTAAAAACAATGTTGCTATTTCTTTCCTGGGGGCGTGGTGAATAGCATATTTACCCAGTTGAAGTTGTCATGTGAAATCCCTGTTTTATGCATATAGATCACTTATCATACTTCCTAACACGAGGTAAGTGCTCTATGAATGTGATGGAGAGCTGCTGTCTCTCCTGAGCCATCTTCCAGCTTCCTCAAGCTTTACAATCCTGCTCTGTGCCCAGGAAGCTGACATACAGGATGCATCATTGAGTTCCCATGTTCTCTGGCTTCTGGTTAGGCTCTGTCTATGGGGGGATGAGAGACAGGGAGTACAGTTAGGTTGAGGAATTCATTCTCCTGGCTGCTCCCTGTGGAGTCACATGTGGCTGCCTCACTCTGTGGCAGGCTACAGCTTTTGCTGGATGGCCCATGCTTCATGGTCTTTTCTCTTCTTTTCCTGCCTCTTCATGCCTTAGATGTGGTGACACCTCCTGTGGTTACCAGCTCTAGAGTATTACCCCATCCTTTGTTGTTTTCCTCCTTTGGTAAATAGCTCCCATCCTCATTATTCTTAATATATATATATATTTTTTTTTCCCGAGATGGAGTGTTGCTCTGTCACCCAGGCTGGAGTGCAGTGGCGTGATCTTGGTTCATTGCAACCTCCATCTCCCGAGTTCAAGCAATTCTCCTGCCTCAGCCTCTTGAGTAGATGGGATTACAGGCACGTACCACCACGTCCAGCAAATTTTTGTATTTTTAGTAGAGACAGGGTTACACCATGTTGGCCAGGCTGGTCTCGAACTCCTGACCCCAGGTGATCTACCCACCTCGGCCTCGCAAAGTGCTGGGATCACAGACATGAGCCACCACGCCCGGCCTCTTAATAAAATCTTTATTTTATTCAAGTATTGGGTTCTTAAGTGCTTCCTGGATCACTCTCAAAACTAGAGGAATAAATGTTGAGGCCAATCATAATCATTTTATTCCCATGTCAGCAAAAGATGGTCATGTGCTGCACTGCGGTCAGTTAAATAAAAGAAAGAGGGTTCCTGGGAGTACCTCAGAAGGTTTTCTTTACCCTTAAAAAGAGACACCTAATAAAAGCTTGTGCTTTTTATCTTTACATGTTGTGTGTATGGAAGTGATAGTTGGAGCCATTGGAGCCACCTTGTGACCATGAGTGAAAGCCAAGAGAAAATCATAGAGAAATCTGACATTGTTAAGTTGCTGAATTAAGTCCAGAATTTCCTGCTGTCAAGCTTTTGTTATGGGATATAATTTATTTTCTGTGATTTAAATGACTTTAGTTGGGGGATTAATCCCAATCTCTCTTTACACTTATTTGTTTTTAGTGCAAAAACAATTCCTAACAGAAAAATAATTATTTTCAATGTTCGGTAGCTGCTATTTTTTTCTATTGCATTGTATTTTCAAGTTAAGGCCATAAAATAGTAAAGAACATTTGAATCTCTTTAAAGTGAAGACTTCCAGTGGTATCAAATTTTTGTATCATCTGAGAATTGGCACACTTCCGAGATGAGTGGGATAGGAAGTGGGAAATCTACAATTTCAACATGTGTCTAATAGGGGTTAAATTTTTCTTGAGAGAACAAACAAAAAAAATAACATCTATAAGATTACAGAAAAAATGTTACCTTGCTTTTCTTAGAATTTCAGTTTTACTGTGGAAATTGTGGAGTCTGAAAAGGAAAAGCTATTTGCTTACAGAGTTAAAGGATAGACTATCCTGGAGACTCTGGAAAACTTTAGTATCAGCCATTCTACCAGTTACTGATTTACAATTTGCCAAATGCTTGGAAATTTCCTGGCCTATTGTTACCATGATGTAATTATTTGTTTAGCATATTTTCTAGCAAGAAAAGAGAGGTCGAAGACAGAAGTGGTAAGTTTTCAATTTCAGATACAGGTCAGAGGTAAAGGAGTCATATAGCTGGATTTTCCAGGAAAGACTCCATTTCTAATATGGATCAATTCATTCAGTTCTACTTCAGTGACTCAAGTATCACAGAACGTAAAGACCATAAGTCATATGAGTCATCTCTTTCATTTTTTTTTTTTTTACCAGAAACTCTATCAGTTGACCAGAAATAATTACAATTTCATAAATCCCCTACCTTCCTTAGGGAAGGTACATTTCCTTCCTTCTAATGCCTTTGTCATACAGAGACAGAAAATAAGGAAAAGATATCTGGGGATGGGAAAATGCTACTATCAACATTTATTCTGTTTCTTTCCTCTTTACTCCTTATTTTCAATTTTGTGTGCCAACTCAGGTAACCATCTTCCCACAAACCTAGACTGTGGTAGGGAACAAGGAGGGGGCAGATGTTGGCTCTGATAAATAGCTGCCCTTCTTTCTATGCCTCTGCTACAAGGTACTTATTGATACAAAAATAAAAAAGTACTAAACATAGTATCCAGTTTTTCTGTGTAAATCCAAAAAAGACATTATTATTGACTGGGTTCTATATCAAGTCTGGGCAAGTTATCCACAAACAGGATAAAGATAATAAACTCTTTGGGGCATCAGTATACCATACCGCAATCTCACTGTTCCCTAGAGCTGTGGAAGAATTCATTTACCTCACATAGGTGAACCTTTCTCTTCCCCAGAGAGCATTTTGTTCATCTTAGCTCAATACAAGATCAGATCCATTGTCAGCAGTAACAATTTGTACCTTGTTTTTTTTCCCCCCACTGAGTTGAAACTTAAAGCATCTCTGAGTGGAAAATAACTGGCAATAGCTGTATCTCAATTTTTACAAAGGGGTCGAGAAGGAGAGAGGGAGAACCTTAGATTAAGATGTTCTTCTGAAATCACAGGTCCATCCAATCAGCGATAAAGCAAGAAACTAAAGCCAGCCTCAGAAAAACCAGTCCATTTATTCCCTAAAATCTTGTTTTCTTATTTGTTTCAGGTACATGGTAATTCTTGCCTCACTAGCACTCTTTCAAAGACAGTGAAAGGTCCCTTAGCATTTGGAAATAATTTTATTTTGCGGAATTTTGGAGCTGGCCTTGGCTGACTGTCTATTAATGTTAAAGAAAAAGTCAAATAACATGATTTTTCTATTAAAGCAAAGGTTTCTGCATTAACACTGAACTTCAGGACACCACACAGAGCTGAAGACAGCAGTTGGAGTGACAGTGACACAGAAATGAAATGAATTAAAATTGCCACTGACAATAAAGCAGGAAGAGGTGGGAGGCAGTAAAGGCTTGTCCCTGAAAATTTTACAGCATGGCTGATGCTGGAAGGAACAGTAATTTAAGACAGTTATGGACCTTAAAAAAAAGCAATAATGTTGAAGTCAGACCCAGTCTGTATGGAATGGTTATTATTTGGTTTAAAACTGTGAAGAATGCATTCACTACTTTGGTAAAAAGAGATACTGACCTTGATGCAGTGCAAATTTGATATGGGATTAGAGGTCCTTGTTCTTAGATTGCTGCTAAAGACAGGGGAGCAGCAGTAAAACAGCATCCTGGCGCTGAATAGGCACATGTGGGTGCAGCTCCACTTCAGTCAGGGCTTAGAATCAGCAGACGCTTGCATTTTAGGGATATAGTCTCAAAGCTCTGAGAGGACTGAAGACGTACTTTAAGAACACATATGCATATGCTCCCTCCGAGGGAGGTGCCCTGTTCTATTTGGGATCACTGTGCATTATGCAGGAAGTTGGTCACAGAATAAGGAATCGGGATTCCCAGACATCACATCTGCATACCGGTCAGATCATAGCTCTCCTTTTACTGCCTGTGTTATCCTGGGCAAGATATATTCCTTCTCTGATTTTCAATTTTGCCATCATATGGGATTATAATTATATTTTGTTTATAATGTTAAGTAAATGAAGATACTTTTTCAATGTTGAGCACTATATAAAAGCTGAAAATTGTTCCCACTAGATTGGACTGACAAGGGAATGTAGGTTTCCCTTTTATTAAATATATGTGCATATTTTTATTTATGCATTTGATATCAGTTGCTATCTGAGACTTGGACAAAATTGCAAAGAAGGCAGAATTTGAATATTTCTAATTTTCCTATGAGCAACTTATCTACCCATTTCTTTTTTTCCCCTTTCTCTCCAGAAAACTAAGTCAGAGCAGAAGGAGAATTGAAATGGTGATGAGGTGAGTGGGCAAAGGTAATGGCATGTAGGCAAAGTGTCAAGGGCGTACAAGATTTCAAGAGCTACAGTGAGGTGTGGGACTTCAAAAAATAATTTTGGCTTCACTGAAGCTTAGCCCAACTTATACAAAGTTATATACTATGTATTTATTGTATGATGTGGGCAAATTTTAGTATGTTTTATATTATGCCAACTATGTGCCTAGAATTTTAGAAGATCTTAAAAGAACTTAGTGGGGATGATAAGGAAAGACCTGTTTGCATGGTAAGACCAGCATCTCACCATGGGAGAAAATGTTCAGCTGGACCAATAATCGGTGTACGTGTGTGTATGTGTGTGTTTGTGTGTGTGTGTGTGTGGTGGGGGATGAGGTGAGCACGCATCACTCAGTAATAGCTAGGGGGACATTTTAAAAATTCACACATTTCTGTCTCTCCATGCAGGACATAAGGTAAGATGTGGGAAGTGACATTCCAGGCTATGACAGTTTTTTCTCCTCAATGTATTTCTAGCTCTGGCAAAGGTCTTAGCACACATTAGACTCTCAATAAACACTGAGTGGATAAATGAATGGGTGGTCTAAGTCAGGGAGTACCTGGTGATGCCAGAGCAGGTAGGAGTAGAGGGAGGATGGTGTTAGGGTGTCCTGAGTCAAGCACTATGAAGTGACTAGCCTGAGAGTTACCCTGAATGAGATGAGGCAGCATGGGAAATTGGGTTTTTGGAAGGGATACTAAATAATAATAATAATACATTAACAATGACATTTTGAGTTTACCATCTGCCAGGTGTTATAATAAAAAACTTACACTCAGCATCACATTTTCTTATTATATCAGCTCTATAATACAGGCAGTATTACCATAGCCATTTATGGATAAAGACATACAGAAGTCAGGTTAGTTACCCAAGGTCACAGAATTAGTATGTGACAGAACTGGGAGTTAAACCCATGTTGGTCATACTTCAAATCTGAGCACTCTTAATGACAACAATGTAGGAATCTGTAGGGCATACAACAAGCATACAAATAGAGCTCCAATTGTAGAGGGTGCTGGAATAGTTATTATAACACAGGTTGTTGAAGCAGAAAACTGTTTTGAAGGGAAGGTGTCGGAAACTCATTTTATTAAATAGAAGATAAGGAAGAGACTTAGTTATAGGAGTAAGAAAGGAACCTGATTTGGAACTGGGTTGATTCCAAAGCTTAGACTGGAGGTCCTAGTTAGGAGATCAGAGTCACTAGTTGTAGAGAGTACTGGATCTCACATTCAGGGCACTCATGCTGATGCTGAGTTGTAAAGTTCTGTGTCTTATTTGAACCTGTCCTTTCTAAGTCTAATCACTCCTCTTTCCTTACAGAGGAGTCTCTCTAATGGGTCTAGACTATTTCTGGTTCTTAGCCAGAAATGCTTACAGAAGTACCTGAGTAGTTCATGAAAATATCTGTGTTTGAGCTTCACCTCAGACCAGTAAAATAAGACCTCCTGTGGGTGAAATCCTGGCATTATGGTTTCTTAATAGTTCCTATAGTCAATTTAAATGTGCAGCCAAGGTTAAGAACCATGGTTGTAGGTTAACATTTCTGATCAAATTAACCACTATTCATGTAAATTTGGTTCATAGTTCTTGGGTGGCATATATGTATGTATTAGTATAGTTATTTATGCTTTTAAATATTTTTTCTAATTATAAAATTAAGACAAATTTATAGAACAATAAATATTTTCAAAAGAAGAGATATTTATTGTTTCCTGACAATGTGATAGAAATCCAAAAGACTCATGTACAAGAGCTGAAATTACTATCAAAAAGCTCTTTTGAATAAATACAAGGAGGAATTTCTGAGAAATCAGCAGAAATTGCCAGAAATCAAACTGAAAAGAGAGTTGAAAGACACATTTCTAGGCTTATGTTAATACTATGGATGCACTGGGGCCAGGGTTGGGTGATAATGGCCCAACGCCTAATGGAGAAAATGTCCTAGGACTGTGGAAGAGGAAGGCTTGGAACTGAGACCCCCTGGAAAAGACAGGCACTTGAAAGCCTATTCCCTCAAAGAAAAGGTGAGCTAGGGGCCAAGGGGCTGGGTTGGGGAAGGTGAGTTGTCTATATTAGCCTGGGCTCCAGATAGAAGAAAATTCCCCTCTTGCAATTCATACCTTTGACACAATGCACTGGACACAATTTATGTACAATCTCATATTTGGCTGATCTTTCTCACCTCTAGAGCCTGGTGGCTGCTTCCTCGTGGGACTCCTGGCTGCTGCCTCTGTACCAGGCACAGCTGCCACCACCTTATCTGCCAGCCTCTGTTATGATTACTACACTTTCCATGGGAGCCGTAGCAGCTCTGGAGACCAGGCCCAACCAATTGCACCCAGGGAGACTTGGCTCCCTTAACCACTTCTGGATTCAAATAAAACACTATGACAAATTGTTTGGGAAATTCAAGTTAAAATAATTAACATAATTTTGTTCATAACACTCTGGCAAGCCTGATGAAAGCAAAGAACAAATCTCTTTTAAGAGAACCCAGATAAATTCAAAACCCAAATCTTGCAAGAGTCTCATAAATAAATTATGCAAAACATAAATTCACAATTAAACAACAACAAAAGAAACACACACATACACACACACACACACACAGTAATAAGCCAACAAAAGCATGAATCAAGAGGGAAAAAAAACACAGCAAATATACCATTCAGGAGCATCATGTAAAGGGAATATCAAATGGCGAATGTAAAATAAAATTTTGGTTTCCCTCCAGAAGCTAACTGCAAGGGAAGGATTCAAATGCAAGTAGTTTATGTGGTAGATGGTCCCAGAATATATCAGTAAACGATTGGGAAAATTAGATAGAAAAGAGAAAGAAGTCAGTAGATGATATATTATCAAGTGAGTTTCTACTGTGGACAATTGAATCTCAGTATCACTGGGAATGTTGCTAGCAGAGGTGGAACATGCTTCAGAGTTATCCTAACTAAGATACAAGGAAGCTGGGGATGCTTATTTATCAATTTCTTATCCATCATTAAATAAAGGATGCTTCTGGAAACATTAGGTCATTCACCCTTTGAATTTTCTTTGTGCCTGGGCTGAGTGTGTCCTTAGGATCAAGCAAAAAGTAATCAGGCAGAGAATAGCAAGATCCAGCTAACAGATTTTGGCATGTAGGGGTGAATGTCAAAGGGTTAGGAGCAAGAATATGAGGATTTGATAACTAAGAATGTTTAAAGAAATAAACACTGCTATATATATATATATTATTAAAATATATAAAATTATTAAAAGATAGAAAACTTCAGTGTTAAGAATCCTTCCCAAAATTCAAACAGGAATAACAAGAAATCTCCTTTTGAACACACAATCAGGCCTATCCCAGAGACTATAGAACATTAGAGACAAACAAGAGGTATTACAAGTGGTCAGAAAGAAAAGACAAATTACAGCAGATTTCTCACAGACAAAAGAAGGACAGAGCATAGTGTCTTCAAAATACTTAAAGAACATGCTGTCAACCTAAAATTGAATTCCTTAGCTAAACTTTATTCAAAGAAAGAATAAAATAGAAAAATTTTCAGACAAACAAAAATAGAGTTTACCACCAACAGAATGTGCTATATCTCACAGATATTTCCAAAATGCTTCAAAAAGATGAAAACCGACCTCGAAATGAAGATCTCTTAGATCAGAAGTCAAGAAACTATGGCTCAGAGATTGAATCCAACCTACAGATGGATTTTGTAATTCCTGTGAGCTAAGAATATTGAAAAAAATAACTTTATATATTATAACAATATTAGATTTAGAGAAAAATCAAAGAGATAGTACAGTGGGTTCCTATATATATGCTTTCCCACCTCTGATCTAATTTCTTCTATTATTAGTTCTTATATTCGTGTTGTACATTGGTTAAAACTGATGAAACAATATTGACAGACACATATATATATCTATACATACACATACTCATACACATTACTGTGTGTACATACAGACATACACACATATGTATATACATACTTCTACCAATACACACACACATTATGGATTTTAATGTCTTCTTGCAGAATGACCCCTTTATCACTGTGTAATGTTCCTTTTTATTCCTGTTACAGTAGTTTCCCTTGAGGCCAGGGCTTTGTTAAGAAAAATGAAATGCTCTGGGCATATTTCAAAATATTTACTTTTTCTCTCCTCCTGCCAAAAAATGGGAGAGGATTTTCCTCCAGTCTGGGCTCCTGAAAATAAAACTCACAAAGGTATAGGGATCTCCCTAAGACTGGATCCCCAGGAATTTTTAACTCTCAAGCTAGTCCACACTCAACCTCCATCAATTCGTCAATTACCATTTAAGTGTTCCTACCAGTTACCTGCTGCAGCTCCTGGTAAGTTGTGATTCTTATATTGTCCTCCCTCTCTAGTTTTCCAGGTGGTGGTATGTTCTGTGTCCTCAATTCTCTGATGGATCTAAAAGGAGTTGTTGATATTCAGTTTTTTAACTTGTTATGAGGTTGGGAGTGATGACTTTAAAACTCTTGATATGTCTCATCTGAAATAAGAAGTCCTCTAAGAATGTTTTTTATGTTTTTTATGTTTTAAAATGGTTGAAATAAAACAAAAGATGAATATTTTGTGGTACATGAATATTACATGAAATGTAAATTTCAGCATCAGCAAATGCAGGTTTATTTGAGTTATGCTCATTCTGTTTTTTTTTTTTTTTTTTTTTTTGAGCTGTGTTGCCGAGGCTGGAATGCAATGGCACGATCTCGGCTCACTGCATCCTCCGCCTCCTGGATTCAAGCAATTCTCTTGTCTCAGCCTCCATAGTAGCTGGGACTACAGTCACATGTCACCATGCCTGGCTAATTTTTGTATTTTTAGTAGAGACGGGGTTTCACCATATTGGTGAGGCTGGTCTCGAACTCCCGACCTCAGGTGATCCACCCATCTTGGCCTGCCAAAGTGCTGGTCTCATATCTATTGACTCTGGCGGCTTTTGTGTTACAAAGGCAGAGTACAGTAGATTGTGACAGAGACCATATGGTCTGCAAAGCTTGAATATTTACTCTCTGATCCTATACAGAATAGTTTTGCCATGGGAAATCTCTGTGTAGTTAAACAAGGAACAGTGACATGTGGATAAATATAAACAACCATTGACAGCATAAAGCAGAGTCATGAGCGGCCTCTGGAGCCAGGTTGACTGGCTTTGAATCCTGGCTTTACCACTTAATTAAGTGGTCACAATTGGGTGACATAAGGCAAGTTCACTAACTGCTTTCTACTTCAACCTTCTCATATCCAAAATATAAGGAGAACATAGTTCCTATTACATAAGTGCTAAAACTTCAGGGGGTGGCTACGAGGCTTAAATGACCTAATATTGATAAAATGCTATAAACAGGGTCTATTTGTATAAAACTAAATACACAATAATAATAAGTGATTTGATAAAATTTAAAAAACTAAAGTACTGAAAAAAGTGATAATTTGTAAAAATGGAGGCAATGACCAAAGTTAAAACATTCTGAAAACCTTATAATGTTTGGGTAGAGGTAGAGATTTGAAAACTTCGGATTTGGTTAAATATGCTATTGTAGACATGGCTAGCTATCCACCAAGAATTTGTTCTCAGACATAGTATAGAGTTGATGCTGGGAGGGATGGCTGTCCACCAAAGACTATTATTCTATCCAGTAAAATATAAAAGGTAATGATGTTGGTCACCCAGTGGCCATGGCTCTTAAGAAGGGACTCAGTCTTCTTACTCTGTTAAATGAAGAGATCACCTACATCCTGGGGATGATGAAGGCACAAGAGCAAAAGGACCTTGATTCTTATTTTATCCTATAAAGAAAAGCCATTTGCTGATTAGGAACACTTGCATTGGGCTGACAGGTGTCTAAGGAACACATTTACATTGTATTAAGCAACTGAAACATGAAGATTAGTTACAAAAGCTAGTTTTATACTACCCAAATGCATGTATTATATAACTACCTAGCCATTGGTGGAGAGAAAATAGAATGTAAAATGCCTGATAAATTCAAAAGCAAGCAGGAGAGGAGAAAAGAAAAAGAAGCAGAGAAATAGCCAGATAAACATAAAGCACCAAGTAAGTGGTAGGAATAACTCAAAATATACTATTAAACACAATAAATGTTAATGGAGTAAACATGCAGGTCAAAATATAAATATTCTCAGTTTAGATAATTAGTAAAATCTAAGTATATGCTATTTTTAAAACATACCTGGGCATTAGACACATAAAAGTTCCAACTTAAAGGTTAAGTATGTTAGGCAAATACTAAACAAAATAACCTGGAATAGCTATGTACATATATAGATCTCTATTACAGAAAATTATCTTCAAAGTAAAAACTTTCTTTTGGGAGGTAAAGAGTGCCAATATTTAATGATGAAAGGTACAATTCTCACAGGAAAATACAAAAAAAAATCTAAATTTATAAGTTCCTAAAACCACAGTCTTTATATCTATATATACAGTTCTCCTTCAATATCCACAGGAAATTGGTTTGGTTCCAGGACCTTTGCAGATACCAAAATCTTTGCATAATCAAGTCCTGAAGTTGGCCCTGTAGTACCTGCATAAAGGAAAAGTTGGGCCTTCCTATCCATGGGTTTCATAACCCACAAATATTGTATTTTTGATTATTATTTGGTTGCTGATTCAGAACCCACAGTTAAGGAAGTTCAACTGCATTTATTGAAAAAATATCTGTGTATAAGTGGATCCATATAGTTTAAACCTGTTTTGTTGTAGGTGTAATATATTTTCTATATATATATATAGAAAAAATGGACGAAATTATGAGGAGAAATTAATGGATTAACATTCATAAGAAATCTTTAACTTATTCTTAATATGTAATAGAGAAAGCAGACAAAAACATTAGTAAGGACATGGAGGATTTGAACAACACAATTAACAAGTCAGATCTAATGGACACCTACAACTCTATGCCCAACAATTAGAGAATGTATATTCTTCACAATACACATGGATCATTTGTAAGAACTGAGTATATTCTAGAACATAAGTCAGGTATCAAAAAATATCAATTTTTTGTTAAACATATTATCTTTTCTTTAAAAATGTATTTAGGCCAGGTGCAGTGGCTCATGCCTGTAATCCCAGCACTTTGGGAAGCTGAGGCTAGAGGATCACTTGAGGCCAGGAGTTTGACACTAGCCTGTGCAACAAAGCGAGATCCTATCTTTATGAAAAAAGTATTTAATTTAGAAATGTAAAATGATAACTTAAAATCTATTTAGAAATTATAATAAAATACACTTCCAAATCATTCCTGGTCCTAAGAAAAAACCATAATGGACATTAGAAAATATTTTAAACTGAAAATGCACAAAAACATTACATTCTAAACAGTAGGGGATATAAGTAAACCATTACTTAAGATAGTTTTAACACCCTGATTATTTGTATTATAAATAAAGTTTGAAATCTGGTATTCTAAGTACCAAAGTTAGAGGAGTTAGAAAAACAACAGAATAAACTCTAAGTAGAAAGAATGATATCCTAACAATAAGAAAAGAAATTAATTAAATAGGAAAAAACAAGAAATAAAGAGAGTCCACAAAGCCAAACACTCACTTTTTGAAGAGTTTAATAAAATAGACACCCTCTGGCAAGTCTGAGTAAGAACAACAAAGAAAAAGAGAATCCATTAAAGAATACTAACAGTGAAAAGAGTAGTGTCATAACCCCAGAAAAAGAAAAGCAGGTTTTTTTTTTAAGAAGATATAACAATTTTAAGCCATTAAAATTGAAAACAAGCAAAATTTTCAATTTTTTGGAGACATATAGCTAGGTGACTCAAGAAGAAATTACAAACCTAATTCTTAGTGATGAAAAAAAACAAAATGATGGTGAAAAATCTCACTCCCCGAACCCCCATTCAAAATTGGATATCTAAGCCAGTAAAATAAGACAAAATAGGGCAAAATTTCAATCAGAATCCCAACTTTCTTTTTCCTCCTTGTAACTTGACAAGATGATTTTAAAATATATGAAAGTGCAAATGGTTAAGATAGTCAAGATAATTTTTAAAAACAAATACAATATAAGGAGGCTCCTCTAATATATACAACTACTTATTATAAACTATAAATGATATAAACCCATAAACAATAAAGACAGTGTGCATTGTTCTAGGAAAGTTAAGCTTATGGAACTGAACAGGGAGATGAAATATGGCAATGCACAGGTGGAAACTTGATATATGGCAAAGGAGACATTGCCCACCAGTGGAGAAGGATAGGCCACTGATCAAACAGTGTTCAGACCTTTGATTATACATATGAAAGAAAAAATTGTGAATCCCTGTCCCCAACCAAGCACCATAATTAATTCTATGTAGATTAAATATTGAAATGTGATAGCAACAGTTTAAAATATTTTGAAGGAATTACAGGAAACTATGACATCAGAATAGAGAAAGTTAGATATTTTAGTCAATCATCTGTTTACTTTGTGATATGAATCCAAATATTAGGATTGCCTAGTAATTTTGACCAATGAAATAATTTAATACTATCATTATTATTTTCCTGCCATGGTTGGTTCTATATTATATATACAGAGCATTGGTGGATCACATTTATTCTTCCCTTGAGTGGTTATTGTTTAGAAGAATCAGTAACATTTCATAGTTCAAGCCAAGTAACTTGACAGCAAAGTTTAAATAGTTAGAATTCTTTAAACTTCACATATTAAAGTTTTCCTCTAAAGCAGGGTAAATATGAGTCAGAAATATACCTTAAACTAATAGGAGGAAATATTGTAGCATTTAATTTTGACTTTAGAAGAGTAACAAAATTTGTGCTTTTAATAAACTTATTTTTAAAAATGCAATTTATTGACTAAATCATATGAATGATGAACCAGAATATATTTATAAAGTCTGCATTGCAGTGGTATAGTTATTTGGAGCAGAGTGTTACAGAATATTTATAGTGATGTACATTACTGTTAATCCTTTTTTGATCTAGTATAGCACTTATAAATACAAATTTGAAAATTGGCATACATTGCTTTTTATATCATACTTTTGCCAATGAAACATGATGATCGTATATTTTTATAAAATTGTTAATGACAAACTTGACTATAACATGATTTAAAAGTAAGATCTATTTTTATATAGTCTGGTTTTACAGTTTTCTGTTAATCTGACTGCGCAAAGGAAGCAAGTGCGAATGCTTTGTGCGTTTAAAGAGACAAAGCCAAGATAAGAGTGCAATTTGTAATAGTCCTCCTTTCACCCTTTTAAGAAACAAAGCAATTTCGTTAATGCACTTATTTGGGAGTATTAGTAGTTTCAAATATTCTACTAATTAAAAAAATGTGAAAACTATATTTTTCATAGATGAGTGTGATAAATCAACATAATTTTTACTAATATTTTTCTGTAGCTGTCTTAGGAACACTAATCCTTTAACACATCTGCAGGGTTTTGGCTGCAATAAAGAAGTCAAGTAACTTTAAATGCTGTTTAGTCATCCAGGAAAAGGGGCCATCTATAGCATGCTACACCATAGTTTTTTCTTTTTGATTAGCATGGGTACTTCTGAGTGACCCTTGCTAAATATGCAAGGAATTTGAATGAAAGATGGGAACAGACAATATATTCAGTGCACTGACTTTGCATGCTAATTTTCATTATCACAATTTCAAGCCTTTAATTCATTGTGCAGTATAGGGAAATAAAAATATTCTATTGTTATTTTTTGTTAATTCAAAGATGAAAATAATATAAGGTAATCAATAAGACTTCTGGTCTTTAGAGAGTGATTTTGATATCATATTATAGGATGGTGCCTGGAAATCATTTTGAAGGGTATTTTTTGTTGCCTTTCTGGCATGTATTCTCTCTTCCCCTTACTATTTTTTTTAAGCCAAGAATATCTTTTATTATTACTATTATTTTATTTTATTTTACTTTAAGTTCCAGGATGCATGGGCAGAATGTGCAGGTTTGTTACATAGGTATACATATGCCATGGTGGTTTGCTGCACCTATCAAACTGTCATCTAGGATTTAAGCACCTCATGCATTAGGTGTTTGTCCTAATGCACTCCCTCCCGTTGCTCCCCCCACAATGGTCCCCGGTGTGTGTTGTTCCCCTTCTGTGTCCATGTGTTCTCATTGTTCAACTCCCACTTATGAGTGAGAACATGTGGTGTTTGGTTTTCTGTTCTTGTGTTAGTTTGCTGAGGATGATGGCTTCCAGCTTCATCCATGTCCCTACAAAGGACATGATCTCATTCTTTTTTATGGCTGCATAGTATTCCATGGCGTATATGCACTACATTTTGTTTATCCAGTCTATCATTGATGGGCATTTGGGTTGGTTCTGTGTCTTTGCTATTGTAAACAGTGCTGCAATTAAC
This sequence comes from Pan paniscus, assembly GCF_029289425.2. Taxonomy (NCBI): domain Eukaryota; kingdom Metazoa; phylum Chordata; class Mammalia; order Primates; family Hominidae; genus Pan; species Pan paniscus. The sequence goes on from NC_073249.2 coordinate 130,673,830, forward strand.
ATATGTGTACATGTGTCTTTATAGTAGAAGGATTTATATTCCTTTGGGTATACACTCACTAATGGGATTGCTGGGACAAATGGTATTTCTGATTCTAGGTCCTTGAGGAATTGCCACACTGTCTTCCACAATGGTTGAAAGAGCCCGTATAGCCAAGGCAATCCTAAGCAAAATGAACAAAGCTAGATGCATTATGCTACCTGACTTTAAACTATACTATAAGGCTACAGTAACCAAAACAGCATGGTACTGGTACCAAAACAGACATATAGACCAATGGAACAGAACAGAGACCTCGGAAATAACACCACACATCTACAACCATCTGATCTTCAACAAACCTGATAAAAACAAGCAATGGGGAAAGGATTCCCTATTTAATAAATGGTGCTGGGAAAACTGGCTAGCCATATGCAGAAAATTGAAACTAGACTCCTCCTTCCTTACCCCATATACAAAAATTAACTCAAGATGGATTAAAGACTTAAATGTAAAACCCAAAACCATAAAAACCCTAGAAGAAAACCTAGGCAATACCATTCAGGACATAGGCATGGGCAAAGACTTCATGATGGAAACACCAAAAGCAATTGCAACAAAAGCCAAAATTGACAAATGGGATCTAATTAAACTAAAGAGCTTTCTGCACAGCAAAAGAAACTATCATAATAATGAACAGGCAACCTACAGTATGGGAGAAAATTTTTGCAATCTACCCATCTGACAAAGGTCTAATATCCAGAATCTACAAGGAAATTAAACAAATTTACAAGAAGAAAAGCAACCCCATCAAAAAGTGGGCAAAGGATATGAACAGACACTTCTCAAAAGAAGACATTTATGCAGCCAACAAACATATGAAAAAAAGCTCAACATCACTGATCATTAGAGAAATGCAAATCAAAACCACAGTGCAATACCATCTCACACCAGTCAGAATGGCGATTATTAAAAAAATCAAGAAACAATAGATGCTGGTGAGGCTGTGGAGAAACAGGAATGCTTTTATACTGTTGGTGGGAACGTAAATTAGCCAATAATATCTTTATATTTGAGGGAGAAATTTGCTCCCTCCACTTTTGTAATCAAGCAATTTGGGAAAGACTGAATATATGACTTGCTATAGGGGTGAGCATTTGTTGTCCTAAAGCCAGTCCAGAGTATTGTAACTTTGTTGCCATAGTTATTGTTTCAAGCAAAGGCTTGTGGTCCAATTCAGGCCAATGAGAGGAAGTGATTCCCAGGACATATACAGCAGCTACTACTGTTAAGAGACTCTTCCCTCCCTGAGAGCTTTTCTGTGAGGGTCTGACATCTGGAGTTGCTACAAACATTTGCAAAAATTCAGGAATACTCTGGAACTCTCAGGGGACTACCAGGGCAGTGTGGTAATACAGCTAATGCAGAAGCAGAGTAGAATGACCATGAGATAGAAGGTCCTGGGAAATCTTATTTGAGGTGGGAAATCAAGCCTCATTTTGACTTTTCAGTAACATAGGTTAATATTCCCTTTATATTTTAAAGTCATTTTGACTTTAGAACTTTTAACTTAATTTCATTTTTTGTCACTTGTTACTGAAACATTCCTATTACAAATGATACATGAATATTTTGACTTTGAGGAACTAATGAGGGAAAGACATCTTGATTGTTATTCCAGGATTCTTTGGTTGCAAGTAATGGAAAGGTACGAACTGGAGAATAAGAATTATTGGAAAGATTTGTAGACATATGGAACCAAACTGCAAAAACCAACCAACCAAACAAAAAACCTACCTTTTCGCCATATTTAATGGGATCTCAAGCTTCGGTCTCTCTCTGTCTCTCTATCCCTATCCCTTTCTTTCTTCTTCATCATGTGCACATACTCATGTCCTTTCTCTGGGCGTGTCTACTCCAACTTTGGTGCTCGAATTCAATAGGTCTACCTGAATATCCATGATCTCCTTTCTCTAAATCTTCCACCACAAACTACATCTCCAGTGTTCTCTTATCTGATGTTGGAGCAACCATACATCGTTACACTAAACAGAAGATTTTCAGTTATTTTTATTTTACCTTTCTCTCAGCTTTAAGCACATTCAATACATTACCAAGCCCTGTACTTTTTTACATCCAAAGTAATTTTCAAATTAATCTATTTCTATGCCACTACTGCTAATACCCCCGGATAATACTAATCATCTTGAGCCTTGTCTATTACAATAGCCTCTTTTCTATTCTAATTTCTACCTTCAGTCCATTTTCCACATTGTAGCCAGGGATAAATCAACCACCTTTAAATAAGTATCTATTATATTTAGAATATCGTTGAAACTTCTTGCCATGGCCTAACAGATTCTGAATGATTTGATCATTCTGAAACTATTCCAGATTCTCTCCCATCTTGGGACATTTACACATGCTGCTTCCATAACTTATTCATTATTTATTTTATTGAATTTTCCGTGAAATCTGCAAATTCCTAGAGTCATTGCATTCCCTGAAATTTTATCCAATATGTAAGAGCTTTATTGAGATAAGATTCAAATGCAGTGACACTCTTTTCGCCTGTTTGTTACATGGCATAAAGAGCCCTAAAAGTTCAGAAGGTGATCTTAGCTTTAATTCTAAAAGGCTCTAACTCTGTTTTCTGGTGGAAGAATTCTTCTAGCTGGCTCTAATACCACCCGAACTACTGAATCTAAGTTTGAAGAAAGGGAGGAAAAGCTTTCTCTAACAGTTTATTTGGAGTAATAATGAGAGGAATCATTCTCAGCTCTATAACTTGATTCCCAGACCTGTTAATTCTGGCTATAGGGTAGTGGCACTAACTATCAACTGCTGGTTTAGGAATATACTTTATCCTTTTAGTTAGATCCCTGGTTTCCCATGATGTTGTTTTCTACTCAGTGCCCAAATTGTGGCTTCAGCAGTACATTTCACCATTCTGTTTAGCCATCTGTTTTCTGGGTGATGATGGCATATGGCAAGGGCCAGTCAATTATGTGAACAGAAGTCTATTGTTACACATCCTTTTCTGTAATATATGTAGCCCATTATAAGGTTATTTCTGTGGTATACCATGGCTGAAGATGATAAGGTATTTGGAAGGGTGGTATCGGCAAAAGTGCTGTCAACAGTTAAGGTACTTATGCATCCAAAATGTGTGTCTATCTCTGTGAGAACAAATCACTGTCTCTTCCATGATAGAAAAGTTTATTGTAATCAACTGTCACCAGGTAGCAGGCCAGTCTCTGCTGGAGAATGGTGTCATATCAGATTTCTCATGGCAGGTTGGCCATTTGGCATGGTGGCAGCAAAATCAGTCTTTGTGAGGGGAAATAGAAGGTGTTGAACATGTGAATAGCCTTCAACTTTACTCCCCACAAATACTCTGTATGTAGGTCATTTTAGCAACCACTGGGGAAGCAGGAGAACAAGGCTAACTGAGATAGCCACAGGAAAGAACACCTTGACAACCTGATTATTGAAAGCATTCTTTATAGTGGATTTGTTCTGGTGGGCATTTATGTGGAAAAAATATTTTCACACTTTGTACTCTTTCCAGGAAGTTCTGTTGAAGCTGTCTCAGAAGACACCACTCTTAAAATTTTATTCTTTCCATGTTCCCAATCATTTAGACAACCTGGTGGCCACTATTTATAAATCAGTATGGTCCTGAACCTGAGACTATCTTTCTGTGTAAAACAGGCAATCAGATGTGCTACCTCAATTTCTGACCACAGGAACTATTTCCTCACGCTATTTTATTTCAAGGCTTTCTCTGAGTTGGACTACATTGCAGTGACTATCAATTTCTGATTTAAATGAGCATATTAAGTAGGTCTATCTATAAACCATAGCCTTGCTTTTCTTTCCCCATTTATTGGTCACAGGGAATTCCCATGAGGTCACATGTGTGGGTTGTGGGAGTGTCATAGTCTGTTTTCTGCTGCTTATGACAGAATACCTGAAACTGGGTAATTTGTAAGAAACAAAATATATTTCTTACAGTTCTGGAAAATGAGAAGTCCAAGGTCAAGGGGGCACATCTGGTGAGAGCCTTGTTGCTATTGAGAACTTTCTGCATCATCCTGAAGTGGCACAGGGAATCATGTGAGGGGTGAGGGGGATAAGCATGGTCACTCAGGTCTTTCTTCTTCTTCTGAAGTTCCCATGAACTACTTAATTCTTGAATTAATGGGTTATCATGGAAGTGGGACTGGGGACTTTATAAGAATGGGTTAATGGATTAATGGAACTAATAGCCTTTTAAAGGCTCCACCTCTCCATACTGCCACATTAGAGATTCATTTTCAACATGAGCTTTGGAGGGGACTTATGTTCAGTCATTGCAGGAAGGGGTGGTGAATTTGCAAGCTTGCACACAAAAAAACTAGAAATCTGTACAGGTTCACATATATGGTTTATGTTGCTTCCCAAACACAGAGAAACTTACCAAGAATTGCACTTTTGTGTGTGTGTGTGTGTGTGTGTGTGTGTGTGCTCTCAGTACAATATATAGCAACTTGTCTTTTACTAAGAAGAGGATATACTGACAGTCCTTGGACTATTAGATCTTCAGAATATCATATTCTCCTGAATTTTTATAGGCCTTATTTTCTACTTTCTGGCATGCACATGTCTTATCAAGGCATCGAAAATGCTTGCCCTTCCTGTTCATTAGATCCAGTTAGCAAAATGTCACAAGTGTAATGGACCAGGGTTATGTTCTGTAGGATACCAAGATGATCAAGGGGCCCTCAAGACTATATTATGACACCACGGGAGAGGTGCCATAGCTTTGAGGCAAGACCATAAATGTATGCTGTGGTATCTGTGAAGGCAAATTCTTGATTATCTTTGCTTAAAGGTATAGAAAAAGAATTCCAGGTTAATTAGGTCAATAGCTGCATGCTAGCTGCCAGGGATTGGGCTGATTTGCTTCATTAAAGACATCACATGCAGAAAATTCACTTGTTATTGGTATTTCCCCCTAATTAAGTCTATAATAATCTACTTTCATTTTTCCATGACCCATTTGGTTTGTGAACCAGACATACAACTATGAGAAATTGGAATATTATAGATCTTATATGAATGTTTAAAGTATTTAAAGATTTTACTAACCTCTATAATTACTCCAGGAATGCAAAATTGCATTTGGCTTACTTTTCTTGACAGAGGAAAAGAGAGGAGGAAGGTGGAGAGTTCTATGGGTTTTCATGTAACATTTTCTACCTGCTATGTTTCCAAACCTTCCTGATCTGAATGTTCCCAAAAATTGTATGTTGAAACCTAACCCTCAAGGTGATAGAATTAAGAGATGGAACCTTTGGGAGGTAATTAGGTAATGAGAGCAGAGATCTCATGAATGGGATTAGTGCCCTTATAAAAGAGGCCTGAGTGAGGGAGCACTTTTACCTTTTCACCATGCGAGGACTAGCTAGAAAGTACCATCTTAGAAACAGAGTGAGCCCTCACCAAGTACTGAACCTGCTGGAGCCTGGATCTAGCACTTCCCAGCCTCCAGAACTTGGGTAATAGTTTTTAAATTACCCAGTATATTTTGTTATAGCCACCAGAATGGACTGAGACACTATCAAAATAGATTTAACTCAACGGTTCTCCTTCTTCCCACTACTAACCTGATTTTAGCACAGGGCATTTAAGCATCTAATCTGTATTGCCATCATATAACCCTTTAACAATCAAGTTTTGGGCTTGGTTGGCAGCCGTTATCTTCCCTGTGATGACAATAGATGAGAGGTCTCTCAGAGCTGCCATTAAGGCTTACGATTTTTAGCTCAGATCTTGAGTTAGAAATTCACAGCCTTCAATTTTTTCTTAGGTAATCTCTGTAGGATCATCTGAAACATTCAGCTGATGTCATAATCACTATAATCATTATTGCTGTCACAGTGATCAATTAACATAGCCATTTGTTCTCCCAGTGTCTTGTTCTCCTGCGGTACTTCCTCTTATGCTATCATTAAAGTCCCTCTGGACTAGTAAGGGTGGGGAGGCTGTTACTACTCCTCGGCCTAAAAGGGTAATAAGGGAATTTTTACTACAATTAGAAAAAACAACTGTACAGAGAAAGGCAACTGACAGGAGTTATAGCCTTTAGTAGAAAGACACAAACCCACGCCTTAATAAAACAGAAAATAAATACCTAATTTATTTTTCTCCCATCCTATAACATCCTTTTTCCATTGGCCAAATTCAACCTGAAGTCAGAGGTAAAGGCAACCCCGTTAACAAAGTCCATGTGAGTCAGCTTTCTGCTGCACAGAGCAGAGAGAAGGGTGAATTTGGTAAGACAAAGAGAAAATATCTACAATCCAAATCTTCAGTTGGCTAAGTCAACTCACCTTTTGTTTCTTAGCTCACATGTTATTTTCTCATAGCTTTCCTAAAGCCCTAAATACAAAATTGTGCATCAGCTGTCTTTACTCTTAGGACATCGTTGTTTATCTTTCTAGGTCTTGTTACATTATCTAACTATATATGATTTAGTTGGGTCTATAGGTTAATTTACATAATGACACTTCTTTCTCTCTTCTTTTAACTTTTATTTTAGGTTCAGGGGTACATGCACAGGTTTGTTATATAGGCAAACTGTGTCACAGCGGTTTGTTGTACAGATTATTTCATCATTCGGGTACTAAGCCTAGTACCCAATAGTTATTTTTTCGAATCCTCTCTCTCCTCTCACCCTCCATCCTCAAGTAGACCCTGTGTCTGTTGTTTCCTTCTTTATGTTGATGAGTTCTCATCATTTAGCTCTGACTTATGAGTGAGAACATGTTGTATTTGGTTTTCTGTTCCTGTGTTAGTTTACTAGGGACAATGGCCTCAAGCTCCATCCATGTTCCCACAAAAGACATTATCTCATTTTTTATGGCTGCATAGTATTCTGTCTTATGTATGTACCACATTTTCTTCATCCGATCTGTCATCGATGGGCATTTAGGTTGACTCCATGTGATATAATTTGGCTCTGTGTCCCCACCCAAATCTCATCTCAAATTGTAATTCCAACATGTTGAGGGAGGGACCTGGTGGGAGGTGATTGGATCATGGAGGCAGTTTCCCCGACACTGTTCTTATGATAGTGGTCTGATGGTTTTAAAAATGGCAGTTTTCCCTTCACCTTCTTTCTCTTCTGCCACCATGTAAGACATGCCTTGCTTCCCCTTCACCTTCTGCCATAATTGTAAGTTTCCTGAGGCCTCCCCAGCCATGCAGAACTGTGAGTCAATTAAACCTCTTTTGTTCATAAATCACCCAGTCTCAGATTGTATCTTTATAGCAGTGTAAAAATGGACTAATACACCATATTTTTGCTATTGTGAATAGTGCTGCAATGAACATTCACATACATGTGTCTTTATGGTAGAATGATTTATATTCCTCTGGGTATATAACCAGTAATGGAATTGGTGGGTTGAATGTTAGCTCTGTTTTTAGCTTTTTGGGGAATTGCCACACTGCTTTCCACAATGCTTCAACTAATTAACACTACCCCCAACAGTGTATACAAAGTGTTCCCTTTTCTCTTCAACCTTGCCAGCACCTGTTATTTTTTGTCGTTTTAATAATAACCACTGTGACTGGTGTAAGAGGGTATCACATTGTGGCTTCGATTCGCATTTCTCTAATGATCAGCAATATTGAGCTTTTATTCATATGCTTGTTGGCTGCATGTATATCTTCTTCTGAAAAGTGAATGACTCACTTTTTTATTTCACGTTTTTCTCAGTTGTATTGCAGTGACTACGTTGGTGTCTTACACACAGTGGATGCTTGTTAAATGTTTGTTGAAAAAAAAGAATAAAATAATTAGACCCATGTGGATTGGTCTGTGGCCTCAACCTTCATAAATAATATTATCTCTTCCAGAAAACAACTTCTGAAATGTAAATCATTGGGGATTTATGTGAAATCCATAAAATTCATGTAAATTACAAATCCACGACATTTTTTTAAATCTATGAAATTTGTAAAGTTTGAATCTTTCTAAATTATGTTTAATCTGTGTGTATAGTTTATACCCAACCTCATACGGTTGCTAAAAAATTTTGTAGCAATTTCTGTGTCCTCATTTATTTTTAAGTTCTTCCCAGAATTGTAATATATCTGACTTTCCATAGAGTCTAGACAAGTATTGATAAAGTGATTTTATTTTTTGGCAAATTAATTAACACATCTAGAAATGAATAAATGTTTCTGAAATGATGAAAGACAGAAATTTGACCCATCGTGGGAACCCAGAAAGAAATGTGGACTAAATAAGAAACTAACAATTAAACATTACAGTATTTGCCAGACAGGATGCTTAATACTTTGCATGGTTAAATTTAGGACCACAGCTAGTAAATAGATGATTTTATTCCCATTTTACAGATTGGAAAATAAAGGCTCAGAGGGGTTAAATGGTGGAAGTCCTTCAGTATACTGAAAAAAGGAATTTTCTTTAGAAGCACATATCTTCCCCTCTTTTCTGGATGGTCTCACTGAAGCATATGCCAATTATCACTATACATTTGTATGCCAAGAGTAGATATATTTTTCTCAATTTTTTAAAATTTTTGTTGATAATTTAGCAACATGTGTAGAAAATTGAATCCCTCTCAGATGACGCCCTCTGTTTTATCAAATAGTAAAATACATTCTTTAAGAGGGAAACATGATTCACAAGAATCAGCTTAGTGGGATCAAACTAAGAGCCAAATAATTTATCATGTGTAAAATATAGAGGTTTCCTGATTACATTCATCCAGATCTTAAAAATCGTTATTATTGTAACACTTCAACGTTATTTGATACCAACACCGAATGCAGCTTCTCTAATGGGAGTTATCTGGTCTGTGAGGCTCTGTTATGCAATGATGTCAGTATCTTCTGTAGTTTTAATTTCATAAGGACCTAACTTGAAGTAGTTTTCTTTTGTGGTTCTGACATACATATTTCAAAAAGATTAACATTATATTATTGTCCATGCCACAGAGCCATGGTCAGCCTTTGACAATGTTGAAGCATCTTACATGCATAATTTAATGGTGGCACAGTTCCATATATGTGATTAGTACCTGCAGACAATGTCCAGTATAGTATAATTCAATAGGAGAATAAGATGTGGCAATAAAAAAGCTTTGTGCAAAATACTCCAACTAAATATATTTTAGAGGTTCAAAACATTGACAAGTTGAGCTTTAGCTAAATGCACATAAATTCTTTAGCACTAAAGCATTGTTCTAAACAAAGGTCAGAAAACTTTTTCTGTAAAGAGCTTGTGGGTCATATGTTGTCTGTCACAACTAATCAACTATGCCATTGTAGCGTGAAGATAGTCCTAGACAATATGTAAATGAGTGAGTGTAGCTGTATCTCCACAAAACTTTATTTGTAACCCCTGAAATTTGAACTTCATATAGTTTTAATGTGCCAGAAAATATTCTTCTTTTTCCCACCATTTATAAATGTAAAAACCATCTTTAGCTCATCGCATATAAAAAACAAACAACAGGCTGTATTTGGCTCATGCATAGTTTGCTGATCCTCCAATCTGATTGGGACAGGTTTTGCCTTCTTTTATGGTCAATGAAACTTTAGTTTTGATAAAAATAGCTAAATGTCCACCAATAATTTGTGCTGTTTCTTCTATTATAGCTGGGCTTGGAAAGAAGCTGCCCAGGGAAGATCTCACTGTCCCCTCCCACTGGACCTACACCCCTGCTTCTATTTGGAGCAATGTGGTTGGTTCTGGATGTAAGTGAAAGCAATGTGTGTCACCTCTAGACCAAAGCACTTAGTTGGTCATTGTGCCTTCTCTGTTTTCAATTTTACTTCTGTATGGATCAGAGGACTATAAGACCTTAGGGAATGACACAGTCACAGCAAAAAAAGGAATGGCACAATCCTGAAGTCTTGAATCACAGTATGGGGGAAAGATGCCTGTAGTTCAGGACACCTATACCGAAGTGTTATGTGAGGGAAAAATAAACCTATTTTGTTCAAAACAATGAAATAGGCTAGGTGCGGTGGCTTACACCTGTAATCTCAGCATTTTGGGAGGCTGAGATGGGAGGATCACTTGAGGCCAAGAGTTCCAGACCAGCCTGGGCAACATAGGAGAGAACCTATTTCTACAAACAAACAAGCAAGCAAGCAAGCAAACAAACAAACAAACAAACTAAAAAAGTTAGCTGGGCATTTTGGCACGTGCCTGTAGTCCCAGCTACTCTAGAGGCTGAGGTGGGAAGATCGCTTAAGCTCAGGGAGGTTGAGGCTACAGTGAGTCGAGATCATGCCATTACACTCTAGCCGGGGTAACAGGGTGAGGCCCAGTCTGAAAAAATATAAATAAATAAAACAATGAAATAGTGAAGTTTATTTTTTATAGCCACTAGCGTTACACCAATGAATGCAACAATAATTGTATTTAACACCTGCAGGGTACAAATATTTCCCTAGAAGTGAAAGTTGATTTTTTTCTGTCTTTTATTACACAGTCACAGGTGGTAGGATGAATGCTGTGCTGGGAGAAGGCCAAGAGGACATACAAACATTTGGTTGTACTATGATCTTCTGTCCACTTTGACTATTTTACGTCAAACAAATATTTTCTGTGGGCTCATTTCTTAATATAGGCCATCGATCATGGCCCACCAATAGTTTTCCTCTAGAATTTCTCCAAAATTCAGCTAGAATGAACTTCAAAGAAAAAATTCTGATCATGCCACTGGCCATCCTCCTTAAAATATCTAAGTGTGTATTTATTGATCGTTTAGATTAAATCCCAAACTGTTTTGATTTTGCAGGTCTGGTTTTCGTCCTCTTCTCCAGGCTCATTTCTACATCCATACTCCTCATTTTCAATACTTCAGACTTATTTTTCTCTCATTAGTCACTGGGTTTGTATATCCTGTTTCCTTGTTTAGGAAGTTCTACTCTTTCTTCAGTTGACTTCTAATCTTCCTTTAGATCTTATTTCCATGAGCACCTCTCCAGAGAACATTTTGCATCTCCCTAAGTCAGATTCTACTATTGTTTATCATATCACCTTATACCTTTTATTTCTGGCATTTATTAAAGATGAGATGTTAAGCTTAACATGTAAATCTTTAAATATATGTTTTAAGTTTCATGAAGATGTGGCAATGACTTTTTTTGTTAAGTCATAATCCAAGCACATAGTCTATCAGAGAAGAGGTGATCAAATATTTGATGATTATTGATTATCAGGGAAATGCAAATTAAAACCATGATAACATATTACCTCACACCTGTTAGAATAGCTACTATCAAAAGATGAAGAATAACAAGTGTTGACAAGGATGTGGAGAAAAGGGAATCCTTGTTCCATGTTGATGGGAACATAAATTATTACCAGCATTATGAAAACAGCATGGAAATTCCTAAGAAAATTCAAAATAGACTACCATATTTTTCTGAAATCCCACTTTTGGATATATAGCCAAAGGAAATGAAATCAGCACATCAAAGAGATACCTGCATTTCCACATTCATTAAAGATTATTCACAACAGCCAAGATATAGAATCAACTTAGGTGTCCATCAACGGATGAACAGATTTTAAAAATGTGATATGTATATACAATACTATTGACCCTTAAAAAAAGAAACAAGTCCTGCCATTTGCAACAACATGGATGAACTTGGAGGACATTATGTTATGTGAAAGAAACCAAGCACAGAAAGGCCAAAACCACATGATCTTACTTGTATGTGGGAGCTAATAAAGTTGAACCCATAGAAATAGTAAAATTATGATTAGCAGAGGCTGGGAGGAAGAGGATTGAGGAGATGTTGGGCAAATGGTACAAAATTTCAGTTAGAAAGGAGGAATAAGTTCAAGAGATTCATTGTATATTGTGGCGACTATAGTTAATAACTATATATTGTATACTTAAAAATTGCTAAGAGTGGATTGAAAGTGTTCTCAACACAAAAAATAAGTATGTGAGGTAAGGTAATGCATATGTCAAATAGCTTGATTTAGCCATTCCATAATGTATACATGTATCAAAACATTATGTTTTACACCATAAATATATACTATTTTTCTTTGTTGATTAAAAATAAAGAAAACAAATTGTCGAATAAATGAAAGAATGAATACTAAGTTCCAGATATTTTGTATTACAGGAGTCTTCCACTTGCAGATAAATTTGTGTTTTGTACAATGCTTGATATCTATTTTCTTACTTTACTTCATAATAGCCTTACAAATTATGTGGACCTTATTTTTTAAAACTGTGGAAGCTGATGCTCAAAGAAATTGAATGCTTTGCCCAAGGTCACTAGCTACCTAAGTTCAGAGCAGGACTCGGCTTCTGATTATTTTTCCCTTTAATTATTTCAAATTTCATGCAGAGCCAGGTGTGTACAAGCCATAAAAACAAAATGAGCATGATCTGTGTTCAATATAAAAAGTAAACCAAATGTCTTATGAAATTAATCTGACACGCTTAAAGATATGCATAAATGTTATTGTGTTGCATAGTGATTAGGTACAGATTCTAAGACATTTGGATAAATTACAATAATTAGTATTACTTTTCCTTAGACACAGCCACCAATTGGGACACTTGGGTACCCCAACAAACGCATAATCATATTCAAGTGACAAGACCTGCTGTCTAAGACTCCTCAGGAGACAAAGACTACAGATAGCTTCCCTTTGATAAGACAAGTGACAAGAGAAAAATACCTGTAGGAAGGGCTTTTAACCCAGAATCTCCTGGAATAGATTCAAAAACAGGAAAGAAAGGGATGAGCTGTGAGGGGAGGTGCAATAGAAGAGGGATAAAGGCGGCAGTGTTAGGTAGGGAAGTTTGGGTCTCCGATTAACTCTGTGTATGCTTAGGAACGATTAGCTTTCTCATTTTGAACCTGTCATATCCATCATGTCTTTGGAGTCAAGACCGATTTTGAAATTCAATTGCAAGGACAGGCTATTCCCCATCAAATGAACCGAATTATATGACCTACAAATTTTTGTAGCTCTGAGGGTTAGTGAGAACTATGCTTATGGTTGCTTGCTCTTCATTACTTTTTAACATCCGTTTTTCTGCCATTTGATTCACTTAATAAACAATTACAGTATATCTTATTTCCCTTCACATTTCCTTCTTTTCTTTTTACTACCATAAAAATGGAACTCGATTACTACCTGTCATGTAGGTTCTATACTGTGACCTCCAGGAGTTCAAAGTGTAAAATAGGAATTATTGATGCAGTAAAAATAGATTAGGAGCATATGTTCATTCATTAACAACTAGCCCAAGAACGACAGAAAATGGAACCAAGGTACACATACTATATAGCTATAGATATTGCATAGAAAACTCTCTCTACTTTATTAGGAAATACATAACTTTTCTTTCTAAAACACCAGCACCTGAATAATAAGGCACATTTTTTTGTGAGAATATTGGTATAATAGATGGAATCTGTGGTATATATGTAGGAAATTACACTCCTTTCATTTTTCTACTTACCTCTCAATGATAATGCATGTATATGGCAATGTCCTCTTGCATTTTTAGCAGGTGCTTGGATGAACACAGATTCAGGTGAATAAGTTTATAAGTTATTTTTAGATATTATTATTTTAACTATATTTACACATATTTATATACGTATATGTTTGTGTATGTATATATGTATACATATATCTTAGCTAACTCATAAGCTTTAAAAATTTGGTTGTTAAATTTGTTACAAACTATTGCAAAATGTCAACAATAGCAAATAAAATAATAGTGAAATGAGTATAGACATTATCAAAATGAAATGAAATTCAGATGTGACTAAATCTTATTTCCAAAGTCTACTTTTATTTTGTCCCAAGATTCAGCTGTATGGTTTTAACAGTTGTACATTTTATGAGCTCTAAGTGGTAGTGGTTAGACATGATGAAATAAAAATAGCATTCATATATAGACTGGATAATTCTTTTACCTATCAGAGAATAATTCAGCTCTAATATATGCATGGCACCATATTAGATATTTACTCAAAGAGATATAAGTTAAATTTACAAGTGACATAAGAAACATCTTATTCTTTGAAAAATTATGACAAATTCAACATTGATTAAATATCATGGACAATTAAATGCAAGGTAATTTGGGAAGTAATATACCATAGCCACACACACACCCAAACACACACAAACAAGCCTGTTAACAAAAATAAGCATTGCATTAAGCCTTATTATGTCCCAGAAACTTTGCTAAATGTTTTACTGCATCATCTCATTTAATCCTCAGAGAGACTCTATGAGGTTTTATCTCCACTTTAGTGATAGGGAAACGGAGGCACAAATAGGCGAAGTAACTAACCCAATGTTATACAGGTTTGTCAACCCAGGATTCAATCCCAAATCTTCCAGACTTCAAAGTCCACATAGGACTCAGTGGGTCATGCTGCCTTCTCAGTGCACTGCAGCTTACACAAGTGAAAACGACACATGCAAGACTTGAGAAGAATGGACTACCTTCCAGGTAACAACCTAAGATTAGTTTGTTCCTTGTTTCTAAGAGAATGGAGCCTTTTATGGAAGTGGATTTGAACTGCACTTTGAGAAAAGTCATAGATGTGGAATAGAATCAATGGTGAAGAAAAATTTCCAGGAAGATGGCCATGATATGAGATAATGCATCAAGAAGTATGAGAAATGAGAAGTTACAGCAAGGACCTGGAGCTAGTGTCAGTAGCCAGGTAGGTCAGAATTAGAGAAAAGCATGGGGCAAGTTAGCATAATGTGGTGGAAGAACTTCTGAAATGAGGGGTCCTGGAAATGAGGGACTGGGGAGAAGGGGGTCAGAGTGGATCATGTCTGCACAGGGAGTCTGTGAGGGTCAGGACCAGGAGCTGGAAATCGAGAATACTGGAGGAATGCGCTGAGCCAGAGTCAGAGAAGAAAGCCATTAATGCAAGTTACAGGGTTATCACAGCAAAGCAAGTGTTAAGTATAAAAAAACACACACACACACACACACACAAAGGGATAAAAAGAGAAAGAACTAATGTGTATTCAGTACCATCCGTCTTAGATTTTATGCTAAAAGCTGCTAAGGCATTATATCACAATTGTTATATTATTTGCTCCTTACATCAAATTTTCAACATATATATTGTTATTTGGAAATGAAGGAAATCAACATCAGAATGCTGAAGTAACGTGGCAAACACTTATATGTCTAGTGTTTAGTGATATCAGCATAGGCCCTCAAGCCTGTGTGCTTACAAAGCCCACATTTTCTCAAATAACAAATGTGTATTAGAATATTAGCAAGGGGCTTCCTAAACACTTCGGGGAATATAAAGATGAGAATGAGTCACTTCCTGCCCTCAGAAGATAAATGAGCTAACCGCACAACTCAAGAAAAAATGTCAGAAGTTCAAATCTTTCTTCTTCCATGTACTGAGTCCTTGTGTGGGAGGCCATTAACAAATATTTGCTCACATCATTCAGATATTTCTACATAAAATGTTTTATTTTAAACATATGTTCTATGAAAGGTGGTTACATCCATTTTGGTAGATGGCTTCCTTTTTTAAATTTGCAACTTCTCCAGTGTATCTCATTTTGGGTGGCAATCAGCTTCTGTTTTGTGAAGTTGTTCCAGAGGCTTCCCCACCCACTGTCTCCTGGCAACTTAGTAATAGGGTTGATATCTGCATCATTTTCAATGATTACCACAATCAAATGTATTAACATATCCATCACTTCAGATAGTTATCATTTTTTTTGTGCTTGGTGAGAACATTTAAGATTTAATTTCTTAGCATTTTCAAGTATACAATACATTACTGTTAACTATAACCACCCTACTGAGCAATAAAACACCAGAACTTATTCCATCTATCTAACTGTCACTTGGTACCCATTGACTCATCTCTCTCAATCTTCCCATTCCCCCTCCCCTCCCCAGCCTCTGGTAACCACCATTTTACTCACTACTTCTATGAGATCAACATTTGTTAAAGATCCCATGTGTAAGTGAGACCATGTGGTATCTATCTGTCTTTTTGTGTCTGGCTTATTTTTGTGTCTGGCTTATTTCACTTAACATAATGTCTACCAGGTTCATTGATGTCACATATGATAGGAGCTCCTCCTTTTTTATGGCTGAATAGTATGCCATTGTATATACATATTACATTTTCTTCATCTACCACTTAAGTATTTTAAAGAGATGAAATACTCCATCTCAGCATTGACTAATAGCCTCATTTTTTCACTCAAGGGGGTAAGTTTTATAAGCCCATTAAGCAAAGCCCTCAATATATTTACATCTCTGACTTCTTTGTGTGTCACAAACACATACACAGTTATACACAGGTACTGCATACTCATTTGGAAATAGTTCACTTTGAAAGAGCTAGTCAGAGAAAACTGAGGTCATTTAGCTAAAAGTCTATTATCTTTCTGCTCTTCCATCTGCAAGTGCATATCCATTCGTATTCTTTTTTCCTTCTTTTCTCCAATCAGTGAAAGATAAATTCTTTCTTCTTTACTCTGTGAATCACCCTCCTATATCTACTTCGAAAGATCTTACTTCATTAATTATTTCTTCCCTTTTCCCTCATCTCTCCTTCTCTCTACTGACATTTCCCCGTCAGCATGTGACCTTCTGAAACCCCTTTCTCTCTAAATCTTTATGATAGTACTTTCTCAGAGTTTACTATTGCCTTTGGCTTCTTAGTCTTTTAATTTTGACACTGACGACTTGTCCTATAAAATGTTGGAGCTCTCAAATGCTAGGTCCTCAGCCCTCAGCTATCCTCTAGACATGATTCCTTAATCAGCACACTCACACTCAAGGATTCCATCACAATTTATTTGTCAAAGACTGCAAATGAATATTCCTGTGACTGGCCACCCTGCGGAGACCCAGAGCTACACGATGCAATTGATTACTAGGCATCTTTACTCAGTTGTTTCACCATTTCAAATCCACCATGCATTTTTTATATCATATGTTCTCCATTATTGCTAATGTACCAAATCTTAGCTTGGTGGCAAGCTAGATGAACTTAGGAAAGTTATTTCTCATCTTTAAACCTCAGTTTTTTCATATGTCAAATGAAAATAATAGTAATCACAATCAGTTTTCCATAAGGATTTAAAATTGGCTATTATATAGTCCACGATCATGAATGCTAACTACATAGAAGGCACAAGTGAATGAAGCAGGCACTAATACTGTCCTTATTTTATAGCTGAGGAACTGAAGACACAATGTGCTTAAGTAAATTGCTCCAGGTTACTTAGCTAATCTGTGATGAAGCGGCTTTTAAATGAAGTCTGGATTCAGAGCCTGGGCTGTTAATTGCTGCACTATCCTGTTTGTTACAGCAGTACAATATCATATACAAAGCACATGGCATGATCTTTAGTACTTATTAGACACATCAAAATCACAGCGATGGGGAGGGGCACTTTAAATGCTCTGGAAATATGTATTTTAAAAAGCTCCCTGGCACATCTAATATTCAACTTGGGTTAAGAACCAACATAGTAGACTCTCAAAAGTATTTGTTCCTTTTATCCAAATGAAAATAATTGAATCAATTTGACCCTGGGAACACTTTCACAAATGTTATAACCATTAAGCCAAAAGTATCCTTTAGAAGGGCTCTGTTAGAAATTCTTTTCTAAAATGACAATAGAAGAGCAATAATAAAGACATATATATAAAAGCCCTCGGTGTTAATGCAACCAGAGGCATTTAATACATGCATTGTGTTTTCATCTGCATTGCATGATTTTATCCTTAGGAAAAAGAGCTCTAAAAATATTAGGCTTGTATATAACTCAGAAAAATCACTTTCTCTTTTTTAAAATTAATGGAGTGTCTCACTTTGTTACCCAGCCTGGAATGCAGTGGTGCAATCTCAGCTCATTACAGAGGTGCAATCTCAGCTCACTGCAGCCTCGACTTCCTGGACTCAAGTGATCCTCCTGCCTCAGCGTCCCAAGTAACTGGGACTACAGGGACGCAACACCACACCTGACTAATTTTTTTTTTTTTTTTTTTGTAGAGATGGGGTTCTGCCATGCTGCCTAGGCTGGTCTTGAACTCCTGAGCTCAAGTGATCCACCCGCCTTGGCCTCCCAAAGTGCTAGGATTGCAGGTGTGAGCCACTGTGCCTGGCTAAAAAATCACTTTATTAAGATCATTATGCTCCGGGGTAAAATATTCCATCTGGGCTGGGTTTGGTGGCTAACACCTGTATTCCTAACACTTTGGGTGGCTGAGGCGAGAAGATCGCTTCTCTTCTAGCTATCAACACTTCTTCCAATTGTTTCTTATACAATTAAAGTAGGATATCTCATCTTCAGTGTATATATCCAGAAAAAACAAAGAGACCAAAAGGACATGAAAGAGAAAAAGCAATAAATTCTGTTCTCTTTTTCATGAGTTCTGTGTGTGCGCATATATATATTTGTGTGCATGTGTACATGTATAATATACTCATCTCTAGTACAGAATTTCTTATTGGCATATAAGCTATTTTTTTTTGTTTGTAAGTAAAAGGATATAATGTTTTTTAACAGAAGCAGAAAGAGAATTCACTAAGTTGATTTGGGGTGGCTCACTTAAATAAAGAAATGAGTATATAGATGTAGAATCCAGATAGAAGGGGAACAAAGAAGCTATGGAGTCTATAGCTCACTAGCGGGCTATAGGAATGAATCACTCCAACTTTTCCTTCTAACTTGGTATCATTTGATTTAATTTCAAATTCTAGAGAGAATCTCATTTATTTAACCTAGTTCCCATGCCCGGCAATTAGGTAGAGCACCTATTGGTATTTCCACGAAGGCTGCACACAGTGGAGTAGAAGTGAGTCTTCCAAAGGAAACTGAAGATGCTTCTAACCAGAAAAAGGAGAATGGATGGGGGATTCTCCAAAGCTACAGATGTCTCCTCTAGTTAAATATATCACAAATAGTGTTGATGTAAAAAACATGTAAAAAATATATTGATTTTATTTCACCACTGTCTTCTAATTAAAGTTTTTAGGTCATTACTGAATGCTTCCAAATAGCTTTTTTTTTTTTACAAAAATATTATCTTCATATGTTTTTGACAAATAAAAATTGTAAATATTTATGGTATACAGCATGATATTTTGATATATTGTGAAATAATCACCACAATCAGGCTAAATAACATGTCTCTCACTTCACATTGTTATTTTTATGTGTGTGGGGAGAACATTTAAGCTCTGATCTCAGCATTTTCAAGTATACAATACATTATTATTAACTATCATCACCATGCTGTACAATAGATCTCTAGAATTTATTCTTCCTAATTGAAACTTTGTACCTTTGACCAAAATCTTTCCATTTCTCCCCACACCGGCCACTGGCAATCACCATTCTAATTTCTGCTTCTGTGAGTTCAACTTTTTTAGAGTCTACAGATAAGTGAGATCCTGCAGTATTTGTCTTTCTGTACCTAGCTTATTTCACTTAATATTCTCCAGGTTCCTGCATGTTATCACAGATGACAGGATTTCCTTCACTCTTAAGGCTGGATAATATTTTATCGTGTGTCTATACCACATTTTCTTTATCCATTATCTACTGATGGACACTTAGATTGATTCCATATCTTGGGTATTGTGAGGGATGCTGCAGTGAACATGAGAGTACAGATAGGCCACAGCTGATTTTATTTCCTTTGGCTGTATATCTAGAAGTGAGATTCAGGATCATGTGGTAGTTCTATTTCTAATTTTAGGGGGAAGTTTTATACTATTTTCCATAATGGCTGTAATAATGTATATCTCTACCAACATTGCACAAGGGTTCTCTTTTCTTCATATCCTCACCAATACTTATCTCTTTTTTGATATTAGCTTTTCTAACAGGCGTGAGATGATAACTTACTGTGGTTTTAATTTGCATGTCCCTGATGGTTAGTGGTGTTGAACATTTTTTCATATACTTGTTGGCCATTTGCATGTCTTCCTTTGAGAAATGTCTACTCAGATTCTTTACCTATTTTAAAATCAGATTATTTGTTTTCTCGCTATTGAGTCATTTGCATTCCTTCTATATTTTGGATACTTAACCCCATAACTTAGGTGTATGGTTTGAAAACATTTTTTTCTCAAACCATGGGTAGTGTCTTCACTGTTGACTGTTTCCTTTGCTGTGCAGAAACTTTTTAGAATTTGTTTTTTTTTTTTTTTTTGGTTACTGTGTTTTTGGGTTCATATCCAAGGAATCATTGCCTAGACCAATGTCATGGAACTTTCACCCTATGATTTTTTTCTAGTATTTTTATAGCTTCAGGTCTTATGTTTAAATCTTTAATTCATTTTTAGTTGATTTTTGTATATGGTGTGAAATAAGGGTTCAATTTCATTCTTCTGCATGTGGATATACAGTTTTCCCACCATCATCTATGGAAGAGACCATCCTTTTCTCATTTTGTGTTCTTGGCACCTTTGCTGAAGATCAATTGACCATAAATGCATGGATTTATATCTGGGCTATCAATCCTGTTCCATTGGTTGATGTGTCTGTTTTTATGCCCATACCATGCTATTTTTATTACTATGGTTTTGTAGCATATTTTGAAATTTGGTAGTGTGATGCCTCCAGCTTAGTTTTGTTTTGATTTTTTGGTGTTTTTTTTTTCCCCTAAGATTCCTTTGGCTATTCAAAGTTGTTTGTGGTTCCATAAAAATTTTATGATTATTTTTCTATTCATTTAAAAAATACCATTGGAACTTTAGGGATAGCATTGAATCTGTAGATCACTTTGGGTACTATGGATATACAAACAATATTAATTATTCCAGTCCATTAACACAGGACATTTTTCCATTTATTTGTGTTTCTTCAATTTCTTTCACTAATGTTTTAGAGTTTTCATTGTATAGGTCTTTTATCTCCTTGGTTAAATTTATTCCTAAGTATTTTGTTTTTAAAATGCTATTTGCCTCATGGTTAGCAATATTGAACATTTTTTTCATATACTTGGCCATTTGTATGTCTTCCTCTGAGAAATGTCTACTCAGGTTCTTTGCCTATTTTTATTTTTATTTTTATTTTTTGAGACAGGGTCTCACTCTGTCATCCAGGCTGGAGTGCAATGGTGTGATCATGGCTCACTGAAGCCTCAACCTCCCAAGCTCGAGTGATCCTCCCACCTCAGTCCCTTGGGAAGCTGGGACTACAGGTGCATGCCACTATGCCTGCATAATTTTTGTATTTTTTATAGAGATGGGGTTTCGCCATGTTGTTCAGGCTGGTCTTGAACTACTGAGCTCAAGAATCTGTCCACCTCAGCTTCCCAAAATTACAGGCATGAGCCACCATGCCCAGCCTCTTTGACTATTTAAAAATCAGATTATTTGTTTGCATTCCTTATATATTTTTGATATTAATCCTTCATCAGGTTAAACGATGAGATTATTTTCTTGCTTTCTTTATCAGATAGGTTGTTGTTAGTGTATGGAAACACTGCTGATTCTATGTTGATTTTGCCACTTTACTAAATTTATTATTTCTAACAATTTTTGGTAGATGCTTTATGATCATGTTGTCAGAAAGCAGATCCAATTTCATTTCTTTCTTTCTTATTTGGATACATTTTATTCTATTTTCTTGTTTAATTGCTCTGGCTCAGATTTTCAGTACTGTATTGAAAAGAAGTGGTAAGAGTGGGCACTTCTTGTTGTTTTCTTCCTGTTCACATGAGGATAGCTTTCAGCTTTTCACTACTGAATATAATATTAGTGGTGGTTTGTCATATATCAGCTTTGGGCTTTATCATGTTGAAGTACATTCCTTCTATACCTAATTTGTTGAGCTTTTTTTTTAAATTATGAAATCATGTGGAATTTTGTTAAATTCCTTTTCTGCATCTATTGTAATGATTGTATAATTTTATCCTTCCTTCTATTAATATCATGTGTCACATTTATTGATTTGTGTATGTTGAACTATCCTTGCATCCCAAGGATAAATCCTACTTGATCAGGGTGTATGATACTTTGAGTGTGCTATTGAATTCCATTTGCTAGTATTTTCTTGAGAATTTTTGCATGTATGTTTATCAGCAATATTAACTTGTATTTTCTTAACTTGTAGAGTCCTGTCTGGCTTTGATATCAGAGTAATTCTGGCCTCATAAAATAAACTTCTTCATTTTTTTGGAAGAGTTTGAGAAGTAATCGTGTAATTCTTTAAATATTTGGTAGAATTCACTTGAGAAGCCATCAGGTCCTGGGTTTTTCCTTGTCGGAAGGTTTGTAACTACTGATTCACTCTCCTTACTCCTCATTGGTCTGTTTATATTTTCTGTTTCTTCATGATTCTGTTCTGGTAGGTTGCATGTTTCCAGGAAGTTATCAATTTCTTCTTGGTTATCTAACTCACTGGCATGTAATTATTCATAGTAGTTGCTTATGATTCTTCATGATCTTTTGTATTTCCATGGTATCACTTGTAATGTCTTTTCTTTCACTTACAATTTTGAGTCTTTTCTTTTTTCCTACTCTTGCTAAAGTTTGTCAATTTTGTTTATTTTTTCAAAAGAAATGATTAGTTTTGTCGGTCTTTTCTATTTGCTTTTTTCTCTATTTCATGTATTTCTCTTCTGATCTTTATTATTTTCTTCCTTCTGATAACTTTAGGCTTGATTTGTTCTTGTTCTAGTTTCTTGAGGTGTAAAGTTAAGTTGTTTATTTGAATTTTTTTTTTCTTACGGTAGGCATTCATTACTATAAACTTCCGTTCTGAAACTGTTTTTGCTGGATCCCACAATTTTTGGTATGTTGTATTTCCTTCTTTATTTGTATCAGATTTTTAAAATTTTTCTTTTGATTTCTTCTTTGACTCATTGGTTCTTCATTGGTGTGTTGCTTAATCTCCACATATTTGTGAATTTCCCCTCTGTTACTGATTTCTAATTTTATAGCACTGCTGTCTGAAAAGACACTTGATATAATTGCACTCAAATGCATAAAAACTTGTTTGGGGCTTAACATATCACATATCTTGGATAATATTTATGTGCACTTGAAAGCAATGTTTTCTGCTGCTGTTGGATAGGATCTATGCAATATGTCTGTTATGTTCATTTGGTCTAACATGTTGTTCAAACTGCTGTTTCTTTATTAACTGACTGACTGGATGATCTATGCATTATTTGTATTGAGGTATTAAAATTTCCTACTGTTATTATATTTTCTCTATTTCTCTTTTCAGTTTTGTTACTATCTGTTTTATATTTTTAAGTGTTCTGAAATATGTATTTCCAATTGTTATATCTTTTTGAAAAATTGACCCTTTTGTCATCATATGTTGACTTTCTTTGTCTCGTGGCCATTTTTGGCTTAAAATCTATTTCATCTGATAGAATTACAGCTGCTCTTACTCTTTTTGTTTATATTTTTATGGAATATCTTTTTCCATCCCTTCACATTTAGCCTCTGTGTTCTTCAAGCTAAAGTGAGTTCCTTATAGGCAGGATATAGTTGGATTTTTAAAATCCATTCAGCCACTGTATGCCTTTTGATTGGATGATTTAATCATTTATATTCAAAGCCATTTTTGATAGATAAGGACTTACTACTGTCATGTTGTTAATTATTTTCTCTTTTTCATTTCCTTTATTCCATTCTTCTTCTTTTGCTCTCTTCCCTTATGATTTGATTATTTTTATAGTTGTATGCTTTTATTTTTTTTCTTTATCTTTATTCTCGTGGCCTTGTGTTACCTACTACAGGCCTTTTGTTTTTGTTCATTTACCATGAGGCTTACCTAAAACATTTTGTAAATATAATTAATAGTCGATGTTAAGCTGATAACAACTTACCTTTGAATACAAAAACTCTGTGCTTTAACTTCTCTTCCCTCCATATTTCATATTATTGATGTAGCAATTCATATCTTTTATATATCATGCATCCATTAAATTACTGTAGCTATAGTTATTTTAATACTTTTGTTCTTTAACTTTTATACTACAGTTAAAAGTTATTTATGCACCATTACAGTATTAGAGTATTCTGAATTTGACTATATTTTTATCTTTACAATGAGTTTTATGTTTTATACTTTCTTATTTTTTCATGTTTTTAATTAGTATCCTTTTATTTCAACTTAAAGAACTCTGTGTAGTATTTTTTTTTTTTTGTAAAAAGGAGATACAGTGGTGATAAACTCCCACAACTTTGTTTGTCTGGAAAATCATTATCTCTCATTCATTTCTGAAGAACAGACTTGCCAGGTATAGTAATCTTTGTTGTCAGGTTTTTTTTCTTTCATCACTTTGAATGTATTATTTCACTCTCTTCTGGTCTGCAAGTTTTCCACTGTGACATCTGCTGATAGTCTAATGGGGGTTCTCTTACAGTTAATGAGTTGCTTTTCTCTTGCTGCTTTCAGAATTCTCTTTTATGCTTGATAATTTAATTATAATATGTCTCAGTAATAATTTTCTTATATTTAATCTATTTGGAGTTCTTTGGATTTCATAGATCTGGATCTTCATTTTTTTATTCAGATTTGACAAGTTTTCTGTCATTATTTCTTTAAAGAAGATTTCTCACGCTTTCTCTTTCTCTGCTCCTTCTGGAACTTTTTAACTTAATATATTGGTTTTCTTGATGGTGTCCCATAAGTCCTATAGGCTTTCTTTAATCTTTTTCATTCAATTCACTTTTCTTTTTGTTCCTCAGACAGGATAATTTTAAAGAAGCTATGGTCTCTCTTTTTTGTGCTGCTATAACAGAATACCTGAGCCTGGATAATTTAGAAAGAATAAAAATTTTTTCTTACAGTTCTGGAGGCTGGAAGGTCCAAGATCAAGATGGCAGCAGGTTTAGTGTCTGATAAAGATCTGATCTCTGTTTCCAAGATGGTACCTTGAACACTGAAATTTCCAGAGGGGAGAAACGCTGTTCCTTACATGGCAAAAGATCAGAAGGACAAAGAGAGGGAACCCACTGCTAAAAACTCTTTTTTTAAAAAAGTATCCAGCCTACCCATAAGGGTGGATCTCTCATGATCTAATCACCTTTTAATGGTCTTACCTCTTGAAAATGTTTGCAATAGCAATTAAATTTCAACTTGATTTTTGGAGGAGACATTTAAACTATAGCAGCTGTCTTTTAGCTCGCAGGTTCTTTCTTCTGCTTGATTGAGTATGCTGTTGGAGCTCTCTGTGGAATTTTTCTGTTCAGTTCAGTTTATTGTGTTTCTTAGCTTCAGAATTTCTGTTTGTTTTTTTTTTTATTCTCTGATATCATTTTTGAACTTCTCATTTTGTTCATACATTGTTTTCCTGATATCATTTTGTTGTCTGTGTTCTTCTGCATATCACTGTTTTAAAAACAATTATTTTGAATTATTTTTTAGATTTGTAGATATTCTTTCCTTTATGGTTGCTTACCGATGCTTTATTTGTTCCTTTGGCTGTGTCATGTTTCCCTGATTATTCCTGATCCTTGTGGCCTTGTGTTAGTGTCTGCGAATTTTAAGATATAGACACACCTCTTTTAGTTTTATGAACTGGCTTCATTGGGGAAATCCCCTCAACAGTCAGCCAGCCCAGAGATTCTCAGCAGCCTGTCTGAAAGGGTTTGTTGATGGGATTGCTGCTGGAATCCTCAGGCAGGCTGACCTAGTGTCTTGGTCAGTGAGTGTGCCAGATTGGGACCGGGGTCCATAGGGCCAAGCCTGGATCCTGAGTCCATAAGTAAGGGTTCTGGCCTGCAGCCTGGAGATATAAGGGCTAACCTGGAGCCTGAGGCTGTGGGGACTAGCCTAGTGCTGAATTTTGCTGGTGTTCCACAGTGAAGTTAGATACTTACTTCATTCTTACTTCATTCTCTTTTTTCTAGGTGAAGAGTATCTTCCTTGTGCTACCTGGGTTCAGGGAATTGGTGATGTGATAATGTGAAACTGTTCTTACTCCCATCAACGTCTCTTTTTTTTTTTTTTTTTTTCTGTGCTCCACTGAAACAATCTAACCTCTCACCTGGATTCTTTAGCTACTATGAAAGCATTTTCATGCATGGATAGTTGTTTGAATTTATGTTTCTGCAAGGGGATGAGTGCTAGAAAGTCTTTCCTCTCCATCTTGCTGATGTCACTCCATCCTAATAGCCTTTAATAAGATGTTTATTTATTCCATTTATTGTGTCAGACCTGTCCTAGAGATAGAAGAGCAGAAGCACAAATGTTGCCTGAGTCCAATATGACTATTGAGCTGCCATACCAATGGTGAAATATTTACATCAAGACTTTTAAGTGAGAAAGAAATAGATGTTTATCCTATTTAACCCATTTTATTTTGGGTATCTATTACATATGAGTATGTATTATAACTAACAGTCACTTAGCATTACTAATTCCACTATAATGTAGTATATGTATATATACACATATTAGATATAACCCTGAACAAATGGTATTGATTCCAAAAACCATAAATAAAATTGAATCCAATTTATTCTTTCTCACAACATGTGTGGGACTCACTGTATGTATGTTACTGTATTTATATTTTCTAAGCCTGTACCCAAGACTGTTTTGAAATCCTGGATAACAGAATCCAGAAATTAGCATTAACATTTTTAAACTGCAGTTTTATTCCTTAAGAATTATATTTTAAAGCACACTACTCCTTTGATATGAAAGATCACCTTAACAGACTATTTCTGCAGAGAAAATTGCAATCCTATGTTTTGTTACAGAGGTTTAACCCCATGGTGAAAAAACTGCTTTGCATGATAATACTGAAGTGGTCTTCAGTTTGAGTGAAATTGCATCCATGGAGATTATGTATCACTAGAGAAATGGTTTCTAAACATAAATACGTGTGTACCCGTGTTTAATCACTTACCATCTACAAACCTAGGCAGAAACCTGACGATGAAAAAAACATGAATTTTATATTTCTCTCATGGTGGCAGAGATTCTAAAGAGG
Source organism: Pan paniscus (assembly GCF_029289425.2). NCBI lineage: Eukaryota > Metazoa > Chordata > Mammalia > Primates > Hominidae > Pan > Pan paniscus. The sequence continues at coordinate 130,700,817 of NC_073249.2, forward strand.
ATAAGAGTGAGAGTGTTAGAGCTCAATTTGTACTATGCTGATAAACACATTCTTCAAGACCAGGAATTGTCAAACTATGTCTTGCTGGCCAAATCCAACTCAAGGCCTGTTTTTGTATTGCTCATGAGCTATGAATAATTTTTAAATCTCTAAAGGATTGAGAAGAAGAAGAAACCCACAGATTACAAAAAATATTTGCAAACCATACATCTGATAAGGAGCTAATATCCAAAATATATAAGGAATTTTAATAACTCAAGAACAAGAAAGCAACTCGCTTAAAAAATGAGCACAGGACCTGAACAGACATTTCTTAAAAGAAGACATACAAATGACCAATAGATTAATTAAAAAATGCTCAGTATCCCTAATTATTAGGAAAATGCAAATTAAAACCACAACAAAATATCATCTGCACCTGTTAGAATGGATTTTATTAAAAAATGAAATATAATAAGTGTTGGCAAGGATGTGGAGAAAAGGGGATCCTTATATACTACTAGTGGGAATGTAAAGTAGTACAGCCATTATGGAAAACGATATGGGGGTAGAACTACCATATGATCCAGCAATCTCACTTCTGGGAATATATCCAAAGAATTGAAATAGATGTGTTGAAGGGATGTGTAAATTTTTATGTACATTACAACATTATTTACAATAGGCAAGATATGGAATTAACCTAAATGTCCATCTAACTGATGAATAAAGAAAATATTTAAAAAATATATATACACTATGGAACACTATTTAGCCTTTCCAAAAAGAACAAAATCATGTCATTTGGAACAAACCAGGCACAGAAAGACAAATATGTACTTTCCACTTATCTCCAGTTTTGCTTTTCAAAATTTCAGTTATCTAGGCTCAACCATGGTCTAAAAATATTAAATGAAAAATTTCAGAAATAAACAGTTGATAATTTGTAAATTGCATGCCATTCTGGGTAACATGATGAAATCTCATCTTCCTGCTTCGTTCCACCTGGGATATCAACCATCCTTTTGTCCAGCAAATTAACTTTGTATACACTACTTGCCCGTTAGTCACTTAGTAGCCATTTTGGTTACTAGACCTAAATAACTTAGTACACATAAGGTTCAGCACTATCTGCAGTTTCAGGCATCAACTGGGAGCCTTGAAACATATCTTTTATGCATAAGGGCGGACTGCTGTACTGGATGATCTCACTCATATATGGAATCTCAAAAAAGTTGAATTCACAGAAATAGAGAGTAGAATGATGGTTACCAGAAGCCTGGTGTGGGGGTGGGGAGGTGGGTGGGAAGGCAAGATGGGTTTGAGGACTGCTGGTCAAAGGGGACAAAGTTTCAGCTAGACAAGAGGAATGTTTTAAGTTTTGGTCACACAGGGTGACCATAGTTAATAGTAATGTATTATATATTTCAAAATACATGAGTAAATATCAAATGTGTCATCACAAAAAATGTTAAACAAGTAGGTGATGAATATATTAATTAGCTTGATTTAATCATTCCACATTACATATACATAACAAAATATCACATTGTACTCCATAAATGTAATATATTATGGTTTGGCAGTTAAAAATAATATAAATTTTAAAAAGCAGCAGCAAGAGATATATATGTGGCCCCCAATGTCTAAAATATTTACTGCCTAGTCCTTTACAAATAAATCTGCTAATCCCTCAGACTCAATAACCCAACAATATGGAATACACTGAAGTTAGTGTGTATTATATAGATCGTCCTTGCATATAGTAGAATCGTAATGTTTGATAATAAATGAATTAATTAGTGGAGGGACACTATTTTTTCAATGATGGTAAAGGCTATGGACTACATATCATTTATGCACCAGTGTACGCCATGATTTGGTGTGTTATGTAGCAGGTAAAAGCAATGGAGGTTTAAGACATACTTGAAAATGGAGGGAGTTGTTTTGTTTACATTTAAAGCTATAGGATAGGGTTTATATAATTTCATCAAATAGCATTGTTTTACGGTTTATATTCTGATTGGTGGTTGGCATTGTGTCTATAGCAAATTTGGGCCAAATTTGTAAATTCACTTGGCATTTTGCAGTGTCTTGTATATAGCACATTTTAATGTTTGTTCAATAGGTAAGTGAATATTTAATACTGTTATTATACACATCATTCATTCAAAGATTACTGGTGTTTTTTCCAGTGAAATATTAACCTTGGAAGTCAGTCATTTTATGCCAGATAGTTGCTTTTTCTTCTCTTCATCTAACAAATATTTTTCTCATATATTTTCTTAATTTCAAAATTCCTTTAAAAAGATGACAACAACAATCAATTATAATTGACTTAAGAATAATTTCTCTGTCGTGTGAACCATAAGGCCTATGTGACTTAAAGGAAAAATGTCGAAAAATGATCAAGACCATAGGTGTTGGCATTTCTCAGGGTGATAATGAGACATGCCTTTGCTTTCCCTATGTTGGTGCAATTGTCTAGTGCATACTCTTTTTTCAGAGGGATTTCAAGAGATGATGTAACACAAAACTCAGGCTCATGGGCAGGCTTTGTTCACAGACTTCTCATTTATGATAAACTTTAAATATTCATGATCCTTTTCCCTTTCCCAGTGATATTTCCCGCTTTAACCTATAAAGTAAAGGGAGGCTGCACCTGGAATGGAATTTAAATAAGTTTTTTAAAAAATCTGTTATGACCAAAGCATTCCCTAAGAGATACTTCAGTCAATTTCAGGAGTTTGAGCCTAAAGGAGTACTTTCTTCAGAGTAAGGTCAAGGCAGAGAAAAAAGAAACATCACAGCTGTGCACTGCTCTGCTGTCCAGATAGAGTCTTTGAACATTTTCTTCTCTTCATCAAAGAACAACTGGGAAGGCAACACAGAAAATAAAATCCATGAGACCTTGGCAAATGTCATGAAAAATGAAGATTAGGATCAAAAGTTTAAAAGGACAATCTAGGCTTAAAAGAAAAATATGAAAAAACTTTCACTGCCTTCTGTAGCATATGAGAAGGTGTTTAAATTGTTTGGTCTATTGGTCTACAGACACCTGGATGATACTTGTATTATGAGTTCAGCATAGCAGAAACACACCTGACTGATACAGATCATTTATAATCTGCTTCTAAAATAAACTCAATGGCAAACACAGCTTACTGAAAAATAGAAATACAACTGGCTCTTAAAACAACTAGTGGATTTTTTTTTAATTTTTGAAGATTTGATAAGTTGAAATCTGAATAAAGAAGTACTTGTGAAAAGACAACATTAGATAATCAATAGTAATAAAGAAGGTAAAAATGAATTATTTATTTAGTCATGTAGCGAACACTGATTGTCTCTTATTAACCAAAAACTGAGCTAGGTGCTGACATAAAGAGATGAACAAAACAAAAAATTACTGGTTTCAAGGAGTTAAAAACATATTAACTGGATATGGAAAATCTACAGATTCAGGTCTCATTTGCAATAGCTTAACTTCTTCCCCCTGCCATGGGTCTTTGGAAATAAATTTTCATTTCATCTCACTGAATTAACAATTTTGGGTGTATGCAATTAATTTTGCATTTATCCACCAATGCAATTAGATACCTTGTGTGGGAATATCTCAAGGCTGGGGAATAAAGATGAGGAAGACATTTCTCTCTATCAGGGAATCTAGTCAGGTACTTATGTGCTTAAATAACAAAGTTTTTAATAAAAAATGCCATAATATTACTAAAACTATTACCAAAAATATCTAACCCTTATGGAATGCTTATGTGATTTATATCCATTATCTCATTTAATCTTTATATCAATACTGTGACATAAGTACAAATATTATCTCAATCTTATAAGAAAACTGAGGCAAAACGAAGTTAGGTAACTTATCTAAAGCCATGGTGAAGGCTGATTCTAAAAGCTCCATATTCTGTGCTCTTAATCACTACATTCATAAGAATTTAGTTGAGATAGTGATTTTTTCTGATGAAAGAATAAGAAAAAAAGCTTTATGGAGGAGTTATTATTAACATAGGATTATAAAAAGTATCTTGAACTTTATATTCCCAGCTAAAAAGAAATAGATCGTAGCAGACCACCTTCTCAATGAGAGCAAAACTAAAAGCTAGATAAAAATTAAACCTGTTTGAACCCACCAGAAAGTAATCAAGGCAACCAAACTTGGAGACCCAGGATTCCAGAGAGAAGGAAAATTTGCTAAGAGTATTTTTCTTGGCAGCATTTCCCTTTGAGTCATTAGTTAGTGCATATGCAATGTGGGTAGAAAGGCTCAGAAGCTAAAAGAAGGCAGATGGATGCTAAGAGGCAGAGAATTTCAGTGCTGTTTGGAGATTTTTAAATGAAGTTCAAAGCCCAGAAAGGGGGAAAACCACAATAAACTTTCTAGGTATTTCTCTAACTCTCCTAAAATAGCATATACTAGAAATAATAGCAAATTAGAAGACCAGGCCTAAAACCAGTTATTAATAGCTTAATATCTAATTGTATTAAAGTGACTGACTTTTACACTAACTGGCTATCAGAGAGTTGCAAGACAGAGGATTAGTGATTTTGAAAGATGTTAGTAAAAAAAAAATACAAAATAGGATGGCAAACACAAAAAGGATAATATGACTTGTATAATACATAGAAAATACATATATGTGACAGACTCTCAGGACTGCAAAAGAGACCGAATAAAGGGCAAAAATTACCCAAAACTGATTAAAGACATTAAGCCACATATTCAAGAAACACTATAAAGCCCAATCAGAATGAGAACAAAGAAATCATTTTCAGGCACATTATGGTAAAGTTAATGAAAACTAATGACAAAGAGCAAAATCTTAGAAACATCTAATAAAAAGATAAATTACTTTCAAAGAAACAATTTTATAATTATTAACTTGCTTCTCAACAAAGACAATAGCAGTTAGAAAAGACTGACATGGCATCTTTAAAATGCTGAAAAAAAATAGTTGTTATAGTAGAATTCTCCTCAGAGTAAATATTCTTCAAAAATGAGAGTAGAGAGATTTCCTTATAAACAAAAACAAAATATATATAAAACGACAACAATAATAATAATCTATTGTGACATTTAATCAAAACACATGACAAAATAACAAATGGAAAAGGGGTAACTGAAGTGTTGTAACATCCTTGCCTTACCTAGGGATGCTAATTTATATGAGATTTAGAAGTGAGAGATCTACAGGAGAGCCACCAAAAGGACAAATAAAATAAAATTTTAAAAGTGAATTAATATAACTTTAAACTTAATAGAGGAGAAAATATGATAACAAAAAAATACTCGATAAACCCAAAAAAAGAAAAGGAGAGAAGTCTAGACCAAGTGGGAGAAATAAAATACAGCATTAAGATGGTTGATTTAAATCCAAATGTATCAGTAATTACTTAAATTAATAATAGTTATTAAATTTCTATTAAATTATCCAATTAATAGTCAAGATTGTCAGAATAAAAACCACTGCCAATTATATACAGTGGTTTTTAAAAGAGATAAAAACTTAAATAACTACACAAAAATTGTAAAGTCAAATAAAAGAAAAAAGGTATAACATTCAAAGGATAATCAAAATAAACATGTAGTTATGCTAAGATAAGAAATAGTAGACTTTAAGACAGGAAGTATATTGCAGGTAAAGACGGGATATTTTGTAATGATAAAAAGATCAATTTAAAATTTAAAATTTTTATGCACTTAATTACATACCTTAGAAATCAAAACTGAAGAAAATTAATGAATAAATAAGTACGCAAATACGGCGAAAGATTTTTAACACAAAATTCACAAAAAGTCGTAGGATAAGGCACGTAAAAAAATCAGTAAAAATATAGAATACTCAAAAAGTAAGATTAATAAGCATTGGCCTAATGATCATATAGAGCACTGCATTCAACTGTACAATATACAGGAGTACACATGCAATATTTCTCAAAATGTTTATATCCTGGACTATATATGTACATGAGGCAAATCTCAACATATATCAAATAATTGAAATAATACAAAGTGTGTTTTTTTACTACTATGGAATTAAATTTGAAATTAGTGACGGTGAACCCCCTAAAGTATGAAAATTAAATAATCCATAATTTTTTAAAGAATCAATAAAATAATAAAAAATATTTTGAATCAAAATATAACCAAAAAAGAATATATAAAATTTGTGGTATGGCGTTACAGCCATTTTATAGCCTGCAAATTATATATTTTATATAATTTGCAAATTTTATTTTAATATAAAATATTAAATATAATATATAATATATAAAATATTAAATATAATTATATTAAATATATTTAATATGAAATATTAAATATATAAATTATATATTTGCAAATTTTATAGCCTGCAAATTATATATTTAAAGATAAAAACCTGAAAATTGATGACCTGTGTGTATCCATTTGAAGATGTTAGCAAAAGAGCATAAGTTTAAACCTAAATAAGGCGGAATGAAGAAAATAATAAGGAATCAAATTTAATAAAATAGAAAACAAGCACACAATAGAGAAAATCAGCAAAATCAGAAGTTGTTCATTTCAAAAGCCAAAATTTGATAAATACATATGAAGACTAACCAAGACAGTGGATCAAAAAGGTACAAATTACCAATACTAAGTAATAAAAGAAGGGGTATAACGATAGAGCCTAGAAACATTAAAAGATATTCAATGACTATCATGAACACCTTTTTTCCTCAAAATTAAAAATTTAGATAAAATAAATGAGAATCATATCTGTAATTTGTTTTCAAAATGTGCAAAAGGAAAAACAATTTTCAACTAATCTTTAAGGCCAGCATAACATGATACAAAACTTGATAAAAACATAAGTTACTGGTCAATCTTTGTTATGAACACTGATTAAATATCTTAAAGTGATATTAGCATTCCAAACTCAACAATGCATATAAAGGATAATATATCACCACCATGTTGAACATTTTGTAGAAATGCAAATTTCATTTAATATAAAAAAATCAAGAAATTGTTAAGTCTACAGTGGAAAAGCTTGGGAGACCCCAGTTTAACCAAGTGATCACAGTTAATGTTGCTATTATTGGGAAAGGATATACCATGTTCAGAGATTGAAAGATCCAATATTTTAAGATGTCAATTCTCTGTACATTGATATATAGACTAAAATTCCCCAATTGTGTAAAGTAAAATTATTATTCTAGAAATTACATGGAAAATTAAAGGACTCAAACTAGCCTCTCTAAGATGATAAAGTCGCAAAACATATTACCACATATGAACATTATAAGCCCATTGAGATTACACAAGTGTTATTGAAATTAAGGACTGAAAAACAGATTAGTGGATCAGAACAATTTAGAAACGAAACTACATGGTCGCTTGATTTATTACACATAACCCTGCAGAACAGAATCTTTTCAAGACATGGTGCTGGATAAATTTAGTGTCCATATTAAAAAAATAAAACTGCCAGCCACTTCCCAATTATAAATAAATTCCTCATATAGATTTAAACTCAAAAGATAAAAAAATTAAAGTATCTATATAAAGCTGCTCTAGTCAATAAGGTAGCCATTAGTCACATGGGTATTTAAATTTACATTTCAATTAATTAAAATTAAAAACAATTAAAAATTCAGTTCCTTAGTTGTATTAGTCACATTTCAATTGTGCAATAGCTAGCTTTTGCCACAATCCTGTGGCTAGCAGGCACTGCATTGAGCAACAAAGATATGGAACATGTCCATCACTGTAGAAAGTTCTGTTGGACAGTATCAGCAGAGGTTTACATAAGATACCATCTTTATGACTAGGGCTAGGAGAAAAGAAACCAACCATAAAGGAAGAACTGACAATATATATAGAACTCTTAAAAACTGACAACAACAATAACAAAAAAGAAAAATGGACAAAATCATGAAATGTTTATAATAAATGATACACAAATGGCTTTTTAATATATAAAAGAAATGCTTAATGTTACTCATAATAAGAGAAAAAATGATAAAAGTACACTAATGTATTATTTTTAACTGTCAAATTACTGGCCAGAAGATTGGCCACAAGCTGTTCAACAGAGGTGGGGGAATGGGCACTCTCCTAGTGGGGGTGCAAAATGGTACAGCCACAGTAAAGGTAAACTTGGTAATATATATGGAAATTATATATTCATTGCCACATGACTCAGCAATCCCACTTCTAGGATTTTAGTCTGAAGATACAAAAAAAAAAAAAAAAATTGGTACAAGATTACTCGCAAGTAAAAATTGGAAGCAACCTAAATACCATATAGAAAGTCAAATACGCTCTGGCACATTCACACATTGGAGTACTATGTAGCTGCCAAATATTAGTTAGTAAAATAATCAGTACAAGCAATGATAAAAAAATCTCTTTAATATGACATTAAAGAGATTTAATTTGACATTAAAAATCTCTTTAATGTGAGTGATTTCTAGGATGCATTGTTATATGAAAAAAGCAAGATGCAAATGAAAAACCTATAATATGCTACCTTTCTTGTAAGAAGCAAGAGGAAATTAGAATACGTATGTCTATACTTGTTTAATTTCACTGAAACAAATACAGGAATAATGAACTAGAAAGTAATAAAATTGATTACCTACAGGGTTGTGAGTTAGGTGGAAGGGGTATAGATGTGAGTGTGATTTTTTTTGCATATATATTTGATATAGTTTTCATTGTGAACTATGCTTTTTTTAAAACAAATTTTAGAAAATTAAATCAACAAAGATGAAGAAAAGAAATTTCAAACTGGAGATAAGCAGAAACAAATAAACTGAACTTTGTAGCTCACTAAAAAAAACTACAAAAAAGAAAAAAAGAATTAATCGAGGTAATTTTGGAATGCTGTATTCTGACTATACAGCCTCAGAGGGATATATTCTAAGGACTAAAAAAATGCAAAGAAATTCCTGACTTTTATGACAAGGTTTGTTTTGCTAGTGGTATGGATGTAGCAATTCTGAAATTATGTTTTATATATATAATAGGATAGAGCAAATATGTTAACGTTGCGGGCAAGACAGGATGTACAAATGGTACAAGTCAGAAACACAGGGATGAAGTACAAAGTCATGAAGCAGATGAGATTGCCCAGGGTATAGTGAGAGGAAAAGACTGTTTTTAAGAGGTGGGAGAAATTCCTACATTTCAGCAGTGGATCGCTTTTGAGGAACTTGTGGTGTGTTTTTTCTCTTCCCCTTTTTCTTGTCAGGTTGAATAAATGTGTTATAGACAAAAAATGACCCTTTAAAATGCAAAAAGTCCGGGCGCAGTGGCTCACGCCTGTAATCCCAGCACTTTGGGATGCTGAGGCAGGCGGATCACCTGAGGTCAGGAGTTTGAGACCAGCCTGGCCAACATGGCAAAACCTTGTCTCTACTAAAAATACAAAAAAATTAGCCGGTTGTGGTGGCGGGCGCCTGTAATTCCAGCTACCTAGGAGGCTGAGGCAGGAGAATTGCTTGAACCTGGGAGGCGGAGGTTGCAGTCAGCCAAGATCGTGCCACTGCACTCCAACCTGTGCAACAGAGCGAGACAACACCTCAAAAAAAGAAATTGCAAAAAAAAAAAAAAAGAGAAACCTCTTGATGGTCAGGCAATGTCTTTTAATATAATGTGTAAGATACAAAAAAACTCAGTTCAGGGTTTTATTATGAATATTTTTGGAGATACTGAGCAGTTTCTTGAGGCAATATATATTTTTTTAATTAGAGACTTCTGACGACTCAAGTTTTAAAAATAAGCTGTACATTAAAAGATATGAATGAAGAATATTATTGATTTAAGTAAAAAAGTTCACTCAGGTTCATAAAATGGAACAAGATCATGTCCTTTGCAGGGACATGGATGGAGCTGGAAGCCATTATCCTCAGCAAACTAACAGAGGCACACAAAACCAAATACTACATGTTCTCACTTAAAAGTGGGAGCTGAACAATGAGAACACATGGACACAGGGAGGTGAACAACACACACTGGGGCCTGTCATGGGAGTTTGGGGGAGGGAGAGCATCAGGATAAAGAGCGAATGCATGCATTAGCTATTGATAGGTGCAGCAAAACACCGCGGCACATGTTTACCTCTGTAACAAACCTGCATATCCTGCACGTGCATCCTGGAACTTATAAAATAATAAAATAAAATAAAGTATTTTAAAAAGTTCACTCAGGATCAAAATGTGCATACACATTGGCTTGATTGCAAATACAGAAAACACATTTGCCTTTTCTGAAGTGCCCTGTGATCAGTGCATCATACATTTTGTGGGGTCGTCAGGCGGCTTGGTGGGAAGTCAGTCACCACATCAACAGGCACAAACATTTTGAAAAGAATTCTTGGGGTTTTAGAGAGTCAATGAATAACCATCTTCTCTCCTGTATTCTAGCTTTGAAAACAATGAGAAATAACTGACCAAAAATGAGATAAAATTTACACCTTTATCATTGGTAAACATTTGATTGGCAGTAATGGCCCCGCAGTAGGTCAATGGTCCTGCAGCACTCTCAGTCCTTGGTGGTCTAGACACTCACCTAAAGGAACGTGTGGAATGGAAGAGGTGACACACTCATTGCTGAGTTACATCGGTCAGGGTTGGAGATGGAAGAAAACATAGAAATAAATCATTGGTCATTTTTTAATAGATTTCCCAATCATTCAATGTGGACACAAGAGTCAGTAATTTCACTTTTATTTCATAAGAAACAATGAGTAAGAAAATGAGACAAGATACCAGGAATGTTAATCTAGAAGCAGTCCCTCTCCTTGGAAACATGAATAGGAGCAAGAATCATTTTAAATTCTTGTGGTTGCCTTTGGACTGCAAATATCAAGAATTAACAAGTATCTGTTTAATGAATGTGACCTAGTTTCAAATAAAACTGATTTTGTTAAAAACCAAAACTATTCATTAAAAAGCGATGATATTTTATAAATACAAATATATTTCTTAGAATTATTGCAAAGTTTTTGGCCTTAGAATTATTGTGAAGTTACTGTAAGCAACTTTTACATCTCATGGGCTTTTGAAAAATACATTTTTTTTTTTTACTATAAAACTGGTAAATTTGGCAGTATTCATGATGTAAAGAAGAGTCAGAATTGTGATATTCCAGGGCTAAATGTATCTTGCAAATTTTAAGAATGTTTGAGTAGTCATGTAGAATGACACCCTGCAATAATAAGCCTTGCCATAATATGAATTTGGAGATACAGTAGCACAATTGGAGCTTGACTCCTATTCTTCATAGTAAGCTCACCTAGGCCATTTCATTAGCCTCATGATTTCATGATCCTGAATTTTTTGTAATCAAAAACGATTCTGGTAGAATTTAATTATATGTATTTATCAAAATTATATATTGACTAGCATTAGGCCTACAATTCTGCATCATTTATGGCTAAAATATATTTATTATTGTTTATTTGTTTTGTTTTTTGAGACAGAGTCTTGCTTTGTTGCCCAGGCTAGAGTGCAGTGGCGTGATCTCGGCTCACTGCAACCTCCGCCTCCTGGGTTCAAGAGATTCTCCTTCCTCAGCCTCCTGAGTCGCTGGGATTACAGGCACCTGACACCAAGCCTGGCTGATTTTTGTATTTTTAGTAGAGATAGGGCTTCACCATGTTGACCAGGCTGGTCTTGGACTCCCAACCTCAGGTGATCTACCTGCCTCGGCCTCCCAAAGTGCTGGGATTATAAGCATGAGCTACTGTGCCAGGCCATTATTGGATAGATTAACTAAGCTATATTTCTCTGTGATAGGGTTACATATTATATATTGTTTTCTCATAAAGTAAATGATTAGTGCAAATATTTCGATGTCCCTAATCAAAATGGCAGTTGTTGATGATGACATAGATTGAGCATTGTATCAGGATGTGTCTAATTATGCCTCATGTTAACAGAATAGTAAACATACTTAAGGAAAAATATCTTAGTTTGGGATTTCTAGAAACAGTGCCTGAGATGAGGGTTCTTATGAAAGTGATTTATTAAGGAATACTCCCAGGGATTTATTGAAGGGAATGAAGATAAAGAGGAAGAAACTAAGCAAAGATACAGTTTTAGCAGAAGTATAGACTCAATCAGATCACACTGCAAGTGCTGAAGAGTACATCACATTACAGAGTTTGGTCCACCCAGAGGCCAGGAAATGGGCTTTTAAAGACCCTGCCAAGCAGTGGTCACGCGCCAGGGTAAATCCCAGGCGTCTTCCAGCAAGGCAGCGCCTATCAACTAAGGGCAATTTTCGGCAGAAGGTGCAGATGTGATGATCCTTCGCAGCCAATGCCTGCAGAAGTAGGGGTATAGACTTCACAGGCTGCTAAAGGGAATCTGGGTGAGTACCCAGGTAATTTTTAATTATTAATAATTATTAATTATCTTGACTGTATTATGTTATATAGCTAGAAATCAGCTCATCTCCCTTACCCCTCATTTGAATTTCTGAGCTTTGCTCTTGCTTAAGACTTATTTAGAAACACCTACGCTTCCTTTTCTGTATCACGTTCATTGGGCACAAAGTGCGATCTGTTTTATCCACTAGTAAGGAGTTGCACAGCAACTATATTTTAAAGGTTCATGTCTCCTTTTGGATAATGCAAAGATAATACTTGAATATAAAAAGTTAAAGAGTTTTGAATCCACTTGGATAGTTTCTCCACTGATGGGAAACCTGCACCTCTGTTTACGGTTACTTTGGAAATCTGGAAGGTATGTGTTTAACAAAATGGATTTTTCACGTAAGTGGAAATGTCATTATTTATTCAGGCTCACCACCTTCTCATTGGTTCATGGAATCTTAAAATTGTTCTCACACGTTTTTAGATGTTATCCATTCTGGATAGGAAATATAAGCTGAAATTCAGCGAGGATGTATACAGAATATGGCTGGTAATTTTCCAATTATCTGCTCTTCCCTTTCTCTATTTTAATAGAGCTCCTGAATTTTACATGACCACCCAGAATAAAGATTATACATTTCAAGTCTCTATTGCAGTTATGTGTGGCCACATGACTAAATTGTGGTGAAAAGGGTTTGACTGGAAATGATAATTTCAACTTCTGAATCCTGACCTTCAAAGGATGCATGTCTCTCCCCCACCCATTCCCTTATCCTTTCTCCCTCCTGCCAACTGGAACATAGATATAGTGGTGATTCCTCTTGGATCAATGGATATAAAGCAAGTTTCTAAGGATGGCATGGTAACAAGATAGAAGAAATCTAGTCCTAGACACAGCAGAACCTGCATACCAGCCTGAGATACTTCAATCTAGTTTGTTACATGTGACAGAAGTGAACTTGTATGACATTAAGTCACTTTATTTTGGGTTTCTGTTTCAGAAGAATGTATACTCTATCCAGCAAGCCTTTTTCAATAAAATCATTATGTACTCCACCTGCAACAAGGTAGGAATGAATCCCTCTGATATTTTAAAAGAATAACTACAAGCAACATTTTGACCTATTGCTTTTATTTAAATGCTTATTTATTACTTGAAATTGGAGATAAAGCAATGACCCACAAAAATATTTTGTTAACAGATATTTAATCCACAGTTTGAATGAGAATCAACTATTGGTATACTGTGTTACAAAGGGATATATATTAGTTCAGGTTTATGAAAAGCTCTGAAAATGGTACACACATAAAAGCACAAGGTATATATCTTAAGAAAATGAATTATGCAGAGAAAATTTATCTAGAAAGAAAGAAGAAAAAATATATATATAAAGAAAATAGAAGTGAATGTTAAATGCTATTTCTACAAATTATCTCTACACACCTCAAAGTCACAAACTATTGTTAGGAAGCATTATGGTCTCAAGCTTTATAAAATGAGGTGTTTGAATTTAGGATGTCTATTAGACATCAATTCTCAATAGCAACAAGATCTTTGAAAAAGTAGTATTTATTTATGTTTATTGCCCTAAAGCTAGGACATATACCAACACAGAGAAAGAAATTAACTTTCTCAGTAGAAACCTCAAGTTCGTTAAAGTACAACATTTTAAAAGATGCTGTCAAGACTAGAGGTTGCATTTTAAATAGGTTGAATTTAAAATATTTTTCGTTATACAACAACATAACCTCCTCTTTAATATACCTGGTTTCAGGAAAGAAAACAAAGTTCTGTGAATAACTAAATCATCATAATGAAGCAAAATGATAAGCAGAAAGCAAGAGTGTTTTGAAAGGTGAGCTGAATTATTAACTTCAGACGATCTTTTTTTAACAGCATATAACATGAACTAGGTATTTGTTGTGTCAATAATTCACCCTAGAGTAATCCATTAGCGGAAAGAAAGCAATAGTTTTAGTAATTTCCCTGTATTAGAATGTGAGCTAAAACAAAATGATTAAGTGTAAAAAAGAAACTGCTTATACTATGTTCTCATTTTATGAAAATTGTTACTTAGGTATCAGATCATTCAAATATTTAGAAATTACTTTTTTTTGCATTTCCATAGACTGAGTTTCTGCTAAAGTTTATGAATGTTTTGAGCCATGACTATGTTCCAGGAGCTGAGTAAATCGTAAGAGATAGAAAGATGAATGGGACAAGATGCTTCCTTCAAATCTATTGGAGGGGTGAAGACACACAGTGGGGGTGTGTAGACTGGTACAGGTATTTGAGAGTGCACTGTGTCAGTAGTCAGCCAAATTAAAAATACAAGCATTATACAAACTAGGAATGTCTCTCCTCCTTACATGTTTCAGGGAAAATTTTATGTGCTCATTAGAAAACATGTAGTAGAGTATTCACTACAATATTTGTAGTAAAAGAAAGTTGGGGGCAATTTAAGTAACTGTCACTAATAGTGAGTGTTCACTATAAATGCTGTAAAGCAGTTGAAGGCAAAGGAACAGATGCGTATAGATATATAGACCAAAATGATAGACCACAGAAACATAACTTGAGTGAGAGAGTAAAAATCAAAAGTTTAAAGTGTAATAACATCAATGTCAAGTAAAGCATACACATGCAAAATAATATTGCATGTTTTACAGGGAAACCTAAAAATGAAAGAAGAGACCTTAAACACTTTCAAATAAATGACCATTAGAAAAGAAGAAAAGTGAAGTGCAGAACGAGAATAAGAGGAGAGAAATAAATTAAACAAACAAAATAATAAATAAATGAAAAAGAATAAACAAACAAGAAACTCAAAATGAGGGTCATTCATTGGAAAATGATGGTATTTGATCATGAGCTAGTTGAAGTGAATAAACTCTCCACCACTAATGTAAATATAACCCTGAAATTTAAACAACTATGAGTTGGATTTCTGAAAATAGGTAGTCTAGATATTCAGAAAAAATTTTATTACCAAACAGTTGAAATTGCCAAACTTGAAAATCAAAACCCTAGATGAATTTGCAAGGAAAAGAAAAGTAGGAAAATACTGAAGAAGGACATGTCTATCAATGTGATAAACAGAAACTGATGTTGAACTTACTTTGAGAAGCAGAAACCTGTTTTTCATTTTGTTTTTGTTTTTGTTTTTAATGTAATAGCTATATGGGGAAGCAGGCAAGGCCTTGGACCCACCTGAGGTAGTGTTGGAACTGAGAATATCATTAAAAAGCCCATATCTTTTTTTTCTTTTTTAAATTTATTTATTTTTTTTAAATTATACTTTAAGTTCTGGGGTACATGTGCGGAATGTGCAGGTTTGTTACATAGGTATACATGTGCCATGGTGGTTTGCTGCACCAATCAACCCGTCATCTACATTAGGTATTTCTCCTAATGCTATCACTCCCCTAGCCCCCCATCCCCTGACAGGCCCCCGTGTGTGATGTTCCCCTTCCTGTGTCCATGTGTTCTTATTGTTCAACTCCCACTTATGAGTGTGAACATGTGGTGTCTGGTTTTCTGTTCTTGTGTTAGTTTGCTGAGAATTATGGTTTCCAGCTTCATCCATGTCCCTGCAAAGGACATGAACTCATCCTTTTTTATGGCTGCATAGTATTCCATGGTGTATATATGCCACATTTTCTTTATTCGGTCTATCATTGATGGGTATTCGCATTGGTTCCAAGTCTTTGCTATTGTGAACAATGCTGCAATAAACGTAAGTGTGCATGTGTCTTTATAGTAGAATGATTTATAATCCTTTGGGTATATACCCAGTAATGGGATTGCTGGATCAAATGGTATTTCTAGTTCTAGATCCTTGAGGAATCTCCATACTGTCTTCCACAATGGTTGAACTAATTTACACTCCCACCAACAGTGTAAAAGCATTGCTATTTCTCCACATCCTCTGCAGCATCTGTTGTTTCCTGACTTTTTAGTGATCACCATTCTAACTGGTATGAGATGGTATCGCATTGTGGTTTTGATTTGCATTTCTCTAATGACCAGTGATGATAAACATTTTTTCATGTTTGTTGGCTGCATAAATGTCTTCTTTTGAGAAGTGTCTGTTCATATCCTTCGCCCTCTTCTTGATGGGGTTGTTTTTTTTTCTTGTAAATTTATTTAAGTTATTTGTAGATTCTGGGTATTAGCCCTTTGTCAGATGAATAGATTGCAAAAATTTTCTCCCATTCTGTAGGTTGGCTGTTCAACCTGATGATAGTTTCTTTTGCTGTGCAGAAGCTCTTTAGTTTAATTAGATCCCATTTGTCAATTCTGGCTTTTGTTGCCGTTGCCCTTTGTGTTTTAGTCATGAAGTCTTCACCTATGCCTATGTCCTGAATGGTATTGCCCAGGTTTTCTTCCAGGGTTTTTATGGTTTTAGGTCTTACGTTTAAGTCTTTAATCCATCTTGAGTTAATTTTTTAATAAGGTGTAAGGAAGGGATCCAGTTTTTTTTTTTTTTTTGTTGTTGTTGTTGTTTTGAGACAGTATCTCATTCCGTCACCAGGCTGGAGTGTAGTGGCACAATCTCGGCTCACTGAAACCTCTGCCTCCCGGGTTCAAGCGATTCTCCTGCCTCAGCCTCTCAAGTAGCTGAGATTACAAGCGCATGCCACCATGCCCAGCTAATTTTTGTATTTTTAGTAGAAACGGGGCTTCACCATGTTGGCCAGGATGCTCTTGATCTCCTGACCTCGTGATCTGCCCACCTTGGCCTCCCAAAGTGCTGGGATTACAGGCGTGAGCCACTGCACCCGGCTGAAAGCCCATATCTTCAGGTAATGGAGAATTTGTAGCTATAGTGCTATCCTTATGTGGGTGTGCCTGAGTGATACAAAAATCTCAAGTGAAAACATTATTTTAAAGTAGAATTAGATTTTTCATGCCCAGAATGCCTGGCAGTAACAAGCACACAGCCTCTTTAGAGCACTATACCTCAATTCATACTCCAAATATTTCACAGATTCAGTTACTCATACAAACCAAAATTAAAATCACATGAAGAAATAAGGTATGAGAAAGAATTGAAGAAAAAAATTATATAAAGAATAATTAAACTCCTCCAAAAGTTTTATATTTTAGAATAATTAAGCAAAGAATATAAAATGACTATATTAAAAATGATTAAAGAGACAAAATGTGTGTTCAAAGCATAAGTAATGAAAAAAGACCATAAAAATGATTAGATAGTACCTTCAGAAAAAGTACTGCATGTAACTCCTAGAAATGGAAATATATATAGAATGATTGGAATGAATTTGAAACCAATGTTGTAGACAAAAGAATACACATGGTTGAAGAGTAAATTTGTTAAGTGGTAGATTAATCAAAAGAAATTGTCAAATGAAGTACAGAAATAAAGGAAATGGAAAATTAGACATTTGAAGATAAGAATAGTTATTCAAAGACACACCTAATTAAATTTTTAAAGGGAAAAAATAGAGAGAATGGAGGCAAGACAACAATAAGAGAGAATGAAGATTCCAGACTGATTAAGTGTAAGAATTATCAGATTCAAAAGGCAGAAATGAAACCTCAGTAGATGACTGCAGGAGACCAGACAACCAGAAAATCTTAAATTTAGCCATAAACAATCAACTATACTAGAAGGTGACTTTCTCATAGTAATGATAAAAACCACAAGAAAGAAGAATAATAGCTGACGGACAATGACTGTCAACATAAAATTCTTTACCCTGTAAAATTATCAATCCGGGATATGGTTAAAATAAAGACATTTTCAGATGAGAATTTGTCAAGTATAGACTTAAGGAAATTCTCAAGGTGGTAGTTAAGGAAAAAAGGAAAATAATCAGGTTATAATGATGTGAGATATAAGAAAGCATGGTGAGTGAATAACTTTAAAAATCACATGTATCATTCTTAACAAATATTGGCTGTGTAAACAGTAATATTAATCTCTATGTAAAATGATAGAGACTAAAGATGATATTGACTACCCATGACAGACAATACGAAGTTGGAATTACTGGAGTTAAAAGAGTTCTGAAATATGTGTATTATACTGAAGTGTAGAAATGTTAACTGTAGATTTTAAGTATACTATATTAAAGGTTTAGAAGTAAGAGAATATGAATACAGAATATAATTTTTAAAAATAAAATGAAACATCAATTTGAAGAATGCAGGAAAGTTAGATAAAAGAAACATGGAAACACAAGGGAAATATAAAGCTGAAAAAAGATGGCAAACTTAATTCTAAAGATATTATTAATCACATAAATGTAAAATGACTAAATTCATCAGTCTAAAGACAGAGTCATCAGACTAGTTAAGAAAATATCTAGCTAAAGGTATGTTTTAAAAGACACACCTAAACAAAATTATAGAAAATATGAAAGTAAATGAATGGAAAAAAAGGAGAAACACAAACACTAACCTGAAGAAATGAAGGGTAGCCATAAAAGTTTTAGAAATATGCTCCATAAATGAAAAAGGGTCATTAGTAATAAAGTAAACAACTACACAATGATAAGAATGGTATTAATTTGATGAGGAGTAACATTGAATCTTTTATGTATTTTTTTTGGCTACAGGCAAATATTTGTGTACTATCTATTCACATATATTTTCTATTTTTATAGGTTTATCTTTTTATTCTTGAGTTATATAAATCTTTTTATATTTGGATTCAAGTCCTTAGTAAGATACATGCATTATAAATATCTTCTCTGTTTACGACTTACTCTTTTAATTTTAATTTTTTGGAATAATTTCAGATTTTCAGTAAAGATGCAGAAATAGTACAAAGAATTTATTATATTTTTCACCTAATTTCCCCAAATGTTAAAATTTTATCACATTTGCTTTCTATCTTCCTTCTCTCATGTACATACATATGTAGTATGTATACATACATACTGAGAGAATATTGTGCAGAAAAAGTTCTTTATCACTACATAATTCAGTATGTTTTCACTAAAAACAAGGACATTGTCTTAACTACAGCACTATTATCAAACTCAGAAAATTTACAGTGGTATAATATTACCATGTAGTCTATACCTATTATTCAAATATTGCAAATTGTTCTGCTAGAGCATTATATAACAAAAGAAAAAAAATTGCTGTGATCAAGAATTAATTTTATTTCTTTGTCATGTTCCTTTAGTATCCTTTAATCTAAAATAGTACTTCCTTTCTTTGTCTTTCATGACCCTACATTTTTGAAGACCAGTTATTTTTTGGTAGAAAAAGCACAGACTTGCACCCGCCAGGGCCATGCCTCCATGCTAATAACATCACCAGTGTGACCATGTGCAGTCACCAACGAGGGCTCCCTTTCCCTGCAAACTGTGCTACCTCCCCCACTGCCGTAAATGCCCACACAAAAGCAGGCACCCTGGCCCTTGCTGTCACCTGCTGCAGCTGACAAGCACGTACCCCATTACTCTGCTGCTGCTGCACCACTCATTGGAGTGTAGTGACCAGTGGTCTGGGAACACCTTGGTCACCTCAGCACAATGGATTCCTAATTGCAGGGAGCCAGAGAGCTAAGTTGAGGCCTGATACAAGATCCCCAGTGTTAGAGCATACAGTCCAGGAGTTGGGAGATGAGCCTTGGCCACCTAAAATCTTCTAGAAACAAAGCTAGTTGAAT
This sequence comes from Pan paniscus, assembly GCF_029289425.2. Taxonomy (NCBI): domain Eukaryota; kingdom Metazoa; phylum Chordata; class Mammalia; order Primates; family Hominidae; genus Pan; species Pan paniscus. The sequence continues at coordinate 130,720,813 of NC_073249.2, forward strand.
GAACCCACCTTATACCACAATCGAATCCTCAAAATCATCAAGTAGGCTAAAAGTAAAAAACACCCATCCAAAGGACAGCAGCTTCAAAGACTGAAGGAACACCAGCCCATATAGATGAGAAAGAACCAGTCCATGAACGCTGACAACTCAAAAAGCCAGAGTGCCTTAATTCCTTCAAACAACTGCACTAGTTCTCTAGCAAGGGTTCTGAACTGAGCTGAGATGGCTGAAATGACAGAAATAGAATTCAGAATATGGATAGAAATGAAGATCATCAAGATGAAGGAGTACTTTGAAACCCAATGCAAGGAAGTGAAGAATCACAATAAAATGATATAGGAGCTGACACACAAAATTGCCAGTATACAAAATAATATAAACAACCTGATAGAGCTGAAAAACACAGAAGAATTTCATAACGCAATTGCAAGTATTAATAGCAGAATAGACCAGACTGAGGAAAGAATTTCAGAGCTTGAAGACTGGCTTTCTGAAATAAGTCAGACTGACAGTAATAGAAAAAAAGGAACAAACAAAACCTCGAAGAAGTATGATATTATGTAAAAAGACCAAATCTACAACTCACTGTTGTGCCTGAGAAAGATGGGGAGAATGGAAGCAAATTACAAATAATGTTTCAAGATATTCATGAAAACTTCCCCAACATAGCTAGAGATGCCAACATTCAAATTCAGGAAATGCAGAGAGCCCCAGTAAGATACTTCACAAGAAGATCATCCCCAAGACACATAATCATCAGATTCTCCAAGGTTGAAATGAGGGAAAATGTTAAAGGCAGCTAGAGGGAAAAGTCAGGTCACCTAAAAAGGGAAGCTCATCTGACTAACAGCGGACCTCTCAGCAGAAACCCTACAAGCCTGAAGATATTAGAGGCCAATATTCAACATTCATTAAGAAAAGAAATTCCAACCAAGAATTTCATATCTGGCCAAACTAAGCTTCATAAGCAAAGGAGAAATAAGATCCTTTTCAGACCAGCAATGCTGAGAGAATTTGTTACCACCAGACCTTCCTTACAAGAGCTCCTAAAGGAAGCACTAAATATGGAAAGACGATTACCAGCCACTACAAAAACACACTGAAGTACATAGACCAGAGACACTATAAAGCAACCACACAAATCTGCATAATAACCAGCTAACATCATGATGACAGGATCAAATCCACACATATCAATACTAACCTTAAATGTAAATGGGCTAAATCCCCCAGTTAAAAGACAGAGTGGCAAGCTAGATAAATAATCAAGATCCATTGGTATGCTGTCAAGAGACCAATCTCACATGCAATGACACACATTGACTCAAAATAAAGGAATGGAGAAATATCTGCTAAACAAATGGAAAACAACAAAAAAAAGCAGGGGTTGCGATCCTAATTTTAGACAAAACAGACTTAAACAAAGGTCATAAAAGACAAAGAAGGTCATTACATATGGTAAAGGGTTCAATTCAACATGAAGACGTAACTAACCTGAATATATATACACCCAACACAGAAACACTCATATTAATAAGGCACGTTCTTAGAGATCTTCAAAGTGACTCAGACTCCCATAAAATATTAGTGAGAAACTTCAACACTCCACTGACAGTAGTAGTCAGATCACTGAGGCAGGAAATTAACAAAGATATGCCGGGCCTGAACTCAGCACTGGATTAAATGTACCTAATGGATATCTACAGAGCTCTCCACCCCAAAACTACAGAATATACATTCCTCTCATTGCTACATGGCACATACTCTAAAATCAATCACATAATCAGAAACAAAAATACTCCTCAGTGAATTCAAAAGGACTAAAATCATAACACCCAGTATGACTCTGACTCCAGAGGAAAAAATTAGAAATCAAGACTAAGGAAATCACTGAAAAACATAAAATTACATGGAAATTGAATAATCTGCTCCTGAATGACTTTTGGATAAAAAATGAAATTAAGGCAGAAATCAAGAAGTTCTTTGAAACTAATGAGAAAAAAAGATACAACATATGAGAATCTCTAGGACAAAATTAAGGCAGTGTTAAGAGGGAAATATACAGCACTAAATGTCCATATCAAAAAATTAGAAAGATATCAAGTTAACAACCTAACATTACAACTAAAAGAACTAGAGAACCAAGAGCAAATCAAAGCTAGCAGAAGACAAGAAATAACCAAAATCAGAGCTGAACTGAAGGAGACTGAGAAACAAAAAAACATTCAAAAGATCAATGAATCCATGAGTGGATTTTTTGGGAAAAATTTAATAAAATAGATAGACTGTTAGGTAGACTAATAAAGAAGAAAACAGAGAAGATACAAATATACACAATTAGAAATGATGAACCGGGTATTATCAATGACCCCCAGAAATACAAATAAACATCAGAGAATATTATGAAAAACAAATAACGATCAGAGAATATCATGAACACCTATAGTTTGTGTGCTCATAAGCACACAAATCTAGAAGAAATATATAGATTTCTGGATACATACACCCTCCCAGGACTGAACTTAAAAGTGATTGAATCCCCAAACAGACTAATAATCAGCTACAAAATTGAATCAGTAATAAATAGCCTACCAACCAAAAAAAAGCACAGGACCAGATGGATTCAAAGCCAAATTCTACCAGAGAACACAGAAGAGCTAGTACCATTCCTATTGAAACTATTCCAAAAGTTTGAGGAGGGACTCCTCCTTAACTCATTCTATGAGGCCAGCATCATCCTGATACCAAAACCTGGCGGAGATAAAACAAAAAACGAAAATCACAGGTCAATATTCTTGAAGAACATCTATGCAAAAATCTCCAACAAAATACTGGCAAACTGAATCCAGCAGCACATCTTTTTTTTTTTTTTTTTGAGATGGAGTTTTGCTGTTGTTGCCCAGGCTGGAGTGCAGTGGTGTGATCTTGGCTCACCGCAACCTCCGCCTCCCGGGTTCAAGCAATTCTCCTGCCTCAGCCTCCTGAGTAGCTGGGATTACAGGCATGTGTCACCACGCCTGGCTAATTTTGTATTTTTAGTAGAGACGGGGTTTCTCCATGTTGGTCAGGCTGGGCTCGAACTCCCGACCTCAGGTGATCCGACCGCCTTGGCCTCCCAAAGTGCTGGGATTACAGGCATGAGCCACCGCGCCTGGCCCAGCAGCACATCAAAAAGCTAATCCACCACAATAAAGTAGACTTCATCTCTTAGATGCGAGTTTGGTTCAACATATGCAAATCAATAAATGTGATTCATCACATAAACAGAACTAAAGACAAAAACTATATGACCATCTCAATAGATGCAGAAAAGGCTTTTGATAAAATTCAAACCCCTTCCTGTTAAAAACTCTCAATAAACTGGGTATTGAAGAAACATACCTCAAAATAATAGGAGTCATCCATGACAAACCACAGCCAACATCATAGGGATCGGGCAAAAGCTGGAAGCATCCCCTTGAAAGATGGTACGAGGCAAGGATGCCCTCTCTCACCACTCCCATTCAACATAGTATTGGAAGTCCCGGCCAGGGCAATCAGGCAAGAGAAAGAAATAAAGGGAATCTAAATAGGAAGAGAGGAAGTCAGACTATCCCTGTTTGTATACCACATGATCTATAGCTAGAAAACTTCATAGTCTCAACACAAAAGCTCCATAAGTTAACAAACAATTTCAGCAAAGTCTCAGGATACAAAAATCAATGTACAAAAATCACTAGCATTCCTATATACCAACAACTGTCAATCCAAGTTCCAACTTAAGGGAACTTCTTTCATTCTCAAGGGAAGCCTATTTTCCCTGACTTTCCAGAGGCACATCCTTTCCTCTTTCCTTCTAAACACCTAGCGTGAGTTCCTCAATTACCGATGGCATTTGGAAACAAAAGCCAGGGAAGAAACTTCATGTTAGCCTATTTTTTCCTGTCACAAACTTCTCCTAGGGCATTAATGAGAAAAGGGAAAATATAACATTAAAAAACTAAATTAGTGTCTTAAAATATTATCCTGCAAAGTCTCATCACCACCTCTTTTGGGCTAATTTGTTTATTGCCTATCTCCCTCAATACACTGGGAACATTATGAGGGGAGGGATTATCTCTGTCTTGTTTATCACCTATCTTTGGTGCCTCCACATATAATAAATGATCAGTAAGCATCTGTTGAATGCACGAGTTAATGTGGTATGTAGTATCATTTATCACCTTTCTCAATAGACTGTTAAGTCTATGGTGCTACTTTGTATGTGGCCAGGAAAGCTTGCTAAAATTAAGTAAGCTGGAATCTTTTTTTTGAATCATGAAAGATTCAATGGTTTTTCAATAAAAAGAAAATATATCCACAAGAATTGAAACCTGAATCTGTTACTAATGTTTTAGCAGAATCAGTATATGTTGATCAAGGCAATGCCTTATAGATAAGGGGTACAGAGTAAGCACCTAGGAGAAAACAAGGGCTCTGAAGAGAGGAGAGAAGCCTGAAGAAAACAGTTCTTTCCAACAAAGCACTTCCCTTATGCTTGAGCCCTGGGCAATCATCAGGAGGGACACCCCTCTCCACTGCCCACACACACAATCATCAGCCAGAACAAGAGGGTGTACAATGAGTACCCCAGTGTTAGTAGGCCTTTTTGGCAAAGGATAACATAATCAAAGCTAGTTATTAATATAAAGTAACCAGAAAATGCAAGTTAAGAGTAGAATTAAATGGATTCATAGATGATTATAAGGCCATTCATAAACAACATTAATAGTTGATTGATGTTTCCTTGATTTTTATTACGGAGAACTACTCTGCTTTGGTCCTAGCCTAAAATATATAAAGTGTTGATTATCATACTTGAATATCACATAAAGGAAAAGTATTAAATATAAAACACTTCCTATATTCTAGGCAATGTGCTTGGAATTTTATAAATGCTGTGCTATTTAATCCTTTCCACAGTTCAGATCAAAATTTTATTTTCTTTATTTTATATTCTGTGCACTCAGCAAAAGCACAAAATGATTGCCAATATCTTGTTGACCTTGTACTTTGAGAAAGTTAAGAAAAAGCTAAACCCAAGAAGAAGGATAATTGGATTAAAATGAAAATGTTACACATTCCTTCAAAATGACCAACTGTACAAGATTAGAATGGTAGAGACCTGGATTAGAGAACTTCATTCACAGGTGACCTAGGGGTTTTAGTCAACTATAAACTCAATATAAATCAATAGTGTTACGAAGCTGCCAAAAAATGAATGTAAATGTTGTTGCTGTAATGGAAGATTGGTGCCTCATAAAGGAAGGACATCATCCCACTGGAATCTGCACTACTTTGTCCACATCTGTTATGACCCATAACATTCTGGACACTCTGTTACTAGAGAGACTGTTATAAACTGAAGTGCAGGGACTTGAGGGTAGCCAGGATGTTGTAGAAAATTTTGTACAGGCCAGGCACGGTGGCTTATGCCTCTAATCCCAGCACTTTGCGGGGCCAAAGTGGGTGGATCACCTGAGGTCAGGAGTTTGAGACCAGCCTGGCCAACATGGCAGAACCCCATCTCTACTAAAAATACAAAAATTAGCCAGATGTAGTGGTGCACGCCTGTAATCTCAGCTACGTGGGAGGCTGACGCAGGAGAATCCCTTGAACGCAGGAGAATCCCTTGAACCCAAGAGGTGGAGGTTGCAGTGGGCCAAGATCGTGCCACTGCGCTTCAGCATGGGCTATAAAGCGAGACTGTGTCTCAAAAAAACAAACAAAAAAAGGGGGACATTTTACGTAATTAATTATTGAAAGACCTAAGAGTTGTTTAACTAGATTTTTTCTTTTTAGTGCTATTTACCTGGCACTGTTTTAGGTTCTTTACATGTTTAATTTTATCTAATCATGATTACAACCCTGGGAGGTTAGTGCTATTTAAAGATCTGAAAGAATGGTTCCATTGAAAGATTTAAAAAAGAAACAAAAACCAATGGGTCTTTGAGTAATGAGGTAATTTACCTCAGATCTCAGATTTCAAATATTTGATGATTTGTTTTACGAAATCAAGTTAACCTTATTCTTTAGCCTGTCAGGGCATGTTCTGACTCCAAGACTGGCGGAGAAAAGATGAATTAACAGAGAAAAAGATTTTGGTTTGATTTACAACAAACAACAAACAATAATATTTTCACAATTATAAGCATTCAAGAATGGAGTGGTCTTCCTTTTGAGACAGTGAATGCCTCCTCCCTGAAAGTCACTTGTCAAGTATGTTAGAAAAACTGAGGTTTGTTTGTTTGGGAAGAATAAAATACAAATGGTCTCTGTGGCCTCTATAATCTAGGAGGCAAAAGCACATATAAAATTCTAACTATGCATTTATTCCAGGGAGATTTATGTACTGTGTGGGTTTTCTCACATAAAAGACAAATCCCAGAGTATCTCTCTTCTTGCAGAGTTCTAATCTGTACTTTCTTTTCATAACTCAGCCCCTCGGTCATTTACCATTCATTATGCTGCTATTTGGGGTCTCTGAGAATTCCAACAGTTCCCTGGCCTCAAGTAGCTCACACTTTTGATGAAAAACTGACACATGTAGACAGTTGTTCTATAGTGCTGTGAGTTCCAAGAAAGAAGTAGGAAAATAATTCTCAAAGAATACAGTGGAGAGCTCATTAGTATCTCCCAGTAAGTAGGCTACAGGGAGGACAAATATTCCCAGAGGAGAGTTTGAATTTATTATGGAAGGGGAGTAAAAACTTGCCAAGTGGAAAAAGAGAAATAAGGAATATCAGCCACACTTTAGCTTCTGGATTTGAAAACTGCATAGATTTAACAAACCACAAATAATTTAGTATGACTGGAGGACAAAGACCTATGGAAACAGATAGGTCACAGATCATAAGGGGCACATTAAGAATTATTGGACTTTATCCTATAGTTGACGGGAACAGTTGAAGAGTTTTTAAGGAGAGAAATTATTCAAAATTATGAAAGTACATACTCTGGAGACAAATCATAGAAGATATTTCTAAAGTAAAAAAATTATTTTTTTTACCATTCTCTCAATTTGGATTGTTTACCCCATTGCTGTTCTCTGTTACTGCATATAATTGAGAATCAACTTGAGTACATTTCTAGCTTCATGATCATCATTATTCTGAGGAACATTCATCATATGAGAAGTTTCAGAAAATTTCTTGTGACCTTACTTAATTTTGTTGCTAGTTATAGATGCTTATTGACAGCAAAAAAAGGAAAAAGGCAAAGAGTGTTTAACCAGGTTAAAATGTTAAACTTTGTAAATGTTATTATAGAAGCATGACTTCTTCAGAGGGGAAAAACGTTACAGACAACCTTTAAAAGTTTCAGTGTACATCATTTCCATAATAAGGCTCCATTGTCCTTGTTTGAAATATTCATTCTGCCCACACTACAGCCTGCACACCAGGCAACCCAACAGGGCTTTGTTTCATCTGTGTTCTTGGCCCCCAGTTCCTAGGAGGCTTCTCAACCCATTGATCAGAGTGCTGCCTATGTGTTTGCTCTGCAGCCCCACTAGGGAGTTTCCCAGTGACTTGCTGAGGATTGCACTGCAGTAAGCAGGGAAACTTTATGAGGCTGACCCTTCATGTAAACCTCTAACATAACATTAACCTGCCCACTGGCCAATATGACTGGTAAAAAAGAATAATATTCTTTTAGGCTTCTCAGAAGAAATTACTACTATAATTTTCGCAAAATGCCCTCTGTCATCTAATCGTGCTATTCTCCATGCTCCTGCCTTCCATAAGAAGTATCAGAAAAGGAGAGAGAGCAACATGGCCACTAGATGCAGACAAATGGAACAGCTCCCACACAGGACTGAGACAACTGGTGTACTCTGAACAGATGTTCAGAGGGAAGGTTCCAAGAGTGGACAGAGGGAAGACACAGAGAGTGGGCTGAAGCAGGAGAAAGCTGGGAACTCTGCATGGGCTACCACACACTGGGACCCATTTTTGAACCACAACAGCTCCAGGGTAATGGGTGAGTTGAACTGGCAAGGAGCAACCTGCTCTTGCTACAGGCCTCTGGAAACCCAGCAAGAGGGGACCTCTTGACCACCATGGACACTTTAGGTGGCAGGGAGAGCTGTTTAAAGAAATGGTAGCAGCAGCAAGCCAGCTGATGTAGAGTCCAGAAGATTTGGTGCTGGAGCATCTATAGTAGAGACCAGCCAGGAAAGGCCATCCCCCTGGGCTCAACTTGCTCCTATAAGAGACTTTAGCCCTAGGGGAATTATTGGACCTGATTGCTGCAGAGCAGTCTTGCACATCAGATCGGGCTGGTCCAACCCATGTATCCTTTGGTCTGGTGACCACTCCTGGGGCTCCAGCCGGGCCATGCCTGCTCACAGGGCAGTCTCAAGGGCCCTGGGGTCCCACATCATAGCTTCTGTGCTGGTGGACTGTGCCTGACCTGTGAAGAGCTCCAGCAAGGTGGCTTCTATGGCCATGCACCAGATCTCATGCTCCCTTCACATACTACAGCTTCCGCCGGGGCCCATGGCAACTCCCCACATCACTTTGTGGGCACATGTCTGCATGAGTAGGTTTTTCTTTACCTACCAACATGAGGGAGTACAGTTTACCCCCCATTCCCCTTCTGACTGCCATTGCAGAAAGAGCTTTGGTAGCCACAGACCCAGCAAGCCATGCCTCTACCAGTGCCCCACTCTGCACTAACACTAGGCAGAGAAGAGTGGATCCTCCCACACCCTAAGCAATCACTTCTGCTTGCAGAGCACAGAGAAGGCACCCAGACCTGCACCTACCAGTACTCTGTTCCCAAGCCAACACCACCTCCAGTGCAACTGCTCATGCAGTCTCCAACAGGGGCCCCCTACAGCCCCACTCTCACAGTTCTGTTGCCTCCACCACTGTGGTGAAAGTCCACAGGGAGGCAGGCACCCCTGCATCCACTAGCACTCTGCTGCTGCTGCTGCACTTCAGCCCACCACAGCGCAGCAGACTCCAAACCTTGAGGAGCCAGAGAACAAAGTCAGGGCTCAATGCAAGTCCCCCCATGCCAGAGATAGAGTATGCAGTACAGGAGCTGGAAGCTGAGTATTGAACTCCTAAAAATCTTCCAGAAGCAAAGCCAGTTGACTGAATCCACATTGCACCACAATCAAACCCCCAAGGTCATCATATAGGATAAAAGAAAAAAAAAACTTATCCAAAGGTCAGCAATCTCAAAGACTGAAGGTAGGTAAGCCCACAAAGATGAGAAAGAATCAGTGCAAGAACGCCAAAAGCTCAAAAAGCTCAAATAGAGTGTCTTCTATCATGCAAACCAGCAAATCACCTCTCCAGCAAGGGTTTGGAAACTGGGATGAACTGGCTGAAATGAGAGCAATAGAATTCAGAATATGGATAGAAAGGAAGATCATTGAGCTACAAAGATATATTGAAACCCAATGCAACGAAGCTAAAAATAATGATAAAACAGTGCAGAAACTGACAGACAAAATATCCCATATAGAAAAGAATATAAACAACCTGATAGAGCTGAAAAATACACTATAAGAATTTCATAATGCAATTGCAAGTATTAATAGCAGGATAGACCAAGTGGAGGAAATAATCTCAGAGTTTGAAGATTGCCTTCTGAAATAAGACAAACAGACAAGAATAGAGAAAAAAAAAGAATGAAAATCAACTAACATACCTCCGAGAAATATGGGATTATGTAAAGAGACCAAATCTATGTGCTTGGTATCTCTGAAAGAGAAGGGGAGAAGGGGACCAATTTGGAAAACGTATTTTAGGATATTATCCATGAGAACATTCCCAAGCTAGCTAGAGAGGCCAACATTTAAATGCAGGAAATGCAGAGAACTCCAGTAAGATAATTCACAAGCAAATCAGCCCCAAGACACATAATCATCAGAAACCCCGAGGTCAAAATGAAAGACAAAATGTTAAAGGCAGCAAGAGAGAAAGGTCAGGTGACCTACAAAGGGAAGCTCATCTGACTAACAATGGACCACTCAGCAGAAATCCTATAAGTCAGAAGAGATTGGGGGCAAATATTCAACATTCTTAAAGAAAAGAAATTCCAACCAAGAATTTAATATCTGACCAAACTAAGCTTTGTAAGCAAAAGGGAAATAAGATCCTTTCCAGACAAGCAAATGCTGAGGGAATTTGTTACCAACAGAGCTGCCTTACAAGAGTTCCTAAAGGAAGCACTAAATATGGAAAGGAAAGTTGATTGCCAGCCACTACAAAAATACACTGAAGTAGAGAGACCAATAACACTATAAAGCAACCACATAAACGAGTCTGCATAATAATCAGCTAACATCATGATGACAGGATCAAATCCACACATATCAATACTAACTTTAAATGTAAATGAGCTAAATGCCTCAATTAAAAGAGATGGTGGCAATCTGGATAAAGAATCAAGACCCAATGTTATGTTGTCTACAAGAGATCCATCTCTCATGCAATGACACCCATAGGCTCAAAATAAAAGAATGGGGAAAAAAATCTACCAAGAAAATGGAAAACAGAAAAAAGCAGGGGTTGCAATCCTAATTTCAGACAAAACAGACTTTAAAGCAACAAAGATCAACAAAGACAAAGAAGGACATTAAATAATGGCATAGGGTTAATTCAACAAGAAGATCTAACTATCCTAAGTATATATGCACCCAACACAGAAGCACCCAGATTCATAAAGCAAGTTCTTAGAGATCTTTAAAGAGACTTAGACTCCCACACAATTACAGTGGGTGACCTTAACACCCCACTGACAATATTAGACAGATCATTGAGACAGAAAATTAGCAAAGATATTCAGGGCCTGATCTCAGCACTGGATCAAATGTACCCAATAGATATCTAAAGAACTCTGTACCCTAAAAATACAGAATATACATTCTCATTGCCACACGGCACTTATTCTAAAATCAACCATATATTTGTACACACAACACTCCCCAGCAAATGCAAAAGAACTAAAATTATAACAAACAATCTCTTGGCCCACAGAGAAATTAAATCAGAAATCAAGACTAAGAAATTCACTCAAAACCATACAATTACATGAAAATCAAATAACCTGCTCCTGAATGACTTTGGGGTAAAAAAAGAAATTAAGGCAGAAATTAAGAAGTTCTTTTAAACCAATGAGAACAAAGATACAACATACCAGAATCTCTGGGACACAGTTAAGGCAATTAAGAGAAATTTCCTATTAAGAGGGAAATTTATAGCACTAAATGCTCACATCAAAAAGCTAGAAAGATCTCAAGTTAACAACTTAACATTACAACTGAAAAAACTAGAGAACCAAGAGCAAATCAACCCCAAAGCTAGCAGAAAACAAGAAATAACCAAAATTGAAGTTGAGCTAAGGGAGATAGAGACATAAAAGAACATTCAAAAGATCAACAAATCCAGGAGCTGGTTTTTTTTTGAAAAAATTAGTAAAATAGATAGACTGCTAGGTAGACTAATGAAGAAAAGAGAGAAGATACAAATAAACACAATTAGAAATGACAAAGGGGATATATCACTGACCCCACAGAAATACAAAAAACCATCATAGAATATTATGAACATGCCTATGCACATAAACTCAAAAATCTAGAAGAAATGGACAAATTTTTAGACTCATACACCCTCTCAAGACTGAACCAGTAAGACATTCAATCCTTGAACAGACCAAAAATAGGCTCTGAAACTGAGGCAGTAATAAATGGCCTACCAACCAAAAAAATTCCCAGTACCAGATGGATTCACAGCTGAATTCTACCAGATGTACAAAGAAGAGCTGGCACTATTCCTATGAAAATATTCCAAAAAGTTGAGGAGGAGGGACTCCTCCTCAACTCATTCTGTGAGGCCAGCACCATCCTGATATCAAAACCTGGCAGAGACAAATGGAAAAAGAAAATTTTAGGTTAATATCATTGATGAATATCGATGCAAAAATCCTCAACAAAATACTGGCAAATCAAATCCAGCAGTGCATCAAAAAGCTTATCCACCACAATCAAGTAGGCTTTACCCCTGGGATACAAAATTGGTTCAACCTACACGAATCAATACATGTGATTCATCACATAAACAGAACTAAGAACAAAAATCACATGATCATCTCCATAGATACAGAAAAAAAAGTTTTATATAAAATTTATGTTATAAACTCTCAATAAACTAGGTATTGAAGAAACATACCTCAAAACAATAAGAACCATATATGACAAACCCACAGCCAACATTATATTGAAGGGGCAAAAGCTAGAAGCATTCTCCTTGAAGACTGGCACAAGACAAGGATGCCCTCTTCTATCACTCCTATTCAACATAGTATTGGAAGCCTTGGCCAGGGAAATCAGGCAAGAGAAAGAAATAAAGGGAATCCAAATAAGAGAGAAAGTCAAATTATCCCTGTTTGCAGACAATATGTGCTTCTATCTAGAAAACCTCATAGTCTCAGCCCAAAAGCTCCTTAAGCTGATACACAACTTCAGCAAAGTCTTAAGATACAAACTCAATGTGCAGAAATCAGTAGCATTTCTATATACCAACAACCATCAAGCTGAGAGCTAAATCAGGAATGTAATTCCATTCACAATTGCCATAAAAAATACTTAGGAATACAGCTAGCTAGGGAGGTAAACAATCTCTACAATGAGAGTTACAAAACACTGCTCAAAGAAATCAGAAATCAGAGATGACACAAACAAATGCAAAAACTTCCATGCCTATGGATAGGAAGAATCAATATTGTTAATATGGCCACAGCACCCAAATCAATGTATAAATTCAATGCTATTCCCATTAAACTACCATTGAAATTCTTCACGGAACTAAAACCAACCAAACAAACAAAAAGCAAAAAAAAAAAAAAAAACCCTATTTTAAAATAGTAAAATAGTTAAAAAACTATTTCAAAATTCATGTGAAACGAAAAAAGAGCCTGAATACCCAAGGCAATCCTAAGCAAAAAGAACAAAGCTGGAGGCATTACACTAACCGACTTCAAATTATATTACAGGGCTACAGCATGGTACTGGCACAAAAACAGACACATAATAGAGAATTGAACAGAATAGAGAACCCAGAAATAAGGACACATGCTTAGAACTATCTGATCTTTGACATACCTGACAAAAAACAAGCAACGGGGAAAGAATCCCTATTCAATAAATGGAGCTGGGATAAAAGACTAGCCATAGGCAAATGATTGAAACTGGACCACTTTCTTACACCATATACGAAAATTAACTCAAGATAGATCAAAGACTTAAATGTAAAACCCAAAACTAAAAAACAAACAAACAAACAAAAACCCTGGAAGACAACCTAAGCAATACTATTTAGGATATAGGCACAGGCAAGCATTTCATGATGAAGACACCAAAAGCAATTGCAACAAAAGCAAAAATTGATGAATGAATCTAATTGAACTAAACAGCTTCTGCACAGCAAAAGACTATAAACAATAAAAAGACAACCTACAGAATGGGAAAAAATTTTTGCAAACTATGCATCTGGAACAAAAGTGTAATATCAAACATCTATAAGGAACTGAAATCTACAAGAGAAAAACAAGTGACCCCATTAAAAAATGGGCAAAAGACATGAACAGACACTTTTCAAAAGAAGACATACATGTGGCCAAGAATCATGAAAAAAGCTCAATATCATTGATCACTAGAGAAATGCAAATCAAAACCACAATGAGATACCATCTCACACCAGTCAGAATGGCTACTACTAAAAAGTCAAAAAATAGCAGAGGCTGGAGAGGTTGTGGAGAAAAAGGAATGCTTATATACTTTTGGTGGGAGTGTAAATTAGTTCAACCATTGGAAGACAGTGTGATGATTCTTCAAAGACCTAGATAGAAATACCATTTGACCCAACAATCCCATTACTGGGTATATACCCAAAAGAATGTAAATCATTCTATTATAAAGACACAGGCATGCATATGTTCACTGCAGCACTATTCAGAATATCAAAGACATAGAATCAACCTAAATGCCCTTCAGTGATAGACTGGATAATGAAAATGTGACATATATACACCATGCATACTATGCAGCCATAAAAACAAATGAGACCATGTTCTTTGAGGGGACACGGATGGAGCTGGAGGCTGTTATTCTTAGCAAGCTAACACAGGAACAGAAAACCAAATACCACATGTTCTCACTTATAAGTGGGAGCTAAATGATAGAACACATGAACACATAGAGGGAAACAACACACTGGGGCCTAACAAAGGATGGAGGGTAAGAGGAGGGAGAGGAGGACAGGAAAAATAACTAATGGGTGATAGGCTTAGTACCTAGGTGATGAAATAATCTGTATAACAAACCCCAATGACACGAGTTTACCTATGTAGCAAAACTGCACATGTACCCCTCAACTTAAAATAAAAGTTAAAAAAACAGAAAAAAAATCCATCCCTTTTGTTTTTTATTCCTAATTGGCTTCCATATCATATAGTTCCATCCTGCTTAGACTGGCTCCTATATTTACAACACAAAATTCTGCCATCAATACTGCCCATGCTCTCTTGGTTAAAATCTTCCCATTGACACTTGAAAACAACTCGGTCACAATGTAGATTTGATCCACATAATATTTCAACACCAGTGTTTCTGAATATAGAGTAGTTCTTTTGTTTGGATGCTTACCTGCCAAACCCACATTTACATGCTCGAGTTTGCTTTAAAATCTCCTACTATTTGTTTCACTTTTCTGCAAACCTCAGAACTATTACTTAGAGACCAAACAACTATAATTAAAGAAAGGCTTTCAAATAAATAGTTTTCCAGTTTCATTGTTGGAAATGTGTGTGACAAGTCTCTAGCATCAGCAATAGTGAAACCAACCTTAGAGATGAACTTGTCAGGCCACCAACGGGGTGGGAAAAGGAAGACACCTTGGTTAGTTGTATATTTGTACTCAACATAGAAAACATTCAAGAACACTAGCCAACATCATCTCTAATTACTGTTGTGATTAGTATCAAAGAACTGGGTCCCAGGAGGCTGGCTTTTCTGAAGAAAATACAGTGCCATATGTTGTGACTTTTTTTTTGTACAATTCTCTTACGTTAGTAAGGATTTCTCTGTCCTGCAATTGTCCTTTCAAATTTTTCTTTATTTGAAATATATTCTAAAGAGCAAATTTTCCCGGTTGCTTAGAGTTGATCTTTTTAAAAAATAAACTGTCATTTCATTAAAAAAAAAATTTCAGTTTTATTCTGGAGGTGTATAAGCAAAATGTAGCTCATTTAAAGACCAAATAGAAGAAAAAAGAGAGTTTGATAGAAGCCTCAAGGTCTTTTCTCAACATGGAGTCTGCTTGTCAAACAATGTTTCAGTAATTAATACAGTTTAGTCCTGCTGACCAAAATATTTTCTGCTGAAAAAAATATTTGTTGTAAGTCTTTCTATTTAAATATGAGATCAAAGTTTCTCAAACATGAGGCAGCATGACTTAGTAAAAAGCATACAGTATTGGATACTAGGTCTTCTGACAACTATCTTATAGATATGTTTTATCTTTTAAATAATATACCATATATAAATAGTACAGTGTCCAGTACATATTAAGTGTAAGGATTTATCATGTTATTTCTTCTAGAATGTTGCTTTTACAAATATTACCCTATATAGACTTCTGAAATCAGATCCAGCATGAAAAAAAAGCTTGGAAAACATCACTATCATCCTTAAAAGAAGAAGTTGATTATTCAATCCTCTATAATTCAAAGGAAAAAAAGTTGATCGAACTGCAAATTAATTACTTTCCTTAGACCCATCAGAGATATAAGGTCACAGGACACACTACTACCCTGAAATCTGGAGACATGTGAAATTAAGGTCACAAATGAAATTTGTTTACTGAGCAGAGAAACCATTGGAATCATATTTTGGTGAATTATTGGAGGCTGAGTGTGTGTAAGTATGACAGTGAGAAAGCGCTACAGACCACAGTCTCAGGGGAGGCCTACATTTTTACAGGTTTACTCTGAAAACCCTGTCAGGTCCTCATATTGAAGTTCTGAAAAAGATCTCATGACTGGCAAAAGGAGAGTTAGAGAAACCATTGTGAAATATCTCCAGCATGTTCTCCATTACAAAGACATACTTTTTAGAGTAAAAGACTTTACAGGAGCCTTATCCTACTTGAGGAAAATGTATTTCTCTTGTTCCAGCTGCCAATCCCCACCCCTTAACCTTCTTGTCTCATCTCATCAGTGAAAAGGGGTGTGGGGGCACAAAAAACCTAAGAAGCACTTGTAATAGTCACAGACCAGGGACTCAGGCTGAGATTTAATCATAAGATTATCGAATGTTTCCCCTCCCCCACACTTTACCATTACACCAATGGGCTCCAGCATAACAGTGGATTATAGATGGAAGAACTGCAAGACACAGATTATCTCTGAGAAGTACTTAGTGAAGACTGAGGTCAAGAGGGGAGACAAAAACAAGGGCATTAGATTAATTTAAAACCTCTGGAACCTACAGCTCTAGCCAGATTAAGATAAAATCTCACACTAAAGACATATTTACCTTAGTTCCTATTACTTTTATTTTTGCAATCATTTTTATTATTCATTTGTCATGCTCAACTTTCAACAAAAATTATATGGCATGCTAAAAGGAAGACAATACAAGGTATGAAGAGGAAAAGTAAACATCTGGTTCAGGCTCAAATATGACACACATGTTGGAATTATTAAATAAGGAATTTAAAATAATTATAACTAATATATTAAAGGCTTTAATAACAAATATACAATGTACAAAAACAAATTGGAATGAAAGCAGATAAATGAGAACTCTAAGAATGTTAAGAAAATGCTACAACTAGAAAAATGCCTTTGGTGGACTAATCAGTTGACCGAACATGGCCAAGAAATGAATTAGTGAGCTTGAATATATATCAGTAGAACTTTTCCAAATTAAAATACAAAGAAAAACAGAATAGTAATAATTAAACAGAAGAGAAAAATCCAAGAACTGTAGGACAATTTCTGAAAGTATAACCTACATATCATTGGATTATCAGAGAGAGAAGAGAGAAAGAATGAGGCATAAAAATCTTTGAAATATAAAGGCACAGAACTTTCCAAAATTAGTGACAGACACCAAACTATAACACAAGGAATCTCAGATAATGTGAAGCTATAAACACCAAAAAAATGACACCTGGCCACATCATATTCAAATTGCAAAAACAAACAAAAAACAAAAAAACAAGAAACTATACCTGTAGAAAAACAAGGAACACCTGACTTTTATTTAGAAATCATGCATCCAAGAAGAAAGGAGAATAAAGCAAAGTGTTGAAAGAAGAAAAACATCAACCTAGTATCTTATATTCTGCAAAATCATCATTCAAAAGTGAAGGAAAAATATAACTTTCACAGAAAAACAAACCTGAGGGAATTTATCACCAGTAGACTATCTGGCAAGAAATTCTTCAGGTACAGAAAAATGATAGGTCAGAAACTCAGATCCACATAAAGAAAGGAGGTGTTGGAGAAGAACTAAATGAGGGTAAAATAGATATATTTTTATTTTTTCTATTCTTAATTGATCTAAAACATAACTGTTTATAATGATAATAGTAACAATGGATTGGGTGATGGTAGCATATAAGTGTATGAAACAAATGACAGTATTATCAGAGATAAGAAGTAAGAATTGGGAATACTCTGCTATAAAGTACTTGCATTAGAATAAAATAGTTTACTTTAAAAGTAGACTTAGTTTAATTAGATCCCATTTGTCAATTTTGGCTTCTGTTGCCAATTGCTTTTGGTGTTTGAGACATGAAGTCCTTGCCCATGCCTATGTCCTGAATGGTATTGCCTAGGTTTTCTTCTAGGGTTTTTATGGTTTTAGGTCTAACATTTAAGTCTTTAATCCATCTTGAATTAATTTTGTATAAGGTGTAAGGAAGGGATCCAGTTTCAGCTTTCTACATATGGCTAGCCAGTTTTCCCAGCACCATTTATTAA
The DNA here is from genome assembly GCF_029289425.2 of Pan paniscus. Classification (NCBI taxonomy): domain Eukaryota; kingdom Metazoa; phylum Chordata; class Mammalia; order Primates; family Hominidae; genus Pan; species Pan paniscus. The sequence goes on from NC_073249.2 coordinate 130,738,834, forward strand.
ACAGGGAATCGTTTCCCCATTTCTTGTTTTTGTCAGGTTTGTCAAAGATCAGATGGTTGTAGAAATGGGATCTAAGTAAACTAAAGAGCTTCTGCACAGCAAAAGAAACTACCATCAGAGTGAACAGGCAACCTACAGAATGGGAGAAAATTTTTGCAATCTACTCATCTGACAAAGGGCTAATATCCAGAATCTACAATGAACTCAAACAAATTTACAAGAAAAAAACAAACAACCCCATCAAAAAGTGGGCGAAGGATATGAACAGACAGTTCTCAAAAGAAGACATTTATGCAGCCAAAAGACACATGAAAAAATGCTCATCATCACTGGCCATCAGAGAAATGCAAATCAAAACCACAGTGAGATACCATCTCATACCAGTTAGAATGGTGATCATTAAAAAGTCAGGAAACAGCAGGTGCTGGAGAGGATGTGGAGAAATAGGAACACTTTTACACTGTTGGTGGGACTGTAAACTAGTTCAGCCATTGTGGAAGTCAGTGTGGCAAATCCTCAGGGATCTAGAACTAGAAATACCATTTGACCCAGCAATTCCATTACTGGGCATATACCCAAAGAATTATATATCATGCTGCTATAAAGACACAGGCACACGTATGTTTATTGCAGCACTATTCACAATAGCAAAGACTTGGAACCAACCCAAATGTCCAACAATGATAGACTGGATTAAGAAAATGTGGCACATATACACCATGGAATACTATGCAGCCATTAAAAAATGATGAGTTCATGTCCTTTGTATGGACATGGATGAAGCTGGAAACCAGCATTCTCAGCAAACTGTCTCAAGGACAAAAAACTAAACACCACATGTTCTCACTCATAGGTGGGAATTGAACAATGAGAACACATGGACACAGGAAGGGGAACATCACACACTGGGGCCTGTTGTGGGGTTGGGGGAGCAGGGAGGGATAGCATTAGGAGATACACCTAATGTTAAATAACGAGTTAATGGGTGCAGCACACCAACATGGCACATGTATACATATGTAACTAACCTGCACGTTGTGTACATGTACCCTAAAACAAAGTATAATAAAAAAAAAGTAGACTTAGATTAGTAAAAACATATATTCCACAGACTGAAATCAAGAAGATAGCAGAATAGAACTTTCCACCTCTCTTTCCCTTGCAGGAGCATCAATTTGAACAAATATCCATGCACAAAAATATTTCACAAGGACTAAGGAATCCAGGTGAAAGATTAGAGCACCTGAGTATAGCACAGAAATAGAAAAAGTCACATGGAAGAGGATAGGGAGGACAGTTTCACAAGACCCACATCACCCCTCTTCTAAGCCCAGTCAGCACAGCACGGGGAGAGATAACCTTTAGGTTGTGGGGAGGAGACTAAAATGAGCACCTGATTCACTGTGGATCTCAGGACTAGGCCGACTCCAGTTAATCCCAGTGTGAAGTTTTCCCCTCTAGCACCCAGCCAGTCCTATAGTTGCAAGCTGTAGGCCCACTCCTGATGTCCCAGACTCCAAGCCTGCTCCATCACCAGGCCAACTCCTATGTTCTCAGGCTCAGGCCTGACTCTGTGATTCTAGGCTTTAGACCTGCCTTAGCATCAGGCCAGACCAGCCCAGGTTCCAGACCAGCCCCCAAGTCCCCAGTTTCCAGCTTGACCCTCACAGCCCTGGACTCAGGTCTGCCCCTGGAGACTCAGACTCCAGGCCTGCCCTAGTTCCAGGTTAGCCCTCATAGTCCCAGGTTTCAGGATAGCCTTATAAATCAAGGATCTATAAAACTCTGTGTTCTCAAGCTCCAGCCTGCCGTTTGCAGCTTCAGGTTCAACAAACATCCTAGTGCCAGGTTAACTCTTGCGGACACAGACTTCAGGATGATCCTTGCATACATAGTGTCAGGCCTCTTCCTACTACCCTGTGGATCCAGACTTCAGGCCTGTCTGTGGGGATTGAGGTGACTGGCTCGACAAGTGGACCTGGTACAAAGCAAGCTACCATGGCCTCAGGATCCAGGCCTACTTGGCTACCATGGCCTCAGGATCCAGACCCTGGTCCTAGGGCCACCCTTGTGGAACTAGGTACAGGCCCACCTTCCAACTGACCCAAGCACCAAGTCAGCTCATCCAAAGATTCCAGCAGCAAGCCAGCCCAAGGAACCTGCCAGGCAGCCTGCCCAGAACCTATAGATTGTCTGATTGGTTGAAGGGCTTTTCCTGCCAAAAGTAGTCTGTAAAGACTGGCAAAGTTGTTCATTTCTTCAAATGCACAGACGTCAATGCAAGGACACAAACATCATTAATAACCAGGGAAACATAACACTACCAAAGGAACACAGTACCTACTGATAACTGGTTGTAAAGAAATAAAGATCTACAAAATGCTTGATATAGAACTCAAAATAATTATTTTAAAGAAGTTTAGTGAACTACAAATGAATACAGATAGATATCAAATGAAATCAGGAAAATAATATGTGAACAAAATGAGAAATTCGACAAAGAGATAAACTTCCTAAGTACCAAGCAGAAATTCTGGAGGCAAAGAACACAATGATTGAACTGAATTCAACAGATAGCTTCAACAGCAGACTCAAACAAGCAGTGGAAAGAATCAGTGAGCCTGAGGACAGGTCATTTGAAAATACTCACTCAGAGAAATGACAACAACAAAATGAATGAAAGAGTGAAGAAAGCCTATAGAACTTGTGGGACACCAGCAAATGAACCAATATATGCATTATAGGAGTTTCAGAAGAAGCAAAGAAAGAGAAATAGGGAAAAGCAAATTTCAATAAATAAGAACAGAAAACTAATGACTCCATTGAAAAACTATTAGAACTAATAAATGAATTCAGTAAAGCTGTAGGATAGAAAATCAACACACAGAATTTAATAGCATTTCTATACACTAATATATTAGTCTGTTTTCATGCTGCTGATAAAGACATAACCAAGAATGGACAATTTATAAAAGAAAGAGGTTTAATGGACTCACAGTTCCACATGGCTGGGGAGGTCTCACAATCATGGTGGAAGGTGAAAAGCATGTCTCACATGGCAGCAGACAAGAGAAGAGAATGAGAGCCAAACGAAATGGGTTTCCCCTTATAAATCATCAGCTCTCATGAGACTTATTGACCACCACAAGAACAATATTGGGGAAAACAGAACCATGGGACTGGTTCTCCCACTGGGTCCCTCCCAACATGAGAGAATTATGGGAACTACAATTCGAGATGAGATTTGGATGGGGACAGAGCCAAACCATATCACTCTGCTCCTGGCCATGCCCCAATCTTATGTCCTCACATTTCAAAACCAATTATGCCTTACCAACAGTCCCTCAAAGTCTTAACTCATTTCAGCATTAACTCAAAAGTCCACAGTCCAAAATATCATACAAGACAAGGCAAGTCCTTTCTACCTATGAGCCTGTAAAATCAAAAGCAAGTTAGTCACTTCCTAGATACAATGGGGATACAGGCATTGGGTAAATACAGCTCTTCCCAATGGAAGAAACTGGCCAATACAAAGGGGCTACATGTCCCATGCAAGTCCAAAATCTAGCAGGGCAGTCAAATCTTAAAGCTCCAAAATGATCTAATTTGACTCCATGTCTCACATCCGGGTCATGCTGATGCAAGAGGTGGGTTCCCATGGTGTTGGGCAGCTCTGTCCCTGTGGCTTTGCGGGGTACAGCCTTCCTCCTGGCTGCTTTCATGGGCTGGCATTGAGTGTCTGTGGCTTTTCCAGGCACACAGTGCAAGCTGTCTGTGGACCTACCATTCTGGGGTCTGAAGGACAATGGCCCTCTTCTCAGAGTGCCACTGGGCAGCACCCCAGTGGGGACTTTGTGTGTGGGCACCCATCCCACATTTCCCTTCAGCAGTGCCTTAGCAGAGGTTCTCCATGAGAGCCACACCCTTGCAGCAAACTACTGCCTGGACATCCAGGTATTTCCATACATCCTCTGAAATCTAGATGGAGTTTCCCAAACCTCAATTCTTGACTTCTGTGCCCCCGCAGGCTCAACACCACATGGAAGCTGCCAAGACTTGGGGCTTGCACCATGGCCCAAGCTTTACCTTGCCCTTTTTATTCACACCTGGAGCAGCTGGGATGCAGGGGACCAAGTTCCTAGACTGTACACAGCAGAGGGACCCTGGTTCTGGCCAGTTCCTCCTAGGCCTCCAGACCTGTGATGGGAGGGGCTGTTGCAAAGGTCTCTGACATGCCCTGGAGACATTTTCCTCACCGTCTTGGTGATTAACATTCTGTTCCTCATTACTTATGCAAATTCTGCAGCTGGCTTGAATTTCTCCTCAGAAAATGGGATTTTCTTTTCTATCACACTGTCAGGCTGCAAAATTTCCAAACTTTAATGCTTTGTTTCCCTTTTAAAACTTAAACCATTTAACAGCACCTGAGTCATACCTTGAATGCTTTGCTGCTTAGAAATTTCTTCTGCCAGATACCCTAAAGCATCTCTCTGAAGTTCAAAGTTCCACAAATCTCTAGGGCAGGGGCAAAATGCTGCCAGTCTCTTTGCTAAAACATAACAAGAATCACCTTTACTCTAGTTCCCAAAAAGTTCCTCATTTCCATCTGAGACAACCTCAGCCTGGATTTCATTGTCTATATCATTATCAGCATTTTGGTCAAAGCCATTCAACAAGTCTCTAGGGAGTTCCAAACTTTCCCACATTTTCCTATCTTCTTCTGAACCCTCTGAAGTGTTCCAGCCTTTGCCTGTTACCAAGTTCCAAAGCTGCTTCCACATTTTCAGGTATATTTTCAGCAGCAACCCATTCTACTGGCATCAATTTACCGTATTGGTTGTATTAGCCTGTTTTCCTCCTGCTGATAAAGACATACCTGAGACTGGGCAATTTACAAAAGAAAGAGGTTTAATGGACTCACAGTTCCATGTATCTGGGGAGGCCTCACAATCATGGCAAAAGGTTAAAGGCACGTCTCACATGGCAGCAGACAAAAGAATAGAATGAGAGCCAAGTGAAAGGGGCTTCCCCTTATAAAACCATGAGGTCTCGTGAGACTTATTCACTGCCACAGGAACAGTGTGGGGGAAATTGGCCACATGATTCAATTATCTTAAAATAATTGGGACCCACTGGGCTCCTCCCACAACATGAGGGAATTATGGGAGCTATAATTCAAGATGAGATTTGGTTGGGGACACAGACAAACCATATCAACTAACAATAAACTATGTGAAAATAAAACCAAGAAAAAAATTCCACCTACAATAGCAAGAAAGAATATTTCAGAGTAAGTTTAACCAAGAAGGTAAAAGATGTGTACATTGAAAACTATAAAACATATATGAGAGAAATTGAAGAAGACACAAATAAATGGAAAGATATCTGTGTTCATGGATTGTAAGTATTAATATTGTTCAAATGCTCATATTACCCAGAGCAATGTATAGAGATTCAATGCAATCCATATCAAAATTCCAATGTCATTTTTTCACAAAAATAGAAAAAGCAATGCTAAAATTAATATAGAACCACAAAAGACCCTGAGTGGACAAAGCAATCTTGAGCAAAAGGAACAAAGCAAGATGTATCATAATACTTACAGTATTTGTTCTGTACTGTAGTATAGTATAACATTGTATTGCAATTTCAAATTATACTACAAAACTAAAGTAATCAAAACAGCATGGTACTGACATAAAAATGGGCATATAGACAATGAAACAGAATAGAGCAGCTCAGAAATGAATTCATGCATTTATGGCCAATTGATCTTTGACAGAGATGTCAAGAGTATACAATGGAGAAAAGATGGTCTCTTTAATAAACAATGGGAAAATTTGTTTTCTACCCACAGAAGAATGAATTTGGACCCTTATCTCACACCATAAACAAAAAATCCACTCAAAATGGATTAAAATCTTAAACATAAAAACTGAAACTCTATAACTACTAGGAAAAAAATTGAGGGGAAAACTACATAACATTGGTCTGGGCAATGATGTTTTGAATATGATCCTAAAAGCAAAAATAGATAAATCTGATCGTTTCAAACTAAAAACCTCTGTGCAGCAAAGGAAATAATCAACAGAATGAAGAGAAAATCTACAGAATAGGAAAAATAATTGTAAGCCATACATCTTATAAGGGGATAATATTTAAAATACATAAGCAACTAAACAACTCAATAGTGAAAAAACAAATAACCTGATTAAAAAGTGGATGAAGGATCTGAGTAGACATTTCTCAAAAGAATACATACCAATGGCCAATAGGTGTATGATATGATTTGGATTCGTGTCCTCACCCAAAGCTCATCTCATGTTCAATTGTAATCCCCAGTGTTGGAGGTGGGGCCTGGTGGGAGGATTGTATTGTGGGGTGGTTTTTCATGAATGTTTTAGCACCATTCTCTTGGTGCTGTTCTCGTGACAGTGAGTGAGTTACTGTGAGATCTGGTTGTTTAAAAGTGTGTAGCACCTCCCTTCTTTGTGCTTTTTCTGAGGCCTCCCCAGAGGCTGATGCCGCCTTGCTTCCTGCAGAGCCTGCAGAACTGTAAGCCAATCAAAACTCTTTTCTTTATAAATTACCCAGTCTCAGGTATTTCTTTATAGCAGTGCAAGAACAGACTAATACAGTATATGAAAACATGCTCAATATAACTAATCATCAGGGAAATGCAAATTAAAACCATAATAAGATACCACCTCACACAGGTTAGAATGGCTATTAATCAAAAGACAAAAGATGATAAGTGTTGGTGAAGATGTGTAGAAAAGAAAACCCTTGCACACTATTAGTGGGAAGGTAAATTAGTACAGCCATTATCAAAAACAGCGTGGAGGTGCCTCAAAAAATTATACACAACAAAACTATCATATAATTCAGCAATCCCACTTTTGAGTATATATCCAAAGGAAATAAAATCAGTATGTTGAAGAGACGTCTCCACTACTGTGTTCACTGCATCATTATTCACAATAGCCAAGATATGGAATCAACTTAAGTGTCCATAGATGGATGGATGAATGAAGAAAATGGCATATATGTATATAAATATATACATATATACATATGCATGTATATACACACATATATACATATGTACACACACACATATATATTCTACCACATGAAAAAATATTCACACAAGAAGTATATCTTGTAACTGCAACAACCTGGATGCACCCGGAGTATATTATGGTAAGTTAAATAAGCCAGGTATATAAAGGCAAATACTGCATGATCTCACTTAAACCTGAAACCTAAAACAGTTGAACTGAAAGAAGCAGAGTGTAGAATGATAGTTGCCAGGGGCTGGGGAGTAAGGAAAATGGGGGATGCTGGTCAAAAGGTACAAGGTTTCAGATAGATAGGATGAATAAGTTCTTGAGAATGATTGTACATCATGGTGACTATAATGATACTGTACTCTACACTTAAAATTTGCTAAGAAAGTAGAAATATTCTCACCACAAAATAAAAAAGATAATTATGTGAAGTGACGGATATGTTCATTAGCTTGATTGTGGTAATCATCTCACAATGTTATACATATATCTGAACATTTTGTTGTATGTCATTAGTACATAAAATTTTTATTTGTCAATATACATCAATGCAGCTGGAAAAAATGCACATTGCAAACTCCAGGGCAATTACTATGTTTTTAAAGTGATAACTGATGTGCTAAGAGAGAAGATAAAATAGAATTATATAAAATTGTTAATTAAAACCAGTAAAGGCATTAAAAGATGATAAACAGAAACAAAGAATAAATGCAACCATTAGAAAACAATTACAAATAAGTTAAACATTAATCCAACTCTACCAATCATCACTTTAAATGTAAGTGGTCAAAATGCATTAATTAAAGATGCAGATTGTCTGAGTGGATGAAAAAATAATCCAACTATATTTTATCTGTAACTATATGTTGTCTACAAGAAATCCACTTTAATTATCAAGACACAGCTTCAATGTAAAGGGATGGAGAAAGATAAACCATGGTAACAATAATCAAATAAAAATTGGAGTATGTATATTAATTTCAGACAAGCAGACTTCAAAACAAAGGTAATTATTAGGAATAAAGTGTGGTATTACATAATGATAAAGTGATCAGTTCTCTGAGAGACAAAACAATCCTAAATAGGTAGACACCTAACAACAGAATGTCAAAATATGTGAGACAAAAATTAATCACACTGATAGGAGAAATAGCCAAATTAATTGTTATTGCTGGAGACCTTAACACTACTCTATAAGTAATTGATAGGTCAAGCATGCAGAAAATCAGTAAGGGTGGCTTTGACCTGAAGAGTACTATTGATCAATTTGATCTGATTGGTATTTATAGACAACTCTTTCCAACAACAATAGATTATACATTTTTCTCAAGCTCACATGAAACATTCACTAAGATAGACAACATTCTGTATCCTAAAACACACTTTCCCAAATTTAAAAGAATCGAAATCATACAACTTACTTTCTCAGACCACAATGGAATTAAACTAGAAATGAAAATAGCAATGCTAGTTAATGGTAAGAATGAAGCACAACAGTAACTCTCATTCATTGTTGGTAGGAATGGAAAATGATATAGCCACTTCAAAGACAATTTGGCTGTTTTTTAAAAAACAACACATTCTAACCACATAATCCAGCAATCACACTCCAAGGTATTTACTTAATTAATTAAAACAATTATGTCTACATAAAAGTTTATAAAAACTTTATTTACAATCTCCCCAAACTGAAAGCAACCAAGATATCTTTCAATAAGTGAATGGATAAACAAACTGTGATTCATGAATACAATAAAATATTACTTATAAATAAAAAGAAGTGAGCTATCAAGTCACAAATGACATATATAAATTTTTTAACTTTTAAGTTTATGTACATGTGCAGGTTTGTTACATAGGTAAATTTATGTGACAGCGGTTTGTCATATAGATTATCCGAGGTACTAAACCTCATACCCGTTAGTTATTTTTCTTGATCTTCTCCTTCCCAACCTCTACCCTCCCATAGGCCCCAGTGTGTGTTGTTCCTCTCTATGTGTTCATGTGTCCTCATCATTTATCTCTCACTTATAAGTGAGAACATGTGGTATCTGGTTTTTTGTTCCTGTGTTAGCTTGCTAAGGATAATAGCCTCCAGCTCCAACCATGTCCCTGCAAAGGACATGATCTCGTTCTTTTTTGACATATATGAATCTTAAATGCATACTGTAAGTGAAAGAAGCCAGTATGAAAAGGCAACTTATTGTATGACTCCAATTAAGTCACATTCTGAAAAGAGCAAAACTATAGAGACAGCAAAAAAAATTAATGGTTGCAAGTGATTATTTGGTAGGAGAGAAGGGAAGGATGAATAATTAAAGCACACAGGATTTTACAGTGGTGCAAATGCTTAGTGTGATGTATCCACCATTACAGCATAGTATTCTATACTGTATTATCCAGTATTCCATGCAGTATTATACTATATTATAATTATACTGTACAATATTATACTATGCAGTATTATATCTGGTCAGAATATTATACAATACAGAAATTATACAATATTATACTATACAGTATTATATCTGGTGTAGAATACTACACTGTAATGGTGGATACTGTCACACAATGCATTTGTCAAAATCCAAAGTACTTTACAGCACAAAGAGTGAACCCTGATGTATGCAAATATGAAAATGAATTTAGGAGGTTTGGGGAACCCAAGATAGAATGCAGAATGTGATAACCACCTAATTGTATTCTAAACATATGAAACAACCTTACTGAAGGGGGTGGAGGAAACGGTGCCTACCTAAGTAGCTTTGGAAATGAGAAAAGTCAGTAAGGCCGAAGGCACAAGAAACTAAGGTACAGGTTAATAATTCTGATGCCACTGTTCACATATACTGAAAGTAAGCAACTAACCAAGTGGATGGTGTATGATGTGAGCCAGGTTACTTGACACCGTAATGGGAGTCTAAAGATAAGCAACGGTGGGAGGCCACAGTGATGTGTGTTGCCAGAGTGGAGAACATCAGAATGAACTCACGTGTAGCTTAATACGGATACAGATAGTTACATACACAATATATATAAATCTATATATGTGCATATACATACCTTAGCTTATACACATGTAGTTCCTTGATCTGGTCAGTTGACAGGGCCAAGAATCAATGACACTCCAGTATCAACAAGCACATCAAGCTCTTGATCTTGGTTTCTAACATTCTCCGATAAAAGGAGAAAATGTCATTATGAAGAAATGATTCCAGACTACAACAAAAAAAATATAAGATAATCCTGGAGCATCTTATAGTGCTAGAAACTAAGGATTTTTTTTTAAAGCCCCACAAACCCATAATTATGGGAGTATATTAAAGTGAGACAGGACCAACTGAAAGAGCTCTCAATGACCAAAGCTGGAACAATTTGAGCAACAAAATAAAGTTGTATTGGTTTATAACCTAGACTATAAAATAAATATTAATGGACCCACACAGATATGAATAAATAAATAAATTAGTGGATAGAAGCAAATCTCTGACTTCAAAGAATTCCAAATTATTTATGTAGCTACTGTCTCTCAAGGAGGTGGAGCATAACTCCCCACTCATTAGGTGCACAGTGACTGAATTTTCTTCATTCCATTATGAAAAGGAGGAAAAAAGATTAAACTTTAAAACGGAAAAAACTGTCAAGCACTACCTCAGCCAGGTGGTGAACATCAAGAGTGGTAAATCGGCCGGGCGCGGTGGCTCACGCCTGTAATCCCAGCCCTTTGGAAGGCTGAGACAGGCGGCTCACGAGGTCAGAAGATCAAGACTATCCTGGCTAACACGGTGAAACCCCGTCTCTACTAAAAAAATACAAAAAAATTGGCCAGGCGTGGTGGCGGGCGCCTGTAGTCCCAGCTACTCCGGAGGCTGAGGCAGGAGAATGGCGGGAACCCGGGAGGCGGAGCTTGCAGTGAGCGGAGATCGCGCCACTGCACTCCAGCCTGGGAGACAGAGAGAGACTCCGTCTCAAAAAAAAAAAAAAAAAAAAAAAAAAAAAAAGAGTGGTAAATTATGTTGATAGCGCATAACCACGATACGATGTGATGAGAATGGCATTTTATCTCTGGGTCATCCTCCAAAGAATCTGTAACTCCAGTGTAATTAGAAAAACATCAAAGAAGTCCAATGGAGTAACGTGTAAAATACCAAAAAACAAGGTAAATCTAAGAAACTGTCACAGCTAACAGAAGCCTAAAGAGGTAGATGGTTGAATGCAAAGTAGCATCCTGGATGGGATCCTGAAACAGAACCAGGACATTTGGTAAAATCTAAGGCTATATGAATAAAGTATGGACTTCAGTTAATAGTAATGTATCAGTATTGGTTCATTAATTGTAACAAATGTACAATCTGTTCACTAATGTAAGGTGCTAATTTAACAATGGGGGAAACTTGCTTTGTGGGTATATGGGCACTCTATCTTCCAATTTTTCTATAACTATAAAACAAAACTAAATTAACTAAAATAAATAGTAAACCAAATAAAAATAAACTAAAAATCCCATAAGGATAAATTTTAAAATAAACTTAAAAACCTTAATGATTAAAATGAAGTTTAAAAGTATTTTACCCTACGGAGAGCTCAATGTTTAATCCAAGGAAAAAAATTTTATTGTGCAGTTTCAAGCAGCAGTAGGCAATTTCATGTTTGTATGGTGATGATCATGTCATGTCATAGTCCTCAGCATGTCATTAACAAGCAGAAAGCAATCTATGAGGTATCTTTAAAAATAAGTCCCAAATTATGGAGTCTTTAGATATCTTCTGCTGACATTACAGGTGCCATAATTCAGCAAGATACTCTGGGTAATGCCTTTTGCAATGCCAGAGCGTAAGAGTTGGAGTGTATCTCTTTGCCAGTTAGCATTCTAGGGTTGCAATAATAGGATGAAAAAAATAAATGTGCTAAAATTGATACCCACAATAACAGGATTAAATATCAACATTTATTTTTTCAAATACATTTCACGTATATTAGAAAAATTGTAAATATTTTATATTAAAAATACTTTTGTATTATATACTAGAAGGAAAATCAAAAATATAAAAGTTGATATAAAATTTTGGAATCATTTTCTTCTGTGGGGTTAGAAATTGTAGTTTGTGTGTTGCCCATATTGAGCTGGCTCCAATGTCTAAGAACTACACTGTCGCTAATTGTTGTAAATCACGTTTGCACAATTTAAGTAAAACATCTTTTAAAGGTAGAAAAATCAATTTATTGCCCTGCAAAGGGCAATAAATGACTTCTGCATTGAGGATAAAGTACTGAAATTGCTTGTGCTACTCTGGTGACTCAAATTAAGCTGTTGGTCTTTGCTACACTGGCAGGTGTTACCCTGAGCTACTGCCATGTATTTATTTAAAAATCTACTAAAATAAAGCAACAGCTACTCTTATGTCCTAAACATTTTCTTTTGAAAAATAGGGGTGGGGGGAGGGGGTAGGTATAGCATTAGGAGATATACCTAATGTTAAATGACGAGTTAGTGGGTGCAGCACACCAACATGGCACATGTATACATATGTAACTAACCTGCACGTTGTGCACATGTACCCTAAAACTTAAAGTATAATAAAAATAAAAATAATAATAAAAAGAAAAAAATAAATAAAAATACTTTCAGTCAAAAAAAAAAAGAAAAATAAAGACCTGTGGAATTTAATGACTCCTAATGTGCTATATGTTTTTTGCTTACAAATTCCACAAAGTAGAGTTCTACAATTCCACTCAGAATTGTACAATATCCATATGGAGCAGGGTTGTTCTGTCTCTATCCTTTCACCATGTGGACAGGGGCACCATGGTTTTAGGAAGCCAACAGTGATAGAGCCAAATGGATATGTCTGATTCACAGCATCCAAGGACAGAAAACTATTTTTAACAGGTAGAACTGTACCCCTGTAGGGTTGATTTATTCTCTCTTAATAAAAAAAGATTTATAATTGGGATAAAATCAACTGAACATATTTAATAAGTTTTGACATATGTAGAAACCTATGGAACTATTACCACAATAACATAATGAACATGTTCTTCATCTGTAAGAGTTTTCTTATGCCCTTTGTAATCCCTTCCACCTGCCACCTCCCTCAGACAACCCCATCCTCCCTCAGACAACCACTGATTTATCAGTATAGATTAGTTTACATTTTCCATACTTTTAAAGAAATGGAATCATATAGTATGTATTTTTTTAGTAAGGTTCCTTTCAGTCAGCCTAATTATAGAGTAATATTCCATTGTATGGATATATACTCCATGATTTGTTTGTCCATTCATCGGTTGATGGGTATTCGGGTCTTTATTCAAGTACAACTTTCTATAAGGACATAGGCTTTCCTTCTTCTTGGGTAACTGCCTAGGAGTGGAATAGCTAGTCCATACGGTCGTCGTATGTTTAATTTTTTTCTTTTTAGAAATGGACAAACTGTTTTTCAAAGTAGTGATATTATGTAAAATTCCTACCAGCCGTGTATAGAAGTTTGTTTCTCCAAGTCCTTATTAACACTGTTTATGATCTGTCCTTTTAATTTTAGTCATTCCAAAAGGTATATAACGGTATATCTTTGTGGTTTAATTTGCATTTCTCTAATGACTAATAATTTCTCTCATTATATATATAATATATATAATTCATTTTATATATATAATATAAATAATTCATTATATATAATATATAATTCATTTTATATATAATATACATAATTCATTTTATATATATTTCATTTTATATATATATTATATATAATTCATTATATAATATATATAATTCATTTTATATATATAATATATATAATTCATTATATAATATATAATTCATTATATATAATATATAATTCATTATATATAATATATAATTCATTATATATACTATATATAATTCATTATATATACAATATATAATTCATTACATATACTATATATAATTCATTATATATACTATATATAATTCATTATATATACAATATATATAATTCATTATATATACTATATATAATTCATTATATATTATATATAATTCATTTTATATATAATATATAATTCATTATATATAATATATAATTCATTTTATATATAATATATATAATTCATTTTATATATAATATATATAATTCATTTTATATATAATATATTTTACATATATTATATAAATTATATATAATATATTTTATATATATTATATAAATTATATATAATATATAATTTATATATATTATAGATAATATGTATATAATTAATATGTATATAATATATATAAAATATATATATAAATTATATAAATATATATAATGCTATATATATTTTTATGTGCCTACTTAAAATTATTTTTCTTCATGCACTCTTTGGACAAGTGTCTGTTTAAATCTTTTGCTCAGTTGTTTATTGGGTTGATTTCTTACTTTTGAGTTTTGAGATTTCTTTGTATGTGCTGGGTGCAAGCCTATTATCAGACATACACTTGCAAATATTTTGTTCCAGTAGAAAATTATCTTTTCATCCAATTAGCAATGTCTTTAAGAACAGAGGTTTTAAATTTAGATAAAGTCTAATTTATCAATTTTTAATTTTTTTCTTTGCCTAACTCAAGGTCACAAAGGCTTTCTTGTATGTTTTCTTATACAAGTTTTACAGTTTTAGGTTTTATATTTATGTCTATGATCCATTTGGGATTAATTTTTATATAAATTAGATTGTGTATGCATTGGTATTTATTTATTTATGTTGGCATATGGATAGCAGGTTTTTATAACAGCATTTTTTAAAGCTATTCTTTCCCCACTGAATTTTTTTTGCACCTTCGTCAAAAATAAGCAGTCCATATATGTGTGGGTCTATTTGTGGCCTGTATTCTTTCCCATTTTATCTATTTGTCTGTCATGACATTGATACCACATTCATATTGTTTAGCTGTGTCCTCACCCAAAGCTCATCTTGAATTGTACTCCCATAATTCCCACATGTTGTGGGAGGGACCCAGTGGGAGATAATTGAATCAAGGGGGTGGTTTCCCCCATACTGTTCTCATGGTAGTGAAAAAGTCTCACGAGATCTGATGGTTTTTTCAGGGGTTTCTGCTTTTGTGTCTTCCTCATTCTCTCTTTGCCTGTTGCCATCCATGGAAGATGGGACTTTCTCCTCCTTGCCTTCTGCTATGACTATGAGGCTTCCCCAGCCATGTGGAACTGTAAGTCCAGTTAAACCTCTTTCTTTTGTAAATTGCTGAGTCTCAGGTACGTCTTTATCAGCAGTGTGAAAACAGACTAATATACACATTGTCTTAATTACTGCAATTTTTATTCATCTACTTATTCATTAGAGATGGGGTCTGTCTCTGTCACCCAGTCTGGGGTGCAATGGTACAATCATAGCTCACTACAGTCTCAAATTCTGAGCTCAGGCAATCCTCCTGCCTCAGCCTCCCAAGTAACTAGGACTACAGGCATGTGCCACCATGCTCAGCTAAGATTACTGTAAACTTATAATAAAGTCTTGAAATAAATTATATAATAAAGTCTTGAAAGAGCTCTCAATGACCAAAGCTGGAACAATTTGAGCAACAAAATAAAGTTGTATTGGTTTATAACCCAGACTATAAAATAAATATTAATGGACCCACACAGATATGAATAAATAAATAAATTAGTGGATAGAAGAAGCAAATCTCTGACTTCGAAGAATTCCAAATTATTTATGTAGCTACTGTCTCTCAAGGAGGTGGAGCATAATAAATAAGTGGAGCATATAATAAAGTCTTGAAATCAGATAGTTCTAGCTTGTCAACTTTGTTCTTTTTCAAAGTTGTTTTGGCTGTTCTAGGCTATTTGTATTTCTATATGAACTCTAGAATCAGTTTGTCATGTTTTACAAAACATTCTCCTCTGATTCAAACAGAATGCTTAGAAATACAATTAATATTTTACTTTAATCTTACATCCTGCAAACTTGCCAAATTCACTTACTAGTTCTAGTAGCTTATGTGTAGATTTCATCACATTTTCCAAGGTGATCATGTCATCTATGAACAAAACAAATTTCATTTTCTTTTCCTAGGTTACTTTCCACTGCTTTTATTTCTTTTTCTCGCATTATTCCACAGGCTACAACTCTCTAATTCAATGCTGAATGGAAGAGTAGACACCCTTATTTTGTCCATTGTTTTAGGGGAAAAGATAGCATTCCATCTTTCATCATAAAGTATGAAGTTAACTGTAGATTTTTACCTTTTGTACAGTTGATGAAGTCTTCCATCCTTAGTTTTTTGAGAATATTTACCAGGCATGAATGCTGGATTATGTCAAATGTTTTTCCTGCGTCTATTGAATGATCAGGCTTTACTTTTTAAATTTGTTAACATGGAGAATTACATTGATTGATTGTTGAATGTTAAGCCAAACTTGCCTTCCTGGCATAAAGCCTATAATCACTTTTTATATACTTTACAATTTGATTCACCAATGTTTTTTTCATAAGAAATACTAGTTTATAGTTTTTTCCCCAATGTCTTTGTCTGAGTTTGGTATCTGGATAATGCTATCCTCATAAAGTGAATTAGGAAGTACTCTCTCTTCTTCAAGTTTTTCAATCTGACAATCTCTGCCTTTTGATCTGAGTGTTAAGAACATTTAAATTTAATATGATGATTGACATCATTAGAGTTAAATCTATCATCCTGTTATTTCATTTCTATTTGTTCCATTTGTTCTTTATTCACTATTTCAGCCTCCTTTTAGAGTAATTGAATATTTCATTCTATTTTATCTCTTCTGTTGGCTTATTAACCATAACTTTTTGCTATTTTAGTTGATGCTTTAGGATTTATATTATATATCTTTCATTGATTATAGGGTACCTTCAAGTGAGATTATATTACTTCATGTAGAATAATTTTTCAATAGTGTAGTTACATTTCCCCTATGCTACTGTTGTTATATATTTCATTAATGCATGTTATAAACTCTCAATACAATATTATTATTTTTGTTGATATAGCCAATTACCTTTTAAAGAAATTTAAATATTAAAACTTTTTATATTTACCCATGTAGTTACTATTCTAACTGATGTTATTTTTCTTCTTCCTAGAGTACTTTATTTAAAATATATTTGGTGTAAATCTACTGGTGAATTCTTTCGGCTTTTGTATAGCCAAAAATCAATGTTTATTTAACATGATTTATTTTAAAAATCATGTTTATTTGTTTTTGAAATGTATTTTTTCTTTTTTTTTTATTATTATACTTTAAGTTTTAGGGTACATGTGCACAACATGCAGGTTAGTTACATATGTATACATGTGCCATGCTGGTGTGCTGCACCCATTAACTCGTCATGCAACATTAGGTATATCTCCTAATGCTATCCCTCCCCCTTCCCCCCACCCCACAACAGGCCCCAGTGTGTGATGTTCCCCTTCCTGTGTCCATGTGTTCTCATTGTTCAATTCCCACCTATAAGTGAGAACATGCGGTGTTTGGTTTTTTTGTCCTTGCAATAGTTTGCTGAGAATGATGGTTTCCAGCTTGATCCATGTCCCTACAAAGAACATGAACTCATCATTTTTTATGGCTGCATAGTATTCCATGGTGTATATATGCCACATTTTCTTAATCCAGTCTATCATTGTTGGACATTTGGGTTGGTTCCAAGTCTTTGCTACTGTGAATAGTGCCACAATAAACATACCTGTGCCTGTGTCTTTATAGCAGCATGATTTATAATCCTTGGGCATATGCCCAGTAATGGGATTGCTGGGTCAAATGGTATTTCTAGTTCTAGATCCCTGAGGAATCGCCACACTGACTTCCACAATGGCTGAACTAGTTTACAGTCCCGCCAACAGTGTAAAAGTGTTCCTATTTCTCCACATCCTCTCCAGCATCTGTTGTTTCCTGACTTTTTAATGATCGCCATTCTAACTGGTGTGAGATGGTATCTCATTGTGGTTTTGATTTGCATGAAATGTGTTTTTTCTAAGTGTAGAACCCTTGATTGGTAGGTTTTTTGTATTTGCTTTTACCATCAGTACTTTAATGATTTTTCACTTCCCTCTTTTTTCTTGCATTGTTTTTGATGAGACATATGCTATTATTCTGATCTTTATTCCTCTGCATATAAGGATTTTTTTCTCCAGTTGCTATTAAGATTTTTTTATCATAAGTTTTTAAAAATAATTTGACTATAAAGTACTTTGGTATGGTTTTCTTCAAATGTCTTGTGCTTGGAGTGAATTGAACTTCTTGAATCTAAGTGCTTATAGTTTTCTTTAAAAAATTTTTTTTGAACATCTTTATGCCATTAGTTCTTCAAATATTTTTACTGTGTTTTAGGGAACCTTAACATTGGGCTGCCTGAAATTGTACAAATCATTAATGTTCTTTTATATTTTTATTAGTTTTAGTTTGGATAGTTTCTATTACTATGCCTTCAAATTCATTAGTTTTCTATGACGTCTGATCTACCATTAATTCCATCCAGAGCACTGTTTATTTCAGATTTTGTAGTTTTTGCCCTTAGATGTCCAATTTGTGCCTTTTTTTATCACCATCAATAATACTGTTATAATTACTGTTTTAATGTCATTGTTAGCTAGTTCTAATATCTGTGTCAGTTCTGGATTGGTTTTAATTGGCTTTTCTCCTCATTATGGATTATATTTTCCTGCATCTTTGTATGCCTCTTACTCTTTGATTGGATGCAAGATATTGTGAATATTACTTTGTTCAATGCAAGATATTTTTGTATTCTTATAAACAATTGGTTACTAAGAAATAGTTTGATCCATCCAGGTCTTTCTTTTAAGAATTTTAAAAAGAAGATTTATAATCTACTAAATGTAGGAGCAGGTCAGCATTCAGCATAGGGATAATCATTTCCCATTACTGAAGCAAGACCCTTTTGAATCACTCTACCCGATGTGCCATGAATTATGTTTTTCCAGTCTGGGTGACAGAAACAGGAACTGTTCTTGGTCTATGTGAACACTGAACATCGCTCTCTGTAATCCTCTGGGATGATTCTACCCATCCATGAGGAGTTTCCTCATACATGTGCACTGACTGGTACTCTGCTGAATATTTGAGGAGGACCCTTCAAGGTGTCTGGAGTTTTTTCTCTCTGTAGCTCTCTTTTTGCCAATATTCTCTCTGGCAAAATCTAGCCACTTTGTTTTCCTCACATTTTCATCTCTGTCTTCTCAGAGAGTTGACAGGTTTTACCCGAGGTTACTCTCCATGCACCATGGTTTCCCCAAACAATTAAGCCACTACACTGGGGAAATCAGAGCACATCTCACTTGCTTCTCATCTCTCTGGGTTTATTGCCCTTAGTTACCAGATATCTAGTGTCTTCAAAATGGTTTTATCGTATATTTTGTCTGTTTTAGTTGTTTCAGGCATGAATAGGTTCCATTTGTTCCCTCCTACTCTATCTCATTTTATAGCAAAACACTTATCCCCTTTTCAAATTGATAACCTTATACCACTTTATACATCAATATGTCAACTTACAATGAGTCAATCCTATGTTTTACGATCTGTATACTTTGTGTGCACACCACGTAGAGTGTGGATCTCCCCATATGCTTTTCTGCTACTGGCTGGGTGTTTCCATCAAACAAATGAAAGGTAGCCCTTACTTGCAAAACTCTAAGAGCTCTTATTTTAATATGTATCAAGTGTTAACATATGGGAATTTAACGAAAGCTTAAAGGTTATGTTGGATTGCAGTATGCTTTCCAATTTTATGATAGGAAAATTGATGTTTCTTCCATTAATTTTTGTGAAACAAATTCTATCAGGTAAATCAAACCTCAAAATTTAAAGAAAAAAAATGGGGAATAAGAAATTAGGTCATGCCACAGTAGCTGTAAATTGTGGGAGAAAAATATCCTGATTGCTCAGCTCAAGTTTGAGCTTTAAATCTTTTACTAGCTTCTTAGCTTTGCCTGTGAAGTGCTGAGTCCTGGCAGGTGGCTCACCACAGGGACTAATCTGGGAACATTCAATTGCACAGAGAGCTACTAATCCCTGGAGGTTAATGGTGCAGACTGAACTGATTGTCTGGCATTACCCACAGCCCTAGGAAGCATTGTTTGGGACTCAGGACCAACTCAACGGGATGGAGATGGGATTGGAGGTATTGTCACCAGCCTGAAGCCCCAGAGGCACGCATAAAGTTAGAATGGGTTACTAAACTTGTCCTTAAAAACTGGAAAACAACCTTACATGATCGATTATCTTTCAACTATTTAAATAATAAGATTAACTAAAAAGCAGGCTACGTAAGTATGGAAGGAATAATCTACTAGAGCAATTATACTGTAAAAATTTCTCCCAAAGTAAGGAGAGTAAACTAGCTTGAAACTCTGTTAAGTAGCCTTCTTTGTTTCTCTTGCTATGTGGGAAATTCCTTGCAACCAACCATGTAGGAAATTTATTTGATGCCTCATATTTTCTCATGAAATTTCAGGAGCATTTTGTATTCTGCAGTATAATTTTTCTGTATGTGCTTTAATATAAAAACTATGTCTTCAATTACTTACTATTAAATTACTTAACTTGCCCTACTTCCAAATCATTAGATAAAATTGTAACTCCAGGAAGATGTGGTGCATTTATCTCATGGCATCCTGCACCAGCACACAACCACATCCCCTTAGGTGCATGCATAATCTAATCTGAGAAGATCTTTATGAGAATAAAGTGCATCAGGTCTAGGAAATACTCTTCTTTGTGCTTTGTGAGGGCAGTCTTAAGCCTAATCTTTAATAAAGGTGCACAAAAAATATTTTTCAACTCTCTTACTGATTAAATTTTGCTCATTGATTTTTGAACTTTAAAGTTCTACTCACAAATCTCAATCTTATGTTTCAAAATAACAAGTAAAATACCAGCAGTATAATCTTTATTTATACTCTACTTGGACGTGTGTGTGTGTTTGTGCATAGTCAAAGAAACATATTCAATGTATGTGTATTTCCTTAAAGAAAATTGCCACAGATAAACTACAGGGGTATTTGCTTTATTTCACTTTTATTTTCTGTTAAATGTCTCTCTCTTTAGCTTAGAAACTCTGAATATACATACGAGTTTCTGTAATATTTGTTGAAAGTCATTAAGGGTTGCTTTGGTTAGGCAGATATCTATTTCTTTTTCTGTGTAAGACATAACCATATGAGAACCCTAGTGTCTCTGCAGCTGGTTCACTAGTTGAAAAGCTTTTTTTCATCCTTATTGGAGAAGTCAGATGAGTTGTTTTTTTTTTCTCTTGATAACTCTCCTGTCTAGACACACTGCTCTATTCTTTTTTCCCTCCCCTCAAGCAGGATGGGAATGATTTTGTTTTTGTCTCTGATCATATTCTCCATCCCACAGTCATGCACCTGTAATGCCCTGCTCTGAGTTCCTGCTTCTCTGATCCCTGCAAACTATTCCAAGCTCAGCCTTGCACCTCCTCTGGACTCTCCCGTCCACCCATGTCAATGACTGTTTCCCTTGTGTGAATCTCAATAGGAATTTTTGTTTGCAATTTTCATTTGGCATTTTTACACTTATCAGGTTGTATGTTGTATTTTTAATAATTCTTCTGTGAATGTATATTCAATCTCTCCAGCTAAGCTAATGAGTTCCTTGGGAGAAGTTGTCTATGTCTTGAATGGATTCCTTCCCTATCAGTTTTTAGTGACAATGCACAAAACAGGCATTGATAAATATTTGAATAATACATTTTATAGTTTTACTATACATTTTAGCTTTGACAGAGGCTATGATGGCTGAGATTCAGCATCTGCTTCTAAATGTTCATGCTAAATGGGAACTATTGACTGGACAATATGTCATCAGTTGCAGACACGAAATGGGTTCTTTAAAAAAATACTAGTTTTCAATTTTGTATAGAGACAAGGTCTTGTCATGTTGCACAGGCTGGTCTCAAACTCCTAGACTCAAGCAATCCTCCTGCCTTGGCCTCCCAAAGTGCTGGGATTATAGGCCTGAGCCACTGCTCCAGCATGGAATGTTTTTTTTAAAATCAGTTGAAGCAATTTTATATGATTTAGGCAGCTGTTTTTAAAAGCCACACAAAACTTTTATTTTTTTCTGACCTTGAAAGAGCATGAATATATACAAAAATATAACTAGGACATTTTATGGTTGAATTAAATTAATCTGTATACAGCCAAAAGTAAATTTAACTTTTAAATCTTTAATAATTCCTCAGTGAGTAGCATGGGGAAAAGTCATTTAAGAGAAGTTATTTGATCCCACGTTATATTTTCTTACATTGATTTAGTATAAGAAGTTTAGCCAGACAAGGATTCCAATGTAAAGAAAGTTTGCAGGAGGACAGTTCTCCTGGATGTTTATATTATTTAAATGTTAATTTCTCTCCCAATGCATGATTTGGCTGCTGACATCATTCAACTATGTCAACATGTGCAGATTTTTTTTAGGAGGTTTTTGGAGGGGTTTTCTATAGGTCTTTATGCTTTTTCAGTACGAAACTCTAAGCATGCCATAAATTCAGGTTGCTGTGTCTTAGCACAGAGGGAGAACACCAGCATGGGTACTTAGAAGCATTTAAAAATATATCCCTTTCCCCTCTGTCTTTGTCGCATATCTTCTCTTTAGCACCATCCCTTAGAAATCAAGTTTTTAAAATAAAACTATCCAGACAGTGTGGAAAAAAAGAGAAAGCAGGTTAAAAAAATACAAGGCCAAAGTATGATGAGAAAAAGAAGCAGGTTATTTGAGAAAATTATTGAGAGGAGTGATGGGAAAGGAAGAGGCAGAAACACAAAGAATTTTGTGGGAGTTAGGAGTCAAGGTCTGAATACTGAAATTACTTTGGAGAAAATGGATAGAAGACTGGGTCAAATAAATATAGAAATTAAATTTTTTTTGAAGAGAGGTTTACTTCCAATTTTTTTTTGAAGAAAAGATCACTTGGTATCTTTCAGACTTGATGAAATTTCCAAGCTAACATCTTTATGAAAACCACAAGACAGGGATAAGAGAGAGGCTATGTGGCAATTTGTTTTTGTTTCAACTGCTTCTATGAAACGTGGGATGAGAAAAACTCTTCTGTTTGGATGCCGGGATACTAGTAATATGTATTATCTTAACTCTTATAGCAGTAATTTCAAAGAAGATGAAGCCAAGGGATTAAGAAAAAAAAAAAAATGAGACATACAATAGATACTTGGCAGAATGATTTTAAACTTGCAAAAATAGTAATGTCATCTTATTTTTCCGTTGCTGGTTAATTTTGTCTGTGAAGCTTATGAAAGACAAACTGTCCACAGGAAATTCAATCCCTGTTGGACAGTTCTGGTTTTGCAGGGAGACAGTAAAAAATTGAAGCAAAAGCAGAACAAAAAGAATAACCAAATCTAAAATGTCATTAACCTTCCTCTTGGGTCTCATGAAGGAATTTTTCCTCCTTTTCTCAGCTTCTTATTAAAGGTCTGGGAGGTTGCAAAAGTTCCACCTTATGATGGTTCTTGCAGTTTGTAATTTCTTTGTTGACAGTGAAATTTTATCTTATTTCTTATTTACAGAATAAAAGAAATATTTGTCATGAGTTGGACTTGTCTTTATTTGCAGAGATTTTCTCCTAACCACATATTAGTCAAGACTCTGGCTGTAAATAAGAGAAACCAGTCTGAGCTACCTTAGGCAAAAAAGGAGAATTTATTGTATATAAATGCAGAGGTGACTCACATAACTCAAGAACAGAAATGCAAGTGGATCGCAATAGATGATGATAGCTAGGAGCAGGAAAGGGATCAGGAATCTCTGTTTATTGTCTCTAGTTTCCTCCATGTATCCTTTTATCTTCTTTCCATTTAAACATTCACCTTCTATCTGTATGCCCATGTTCATTGCAGCATTGATCACAGTAGCCAAGAAATGAAGCAATCCAGTATCCATCGATAAATGGATGGATAAAGAAAATGTGGTACATACATACAACGGAATATTATTCAGCCTTAACAATGAAGGACATCCTGACACATGCTACAACATGAATGGACTTTGAAGACATTATGTTAAAAGCAATAAGCAAATCACAATAGACAAATACTATATGACATATGATTCCACTTATATCAGGTACTTAGAGTAGTCACATTCATAAAGACAGAAAGTAGAATGGTGGTTTCTCAGGGGAGGGGAAAGAGAGACTAGGGAGCTGTTGTTTAATTTGTGAAATCAAAACAATTTTGAAGATTGCTTGCATAACATTGTGAATATATGAACACTACTGAACTATGTGCTTTAAAATGGTTGTTAGTAATGAACTATATGCTTAAAAATGGTTAAGATAGTAAATTCTGTTATTTTACTGATTTTTTTTCTCTTTCAAGTTTTATTTTAGAATCAAGGGGAACATACAGAGGTTTGTTACAAAAGTATATTGTTTGATGCTGAGGTTTGAGGTATGATTGAACCTGTCACCCCATTAGTCAGCATAGTACTGAATAGGTAGTTCTTCAGCCTTCACCACAGTTTTTTTAAAAGTACACAAACAATTGTAGGTATTTAATTTGTTACTGTGCACATGAATATACTAAACAGGAAAAGGTCACTAAGTTGTGGATATACACATTGTTTACAGTTCAATGAGAATTGGCCTCTGTTGGCTAGCAATAAATGTCAAACTGTTCAACATTGATTAATCATGAAGGAATATTGCTTAACAAAGAATAAAATATCTTTCTGAGGTTACAAGCAACAACTAGCTTTTTCTGACTTACTGGTTGACATGATGCAAAATGCCTTCCCAGCCTCAGCATCTGACTTATATGATATTCTAGTCACTTACAAAGATGACAACTGTATTAGTCCACTTTCATGCTGCTGATAAAGACATACCTAAGACCGGCCAACTTACAAAAGAAAGAGGTTTATTGGACTTACAGTTCCATGTGGCTGGAGAAGCCACTCAATGGCAGAAGGACAAGATTTCAGGCACATCTCACATGGTGGAAGACGAGAGAAGAGAGCTTGTGTAGGGAAACTCCTGTTTTTAAAACCATCAAATCTCTTGAGACTTATTCACTATCATGAGAGCAGCATGGAAAAGACCTGCTCCCATGATTCAATTACCTCCCACTGGGTCCCTCTCACAACACGTGGAAATTCAAGATGATATTTGAGTGGGGACACAGCCAAACCATATCAACAACAGTCTTCCAAATACTAGGTAAAGAAAATCTGACCCAGTTTGTTAAGGTGTGTTTACTCCTTTATCTTACCTTATTGGAGGTAAGATAAAAGATAGGTAAGATCTTACCTTAAGATCAGGAAGGGTGGTTCATATAATACCAGTATGGCTTCCAATTGGTATACCCTTGTGGATCTGAGGGAAGAAATAAGAATGTCTGCCCCATAAGAAGCTAGGAGGCAGATTTTGGAGTCCCTGAGTCCCTGAATCCCTGACTTGGTTACAACAGTCAGAGAGAACTGTGGGAATCCCTGAGATGGCAGCCTCATCTTAAAGATTACTAGAGATAACAAGGGGGAGAAGCCTTGGTGAGCATCCTGGACCATTTTGGTTCCAAAGAAAGAAAAAGGACCTAATGAACAAAAGGAATGATGAAAGCAGAAAGCTGAAAACCTGGTCTAGTTCTCACTAGATGTAAATGAAAGCAGAGGCCAGCGATGAGAATTCCAACATCAGACACATGTGGGGAGGTCAGAACTGAAAAGAAATTCTAGAACCAAAGAGCAAGAAGTTGAAGAGTTTGAGATAAATTGTGTCAATAAACTCAGATCAAATTCTGTCTGTTTAAAATAGCACCATGAATCACCCTAGCACATTTAAAGGGTATTGGCTCAAATCACTGCTTCTATTTGTTAGCTGCCAATTTGGCCAAAAACAATTTGCCTAAAACCAAACTAGTAAAAAATGATAAAACATGACTATTCTTCTATAATTGGTTATTCATGTATTATTAATGTGGAAATAATGTGGAAGGTGTTGAGAATTGTAAAGGTTTGTTTTTTCCTTTTTCAGGATTTAGAAGATTTTTCTCCAGTTTTTTAAACTTCTGTTTTCAATTTATGATGCATTTTCATCCCATTATGTTTGCTTTTCTGATTTAGCAATACTTTTATGATTTTGTACCAAATTGCTCAAACCGACCTAGTCTAAATCTGTTTTAATTAGTCATTTGCTCTTTTGTAACAATTGTGCGTTCCAAGGAATCTGCAGAATTAAAGACGTGATGTGACAAAAGATGATTCTGAAGAATAAAGTTACTGGATATCGTTGAAGTTGTGTTAATCACCACATTGACTTAGAACATTCTGCATTTTTCATTTCAGTCATGAAGGCTTTCAACTATAAAGTTAATGTAGTGATTAACTGGATCAGAAAAGCTAGCATATATTTCTTTTCCTAGCTTTCTTCCGTGAAGTTACTAGGGGCCCAGAGCCAATTGCTATCAAGAGTTTTACCCATGAAACATTTATTCATTGTTAGGTCAACAAATTTTAGCCTAAGCTTATAGCAGTCTGAGAAGCCACACTGAGACTTTACATGTTTTTCATTACAGCTTCAATCTGACAGCAACCTTGAGTAGTAAAAATGCTGCTCTGTAAAAAAGAAATGTGCAACCAAAATGGAATACAAAATAGGATTAAGTAAATGAAGTTAACATCACTGGCTGAAAATGAATCTAAACATTTTAAAAAGTGAAATTATGTAGTAAGAAGTATAACATAAAAAATATGGATAAAAGTTCTAAGAATTATAACAAATTTCAAAATTATAAATAATGTTAACTGGCAGTTGGAAACATTGATTTTTAGAATAATTAACTTTAAGACAAATGAGCAGAGCAGACATAATTGACTATATGAATTAGAAACGAAAAAGAAAAGGAACCTTTGTTCCCCTGAAAATTGTGGGGAATAAAATGACAAAAAAGCTTAATTACTCATGAAAGCTAACAAAACTTCTTCAAGTGCATCAAAATTACTAAAATGAAAAATCTGTATTAGATGATTTTTTTGACCAATTTATTCTTTCCAACACTTAGACTTTGAGAAAATTGTTTTAGGTCAACTTGTTTTTGACAATTCACTTTAAGTTCCTGGTTATTCTCAGCAGCCCAGTTCCATCTGGCATTCTTTTTCGTTAAAAGCAATTTTTTGTCAATGCAGTAAGAAGACTCACCCTTTCCCATTAGCTGTTGGAATAAAATTGGGGAGAATATTCTTCTCAGGATTCATTAGTGGTTAGCAGTTAGGAGACACGTAAGATCATGAAGTCCAAACCTTGCTTTACAGTGAGGAAGCAGAAGCCTGCGCATATCAGGTATCTTGCCAGAAGTCATAGCAATGCACTGATACAAATAAAGCTAGAGGTTAGAACTCTTGCCTCTCCTACAGTTTTAAATACTGGAAAGCAATGATGTGTTGTAACAATGGGTGCACTCTTTGGCTCAAATTTTAAGATATGACTTAAAAAATCATGATAATAACATTGTTCCCCATGCTAAGAAGGTGACAAATTGTTGTCCTGTCTGGGTCTATTAAGATATCAGGATAATAAAAACAAACAAACTCTTAAATAACACTGCACATCTGTCAGACACTATGCTAAGGGCTTTGCATACAATAACACGTTTAATCCTCAAAATAACACTAGGTAGTAGGTACTATTATTATGTCCATTGTGATAAATTGAATGCAAAATACCCTTTCACCCAGATAGTCCTATAACTGCCCATTTAATATAACATTGTAGGCTCTTCTGTCAAGCAGTAAAGTCTGTTTTCCTAAACTCTGAATTTGAGTTGATCTGATTTGCATTGGCCAATAGAATGCAGTGGAAGTGATGTTGTACCAGTTCTGAGATCATGCCACAACTTGCATATTTCTGCTGTCTCTCTCTCAGATGGCTCCTGCCATAAGCCTGAGCTAACCTCCTGGTAGTTGAGAGACCACATAAAGGAGATCTGTCGCAGTCAAACTATCTAGAGTAGCTTCCATCCAGTTAACCTCAAAATATGTAAGAGAACCAAGCCAAGAGCAGCAGGTGATATAATTTATGCTTGTGAAGCCATATGGCATAGTGGTTTCAGAGCATGGATGCTGTACTCAGACTGTAGACCCACGAATAAGCCCAACTGAGACCAGAAGAATCCCTGAGTTGAGACCATAAAAAATATCTAAAGAAACCAGGTAACTGTGAACAAGAATAAATGCTCTTTGTTTTAGGGCAACAAGTTTTGGGTTGGTTATATTACGTAGCAACAGATAGCAGGTTGTCAGCTATTCTTCTTTTAGAAATTTACAAAGTATAAAATAACTAACCCATGGTTCCGAAGCTAACAAGTAGCAGATCTGGGATTTGAACCTAGCAGCCTGACTGCAGTCTCCATGCTTTACAACCTGCTATCATCCATCCCATTAGACTTGAATTGTTAACAGTAACAAACTGGAATAAGGAATTCCCATGTCTTTCCACTTGCAAATTTAAGTCTGATATCTATCTTTTCCTTATAAGGTTACATCACTCCCATTTCACTTCACTGAATGCCTTTTTCAATTATGATTCAAATTCTGCTTCCATTTATGCTGCTATTGGCTACAATGATAAACATCTTACCCATTCTAATTCATTCTGAACCCAGGGGAGATTCCAGTGAACATAGATGACAAATCTGCTATTGACCAGTTCATAATCACATTTTCTAATGGCTCTGCCTGCTTAGAAAATCTGCCACTACATGGCAAGTGTAGCATAAAAGGATGGTTACTCCATGTTTGGACCCTAACTTCCTAAACCATGTACCTCTTCACTATCTCATCATTTGTTTCTGTTTCTCTAAACCTCTCAGCCTTTTTGCTTATCTTAACATTGCTTCCTCACTTCACCACTAAGATCCACGTACTTCCTCTTGGGTCAAATTCGTTTCACTGCAAGTGACTAAAATCCACTAGGTTGGCTTAAGCAGAAAAGGGTAATTCCTCTCAGAGTATTTCACAGAGCCCGGGGCAGAGATGCAGCTGGGCCTCCAAAAGGGACAGAGTCTGCTTCTTTCCAGGCTATATTTTTTTTCTCTACAGACCAGCTTTGATTGGATTGAATGATTGGAGCATATTGCAGAACACATGGAGCTGAAATTTCCCAGTTTCCTAATAAAAACCCACCACTTCATCTGAGACTGAATTTCTTTTCCTTACTCTGTTTGGTTTAGGGACCAATCATCCCTGAAAAAAAAAAACAATTAGGGTCAAAGAATGAAATAGGGAGAAAGGTCATCAATTGTCTCAACCATGTCATATACCACTTCTGGCCCAATCAACCTTGGTCATAAGGAAAGGATCACAGAATTGCTCTCAGGAGCACACCAATGTTACTATGTGGATTTGGAGGCTCTTCTGGCTATTCTTAGAGAATGTGAGGATGGTTAGGTGAGGCAGCTTGCTAGATATCTACTATCCTGTCTTCCCCAGACACAATCTTAGCTATTCCTGGTTATGGCAGGGAAACCAGAATAATGTGGAGAAAAACAGAACAAAAGAAAAACGGTTTTAGGATTCTGATGGTCTGTGTTTGAATTTCAGTTTGTTCATCTGTGCAACAAGTGACAGCTTGCTTTATATCCTTGGGTCTCAGTTTTATCTATAAAATAAGATTTATCAACCTCTTTAGATAAGGCATACCATACTTATCTTACTCATCTGCTAGGATTCTCTTTTGGTATTCCCTCTTACATTTATGCTCCCTCTCAGGTCTTCTTTGTGAAACAGGAGGAGGCTCTGGACATTGACACAGAGTCAGTATTCCATACTTTAATATGGATGATGTGTAGTTAAATTTTTTTTTTTAATGAATTGAAGTTTCTCTACCCATATTGACAATACTTTGTTTACAGTTTTGTATTTGGTCTTTTAGCCCTTCCTTTGTTAACTATGCCAACATTACTGTGAACCACATTACTCTGTTTTCTCCTGAGATTCCATGTATATATCCTACAATATTTTACTGTCTCAAATGTGTTCCATGCTCTTAGAAGGGAGGGGCACTTTTTCTGAGGTCATTTTTATTCTCTCTGGCACTTGAACTTGGGCTAGCACATAGTAGGCATTCATTAAGCCCCTGTTGAACCACGATTACATTGAACATCAACTGTCGTATGTAAATGGATTGCTGATGGTCCACAAAGAAATCAGTTGTGGTGTGTCAATGAAATAGGATTATCTTTTCATCAGAGCATAATGTTGGTTCTTTGATCTGGAGGAGTCTTTTTTCCTCTGACAAAGACTTAAGCACACTGGGTGCTTTCTTTCAATTAATGCTAATGGCAGGGTTTCCAATGAATACAGCAAATAAGAAGGATAAGAGACAAAGACAACTTCCAAAGCTACTTTTATTAAAAAGTAATCTGCAGCTTATCTTAGCTCTTTCAACATCTAATATCCAATGATGCTATTTGAATATTTTCCCCACCAGCATCCCTAAGGTTCTGAAGCCAGGACATCACTGAGCTTCACTCTCATTTCTGGCTCAGCAAAATGTGCTGCACGCACAACCGACTCGCCTCCTCCTCCTCCTCTATTCCCTCTTCTGTTGCTCTTTGCCACTTCTCCATATTTATGAGAGGGGAAGGATGAGGGGTGGCTGTCATGGCCTTATTATCTGTTTCTACCAAGTATGCCTCTTTCTGCCTTTTACACTCTCTCATTGTTTCTTTTTCTGCCAGCCCAAACCCCATTTTTGTGTGTACCAAGCTAACTCTGCCACACTTTGGGGTTGACGACCTTAAATTGGAAAAGAGAAATACAAACACATGCCAATACCACACGTATAACTGTGACAATCTATCTTTCTGCACCTGAGACCAATATCTAGGCTTGCATTTGCAAAAATATGGTAGTTGCTTATCAGCTGTGTGAATTTGGCCAAGTTTCTTAACCTCTCTCATCATCAGTTTTCTTGCCTATAAAATGGAGATAACAGTAACTACCACATAGGTATAATATTAAGAATAAAAGAAATAATCATATACATCTGTTATAGTTTCTGGCACATTACTAAGCGCTCAAAATTTTTAGTTATGTCATTGTTATTATTATTAATTGTATTATTAGTCGTTAGCATAATGCTATTCCAAGAACGATCATTGAGTTTAATATAAATGAAAAATCCTGTGCAAAACCCTGTAGAAGATACTAAGATCCAATGAGATGGTTCCAAGTTTAAAGGAGATTGTAACCTGGTAGGGATGAGATATATATATAAAAACTAATCATACTATTAGGCAGAAGATAGTAAATGCTAGAAATAAGTTAAAATTCAAAATTAATGGTACTGAGCAATTAATCACAAGCAGTTAAATCTGGTAAGGCT
This sequence comes from Pan paniscus, assembly GCF_029289425.2. NCBI lineage: Eukaryota > Metazoa > Chordata > Mammalia > Primates > Hominidae > Pan > Pan paniscus. Next base: position 130,770,276 of record NC_073249.2, read on the forward strand.
TTATTGAGGAGGTATTATTTTAGGTAAACTTTGAAGAATAACATGGGATGAAGTAGATGAAGAGGGAGAAAAATCATTGCAGTTTGAGCAAACAGAAGGGAGTATAAAATGCACAGCCTATGCAAGAAATGTTAGGTAATAATTTCCCATTCATAAAATATTTTATTGCACTTTTAGTTACTGATTTATTTTGGTAATAATTCACATGCAAAGAGAAAGGAAAGCGCTTCAAGGAACATTCTGAAACAATGTTTTCAAAAGTATGTTGACTAACAGAGATTCCAGGAAAAATGATTTTGTGGTCATGTATATTTTTATGTTTTAAAACATTTTGCTATTCTTTCAGGTTCTGTTAACAGTTTCCTCAATATTTGCAACCTAACCATGTGTATTAGTCAGGGTTCTCTAAAGGGACAGAACTAATAGGATAGATGAATATATGAAAGGGAATTTATTAGGAGGATTGACTCACACAATATCAAGGTGAAGTCCCACAATAGGCCATCTGCAAGTGGAGGAGTCAGGAAGCCAGTCCCAGTCCCAAAACCTCAAAAGTAGGGAAGCCGATAGTACATCCTTCAGTCTGTGGCCAAAGGCCTGAGAGCCCCTGGCAAATCATTGGTGTAAGTTCAAGAGTCCAAAAGCTGAAGAACTTGAAGTCTGATGTCTGAGGGCAGGAAGCATCCAGTATGGGAGAAAGATGGAGGCCAGAAGACTTAGCCAGTCTAGTCCTTCCACGTTCCTCTGCCTGCTTTTATCCTAGCCACTCTGGCAGCTGATTAGATGGTGCCCACCAAGATTGAAGGTGGACCTGCCTCTCCCAGTCCACAGACTCAAATGTTAATCTCCTTTGGCAGCATCCTCACAGGCACACCCAGGAGCAATACTTTGCATTCTTCAACTCAATCAAGTTGACACTCAATATTAACCATCATACCATGGAACTCGTGCTACGTATTTTAGGGTATTGTTATACCAGAACCTCACTTTTTTCTTTTCAAAATCCTGTGTGACACAAAATATAAGTTATGCTGTAGTAACAAACAGCCTCAAAATCTGGCATACAATAACACAATATTGATTTCCCAATCATGAGTACCATATCAAAACAGATCAGTAATTTTTGTCAAGGTCAAGATGGCCGAATAGGAACAGCTCTGGTCTACAGCACCCAGCATGAGCGACGCAGAAGACGGGTGATTTCTGCATTTCCATCTGAGGTACCGGGTTCATCTCACTAGGGAGTGCCAGACAGTGGGTGCAGGTCAGTGGGTGCGCGCACCGTGCGCGAGCCGAAGCAGGGCGAGGCATTGCCTCACTCGGGAAGCGCAAGGGGTCAGGGAGTTCCCTTTCCTAGTCAAAGAAAGGGGTGACAGACGGCACCTGGAAAATCGGGTCACTCCCACCCGAATACTGCGCTTTTCCGACGGGCTTAAAAAACGGCGCACCATGAGATTATATCCCGCACCTGGCTCGGAGGGTCCTATGCCCACGGAGTCTCGCTGATTGCTAGCACAGCAGTCTGAGATCAAACTGCAAGGCGGCAGCGAGGCTGGGGGAGCGGTGCCCGCCATTGCCCAGGCTTGCTTAGGTAAACAAAGCAGCAGGAAAGCTCCAACTGGGTGGAGCCCACCACAGCTCAAGGAGGCCTGCTTGCCTCTGTAGGCTCCACCTCTGAGGGCAGGGCACAGACAAACAAAAAGACAGCAGTAACCTCTGCAGACTTAAATGTCCCTCCCTGTCTGACAGCTTTGAAGAGAGCAGTGGTTCTCCCAGTATGCAGCTGGAGATCTGAGAAGGGACAGACTGCCTCCTCAAGTAGGTGCCTGACCCCTGACCCCCGAGCAGCCTAACTGGGAGGCACCCCCTCACATGGCAGGGTACTCCAACAGACCTGCAGCTGAGGGTCCTGTCTGTTAGAAGGAAAACTAACAAACAGAAAGGACATCCACACCAAAAACCCATCTGTACCTCACCATCATCAAAGACCAAAAGTAGATAAAACCACAAAGATGGGGAAAAAACAGAACAGAAAAACTGGAAACTCTAAAAAGCAGAGCGCCTCTCCTCCTCCAAAGGAACGCAGTTCCTCACCAGCAATGGAACAAAGCTGGACGGAGAATGACTTTGACGAGCTGAGAGAAGAAGGCTTCAGATGATCAAATTACTCTGAGCTACGGGAGGACATTCAAACCAAAGGCAAAGAAGTTGAAAACTTTGAAAAAAATTTAGAAGAATGTATAACTAGAATAACCAATACAGAGAAGTGCTTAAAGGAGCTGATGGAGCTGAAAACCAAGGCTCAAGAACTATGTGAAGAATGCAGAAGGCTCAGGAGCCAATGCGATCAACTGGAAGAAAGCGTATCAGCGATGGAAGATGAAATGAATGAAATGAAGCCAGAAGGGAAGTTTAGAGAAAAAAGAATAAAAAGAAATGAGCAAAGCCTCCAAGAAATATGGGACTATGTGAAAAGACCAAATCTATGTCTGATTGGTGTACCTGAAAGTGATGGGGAGAATGGAACCAAGTTGGAAAACACTCTACAGGATATTATCCAGGAGAACTTCCCGAATCTAGCAAGGCAGGCCAACGTTCAGATTCAGGAAATACAGAGAACGCCACAAAGATACTCCTCGAGAAGAGCAACTCCAAGACACATAATTGTCAGATTCACCAAAGTTGAAATGAAGGAAAAAATGTTAAGGGCAGGCAGAGAGAAAGGTCAGGTTACCCTCAAAGGGAAGCCCATCAGACTAACAGCAGATTTCTCGGCAGAAACCCTACAAGCCAGAAGAGAGTGTGGGCCAATATTCAACATTCTTAAAGAAAATAATTTTCAACCCAGAATTTCATATCCAGCCAAACTAAGCTTCATAAGTGAAGGAGAAATAAAATACTTTACAGACAAGCAAATGCTGAGAGATTTTGTCACCACCAGGCTTGCCCTAAAAGAGCTCCTGAAGAAAGCGCTAAACATGGAAAGGAACAACTGGTACCAGCCGCTGCAGAATCATGCCAAAATGTAAAGACCATCGAGACTAGGAAGAAACTGCATCAACTAACGAGCAAAATAACCAGCTAACATCATAATGACAGGATCAAATTCACACATAACAATATTAACTTTAAATGTAAATGGACTAAATGCTCCAATTAAAAGACACAGACTGGCAAATTGGATAAAGAGTCAATACCCATCAGTGTGCTGTATTCAGGAAACCCATCTCACGTGCAGAGACACACATAGGCTCAAAATAAAAGGATAGAGGAAAATCTACCAAGCAAATGGAAAACAAAAAAAGGGAGGGGTTGCAATCCTAGTCTCGATAAAACAGACTTTAAACCAACAAAGATCAAAAGAGACAAAGAAGGCCATTACATAATGGTAAAGGGATCAATTCAACAAGAAGAGCTAACTATCCTAAATATATATGCACCCAACACAGGAGCACCCAGATTCATAAAGCAAGTCCTTAGAGACCTACAAAGAGACTTAAACTCCCACACAATACTAATGGGAGACTTTAACACCCCACTGTCAACATTAGACAGATCAACGAGACAGAAGGTTAACAAGGATATCCAGGACTTGAACTCAGCTCTGCACCAAGCGGACCTAATAGACATCTACAGAACTCTCCACCCCAAATCAACAGAATATACATTTTTTTCAGCACCACACCACACCTATTCCAAAATTGACCACATACTTGGAAGTAAAGCTCTCCTCAGCAAATGTAAAAGAACAGAAATTATAAAAAAACTGTGTCTCAGACCACAGTGCAATCAAACTAGAACTCAGGATTAAGAATCTCACTCAAAACCGCTCAACTACATGGAAACTGAACAACCTGCTCCTGAATGACTACTGGGTACATAACGAAATGAAGGCAGAAATAAAGATGTTCTTTGAAACCAACGAGAACAAAGACACAACATACCAAAATCTCTGGGACGCATTCAAAGCAGTGTGTAGAGGGAAATTTATAGCACTAAATGCCCACAAGAGAAAGCAAGAAAGATCCAAAATAGACACCCTAACATCACAATTAAAGGAACTAGAAAAGCAAGAGCAAACACATTCAAAAGCTAGCAGAAGGCAAGAAATAACTAAAATCAGAGCAGAACTGAAGGAAATAGAGACACAAAAAACACTTCAAAAAATTAATGAATCCAGGAGCTGGTTCTTTGAAAGGATCAATAAAATAGATAGACCGCTAGCAAGACTAATAAGAAAAAAAGAGAGAAGAACCAAATAGACGCAATAAAAAATGATAAAGGGGATATCACCACCGATCCCACAGAAATACAAACTACCATCAGAGAATACTACAAACACCTCTACGCAAATAAACTAGAAAATCTAGAAGAAATGGATAAATTCTTTGACACATACACCCTCCCAAGACTAAACCAGGAAGAAGTTGAATCTCTGAATAGACCAATAACAGGATCTGAAATTGTGGCAATAATCAACAGCTTACCAATCAAAAAGAGTCCAGGACCAGACGGATTCACAGCTGAATTCTACCAGAGGTGCAAGGAGGAACTGGTACCATTCCTTCTGAAACTATTCCAATCAATAGAAAAAGAGGGAATCCTCCCTAACTCATTTTATGAGGCCAGCATCATTCTGATACCAAAGCCGGGCAGAGACACAACCAAAAGAGAGAATTTTAGACCAATATCCTTAATGAACATTGATGCAAAAATCCTCAATAAAATACTGGCAAAATGAATCCAGCAGCACATCAAAAAGCTTATCCACCATGATCAAGTGGGCTTCATCCCTGGGATGCAAGGCTGGTTCAATATACGCAAATCAATAAATGTAATCCAGCATATAAACAGAGCCAAAGACAAAAACCACATGATTATCTCAATAGATGCAGAAAAGGCCTTTGACAAAATTCAACAACCCTTCATGCTAAAATCTCTCAATAAATTAGGTATTGATGGGACGTATTTCAAAACAATAAGAGCTGTCTATGACAAACCCACAGCCAATATCATACTGAATGGGCAAAAGCTGGAAGCATTCCCTTTGAAAACTGGCACAAGACAAGGGTGCCCTCTCTCCCCACTCCTATTCAACATAGTATTGGAAGTTCTGGCCAGGGCAATCAGGCAGGAGAAGGAAATAAAGGGTATTCAATTAGGAAAAGAGGAAGTCAAATTGTCCCTGTTTGCAGATGACATGATTGTATATCTAGAAAACCCCATTGTCTCAGCCCAAAATCTTCTTAAGCTGATAAGCAACTTCAGCAAAGTCTCAGGATACAAAATCAATGTACAAAAATCACAAGCATTCTTATACACCAATAACAGACAAACAGAGAGCCAAATCATGAGTGAACTCCCATTCACAATTGCTTCAAAGAGAATAAAATACCTAGGAATCCAACTTACGAGGGAAGTGAAGGATCTCTTCAAGGAGAGCTACAAACCACTGCTCAAGGAAATAAAAGAGGATACAAACAAATGGAAGAACATTCCATGCTCATGGGTAGGAAGAATCAATATCGTGAAAATGGCCATACTGCCCAAGGTAATTTACAGATTCAATGCCATCCCCATGAAGCTACCAATGCCGTTCTTCACAGAATTGGAAAAAACTACTTGAAAGTTCATATGGAACCAAAAAAGAGCCCACATCGCCAAGTCAATCCTAAGCCAAAAGAACAAAGCTGGAGGCATCACACTACCTGACTTCAAACTATACTACAAGGCTACAGTAACCAAAACAGCATGGTACTGGTACCAAAACAGAGATATAGATCAATGGAACAGAACAGAGCCCTCAGAAATAATGCTGCATATCTACAACTATCTGATCTTTGACTAACCTGAGAAAAACAAGCAATGGGGAAAGGATTCCCTATTTAGTAAATGGTGCTGGGAAAATTGGCTAGCCATATGTAGAAAGCTGAAACTGGATCCCTTCCTTACACCTTATACAAAAATCAATTCAAGATGGATTAAAGACTTAAATGTTAGACCTAAAACCATAAAAACCCTAGAAGAAAACCTAGGCATTACCATTCAGGACATAGGCATGGGCAAGGACTTCATGTCTAAAACACCAAAAGCAATGGCAACAAAAGCCAAAATTGACAAATGGGATCTCATTAAACTAAAGAGCTTCTGCACAGCAAAAGAAACTACCATCAGAGTGAACAGGCAACCTACAAAATGGGAGAAAATTTTTGCAACCTACTCATCTGACAAAGGGCTAATATCCAGAATCTACAATGAACTCAAACAAATTTACAAGAAAAAAACAAACAACCCCATCAAAAAGTGGGCAAAGGACATGAACAGACACTTCTCAAAAGAAGACATTTATGCAGCCAAAATACACATGAAAAAATGCTCATCATCACTGGCCATCAGAGGAATGCAAATCAAAACCACAATGAGATACCATCTCACACCAGTTAGAATGGCAATCATTAAAAAGTCAGGAAATAACAGGTGCTGGAGAGGATGTGGAGAAATAGGAATACTTTTACACTGTTGGTGGGACTGTAAACTAGTTCAACCATTGTGGAAGTCAGTGTGGCGATTCCTCAGGGATCTAGAACTAGAAATACCATTTGACCCAGCCATCCCATTACTGGGTATATACCCAAAGGACTATAAATCATGCTGCCAAAACGACACATGCACACGTATATTTATTGCGGCATTATTCACAATAGCAAAGACTTGGAACCAACCCAAATGTCCAACAATGATAGACTGGATTAAGAAAATGTGGCACATATACACCATGGAATACTATGCAGCCATAAAAAATGATGAGTTCATGTCCTTTGTAGGGACATGGATGAAATTGGAAATCATCATTCTCAGTAAACTATCCCAAGAACAAAAAACCAAACACCACATATTCTCACTCATAGGTGGGAATTGAACAATGAGATCAGATGGACACAGGAAGGGGAACATCACACTCTGGGGACTGTTGTGTGGTGGGGGGAGGGGGGAGGGATAGCATTGGGAGATATACCTAATGCTAGATGACAAGTTAGTGGGTGCAGCGCACCAGCATTGCACATATATACATATGTAACTAACCTGCACAATGTGCACATGTACCCTAAAACTTAAAGTATAATAATAAAAGATAAAAACAACTTAAAAAAAAAACAAAAAGCAAAACAGATCAGTAGAGAGGAAACACTGCTCAATATTGTCAGTCAGCAACCCAGACTGATTGAAGATCCATCTAACTTATGCTTCTGCAATGTCCAAGACAGGAAAAGGGAAGTGGTTCTAGTGGTTCCACCAGGAAATGTCACATGTCACTTCATTCACTTTTTTTCCCTAAAGCAAGTCATATGACCATATCTAATTTGAAAGAGTGAGGAGGTAAAACTTACCACCTCATGGAGGAAAGGAAAATTGAATATTTGTAAATAGGGCAAATGACTACCATAATTAGATTATTCAAAAGTAAATGAAACTGCAGAATTTCTGAGTCTTTAATATATTAAAGTAAAATGTGACTCTCCCAGAGGGTGTTACACTAGGCAGACTGCCACTCTTATTTCAATCTGAGACCTTTTTTGTCTTCAATAATTTCATGGCACTAGTGTTTCATGAAATTCATATTAAGAAATTGTATATACACTAAAGGCTATTTTTAATTGACTATGTCTAGAAACAGAAACAGATAATATTGAATTCACAGACTTGAATAGCTGGTAAAATAATATGAACGTTCTTCAGTACAATACATAGATAATCCACATTCTTTGCTACTTTTTGATCAGCTACTATATGCCAAGTTTTGTACCGTATACTTTTGTGTGCATTTTCCCATTTAATTCTCATAAAGAAAAATACCAGGAAGATAATATTACTCCAATTTTATAGTTGAGAAAATTGGGACTTAAAGAGATTAAATAACTTACACAGGACCTCACTAATAAGCAGCAGTGCCTGGGTTTGAATCTTGGGCCACGTGGTACCTGAAGCCATCATGCCCTTTTAGTACAAGGCTGAGTGTAATCAGAACCTGTCTGGGATGACTAGTGTGTCATTCAGGATTCTCCAGAGAAACAGAAGCAATTATATGTATATACATATTGTATGTGTATGTCTGTGTGTGTACAGAGAAAGAGATTTATTCTAAGGAGTTTTTCCACCCAATTATGGGACTGACAAATGTGAAATTTGTAGAGTGGACCCGTGGGCTGGAAATTCAGATAAGAGTTGATGCTTCAATCTTAAATGCAAAATCAGTAGGGCAGGCCAGCAGGATGTAATCTCAGGCAAGACTTCTATATTATAGTATGAGGGAGAATTTCTTCTGGAAATCTCAGTTTTTTGCTCTTAAGGCTTTCAACAACTTGGATGAAGCCTACCTACTTTATGGAGGGTAATATGCTTCACTGAATGTCAACCAGTAGTGAATGTTAATCCCATTTACAAAAATACCTTCAGAACAGCATTAGACTAGTATTCGGCCAAACAGCTGGGCATCATAGCCTAGCTACCTTGGCACATAAAATTAGCCATAACAAATGGAATAAAGTAATTTCTCTACCAAAGAAAAAAATAATACATAAAATATATAATCCACATTTTAATCTTGCTGTATCTAAGATTAAAAGTTCCATTCAGGAGAGAGATTTTTGTCTTTGTTTCTCTACTCCTGTTCCTCATCATCTAAATTAATTTCATCCTGCGGTGCAGCAAAGCTGCCAGGATGCGGCTTTCACATCCCCACCCTCACCTATTCTCCAGCAAGATGCCCAAAGGACTCAGCATTAATCAACCCTCTAGTTTTAACTTGGTTTCATTCTTCCTTCATCTCCCTTTCTCCAGTTTCCCAACACTAACCCTTTCTATCAGAGCAATTTTTTTAAAAAAAGTTGCTTTTTAAAAAAGTAGTGAGGCCCTTTCTTTAAATAGTCTTTCTCAGACGCCCCATGTGTAAAACAGATGATCAGATCTGCTGTTAAAGTTGGAGTAGAGATCCTGGGACTCTCCCACTCCAATTTTACAATCCCATCAACTTCTCCAAGCTGCTATTCCATCCAGGGAAGGCAAGTGAGTATCATATTAACAATGCCCAGCTGTTCCCTAGGCTGATACGAGGGTCCCAGAATGCCTATGGGAGGTTGCCCTGCACAGCATCATATTAATCCCAAGCTGTCCCTGTGAATGGGGCTCAGACTTCTGCTGGGCCCTATATGAATGTTCCTGCTTTTGCCCTGGTGTATGTTTTCCAGTTACCACCAGCGACTGCTTCAGAGCTTGTCATAAACTACCCAATATGACTCTGTTATGGAAGAATTTACAAGAGCTGCCCTGAAAATGCTGTGCTTTGGATCAATGACTTTTCAAGTGGCTTAGTGCTACAATAGCTCCATAACCATGTGTCAAACACACGCAGGAAAAACTAATAGTTATTGTTTGTTTACAATAGTCATGATTTTCTTGTACTACTAACACATTTACTTCAAAAGCGCCTCACGAAAAGATGATGTCAAAAGGGCTTGTGGCCTGTGGTACAAAACCTGACAGTTGAAAATTTTTATTTCAGAAAACAAAGGCCTCCTTTTCCCTTGAATGAGTAGAAAATTAACAGTTCCAAAACAATAAAACTGTCTTAATTGCTATATCATCAAAACATATTATTCATGCTTTAAGTTCTAAGTTAATTCCCTCCCCCATAAAAAGTTCTATCAATATTTTAGAAGTCCTCATTTTTCATAATCAATGTGCATTTTGTCAGCAACTGCATTCTGAGAATAAATCAGTAAAATGGAAGTTCTGTGTTGAGTGGCCTATGACATGGCATGAATACCCTTTATTCACCTTCTGAAAAGTGTGCCAAGGTCTTCTGAAGAAGATGTAAACTGTAAGAGCAAAACTGTCACATTCTTCACTTCTCCTGTGTTAGTATTTGTTTCATTTAGACTGAAAGAGTCCTGGTCAGACACCTTACCTATATTACATACTCGCTCCGATACAAACTGTTGCCACTGCTCCTAATGCCACAGTTAAGGTAAATAGCGATGCTCTTTTGATAAAGAGGTGCCTTGAGACCCTGAGGTTTGTCAGAGCCTGGTTCTGTTAACTGGTTCCTTGCCCGTCGTCCTTTATGCACTCCTAATGACAGTCAGGGATACCTGGTGGCCATCTACCAGTGAGTACAGTAGTCACTGTAAATTGATGTCTGGGTGAGATGACATGAGGCCCTGCAGAAAGGCGATTACCCAGGAAGTCATGTGGTACTACTGGGTCCCAGAAATGGTGTCTGAAAAAGCACTAAATAAAGCAAAAGACCTACTTTAAATGTGTAGCTGAGTCCTAGTACCAGTTGTAGTAAGCCTTGGGCTAGGTAGGGATAGGGTGGAAGGGAGGGTTACAATGGGGGTTGGCTGGGGAACTACCATTGTAAAAAGGTCTTACCCTTTACACCTTCTCTATTTTTTTTACGGTCTTGATTTCACACCACTCTGACTCATAATTTTTTATTGTACTTTTCACCATCAGGTCAGCATATTTGTTTATAAAGTTATTTAATCTGCATTGTATCTCCCTGCTACCATATCTATAGATATATTTCTCACACACCTGTAGAATAAACTAGACATAGTAAGGCTACAATGACAAGGCCACTAGGGATGTGCTGGTGATGATGATGATGATGAAGATGATGATGATTTTTAGAGGGTTCATCTTCTTTGTGCCAGGCATTATTTTAAGTACTTTACATGCAGACCCTAGACATACGATTGCACAGAGTGATCCCTGCAACAGGATGGCCAGGAAAGGGGACAGGTGAGCTGAGATCTAGCGGAAGCTTTGCTTGCCATGTTCTGTCTCCTAGAGAAGGGAGGTGTGCACCCTGAGAGGCACCTTTGTCTAATTTCCAAATGTGCTTCTGGCTAGTAGCAGCTATGTTTATATGAATTCACTCATTTTATCACCACAACAGTAGTTTGAAGTATTGTTATCAAATATGTTAAAATAAGAGGCAGCTGGTGTTCAATAAAATCCCTAAAAATATAAAAGGATGTGTTGGGATTTGAAAACACCAATAAGAGCAGAGTTCATGCTTTGGTGAACAGCAGCCCAGGATACAGGGCCACTGCATCCTGACACTGTCCTTTTTCTCTGTGATGGCACTTGAAATGTTTACAATAGCATGTGCATCTTTGTTCATGTACCCACCTTATAGCTAAAGTAAACTGCACTTCACAGAATTTCTGCAACATGCTCTAAAATATATCCTAAATGCTTTCTGTTCTTAATCTTTAGCAAATGGACATCAAATATGGGGAGAACACAGGTTCTCACAGGTAGCTATGAGAAAACAAAATGTACTTTTAGCTTTTTATATTTGGCAGTGTCACCTTACTTATTCACACACTATCCAGTATACCCAGAAAGCTGTCTGAATGCACTGAAATGGTTTGTAAATCTTGGTGATAAGTGGTTTTTATGTAAATGTAGAAATGACACCTTTGTCCTTAGATAGTTGACATTAAAAGGTTTCTATGAGGAAATAGAGCAGTAAGAAGGACATCAATGTGATTTCGCCACCTTGTGGCAGCTGATTAATTTTCAGCTTCTTTAGATCTCTGTTGAATTTCAAGGACTTTCTTGCTGTTGATTATCTCCAGTTCATTTCTGAGGCAAAAATTCCTTTGTGAATTTATCCCTAAGATTCAGCCTCTTTTCATTCTCAGGGTCGTTCTCTATTCACAAGTTGTGCATGACACATTAAGCACATCACTGCTGATGGCCAGTACCCTCCCATTTCCTTGGTGGCTAAAAGCACAATGTAATGTATTAAAGCCAGAAGGAGTGCTATACAAATACCAGCTAAAAGCAACCTACAACCTATCTTAGGACACTGCATAGTTGTCACATACTCAAATATTGCTTATCACTAGAAAGTGGGTCATGGCCAAATCTCAATTAAGCATTTCTATCAAGACCTCCCACCTGCTACCTAGGCAGCATGCTGGATTCGGTGCCTTGCAGGTGCTCCAGTGGTGTCAAAGCATAGGGGTGACTCTCAGAATTAGAAAATAATAGTAGTAACATCTTCTGTGATTAAAAATTCATAACAACCTCAGAAGGAAAGAGTCTGTGGGAGGAAAATGCTTCTAAAGAAAGGCAAACTTCTTCCATACAGGTCTTTGGCAAACACAATCATCTCAAGAAAAGAAAGGGGATTAGAGTTTAAATATATAATAAAAAAGAACTGAAAAGTAATAAAACTTCAAAAGCTGTAATACACTGTGTTAATGCCACAAATGTTTCTATGGTATTTCAAAGTAACTAGAATGAGTACTTTTAGTAATTTATTCGAGTCAAGGAGATAAGAGCCTTAAACATACTCATTCTTAGCAAAAACATGCTGTGGAAGGTATTGATCTTTCTGATCAGAAAGGAGTATGTTTAAATGAAGAGAGTACATTCTTGAAGCCTCGCAGATTTACAGTTTTGAAGCTTTTAATATAATGTGAGGAGATACCTTCAACTTTACTGAAAGGAGATGACTCCAGGAAAAGAAATATCAAGGAAAAAGGTCTGAAAAGAAAGCAGGTTATCTCGGGTGATTGTTCCGTGTCGTCAAGAAAAAGAAGAAAATAAATCTGACCAACATCTGAAGACAAACTCAAACCATTTCAAGCCACAGGGCAAAGGGACAGGGAGGCCCCTGGATACTTGAACAGACCCTCTGGACTGGGGCATCTGTGAGTAACTTATCAGAAGAAAAAAGGGTTTGCTGTGACTTAGTGATAAGTGTGTCACAATGAGGGGCTTTTGGAACACAACTTTCCTAAGGCCCACTTGCACAATTTGCAGGCCTGGGAGGGGTTTCCATGGGAGGCAAACTATTTCTTAAGGATGAGAGAAAACTAGAGAGGAAAAGAATAGAGGCTACCACATGAGATGAATTGAAATTTGGACTCACAGCCAGACACTGAAGACCATAGAAAAAAAGCCCCAAGGACGTGAAAACCTATTACTGTATAATAAAAGGCTTCTGGCCAGCGAGTCTTAGAATAGATAAAAATGAAGCAATAATTAGCAGGATTTTAAATATCTCTCTAAAATATAGTACAAAGATTTTCCTCCCTTAGGAGGTCTATAACTAAAGACGGACATAAAACTGGAGGAAAATTCTGTTTCCAAGTGTCTGAGTGGCAGTCTGAGTAATTTACCAGGTTTCTGAGAAGAAAAAGAGGAACTATCCAAAATTTCAGTCAATATTTATCTCTTAGGTTAACAAATCTTGCTCTTGACCTCAAAAGAAGTCAATATCTCCTGATTATTATATGCAAGTGCCTCCTGGGCCTTTCTATTTGTCCAGACTCATTATGGAATGAGTCACCAGTTTCCCGAGAGCCCCTATCTGAGGCATGGGTGTAGACTGAAGAATCGCTCGCATTTCAAAGGTGTGGGCGGGCTGCCAATAATTGGTGCTATCGCTCAACATTTACTTGAATCTCTAATTCTGACATGTTTGCTTTTTCATTTTAGGCTTTTGGGCTGGTGCTCAGAGATGAAGTGGGGCTGAGCTATATTTGTGAAGCATTCAAAGGCTGTAAAAGAGACAGTAGCATGAGAGGCAAATGCAGAGGAGAAGAAAGTATGTAGAATTTAGAGAAAGAGGACCTAACTTTGAATCTGGCTTATGCCACTGAGTGGCTATGAATTAATCACTCAGTTTCTTTGCACTTTAGCTGTTGCGTCCGTTAAAGAGGGCTGATAACAAACTTAAAAGGTTTTTGTGAGAATTAAACAGATCACAAAGATGGAAGTGATTTGTCAACTAAAGCATATCAGACATTGCCAATTGAATCCTAAGAAGAATATAAGTTTGAATTCGTCCCAATGGTGAAAGTTTTAAACGGGAAAAATGAAGCAGATCTTTTTTCTGTCTCTTTAGAAAAACAAATGAATTAAAAAATTTCATTAAAGGTGTATTTATCTGTTAGGGACATGATACTTAGAGACAAACTTTACAGTAGAATTAGGAAGTATGTATTTCCTTTTCTTCATACATTTCCTCTCACTTGAACAGCTTCTGCTGGGAATCAGACATCTTGGCTCAGAAATGATCAAGGTCAATGATTCTTTCCTTTCACCTTCCTCAAAACATTTTTCATTTAAAAGGTGCAGAGATGCTTATGTCTTTAAAGTTCTGTTTGGTGCATCAAGTTGACTTGAGGAATCTAATTTTGCCAGGGCAAAGAGAATATAGAAACACGGGATAACTAAGTCCTGTCACGTGGTTTTCTAGGGAACTCTGCAGTTTGTCAGTGGAAGTTCAGCAAAACTCTCCCTCATTAGCCCATTGTTAAAATGATGCTCACAAGATCTTTTGCACTTTGTCCCACCACGATTCAAAAAAAAAATACTGATATAAAGGGACTGTACAATGAAATTTGGTGTGTATTTGTTCATTTTATCTCAGATATGTGTACAATATACAGACATTTCTTTCAGTTCTACCAGTTTGCATTTCAGAAATAAGATGTCAGCTGACCAGATCAGAACTGGAGAGCTGAGCCCTCTTCCCAGTTTAACCAGGAACTCGTTGGATAATTGCCTGAGTCTTTTTAACCTTTCTGTGACTGAAGTTCTCAGGGATAGCATTTGACCATCTTTCCCATCAAGCCCTGCCCAAATATAAAGAATGCTTTAGATATTTATTATTTCATAGACTAAAGATGCTCTGCACTCTGACGGAAAGCATGTGTTTTTCACATTTTAAACAGCCCTCTGAACAAACCTCATGATCAGATTGGTGAGTAAAGTCCTGTTGAGAACAACGGTTCCTTATCTATATCCTAAAGGTTCATTTATGGTTTACTTTCCATTTTCAGAAGTTAAACATTTTTTAAACTAAAGTATCTAATTTATCTATGGCCATTGCAAAATTTAAAGAGATGTGGAAAGAACAAAATTAAAATTTTATTATCAAAATGTAATGTTTATCCTCCCCCCGCCTTTTTTTTTTTTTTTTTTTGATACGGGGAGTCTGGCTCTGTTGCCCAGGCTGGAGTTCCCTGGCATGATCTTGGCTCACTGCAAGCTCCGCCTCCTGGGTTCACGCCATTCTCCTGCCTCAGCCTCCCGAGTAGCTGGGACTACAGGCGCCCACCACCACACCCGGCTAATTTTTTGTATTTTTAGTAGAGACGGGGTTTCACCATGTTAGCCAGGATGGTCTCGATCTCCTGACCTCGTGATCCACCCGCCTCGGCCTCCCAAAGTGCTGGGATTACAGGCGTGAGTCACCGCGTCCGGTCCTCACTTTTCTTTAGTTTACTATATTTTCTAAAATTGTAAAAGTAGCACATCTTCTTCATATGATGCAAATAGTACTAAGGTATTAGTTGTCTATTACTAGTACTAGGTACTGGTTGATGAGGAAAAGTTTACAATCTTTCCCATGCTCCTGAGGTAACCGAAGTGACAGTCTGGTATGAATCATTTGGCACCTTCCTCCATACTCAAACAAACATGTACAAACAAATGATAATTTTAGATTTTTTTAAACAAAAATTGAGTCATACTATATGCATTATTCTGAAATCTCACATATTTTATACTGTTAAACAGTTAAATTTACATATCCATTATAAATTTATATGAATATATTTAAATAATTCTTTTTCCATAGCAGTGTACGCTTGATTGTATCAGTGTTGGAGCTTAAAATGACAAATATTTATATCTTATAGTTTCTGAGTATCAAGAATCTGGAAGAAGCTTAGCTGGGTGGTTCTAGCTTAGAGTCTCTCATCAGGCTGCAGTCAAGGTGTTGGCTGAGGATGCCGTCATCTGAAGGCTTGAAGAAGGCTGGAGAATTTGCTCTCAAGATGGCTCTCTCGCATGGCTGTTGGCTGGACCTCTTAGTTCTGCTGTTCAAGAAAAGAGGCCTTCATTTCTTGACATGTTGGCCTCTGCATAGGACTGCTTAAATGTCCTTACCACACGGCAGTTGGCTTACCCCAGGGTGAGTAATTCCATGAGAACAAGGCAGAAGATTATCTTTTATGACCTAGCTTTGGAAGGCTCACAGCATCATTTCTATAGTATAACTAAGGAACACCTAAGTTTTTTCTCCTTTTTACCAAGACAAAAAGAGCTGATAATTTTAGGGATGGATATTATCATTCTTTTCATATTTCCTTTTATAATAGTACAATTGGGCAGGGTCTAAAACTAAATAGGTCACAAAATTTGGGGGTGCAATTGTAAAACTATAATTCCTCTAGGAATGAATATATAAAAGTTTCTATCAGAAGACAAATAAGAGGAGCTTATTGTTGATAAACAATACCTTATATTATTCTTGATTATTGTGGTTTCTATATACCAGAAAACGAAGCTGTTTTACGCGCTTGCTATCCACTACCAGGTGCAAAACTTTTATTCACTAAATTTTGTAATTATCATGTTTTCTTTCTAAGGGCATCTGTTTGAAAACCAGGATAAGAGTTGTTCCTGTAGAAGCCTTCTCCTCTTAATAGTACTAATTAACATTTATTTAGCCTTTACTTTGGTGCCAGGTAATCTGCTAAATACTTTGTAGGCATTATTTCATTCAAACCTCTTAACAATTTATGTGTATAAACCATTTTCAAACAAACAAACAAAAAATGAATCTTAAAAAGTTGAGCACTTACCCAGAATCTCACAGCTAGTACATGAAGCAACTGGGGTACTGACCACGTAAATCTGACTCCAGGGCCCAAATTGGCAATTACTACCTGATATGGTTTGGCTGTGTCCTCACCCAACCCTCACCCTGAACTGTAATAATCTCCACCTGTCAAGGGTGGGGCCAGGTGGAGATAATTGAATCATTGGGGCAGTTTCCCCCGTACTGTTCTTGTTGTAGTGAATAGGTCTCACCAGATCTGATGGTTTTAAAAGTGAGAGTTCCCCTACACAAGCTCTCTGGCCTGACACCGTGTAAGATGTGCCTTTGCTTCTCCTTTGCCTTCCGCCATGATTGTGAGGCCTTCTCAGCCATGTGGAATTGTGAGTCCATCAAATCTCTTTCTTTTATAAATTACCCAGTCTCGGGTATTTGTTCATGGCTTTATGAAAATGGACTAATATACTACCCCATTCTGCGTCTCAGTATCAGTACCATGAAACATGCCTAAAGTTGAAAGTATTTGAAGACATTTGTAATATGTAATAATTGTAGGAGGGGAGGTTTTTACTTTCACAATAATTTAAAGCTTCTTTATCATCTGTTTTGCTTTGGCAATGAAGTTTTTCAATGTTAATAATTTCAAGGATAGATTTCTGCATGCAGGAAAGATTATTCAGAGTTTTAGTTTAGCTAAAAATATGTTTGAATTATTTGACTTAAAATTTGAAAGCTTAGCTGTTCCATAATGTTGTATTTATACGTCTAGCAAATGTAGCAATCACTTTTATGAGGCCTTTGATTAATGTTTAGTTCCATTTACAAACTAGTTAATTAAACTCCTTTAAATATTTTACACCAAATTTATAAATTAAATGTATTTGATTTCTATTTAGATACTTCAAATGTGTGATTTAAAAGTAAAATTTTCCAGAACATTTAAAATACCTCTAATGCTTCTAATAAATTAAACCTGGAAATATTATGAACCTTAAGTTCTCTTAAATGTTTTAATACTATATAAGCTACTGCAATGACTATATAAACTACATAAAATTTCAACTTCAATTCACAGGCCTAAATCAATTACCTATTTACACATTTTAAATTGAATCACACGATTTACCTGTTCTCTAATAGACTAAAATATCTTAAACATTATAAATACCCCAAAGTCAAGCATGCTTCCTTAATATATACTCATATTAATACTGTGTTTGATTTTCTTAACTAGTTCTATAATTAAAACTTCCAAGCTAAGAAAATAATTATCTACTAGGGAAACAATTATAATATCCTAAGCAGTGTTGGGGCATGTTTTCCTAAGTAGTCAAGAGTGAATATCAAGAGATAGGGGATAGGGTGGTGAATGAATTATTTCTAGTGACCTAGTGAGATCCATAGAGCCCTATTCATAGTCACTGTATCTCATGGGTACCCAAATTAAAAAAAAAAAGTTTGGTCTCATAATCTAAGTACCCTTAACCTTGAGCTGCTCAAGAAATTCTGTTGCCCCCACCTAAGTTGCGACTTCATTTGAGTGGCTTTGTATTTCTTTTGATCTTAAGTTATTAGGACATCTTTTCACCTAGCTCTGTAGACTTTTCAACTTGACAGAATTCTGAATTGATTAGTGTTTTTTCTACTTGTTAACTATACAGATTAAAATAGGAACCGATTCAATCTCTCATGCCTTTTCTTGACAATGGGCCACAGCCATCAAAACCATCCAGCCAACATACTCCATTTAGGGTAGTGATTGTTAAGTTAAATAACTCACACAAAACTCATATTACAGTGTCTAAATATAGTGTGCTTAGTAAATACTAGTAACTATTACTAATTCTGCTAGTACAACAGCTGTTGTTACTGGGAGCTATTACAAAACACTGTTAAAAATATTTAATTTTGGTTACAGACCTATAGAAAAATTTCCTCCTAAGTCGTACTCATGTTTTATTTATGGAAACAAAACTGTGAGGAGGTGTGGCATGCACGTGTGTAGCTACACTCCCAAAACAGAAGTATCAATTTAACTGGTCATTGTTGATAGTGTTCAAGAAGTAACAGCACAGGATGCCAGAAGGGAGAAGAAAAGTAGCTATCAGCTGCGAGTTGGAGACTTCCCAAAAAGGAAAAGTATAAAGCTAGAGATTTTATAATAGCCCAAGGAGCTCCTTTTCACTAGGGCGGAGTCTGATAGCACTGTCCTTTTAGAACAGTTCATGACTCAGTGGTCAGAATCCAGGCTTCCAGTTCCAAGAGGCCGGTATAGAGGGAAATGAGGAAATCAGGCATGGAAGACCTACCACTGCAAACTGGGTGGGACCAGAGTTAGGTGAGTGAGGTGTCCAAGTCACAAAATGTTATTTCACTCTTCCAATTAGGAAGAGTGATAAGAATAAGAGGAAAATTCAGCATGACTGATAAAACTTACAGGATCATGGGCTGACTCTTTACTAAGTCAGATGGCTCTTATGGCAATAACTTAATTTTTCACAATAGAGATATGTTATTATGTCCTATATAACAAATAAGTAGCTTGGATGCAAGAAGTTCCAACATTGGTTAATTCAGAGACACAACGTTATCTATAGCTCAGGTGTTTTCCAGCTTTTTCTTACTTGCTGTTGGCCTTTATGTTCAGGCTTGTCCCTCACCGTCTCTAGAGTTACTGAATCATTAAGGGTCCCAGGCAAAATAGTTGACCTTTAAATTAGGAAAGCTCAAGATTATTTATTAAAAAGTATGGGCAGAGTGTAGGAAACCACAAGGGATAATGCTGTTCCCCAAGAGGCCAGTAACAACAGCAGGACTGCCACCATTCCCAAGCGTGGTAAGGCAAGAGGAGGGAGCAGCTATAGCTACCAGAACCCGGAAAGAGGAGGCATGTAGAGCAACTGACTGAGAAGAACTGTGACCTTCAGTACGAGGAAATAGCTATCATCTGTGAAGACTGCGGGGCGAGGGGTAGAGGAATCACTGCTTCTCTCACTTTCTATTCTTCCAGTCACCTGCCAGAGCTCCTTATGGGTTAAACTCAATGGGAATTCAGAGAGAAAGGGAACCCTTTAACTTGTCCATGTAGGTCAGCCTTCTCTGAGAGCAGAATGCAGAAGGGAGGGGAGTGCATCTGGAGAGTGAAACAGAGGGTATCCAGCTTCGCTGTCATGCTCTAGGCATCGTATCCTCACACAGCCACTTCTAGGGACAGGAAGGAGAGTCTCTCTCGGTGTGTCTTTGTTAGTATTATTATTTTAGACTGAAACTTTCTCAGAAGCTTCACAGAAAATTCTCTCACGGATCTCATTTTCTGGTCTTGAATTATGTGTCAATTTTCTAGCTGCAAGGGAACCTAGGGAAATTATAATAATATCAGTCACTGTAATGGGCGTAGAGGAACATGCAGGAAATCACAGTTGTGTGGGCAATCAGTAGTTGTGCATGTTATAAGAAAAATGCATTTCTTTTCAAAACTCAGAAAATATCTAATACACGACGATTATTAAAAAGACTGGCCACACCAAGTGTTGCAAGGGTGTAGAGCAGCTAGAACTCTCACAATCTGGTAGGAATGTAAAATGATACAACCACTCTAGAAAAAATATGAAAGTTTCTTAAAAAGCTAAATATATACCTACCATAGAATCTAGTCATTCTAGTTGTAGATATTTACCCAATAGAAGTTGAAGCATATGTTAGTAAAAAGACTTACCAACAAATGTTTATAGTATTCTTATTTCTAATAGCCCCCAAATGAAAACAACCCAAATGTTACTAAACAAGGGACAGGATAAACAAATTATGGTATATCCACACAATGAAGTATAATTCCGCAATAAATAGAATGAACTATTTGTACCTGCACTAATATGGATGAATCTCAAAATAACTGTGCTGAATGAAAGAAGTCAGCAAGAGAATATATACTATCTGAATCTATTTAATAAAAAAAACTGTAGAAAGTAAATGCAAAGTCATCTGTAGCGATGGAAAGCAGTGGTTTCTTGGAGGGCAGGAATGAGGAAGGGATGGGTGAGGGAGTACAAAGGGGCACAGGGAAACTTGGAGGGGTGAGGAATATGCTGATTATCTTGTGAAGGTTTCACAGGTCTATTCATATGTCAAAATGGATCAAGTTGTACACTTTAAATATATAAAGTATGTACATTAAAATATATGCAGTTGATATGTCAATTATAATACAATGCTATTTTTGAAAAAAATTAATTTTAAAAACTAATCAAATACTTATAGAAATTTTAAGATTAAAGCATTGTGTAAGTCAAGGTATTCTGTGGCAGTCATGAATCTCAATTCGCACAGGTGTCTGAGCAGAGAAGGTCAGTTTCCCTGCTGAAGAATTCTCAGTAAAAGTCTATGAGGCCTGGCCAGCCAGAGCTCTGAGGAGTAACCCCTTACACAGTCACAGGGACCGGCCAAGGTCTAGTATATGAAGGAAAAATTATATAAATTTTCTTTATTTTTTTCCTTGTAGATGATGTATACGAGTAGTTTCTGTACCACTTTTTATTTGAGCATTAAGCATCCTGGACTGGTGAATGATATTTATCTTTTTCTTTTATTCCCTCTCTTGTTTTCCTTTTTTCTATCTTCAGGAGATTTTCTCACCTTTCTTTCAACTCTTCTGTTGAATTTAAACATTTTTTTCTATTGTAATTTTACTTTTCAAGGCTCATGTTTCCTCTGTGTTCCTTAAAAACAAGTCCTCTGTTCTTGTTTCGTAGTAATAGTAGTTTCCTTATATTGCTAATGATTATGAATCATAGTGATGTGTTTTTCTTTTCAACTTCTCTCTTTTCGTTATCTGTTCTCCAAGTAGTATTCACTTTTGATTGTTTTGGACTTCATTTTATAATTTTCCACTGTCTGATCCTTGATGGCTCATATTTAAGAACGATTTTTTTTAAAGGCTGGTTGGAAGTTCATGGTGTGAGATTAGCTGACTGAAGTATTTACTGCAGGGGATCTGGCAAAGCCATTTATTTAAAGAACCTCAAATGTTGTATTCTTTGTCTCTTTGGGGGCAATCCATTCCCCAGTCCTCTACTTAGGCTGAAAGCCTGATTGCCTGTGTTCTGGGAATCACAAAAGTAATTGGATCCCCGATTTCAAGGATCATATGCAGACATTCACATAGGCTTTCTTTTTTCTTTTTTTTTTTAACCAGGGGAGAAGCAAACACAGTCTCCCACTACCACAAATTATGCAGACGAATTTCCCAAATGTGGTTAAATCATAGGGTCAACATATCTGAAATGCAGCATTTAAGCCTCACCCTGGGAAAACCACCTTTGTGATAAGGATGTCTCCCCTGCCAGGTAAATACGCACGTACGCTTTCTAAGTTCAGTGTATAGAACCCCTGACCTTAACACTCACTCCATGTACGGAGACCCTCTGCTTTATTAACTCCAGGGAATATGACTTTATTTTTTCATTGTACTGACAGAGGAGCAGATGCCCAGCTGTGTGAGGTTGGGAAGGGGCTCCGACTATTAGACTTTTTAAAATCAATCCTCTTCCTCAGAGTCTCCTTCGCCTCTTCCCTGTTTCTACAGAGATTGAGGCTTTTGGACGATTCTGCAACACAAAACATGTTGGATTTTAGCTTTCTCTGTTGCTAGTTTATGATTCCATTCTTCTTCAGGTCTGCAAACTCCTTTACCAATTGTTCATTTGTTTTCCAACTTCGAAAATGTTGTTGCTGTTGTCCCCTCTCCAAGTCACCCCCTACTTGGGTATATATCTTAAGAAATGCCTTTTCTGATGAGTAGGTGTAGTTTCAGAATGGAGCAATGTTAGCTGTGGAGTGACGTTAGCTTTTTTTACATCTGTGGACATGGTCCTGGTCTGCCTCCTGTGGTTTTTAACCATGGTGGAAGTCCCATCAGTAGGCATCTGTGACAGACTGTGACCAGCTGAACTACGGAACAAATAAGAAGTTTCGAGTGCAACTCTCCTATTATAAGAAGTCAAAGGGCTTAGATTATATCCTTTTCTGGTCTTTACTTAAAGAATACGCATGAAAGAAAGAGCAAGATTATACATCTTAGCAATAATTAAAAGTAGTAAAAAGTCAAAGTAAAATTTTTCAGTTTTTGTAGAAAATTTAATCTATAAACAGATAAGATAGATATATTTAATTTGTGTAATGGGGTTGGTAAGATTAAAAACAATTTTTTTTAGTGGTATCCCAGAGCTGTCCTCTAGCTACATTCTTGCCTCATGTACTTTCCTGTGTTTATGATGAAAACACAGATGTTTTGGTGTATAAACCTGGATGCATATCTATAATAGTATCAATATTCTGTTGCATGATTATGAGAGGTGACAGCATGCTGGCAGTCCTCACAGCCCTCGCTCGCTCTCGGTGCCTCCTCTGCCTGGGCTCCCACTTTGGTGGCACTTGAGGAGCCCTTCAGCCCACCACTGCACTGTGGGAGCCCCTTTCTGGGCTGGCCAAGGCCAGAGCCAGTTCCCTTAGCTTGCAGGGAGGTGTGGAGGGAGAGGCGCGAGCAGGAACCAGGGCTGCGTGAGGCGCTTGTGGACCAGCTGCAGTTCCGGGTTGGGCGTGGGCTTGGCGGGCCCCGCACTCGGAGCAGCCGGCCAGCCCTGCCGGCCCCAGGCAATGAGGGACTTAGCACCCAGGCCAGTGGCTGCGGAGGGTGTACTGGGTCCCCCAGCAGTGCCGGCCCACCGGCGCTGCACTCGATTTCTCACTGAGCCTTAGCTGCCTTCCCGCGGGGCAGGGCTCGGGACCTGCAGCCCGCCATGCCTGAGCCTCCCACCCACTCCATGGGCTCCTGTGCTGCCCGAGCCTCCCCGACAAGCACCACCCCCTGCTCCCCGGCGCCCAGTCCCATCGACCACCCAAGGGCTGAGGAGTGCGAGCGCATGGCACGGGATTGGCAGGCAGCTCCACCTGCAGCCCTGGTGTGGGATCCACTAGGTGAAGCCAGCTGGGCTCCTGAGTCTGGTGGGGATGTGGAGAGTCTTTATATCTAGCTCAGGGATTGTAAATACACCAATCAGCACCCTGTGTTTAGCTCAAGGTTTGTGAGTGCACCAATCGACACTCTGTATCTAGCTGCTCTGGTGGGGCCTTGGAAAACCTTTATGTCTAGCTCAGGGATTGTAAATACACCAATTGGCACTCTATCTAGTTCAAGGTTTGTAAACACATCAATCAGCACCCTGTGTTTAGCTCAAGGTTTGTGAATGCACCAATCGACACTCTGTATCTAGCTGCCCTGGTGGGGCCTTGGAGAACCTGTGTGTCAAAACTCTGTATCTAACTAATCTGATGGGGAGGTGGAGAACCTTTGTATCTAGCTCAGGGATTGTAAACCCACCAATCAGTGCCCTGACAAAACAGGCCACTCGGCTCTACCAATCAGCAGGATGTGGGTGGGGCCAGATAAGAGAATAAAAGCAGGCTGCCCGAGCCAGCCTTGGCAACCCGCTCGGGTCCCCTTCCACACAGTGGAAGCTTTGTTCTCTCACTCTTTGCAATAAATCTTGCTACGGCTCACTCTATGGGTCCACGCTGCTTTTATGAGCTGTAGCACTCATTGCGAAGATCTGCAGCTTCACTCCTGAGCCCAGCGAGACCACGAGCCCGCCAGAAGGAACAAACAACTCCAGACATGCTGCCTTAAGAGCTGTAACATTCACCGCGAAGGTCTGCAGCGAACCCACCAGAAGGAAGAAACTCCAAACACATCTGAACATCAGAAGGGACAGACTCCAGACACGCCACCTTAAGAGCTGTAACACTCACCGCGAGGGTCCACGGCTTCATTCTTGAAGTCAGTGAGACCAAGAACCCACCAATTCCGGACACAATTAGATGGCTCTTCTGTACTATTTGGGTGTGTTCCCATTGTAGAACTATTTCCTTCTCACTAAAAACCACAGATTCTAAAACTTAATTGAAGTGATCAATGCCTCTGGCTAACCAACATTTGCCACATTTCCAGTGGCTTTGGAATTATTGCAAATTAATTACTGATTTGTCTTGAGCTATGATTCATTGTAAAGTACTTAAAACCAGTAAAGACAGACCTGCCATTTAGTACAGAGGTGTCTCTGGAGCTTCTTAGCACTATGAATTGTTGTGTGAATTTATGTGGATAAACCAAATGAGGTTGTTTATGAGAAACTTATTCTCAAAGTTCATAAAGGCTTTAAGGCTGGAACTGGCTGCTGATGGCAAATGCACAAGTAGATGTAAATGTAATTCAACCATTAAAATCTAAAGCCATAAAAGCAAGGAAATTCACAGTTAAAGGAGGAAATGGGTTGTGCAGTGCGTTCTCCAGCCGTGATGCACAATGGGGTATATTAAGGAATTGGAGACACCCCATAGTGTGAGACGTTCAAGGCATCTCTCATGTTTCATCCCTAACAGATTTCTGAGCATTTATGCACTTGAATATTGCTTCTAAAGTACCCTCTTTTGGGAGGAGCCTAGAAAGGAAAGAAACTTCTGTGTTTTTCCTTCATTATTATCATGTAGCCAGGGATGGAGGTAGGAGTGTGGATTCATATGGCGTGAAAGAATTTTGGGCTGGTAATCTGAAATATGGATGCTCTGGCTGACTCTTTCTCTAGGATTTCATGCATTCATGATGCTGTGTGCAGACCTCAGTTCAGGCAAAACTACAGAACAGAGACTTAGTATAGCCCTGCATGCTCTGTTCAGCTTGGATGTACAGAATTTAATTTTTTATCAACATGAGAGCTATTTGGAACAAAGGGAAATTGTTTTCCATTTCTACTTCTCTCAACTATAGGAAAATAAAATCTCAATTTGGCTTTCTGTGAATGGCTGGTTGGTGATGAATAGAAAGTCTTAGAAATGACCTAGCTTGCATATATTTTATGGTTTCAAAAAACCCCTCATTTAAAATACACATTTTTAAAAAGTCTTAATCTTTAATTAATTAATTAATTTATTTATTTTTGAGACAGAGTCTTGCTCTGTCACCCAGGCTGGAGTGCAGTGGCACAATCTTGGCTCACTGCAAGCTCCACTTCCTGGGTTCATGCCATTCTCCTCCCTCAGCCTCCCGAGTAGCTGGGATTACAGGCGCCTGCCACCATGCCCAGCTATTTTTTTGTATTTTTAGTAGAGACAAGGTTTCACTGTATTAGCCAGGATGGTCTCGATCTCCTGACCTCGTGATCCGCTTGCCTTGGCCTCCCAAAGTGCTGGGATTACAGGCATGAGCCACCGTGCCCAGCCAAGTCTTAATCTTTAAAAGTTACATGCTTTTTAGATGACCTAGTAAATACAATAGCTCATCTGAGGGGAAGAGTCATCTTGCAATATGCAGCCTAGAAGGAAGTCTTTCCATTGCCAGAAAATGTAAGGCTGTTGGGAAGATGTCAACTGCTTTCTAGAGAAACAAATGATGAGTGTGTTTTCTATTTTTTTAAACAAAATTTTATCATACAAGCTTGTGTATTCCACATTTGAATTTGAAATTAATCAGGATAAGAGGGCCTAAAGTGCAGGGAGAAAGATGGTTGAAATGGCGAATGATGAACCGGGTATGTGATTGATGTCATGTGAATAGCCACTGTTTTAATAAGCCAAGGAGCCTGTATTGGCCACCACCATGATATAAAAAACATATGGCCATATGCATTTAAGGTCTTAAAAATGACTCCACTCCTATCATCTACACCAAAGGAAAAATGTTTATAATAATACATATATTGACTTCTGCTTTCTAGTCAATAACAAGATTTATTGTCCCACTCTTCAGTCAATTTTAACCTCTTTGGGTCAACAAATCTTGATATTGATCTCAACAGAAGTCAATACCTGCTTATTACTTACCTCCACATTTAGACGCCTACCAACAATTCTTACGGGCATTCCTTTGACACAGAAAAGTGAATACTGGCCATCTACATTCTATACAAGGTGTATATCTGTGGGCTTCATATATAATGTCACTTTTATAAGCCTTAATTCAGATCTAGTTATAAAACTAAAGGAGGAAAAAAGATAGATGGTTTCCAATATCTGTAATTATGAACTAGACAGACATTTAGTATTCCCTTATAATTTCCTAAATAATAAAATCATGATCTTTTATATTAATTATGCTCTAGTCATTTCCTACATCAAAGATAATTAGGCAACATGATATTTTTCATTCACCAAAGAGAGAACACAATAAATATTTTTAACAACGAAACCTTAATGTGGTATAAGGTTAAAATTCTATAGTATCTCAAATGTTTTTAAAAACAAGAAAAGCAGACTAGTTACCCATTCCAGCAATTACCCAAATGTCTGCCAACCTCTAACCTCTAAATGTTGACTTTAGTCAAAGACATTCTAGGTTAGATAACTAAGTAACTATCAGGAAGGGAGTTTTGTTTGTTTGCTTGGCAACTGAAAAGAAATGAAGATCAAGGAAGCAGCCTTGCCTGGAGTTTTTAATGAATGTGAGACAAGCCCTACCAAAGGCAATTACTAAACCATCCCCCAAAGTTGTTTGTTCCGCGTACAAATGCAGTCCTGGTTCCATAAGACCTCTAGGTGTAAAACAGCATCATCAGCCTTCTTGCCAGCCTCACCTGTTGAAATATTAAAAAGGAAGAATAAAACACCAATATGTACAAACCCAGGGGCAGACAAAGCAAAATACACTCAAGGCTGTAAGAAATTAATTTCTCAAATTCAATAAATAAACCTTCATTACATACCTATGTTAAACTGCTTAAAATTAAAATTCAAGAATACTTATATTTTGTACTGCTCTTGAAATACTTTACCCTCTCTAGACTGACTCACACACACCATAAAGTCCACAGTTAAAACTTATGTTTTGCTGCAGGCGAAATGCCAATAAATAATAACAAAAAGGGAAGAAAAGAAAAGACTAATAGAGCCAGGTGACACAGATCACTTTATCACTAGCCCAGGTTTGCTTCTGCATAGTCCTATTTTCCAGATAATATAATTGCAAACAAATTTACAGAAACTGAAAATGGAACATTAGGAGAAAAAAGAACACTTAAGTACATAAATGTGTGTTAATTCCAAATATGTATATACTTTCATAATAATTGAAAGTTGTTTTCTAAAAGATGTGAAAGCATGTCCTGTCAATAGCCACTACTAGCTTGTTAATCAATTTTTACAAGCTTTGTCTGAGAGAGTTAATTTTTCAAAACTGTGTCACTAATTTCACATTGTGCT
Organism: Pan paniscus; assembly: GCF_029289425.2. Classification (NCBI taxonomy): domain Eukaryota; kingdom Metazoa; phylum Chordata; class Mammalia; order Primates; family Hominidae; genus Pan; species Pan paniscus. Next base: position 130,798,174 of record NC_073249.2, read on the forward strand.
TCCTGAATAAACTCATTAGCTTCCCCTGTAAGTCTTAGTTTCTATTCACCAAAATTGCCTGCTCAAAAGTGAAAAATACAGTAGGGAGAAAAAATAAAGCCTGTTATTTTACTGACTCTGAATTCCTTTTGAAAACTTAATCACTTAGTTTGTGAGTTTAGACCCAACTCTAAGGTCATCCTGCAGAATCAGTTCTCATTTTTTCCTCCCCTCTCCCCACAGAAATCAGGAGAACTAGGGTCATGTGCCCTCCATTCAACTTTGCAAGGATGGACATGTGAGAAGACTAAGTGAGCAGGACAGTAATGAAATGGCTATATTGTATGGTGTTTTTAAGGCTAATTTGTTATGGACTTAAGAAAGGTGAGGAAGGAAAATTGTTTTTCAAACTCGACACTATTGATATCTTGAGCGGAGAATTCTTTGTTAGAAGAGAGAGGAATTGTCCTGTGCATTGAAGAATGTTTAACAGCATTTCAGATCTCTGACCACAAAATGCCAGTAATACCACCCTAGTAGATGTGACAACAGAAAGTGTCTCCCGACATTGCCAAGTGTTCCATTGGTGACAAAACTTTCATACCAAGATACATTCTTATAATATATGTAAGTAAAGCATCAAAAATATTGCAAAATCATCGATTACTATAACCACGAGGGACTGGTTAAATTGAGGTAGCCATTGTGAATTACTGTAGACAAAACAAAACAAAACAAAAAACACAATTACTGCATCATCTCATCAAATGTGTTTATTCTTATGAATTGAGTCCTAGTTCCATAAGACCTCTGGGTGTCAAACAGAATCACTAGCCTTGTATTAAGTGAAAACACAGAACAGCATCTTTGAAAGTCAAGTCTGCAAGTCCATACAGAGAGTAGAATCTGAGAATTTCAGAGCTGGAAGGCATCTTGGAGAACATCTATACAAACATTGTGTTTTTACTGGTGGCCACTGAGTCTAGTCAGCGTATCTGACTTATCCAACATTACATAGCTAGTTAGTGGCAGTGGTGAGATAAGAATCCAAATCTTTGAAATCCAAATCCAGATTCTCTCTTCTACATCAAAGTATAGGTCTATTTAGTATGGTAGTTTACTGAAGTTTTTCATTGAATGTTTTCCAGCCCCATTCATATACGTAAATTTAAAGCATGGTAATAGTCTAGTTAAAATTTGCTTCAAATTTTTAAGAATCAAATATTATGGCTGTCATTATCATCTCAGATAATAATTTTCCAGACATCAGCTTTTATTTAGTAGTAGGCATGTTCATCTTGAGATCCATTTTAAAGCATCTTGGCACTTTCTTTTGGAAAATGTTATGTCATAATAATAAAATATTATTAGGTATTTCCACTTAAATATTTCTGAATCTCCTAAAACTTATTCTTCCTTCAAATCTCCCTCTAGTTTTCCCTAACTCTATTATTCTCCTAGTTTAAAAATTCACATTGCCTTTTACTAATTTTTTTTTCTGAACACACAATAGCCAAACAATTTCTAAATCCCATTATTCCTTTTATTCATTGTTTTTTTGAAAAACAATTATTTCTTTTCAGCTCCATTGCCATCGGACTGTAGAGATCCTTATCAGTATGTCTACAGACTAGTAAGCTGAGACAAATGTATTTTGCCATATTTAGTCTTTTCTCCATCTACTACCCAACTCACTTTGCATATCACCATCTGAGGATTCTTACTAAAATATTTATGTCATAAATCCACCAATAAGTAAATATTCATTGAACAATTCCTGGGTCCAGTTAATGCTTTAGACACAAAAGATGGGTAGAAGTGGTGGGGAGAGGAGGATTTGTAGCCAAAAAAATTTTAAACGAGCTTCCTGCTTCTATGAGTTTATATTTCAGTTGAAATGCATATTGCAGTAAACTAAGAGGCTTAATGCAAGAGCACACTTACATGCAAATAGGTAAATACAGAAACTTGACACTTGCCATTTCAAATTTCTAAGATGTTTATCCTGATTTCCAGTTCAAAGATGAATCTTAATGATAGCTTGAAAAGTAATAACTATACACATGTATTAACCTTTATAATCCCATTTGTGATAATCTCAACACTTTGTTCTTTCCCCATGTGTGCTTGTTACAGCAACCAATTTTTCCAGTGGTAGCAACCAATGTGCAGTAGCAGCTGATGTCCCCATCTGTTTCTGCTTGCTTTCAATTAAATAAATCATTGTATCACATGCTCAAGCTGACCAATGAATCCTTGGCTAAGGCAGTTTTGGGAGGAACCTTCCAGCAATGTAGAAACTATTGGCCGAGTGGTCTCTTTATTCAGGGATATTTATTCACAAGTCACCTCTCCATCGGGGTTCTATCTTCTTGGTTGCCATTTTCTGTCTTCCTGTTAAAGATGGAACCCAGACACTTACTTGTAAGATAATAGAGCAGAAATATAGGAAACAGTGAGGCTCTGAGACCCTATCTAAGCGGCCTCAGTGTGGCCTAAGCTTTGGATGGTGATTTAGCATTCATGTGTAATAAGTGCCCTTCTAGTAAAAATTATATATTGCCTTATTAAAAGATGGTTGAGATGGTCACTTCTGTGTGTAAGACACATTTCTTCTCTGGTGGTCCATCCTCAACTTTTCTAGAAATATCTCCCCTTGGCATTCACATTTTTAACATAGGAGCAATGATTTTATACAATATGACTCTGCCCTACAGAGGGTCACAGTTGACTTCTAAGAAGTTAGAACCTGAATCAATCTGGGCCACTGAACCCCTTCTCTGGGATTGTGAATTTTAGAGTGAGAGTTCTGGCATTGTCTCCTGAAACTAAAGGTGTTAATTGTAAATTAATCTGAGAGTTCCTCACATTAATTTTGTGCCGTAGAATGTAAATCAACTAATTTACACAAGGAGAAAGAAAAATGGAGCAGATGAATAAAAAGGTACAATGACTAGAGATAAAGAGAATCCTGACATTCTTCTATTCCCGGATAGTTCCTGAGCCCAATTGTATCATTGACATTTCCATAGCTTAGATTTCCCCTGGATTCTCGGGGATATCTCATTATTCTCCCAATAAATTTTCCTATTTCAGTAAAGCTTTTCAAGCTGGATTCCTGCCACCTGTAACTAAAATATGTATCATGAATACATTTTGCCTCCTGCAAGTCCATTAGAGGAAAATGTTGTAGTTTTGAATAGAAACCAGTCTAAAGGCCATGAATAAACAGTCACATATACAAACACAGATGCACACGCACACACACGCTAAAAGCTAGGCCTATATAAGTTTAGATTCTGTCTTACAAAAAATGAAGGCTACAGTAGCAGCATAATTAAGAAGAAGCAAATTAGAGTTCGCCATGTCATTATCTGGTTCAAAACATTTACTTGTATCCCATTATCATTAGAGTGCAAACTCTTGAGTCTGGGGTTCAAAGTCTCTGAACAGAAGCCTCTAAGCCACCTGTGGCAGTACTTGCCATCATTTCTACACAATTCCTCCCTACCTGTTCTCAGCTAAGTTCTTTTGCCATGCTTCCTGACTGAGAGGACTGCCTCTTCCCCTATGCCCAATAAAACTCTTATTTGTCATTCTTCTGGGCCACATTTTTTCGTTTCTACCTCTTGAGTTCTTGAGTCTACAGAAGGATCTCCATTCTCTGAAATCTTAGAACTCGTGTTATTTTAACCACTTCTTTAACATTTACTACTTGTACCATATATAATTAGTCAACTATTTCAGTGGTCTTGGTTTTAATCCCTGCTGGGAAATTATACCTAAGCTCTTTGAGGGCAGAGACCATGCCTTTCTTTTTACAACACTTCCTCCCTTCCCCGAATCCACTGAAAGTGAGCATTTGGTAGAGTGTATTTTATTTGAATTAACACATACAAGAGTAAAATATAGCATATTCCCTAAGGGAACCAATTATAAATTTTGTTTAAAGGAGAATTAAAAAGTTAAATTAAAAAGCTCACATTGGCAGAAGATAAAAAAGTTTTAACCACCAGCTGCTGCTGATAGAGGGACATTTGATAATGAAAAACAGAAATATAACTTAAAGGAAAAGAGCTCATGAGTAAATTGGAAGGGATGATGGTGAAAGAGGAGAAAACATACAAATCCTGTAATATACTTATTTTTTTAAAAATCAAGTAAAGTCTGTGCATCCCCTCCCCTTGTAGACTGTAAACTCCATGAGGCCAATTATCCCATCTGCGTTGCTCATCACAGTAAAGCCAATACCTGACTCTCAGTCGAGAGGGATCCAGTAAGCACTTCTGGAATGATAAACCACGGTTGTACAACCAGAATACATTTTAAAGTAAGTATGTCTATAGAGGTGACAGGCACTTGATGGTGCAGTGCAGAATTTGCACCCAATTCCTGCAGTGGCATCTAGGGACTGACTGACACAAGCAAAGTATTAAAAACACTACTGATGAAATTTGTATAGTCAGGGAAAAAACCTCTGTACCAAGGAGGCTAAAGCCACATTAGTTGCAGGCTGGAAGACTGAGAGCTGTCATTAACAGAGGGGCTCTGATAATAAAAGGAATGATCAAAGCAACATTGAACAACATAGAACTAGACCAATGTAGATGAGCAGAGGACATAGAAACTGATGTGAAGAGTGGACGTAGAAGAGACTCAAACTAGTACCAAAGAGGAGTGTTCCCTAACTTCTCCTACTATGGGCTTTAATAGAATCTTAATGAAGAAAAATGATAGTTTTATCAGTAAGCTTTTTCTAGATTTTACTTCAGAAACAAATGACCCTCAACTCTAAGTGGCTTGATCACATTTTACGTTGGCTGTAGGTCTGCTGAAGCCCTGTTTACTTTCTCTTTATTCTAGAACACTGGCCAATACAGCAGCTATTATCTGGGATCCTGCCAAACTTGGATTGCCAAATTTAGCATATGAAAATACAAAACATCCAATTAAATTTGGATTTGAGATAAATAGTGAATGATTTTTGGGTACAGAAATATGGCCGTTGCAATATTTGGGATAGACTTATGCCAAAAAATATTTGTTGTTTATCTGATTCTGATTTAATCATGTGCCCTGTATTTTTTTTTTCCTGGCAACCGTTTGCCAGATTCATGAAAGATGAAAAACGTGACCTCATGAAGGCTTTTACGCCTTTTACTCAGAAGTGTCATTTGGTGGGTGCAGTGGCTCTTGCCTGTAATCTCAGCACTTTAGGGAGGCCAAGGTGGGCAGGTCACTTGAGGTCAGGAGTTTGAGACCAGCCTAGCCAACATGGTGAAATCCCATCTCTAACAAAAATTACAAAAATTAGCCAGGCGTGGTGGCACGCCTGTAATCCCAGTTACTCGGGAGGCTGAGGCACGAGAATCACTTAAACCTGGGAGGTAGAGGCTGCAGTGAGTCGAGATAGTGCCACTGCACTCCAGCCTGGGTGACAGAGTGAGACCCTGTCTCAAAAAAAAAAAGTGGCATTTGACACTTCCACTCTTCTCACTCATTGGCCAAACAAGGCACATGATTAAACTAGTATTATTGGGGTAAGAGGCATCATCCTCCCTTGGAGATAGGCCTGGAAAAGAGGAGCCATATCAAAGGATATCACTCATTTATACTATGTGTGTGTAAGTGTGTGTGCACGTGCACACATTGGGGTGGGGTTGCTTTCATCTCTATCAAGGAGCTACAATAACTCCTTCCACTAGGGTTAAGAAGTAGCAGGAGCAGGAAGGGCCGCTTGACATCTATACCCTCTCATTCTCTGAGCTGTCAAGGGAACAGCAGTTCCTGAAACTCTGTTCTAGTTGAGGGGACCACTTTAGTTTGACAGTGAGGGGTCATTTCTGTTAGAGTGATTGCCTTAGGTCTCATTATTTTAGGGCAAGTCTCTTGATACTGGTGAGCGAGCAGTGACCGAGAAAGCAAATCTGAGTGGGAGAAGAAAGTAGTTTGCTAGCAGAGGCTAACCCATTTCTGAAGGGTTCATGTTTGCCTGTGGCCCATGGCATCTTCCAGACCTCCTCCTTGGGGGCCACCTTCCTTCTTTACACACTCATTAGCTGGCTCTTCTTTGTAACTATTTTTCCAATTAAATGCACTCCTTGTTCATGTTTCACTGCATGTCAAAGGATATTTTTCTAGGGGAAAGGGTGATGGTAGATAGAGAGATGAGCTGGTGACACACAGGATTTTCCTGGTTCCCACAGCCTTCTTTGTTTGGCCCAAAGTCTTACATATATTCAAATTCTTTCATAAAAAACTAATTGCTAACTTTCTTTATTCTTTTGTGTCTGCAAGAATTCATTATTTACTTAGTACAAAGGGTGAAAATTGTTCGCATTTCCAAGGTCAATCATAATAGAATTAGATTCCTGAAATAGCCTGGAGTATGACAAATACATAGATCTACATGGACTTCTGTTTTGCTGGGTTTTTCTTTTCTGTTCAAGGCTATTTCTAAATATTATTTTCCTACTTCATTATAATATGCTTCTTATTCAGAGTTTGCCTAAACAGGACATTTGGCTAATGAAGTGAGATAATGGGGAATTAAATGGTTTTCAGTGTGAAGAGAACAACGTTATTTACAGGGTATATTGCTGATTAAGATTTCTTTTTCTTTTAAAAAGTGACAAAATGATAATTAAGCTCTCAAACACAAAGTCATTCCCAACTTGTGATATAGTGTGATCACATGGGATTTCCTAATTTAATACCAATCACACATTTGAATGGGCTGGTATAAAATGAACTTACACACTGGTTGTCACAATTGCTGACGATAGGTGTGAATATATAGGCGAAAAGTATGGCTCATCTGAAAACACATGAGTTTATCCAAAACTTCATAAATATCTTTATTTGAGTGGAATTACTTCATCGAAGTGCTATCAGCACATAGAAATAGAAATGAACTATGTGGCTTTTGATTTCAAGCACTAGGAATTGGCAAAATGTTTGTTTTAGATGATGGGGCAAAACTTGCAGATATTTAAAAATACATAAAATAAACTAGGTGCTACAGGCCACAGTAAACCTCACCTGATCCCATTATTAACTCATTTTACTTTGAATATATAAATAAGTCTTGATAATTTTCAGCTTTCCTTAAAATATATTGATAATTTTCAGTGTTGTGTGTGTGTGTGTGTTTATAATATATGCAAATTATTCTGTGGCTGAGAATTAAGATTCCAAAACTCAAAGGAGCATTTTAACATCATCTCATTCTAGGGTGGCAGAATCTGGTCCACGTCCTGCTGGTCCAGGTCCTTGCCTCTGGCAGATGTTGCTGAATAATGGAAATTTTTTTCTGCAGAGCACAGACTGAGAATCACAGTCCATTTTAAAACAGCAGTGCAAACCTGGGCAACATAGTGAGACCCTGTCTCTACAAAAAATTTAAAAACTAGCTGGGTGTGGGGGATGTGCCTGTAGCTACTCAGGAAGGTGAGGTGGGAGGATGGCTAGAGCCCAGGAGTTCAAGGCTGCAGTGAGCATGATCACACCACTGAACTCCAGGCTGGGAGACAGAGCAAGACCCCATCTCAAAAACAAAAACAAACCAACCCAAAAAGACACAGGAGTTCAGGTAGCACTAGCAATTGGTCTGAGTTGACCTGCAAGACGGAATCAGTTTGTTGTTGCTGATAGCTCAACCCCTTTATCTTACAGGAGAGGAAGCCTCACTGGGTCGGATTTGGTTTACAAGTCCATTGTACATCCACTTCACCAAGCTGTTTAGGCAATTTAATTTCACACAGATACTTTTGAACGACATTTTCTTTTTGCGTGGCATTATTGATATAGAATAGTATACAATCATTATCTCTTCCAAAATATTAGAAAAGAAATAAAGGAGAAAATTATCCTTTTATTTAGCATACATAATTAGTGAAAAAAGGGAGTTGCATAAAAACAGAAAAACAACATAGAGACATTTTGTGAGTAATTCAAGTGAATTTCAGCATTGTTCTAAGCATTTTATATTGTCAGTTGTTTAAAATGATTTGGGAGGTGGGGAGAGAAAGACATAGACTTTGAAATCGCAGATTCTGTATGTAGAGGGCCTAGTGTGGATATTCCTGAGTCTAAGACTGATCTAATCAGTAATCTGCCATCTGATGATGCATTGCTCTTCTGAAGAACACATGAGGTAAATAAGAACTAGGAGACAGAGGGAACCCAGCATTCCTGTTAAGCACCACAAGATGGGAAATCTGTATTTTCACTGTGTGACTCAATACCTTCTGTGCATATTGTCCCACCCTGGGAAAATAGCTGTTAGTGCTTTTTTTCAGTTTTGAATTTAGTGGAGTGTATACAAAGAAAGATTTATTTTAGAAGTACCTGTGTTGTAGTCTCAACTTCTGGGGATGCAATGGCAAAAGCAGGGTAGCTCAGGGCATAATTGGTAAGCAAAGAATCAAATTTTCAGTTTATTCAGCTTCCTGTATTATAACTCCCCTGCCTGGGCTTCCTACCCACCCTCCCCAATTAGTTGACACACTCTTCATTCTTCTGAGGTACCCTCTGTCATTGGTCTCTTAAGACGTGGATTAAAATCTGTCTGGTGAGAATCTGATAATATCATTATTATTGAAGTGTAAATGACTAATAAACTGTTATCTTCCATAGAGACATTTGCATTTTAACAGGGACAAAGCCTTAAGCCAAAATAATCAGGGTCTTTTGTTTATTTTGTTCCCTTTGTACTTTTATCACACTAATCTTCCTATGCTGAGAAAGATAGTTAAGTGTAATCTTCAAAGGTTGTCATTATGTAAGTCAAGCAGCTTTGATGCGTTTGGGGATCAACTACCCACAATAATGCATCTAGTTTTAAATGTAGAAATAAATTTTGTCCCGTGAAAAATAATTTTTTTTTCTGTTTGCCTACAGTATAAGGAACTCTCTATTTTTGTGATCTGCTTGAAATGGTTACAATTTCCTCACTGGCCCCCAACCCAGAGGGGAAGTTTCTTTTTTGAGATCTCTTCCTTCTCATAATGCGATTCTCAACCCTTCACAAAGATCTCTCATCCTCCCTCTCCAAGCTGGGGCCCAGAGCATGGTCCCATTAGAAGTATCATGCATAAATGCTATTTGATAATCACTGCTTTTTCTCTCCTTCATCCCCAACCAAGACTCTTTCTCATATTCCCAAATGCATTTTGTAAACTATAAAGTGCTAAACAAAAGTGAATATACATGATCTCTGTGGTTACATTATCATTTCAAACTTTTATGGAGTCAGGAGAAACTGACATTGGGTAATCAGATTTTCATGGATTGGATTATTAAAAGTGAGTCAAATGAAAGAGTTTGTTAGTATTTGCAGGGACATATTCTTAAACCTATACTTTGATAGCTGTCATTAAATGTTTAAACTTCTAACTAATAACTTAAAATGACCCTAAAATAGGACAGGGATAAAACTTAAAAGGAATATGCAGCTTAAGTTTTGATTATTATGTGACTAAAACTTCAGCTGGAATAAACTCCAGCAATATTGCAAACTGTAGGCCGGCTAATGAAGAAAAAAGGACACACTGACTCATGTACTCTGCATTTGGCAAAAAAGATTGTTGAAGTTAAAAAGAAAATAATGGAGTAGAATAAGACCTCTAGAAGAAATATAGGACTGAAATATTATGTATTTCCTCAGTTTGAAAGGGAAGGCAATTATTTCTTGTTTTAAGTGGACGCTACTGCTCTTGAGGCTGTCCATGGTCATTTCCTGAAACAAACGCATTTACGAAGTGACCACTGGGTGTGTGTCAATGATCTAAGAACTGAGGGATATGGAAAATTGTGGATTGATCTTTACTCTTGCTGAGCTTCCTATCCTTTCTCTCAAAATGCGTGTCCAGTGTTAGTAATGCAGATCAAATGAACTTCCACCAACAGGGAAGTCGGTCAAGGGCTTAAACGGTTAAATAAATTTCGGTATGTGTACTTATTCCCCCTTTAAAAGCAACATTTGAAGGAAAGATGCAGAGCAAAATATCTAGAAACACAAATTTAAAAATCAAAATAGGAAATGAATCACTACAATTGCAAGAAAAGACATCGACAAATGAGATGCTGCAATGTATTTCCCCTCTGGACCAGCAGTCTGAGGAAAAAAAAATATATCTAAGCTTAAGCCTTCATGGAACCAAATTGTTCAGGTGCCGGAAGCATTATGCCTTGAGATATTTTGCCAAGTAAGTGGTGTTTCACTCTACACTATAGAAAACCGCATTCTTTCTCACACTCACCAAAAAATGAAAAAAATAAATCACACCTCTATTCAGAGCTCAAGTTGTCATCAGAAAGGAAAAGGTTGGAGTTCATTTATCATGTGCATTTCTATGGCTACAAAGATAATTGGGTTGATTCCATCTAGCCTTTGCTTCTCTCACATTTTAATTGAAAAGCCTCCAGAGTGTTGGAAGCACAGAGCTGGCCTGAGACTTGAGGAGACTTCAGTTAGGCAGAGGTGGACTAAAATGACAACCAGAAGACAGACTAAGCGGTCTGTTGGACCAGGAGCCTGTTGTGTAAATGCTTGAAACTTACTGGGAAAGGGACTGACGGAGGAAGCCATACATTCTATATCTGTTTCCTGCGAGGAAATCCAGGTTTCATTTCTGGCTACATTTAATTTAACATTTTTATCAAAGCATTTGGGTCAGAGTGAATACCTAACTTTGGGACAGTTTTTAGCCTGCAGAATTTAAGGAAAGCTTGGTTGATTGAAAATGAAGGGCTAGACAGCAAATGGCATTGGAGTCAGCAGACAGTGAAACCAGTCTGAAACTTTGGGCAGTGTTAAAATGGGCATACATTTAACATCATTTTCATTTTTCATCATCAAACTCGCCCCTATTAAAACTTTGCAGGTTCAGTTGGTCAAGTTTTTATGACTGAACGTACTCTCTAAGCATGCTCAAGGTGTACTTAGGAGATTAATTTATAAGCTCTTCTGACTCTGAATCTCCAAGGTTTATTCTGTCTATGTGTTGTTTGCATAATGCACTTTTGTACAGCTAAAGCACTACCTATGAAGGGATTATTTTCATATTCAGCACATTAAAAAACCAGCTCAATTCACAGATCCCATTCTGTGTTTATGCCTGAGATAACAGGTGAAAAGTATCTCATTACAAATGTCCATGAAGCAAACATAAGAACGCGAATGTTTGGGGAGAGAATGTGCCCCTACTGAAATTAATTCCCCAATGGTTTTATTAAAGTCTGCAAATTGCATTATTTTCCCGTCATATTTGAAATATTGCCCTCCTTTAATGCCTGCTCTAACCCATGCCATACCATCTTCCCTGGAGTGTCTAGACATGGTGTCTTAGATTTATGTGTATGATCTCAGTGTGTTACAACATCACTCCTGACTAATGCATTATTACAATACTTACAGATATTCCCAAGTGCCACTGTATTGATTAGAAAATCACCAATCTGCATATGCACACCATCTGTGCTGCAGAGAAGCAAAACACGCAGGATGACATTTGCCTTATTCGAAGGCAGATTCAGAAACCACTAATAGAACGAAGAGGGAATTCTCTTTCGCAGGGAAGGGATTTGGCTTTTTAGAATAGAAAAAAAAATGGACAATATGAATTTTTATAGAATTATACAGTATAAAGTGTTTAAAACTAGTCACCTTTCTCTCTTTTCAGGTATATGGAAAGCCCAGGTCTCAGCATACAAACAGCATGCTTAACCATTTAGATCCTGAAAATGATACCATGTCAGGACCACTGGTGCCATGAAATTGATAAATCTCAGCTCAACTGCAGCAGCCCTTTGGTAGAAAAGCTGCCTGTAGTGAGCAGTCGGTTGTGTCTCAGTGGAAAGGCCGAAAGCATGCCTGCAAAAGATGAATGAGACACTCACCTACTGGGCTGAAATGCTTTTAAAGGACAGGAATCTGTTTATCTTTGATTGATTGTTCAGTCTGATACTTTCCTTTATAAAGTTTATTGACTACAAGCACATAAATCAAAGAAAAACAAATCACAGGTTCAATTTTGGGGGCATTGACATCCTGCCATCTCTGCAGCAACTGCTCATACAAGTCAAGGGGGTAGGAAGAAGGATGCAAGTAACTAGGGGAAAAAAAATCACATGATGGAAATGGCCAACAAAGTCCTACCCTTATTATTCTCCTAATGGCAAATGTCTTGATACATCCTGCAATGCCAGTAGTTTAGGCAGCTGTTGGAATGTGGATGATGACAAAAAAATGAAACAAAAACAACAAACTAATTTGAAAAGCAATTACAAGCAAATGACACTCAGATCTGCCATTTTTGAATGTCCCCTATTATGGATCACCCAATTTGTCCCCAGTCTTATTTATTAAAGTACATTTATTCAACTCCCTCAACGCTTAAGAAAAAAAATAAAAATATTAAGGCAAAGATTATGACTTTTGAGTGAACAGAGAGAATAGCAGCAGTAGGCTCTAATCACATTCCTCCAGTCCTGCCCCATCCCAATGTAAGAAAATGTTGCCATGCCAGCCTGGCCTAAGGAGGAGCTCTTTCCACCAGGACTGTGGGGGTAAATTCTAACAGTGGTATAACCCAGATGGATTTGTGTTAGGAAGTGTAATGATGCATTACATTGTGTCTCCTTTTAAACTAAGTGTACACAGACTAGAATATCTACAAAAAGTGCTCTGTTAGTGTGGATATGTGCCTTTCTCACAATTTAGTTAGAACAACAACCAGTTTCTCACTGTGAAGAGTCAACAGCAGGCTTCTCAATTTGTTTTTTTGAAGTATCCTTGAAACATGTTTTAAAAATTAAAAATAACTGCATTCTTTATTTCTTGTGCATTTCTCAAGTTTATTACTATCAATTTGTTGCCTTTTAGATGAAAATTACTGTGGGACACTACAGAATTCAGGGTGGTATTAACTTTCGGTGCCACAGGCCTGTCTCTGAAAACATTTTCTGTATTTCAAGTAAAATTAGAGAAAGGGGAGAGATAGGGCCAAAGTGGGAGACAGAAACCAGTCCTCTATATGTGGCTATCTGTAAGAATGTCCAAACGACCACCCCAGGTAGCAGGAGTCATGTTATAGTATCTGAGCCATGGAAGGTAAAGCCAGCCCCAACTGACAGCAGCTGTAGAAAATTGAGAGAAGGAGCTGGCTGCTGGGCAGAGTGTAAAATGCAGCCTTGTTTCTCCCCTGCAGGATCTCAAAATACCTCACAAAGCCTTCCCAAGAGCAAATATCACTTTGCAGTGGTCACCACTGTCGGAGTCACTAATGAGGCCTAATTGGAGGACAGAGTCTGCCTGTGCACATTAGCATCTCTAAGTTGTCCCAATTAAGGAACAAGATACAACAGGGTGGGCATTGTTTGGATACTGGTGCCCTGCTTGAGTGTGCTGCGAGGAACAAGGCCAAAGGCTGAGTGCCTGCAACCACCCAATGTGTGACCTAATTGCTAATTGATGCACAACCTTAGGTGGCCTGCTGCTTCTTAATGATGTTTGAGACAGTTTGGGGTCCTAGAACAACAAGCTTGTTTTGGAACAAAGCCAACAATTTATCTTCATTTATCAGTGCTTTACCTGTGTTATCAGGAAACACACACATACACACATTGCAGGATGGGAATAAGAAACACAACTCAGTACTATACTGTAAGTAAGAGGCCCATCATCATTAACAGGCAGAAAATCTAGTCTACTTTGGTGTGTAAAGCCACATTAAAGAATATACTTCTGGAGCATCAAGGAAAAATAGAGAAATGAATAGCACATTATGGATTAAAGATGAGATCATAGCAAGAATCTTTTAAAATTTAAGGAATTGATCTCAGAACCCAATGCCTATGAGAATGTCTTCATTATCACTTTTGCCTCAGTCCATTTCTGGTCTTCACATTTTCAGGCAACTGTGGAATGAGTAGAAAAGTTTTAGATGGCTTACATGGACTGAGGAAGGAGAGTTATTTTTGACAAGATAAAAACAAGAATAGACTGAAACTTTTTACTCATTACTTTATTCATTTAATAATGAATGTTCCAGGCACTCATAGGTGCTAGGGCTTACAGGATGGACAAAACTGACTAATCTCTGACTTCACAGATTTTAGACATTTCCAAACAAAAGTCATTCAGTGTAACAAAAGTAGCAATAGTTGAATTTTATTATGTTTTTAAGGACATACTAGGCGAGGAGAGAATGTTAACTCAATCTAGGGGTCAGGGAATTTCCTGAAGAAACTCTAAGACATTGAGGAGGCCCTTCCTCTGCCATTGGAATACAACTGATTTGTACTTTCCCTTAGAGTCATTGCATTAGTCCGTTATCACACTGTTATAAAGAACCTTCCAAGACTGGGTAATTTATAACAAAAAGAGGTTTAATTGACCCACGGTTTGATATGGCTGGGGAGGCCTCAGGAAACTTACAATCATGGTGGAAGTCGAAATGGAGACAGGCACCGTCTTCATAAGGTGGGAGGAGAGAGAATGGCTGAAGGAGGAACTTGCCAAGAACTTATAAACCAGCAGATCTTGTGAGAACTCACTCACTATCGTGAGAACAGCATGGGGGAAACTACCCCCATGATTCAATTACCTCCACCTGGTATCTCCCTTGACACGTAAGGATTATGGGAATTACAATTCAGGATGAGATTTGGGTGAAGACACAAAGCCTAACCATATCGGTCATATGAAGTGATATTTGGACTGGTTTTAAAATTAACATTTTATTTGACAAACATAGCATAATGGTTTTTAAATACACCTGATTTCAAATGACTGATTTAAATAGGAAAAGGTGTGGATTTTGAAAAATGATGAAGTAGAAAAATAGTAAAGAAAGGAAAAGAGCCAGGGAAGGGGAAGAAATAGTGAAAGAAGAAATGTCCCCACAGCAATGAGGACACTCAATGAGAGATATAAAATGAAGAAGAAAGTAATTGGCAGTACAGATAGGAAAGGAGCAGAAATAGAAGGAAAGAGATACGGACATGGAATAAGGAAATGGGACACTGAAAAATATAAAGTAGCTCCAGGGGACAATTTCTAGTTTTATATGAACTGATCTGGTTAGAGCTTCTGTGTTCTGTACATTGTATTTCTGGTAGTAGTTAACTTTTCTCATTAACTGTCTTCTAAATGCTAAATTGCTAGTCCAACCCTATTTACAGTTCTTCAATTGGGACAGAAAAATAATGATCTTTTTGAATGATGTCCAATCAAGGAACATAAACAACAGCCTGAGAATTATTACTGATATTTGTTGGCAACAAAAATTAATTACTAACATGTTCATGGCTCAATTCATTTATTCAACAAATATTCATTGTTCAACAAATATTTAATATAGTCAAAAATATTGTCCAAGGCATCACTGAAGAACAATCATTAAACTCCACAAATAGTTTTAATTTAATTGTCCAGAGCATGATATTAAACACACACTAATTTTTGCTCACACTCCTCTCCTCCTCCTCCTATTTTTACCTGTATCCTATAATACTGTCCCTTCTGTCCTGGCCCAATCCAACTTTCCCCAGTCGCACAATTCAAGATTCATGTTCTGTGTGGAACTTTTTCCGACTGTCCTTTTTTTCCTCTCAAAACTCCTGTGATCAAAACCCCTCAATAAGGTCATGTTACTACTGTCTCTGCTGATCTTTGATGCTTTCAATTCTCACCAAATCACTATAGTGCCAAAGTCAGTTTTAAAGAGGGGGAGGGGAGTGCTTTATCTCTATGTATAATGCTCAGAGGGAAGTCCCATAGTGTGACGTACCTGGAGCCCCCAAAATAGAGTATAGAGTAGATTGCAGTAGCTCTTTCTAGTCCCATTATTAACTATTTTTCCAACTTCAATGGGGTGATTGGGCTGAATTGTGGCCCTTTCCACAATTCAAACATGAAAGCCCTAACCCCTAACTACTTCAGAATGTGACGATATTTGGAGATAGGGCCTTTGAAGAGGAGATTAAGCTATTATGGTGGGCTCTGATCCAATCTGACTGGTGCCCTTGTGAAACAAAGGAAATTTGGACACACAGACACCTGTGATGCACACACACACAGGAAAAACCATGTGAGGACTCAGGAGGAGGAGGCCTTCAGCAAGCCAAAGAGAGAAACCTCTGAAGAAAACAAACCTGTTGACAATTTGATATTGGACCTCCAGCCCACAGAACTGTGAGAAATAAATTTCTGTTGTTTAAGCCACCCAGTCTGTGATATTTTGTAATGGTAGCTGGAGCAGACTAATACAAGGGATATATCACAGCCAGGGAGTTAATATAGAACAGGTTTCTTTGAACCTACTGTACTGGGCTTTACTCACTACTTACAATCAGGACTGGATCTGCTCTGAGTTTTCTTACTGAATTCCTTCTTTCTGGTACATTTTATGTGTGGGGCTCTGCTGTTAAGTTTTTAAAAATTTGCTTAAAATTTTTATTTTCTATTTATTAGAGTTTGAAAATAAAAAATTCATTTTTAACCTTTTTTCTCTAGTTTCCTCAAGTACATGGCATTTTTGTAATAATATTTAAGTGTTACATACCTATAGAAAAGTGTACAGATCATGAATATACCAGCTCAATGAAGTTTAATAGTCTACACGTCTAAATAACAAGTACCTGGATTCAGAAACAGAATATCTTCAGGAACTCAGGAGCCTTCCTTGTGACCTCTTTTCTGCAAATAATCATTATCTGATTTCTAATACCACAGGTTAGATTTGTCTACTTTTGAACTTTATACGAGTGGGACCACAGAGTGTGTACTCCTATGTGTAGATTTTTTGGTCAGCATTGTGTCGGTGAGATATGCATAACATTGCATATGGCTCCAGTTCATTTATTCTCATTGGAGTACAGTATTTCATTTTATTAATACTTCTTAATTTATTCATTCTACAGTTGATAGGCTTTGGGATTACTTTCAATTTATAGAGATAGTCTGAATAGCACTGCCACAAAAATTACTGAGTCATTAGCTATGTATATTCAGTTTTAGTTAATTATTCTAAACAGTTTTCCAAAGTGTTTTTACCAGTTTACAATTATACTAACATTGTATGAAAGTTCTAGATGATACCAACTCTCCAATACTTGGTACTGACAGTCGTTTTTATTTTAACCATTCTTAGTTTGTACAGCTGTATTAAGTGTGGTTTGAATTTGCATTTGTCTGATGACCGTCATCAAAATTGAACATGTTTCAGTTTGTCATTTTATTTTGGGACATGCATGTTTAAGTTTTCTACATTTAACAAAATGACTATTTCTATTTTATTGATTTGTAGAAGATCTTTATATGTTCTGAATAGGACTCCCTTGTTGGGTATATGTATTGAAAATAACTATTACTATTTTGTGGGTTGTTGTTTTATTTTCCTTAGGAGTATTTTTTGATCATTTAAAGTTCTCAATTCTAATGTTGTCCACTTTGACTTCGTATTTTTGTATCCTGTATAAGAAAATTTTGCTAACCCAACTCATTATGATGTTCTTTTATATTTTCTTCTCAAAGCTTATTTATTTATTTTAAATTTATTTTTACCTGTCCTACTTATATCTATAATCATACTGGATTTGGTTTTATGTATGGTGTGAGGAAGGGGCCGCAAATGAATATCCAGTTGGCCCATCATTTATAAAATTATCAATGTCTATCCCCACTGCAATGTAACATCATTTTTATTTCACTTTTATTACTATTCAGTGTAAATCTCTTTTTGGAATTTGTATTCCGTTATTTTTGTCTGCTTTTTTGTTTGTTTTTATGCCAAAACTTCATGGTTTTGATATCTTTATTTTATTATTATTATTATTATTTGTTTTGAGACGGAGTCTTACTCTGTCACCCAGGCTGGAGTGCAGTGGCATGATCTCTGCTCACTACAAGCTCCACCTCCCGGGTTCACGCCATTCTCCTGCCTCAGCCTCCTGAGTAGCTGGAACTACAGGTGCACGCCACCATGCCTGGCTAATATTTTTAGTAGAGACGGGGTTTCACTGTGTTAGCCAGGATGGTCTTGATCTCCTGACCTCGTGATCTGCCCGCCGTGGCCTCCCAAAGTGCTGGGATTACAGGCGTGAGCCACAATGCCCAGCTGGTTTTGATATCTTACAGCGTAACTTCTCCACCTTCATTTCTCTTCTTCAAGATGTCTTGGCTATTCTTAGACCTTTGTATGTCCATATAAATATTAGAATCATCTTGTCAACTTTCACAAACCAACCTTTTGAAATTTTGGTTGGGTTTGTCATGAATCTACTGACTAAATAGAGAACTCTTGTCTCTAAAACAGTTATCCATTTCATGAATATGCTTTATCTTTTATATGTTTAGGTCTTCTTTACCCTTCCTCAGTAATATTTTATGGTGCTATATGCAGAGGTCTGGCACATCAATTATTAGATTGATTTCTACATTTCTGACTTTCAGTGCTTTTGAAAATTATATTATTTAAATTTCTTAATTTTATGATTGTTTGTTGCTAGTGGCTAGCATATAGAGATACAATTTTTGTCTATTGGCCTTGTGCCCAGTGATATTGTTGAATTCATTTCTTACAGTTTGTAGACTCTTTTGGATCTTCTTTATACACAAGCATATCCTCCAATAGCAACAAAATTTTATTTTTTATTTTCTAAATTAAATGGCTTTTATTTAATTTTCTTGTCTTATTTCACTGACTAGGGTCTCCAGTGTGATATCGAAAAGGAATGATGATATTCAGCCTCTTTTCCTTATGACTATTCTCAAGAGAAAAGTTTCCAATAATTCATTATTAAATATAATGTTTTATGTAGGATGTTTTTGTAGATACTATTTATTAGACTAAAAGAGTACCATTCTATTTTGAATTTATTTAATTTAATAAGTTTTTGTTTTTAACCATAAATACTCAATTTTATCACTTTTTCTGTATCTGTTAAAATGTTCATGATTGTTTTGTCTTTGCTGTTAATAAGGCAACTTATATCTATGGATTTTTAATATTAAATACACACAGCCCTGGTTGTGATGTATAATCCTTTTAATAAATTATTGAATTTGATTTGCTAACAATTTACTTCATAATTTTTTTGCAAGTATGTTATTAAAGATATTGGTCTGCAGTTTTCTTTCTTGTAATGATATTGCTAGATTTTGTTATCAAGATTACATAAAATTATCTGGGAGTATCTTCTGTATTCTGAAAGAGTTTGTGTAAGATAGTGTTGTTTGCCACTCTTTTTAAAGTTGGTCTTCATAGCTCACTGGCACACACACACATAGTTGGCCTGGTATGATTATACACTTCAATGTTGGTATAGTTGACATGTTACTCCC